>NC_092136.1:3974987-5454987 GCF_043159975.1 Macaca nemestrina | reverse complement strand
ACAATGAACAAGACAAGTATAGTTCCTGCTCTCCTGAGAATCAGTACTACTGATGGTAATAGCCAGTGGGTAAGTTAACCGACCAACGAACAAAGTAGTGTTTCAGAGGGAGGAGCTGGAGAGTCATATGAAATGTGGGGCAGCCCAGACTCCTTGGAGGAGGCGACATGTGGATGAAGAGTTGGGGGGAGCTACCATCATGAGAGGCAGAGAATTTATATTGGCTCAGATAACTAGGACATCTGGGGTTGCATCTAGCATTGGGAACAGGCATTAAAGATGCCCTCTCGCTCCCCCTCTCTCCTCTTTGCCTCTCCTGACTACCTTTTGACCTCTACAGGACCCAGAATCAATGCCACTCTTATGGCTTCCTAGATCTGTTGTCTCAGGCTAGTTGTATCCCCTCCCTGGAACTCGGTGGTCCCATCTGCAAAGTGTGATGGGGAACGCAGCTGGACGCCCCTGTGGCCCCTTCCGTCTCTGGGGTCCCTAGTGCCTGGCCCTGTGCTAGCGCCCTTGATGGGCCATAGAGTAACTGACAGTAAGCGGTGGGCATGAGGAGCCTTTCCTGCGTCAGGGCCTGTGGAGGGTGAACAGTTCACTTCACAGTAGGTCTCTGTGGCTTACCTGGGATGGAGCTGGCTCCAGGAGCAATTTCCCCTGGATGAAACAATCTTTGGAATCCACAGTATATCATTCACCGTGACGTCTTCTATTTAAACAGCGGCAGCCAGCAGAGGGTGAGCAAGGGGGCTGTGCTGGGAGGAGGGCCTGTGTCCCAGCCCCCAATCCCTACCCCAGTGGAAGGCCCCGCTATGGGGGAAAGCAGGCATATGGAACCCATTTGGGAAATTCTTTCTGCATAAACCACTTTTTCCAGGTAAGACACATGCCCATATTGACTGGGAAAGATGCAATACCTCTTACACTTTGCCGGCTACATTTTTATGGACCTTAATTAAACCCATGGTCTCCCAGGTTGGGAAATTGGACACTCTTTGTGCGGCCCCTTCTTAAGAAGTGCTGTTGGCCCAGGGGAGGCCAATTATAACCTCGTGTCCTCCCCACCTCCCAGGACCTCACAGACCCTCCAAACGCTTGGAAAATGTGCGATCGACAGAGGGCCTTTGATTCGGCGTGCCTGGACAGCGTTAGGCCTGTTTCCAGGCCCGAGGCGAGTGGTGGTCAGGGTCCCAGGCGGCCGGCAGAGGGGCCGCAGAGACCGGGGTTTTCAAACTTCATTGAGCACCAGTGCTTTCCTTTCATGCCCAATCGCATGGAGACCTTGGATAGAAACCAGATGAGCCTGCTGGGGCTGAAGGGGGAGGTTGGCGGGGGGTGCACGTGGCCCCTTGCTCACCCCCAGCCCCTGTTCGCCGTGGGGTGACAGCGAGGACAGCCGCCTGGGTGTTCAGTGAGTTGTTAACGCCTGGATGGTTGTGCTCGTTATCCTGTTTAACAGGCACAGGCCAAGTGAGGTAGGTGCTGTTACCGTTGCCATTTCACACTTGAGGAAACCTAGGCGCAGAGCAGCAGAGGGACAGGCCCAGGGTGGCCTGGCCGGGGCAGGAGGAGCGGTGTTGGGTCCTGGAAGCCCGTGTGCGTGGCCGCCTCTCCAGATGGCTGCTGGGGAGCTACCAATCGGGCCCAATCCTCTCTTTTGATGGTGCTCCCGGTTCAGTGCTGTGCCTCCCACTCATGTTGTGCATGGTCTCCATAGTGCAGCCCCCTTCCTGTGTCCGGTAGTGGCCTAGGCCTCTGCTACGCTCGGGTTCATGGATCCAGCAGGCCGGGGGGTCCTCTCACCGCTGGAGAGGCTACTCTGCCAGCCTCGCTGGTTGGGTGGAACCTGCTCTTGACTAGCATACACGGTCCGGGGCACCTCAGGACTTCTTGAGGATGCCTTTGGTTGGAGGAGAAGGTATCTTTGCTTTGGTCCTTTTAATGCTCTGGGCTTCCACTAATATTTCATTTCTAGGGAAGAGATTCGTTAATCAAGAAAAGTGTCCCCTGGATGAGCTTTTCCTGGAATTGACTCTTACTGGGATGCTCAGGTCATGGCCCCAGAAACCCCAACCTAGCCAAGGGAGCATGTTAGGAAACTAGGCCAATGGAGGAATAATTTACATGCGGTAATATCTATCCTTTTAAGGTGCACACTTTGGTGAATTTTGACAAGTGCAAGTAGTCACAGACACCCTTGTAATCAAGATACGGAAGATTTCTATCACCCCCAAAGCTCCCTCGTGTGTCCTCCCACCCCAGCCCCCCAGTGGTGGATCTGTTTTTGGTCCCCATAGCTCTGCCTTTTCTAGAATTGCGTCAATAGACCCATGCAGTTGGTGGTCTCTTGAGTGTGGCTTCTTTCACTTTGTATTATGCCTTTAACATCCAGCCATGGTTACAGGGACATTGCCGGCACCTCGCAGACTGGGTGGCCTCAGGGAAGAAGGAGCTGGGCTCACCCCAGGTACCCTGGAGCCGTTGAGCTCTCTGGCAGGTGGGTCCAGAAGTTTCTGCCAGTCTTTGTCTCCTCATTAACTCAGGAATGTTAATCAGTGATGACTTCGTGGAGTTGATGGGAAATGATGGGCCATTTGGATATGTGCTCAGGGGCTGCAAACAGTGGCTCATGCCTGTGATCCCAAGGCTTTGGGAGGCTGAGATGAGAGAACCACTTGAAGCCAAGAGTTTGAGACCAGCCTGGGCAACACAGCGAGACCCCATCACTAGGTATGTGCTCTTGACCTCATGGCACAGAGACCCAGCCAGAGAGGATCCAATAAGTCTGAATGAGGATGGCTCCAGGGAAGCTTCATTCAACCACTCACGACATCAGGGATCTGGGTGACTCCTCAGCTGCAAGATGGTGGCAGCTTCTAGCATTGCGTCCCTACGGGACAACATCCAAGTGGGAAGGGGCACCTCCCTGTGGTGTTCCCCTCTGTTGTCAAGAACCCCTCTTCTGGGAGCAGCCCCCAATTTCAGCAGTCTTCCTGTGCCTCACTGGTCAGGGTGTGTCCCATGTGTCATGTCTACACCAATCTCCAGCAACAGACGGGAGCTGCCAGGAGAGGGTGAAGCCCTCTCCACCCATCATCTGTCCATATCTCCATTCATCCACTCATCTATCCTCCATTCATTCATCCATCTATCCAACCATCCATCCATCTCCTGTCTCTCCATGCATCCATCTCTCATTTCTCCATCCCTCCATCTCACCATTGCTCTACCTCTGCATCCTCTATCCCTCCACTTCTCCATCTCTTCTTCCAAGTAACAACCAAGCACTTGCTCTTGGTAGGCCCTGTGCTCGGTCCTAGGGAGAAGGGGAGGAACTGGGCCCTGTCGTTGGGGACTGTGGCAAGGGCGCCTCATGGTTAGGGTGTGCAAGTGTGGTCTCTCTTGGGGCTTTGCCTGTAGTCAGCATGCGATGCTTTCAGGGGAACACTGCCTTTTAATTTTTGTCCCAAGATTCAAGTAGCACAGATCCTCTCCTGCTTCGCAGTCTCTCTCCAATCCTGCCTTTCATTAACTAACTTTAGTAACTTTCCTCGCTGTGTTTAATTAAGATTCACACAAGCAAGACTTGAAGAAACATAAGCATCTCAGTGTGGCTGGGCTGGCCTTCAGTCTTGGGCTTTTTTCCTCTTGCCCATGGTGGTGCCGGCCACAGAGGACCCCCTGAGCTGGGAGTAGACATAACTCACCTTGATTTTCTTCTTGCTGCCAGACTTTTAGGGTGGCTCCGAAACACCAGACTAAGTCTATGTCCAAAAGCCTCAAGCATTGGCCTGGGATTATCTAGGTGGATATCATTTGAGGACTCCAGAAGCCAAATTATTTCCTTGATTGTCTAATCTCCTTGTTAACAACATTTGTGAACAAATGAAGGTTTTTTTTTTTTTTTTTTTTTTTTTTTGGCTGCAATGGAAGTTTCAAGACTTACAAGGAAACAGCTTTTGCTGTTCCCCTCTTAGGGCCTTCCAGCCTGACAAGAGAAGTCAGCAGCTTGCCTGTGGGCAATCTGTAGAGGGAGGAAGGTGGGCAAGGGAGGCATGACGTCATATCAGGTGGGAATAAGAAGGCACGTCCTGCAGTGTCCCTGTTCAAACATATTTAGGTTCTTAGATGCCCACTTGGAAGCTGGAAGACCCTCAGCAGGAAGAGCTAAGGGCTCCGGAGACCCGGACTCAAGTTTTCAAACTTGAAAAATGCGTGTGACAAGGGAGGGGCGAGGGGTGAAGGGTAGCAGCCCCATGGCGGGGAGCAGGGGCGCCGGGTGTCAGATCTGACGGAGGGCTCCCGGCTGTGTGCTGCGTGCTTGGTTCCCCTTTTTCTTGGAGAAAATGGGGAGGCCGGAGTGAGGCAGATTGCTCTGGGACAATGGGCCTCTCTCCCATCGGGTGGGAGCGGCTCTGGGCCCAAACAATAGGCCTGGGCCGGCCCCTCTCCTGCTGCCCACCGTCTGAGACAGATGCCCGGGAGCCGCCGGGAGTGCCCCAGAGGTGACCTTCGGGGGCTGCCCTGTCACTTTGTGGAGGAGTCCTGGAGAGGGAGGGAGGCAAACAATGGGGGCCTCATGCCAGGCGCCCGGCCTCCGGCACGGGCCAAGGCTCCCCAGGGAGAGCACGGCCTGGCAGGTGCTGCTATTGTCTCAGGGCACAGGGGCCTTCCGCGGGGGTCTCCCGGCAGGGAGGCAGGGCACCGGTCAGCACGCGGCAGGAGAGGCTTGGGCTGGAGGCCCTCTTGTTGTTCTCCAGGGAGGACGCAAGGAGCTGATTCTGCTGGCTCCATTCAGGCCTGACAGCCCCAGCCCAGCTCTGCCCTCGGCCCCTAAAAGTGTCATTCAGAAAAGCAATTAACGTCTCCTGGCCTCCAGTGGCACCGGGAGTCTGAGTGTCAGATTTTACAGCCAGACCTGCCCTAGGAAATGCCCGAATCTGAGCTGACATCCTCGCTTGAGCTGGGGGCACAGGCGGAGTTTTCTGGAGGAAGGGCGTCAGCTCAGGAGGACGAGGGGTGAGCCCTGGAATTGTCTCTTCTCTGCAGAGAGACTGGCCCTGGGAGAACCCCACACCATAAGCTGAAAGCCGTGGATGAGCGCAGCAAGGGCTCTCCCATCCTGGGGAGTAGCAGTAGCTAGTGGGTGTGCGTTGTCCGTGTGTGTGTGCATATGTGCATGTGTGTTTTTGTGGGCGTGTATATGTGCACGTGTGTGGCTATACATGCGTGCATACATACACGAACACTGCACGTGTGTTCATGTTGTGTATGCATTTGTGTGCACACACGTGTGTCCGGGCAGGTGTACATGCCTGCATGTGTACACACGTGTATTTGTGTGTGCGTGCCCATGTCTGTGCACATGTGTGCATACGTGTTTGGCAGGGTGCATGCGTATGCCAGGCACTTTGCTGGGGAGTTTTGCAAACGTCATTCATGTGACTTACGATCTGCTGGGAACAGGCAGATCTTGACCACAGATGAGGACACAGACCCCTGAAAGGCACATGACTTGACTTCACCTCCTCAAACTCCTCAGACCCCAAAGTGGGTCTGCAAGACCTCACAGCTCGGGCCTTTTCTACTCTCCACTCATCTGCAGGCCCTGTCCTTCCTCAGCCTGCTAGCTCTGGGATCTGGGAATGTGCTTTGGTCAGCTGTGTCTTTGAGACTGTCCTAGGTCCTAGGGGAGTAGCCAGACTCCGTCTCTGCCCTTGTCCCGCAAAGGGGAAGGGAGCGTGGAGGGCAGAAGCGGCTCCTCTGGGTGGCAGGGAAGGTGGTGGGGGAGTCCAGAGGCGGCCCATGTGCTGCTGTCGGGGGTCAGGGAGTGCTTTGCGGGAGAATGACATCCAGGGCCAGGCTGCAGGTTGAGCCGGCGTGAGGCAGGTGAGACAGGCCTGGAGAAGTCTCTAGCTGGAGAGAAGGTGCCTGCAGCCCTGAGGGAGCCTGGGGTTACCTCGGGGGAGGTCTGAGGCTCACTAAGGTTGGGTGCCTGCTGTTACCTGCGTCATTGTGGGGCCATACATGGAGCTGTGGAGTTCAAGGTTGGCTTCGCAGACACCGAGGGCAGCCTCACAGCTGAGCCTGTCCAGGGAGGAGGACGACATGGGGGCCTGGCAGGTGGTCCAGGTGGCCCCTCCACCGGAGCTGTGCCCTGCCTTGCCCTGGTTCCCTGTGCTGGGGTGACTCTATGCTCAAGCCTACGATAGTCGCCTCTCTGCCTGCCTCTGCTGTCCCTGGTCCTCCGGGTACAGCAGGAGCTTTTGCAGGGCAGGGTGAGTGGCAGGGACTCGACTCTCACAGGCCCTAGCTTTACTGGCTCTGAGATTTCAGCCAGCCTGGTGAGCTGCGCTGTCCTCATCTGTAAAGTGGGGGGACTGGCAGAAAGTCACGGACTGTTTCCCACAGTGCCCTGCCCATCAGGCAGCCCATAATCAGACAGTGCTGCCATTTCACCGAATGGAGGGCTCCCTCTCACCCCCTCTGGCTGCCATTTCACCAAACTGAGGGTTCCCTCTCACCCGCTCCGGATGGCATTTCACCAGACTGAGGACTCTCTCTCCCCTGCTCTGGCTGGCATTTCACCAAACCAAGGGTTCCCTCTCACCCCCTCCGGCTGGCGTTTCACCAAACTGAGGGTTCCCTCTCACCCCCTCCGGCTGGCATTTCACTGAGCAGAGAGCCCCCCCTCACCCTCAGGCAGACCTGTCATTGCGCTCAGCCTTTCTCTCTCCTGGTGTGCAACACCAGGCTGGGCTGGCGCTGACCACCTTGGACACAGCAGTGTGGACGGTGGCAGAGCCGGTGGCCAGCCCTCCCTCGGGGTGCCTTCCTGGCGGCTCTTGCTTCTGCCGTCTCGAGTTTGACCTCCTAAGAGGGGCTCTGGCGGGTCCAGGCAGTTCTTCTCCCCACTGTGTATGGCTTTTGCTCCTGATGATTTCAGGCTGTCGGTGCCCGGGGGGTCGGTGCCTTCCCCCGAGCCCCTGGTCTCTAAGCTGACCTAGGTCCGGGCTCTGTGAACACTGCCCAGTCCTCATGGCAGCTTTATCAGAGGCCTCTGAGCGTGGCAGGCACCCATGCACTGTGGGCGTTTTCTTTGAGATGCTGCCTGCCCGTTGCGAGATGCTGGCCCAAGCTCCTCACTGAGACTGCCTGGCATTTGGAGGACGGCGACAAGGGTGTGAGCTGCCCCGGTGTGCATTCACGTTAAATAGGTTGAAGTGGAACCAGCTGCGACCCTCAGCAGCAGCAAGTGGCCATTTTGGGGACCCTGTGGGTTTCGAGTCAGAGGAAAACAGAGTTTAAGCCTTTTCCCATTTGTCCTGAGGATACTCACCAGCGGCTTGCAGCTGCAGCATTTACCCCTCGAAAACTCTGCCACGAAATAGCTCGATTTTATTATTGCTTTTGCATCGCTCTAGTATATTGACTTTGGAAACAAAAGACGTCATTCTATTCATAGCATTCTGTTTCTGGTAGCGGCATTTCCATTTCCAAAACAGAGTCATTCTCGATCCCCGAAAACGTCACACACCAGAAAACACAGCATTCCCACAGGTGCTTGTTCTTGGACATTTGTTGGCCAAAGATTGATTTGAGGACCCCAATTTTTCCAAAATAGAAGATTTTGATGACTCAGATGAGTCTGATGTGAGTTCTGTTTAGAAATGACTCCAAGAACAGTTTTTAAATTTTATTTTCACATTGAAAAGCAGTCAGATTTGCTTCAGCCTCAAGAAGCGTGTTTATGTAAAATTAAATGAGTGCTGGCCACGAGTCACACTTCTTTTTTCCCCCTAAACAAGAAAAGGGTTACAACTGGAAGAGCCTTAGAAATGACCCCTCACTGCACAGACGCTGACACAGAGGCCCATAGAGAAGGGTGTTTTTTCGGGGTTCCTGGGAAGCTGGGACTGCTCAGCCCAGGGCACCCTGGCCTTTTCTCTCTGGGCTCCCGGACGAGTGTTCAGGACAGCACCCAGGTCAAGACTGATGATTTTCTAGGGACTTCTACTTTGCTCATTTAGAATCACTGTGACCCGATGGGGTGGGGGGCACCGGAGATATTTGTTCCATTTTACAGGTGGCAAAACTGAGGCCCCGAAGGAGCCAGGATGTGCTCGAGGTTGCACCTGAGGCCGGGGCACAGCAGTGTCCAGGGTTCTTTTAGAACTGTTGCCCTTGGTCTGAGTCCTAGGCACATAGGTCCAAAGGGATCTCAGGTGGGAGGATGGTGGGTGCTGGGGTGGGGCCCAGCACCCAGCACCTCTCAGGGAGGCCCAGACTCATGGCTGCCCGGGGCTGGTGGTGGAGGAGCTCTGTTCCTCTGGGTCTGTGCAGGCAGGAGCAGAGGTCGTCTCCTCCCTGAGTGAACAGGCCGTGACGGTTGTGTCATAGGGCCCTGTTGGGGGGACACTGTTTAATCTGACTGGCATGAGTGGATTTCAACAGGTCAAAGTCTGACTGCTGTGGGGTGCTTGGGAGCGGGGCTGGGTGTGCGTGGCTGAGGCCCCAGAGACCATCCTGCCTGGGGATGCAAGGCGGGAAGGTGTGGCAGAGTCCTCATGGCCTTGGCGGTCCGGCGGGGTGGACCTCTCTCTCCACCCTGCTCTGTTTGACCTGGGCTGCTTACTGGAGGGTGTGGGGAGAGCAGCGGGGCCTTGGAGGGACTTAGTGAATGGCCAGCAGGAGGACTGGCTCCTGATGGCACAGGCGTCCAGGGCAGGTGGTTCCGGCCCGCTTACGGCAGGTGAGACACACAGAGGAAATGCCCTCAGAGCTAAGCCCTGGCTCCAGGTCAGCCGCGGAGTTTCTCCAAGCCCCAGCTTCCGTATCTGGAAAGGGGGTGAGGAGATGACCTTTCTTGAGTAAGTCAGTGCTGGAGAAGCTGTTCATGCTCGCTGAGGGTCAGCTCTTGTCGGCGCAAGAATCAGACCCGGCCTGTTGCGGGGCACTAAGCCGGTCTGGTTGGGAAGCCTGCCTTGACCTTGGCTGGAGTGAACCCTGCTTCCGGACAGCGATTCGTTGGGGGATGCGGTGTTGAGGAAGGGGTGGTGAACACGTGCTATTGAAGGGACACTGTTTTTGTTTTTTTTTTTCCCGGGGGCTCCACACTCAGAGCTCAAACGTGAGGCACTGGCGAGCTTGTCCACCTGGCAGCTTGCTCAGGGTCACATGTCCGCTCAGCCACGGCCGGGACTCCAATCTGCCCCATGTCCTCTCCTGCTCCTTTCGGGCCATGCTGTGCAGGGAGAAGGACCCCGGCTGGGTGGAAGCCCTTGGCCTCCCTGCCTCAGTTTCCCCATCATGTCCTCTGACCTAACCGTAGCGACCTTTGGCGCCTGTGTATAAAGCTCGCTTTCATGGCTGCGTCACCAGGCCTGGGTTCCAGAGGGCCCTACCTCCCCGTGGACCCAAGGAAGGGCCTGGAGTGAGATGGCCAGCCGCAGCTTGACTGGGATGGGACGGTAGTCCATTTGGCCTTGCGGGCTGCCCAGCTCCAGCCAGCCAGCCTAGCTGAAGCCAGCCGACTTGGCGACAGTCTCCAGCACTTCGAGACGTTTGTCCCCCTCCTGCCCCCATCCAGCTATGACAAGTGAGCTTTCAGTAGATATGACAGCCTCTGCTGGGGGGTCCCTGGCCCCTGTCCATGTCTCTACACTTGACTTGCTCGGAGTTCACTGGCCCGAAATAATGTTCCCAATGCAAGTCGGCGGACGGAACATTCAGAGTGGACGATTGCTTCCCCCCCACTTTTTAATACATTAAACATGCATTACTGGAGTTCTACCCGATTCCTCTGACAGCTGTGAAAAAATAAAGAAAATTCAGTTTGAACTTAAAAAGCTCGGGCTTAATTTATGTCCCGCACCTTTGTCTGCTGGGTCCTTTTTCCTCTTCCGATGGAAAGGCCCCAGGGAGCAGGCGACAGAGGCTTGGCCACCCCACGTGGCCCCTCGGTGCCCGGGCCTTAATAGGGGCGCCCAGTGGCCAACACGGAGGGGAGTTTTCAGATGGAAATCGGACAAAACAATGCAATCATCTGTCTCGCAATCTGTTTTGAAGGGGAAAGAAAGAGCGGGCAGAGAGGAGAGAGTCGTTTTCTACCGGGGGAGGCTTCATTCAGAGAGTTTTATAGGAAAAGACAGATGTCATGAATACTGATGTGGACAGCCTGGGTCTGGCAGAATTTTTTTTTAATTTTCTGCGTTGTAAAGACAAAGTGTTTTAATAACACAGGGAAACACATGTTGATGGGTGGGTCTTTAGCTCATTCTGGTTTCTCTAACTCCCTCTCTTTCTCCTCCTTTCTTTCCTTCTTTCTGCCTGCCTTCCTTCCTTCCTCCCTTCTTTCCTTCCTCCCTTCCTCCCTCCATTTCTTCCTTCCTTCATGATCCGCCCGCCTCGGCCTCCCAAAGTGCTGGGATTACAGGCGTGAGCCACCGTGCCCAGCCTGTGTTTTTAATAGAGATGGGGTTTCACCATGTTGATCAGGCTGGTCTTGAACTCCTGACCTCAGGTGGTCTGCCGCCTTGGCCTCCCAAAGTGCTGGGATTACAGGTGTGGGCCATTGTGCCCAGCCACTATTGTTGTTTTAAGTTGTGGCAAAATATAACATAATATTTATCATTCTAGCCAATTGTGAGTCTACAACTCTGTGGCATTTCATCCGTTCATAATGAGGTATAGATATTGCTGCTACCTATACCCAAACATTTCCAGTGTCCCCAGCAAAACCTGGGCACCTGTTAAACAGCAACTCCTCCCAGCCCCTGGCAACCTCTGTTCTTCTTTCTGTGTCTGTGGATTTGACTTCTCTGAGCACCTCATATGAGCAGAATTGTACGGCGTGTGTGTCTTCATGTCTGGCTTATTTCACCCAGCAAATGTCATCTCACTTCACCCGTGTTGTAGCTTGCGTGTGAGTTTCCTTCCTTTGTAAGGCTGAATACTATTCCAATGTGTGAGGAGACCACATTTCGTTTACCTGTTCATCTGTTTGATGACGGAGCTCCCTCCATGCTCTCCAGCAGTAACTGTGCTCCTCCACAGACAGGTGTCTGGGTGGATGGTGTCGGAGACCCCCCGGCAAGCCACTGCTATGGGAAGGGGCTTCTCCCTCTCATGCCACCCGAGGAGACTCTGTGGGGTCCCTGCAGCCCCCGCGGCATGGTGAGGGGCTCTGGCTGGAGGCTGTTCCCTCCAACAGGACTCAGCAGTCAGGGGCTCCCTGGGCGCCCCTGTGTGCACACTCTGGAAAGACAGGTGGATCAGGTGGGGGCCTGTCAGTTTCTCAGGAGCTCCTGGTCCAATGAATGTGACTGTCTCCTGCTGGGAGACACCTCTGCCTCGACCTCTGGGCAGTGGGGGACGTGTGCCCCTAAGGAAGGTACAACACCCGGTCTTGGGGCCTGGAGTCATCAGATCCATAGACACAGGGTGAGAGGGGCTCCCTGGGCACCCACTGTGTGCAGGCTCTGCATGAGGCACAGGGTTCGGGACTCAGTGGTGAGTAAACTGCCATCCCCTCATGGGGAAGAAGGGCAGATGCACCTAGCTTACACATTCACTCGACAAGCAACTATTGAGTGTCTTCTGTATACAGGTCTGCAGCTGGTGCTGGGGGCTGGCCTTTGGATCTGGTGTCCACCCCATGACCTGGGCCCAGGCCCTCCCCATCCTCCTCTGCCATGGGAGGTGTCAGAGGGCAAGTACCTTCCTCAGTCACACCCATCACATACATAGTGGATGTGCCTCTTTCACAGGGCAGGCAGTAATCTTAAATCAATCATCAAGCAATTATTAAATGCCCACCATGTTCTCAGGCTTGGCAGAGGTGGGTGCCTGTTACCCTAAGTGGGTGCGGGACAACCGCTTCCCTCCATGCTCCTCACCCCACCCAAGCCCCTTCTCCACTCCACTCCTGGCTGTGCCCCCTCCCGCCTCTGCCCTGGGTCACCGTCTTCATTGTCTTCCTCAACATCTTCTGTGGGAAAGGCCAATGGCTTAAAACAGGATTGACAAGACACCCGGGGCCTGCTCTACACCCGGGGGCTACTGGGCGTGTACCCAAGAGCCTTCACCCCTGAAAGACTGGCATCCAGGTGGGCTTCCCAGAGGGAGCCCCCTTCTGCAAGCCTGGGAGTGTGGAGCCTGTGGCGAGCTGGCAGGGAAGAGAAAAGGCACAGGTGCCCCCTCACTCTGAGCCTGTCTGATCCTGGAGACTTGTAGGCTATAGACCTGGAGGTCCAGCCAGGAGGGCGGGCAAGGACCATGAAGCAGGGGTCATAGGGGTGGAGAGAATGCCTTTTGGAGCCAGACAAATCCTTACTTCCCTTTTCCCAGCTGTGTGACCCTCGGAAACATCTTCAACACTCCGTGTCTCAGTCTTCTCATCTGTAAAATGGATCTGATGAAAACTGCGTAAGAATAGAGTTGTGTGGAGAGCTCTCTGGTGCCAGGCTCATGGCAAGACTGCGGTGACGCCAGCCATCGGAAGACAGGGAGGCTCCTCTGGGGACAGCTGGATGCACAGGTGCATAGCAGGAGCTCAGGAGGGTGTGCCCGGTGGAGTCACAGGTAAAGGAGCCGCTCCGGGTTGCAGAGCTTGGGCTGGAGGTGTCGCCCCAGGAAGGTCTTCCCTTGCCTGGAGACCCACATAGGCCCTCCTCTTCCTTCAAACACAACCCCCAACCTCCCTGCAGGGAAGTCCCCCCGACCTTCCAAACCAGGGCAGACCCTTGTCTGGGCTCCCTTGGCCTGGACGTGGTGCCATTTCCCACTAGTGGGGCAGAAGCCTGTCTACGTCACTCTCCCTTGCATCCGCAAACAATGGGGACTTGTGGAGCATAAATGTTCATGAGTGACACATTTATATTGACAGGCAGGGCCACACTGTGGGAGGAGCTGGTGGCCCGAGAACCCCTGTTAATAGCTGGGTGACACGTGGCCTCTGGTGGTCCCTTTTGGGAAACATCTGAGAGTCTGAGGCTGTCAGGCCCCTGACACTGACTCATGGCTGGGACAACCTTGACAGAGTCACTGCCCTGTTTTCCCGTCTGTCAGCCAGAGGCGTTCTCTGTGGGTCCTTCCAGCACTGAGGTTCTGAGGTCACTGTTGCAGGGGTAGGCGACTCTGGGGTGGCAGATGGGGCTGCTGTGATCTTGGGGGAATGAGCTTTGCTTTAGGTGAGGCCGCGCAGAGGCATCTCAGTGTTGAAGGAGACCAAGGCCTGCTCTGCTCGCCTCCCTGCAGCGGGCTGGGCTCCTTGCTCTCCAGGGTTCCTAGACTTTCCTCCAGACCCAGGTGCAAGCTACTTGTGGCTTCCACTCACTGCTCAAGGAGGCTCTGCAGCCACCAGACCCAGAGCCCACACACCATCTGCCGTTCGGGAGGGGCACGCGTCCACAGCGTCCTGGAATGCAAGGCTGCATGTGGCCAGGACTGCCGCCCGCCGAGGGGCAAGTACGCGCCTGGAGACCACAGTAAGGAGCCATTCTCATGCTCCTGGGAGTTTAGACAAGGGCTTGTGCCCCTCGGAGCCAAACCTCTGAATTCCATGGAGTTGCTGGGTCAAAGGGCATGCCTAGGTCTGAGCTGTGGATACCTGTTGCCAACGAACTCTCTACAAAGGGGTTACCAATGATAGGTCCCACCACCTGTACCTCTCCTCTCCAAATTTCATCACTGTTCTCTCACATCTTTGACAATTTGGTAAGCGCAAAATGATATTTTAGTCGTCTAGGCCTGCATTGATTGAAGGATGCTTTAAGTTTGATTATTGGTAAGTGAAACATTTTGTTACCTGTATTTACTGACCCTACTCTCCTTTGACGAATGTCCCAATTATCTTTTGCCCATTTTTCTATTATCGTGTTTCTTGTTCTTATTGATTTGTAAGAGCTCTTTGAATATTCAGGTTATGAAGGGGGTCAGGGTTTATTTGTGAATGACATTTCTCTTTTCTGAAGGGGGCAAATGGAGCCCTCACTCCTTTCTCAAAGTGAGCTGCTATCTGAATTTCTTATTGTCTATTGTTCCACACTCTGTTTTACACTTTTCTTTGCACTTTGCAGCTGTCTGGGCACAGATGCCCCCGAGGGAGCTAGAAAAAGTCACAAGGAGATCTTGGTCTCGGAGCAAAGGGCCTGCATGTAACGGCTTTGTGGATCCCAGTATGCAGGAGAGGATGTCTGAGTTCATGCTCTGGGTGCTTTCCCTGGCCAGGAGATGACAGGGAAGGAGCAAGCCCCAGCCCCTCCCCAACACACACAGCCCCTGCCCCCGACCAAACACGAAGTCACTTCTTTGGGGACAAGCAGATTTTTCAAACAAAGTTTGCCAAATATGCACATTTTTTTTTTTTTTTCTCCAGGGCAGATGCAAACGGTCTTTTCAAATCAGTTTGGAGGAAAATAAATGAGCCCACGCTGAGGCTTCAATAAATCTTTGCGTAGCCACAAGGGTGAGTTTTGGGCCCGATGAAGGGCCCAGTGTGTGGCTTATGAATGATGCCCAGTGACGGTTCTGCCGCCCCCGCCTTCCTCTCTCCCCCTCCTCCGTCCCCCAACCCAATTTAAAATTGGACATTAATGTTTTAAGACAAAGGGAGCTTTGGGCATTTCTCCCCCTTGTGGAGGAAGTCTCCCCGGTGAAATATTTGTCGTGGCTGTGCTCGGCGTGTGATGGGGACTCGTGTCTCCGAGCCAGGGCCTGTCTCCAGGAGATGATCCATGTGCTGCCCTCCTGCCCCGGGGGCTCCAGGACCCCCAGCCCCGGATGCAGACAGGACTCTGGTCCCCCAAGGGGATTATTCCTCCCTGCCTGCCATCCCTGCTAGATCCTGGATCGTGCTAGCAGCAACCCAGTGTGGCTCAAACAGACATTGCCTCTTGATGGGTCTCCCCATCTCAGTCCCCATCCATTCTCCAAAGTGGGGGTGGCCGAAGGACGGTGTGAGAGGCTCTGAGCCTGCCTTTCCCCTGAATACCCCTGGATCAAGCCCAAAGCCTTAGCTTGCATCCCAGCGACACCTCCACTCTTATCTCCCTTCTCCCTGGTGTGGACACTGCACCCACCACCGGCTCTGAGCACATGGCGCATTGGCTCTGCAGGAGCCCTCCCCTCTGTCTGCAGTGGCCACTTTGCCACCAGGCCCACCTGAAGGAACCGTGCCCCTCTTTATGGACTGACCCCAAGGTTTGCCCATGCTTGGAGGTCTGCCTGACTTTGCTTCCCTGATGCCTGGCACTGGACCACCATGTCCACTTGTTGGTGGCTGTATAGCTCATACTTACCCCATCGGGCAGTTTCCACCCACCCAGGACCACTCAAGTTTGTCCCACTCCATGTCTGCTGGTGGGAATGGATGGTACTTCCCACAAGCAACAGGAGCCATGGAGCTGGGGGCTCGGGGTGTCAGCCTGGGTGGACCAGGAGGGGGCCTTGCCATGCCTAGTGGAAGAGTGGGTCATCCCCTACTGCCTCCAGGCTGCTGGGTGGGTCATTTGCCCATCCCTGCCTGGTTGTCTATAGTGGGTGTCCCTGCCAAAATTCATGTCCCCCTGGAACTTCAGAAAGTAACCTTATTTGAACATAGGGTCTTTGCAGATATAATTAAGTAAGGATCTTGAGACGTGGTCATCCTATATTGGGGGACGGGACAGTAAATACAATAAACGTCCTTGGGAAAGACAGAAGAGAAGATCCAGCCACAGAGAAGAAGGCCATGTGGAGACAGAGGCAGGGATGGGGGCAATGCGGCTACAAGGCATGGAACTCAGAGCCCCCAGAAGCTGGAGGAGGCAGGAAGTTTCCTCCCCAAGAGCTGCCAGGGGTGGGGCAGGGTAGAGGTGGCATGAGGAATGCTCTGCCCACACTGGATGTATTAGTCCATTCTCATGCTGCTAAAAAAGACATCCCCGAGACTGGGTAATTTATAAAGAAAAGGAGGTTTAATGGACTCACTCTCCCACGGGGCTGGAGAGGCCTCATAATCATGTTGGAAAGCAAAGGAGAAGCAAAGTCATGTCTTACATGGCGGCAGGCAAGAGAGAGAGCATGTGCAGGAGAATTCCCCTGTATGAAACCATCAGATCTCGTGAGACTTACTCACAATCACAAGAGCACAGGAAAGACCCATCCTCATGATTCAATTACCTCCCACCAGGTCTTTCCCAGGACATGCGGGGATTATGGGAGCTACAATTCAAGATT
Organism: Macaca nemestrina; assembly: GCF_043159975.1. Classification (NCBI taxonomy): domain Eukaryota; kingdom Metazoa; phylum Chordata; class Mammalia; order Primates; family Cercopithecidae; genus Macaca; species Macaca nemestrina. The sequence continues at coordinate 5,438,766 of NC_092136.1, read as the reverse complement.
TGGGAGGGGACACAGCCAAACTCTATCACTGGATTTCAGGATCCTGGCCTCCAGGAATGTGAGAGGGCAAATTTCTGTTGTTTTAAGCCACCTGGTTTGTGGCAATCTCTTCCAGCAGCCCCAGGAAATGAACACAGGGTCCATTGCCAACAGTCCTGAAATCATTTTTGAAGGAAGCATTTCTCAATTTCCAGGTTTCTTTCAAGTAGAGCAGGTCCTTTCCACTGCTGCTGCCCAGAGCACTTGCCTGTGAGCCCAGAGAGCTTCAGGCACCATCTCCTCTCCCCTTACACTGCCCTAGAAGAGAGAGGTCCATGTTGCCCCCCACTTCATGGACCGAGAAATTGAGCCCCACAGAGACAGGCACGTGATCAAGGCTTCAGAGCTTGACCACTTGGGCTGACTCCCTGTGACTTGGCCCAGGCCACAGGGGGAAGCAGCAGACGGGCCATCTACTCACAGAATCTGGTTTTGTGGCTCCACATGCTGCTTGTACCTGGGTGGGAGCTGGTAGACTTCACTGCTACCAGAATGTTCACCCAGGAGGTAGTCAGAATGCATTGAATGGATGATTACCTGACTATGAAGGAATGAATTGATGATTCAGTCAGTCTGGCAAACTCCAGGGATGACGATCACTTTTACCATTTGGACATTGCTACCTCCAGTCTTCTGTGTGTGTATCACTGAAAAACAAACAAAAAAGCAAGATGAAACTGTGTATGCAGTTTAACATGCTGCTATTTTTTTCTTCAGTAAAAATGGCATGATTACCACATTTCCATTACCTTGATACACTCCTTGACTTTGGATGGATGCATTTCGCTCCACAAGGAGGACTCAAACACATGGTGAGTAGAAGGGAGGACACTGGGTTGAGGGCTGGCATGAGTAAGGCCTGCAGAGAGACATTCTCCAGGGCCCTGAAGCAGGGCTGTGGTGGGAAGATGGTGGTCAGGGACATCTGGGTTCAACTGTAGGAAGCTTTGAATGCCCAGGAGAGGCACTCACAGATTTTGTTCTGTGGACAATGGAGATCATTAAAAATTTTGAATAGGGCAGTATTACTTTTTGATCTGGTCTGGTAGAGGATAAACCCATAGGGCAATATTGTATATGGTACTTCAGGGAGAGGCTTATTGATGTCCAGGTTGCCAGGTAGGCCAGGCTGCAAACTGATCACTTATGGATTTGCTGACTGGCTGATTAGCCAACCAATTAAATAACAAATGAGCCAACCAGCCAACCAACCAACCAACCAACCAACCAACCAACCAACCAACCAATCGGTTAAATAACCATTCAACCAACCAACCAGCCAACCAACCAACCAACCAATTGGTTAAATAACCAACCAACCAACCGACCGACCGACCAACCGACAAACCAACCAATCAACCAACCAATTCAATAACCAACTAACTAAACAACCAAACAAATAATCAACTAACTAATCAACCAATTAAATAACCAACTAACCAACCAACCAATGAAGTAACCAACTAACCACCCAACCAATGAAGTAACCAACTAACCAATTCAATAACTACCCAATTGATCAATTAACGAACTCATCTCTCCCTCCCTCCCTTTCTGCCTTAATGGGGGTGGCTCTTGCTCTCCTTGCAGAGCTCCCAGTCCACAAGTGCCTTTGGCATATTCCATTTGGGAAGTGGATAGCTCATCCCATTTTCTAAGAACACCTCTGGATTATGCCCCTTGGTGATGTAGCCACCTTCCACCCCGTGATGGTCAACATCTGGAGGTGTTCATAGAATACAGATGGATCCTTTAAGAAGGCCATGGGGTATTCTTAAAGACTCCATGTGTGTCTTGGAGTGGTCTGTGTCATATCCAGAATCACAGCTGGGGCTCCAAATCCCACTGGCCTACCCATTAATCTATCACTGTAGACCAGTGATAGAATTGGTGACCAGACATTCTAGTCTGGGACATGATCTTGGGACCTTAGAGAACTTTCTGGACTCCAAGGTCCAGTTTCTTCACCCAGAGAAGGGGCTTCCAGGTATACCACGAGATGAGAGTTCCTCCACAGGGGGACACTATTGCAGCAGAGATGGCCAAGGGCAGGAACTCCTACTACCCTCATTTATATATATGAGGAAACCGAGACTTGGAGAATTCAAGTGACTTGCTCAAGGTAATGCAGCCAGTCTCAAAGGAAGGGAGCCAAGATTAAAACCCTGGCCCACATGCGCCAGAGCTGGGAGGCTTTCCTGTAGGGCCATCAGGAGACAAGTTATGTCTGGCTGAAGGCCACCTCCCACCTCCCAGCCCCCACACCAATTGCATCAGACATAAAGATTTGTTTCAGGGTGTCTGGTTGGTTTTCCAGCTCCAACCTGGCTCAGGATCTCATTTTGTTTTTTGGACTCATTCCCAGTGCAGAGGTGGCTGGGCTATTAATAACAGAGGAGTCTGGGCTCTACCACCAGCCTGTCCATCCATCCATCCATTCATCTGTCCATCCATCCATCCATCCATCTATCCATCCATCTATCCATCCATCCGCTTACTCACCCACACAGTCTCCCACCCATTCGCCTACTCATTCATCCATCCATCCATCCACCCATGTGTTTATACATATATACATACATATGCCCATCCACCCATACATTTAACCATCCACTCATCCACCACCCACCCATCCATCCACCCATTGACCAACCCATCTATCCATCCATATATCCATAGATTCATATATACATATACCTGTTCATCATCCGTCTATCCACATATCCGTCCATCTGTAAATTACCAAATTGTTCATTTGTCTTTATACTTATACATTATTCCGTCCACCCATCCATCAGCTATCCACCTATCCATGCGTGAACCCACCCATCCATTCATCCATCCATCCATCCATCCATCCATCCATCCATCCATCCATTTATCCATTTGTCCATCCATGCACTCATCCATCCATCCACCCACCCATCCATCCATTTATCCATCTGTCCATCCATCCACTCATCCATCCACTCATCCATCCATCCATCCATCCATTCGTCCATCTCATATCTATTTGTCTCCAACATCTGGTTTAGGATAAACATTGACAGAATGAACAAATGCACCAGTGGGCCTTGTGTTGGACACTTTCTGTGTCCTGCCTCACATCATCTCCACCTTCCTTACTGCAGCCCTTCTGCTGACAACTGGCTATATGGGGGCAGAATCTGGCAACACCCACTCCTGCTGCCACAGTCTGTTCTTTCTGCTCTGGGGTTCTCTGCTGTAGTGCCTTTGGGAGTTGCTCAGCCATCTGACTCATGCTGGTGAGGTGCGCTCTCTGCAGCAGCGCCAGCTCTAAGACACACCCTCAGATGGGCTTGTCCTCTTGCCCTGTCTCATGCCTCCTGGTCCCTGTTTTTGGGCCTTATCCCCAGAACGTGCCACTTGAGTAAGCCCTTTTCTCAGGCTCAGGCAGATCCAAAAGCACATTTAAATATTTTCAGGATTCTGCCCATTTAGAGCAACTAGGATTCCAAACAAGGAAAACTCCATCAGTTTATTGTCAGAGGCTCCACATTCATTCATTTGTTTCTTCATTCCTTCACTGATTCATTCAGTCAGGCGGCAAGTTTCTTCAGGACTGGGATCACGCTTGTCCCCATTCTGTTGCTAATGGAGGCTATCAACGTAGTAGTCGCTGGCAAATAACGCTTAGTGACTTAAGTTCAGGAGGCAGAAGCCTGATGAAGGGGGCAGACGCAGGGCCAGAAAGACATGCATTCCAGTCCCAGCTCTACCACTTTGTAGAAGTGGGGCCCTGGGCATGTCATTTCACCTCTCTGAGCTTCAGTTTTCCCATATGCAAGATGGGCATAAAGATAGCAATTTGAGGGGTTCCTGTGGAGCTACAATGAGACCTCATGCATCAGGCTCTTCACACAGAGCCTGGCGAGGGCTCACGGTGAGGGATGGGCTGTCACTAATGTGACTGGGAGCAATCAGTCTTGGGCAGTTGGGCTGGATGTTTGGGGCCTGGCACCCCAATTCTTTTGGCCGGCCTCAGTACCCGAGGCTGCCCGACAGATTTCTTGGCCTTGGAAACAGCCAAGAAAATCAGCAGCCCCTGGCTCGTCAGTAGAAACCCAAAGAAACCAACACCTTGGTGGCCAGGAGGGGACGGGCACCTTGCCCTCCCAGCGGGGCAGCTGAGAGCAGGCCTGAGGCAGTGATCACAGGCGTCTGTGGGGGCGATGAGCCTTGCCCCGGCTGTGTGAAACATTTCCTTGGGAAAAGTCTTGCTCCTTTATGTGCATGTCAGCTGGCTGTGAAATGCGAGCTTCTGACAGGCTTAAAGAAACCCACCCAATCTTTGGCGATCTCTGCCGCCCTCTTCAAGTCTCAACAGCATTTTTCTGCCGACGGCTCGTGACTCACGGAGGCCACATTTGTGACTTTCATACCCTCAGCATTGGATTTAAAGATAATAAAAACTTTCCAATAGGAAAAAAGATGCCTGGATTCTGACGTCATGCTAAGCCTCTACCTTTTGGGGCTGAGCGCCCAGTGGGGCAAATGTGGGTCACTTTCTTGACAGGCCCAAGAAAGGGTCTGCTTCCAGCAGGAAGCTTGGATTCTCGAATCAGGTTATCTTTCCTGATGCCCAGTGTCAGGTGCAATTCTTTTTTTTTTTTTTTTTTTTGAGACGGAGTCTCGCTCTGTCGCCCAGGCTGGAGTGCACTGGCCGGATCTCAGCTCACTGCAAGCTCCGCCTCCCGGGTTTACGCCATTCTCCTGCCTCAGCCTCCCGAGTAGCTGGGACTACAGGCGCCCGCCACCTCGCCCGGCTAGTTTTTTGTATTTTTTCTTTTAGTAGAGATGGGGTTTCACCGTGTTAGCCAGGATGGTCTCCATCTCCTGACCTCGTGATCCGCCCGTCTCGGCCTCCCAAAGTGCTAGGATTACAGGCTTGAGCCACCGCGCCCGGCCAGGTGCAATTCTTGAAAGGACAGACCAGATCAGATTTTTTCTGTTCTTATCATCAGTTTGTTTTAGCTGTCTTTCAGCAAAAGTTTCATGCATTTCATTTCTTTACGTAGTCCTGACATCATCCCTTAAGAACAAGACACTGGGATCACGCCCATTTCACAGATGGAGAAAGTGAGGCTCAGGAAGAGGTAATAGCACAGTGGCTGGGACCCGAACCCAGGGCAGCCACTCTGCACCAGCCGTGTGTCAGAGCCTTTCTCAGCTCCCACCTGGGCAGGTCATTCCCACAACCCTTCGTCTCCTGGCCCCAGCCAGTGGCATCTGAACTGAAGAGGGAGGGCTGAGGATGAGGCTGCTGGCTTGTGGCTGGCCGGAGTCTCCGCAGACCTGTACCCCACTGCGAACTTCCATGAGCTGCTGGCGCCTCACAGCCCTGGGCCTGAGCCTAGGTGGGGTCACTCAGGGACATGGGCCCGCCTGCTGCCGAGGCCCTCATTCCTGGAGAGAGAGCCCAGGGAGGGGAAGTTGGTGGGGGAACCTTGGGGTTGGAGGCCTGGGCCCCCAAGCATGTCCCGTCCTGCAGACACTCCCTGCTGCCCAGGCTGACCATGGGGGCATCCTGCCTGGTGCCAGCCAGCCCAGCCTTGTCTGGCCTGCCTCTGCCAAGTGGCCCATTTGACTGTCCCCATCTGTTTGCCCATGGAGTCCGGCGGGTGTGCCCTGGCCCAGAGCCCAGCTACAGCCTGGGAAGCACCAAACTCCATCCATGGCTCTTTGTTCTATATTTTATCCAATCGGCAGTAAGGACCTCAGAGAGCATCAGGTCCAGACCTCTTGTCCTGCACCAATGGAGAAACTGAGGCAGAGAGGGGGAAGGGGCAGGTCAGAGGTAATATGGGGTTGAGTCCTATGCTCTTTCAAGATTCTGTTGACTAAGTTCATTGTCCCCCAGAAGCCCTTGTCCATGTGGTTTTCCATGCCATGGTGGGGGCTGGGGAGCCCCTTGGCATCAAATGGATGGTTTGGGCTCTGCTGAGGGGTCCATCTGCCCGGTGAGCAAGGGGCCAGGAGCCAGGAGCCAGGAGAATGGGGAGGCTCAGGGCCAGACGCCCACCTGCCCTGGGCACCTTAATATACGGGGTTTCTAGACTTGTGCAAGGAACTTTACGTCCTGCCTTCGTCCATTCAGGCTGCCGTAACAAAACACCGTAGATGGGTGGGTGACTCGTAAATAACAGGAGGCCAGAAGTACAAGATCAAGGTGTCAGCAGATTCGATTCGAGGTCTGGTGAGGGCAGACTGGTTCATAAACCACACTTTCTCACAAGGTGGAAGGGGTGAGGTGTTTCTCTATGGGGTCTCTTTTATAAGGGCACTCATCCCTTTCATGGGGGCTCTGGCCTCTAAGCTAATCATCTCTGAAAGGCCCCATCTCCTAACACCATCACCTTGGGGGTTTGGATTTTAACAGAGGAATTTGGGGGGAACATAAACATTCAGACCATAGCAGTCCTCCATTCAATACCCATGCATGGCTAAGGGGTACCTGTGTCTGGCTAGCGATACCCCGTGTCTGGCTAGTGATACCTGTGTCTGGCTAGTGGGTACCCATGTCTGGCTAGTGATACCCTGTCTGGCTAGTAGGTACCCATGTCTGGCTAGTGGGTACCCGTGTCTAGCTAGTGGCCAGTACCCAGAGGCACCCAATTCACATTTCATCTCCTTTGGCAGAAGATGGCCCGTTTGCTGACATGAAATCTCTTTTCTGGGGATACCCTCTGACCACCAGAAACTGGGTTGCTCTTATGCGAGGGGTGGGTTTTGATGAGATGGGAACAATTTCAGGATTGAGCTTCTCCTGGAGGAAACAAAGTGCCTCACGTAGGGAGAAGCAAGGGGCTTAAAAGTCGGGAGAGAGAGAGTGTCAAAGACAAGACTTGCGGACAGGGTGTCAGACAGAAATCCAAGGTGAACCTCAAAGGTGTGATGTCACGTTTTCTTGTAGTCACATTAAAAAAAAAAAGAACAAATAGGTGAAGTGTATTTTAATAATATATTTCATTTAATTCAATACATCCAAAAATGCAATTGTCTCAGCACATAACTACTATAAAGCATTCTTTTTTGGTATTTTTATTGATATATCATAGTTGTATGTATTTTGGAGTCATGTGACATTTTGGTCAATGTACACAATGTGTAATAATTAAGTCAGGGTAGGGCCGGGTGCGATGGCTCACGCCTGTAATCCCAGCACTTTGGGAGGCCGAGACGGGCGGATCACAAGGTCAGGAGATCGAGACCATCCTGGCTAACACGGTGAAACCCCGTCTCTACTAAAAGTACAAAAAAAACTAGCCGGGCGAGGTGGCGGGCGCCTGTAGTCCCAGCTACTCGGGAGGCTGAGGTTGGAGAATGGCGTAAACCCAGGAGGCGGAGCTTGTAGTGAGCCGAGTTCGCGCCACTGCACCCCAGCCTGGGTGACAGAGCAAAGACTCCGTCTCAAAAAAAAAAAAAAAAAAAAAAAAAAAAAAAAAAAAAAAATTAAGTCAGGGTAATTGGGATATGCACCACTGCAAACATTTATCTTTTATTTTTTCTTTCTTTCTTTTTTTTTTTTTTTGAGATGGAGTCTCGCTCTGTCGCCCAAGCTGGAGTGCAGTGGCGCAATCTCGGCTCACTGCAAGCTCTGTCTCCCGGGTTCACGCCATTCTCCTGCCTCAGCCTCCCGACATTTATCTTTTCTTTCTGTGGGAACATTACACTTCTCTTCTAGGTAACATAAAGCATTATTAATGATTTTTTTTTTTTTTTTTGCAAAAAGCCTTCAGAATTCGACACCTCTCTATTTGGACTAGTCACATGTCAAGTGCCCAGAGGCCATGACTGGGCAGTGGCTGTCATCGTGAACTGTGCTATGTGGTGATTCTAGAGTCAGATATAGATGGGTTTGAGACCTGCCTGTGCCACTAACTGCCTGTGTGACTTACAGGTGCCAGGTACTATTCTAAGAGCCTTACGCATATGAATTCACCTAGTCTCAGGAAGTAGAGTGCTGTTATCATCCCCCCTTTTTTTAAGCTGAAGATATGGGGGCACAGAGAGGTTAAGTGATTTGCCCACAGTTACACAGCTCTTGAGAGGTAGGGCCGAGATCTGAACCCCGAGTTTGATTTGTCAGAAGTGCTTTGTAAACTGTTTCACAAAGCCTGATCATTAATCAATCAGTGAGGCAACTCATGCAGTAGCTCCCCGGGAATGGAGCCATTGAGCGTCGCCATGCCCTGGGAATTCACCGCAGCTCAGCAGACATTTATTAGCTGCTTGCTCCTTGCCAGCGATAGGGGAGCCTGGGGCAGACCTGGGTTTTTCTGCCAGGGACTGTTTTTTCCCGGCCTTCCCACGGAGCCCCCTCCTGCTTGTTGGGTGTCCACCCAGAGCCCTCGTGGGTTGGGCTCGCCCACCCTGGCCTCCACCCTGCCTCAGCCTCGCCCGAGAGCTCACATGTTCAGGCCGAGACCTGCGCCAGCCTGGGCATTCCTGCAAGTGGGGGAAGGCTGGGCCCGCATCCATGGACAGAGTCTTGTGGCCCAGCCCGCCCTGTGGCCTGGCAGGATTTTTGCCCGGGAATCTGTAGGGTGCTCCCTTGTCCCTGGGGCCTCCTGGGTCCCTGGAAACAGGTGCCAGTTCTAACAGCCGAGTCAGTTTCTGGTCTGGGTTTGATTCTCCTGACCCATGGAACTCAGCCCTTCCCTTCTTCTCTTTCCCTGTGTCTCATTTATCTACCCAAAAGCCATTGAAAACTATTTTCTACAGTTGAGTTTTAACATATATAAGTAGCGTGCACACATTTTAGGTGGACAGCCAGGGGATATCGACTTACATCTACACCCATGCCACTACCACCTGGATCAAGGTAGTAAGGATTTCCAGCCCAGCAAGGTTGCCCTGTGCCCGTTCCCAGCCAATAGCCCCCACCGCAGGTCACCACGGAGCTGAGTTTTGTCTCTATAGATGAGTTCTGCCTGCCCTTGAACTTCGTAACAGTGGAATCCTCCAGTAGGTGGTCTTTTCTATCTGTTTCTTTTGTGTAACGTGAACTTTTTGAGATTCATTCATTTTGTTGTGTGTATCCCTGATTTGTTATTTTATTTTAAAAAATTGCTGAGTAGTCTCTCTCTGTATGAATGTACCATGGGTTTGTTCATTCACTTGTTAATGGCCATTTGACTTGTTTTTGGCACTGGACTGTTTTTGTTTTGTTTTGTTTTTGATTTTAGACAGGGTCTTGCTGTGTCACCCAGGCTGGAGGGCAGTGACATGATCTTGGATCACTGCAGCCTCGCCCTCCAAGGGCTCAAATGATCCTCCCACCTCAGCTTCCCTCGTAGCTGGGACCACAGGCGTGCACCACCACACCCAGCTGATTTTTGTATTTTTTGTAGAGATGGGGTTTTGCCATGTTGCCCAGGCTGGCTTTGAACTCCTGGGCTCAAGCGATCTGCCTGCCTCAGTCTTCCAAAGTGCTGGGATTACAAGTGTGAGCCACCGTGCCTGGCCCTTGGGCTGTTATTACTAAAACGTGTATAGCATTCCAGTACGCATCCTGGGTGGACACATACATGCACTATTCTCTAGGACTAGAAATGCTGGCCTGAGCACCGTAGTTGGTTCATCTTAGTAGATCCCACCACGCAGTTTGCCAAAACGGCCCATTTCCTTTCCTGCTTCCAGTGACAACGCATGAAAGTTCTGGTGATTCCACATCCTTGCCTACATTTGGTACGGTCAGTTTTTTTAATCTTAGCCATTCTGTTGGGTGTACTATAATTATGGTTTTAACTGCATTTCCCTGATGACTAACGATATTGAGTACCTTCTCATATTCCCAGTGGTCATCTAAACATTTTTTGTGAACTGCCTGTTCAAGCCTTTCCCTCACTTTAAAAAACATTTGGGGCAGGGCGCGGTGGCTCACGCCTGTAATCCCAGCACTTTGGGAGGTTGAGGCAGGTGGATCACCTGAGGTCGGGAGTTTGAGACCGGCCTGATCAACATGGAGAAACCCCCGTTTCTACTAAAAATACAAAAATTAGCCAGGCCTGGTGGTGCATGCCTTTAATCCCAGCTACTCAGGAGGCTGAGGAAAGAGAATCGCTTGAACCAGGGAGGCAGAGGTTGCAGTGAGCTGAGGTGGCGCCATTGCACTCCAGCCTGGGCAACAAGAGTGAAACTCCATCTAATACCACCACCACCACCACCCCCACCACCACCACCACATTCGGTTGTCTGTCTTTTTCTTACTCATCTTTAGCAACTGTTGTGCACTCTGATGACAAGTCTTTGGATGGATCTACGTATCATGAATATCTTCTTTCACTCTGTGACTTGCTTTTTCGCTCTGTCTTTAGACAGAGTGCCTTTCGGCAGCTTTTCTGTTTTTGATTTCTTAAACTTTTTTTTGGCTTTTTAAAAAATTAAGCTTTTTATTTTGAGATAATTGTCGATTCACATGCAGTTGTAAGAAATAATACAAAGATATCCCGTGTACTCTTTCATCAGTTTCCCCCAATGGTAACATCTGTCAAAACTGTAGCACAACCTAAGAAATAATACAAAGATATCCCGTGTACTCTTTCATCAGTTTCCCCCAGTGGTAACATCTGTCAAAACTGTAGCACAACCTCACGCCCAGGATACTGACACTGATCCAGTGAATTAACTGAACCTTTCCATCGCCTCCTCGAGGATTCCTCATGTTGCATTTTTATACACACACCTACTCTCCTCCTGTCCCTTCCCCCTTCTTAACCTTTGGCAACCACTAATCTGTTCTCCATATCCATAAATTCGTCATTCCAACAATGTTATATAAATGGATTAATACATCTGCTTTTTTCCACTCAGCATAATTCTTTGGAGATTCACCCAGGTCGTTGTGTCTGTCAATAGTTTCTTCCTTTTATCGCCAAGTAATCCTAGTTTGTTTAATAATTCACTTGTTAAGAACATTTGGATTGCTCTCCAGTTTCTGGCTACTACAATAAGGCAGCTACAAACATTTGTGTCCAAGTTTTTGTGTGATCATAAGTCTCCATTTATTTAGGGGTAACTGCCCAGGAATTCAGTTGTTGGGTCACATAGTTCTTGCTATATGAAACTGCCAAACTGCCAAACTTTTTCAGAGTGGCTGTACCATTTTACAGTCTCACCAGCAATGTAGGAGTGACCCAGTTTCTTCACATCCTCACCAGCATTTGATGTCCTTATTTTTTATTTTAGCCACTCTGATAGGTGTCTAGTGATACCTCACTGTAGTTTAAATGTGTAGTTCCCTAATGGTTAATGATGTCGAACATCTATTTATGTACTTATTTGCATCTAGGTGTCTTCTTCAGGGAAATGACTCTTTATATGTTTTGCTCATGTTCTAATTGGGTTGTTTACTTTTTCACCGTTGAGTTTCTTTTTTTTTTTGAGACGGAGTCTCGCTCTGTCGCCCAGGCTGGAGTGCAGTGGCTGGATCTCAGCTCACTGCAAGCTCCGCTTCCCGGGTTTACGCCATTCTCCTGCCTCAGCCTCCCGAGTAGCTGGGACTACAGGCGCCCGCCACCTCGCCCGGCTAGTTTTTTGTATTTCTTAGTAGAGACGGGGTTTCACCATGTTAGCCAGGATGGTCTCGATCTCCTGACCTTGTGATCCGCCCATCTCGGCCTCCCAAAGTGCTGGGATTACAGGCTTGAGCCACCGCGCCCGGCCACCGTTGAGTTTTAACAGTTCTTTCTATAGCCTGGATACTTCTCTTTTGTAGGATTTGTGGATTGCAAATATTTTCTCCCAGTCTACACCTTGTGTTTTCATCCTCTTAGCATGGTCTTTGGCAGAGCAGAGTTTTTAATTTTGATTAAGTCCAGTTTATCAAGTTTTCCTTTTATGGATCTGCTCTGAGAGTCAAGTCTAAGGACTCTTTGTAGATGCTTAAGATGTAGATAGATGCTGAAGATTTCCTCCTGTGTTTTTCTAAAAATTTTATAGTTTCACATGTACATAATTCATTATGAGTTACTTTTTGTAAAAGGTGTGAAACTTAGGTTGGAGTTCATTTTATTGCCAGTGGATATCCAGTTGCTTCAGCATCATTTTCTGTAAATGCAATTTTTCTCCATTGAACTGATTTTACACCTTTGTTAAAAATTAGTGGGGTGTGTTTTTGTGTATCTATTTCTGGGTTCTCTGTACTGTTCCATTGTTCTATGTGTTTATTTGTCTGCCAATACCATGAACTTTTGATTATTATATTGATTATTATTTGATTATATAAGACTATATATTAGGCTTAAAATCAAGTAAACTAAATACTCTCACTTGATTCTTGTTTTTCAAAATTGTTTTAGCTATTCTAAAACCTTTTCTTTTCTATATACATTTTAGAATAATCTTGTGTATATCTACAAAAAATCTTCCTGAAACTTTGATAGGAATTGCTAATAATCTTGTGTATATCTATAAAAAATCTTCCTGAAACTTTGACAGAAATTGCTGAATATCAAACCATACCTAAACATTGATTTAGGGAGAACTGACATCTTTAATATGTTGAGTCTTCTAATCTATGAACATGGTATATCTCTTCATTTATTTAGATTTTCTTTGATGTCTTTCATAGTGGTTGTAGAGTTTTTAGCATGCAAATTCTGTATATTAAAAAATTTACATCTAGGTATTTAATTTTTGAGTATTTCAATAGCATTGTATTTTTAATTTTAATGTTCATATGTTTACTACGAATACATAGAAATATCATCAATTTTGTATATTCATCTTGTCTGTCACCTTGCCGAACTAACTTATTAGTTTCTGGGAGGTATTATTTACGTAGATTTATTGGGATTTTCCACATAGATAATCATGTTATCTATTTTATTTCTGTTTTCTCATATGTATGGCTTTTGAATTCATGTTATTCTGCAAATAATTGGTACAATTGTCCAGTAAAATCATACAGGATTGGAGATTTTTGAAATTATGTATTTAATTTCCTTAATAGTTATAAGGCTATGCAAATTATCTATTTCATATTGGGTGAGTTGTGGTTAAGAAGTTGATTTATCTAAGTTGTCAAATTCATGTGTGTAGAGTGGTTCATAGTATTCTATTTTATCCTTTTGATGTCTGCAGGGTCTGTAATGATATTCCCTGTTTCATTCTTAATATAGGCAATTTGCATCTTCTCTCCCTTTTTTTCTTTATTGGTCTTGCTAGAAGTGTGTCCATTTTATTGTTCTTTTCAAAAAGACAGCTCTTTTTTCATTGATTTTATTTTTTAATTTTATTCACATCTGCTCTTCTCTATTCTTTCTTTCCTTCTGCTTTCTTTTGGTTGATTTTTCTCTTCTTTCTCTAGTTTCTTAAGGTGGAAACGTAGATTATAGCTTGGCCCTATAATTTTCCCTCTCAGCACTGTTTTAGCTGTGTCACACAAACACTAGTGTGTTGTATTTTCATTTTCATTAAGCTCACTGTATTTTTCTGTCTTCCTTGAGACTTCCTCTTTGATCCAAAGATAATCCAGAAGGGTGTTGTTTAGTTTCCAAGTGTTCAGAGATTTTCCTGTTGTCTTTCTGTTACTGATTTCTAGTTTGATTTCATTGTGTTTGGAGAACATAGCCTGTATGATTTCTATTTTTTAAAGTTTTCTAGATTGCTTTATGGCCCAGGATATGGTTTATCTTGATATATTTTACATGAGCACTTGAAAAGAATGCATATTTTTCTGTTATTGAGGGGAATGTGTTGTAAATATTGATTAGATCCTGGGAGTTGATAGTGTTGAGTGCTTCAGTATTCTTGTTGATTTTCCGTCTGGTTCTATCAACTGTAGAGAGAAAAGTGTTGAAGTTTCTAACTATAATTCTATACTTGTCTATTTTTCCTTTCCGTTTTCTCAGTTTTTCTTTGGTGCTTTGAAGACGTTTTTCTGTCTTTAGTTTTCAGAAGTTTAATTAGTATGTGTCTTGGTGTGGATTTCTTTGGTTTATCCTATTTACGGTTTGCTCAGCTTCTTGAATCTGTAAGTTTGTGTCTCTTCACAAATTCAGGAAGTTTCCAGCCATTATTTCTGTAAGCACTTTTTCACTATTATGCTCTTTCTCCTTTCCTTCCAGGACTCTAGAAACTTACATATTAGATATTTTTGTTGTGTTCCTTGGCTCTGGGTTCCTTTTGTTGTGTCCCTGAGGCTCTGTTATTTTTTATTTCAGTCTCTTTTCTCGGTGTTGTTCAGATTCAGTAATTTCTGTTATCTGTCTCCCACTTCACTCTTTCCTCTGTCCTTTCCATTCTTCTGTTGAAGGTGTCAGTGAATTTTTCATTTCACATATTGTATTTTTCAGTTCTAAATTTTTTCATTTGATTCTTCTTATCTTCTATTTCATTGCAAAGTCTTTCTATTTTTTATTTGTTTCAATTGTATTCATAATTGATCATGGAAGTATTCTGTCATGGCTGCTTTAATTATTTGTCAGGTAACTCTAACTTCTCTGTCATCTTGGTGTTGGCATCTGTTGATTGTTGTTTTTCATGCAGCTTGAGCTCTTCATGATTCTTGGTATGATGTGTGATTTCCAGTTGAAACCTGGATGTTTCTGTATTATTTAGATCCTGTGGTTCATCTGGATTGTTTTTCTTTTGAAATTGCTCTGGCAAGAGAAGGGAGTCTGCTGCCTCATTATTGGTAGGTGGAGGTAAAATTAATTATTGTGCATGTCATAAATTAGGGGTAGGAGTTCATTTACCCCATTGGCTATCTGGTCACCCCAGCATTATTTACTAAAAAGATCACCCTTCGTTTCCCTTGATTACAGTTGTCCTTATGTCTTAAATCAGAAGACTGTGTAGGTGAGGGTCAGTTCTAGACTCATTGCTTCATTGCTAGTGTCAACTAGGGGCCAGGATCCAGGCTTGGAACCAAGAACCTCTTGGGATTAATGCCTAAAAAAGAGATAGTATTGAAAATGGAGTAAGTGCAATGGAGACTCATCATTGCATTACTGAGGCAGAAGGGGCCCCCAAACTAATCTGGAATGGTGTACAGGATCAGAGAAGTTGCCCTGAAGGTGATAAGCAGAGTGTGGAAGGATGGGCTGGAGTTGTCTAAGAGAAGAGTGTGGCAGCAGAAGGGCACCCTGGGCCACAGGGAACAAACCATAGCTGAAAGGTGAGGAGTCAATAAATATTCTGGCACCCATGGGGCACTATTAGCTGTTTAACTTTACAGGAGCTGAAGGTTTAAGAAGGGGAGTTTCCAGAGATGAGGATGAACCTTGGCAGGGATGGATCCTTGGACCACATCATATAGTTGACCCTGTCACATAGCTTGGACTTCACCCTGTGGGTGATGGAAGGCCATCAGGGCTGACAGTAGAGGAAGAATATGGTCATGGAATCCTTGGGAGAAGTGGTGTGGGTACATTGAAAAGGCCAGGGCAGAGGGTGAAAGACTTATCAGGGGAACGCAGCAGCGATCCACAGGGGTTGAGGGACCAGTTACGACTGTGGCATGGGGCTGGGAAAATGTGGCCAGGGTGGCACCTGTTTTCACTTGTGATACGACTGGATTTTAATGTGGTTCCTATGGTCATCCTGGTTGCAGAGCTGGAGTGGACACCAGATCATCCCACTGCAGTCCTCTCAACACACACAGACAAATGATGACCATGGGGGTCAGGGGAAAAGTGAGGAAAGTTCTGTAACCCCCTGGGGAGAACAGCAGCACCATCAATGGGCAGATCTGTATTGTCAGGGCTCTCCAGAGAAACAGAACCCATAAGATGTGTACATACACAGAATATAGATACATAGATATAGATATAGAATATACTAGATAAGGCTGACCTACATTAGGGAGGGCAATCTGCTTTACTCAGTCTATGGATTTTAATGGATTTTAATGTTCATCTCATCCAGCAACACCCTCGCAGACACACTCAGAATGTAAGACCAAATATTTGGGCAGCCTGTGGCCCAGTCAAGTTGACAAATAAAATTAATTATCATGAGGCCACCTTAAATGAAGAGATCATATCAGAAAGTTCTTGACCATTGTCTCAGAAACTCAGAATCTCTCTTGCTTTAGGGGCAACAATAGTTCATTCATCTACTTGTCCATCTCTGTCCATCTGTCTGGGAGGCTGTCCATCTTACACAGGTCTACTGAGCACCTCCAATGTGTCAGGCTCCAGGGACAAGGTGGCAAACACAAGCCAGCACTGGAGAGAAAACGGGCTGTGTGCTCAGAATGTGACTAGGAGGCCCAGGCTCTGGGCTGCTCAAGCCCACCTGGCCAGACTGGGAGGCTCTGTGAAGGGAGGGGGTCAGGGAGCCTTTGGGGAGCTGACCTTTAAGGTCAGCAGGATGGGGAGAGGCCAGGTGAAAGGAGGAGGATGGGAAAGAAGTCAGAGAATGGAGGCAAAGCACAGAGATGAGGGAAGACCTGTCATGTTCTGCAGTGTTGCCCAGGTCCTAATGATGAGAGACGCAGCTGGCAAGGAAGGTGGGAAGACCACACAGGGCCAGTATCCTGCTAAGGAACTAGAGGGTGGGGACATCTGAGGGGTGCTGGAAACCCAAAAGGTTTAAGCAGGTGAACGACAATTTCAGATAACTCCTGGGTCAGTGTGTAAACATTGGAACTGGGAATTTTGCAAGGTGGGGGCAGGGAGATACTTTTATTCTTCCCTGTTTGCAGAAGTAGAAGCTGAGGCTTGAGAGGTGAAGAGGCTTGTGGGAAGTGTTACAGGCCCAGGTGTGGAGTGTGGCTTCAAGCCCTGGCCGTTGGGCCACTAGCACAGGCACCCATCCAACTGCTCTGAGCACTTGCTGAGGGTTAAATCGTGTCCTTCAAAAAGATATGTTCAAACCCTAACCCCTGGTACCAGTGACTGTGACCTTCTCTGGAAATAGCATCTGTGCAGATGTAATCTCAAGATGAGATCATCCTGGGCTTAGGGTGGGCTCTAAATCTAACGACTTATAAGAGAAATCAAAGGGAGACTTTAGGCAGACACAGAGGAGGACATGTGAAGATGGAGGCACACATGGGTGATGCGCCTACAAGCCTGAGAATACCAAGGGCTGCTGGCAGCACCAGAAGCTGGCGAGAGTCCTGGGGTGATTCTCTCAGAGCCTCCAGAAGGAACTACCCTGCTTGACACCTTCATTTCAGACTTCCAGCATCTGGAACTGCAAGAGAATGAATTATTGTTGTTTTAAGCCACCTGGGTTTTGATCATTTTTGTTAGAACAGCCCGAGGATATGAATCTAGCCCCCAGAGCCCGCCTCCTGGGGAGAAGCCAGCTTCCTGGCCTGCCACAACTCCCGGAGTTTCCAGCTACTCAACAAGAAAGCAGGGAAGACTCTGAGCCCCAGACCCAGATGGGAAGATGGAGGGGCTCCTCCTCTTGCCTGCTCTCACCAGGAAAATTCCATGATGTCACCTGCTTCTCCAGGGCATGATCTGAGCTCCTACAAACAGAGAGAGAGAGAGAGGCAGACAGACAGTCATCAGGCAGAGCAGGAGGGCCACCCCCTCTGCGTACAGTGGCTTGGAAATCTTAGTGTCTAGAAGTGTTATCTGGAGCGCTTGAAATACACCCTGAGTCCCACCCCCAGTGGTTCTGATTCAGTCAGTGTGAGGTGGGGCCTGGGAATGTATATGTCTCCCCAGCTCCCAGCGACCTTGACACTGCTGGTTTGGGGACCACACTTTGAGTAGCACTGTTCCAGGCAGAGAGGGCTGCTTAAGTAGAGGCTGGGAGACAAAAGGCAGTGGAGCAGAGGTGCAGTCTGGGCAGACGGCAGCTATCATGGAGCTCAGCAATAAGGCTACGGGTGGGACAGGTCATGCGGAGGAGGGCAGGTGCTCACCAAAGCCAGGATGGTAGCACCAGGGTCTGCCTGAGGGAAGGGGAGTCATGCATGGGCCAGCACATACGGAACATAGAACGAGCAGCCAAGTGGCAGATGGGGCCTTTGGTCAAGGGCCTTGAGTAAACATGAAGGTCAGTGGCTGCCAACATGGTGGTTTAGAGAGGGCACCCCATCCTCAGACCGGCGGGGGGGTTGTCAGCTCACAAACATCAGTCACCTCAACCGTGGCTCCATTAACCAAACTGGGTGCCAAAACTTTCTCAGAATCTCCAGCCTGCAATCTGCAGTGCCCAGGCTCACAGGTGGACTTTGCTGACAGGGGACCAGATGCTGATAACACTGAAACTCATCAAGAAGCTTGGAGGGCATGCAGGCCCCATTCCCCTTTGAGTTCTTCTCAAAAGGCAAGACCCCTTCCATCTGCAATGCCAGACCCCAGCTTTGCCAATGCCGCCCACCCCCCATGGAGTCCGGCTGGGCCCAGAGTGCTTAATGCAGTGCGCAGGGCCCTCCACAGATCTTTCCCAGCTGGTAAGAGCTGTTTTCTTTTCCCCTCTAAGAGGTTTGTTCCTGGTCATAAATTCTGCAGGCCCAGTCGGCCAGAGTAGGATGTACACGTTGGTAAACACTGTAGTTCAAAACACGCTTCACGCTTCACAGCTGAAAAAGGCAACCCCGACAATGGAGCCTTGTCCCCGGCAGCAACTCTAACGGCCACCTTCTTTGATTCCTTAACCTTGCTGTGGGCTTCTATGAAATTGCTCCCATTCTCTGGGGTCCATCAAACGTGCATTTAAACGACTTCATTAGCATCTTTCTCTGATCCATAACCACTGGGCAAATCCAAAAGTCATTTCGGTGAGGGCAGCCGTGGTTTTCTATCTGGTGAACATCTAAAACTCCTTGACAAAGTTCCTTTTAAAATTTACTTCTTTTGTTCCGTCTTCGTCTTCTGTTGAGATCTTTAGTGGCCAATGTACTCCGAGATGACTTGGGGACAAAAATCCCGTCTGGCCCAGACAGTAAATCTAGCCTCCATTCAGACGGGTTAAATGCATGCTTTATGCCTATTGTCCCCGGCTCTCCAAAAGCTCCTGCGCCTTTAAGGGTTTCCTACAATAAATTAAGCCCATCGCAAGACGGTGGATGGAAAGAGGGCCTGCCAGGCTGCTGTCGGAAGGCCAGGCTGGGCCAGGCCACAGGGCCGGGGCCGACACAGCCCACCCATCACCCTGGACCTCTGGCCTCTAGGTATCTGGGATTCTCCTTTGTAAGAGGCAAAAAAAAGCCCAACTTCAAGTGGATTCAGCCACAACGTATTGGACGGTGAACATGAAGTGCAGGAGGAAGGCGGGGGTTGGCTGTGGTAGGGAGGGGCCTGGTTCAGGCCCCACAGGACCCAGGTCCCGGCGGCCTTCGCCCCCTCTGGCCACACCCTCCAGGGCTCTGCTGACCCCTCCCCAGTTTCCTCCGGGCATTCGTAACATGGCGGTAGCAGTGCAAACCTCACGTCTACTTGGAAGCAGCAGGAGTATTTCCCAGCATTCCCCAATAAGAGCCTCATTGGCTGTGGTTGGGGCACATGACAGTCCCTGACCAATCACTGAGGCCTGGGTCTGATTGGCTAGGCCTGGGTCACATGACCCTCTTCTGGCCTAGTGGGTGAACCCAAGCTTGAAGGGGATCCTGGCCAGGAGGGGTCCTGCTTAGAGGAAAGATGGGTTACAGTTCCCAGAAGAGGTGGAAAGGGGTGCTGGGTAGCCAGAACACACACTGGTTGTGATCTCTAACCAAGGGCATCACCTTTGTCCCACATTCCGAAATTCACAGTGGCAGGTGGTGACTCAGAGGCTGGAACTCGGCCCTGAGAGACCCGTTGCCTTTCTCTGTTCTGTACCCTCTTCCCATAGATATTTTTATCCTGTTACCCTGTGGTCATCAGGATGCCTCCCATTTATGTGCAGGTCCTAGGGGCTCCTGATGCTTTCCCCGATTTCTCCCGGGAGAGACTGTTGGGTGTTGGGTTGTTGGGGGAGGGAATTAGTGTTCTGCAGTCTGGAGTTCACTGGTCTGCAGACTGCTAAAAATCTGGGGTCTGCGTCTGCCAGGGATGATGACTGTGGCTGGTATGGGGACCAAAGGCAAAAGGATCAGTGATTTCAGCAGATGCCTTTAAGCCCCGAGTCTCTGGCTGTGGACTAGTCCAGTAGAAAGAGTGTCTTGGAGTGTGGCAGAGTCCCAGTCCCCTGTCTTTCTTACTGTCAAAATCAAGGTTTGGGCAATCATTGATCTAGCTAAAAAAATGATGTTTTTCAGCCTTCTTTGCTTATGTGGTGACAATGTGACACAGTTGTGGCTAATGACATGTAAGATGAGTTATTGGATGGGGCTTCTGGGAAAACCCCTTAATAAGCTGAATGAGCCCTTGTGTCCTTTCTGGGCTCCTCCTGTCCTAAACACAGATGTGAAGCAATGTACGAGAATTCCTATTCTACTATAGCTGTCTATATTTAACACTGTCAAGCTTCCCTTTTTTTGCCAGTCTGACGGATACGATGGGGCATCACTTACTGCTTTCATTTCCATTTCCTTGATTATTATTGAGGTTGGTTGTAGTGTCTATTCTGGTTTCTTTCTCTAAATTTTGACTCGTTGTATCCTTTGACCATTTTTCTAAATTTGCAGACATTTTTGATATATTCTAATACAAATCCTTTGTCAGTTATAAGTATTGCATATATCTTCTTTGTGGCTGGTCTCTTCACTTTTCCCACACTATCTTTGGTCGTACTAAAGTTTGTTGTTGTTTTTGTTGTTGTTGTGTGTGTGTGTTTACATTTAATACAGTTAAATTAAATCTTGTTTTGATTGTACTTTTTGTGTTAGTTTAATACATATTTTCTTATCTTGGTGTCAGAAAGGTATTCTATCAGGATTTATTTTCAAATTGTATGAATTCTCTGTGTACATTTTGGTCTTTGGCTCAACTGGAATTTATTTCTTTTTGTAGGTGTAAGGGAAGGATCTGTTTTTATCTTGTTTTCCTTTGTAAAACCATTTGTCCCCAGTCCATGTATTGAATTCTTTTTCTTTGTTTTTTTTTTCTACAGATATATTCTTATATATTGTTTCCATAAAATTTCTCTCTATTTTGTCCCATCAATCTTTTTATTCCTGCAATAATACCACACAATTTTAATTACGATAGTTTTACTGTTAATCTTTATCTCTGGTATGACTCTTTCTTACCCTTTCCTTCCTTCCCTACCTCCTCTTCCTTGTCTTCCTTTTTCAAGACTTTCTTCCTATTTTTAGCACCTTAATGATTCACATAAATTTTAGGATTACCTTGTTAAGTTTTATGAAATAGTCTGTTGGAATTTTGGTTAGACTTGCCTTAATTCATACATTAACTGGAGTAGAATTGTCATCTTTACAATATTGAGTTCTACTCAGGAGCATGGCATATCTCTTAATTTATTTAATGCTTTCTTTGTGTCTTTCTATGAAGATTTAGAATTTTCTCCATAGGTCTTGCATGTCTTTTGTTAGACTTCTTTCTAGGTGCTGCTCTTTATTTAATGCTATTTTAAGTGTTATCTTTTTGAAGTTACTTTTTATGGTTGTTGATGAATTAGAATGTAATTGAATCTATTTAGATTTTCTCACAAGAAAATAATTCATTGGTAAATAATGGCAAATAGACATAGTTAATTAAGTCAACAGATAAGTCGAATTTCAAAAAATATTCTATTAAGGACCAAATGAAACAAAAAAAAAAAAAAAAAAAAAAAAGGAAAGGAGAAAAATAGGGGAATATAAAAGAGAAGACAAATGGACCTAAATTCAACTATATGCAAAATTATGCTAACAAATTTAACATTCTGAGAGAGAGAGAGAGAGAGAAAGAGAAAGAGAAAGAGAAAGAGAAAGAAGACTCAACCTGCTGTCAACAAGAGACACATTTTAAGTATAAAGACACAGATAGATTGAAAGTAAATAGGTGGAAAATTATATACCATGCAAATGATAAGCATAAGAAGGTTGGTTGAAGGGGTTGTATTAAAATCAGATAAACTTCTAGGCAAGGTGCAATAACTGATATAAAGAGGAACATTTCATAAAAACATAATAACACTTGTAATAAATTACTTAATAGCAAAGGGATATTTATAAGGAAGATACAATAGGATATATATATCTGTTAATGGATCTTCAACATGAATGAAGCAAAATTTGACAAAATTGCAGAGTGAAAAAATATCCACAAATACAATTGGAAATTTTAGTATTTCTGTCTCAGCAATTGATAGAGCAACTCGACAGAAATTGAGAGAAGACATGGAAAAGCTAAGTATAAGTATCCTATCAACTGCCTTTGTTGAATTGATACTTATAAAAATCAACATCCCCAAAGAGAGAATACACACTTTTTTCATATTCATTATGATGGACTATATGCTGCACTATACATGAAAATTGTTACTGTTCTTGTCTTTTTCCCTCTGTATATAATTTATGTTTTTCTCTGGCTGCTTTCAAGATTTTCTCTTTATCACTTGTTTGATTACAATATGCCTTGGTGTAGTTGTGTTTACCTTTTATCCTGCATGGGATTCCTTAGGCTTCTTGGCTCTGTGGGTTTAGAGTTTACATTATATTTGGAAAATTTTCAGCCATTGTTTCTTCAGATATTTTTCATGTCGCCTTTGTATTAATCATCTTGTGCTACGTAAATGTTTACCCCAAAACTTAGTGGCTTGAAACAATAAGCATATTATCTCACGCAGTGTTTTGTGGGTCAGAAATTTGGTAGAAGCTGAGCTGGGTACCGCTGGCTGAAGGTCTCTCGCAATAAGTTTACAGTCAAAGTGTTGGGCTGCAGACATCTAAAAGTAGCAGTTCTTCCCCAGATGGGCCTCTTTAGAGGGCTGCTTGAGTGCTCTCATGACATGGCGGAGGCTTCCCCAAGAATGTGTGGTTCAAGAGAGAATAAGACAGAAGCCACAATGTCTTTTATAGGCTTGCTTTCCTTTCGAGGAGTTTGCTTCGGGCAAGCTGGTTGATTGTGTTAAGCTGTCTGTGTTCCTCTTAATTTTCTGTGGAGTTGTTCTGCTAGTTAGTGAGAGAGAAGTGTTGAAATCTTCACCTAACGTTGTGGATTTTTACATTTCTGTTTTCAATTATGTCTGTTTGTGCTTAGTGTGTTTTGAAACACTCTTATTCATTGCGTACACATTTAGAATGGTTATATCTTGGTTAAGTGACTTTAGCGTTATGAAACATCCCTCTTTATATCTTTTTCCATCCTTTTACTTTAACCTTTGTGCGTATGTGTATCTGAAGTGGATTTCTTGTATACAGCACATAGCTGGGTCTGGATCTTTTATTCAGCCTGACAACATCCATGCAGAATTTTGACGATGACTTAAACTTTCCTCTAAGTCAAAATTGCCACGACATGTTCTGGGTCACATTTTTTCAGGACTTCAGAGGATACGTCTCTCCCGAGGATGTGTCGTCATTTCAAATCCATCCTCTGCAGTCAGCAGGGACGCTTCCATTTTACAGATGAGAATATTGAGCTTCCACGAGGGGAGGTGAAGTACTTGAGTCCACTCCCATGGCCACCAGAGGCTGAAGTATGACTCTCTGGATCCTGGCCAGCCCTCCTTTTCCCATCACAGCTGCAACTGTGGGGAAGGAGGATGATTATAAACTGACCCTGTGGGTTGAGATGGAGACCTCCAGGTTCCCATGAAGAGTTCTCCCTTTTTCGCAAAAATAAATGAATTAATATAGGCCATTTTGTATTCAAATTAGATTGATCAGGGGCTGTTTAAGCAACAACATCAGAAGGCTCTTTTTCCCTTTTGACATTAAAGTGTCTTTTCCAGAAACTGTAGGAGGTGGGTTCATTCCCTAGAATGAGTTGACAGCTTGTACCTATTTTTAAAAAAAGAAAAGCCTCGTACACCTCTTTCCACATCTTCACCGGTAGCAGAATGAGCACAATGGAAAGAGATTTGTGATTTTTTTTTTCTTTTTTTTTTTTTTTAAGAGAAAACACAGCCTTCTGCCTGGTGTAAGGCTGAAGTAGGGAAAAGGGGAAACTGAGCATGAGCAGGGGATAGAATATCAAAGGCAGTAAGTCCTTTCGGCCCCATCTGGACTCTTCTCCCATCCCACAGAAAACCTCCCCAGCCAGTCTGGAGGTGGGTGGATGGCGAGGGTCCCCTTTCATAGGTCACTTGATCCGCTCCCTGCCCACCCTCTGCTGGCTTAGGTTAGCCCTGGAAACCACCCACATTTTTCATCTGCCCAGAGAAATCAGGAGGGGACAGACACCTCTCTTGGATTTTCTAGTCAAACACTGAGGGAAGGGAGCATTTTAATCCTCGAGAATCTCTTCACCAGGGAAGTGAACCCCTGCGAGGCACTGTGGATGTGTAAAGGCCGGCCCTGCCCCCGATGGCCCAGCGCTAAGTGGTAAAGATGACATGGACACGCCAACACTGAGGCTCAGGCATGAGAGATGTCAGCCCCATCCCAGGACACTGTGACAGTGGGGACAAGGAAGACTGCTGGTCAGAAACGGGGTTCAGGAAGGGGAACATCACACACCGGGGCCTATCATGGGGAGGAGGGAGGGGGGAGGGATTGCATTGGGAGTTATACCTGATGTAAATGACGAGTTGATGGGTGCACACCAACATGGCACAAGTATACATATGTAACAAACCTGCACGTTATGCACATGTACCCTACAACTTAAAGTATAATAATAATAAAAAAAAAAAAAAAAAAAAAGAAACGGGGTTCAGAGGCAGGCCCAACCGACACTGACAAAGCTCCTGCCATGTGCTGCTATAGGAGGCAGGTGTGCTCTGGGATCATTTGGCAGCTTGTACTCATTGTTAAAAGAGGAAAACTGGCCGGGCGCGGTGACTCACGCCTGTAATCCCAGCACTTTGGGAGGCCGAGGCGGGCGGATCACGAAGTCAGAAGATCGAGACCATCCTGGCCAACTTGGTGAAACTCCGTCTCTACTAAAAATACAAAAATTAGTTGGGCGTGGTGGCACGCGCCTGTAATCCCAGTTATTCGGGAGGCTGAGGCAAGAGAATCGCTTGAACCAGGGAGGCGGAGGTTGCAGTGAGCCAAGATCGCGCCACTGCACTCCAGCCTGGTGACAGAGCAGGACTCCTTCTTAAAAAAAAAAAAAAAAAAAAAAGGAAAACAAAATATGGTAAATATCTTGCCACCTCTTCGATGTAGGATGGCATGAGATGACATGAGCCCAGTTCTTCCAAATGTCCCCATTTTACAGCAGAGGAAACTGAGGCTTAGGGTCTCTTTGGGCACAGTTGCAAAGAAAGGCCTCCTAGAGAAAGGCGTCTGTGTCCAAGCCCAGGAGGATGGGGGTGAGGCCTAGAGCATTTCCTGTGGGTAGAAACAGTGAACATGCCTCTGAAATAGAGCTAGCCCACCACCTACCCGGGGTACAGCAAGTGGTCTGTGCCTCAGCCTCCCAAATAGCTGGGATTACAGGTGCATGCCACCACGCCCAGCTAATTTTTGTATTTTTAGTAGAGACAGAGTTTCACCAAGTTGGCCAGGATGGTCTTGATCTCCTGACTTCGTGATCCGCCCGCCTCGGCCTCCCAAAGTGCTGGGATTACAGACGGAGTTTTGGGTACTGAATAAGGATGAGGTAAATCAGGGGTGGAGTTTTGGAATCTCAGCCCAAAGGGGTGGCCTGAGTCCAAGGCTGGGGGAGCATGCACCTGCTGGTTGCTGACACAGGTGATCCTGGCTGTGTTTTTGTTAAGATTGGCTTTGTCGTAGCTCCGTGGAGCTGGGCACGATCCGGAGATGTTGTCTTCTTGCACACTCATTTTACAGATGAAGAAATCAAGGCTTGGGGTAGTAGAGAACTTGCCAGAAGTACAGGGCAAGTTTGTGTCTAAGCAAAGCTGAGCCCTCTGCTCCCTTCTGGTGATCTCCTCAGTCCCGTTCTTATCCTTCTAGGGCAACAGTCTTTCCTTGGGAGTAAGGTTGAACCTCAGTTTGGCCCAGACATTTGACTTTTCCCAGTGATGGCAGAATTTGTGGGATCAGTGTGTGTGTGGCGGGGGCAGGGCAAGGCAGGGGGCTGAATTAGGGAGTTTAGGGATGGGCAGCTTCTCCCACATCCATAAAATTGGGGCCTTTACCAATTCCCATAGCTGGTGTAAATATCCTCCCTGGTGCTTCGCAAAGGCTGCTAGGAGTGGGGTTGCCCTTGCCCCACTCACATTCTCTTAAAGACCCAGGAGAAACACTTGCCTTGCAATGAGGTCTGTGTCCCCAACCATTGGGCTGAGCACCTCCGCATGGGAATGTCTGGAATTGCAGGCTTTGAAGGCCTAAATTAGGGCTGTGAATGACTGTTCTTCAAAATTCGGGGCCTGTGGGCATGGCCACAACCCTCACCTGGATGCCTTTCCTCTGTTCACCCTCTGTCCTCTTTCCAGCAGAACATTCGGCCGAGCCTTGGGTGTCAGGCATGGGCCTGCCTCTCTGACCTCAGCTGGGGGCCAGGCTGTGGGAAGGGAAAACTGGAGGAGTCTTTGGGGGCTGAGCCTCTGGGCATTTGTAGGAGGCACCACCAGATTGTCAATGAAGATAATGACGCTGAAGCTCCAGGTCCTTGGTTTGCATGGGTCCATCCCACAGTTCAGTGTGGGCTTCCCTGCCCCTATGCTGAAGGATGCTCCTTGGCTGTGGGCTGTGGCAACCTGGTAGGTGGACCTCATGGGTCACTGACTCTCTCTCTTGACTCCAAGGAGGAAGATGAAGCAGTCACTGCTGTGCTTCCTGCTCAGGGCCATGGTGCCCAGGCTTCATGGCCATCTCTTCCCTCCAGGACCAGACGGAATGAGGGCCTGGCTCAGTTGACCTGGTTGCCCAACTGTGGTCATCAGGAGCATGAATGATGTTAAAGAACTGGAGTCTCTTACAGATACCCAGTCCAGGCAAGAAATTGTAGAGGACATTTCAGATATGGCCTTGCCAATAACAACCCATGCAATTGAAAGAAATTTCCCTAAGACATCAAAAGTAAACAAACTGCTTTTAAACAAAACAAACAAACAAAAAACATGTGCTGGAGGGCAGACTGAAGCATCTTTTATTCTCTCTGTGGAAAATCATATTACAAAATCATTGTCATACAAAGAAGCCATCAAAGAAAATGCAGCCAAAAAAAAAAAAAAAAAAAAAGTAGGAAAAGGGTACTATAGAGGCGACCGAGGCAGTTACTTACTCATGGAATCATATGCTATTTTTTTGATTTGATATTTATGGTTTGTTCAGCTTTTTACAAATTTGTCATTTCTTTCTAAATGATGTTTTTTTTCTGCACTTTGTAGCTGTAATTTGATGTTATTTTTCTTAAACAAGCCCTCCAGATTGCATAACGTTTAGGCTTCCAAAGTCCAGACCACTCCAGTTTCCAGCCTCACCATTTGCTCAGAAATGAGCTGCTTGCTTCCTGCTTTCACTCAAGACCTTGAGTGGTAGCCGAGGCTGTGTATTATTGCACTTCCCATAAGGGAGTCTGCTTGAAAGAATATTTCCCATCCTCCTAAAAGGAACGAAAGCTGTTGCAAGTATTCAATTCCCTGATCACAGGGTCTGTGGGGATCTTGGTCCACACAGGTGGTGAGAGGAATGGAGAGATCCAGAGGGGTGGGGGAGGAGCTCTGTGAGAGCTGGGTCAGACCAGATGGCAGAACAGGTGGGCAGGTGAGAAAGGCTCAAGGCTCAGGGATATCCTCTCCTCCTGCTTCCCTGGGGATCTCCAGGCCCTGCCCTTGCCCAGCTCAGGACAAGATGCCAGGGGAAGCTGGCCTTGTGTGGCACTACTAGCCCCAGTGAGGCTAACATGGGGGTATGCAGGCTGCTTTATGACAGCAGTGTCCTGATGTCTGGGGCATGTGAGCATCCTTGTGGTGTGTCCCCATGTGCACACATGCATGTGTGCCCACATGTGAGAAGGAGGTGGGGACATTGCTGCCAGGAGGTAGATCATGGGGCAAGTAAGAAACTTTTTACCAACTTTTGGAATCAGGCCTGTTCAATACATGATGGCATTGCTGGATTTGGGGATGTGTCTATAGATGAATTTCAGGGTCTCTCTTGGCTTAAAATTTCTAAGAATCCCAAGCAATTACTTTGCAGGAGAAATATGGGAAAAGTCGTTTTTTAGTCCATCCATTCATGCATCTGTTTATTCAATCACCTATCCATTCACTGACTTATGCATCCACCTACCCACTCACACATTCAGCCTTTCACTCATCCATCCAACCATTCATCTACTCATCCAACCATTCATCTGTCCATCCATTCACTTGCCCATCCATCCATCCATCCATCCATCCATCCATCCATCCATCCATCCATCCATCCATCTATCCACCCACCCACCTACCCACCCAACTGATGCTCATTGAACCACACATAGTTGCTGAAACATGCTCTGGCTGCTGAGTATTGGGAACATAGGTGAATCAGACACAGTCTTTACTCTGAGTCTTAGTGCCATTCTGAAGAAAGGTCAGGGGAGAAACAATTGCAACAGGACAGGATCCATGGTTTGGTTGAGGCCAGTGAAATGGGAACCCCAGGGAGCTCTTAACTCAGCCTGAGATAGACACAGGAGGAATTCACAGAGCAGCAGACCAAGGGAGACAGCTCTGCTCAGCCTCTAAGGATAGATGCAGTATGTGGCAGCCAGCTCCAAGTCCCTGTTGGTCACCTCCTGGCATTCACACCCTTGTGTAGTGTCTTCCCACCTTGAGCCCAGGTTGGTCTGTATGATGGAGCCAGTGCAGCAGAGGTGGCAGCATGTGTCTAGGCCATAAAAGGCATTGAGCTTCTGCTTTGGCCTCATGAATCCCTCTCTCTGAGGGAAGCCGGCTGCTATGACATGAGGACACTCAAGAGGCACATTGGCGGGGCACTGAGGACTCCTACCAGCAGCCAGCACTCAGTTGCCAGCCGTGAGGGAGCTGTTTTGGAAGCAGATCCTCTGGCCTGGTCAAACCTTCAGAAGACTACCCCTCCAGCTGACATCTGCTTGCATCTTCATGAGAGACCCTCAGCCAGCACTGCCCAGCCCAGCCCAGCCCAGCCCAGCCCTGTGATCCACAGAAACTGTGAGAGTAGCAAATGCCTGTTGTTTAACCCTCTATGTTTGGGTAATTTGTTACACAGCAATGAATAACTGATAGATGGGGCATGGAGGGAAACCTGGCAATGCCCTGGTGCGGTCCCCATGGGGGGTGAGGGGGAAGGGATATAGCTGTGGAGGGTCTTCCATGCTGAGTTGGGGACCTCACCCCTCAGCCTCTGCGCCCTGGGGAGCCACAGCAAGCATGATGCGTGATAAGCTTTTGTTTAATGAAGGTCACTTTGTATGGGGTGTCATTTACTTCAGGGAGCTGTCTTTGACCACCTTGCTGTATCACTCTGGGCCGCCTGCCTTTATAGGATCCCCAGGCCCTGAACTTGTCCTGCACTACACCTGTTATTACGCAATATTGTGATGGTCCAGCTGACTGTATGTCTCCACTACTGGACTATGTGCTTGGGGTGAAGTGTGCGTGTGAACGGGGCAGTGAACACGTCCGTCTTGCTCACTGTATAACCGCAGCACCATGTGTAGGACCTGCTATGCAGTACGGACTTTGATAGGGTTTGGCTCTGTGTCCCCATCCAACTCTCATCTGGAATTATAATCCCCATGTGTCAAGGGAGGGACCAGGTGGGAGGTGATTGGATCATGGAGGTGGTTTCCCCCATGCTGTCCTCGTGATAGTGAGTTCATTTTCGTGAGATCTGATGGTTTTATGAGGCAGTTTTCCCTGCTCTTGCTAGCTCTCTCTTTCCTGCTGCCATGTGAAGAAGGTCTTTGCTTCCCCTTTACCTTCCGCCGTGATTGTAAGTTTCCTGAGGCCTCCCCAGCCATGCAGAACGATGAGTCAATTAAATCTCTCTTCTTTATAAAGTCTTTATTCCCAGTCTTGGGAAGTTCTTTATAGTAGTGTGAAAACAGACTAATACAGACTTTTTACATGTTACTGAGCAGACACAGGATGAGTTACAATCTGGCGTGGCTCTCTGGACTATAGGGCAAGAGTCTCTGGAATCTCCATTTTAGAGCTGTGACCCAGGAGGGAGGATCTTCTACACTGGGCAACTGCAGCCTCCAGCCCTGCAGGATGTGACCCCTCTTGGATCTCAGCCCCAAGCCCTGGCCTTTTCTCTTCTGCATCACCCACCTTGACAAGGAATCTGGCTGCCATGAGTAGTTTCCATCAGAGCTAGAGTCTGGGTGAAAGGAGTTTCCAGAAGGTGTCCCCTACTCATTCAATAGATATTCACTCAGCGCCCACTTCCTAGAGAGACAAAGAAGTGAGTGCTGGGAAGAGATTAATGAGGATGAGGGGCTGGGGGTGTCTGGGGTTGGGTGTGGGGGCTGAGTTACGGTGTCAGGGCGTGCTGCACTGACAAGGGGCATTTGAACAGAGCCCTGAGAAATGTCTGAGAGTGAGCCCTGTGGGTACCTGGGGAGGAGTGCTCCTGGCTACAGCAGCCACAGTGTGTGCAAAGGCCCTGAGGCAGGAGTTTGTTTGGTGTGTTGGAGGAGCAGCAAGGGGATCAGTGTGGCTGAAGCAGAGTGAGTGTAACCGGGAGCTGATGAGGTCAGGAGGTGGGGGCCAGGCAGGCCAGGGAGGGCCTCGTGATGTGGCTGGAGAAGGTGAAGTGCTTGTTCCCGGCCTGGGAGCTTATCTCAACAGTTCCTGTACTCCCAGCTCTCTGACATTGCCTTACGGCAGCCCCAGAGTGGATGCTTTGCAACTTCTAACAGCTTGGGGGCTAAAATTAGGTGCCAAGCTGAGTTAGGGCCAGCAGAATGCCACTACATATGCTCGGCATCTGCACGGCGAGAAGGAAATGTTGCCGCTGCCTCTTGTCCCTGTTGCTGTACCTCAGCAACTTCCAGAGTAAAATTCAGTGTCCTCAGCCTGGAGTTGGAGGCTCTTCTGAGTCTGGTCCCAGCTTGTGTTTCTGGCCTGAGCCCACCTTGCAGGCTGGGCTTCCCCTCCCCTTCAAGCTGTGAGCTGAGGTCCAGGCTGCTGCCTCCCTCTTCCTAAAATTCTCCTTCTGGCTGCCTTGCCTGTTCTCCCCCTTGGAGTCTGAGCTCAAGGGCACCTGCTCTGTGACGCTTCCCTACACCCCAGCCCAACAGGTGGCGGCTCTTGTTTCTGCCCTGCAGCTCCTGCTGCACACTGGTTTCTTCTGGCTTCTATTGCTTCTGATGAGATGTCTTCATCCTTCTTATCTTTGTCCCCCTGTAAGTCATGTGTAGTTTTTTGCTACTTTATTGAGGTATAATTTATATCCTGTCAAATTAATGCTTTTGAGTGTATACTTCTGTGAGTTCTGACAAACACACACAGTTGTTTAACTACCTGCACAGACAGGATACAGAATGTTTCCGTCACCCCCGAGGGTGCCCCATTCCCATCCTCGGCTCCTAGAAATCACTTCATATTAGTCTGTTTGGGCTGCCACACAGAACACCATAGACCAGGGGGTTTAAACAACAGACATTTAGTTTTGCTCGTTCTGGAGGCTAAAAGTCCAAGATCAATGTGTGATTAGGGTTCTTTTTTTTCTTTTTTTTTTCTCTTTTTTTTTTTTTTTTTTTTTTTTGAGACAGAGTCTTGCTCTGTCACCCAGGCTGGAGTGCCACGGTGAGATCTTGACTCACTGCAACCTCTGCCTCCTGGGTTCAAGCGATTCTCCTGCCTCACCTCCAGAGTAACTGGGATTACAGGTGTCTGCCACCATGTCTGCCACCATGCCTGGCTAATTTTTTTTTTTTTTTTTGTATTTTTAGTAGAGATGGGGTTTCGCTATGTTGGCCAGACTGGTCTCGAACTCCTGACATCTGAGCCTGGCCAGGGCTGGCTTCTTGTGAGGCCTGTCTTGGGGATGAGTATCTTTCTGCTGTGTCTTCACATGGTGGGAAGAGAGAGAGAGAAAGAAAGCAAGAGATCTGGCATCTCTTCTTCTTCTTCTTCTTTTTTTTTTTTTCCCCAAGATGGAGTTTAGTTCTGCTGCCAGGCTGGAGTGCAGTGGTGCAATCTTGACTCACTGCAACCTCCTCCTCCTGGGTTCAAGTGATTCTCCTGCCTCAGCTTCCCGAGTACCTGGGATTACAGACACCCACCACCACGCTTGTCTAATTTTCGTATTTTTAGTAGCGACGGGGTTTCACCATGTTGGCCAGGATGGTCTCAATCTCCTGACCTCGTGATCCGCCCACCTCAGCCTTCCAAAGTGTTGGGATTACAGGCCACTGTGCCCGGCCTCTCTTCTTCTTCTTATAAGGACACTTATCCAACCAGATTAGGGCTCCACCACCCTTATGACCTCATTTAACCTTTAACCTTAATTACCTTCCCAAAGGCCTTATCTCCAAATGCAGATGCTCCCTGAGTCACAAAGGGGCTATGTCCCAATAAACCCACCATTAATTGAAAATGCATTTAATGCTGGCAACATAGCAGGCAGTCCTTAATTTATGGCAGTCTGACTCATGACTTTTTGGCTTTCCAGTAGTGCGGACGTGATACACATTCAGTGGAAACTATAACCCCACTGTATTAATAAGTTGTAAGGAGTGCCTAGATTTAAAATGAGGTTACATTTGGATAAACCCATCATAAAGGTAGAAATCATAAGTCAGGGACTGTCTGTGCCGTCACATCAGGAGTTAGGGCTTCAACATATGAATCTTGTGGGAGACACGGTTCAGTCCACATCACTGCTGTTCTATTCTTTGTCCTTACAATTTTGCATTTTCCAGAACATCATATAAATGGAATCATGTGCTATCTAGCCTTTTCAATCTGAATTTTCTCACTGGGCATACTGTATATCGGTATTTTAATGAATATATCAATATTTCATTTGTTTTTACTGCTGAATAGTATTCCACTGTAGGGATGTACCACAGTTTATGCATTGATGAGGTGAAGGACATTTGGGTTGTTTCCAGATTTTGGCAATTTTTAATACAGCCACAAAAAATATTCACATACACGTTCTATGTGAACATAAATATTCATTTTTTTTTTTTTGGGTAAATACCTAGGGGAGAGATTTTGGGTTCAATGGTAAGTGTATACATTTATAAGAAACTGTCAAATTATTTTCCAAAGTGGTTGAGCCATGTTGCATTCCCACAAGCCATGTGTGAGACTTCCAGTTACTCCAGATCCTCAAAATTCTTGGTATAGTGAGGTTCCCCCTTACTAAATAAATAAATAATATTGTTTGGCCATTTAAAATAGTTATATAGTAGTATCTCAGGGTTTTTTTTTTTTTTTGGCTCATTTGTAATTGTGTGATTTGTTTTCTTATTATTGAGTTTTGAAAGTGCTTTCAATGTTTTTGAATACAGGTGGTTTTTTTTTTCATGAGACATTTGATTTATAAATATTTTCTCCCAGAACGTGGCTTATCTTTTCATTTTTAAGACTGTCATTCAATGAACAACAGCTTTTAGTTTAGATGAAGTCCTATGTATCCATTTCTTCTTTGGTAACTTTAAAAATAGATAGATTTTATTAGATTATGCTTTTTATTTCACATCAAAGAAATCTTTGTCTAAATCAAGGTGATAAAGATTTAACTTCTATGTTTTCATGTATAATTTTTATAGCTTTAGATTTTACATTTAGGTCTGTGGTTCATTTTGAGCTTCTTACATACATGCATTTATAATTTACATCAAATTAAAAACATTATTCTAATATTTTTACTGTCCTTCCCCTCCTTTCTGTCTAGGACTCCATAAACATGGATGTTAGACCACCCAATGTTATCCTACAGATCACTGAGTCTCCATTCGTTTTTTCACTTTCTTCTCTGTGTCTCAATATTGCTATGCTTTTGAGGTCCGTAATCTTTTTATTCTGCAGTATTTAATCTATTAAGTCTATGCATTGAATTTTTTATTTTGGATATTGTATTTTCATTTCTAGAAGTTCCATTTATACAAAAAATGTTTCATTTAAAAATATATACCTTTCATTTCTCATTACGTTCAAGATATTTTTCAATTATTGAGCATATTTAAATAGCTGTTTAAAGTCATTGTCTCTTAATGCCATTATCTCTGTCATATCTGAGTCTATTTCTTTTGACTGTTCTTTCTCGTGGTTATTGGTCAAATTTTGCTGCTTGTTGGCATGTCTAGTAATTTTGCTCAGGCACTAGACATTATTTATGCCACATTGTTCTGAGTGTCAATGTTGTTGTCTTCCTTTACAGCAGGGGCCCCCAACCCTGGTCCACAGATTGGTACTGGTCATCCATGGCCTGGTAGGAACAAGACTGCACAGCAGGAGGTGAGCTGCAGGCAGGTGAGCATTACTGCCTGAGCTCCACCTCCTGTCAGATCAGTGGCAGTACTGGATTCTCATAGGAGCGTGAACCATATTGTGAATCTGCGTATGCAAGTGCTCTAGGTTGCATGCTCCTTATGAGAATCTAATGCCTGATGATCTAAGGTTGAACAGTTTCACCCTGAAACCATCTCTGCCCCCACCCTAGTCCATGGAAAAATTGTCTTCCACGAAACCAGTCCCTGGTGCCAACAAGGTTGGGGACCACTGCTTTACAGTGTATTGAAATTTGTTTTGTCAGGGAGCAAAACTATTTGTATGTCAGTTTAACCCTTTTAAAGCTCACTTAAAGCTTTTGTAGGTCAGTTCTAGAGTCGCCCATATTGCACAGCTAGTTTATATTTATGCTCCAGGCATTCAACACAGTTCCTCTGCTCTGGCTGGTAGGAACTTGCACGTGTCTCAGCTCTGGGCGAGCTGTTCGTTGTTCAGCTTGCAGCTCTCCAGCAGTCGTGCTTTGCCCAGCCTTGTGCAGTTTACCCACACATACATGTGGATTAATCTTCATCCAAAGACTCAAGGTGATCCTGAGAATATTTCTGGAGTTTTTTTTTTTTCTTCTGTGTAGTTCCTTCCTCTTTAGTACTCTGCCTCACACATTGTAGCAGTCCTGACCTCTCTAAGCCGCTATCTGTGCCTTCTCAACTCAGTGAGACTACTGAACACCCCGTCCCTGCACTGTGGTCTGGGACTTGCCCTCAGGCAGAAAGTCAAGGGGATTGTGGGGCTCAACTTTGTTTTCCTGTTCTCTAGGATCACAACCCCAGGCTGCCCATTTTCCAATGCCTGAAAAGAGTTGTTTCATTCATTTTGTCCATTTTTCTAGGTTTCTTTCTTTCTCCTTTTTTTTTTTTTAAATGCAGGAGGGCAAGTCTCATATCAGTTTTTCCTTCATGGTAGCAGCTTCAATATCATATTTAAGTTTCTCCATCTGAGCGATGGGGATGACCATACCTACCTTTTAGGGCCATCATGAGTCACACAAGGAGATAAACAAGTGTATTCTACCCTATCCTAACACACCATTTCATATTACCTTCGTTGCTTTTTTCTCTCAGTTGACACCTGACCTTTGCTGGGTCACCCTTTGGTTTCAGAGTTGGATGAAGCACATTCCACAGGGCATGAGGTCCAGTTCTCTGACCATGTTCTCCTGGAATGAAACAAACATACTGCGGGTTAAACTTGACCCAAAGGAAATGAGACATGGGTTGAAGCCAGGCTGATAAATCCTGCCACCTTCCTCCCTTCTGTGGACTCTTTTAAGGTACAGAGGTGTGGAAGCCCTTCTACAGAAATCCCATCCTGTCTCTTAAGAGCTTATTGCACAGCTGCGGCCAGCGCAGTAATATATAGTATCTCTTTGCTTCCCATCTTCCTTCTCCTTTCCCCCTCATCCTCACTGGCTTGGGTGCACTGAAACAAAGTGTTGAATCTTAATCTTTCATCCAGCTTTGATTTCTAGAGGGTTTTATGCAAGAGAGCAGGTGAAGTGCTTAGCACAGGCGTGGGCTTCTATGCATTACAAGGAAACGGCAGCTCCTGCTCCTAATAAATGCATCTCCTAAAGCACTTCTCACATTGCATTCTGGGTTGTGGTGCATGTGTCTCCCTCAGTGGGCTGTAATCTCCTTGACTATGAGATTGTATCTCTCTCTCTCTCTTTTTTTTTTTTTTTGACAGAGTCTCGCTCTGTCACCCAGGCTGGAGTGCAGTGGAGTGATCTCAGCTCACTGAGACCTCCACCTCCCGGGTTCAAGAGATTCTCCTGTCTCAGCCACCGAAGTAGCTGAGATTACAGGTGTGTGCCACCACACCTGGCTAATTTTTGTATTTTTAGTAGAGATGGGGTTTCACCATGTTGGCCAGGCTGGTCTCAAACTCCTGACCTCAGACATGAGCCACTGTGCCCGGCCAAGACTGTGTCTTAATTCAACACTGGGTACCTTTCATGTTGTGCAGTGTTGTTGCTGTGATATGTTTGTTGTTGCTGTGTTTGCTTATTTTTTTCTGTATAGTTCCTGTGTTGCTTGTTGTGTGGTGTTGTGTTTATTACTTGTAATGTACTAGATTCTTCTATTTCTTGATCTTCTGGAATTGAACACAACCAATCGCTTTTATTATTTATTTATTTTTTGCTTTTCTGTTTCTTTCTTAAGCTTGTGAGGTCTTTAGGTGAGAGTGGGAAGGGAGTGGCTCCCAACACACAAAACATCCAAGGAAGAAGTTAGAGTTCCATTTATAAAACCTACGGAAATGGCTTCTTTTTCTGTTTTAAGCAAAGCAGTGGAGATGTTCTATTCTGAAGGTTGCAGTCAACACTATTACAAGGTGCAGGGACAGGTGGGAGAATTCCTTTCTATCAAAGTCTTAGACTGGTAGAGTTAGCAGTAAGAGGAATGCAACCCATTCATTTTACTGATGAGGAGACAGAAGGTCAAGGTGGACCATGGTGGGGTTTGACTCAACACTCTGGATTCCCCATCCCGATGGTTCCTTCTATATCACAGATCCTAGCTTACAAATACAAAGTTTAATTCCTCAAAAAGGCATGTAATTAAAAAAAATCCCAACACTCAGGTATCTGATCCCTGACTCATCATTTCTTCCTGTGTGCCGAGATGGCTTTGGCAGACGTTGGGGGAGCTTCTCCCCACTCTATTGGGAAAGCAGCACCAGCTCCTTCCTCCTCTGGATCCCCTCAAGGGGGCCAAAATGCCCACCCTAACCCTGATACTTTCTCCCCACTCCTGTGGAACCTCACTCCCTCATCCCAAGCAGTACCTGGGTTCCTAATGCCCCAAACATTCATAAATTTAACACATGTTTATTGAGAACATACTGTATACTAGCTGCT
Source organism: Macaca nemestrina (assembly GCF_043159975.1). NCBI lineage: Eukaryota > Metazoa > Chordata > Mammalia > Primates > Cercopithecidae > Macaca > Macaca nemestrina. Next base: position 5,401,484 of record NC_092136.1, on the reverse strand, counting down.
TGTTAGGTACCGTGACTACAGCAGCCAGCAAGACAGTCCGGGACCCAGGCCCGCTCGTACGTTCACTCTCTCCTCTTCACTAGGGTCTGGGAGAGAGCTTTGAGGATTGAGACTCAGCCCAAGGTGAGTCCTGGATGGTACTCAGCCTTGATGTAGACCTCGTGGATATTTTTTAAAAAATTATTTAAATATTTTTGATTTATAGAGTGATTGAACACATAGCGTTCCATATACCTCCTCCCCACCCTCTCTCAGTTTCCCCTATTACTAACATCCTGCATTGGTGTGGTATACTTGTTACACTCGATGAGCCAGTAGTGATACATTACTGAGTCCTAATTTTTTTACTAGGATAATTACTAAAATCCTTATTTAGGTTAGAGTTCACTCTTTGTGTGGTATAACCTGTGGGTTTTGAAAAACGCATAATGACATCCATCCACGATGACAGGATCAAACAGAAGACCTCCACTGCCCTAGAAACCTCTGGTGCTCCACCTGTTCCTCCCTCCCTTCTAACCCCTGGCAACCATTGCTGTCTTTACTGTCTCCATGGTGTGGCCCTTTCCAGAACATCACAGAGTGGAAACCACGCGGTGGGAAGCATTTTCAGACTGGCTTCTTTCTTGGTTCACAGGAAGAAATGATGAATCAGGGATCAGACACCTGAGTATTGGGATTTTTTTTTTTTTTAATTACATGCCTTTTTGAAAAATTGGACTTTGTATTTGTAAGCTAGGATCTATGATACCGAAGGAACCATCGGGATGGGGAATCCAGAGTGTTGCGTCAAACCCCACCAAGGTCCACCTTGACCTTCTGTCTCCTCATCAGTAAAATGAATGGGTTGCATTCCTCTTAGTGCTAACTCTACCAGCCTAAGACTTTGATAGAAAGGAATTCTCCCACCTGCCCCTGTACCTTGTGATAGTGTTGATTTCACTTCAGATTCCTCTATGTCTTGTTGCAGCTTGCCAGCTGATTTCTTCTTATTCCTGAATAATGTGGGAGTCTTTTTTGTAGAGCCTCCCGGGTGGTTCCACGGGGGAGCTGAGTGGAGCACCTGTGGTCTTGTGACCTAGTCCCCAGCATGGAGTGCTCGGAAGTGCCCTCCGTGAACATGTAAACATCCCACCAACTTGCCCTCCCTTCTCTTGATATTTTGATGTAGTTTTTTTTTGATGGTCTTTTCTTATTTCTGGGTCTCAGCCCCCAGATACACTTTCCACCCCATGTCCTAACCTATACTCTGTAGCACACCGCACCTGTCCGGGGCGATTGGTCATCACAGGCCCGGGTCCACGTCTCAGCTCTGCTGCTTGCTGGCCACGAGGCTGCGTGCTCCTTACTGGCGTCCGCGTGCCTGTCTGTGCAGTGCAGGAGCAGGAGCATCTGCCAACAGATTTCTTGTGAGATTCTGGTTCCGAGGCCTCCAGACAGCGTGGGAGCACCGCCTGAGTCCTGCTGCATTCTCTCTGCTGCAGACGCAAGCCTGGTTCCTGTGTGGGGTCCCTCAGGGGTGGTGTGTGTTTCACAGGGCAGCAGAGAGCCAGGGGGCTGGGGCTGCCCGTGGGGAGTGTGTGAATCAAAGGAACAGACCGCAGCTGGAGCCACCTCGCCCAGATTCCTGAACGCAGCCTCTTGACAGACCGATTGTGTAATGGCATTCCTCCCAAGGAAACACGCCTGCCCCCTCCAAGAAGGTGTGAGAGCTTCCCAGACACGGAAAGGGCCCTGCTGGGTAAATTAATTCTTCATTATTCCGTTCCCGAGGCTCTCCCATTGGCCGAGTGCCCGGCACCAACAGACGCCTGCCCGCATGGGGTCAGTCCACACGCAGCTGACGCTGAGGCTCAGGTAGTCTCCTTGGTCCCACCAAGCCGAGGATGCATTCAAATAGATGCAAATTTCCATCCAATTCCTGTCCGCCCTGCCCGGGATAAGGGGCCTGCTGTGGCTGTGCAAGCCGGCTTTCTGGTGTCTAAATACTTCTCTGGTGAGGACACACCTGTTCGCGTCTGCTAGCACACCACAGGTGGGGTTTATTGTGTGGGGCTGGGATTTGGCCAGCCAACTTCTGGAATTCATTGTTTATCTCTCCGTCACCATAACAAATAACCCCCAGACCTGGATACACCACCTTTGGCTAAGGCCTCAGTGTGGGGTCATCAAAAACGGCAAGCTGGCCAGCCCCGAGGTGAGTGAGGGCCAGCACAGGCCTTGGCCTCTTGGGGTCGGGTAGGGCTGCTACTGGCAGGTGGCGTGAGGTCTCTACCGCCTCCGAATGACCCGCGCCCCTTCTCCCTTCCTTTCTGTCTCTCCCTTTTTCATTCAGGATGGAGGCAGAAGAGTCACCAAGTCTGGAACCCACGGCTGCCGTAGAGGAGGAGCTGGGTCATGCTTGGCTAGACACCATATCGCTCTCATCCTGTTTTCTCATTTGTGAAATGGGAATGGCGCTCATGCTTCTCCATGGGATGTTGGGAAAGGAACATGAGGGCATCCATGGAAGTGTTTGAGGCATGCCTGGCCCAGGGGGAACCTCCAGAAATGACACCTATGATCCCCCAGCTGTGTTCCCATTAAACTAACACTCATCCGGCCTGGAGCTGGGGTGCAGCGATGAGTATGACCTAGTCCGAGCCCCAGGAATGTGGGCAGTAGGAAGGGCATGACCATGAAAGACGTGCTCAGGGGACCCCTTCCAGGTGTCACCAAAGAGCCCTGGGTTGTGGTGTGGGCTGGAGCAGGGCAGGTGGGGGGCAGTGCGGGTGGGCACAGTCTCTGATGCTAGACACCTGGGTTCACAACCCTGGGCCTGCCTGTTACCAGCCATGCGACTTCACATTTGGGGAAACTGAACCTCAGTTTCCCCAAATGTGAAATGGAGTCGATGCTCATAGCAGCTTCTCTTGGGGTTGTTGTGAGACTGAAACAAGTATTTGTACCATACACAAATACTCAATGCCTGGCAAAAGTTATCTAAGTGTCTGTTAAACATGTAGCTGTGTCTACACGTTAGGGGGCCGACCTCACCGTGCTGAGAGGCAAAAATGGAGAAAAAGAGAGGTTGCCAAGATTCTGTTCCTGGTGGGCCCAGACTTTGGAGTTTCAGAGACGGGTGAGAGAGGGAGTCGGGGCAGGCAGGACCCTGGTGTGAGTAGCATGCTTCATGAAAGTGCCTGGGAGAAACCTTGGGACGTCCTTGTCTAAACTAGACTCCTGGCCTGCAGAGAGCCGGTCTCCACCTCCCTCAGTCCCTGCCACCCGCTATCTTTCTGGGCTGCCTGTACATCCTGCTGCAGCCTTCCAAGGGCTGCCCGACAGGGAAACCGGAGCTGCAGGCAGGAGGCGCGGGCCGTTTCATCCACTCAGGGATGGGAGTGAGTTACAGGTGTGGCCTTTGTTCCTGAGCACAGGCGGGGATAATGCGTCCTGACAGCCCAAGGATGGGCCCCTGGCAGCCTTCATCGGCCTGGCCCGAGCCCCAGGGCAGCCCTCATGGGCACCCGAATTACAAAACGTCCTGTGAACTCTCCCCACGGTCCCGGCCTCTTCATGTGCTTCCAACGCTGGCGGCTTGGACACACCTGGGAGCAGCCGCAGCCCATTCACGAAGCACTTTGGTGAAGGTCACCATCTGCAGGGACAGAGCAGGTATTGTCAAGGACGCCAGCCTAGACTTTGTGCCCCGCCGGCTGCCCCGACCACAGGAATTCCTCACGCTCACCCTCACCCTCATTCACACCAGGAGGGCGCCCACTGCTGCTGGGGGCAACTTCCCTCCCTCTCTCCCCGTGCTATTTTCAGGCCGGAGGCTGGAGCCTCGGCCAAAGGAACCTCACCCACCATTTTCCAAAACCTGATTGCTGTGTCTGTGTCTGTGATGGGCACAGACCCAGGGGCCAGGCCTGCCAAGACTCTCCCCATGTGAATACCTGCACAGGGCACCTCCTGTGGGAACCGGGAGTCACACAGAGCCTGGCATTTGTCCCCAGCCTGTCTTGTGACATTAGGTAGATCAAAGCCCCATTGTAAAAAGTCGTGTTGCCTCTGTTCATCTGCTTGGAGCCTGTGTCCTGGGACGGCCCTTCCCTCGGCTCTGGCTCGGGGAGGGAGCTGACCGCCAACGCATGTGCTCCCATTCGGGCCCTAGCGTTCCTCCTGGAAGGAGCCCCACCGAAAGTGAAATTGCCTTTCATGGGTCTGAGGCTGGGGCACACCCTGAGAAAGAATGAGAAAGCGTGGGGCAGCGCAGCTCCTCTCCAAAGTCTTCTGAGGAACAAGTTCCTACTTGGCTCTACTAAGGAACAGCAACAAGGCAGAGAAAAATGTCACTGACGCCGAAATCCTGGAGGCTTCCTGAATTGGCGATGAGGGATGGGGAGCTGGCAGAGGCTGGGGTGGGGGCAGCCTCTGTCCAGCAGCCCCTTGGGGCATGGCAGGGAGGGAGGGGATGGAAGGAGGTGAGAAGACACGAGGCTTTGACAATCCTGAATAGTGAGTGGTGGGGCGAGTTCAGATCCTTCCAGAGGGCACAGCTTCCCCTTGACTCCCAAGCCTGACCATTGTGTGTCAAATGAGGGGCAGTCAAATTGCTTAGCCACCTGATTGGCAACTTGCGAGCTGGAGGGATCTTTACCCACTTTACACTCCTTAGGTAGTCCATTGGTATGGGCTGCCTGGAGCATGTGCTGAGATGGGAGGAAAATGTGCCAAGATGGATTAATAATGTCTGGATGGCTGCCAGTCTCTTAATGATGGTGTGTGTGTCATGTGTTTGCCATCTCTGGTGTGTTAGTCAGGATAAGCTAGGGTTTGCTGCCATAACAAACATATCTCCAAACCTCAATTGCTTATTGCTGTGAGAACTTATTTTCTCTCACACCCAAAGTGAAGGGGGTGGCTTTTTAGGACAGCTGTGCTCCATGCAGTGATTCAGGGATCCAGCCTGTTTGCATCTCACATGCTAATGGAAGATCACATGGTACTTCTCATGGCCTCAGCCTGGAAGTGACATGCATGTCTCTTTTTACTTTTCATCCTCCAGAACTGCTTCCATGCAATCTGATTCCTGACTCCCTCAGAAGCCAGCATGGGTCCAGGAGGGAAGAAAGTGGGAGGGGTCTGTGGGGCAAAGAACATTATCTCTACCACACTCAGACCCATCCTCTTTGTTATAGAGGATTGGGTCTCTGTAACTCAATAGGGAGGTGGGACATGCTTTCTAGACAAGCAAGTGACTTGAACAAAGTCAACAAGGGGTGTTGGCACTGTTGGGACCAGCCTAACTACCATGTAGGCCTTTTTTTTTTTTTTTTTATGTACCACAGTGCCAAATTATCTAAGTCATTTTTTCAATCTATCTCTCATTTTTCCTGTGAATCTTGTCATCCCCAGAGGTGCCTTCTCTTACTGGAAAGTCTAGTGGAGGGACCTGTCCCTTGGTGGATTCTGCCAATGGGTGCCCTTCTTAGAAGCACTGTGTCCTCTTTGCTGGGGTAAAGCCATTCAGTACTGAATGACTCGATGAAGGTAAACCATAGCTGCCCAGAATCCTGGACACGTGAGGCCTGCTCTTGATTAATCTATATTCCTTATTCCCCAAAGGGAATGGCAAAATCCTGGAGCTATGCTCATGTTTGAGTTCTGTATTGGGCAGGACCATTTTGGGTGTGATTGGCTTGTGCATTTGTGTACTTGAAAAGCTCAGGGATTTCAGTTTCAGGAATGGCTGGATTCAGAAGCTCAAATGATATCAGAACTCAATCTCACTTTCTCCATTTCCCATTTCTGTCTTCCTCTGAGAAGGCTTTAATCCCTGGATCCGCTTTGATTGGTGAGACTGGGGTCACATGTCCAACCCTAAACCAACTACCATAGCCAGGGGAATAAGAAACACTGATTGACCAACGTGGATCTTGCAGACCTCTTTTGCCCCTCTTGATCCTCCTGGTCTGAAAAAGGCTTGCACTGGGATGGGGCCCTGATGCACAAGACATGGTCAGTGCCCCACTTTGCTCTCGCCTGTTGATAGTGACACACGTTCCAGGCCTTCCATGCTGGAGATGTGGGAGATCATACTGCGGAAGCCCAGTGGAAGGAGATGCTCACTCTGCCCAGGAAATGGATCATCAGGGAAGGCTTCCTGGAGAAGATATAGTTACCAGACAGCCAAAGGGGAATGGGGAGGGCATAGCAGCGCTGGAAACAGCAGGGGGAAAGGCAGGAGGGCAAAAAGACCACCCTCATCAGAGGACTCTGGTCGTTCAGTGTGATGGTGACTTGTTGGAAGGGGTGAGTAGCAGGGGGAGGGACAGACAGGAGTCAGGGCTAGTGAGGCTCTCTGGGGCCTGTTCTGACTGTGCCATGAGATTGGGTGAGCTGGGTGGGAGCCCTGAGGAGCAAAAGCAAACTTAAATTCCAAGGGAAGAAGAATGGGATGTGGGCTGCTGTATACCTCAGATGGCTGGGCAGAGAGTAGGTGATGGGCATTTCTTTATTGTGATCCTGGGGCAGAGATGGATCTGGTGCCTAAAGAGGCTGGTCAGGCCAGGAAGCTCATCTTCACAAGGTGGCAGGAGAGAGAGAGTGAGGAAGGAAGTGCCACATTTTAAAATCATCAGATCTCATGAGAACTTACTCAATATCATGAGAACAGCATGGGGGAAATTGCCCCCATGATCCAGTCACCTCCTACCAGATTCCTTCCTAACACATGAGATGAGATTTGGGTGGGGACACAGCCAAACCATATCATCCGGGGACAAGGGATGTGAGCACCACAGCTCCTCAGAGCAAAGCTGTCACTGCAGCTTGGGTGGCCACAGGAGATGGAAATACCTCACTCTGCTTAAGCCTCTCTGATGCCGGGCACCCTGTAACTGCAGCCAAACCCACTTCTTAATCCCTGGGAACCGTGAATACATGACCTTACATGGCAAAAGGGACTTTGCAGTTGTGATAAAGTGAAGGATCTTGACACAGGAGAGGACCCTGGGTTGGGAGGGTGCCCTCCCTTGTGAGAGGGAGGAAGGGGGGTCGGAGCCAGAGGAGATGTGCAGATGGGAGCAGGGCTTGGAGAGCTGTACTTTGAAGAGGGAGGGAGGGAGGGGCCACCAGAGCAGGGATTTGGGTGACCTCTAGAAGCAGAAAAGACAAGACAAGAATTCTCCTGGAGGGTCCCCAGAAGGAGCACAGCTGCATTGAGGACTTCTGACCTCCAGGATTCTGGGATCAATAAATGTATGCTGTTTAGAAGCTGCTAAGTATGTGGTCATTTATTACAGCAGCAATTGGAAACGAGTATACGAGTCCCAGCTAACACACCTGCCACATTCCCTAGCGAAAGGCATAGCCTGGTAATGGAAGGGTCCAGCAGTTCGGGTCCTGGGTCTGCCCTGGCTCAAGTGCCCTGGGTGCTGCTGGCCCCTGGACATCGTGCTCCTTTCATCTCTGTTTCTCTCTTCCATGGATACCTGCCATTCACTCACTCATGATTTTTCCATTCCCCTATTAAGGCCACCGAGTGCAGGGATGCAGGAATGGAGGAAAAGAAGAGGAGCAAAGGCTGCTGGCCCCGTGTCCCCTGCCTCTTCCTTCTAGTGGGAGGGCCTGGGGTGCAGACCCGATGCTGGGCCTCCAGCTCCCTAGCACACAGTTGCATGTGAGAGGCTCCTGCAGACAGGTGCCATCATGGGCTGAATTGCATTCCCCCAAATTTATGTGTTGCAGCCCTAACCCCCAAAACCTCTGCATATGACTGCATTTGGAGATAGGGCTTTAAAGAGGCAATTAAGTTTAAATGAGGTCATTAGGGTGGACTGGTGTGTTTATAAGAAAAGGAGATTAGGACACACAGAGAGGGACTGGGAGAGACTGGCCCCTGTGAGGACTGTGAGGGGCAGAGCCCTGTTCCTGGAGCCTCTGCATGCACTGGGAAGTTGGGGGACTAGGCAGGGTCCCCAGCCATGGCTGAGGCTGTCCCTCCTAGGCTTCCCACCTTGCAAAGCCAGAGTCACCCTGCTGGTCCTTGACTCACTCTGTAGAGCCCCTTCCTGCCTTGGCCAAGCTTCGCCTGGGCTAGCATCAGTGAGAAGATACTTGGGAAGAGTTTTTACCCACTAAAGGCAGCTTAGGAGGAAGGAAAGGCAGCAGGTAGAGTGAGCACTGGGGGTTCGAGTGACAGGCAGGCACAGGAGGAGGCTACCAGGGTTCCACCCTTGTGACACAGCACCATGGAGTTCCTGTGTTGGTCTCTGAGCCTTTGCCCATGTTATTCCCTCTACCTGGAAGTCATGCCCCTTCCCTGGGCCAGCTCTGATCCTCCTCACCAAGACAGGAAGAGAGTAGGGACTACTGTCTGCCAGATCTCTGCCCACACCATTGGCACCTTGTCCACAGAGCACTCCTGTGACCGCCCAGTGCCTTCCTCAGGCCACACACCTGGGCTCATGGGGACCACTCATGCCCAGGGGATGGGAGTAGAGCCTTATTTTCAGACCCAGGGTTGATTTCATGAGATTTCCTGGGAGGCTGTTTATTGAAAGGGGAAGTCCTAAGAGATGAGGAATTCACCCAGTAAACTGATGAATCTGATACTTATAGAAAAATCCCCTTCCCGCAAGGGGCTTGTATCTTCTGACCCTGCACACTTGTCTGTTCCTGGCATTCACTGTTTATCTGCTGGGAATTAGAAACAAAACAAAACAAAAAAGACAGCTATTAGCATGCAAACCCCAGCAGAACTGGCCCCCTGTGATTTGCATGAGAACAAAAGCTCTTTCCAATGTCCTGGGGCCCAAGTCTTCAGGATAGCTTTAACTTCTGAACCAAACAGGGCTTCAAAGCCAGAACTGGGGAACTCTCCATGTGGACTCTCTGGACCAGCAGCATCAGCATCACTTGGGCAGTAGATAGAAAGGCAAGATCTCAGGCCCCTCCTCAGACTTGCTGAATCAGAAACCTTGGGAGTAAATCGAGAGATAGTCCATGTTCATGGATTGGAAGTCTCAATATGAAGATGCCAATTCTTCCCAGTTTTATTTGCAGATCAGCACAATTCCATTCAAAGTCACAGCAAGCTATTTTATAGTTATTATAAAACTGATTCTAGAATTTATATGGAAAGACACAGGGAACAGTGTAACCAATGCAATTCTAAAGAAGGAGATTTAGGGGAGGGTTGGCCATCTGTACTTTAACAACCCCTCGAACTGGGTCTGATGCACACTATAGTTGGGGAACTGTTGGGATAGTAAGGAAATTCTGGGGGAGGGAGTGGTTGGGGAGGGAGCCACATCCAGAGGCCTATTCATTCACTGAACCCCATCTATTCCATTCCAACTCCCTCTTCAGCCTTGAAACTGGACTTCTTTTGGTGGCAGGGTCTGAGTGTTTAATGCCTTGCTCCTGCCTCTCCCTTTTCATTATTCCTCTCTTTGATAGAGGAGCTCTATCAAGAAGCTCTCAAGGCCTGTCACCCACCTGACTCACCCAATAAAACTGACATCTTCATTTCTCATCAAACACATGCCAAGAATTGCTTTCGGGGTGGAGAAGGAAGTAAATCTGATTAGGCAAAGATGAAGTTTTCTCTAGCATAAAGGGTTGGTGAGAAAAAAGGCAAGTTATGCCCATACATGAAAAGAGCTTGTTTGTCATATATGTATTAAATACCAAGGTAATCTTGGCCCCTTTTGCAAACCAACAGCTGATTAATAATTCAAACAAATGCTGCTCAATTGCATCTCTATCACCACTGGCCACCACCTGGTTTATCCTGACACCTTCTAATAGGACCATGGCCATTTCTTTCCCCTGGACGCCTCCTTCCTTTCTAGCTGGTGTCATCCTCCAATCTTTCCTCCACTCTGGCCATCAGAGTGGCTTTCCTAAAGCATAGTCTTGTAAGACTTTTTAAAAAAGTGTTTTGTGTAGTTAATTCTTTTATTTTTTTCTTTAATGGCTTCTTGGTTTCCTATCTTGCTTGGGAAGACTTCCTGCATGATGAAATTATATGACTATTTTCCTTTATTATCATCTATACACTTACAATTTGGGCCTTTTGTTTATTTGTAATAAGTTATCACTCTGTCACCCAGGCTGGAGTGCAGTGTCACCATCATAGCTTGCTGCAGCCTCACACTCCTGATCTCAAGTGATCCTCCCACCTCAGCCTCCCCAGTAGCTGGGACCACAGGTGCACACCACCACATTGGCTAATTTCTGTATTTTTTGTAGAGATGGGGTCTCTCTATGTTTTTCAGGCTGTTCTTGAACCCTGGGCTCAAGCAATCCACCTGCCTCAGCCTCCTGAATTGCTGGGAGTATAGGCATGAGCCACTGTGCCTGGCCTTTATAGCTTTAAAAAACAACACTTTCAATTCATTTGGAAGTCATTTTTGTATATGGTATGAGGTAAGGATTTAACTTAAATGTCTTCCAAATGAATAGTCATTTTCCCAACCCTTTTAAGCCCAGAATTTGTCCTTTGTCATATTTGCAGTCCCTAAAAATACTTGGAGAAATGCCTGGGCCCTCTGTTTTGTTTCACTGATCTGTTTACCCAAGGAGTAGAGGGTTTAATTACTGTAGCTTCAGCATGGGTTCAAAATCTGGTCAAGCCCCAACCCCCTTTCTCTTTCTGAAGCTATTTTGACTATTTTTGCAGGTTGATTTGTTTTTCATGTGAACATCAGATTCATACAGTCCAATTTCAAAACAATAAAGATTTTATCTAGTTTTAAAAGAAATGAAACAACCCAAACTGAGAACCTTGTTGGGATTCCGAATGGAAAAGAATACATCTATTAATCCTTGAAGGTTTTGCCCACTGTGATAATAAAGTCTTCTTGAAGATCATTTATCTTCATTCACTCAGGACTTGATTTATGTTATTCAGATACGTTTCATCATTTTTGTCCTAGAGATCTTGTGCTTTTCTTACTGAACTTATTTCTAAGTATTTCATGGTTAGCTCACCAAGATTAGGAAATTGGAATGTGGCAGGGCTGGGGAAAGCAGAGCAAAATCAATCAGATATGACAACCAAGCATCTAGAAAGCACTTACTCTAAGCGGGCAGTAGCCACATCAGTTTTTCAAGCTAGACTCACAGAAATTCCTGGAGTTGGACTCACCTCTAGATGTTCTCCTAGATTCCCTTCTAGCTCACACTTGCTGTTATACTACACTTAGGGTATCAGGAATCATCTGGAACTTGCCAGATTGATGGTGGCATTAGAGGTGATTGCTCCCCTGCATCCTCAACTCCACTACCTTCTTGCAGAAACTGGTAGCCTGTCTAGAACTCATGTGTCCCTTTTAAGACTTAAAGTACCAAATAACAACAGCATTGACTGGGGCAACTTGAAGAGGTATAAGGGGTATTTGATGATGAGGCTGGCATTCCTGGACCCCTCCACTTTCGCTGATTGTGTCTATAGGCCAGTCTCCTGCCCCTTCTTCTGCACCCTCTACAAAGGAGGAGATTGTTCTCCGGTCTCTGGCTGACCTTGAGGGATTATTCACAAATATAGGGATCACATTCACATCTCACCACCAGCACGGCTTCTGGGACCCAGCTGCAATGTAAAATGAGAGGGCAGCCTGGAACCTGGGAGGATGGGATCTTCGGATCTTCTTCTGCCTGTGCCTGTAAGGCTGGGCCTCCAGCATGGGCCCTGACTCTGTATCATGGTCCACTCCTCACACCAAATGTGTTCTAGATGCTGGGTGACCCCAATCCTACCAGATGATGGGGCATTGGCAATTTTTCCAATTATCTCAGGGTGGAGATTTCTACCTCTGATCTTCAGGGTGGAAATCCATGAGATCACTTTTCTTTTTTTCCAGGCCTTCGATGCTGGGCCTCTATCCTATCCACGTGGTTGGTGGGGCAGATTCGTGGTTCTCCTCAACACCGTCATGGATTAACAGTCTCATGCTCAGTACATGGAAAGTCCTGTCCAATTTAAGTCAGAGCTTCAGTCTCTTTTTTTTTTTTTTTTTTTTTGAGATGGAGTCTTGCTCTGTTGCCCAGGCTGGAGTGCAATGGTGCCCTCTCGGCTCACTGCAACCTCCGCCCCTCCAGGTTTAAGCAATTCTCTGCCTTAGCCTCCAGAGTAGCTGGGATTATAGGTGCGTGCCACCATGCCCAGCTAATTTTTTGTATTTTTAGTAGAGACGGGGTTTTACCATCTTGGCCAGGCTGGTCTTGAACTTCTGACCTTGTGATTCACCTGCCTCAGCCTCCCAAAGTGGTGGGATTAGAGGCATGAGCCACCGCGCCTGGTCAGAGCTTCAGTCTCTTATCTCATGTATACCCCTTCCCCACTCCACGGCTCCTGCTAGGGTGGGCAGCTGTCATGGGGAGGGCCTGGGCTATGGTTTCTGCTGCATTCTTCCTTTTTCCTTCTTTCCCCGTGAGGTTTGGAGTTCCTCCTCTGGTGTGTGCCTTTGACGTCTGACTTTGGGCCTTTCCCCATTGGAAACCCCTAGCATCAGTCTCTGGCCCTGGCCAGGTGCCTTCAGCTAAGGGCCTGTGACTACCCCCATCCTGGGCTCCTCTCTACGGAAGGCCTCAGGTGGCTCCTGGTGGTCTCTCACCCTCGTGGGAAAAGTCCTTTCAAGATGACCCACTCATGGCTTCCTTTCATGGCTATCCACCATGACTCACTTTCCCCTCCATGCCTGAAGATAGCCACCCCGAGGGCAGCTCTGGCAACCCCTCATTTAAGCAGTGCAGGCACGGGTCAGCACCAGGCTCTGCATCCTCCAAAACTCCAAAATCTCCTGCAGACCCTCAGAGATGCTTCTGAGGACTCCCTCACCTGGCCTGAGATGGGAGTGAGAAGAACACCTCTCTCTTCACTGTCAACACAAGTAAATAACAAGTGTTGGTGAGGATGTGGAGAAACCAGAACCGTTGTACACTGTTGGTGGGAAGGCAAAATGGTGCAGTCACATTGGAAAACACCTTGGCAATTTAGCAGAGGGATGATCCATCCATCCATCCATCCGTCCATCCGTCCATCCATCCATCCATCTTTCTGTCTGTCCATCCATCCAACCATCCATCCATCCATCCATCCATCCATCCATCCATCCATCCATCCTTCTGTCTGTCCATCCATCCATCCATCCATCCATCCATCCTTCCATCTATCTGTCCATCCATTCATCTGTCCACCCATCTGTCCATCCATCCATCCATTCGTTCATCCATCCATCCATATGTCTATCCATTCATCTGTCCATGCGTCTGTCCATCCATCCATCCATCCATTCATCCATCCATCCATCCATCCATCCATCCATCCATCCATCCTTCCATCCACCCATCCATCCTTCCATCCACCTGTCCATCCATTCATCTGTCCACCCATCTGTCCATCCATCCATCCATCCATCCATCCACCCATCCATCCACACTCACTGAGAACCTGCTGTGTCCTGCTCAGAATCTGGTGGGAAGAGAGATGAGTAAACAGACAATGACAACTCAACATCCAGGGCCATGATGGAGAAGCATTTCCCACTCTAGGTTCTGAAAGCAGCAGTCCAGCACCCTTTTCCTGCTCTGGGCTGTGTCTCCGCATAGCTGATATGACTCTGATGATGTCATCCTCTAGACCTCAGTTGCTCTTCTGGAGTTACAAGGAAACAGCAGAAATTCATTATGTGCCCCGAACTTGAGGGCAGGGCCCAGACCAGGACACTCCTGGCCCGGGTAAGCCCTGGCTCCCTCCCTGACCAACTGTGTGACCTCAAGTCTGTCACTGCCCCCACCCCTGACACCCATCCCCAGCTCCACTGTGAAGAGACTGGGCTGGCTGCTTTCCAAGATCACTCCAAATTCTTGTCTGGGAGCTGAGACATTCCTGCCATGTGCAGAGCAGGCCATCCTGCTTCCCAAGCCCAGGGCATTTTGCGCCTCTGTGTCTCCTCCTGCCCTACTGCATCCTCCCACCTGCACTGGGCTGCAGCATGTACTCAGCCCTCCCCTAAATGTCGCACACTCATGCTCTGAGTCATAGCTCAGAAGTCACCTCTTGGGTGGGTTCCCTCAGTGCCATCAGAGCCCCTGCCCCGCGTCCCAGTCATGGAATATGCCTCGATGTAGCCCTTACCCCGTCTCATGCTGGCCCTTTTGGCACTGGAGTCTGTGGGGCACCAGACAAGCCTGAGGGGCTTGCCAGAACGTGAGGCTCCATCCTTGCAGGTGCCCCAGGACTTCCACATCTGGGGGCTCTTTTGGCTGCTCTGTGACCCCTGGGGTCCTCGGCCCTCTGTGAGGCCACGTGTGGCCACGTGACGCCCCAGACCCTGCGACAGAGGCTTCCCCACACCTCCTGAGTAGAAAGAGCGAAACAATAACAGGGCAGATGCGGTGCCTTTGCCCTTCAACCCTGGGGCTGTTTTTCAAAGGACCGGAAGGATCAGTAGGGTCTGAAGAGAACCGAGCCCCAAGTGCCCCACACCTGGTGTCAAGGAGGTGACTAGGAGGCTCTTAAGGGTGTGGAATCACCAGCTTCCCTGGCTGGGCCTGGCTGGGGGAGGCAGGGGTTGTGGGCAGTAAGGAGGGAGGGAATAAGGGAGCATCCACAGGGAATGCCACCCAAGACCCAAGCTTTGGCCTGCCCTGGGCCCTGGGGAGGGAGCGGCTACACCAGAGCATGGCCTTCAATCCTCCCCAGGCCAGCTGCTCCCCTCCAATGTGTGCCTGCTTTGGGGGAAGGTGGAGGCAGGTTCACCGTCTTCCTTGCTGGGGTGGCTGGGAGGGAATGTGCCTTCTCTGCAGACACTATGCAGCCAGAGAGACCCTGCCGGGTGGAAATGGTCTGGATGCAGCATAACCTCCAAGTTCATGACAAGGAGGCATAGACAGAGGAGAGGTGCACACAGCCAGAAGCCAGGGGAACGTGTGGGGGATGTTTACGTGCCCCGTCTCTTGCTCTGCTGCCCATGTCCCTCACTGGCCCTGTGGCTCTGAGGCCCGGAGAATGCAGTGCAGGGACTCTCAGCACTGCTGAGTGCCTACTGTATGCCTACTATATGTAACCTGGCACTGGGTGCCTTGGGACCTCCAAAACAAGGTCACGTGACCCTGTTCTGGAGCTCACAGCCATGACTCAGGGCTGGGATGAGGGGCAGGCTGGTACACAATGACAGTGACCCGCCGAGGGTCTCCAGGCCCTGCAGGAGCCTCAGCCGAGGGGCCCAGAACACAGAGTGAGGCTCCCGCAGGTGACAAAGTTGGGGTTCCCCATTCTCACCCCCAATATGTGTTTATCGCACGCCACAGTGGGGTCAGCACTGCAGTGAACAATTACACACACATGTGTGATGTCACACTCTAGAAAGGACAGAGAAGGGAGGGAGTGATCAGCTCTGGGCAGCCAGAGAATGACCCTCTGAAGAAGTGACGGGCAAACTGCGGGTGGTGGGACCCTGGGAGGGCAGGGAAGAGGGACAAGGGCTAGACCACAGCTGGGGCTCAGTGGTGCGGGTTCTCATGGGTTGTGTGAATGATGAAGGATCTTATCCTGGAGTTTGCTAAGTGCCCAGTGCCAGGCCAGGCTCTCAGGCAAGTGACCAGCCCCTGGATCAGTGGGGCTCTCACTGGGTTCAGTGCTCTGCTATCACCGTCTTTCTTTCTTTTTTTGAGACAGAGTCTCGCTCTGTTGCCCAGGCTGGAGCGCAGTAGTGGGATTTCTGCTCATTGCAACCTCCACCTCCTGGGTTCAAGCGACTCTCCTGCCTCAGCCTCCCAAGTAGCTGGGATTACAGGTGTGCACCACCACACCCAGCTAATTTATTTTTTATTTTTTTAATTTTTAGTAGAGACAGGGTTTTGCCATGTTGACCAGGCTGGTCTTGAACTCCTGACCTCAGGTGATCTGCCTGCCTTGGCCTCCCAAAGTGCTGGGATTATATGCGTGAGCCACCATGCCCAGTCCTGCTGTTACCCTCTAGATGCTTTCTAACAACTTTGAACAAGGGGTCCTGCATTTTCCCTTTGCGCTGAGCCCCTCAGTTCCTGCCCACACAGCTGCTGCTCAGGAGCCCAAGTCTAACCATCCCCTCATCTTCCTGACCTCATGTGAGGGAGGAGGGAGGGGCTGCCCTCTCCGCCAGGTGGGGATGGAAGTTTGCCAGCCTCAGACTTTCAATTAATTGCCCACCCCCCGGAAGGTAATTTTCAGGACTATTTACCTCCATGTGGGCCTCAAGGTCAGTTGCCTGGGGGGTCTTTTTAGGGAGGAGGAGACAAAGGGGCCTCTGGCCTCTGTTTCTCGTGGAAGCGCTGCCTGGGATGCCCATCGCAGGTGAACAGGATGTGTGTGCCTGGGCAGGTTTGGGGCACGAACTTTCCAAGCCAGGACAATGTCAGAGCCTGGGCCACATTCTGTTGAGCATGGTTTCCCTGGGACCCTGTAGCTGGTCAATGTGGACACTGTCAAAGCAATGCCAGAGACCTTGAATGACAACCAGAACAGCCCTGCTGTGAACTAGTCAGAAAGTCAGATGTTCCTGCCTTGACACTCACAGCTCTGTGGCGGGGACGATCGAAAATAACTCTAGTCTCAATTTTCCCATCTGTGCAGTGGGTGCAACTTTATCCTTCTCCAGAGTGCTGTGCTAGAGGGCTTTGTGATCACCCTGGTGGGCTGTGCGTCAGCCCCCTGCACGTTTCTTCGTTCAGTCTCTGCCTCCAGAGAAAAGCGCTATTTCTGGAAAAGGCTGCAGATGTGGGGGCCCCTGCACCTGGTGCAGAGAAAGCATTTAATCAACGTTGGTTACATCAAGGGTCCCCAACCCCTAGGCCACAGACTGGTACCGGTCCATGGCCTGTTAGGAACTGGAGGTGAGTGGTGGGTGAGGGAGCCAAACTTCATCTGTATTTGCAGCCACTCCCCATCACTCACATTACAGCCTGAGCTCCGCCTCCTGTCAGATCAGCGGCAGCATTAGATCCTCATAGGAGCGCAAACCCTACTGCGAACTGCGCTTGCGAGGGATCTAGGTTGGACACTCCTTATGACAATCTAATGCCTGATGATCTGTCACTGTCTCTCATCACCCTAAGACGGGATCATCTGGATACAGGTAAACAAGCTCAGGGCTCCCACTGATTCTACATGATGGTGAGTTGTAGAATTATTTTATTATATAATGTAATAATAATAGAAATAAAGTGCACAATAAATGTAATGTGCTTGAATCATCCTGAAACCATCCCCTCAACCCCTGGTCCAGGGAAGAATTGTCTTCCATGAAACTGGTCCCTGGTGCCAAAAAGGTTGAGACTGCTGGGTTAAATGAGGGGAGGAAGGAAAGGCTGACTGATTCGTACTCCAGGAAGGCACCCCAGACTCAAGGTTGCCTGACTCGGGCAAGGCCATGGCCAGATGCGGAGGGAGGGAGGGAGAGAGGGAGGAAGATGGGGCAGGAATGTCAAGGGGAAGAGAAGGAGTTGGCCAGCGCTCAGGAGCAAGCGATAAGTAAGCAGGGCCAAGGATTAGGAAAACCCTGAGCGGAAGGAGGCGTGGAGGGCCCGTTGCAATCAGATGGGAAACCAGATTAGATGCTGAATCAATGGAAAAGATCCTCACCGGATCAAAGGCGCTGCTGGGGAAATGTGAAAAGCTATTCAGGGTCAGGAGGCAGGTCTCGGAGGAGGGGCCCAGGCAGCTCAGCCAGCAGCCAGGGAGTCCAGGGAGCCTGGGGAATGGGGCCAGAGAGAGCCAGCCTGGGTGCCCGTTACACCCAAGGGCCCGAGGTAGCCACTCACAGGCTGTTTGTGGACAGATTTCCCAGATTTTGGGACACCTGGGCATTGGAGGCTCCTGGCTGGTGGAGAGGGCAGAGATTGGAGGGGGTGGGAACAGACTGGTCTTTATTCCCATTCCAGCGATAGAGGCACCTACATGAGCTTTTTGGGTACCTCGGGAACTTTCCCTCCAGGTTGCAAGCTGTAGCCTCTGCTAGTCTGTGGGGACTGCACCCTGTCTCCAGAATGCCAGGAGAGGCTGCGTTTGGCCCTCATACGTCTTTGCTGGTGGCTTCGTGGGCTTTGGTGCCATATAACCCCAGAGAGGCTGTGCCCTGCAGTCAGGGAAGGCACCTTTCTCTACCCGTCACTGAGTGTGGGCCCAGGCCTGGTCCTTGGAGCTCTCTAAGCATCCTCCCCAACCACATCAGTGCTGGGCCAGAGTACAGGAGCCAAGCATTTCAGGGCTGCAGGAGCAACATGGGCTGTGTTTCTCAGAAAGCGTTCCAGGGAATGCTGGTCCCATAAGACAGTCCAGGAATAGAACTTACGAGGTTAAATCAGTTTGAGAAACCCAGCTTGCTCTCTCCTCTCAGAGAGGCAGAGTAAAGGCCCCAGCAAGTTCTCTCTAAAGCCTTTGCTTCATCCTGTGGTCCCCAAACTCCCTTGATCCTATGAACATCCAGTGGAACCGGAATACACTTCGGAAAGTGACGACCAAGCTTGGCCACGCGCTCTTTGCACTAAGCGGGTGTCGGTGGTGAATGAGCTTGGCTTTCTGGCCCTCGAGCTCACGAATGGGTTTTGTCTGGCAGATGGGTACGTGATGTCCACCTCAAATGCCGTTTCCACGTTCTCCTTCTGCCACATGCCTGCGGGGCTTCACGGGAGGGGCACGCTTAGAAACCTCCCTGCTATGAGGCATAGATGGGCATCTGTTCCCTGCGGGGACCTCTTTCCGCCTGTGTGGTGGGAAGGAAAATGTCTGGGCCTCCCAGAGCGGCAGGTTCTATCCTGGCCTTATGCTCGAGGTCCCACACAGTTTCATTGAGACAGCAGAGGGAGCTTCTTCAGGCCGATGTTCCCTGGGAGGCTGGGGCCACGGGAGTCCCCTCATCCTGCCTAGGAAGGGAGTAAAGGAGGGTGGCCCAGGGAGGCCCCCTGGGCCTAGCAACAGTAGCCACACCACTGCTTCTCATGTACAGAGAAGGCCAGGAAATGAGGGGCCTGGGCACAGAGTGGCCTCCTAGATGCCCAGCCTCAGAGCTGGGAGTGACCCGGGGCACACCAGAGGCTGAGAGAGCCCGGGCCAGCCGGGAGCCATAGTGGCCTGGACGGGGCTCAGCACAGGGGGCAGGCAGGGGAGAGGTCCAGTGGGTCAGAGTTGGGGTGCAGGCGGGGTGCAAGAGGATGTGGGAAGGGATGGAGTCGAGGAGCTTTGGAGTTGAGCTCTGAATGCGCCTTGGAGCCCTGAGGGCTGCTCCTGGGAAGGGAACCAGATTCATCTCTATGAGTTTTGGGCAGAACCTGGACCCGTAATGGGCAAAGTGACAGTAGCCAGGGGTCCAGAGCGAGTGGTAAGCTCCCTGGTCCTGGAGCTGGGCCCTGCTGGCTGCCAGCCAGTCAGAGACAGCATGGGGTCTCGATGGCTAAGATCATGGATGTTGTAATCTTCGTGCATTCATTCAGCACCTGCTGTGTGCAAAGCACAGTTCTGGGTCTGAAGCCCAGCTCTTCAGCTTCCTTGCTGTGTGACCCTGGGCAGGGCACTTAACCTCTCTGAGCCCTTTTCCTTACCTCTAAAATGTCTGCACTTTTCATTTCTTGGCCAGGTGGAAAGACTGAGTCTGAAAACTGGGACCTCAGACAACCTGCAAGGAGTGTGGGAATTTCAGGCCCCCAAGAGGTACTCCCTGTCCTGACCACCCAGAGGGCTGAGTGTGTGGGGATGCAGGCTTCCCTGTCCAGCTCGCCTCCAGGCCCCAGCTGTACTGTCTCAGCCTTCGTGTAACCCCAGAAACTTCCAGAAGAGTGGCCCTCGGAGGCCCTCCCAGCCTCCGGTGGGCCTGGCACTCCATCCCACACCCCCACGAGCCTGGGAAACAGTCCTGTGTGCTCTGTGACTCTAGGTGGTGTGATGGGCTCTGGGTGGGCTTGGTCTGCCAAGTGTGGAATGGGAGCACACAGGGCATCCAGGGGACCTAGGGCTGCAGTCCTGGGGCTGGGGGAGCCCTGCGGCCTGGGCCCCTCCATAGTGGCTATACGGCGTGGGAATGCTCTGGCCCTGGCTTCGTGTGCTGCGGCAGATTGGCAAGGTCTGGGGCCCACGCACTGACTCTCAGGGGAGCGATGGACGGCTTGTCGGTGGGGAGTAGGCGGCCCCGGCAGGCTGTGCTGGGAACAGCAAGCCCCCCCAACTCCTCTAGGCCCCTCCCTCTCCTCCCAGGCCTGTCCCAGGCCTCTGAGTTAGGGTACCGGCGGGAGTCCCCCAGGGGCCCCATGGTGGCCCTGAGATGGCAGCAGCATTGTGGGCAGAGGTCAGCGCTGGCCAAATGTCCTGCGAGCAGAGGAGCCTGGAGAAGAGGATGGGGCTCGCTCTGAAAAGACCAGGAGCCTGGAGAAGGGGATGGGGCTCGCTCTGAAGGGACCTGGGTCCCCTCAGCCTACCTGGGTCCCCTGCTCCCAGGGGCTGACCCCTTTCCTCCCATCCCATGTTGGAAGGGAGCTGTTCCCAGGCCCCGGCTCTGGGGTTTGCTTGCCACGTTGTGGCTCCCACATCCCTTCCATGGCCTCTGCAGCCCCTCCCAGCCAGGCCCAGGACACCCTAGACTCCTGTCCTGTAAAAATCGCCAAGTCTGTCCAGGAGTGGTGGCTCACACCTGTAATCCCAGCACTTTGTGAGGCCGAGGCGGACAGATCACCTGAGGTCAGGAGTTCAAGACCGGCATGACAAATATGATGAAACCCCATCTCAACTGAAAATACAAAAATTAGCCGGGCATGGTGGCAGGCACCTGTAATCCCAGATACTTCGGAGGCTTAGGCAGGATAATCGCTTGAACCCAGAAGGTGGAGGTTGCAGTGAGCCGAGATCACGCCACCCTGGGTGACAGAGCAAGACTCCAGCTCAAAAAAAAAAAAAAAAAAAAAGGAAAAAAAAATCGCCAAATCCCTCACCCATGCCAGCCTCCCAGATGGGCTCCAGGTGGAGACAGAAACATGATATCTGGAGAGTGGCAGGGCTTGAGCAAGCTCACATCCATTGGGATGCCTTTAGCCAGGGAGATTCGGGCCCAGATGAACTGAGCGTATTCTCTTTGCTTCGCTGCCTTTCCCTTCTGGGCTGGGATGACCCAGTTTCTGGGGCCAGAATCTCAGACCACGGGAGTCCGAAGGGCCCTGGGTGATGGTCCCAGCCAGTGGGGTCCAGAGATCCCTGGGGCTCTGAGCGGGGTGTGTCAGGGACTGTGACCAGGGACTGGGGCGGCTCCGTCTGGCTGCCTCAAAGTAACTCCAAGCTTCTCTGCCATGTATTTCCACTCCAGTCTGACCGCCGCCCATAGCAGAGATCAGAGACTGGCAGTGCCACCTCCCCGATCACATGGCAGGCCAGTGTCAGATCTGGGGACATCCCCAGACCCTTGTCTTCTTTAGTGGGGTGGGAAAAGGAGCTACTGGTCTACCTGTAGCTGCCCTGACTCAGGGAGGAGGGAAGAATGGCAGGGGCTACCTGGTAGCTGTGGTGTAGGAGCCCTGGCTTGGCACTATGGTAGAGAGAAAGGAAAGGAGCAGCCTCCACAACTTGGCTGGGGTCCTGCTTGGGCTGCCACCACTCCTTCCACCTGCCATAGGGCTGTTTCACAGCAGCAAGGACATGGGCTCCGTGAGGTGACCTGACAGTCTTCAGGCAACGTCCATACCACAGAGCTGACCCTTTAGTATGGGTGCAGTCCCTCTCAGTTTGGCTAGGCTTTGGATATTTGAGAGTCTCTTCTCCAACTAGAGTTAGATTGGAAGGAGAGCCACCGATTCACTTACCCACTTAACTTCTCATCCATCTCTCCATTCATCTTTCTAGCCTTTGTTACAACCATCTGTGTAGCCATCCACATGTCCATCTGTTCATTGATCCATTCATTTACTTGTTTATTCCTCTATCCAACTGTTGGTCATTCATTCAAAGCCCTTTCTATCCATCCATCTACAAGTCCACCCACTCATTTATTCATCTTCCATCCACCGATTTACCTATTCATGCATCCATCCATCCATCCATCCATCCATCCATCCATCTATCCATCCATCCATCCAATCACCCATCACTCCTTCAATCATCCATCCATTCTACCTGTGTTATTCTACCATCCATCCAAACACCTATCTGTGTTTACCTTTCTAGTCCTCACCCATTCACTCATCCTCCCATCCAACCATTTATCCATCATTCGTCTACTCATCCACCTGTTAGTCCATGTACCAGTCTATCTGCTTATTGGTCATCCTTCTAACCACTCATCCATCTATCCATCCTCCCATCTTCCAAGCCCACTCATAAATGTGGCACTCTGTCCATCCATCTGTCCACCTGTCCCACTGTCCATCCACTTATCCATTGATCCAGCCAAGCATCTATGGACAGATGCCACGAGGCTACCATTATTCATCACAGAGCCCAGAGTAACATTGTGTCTTGGATTATATGACTGCTCTTACTTGGTAGATGAAAACACTGAGATGAAATATGGGGGCAGCATACTTACTGGGAATAACTACTTAGGGTCAGAGAAACCTGGGTTCAAATCCTGACTCTGTCATGTCATTAGCTCTGTGGTCTTGGGTCAGTCATTTACTTCTCTGTGCCTCAGTTTCTTCCTGTGTAAAACAAGAATAAGAACATCTAGAATAGTTATAGGAATTAAAGCTAAAACATGTATTACGTTTCTTTACAACAAAATAGGTCCTTACGGAGTTTGACTCCCTGGAGGAATGGTTGTTACAGGTGGGGCTGTGCTCATGGCTGGCTCCTGGGGACTCCCGGGCCCTGGCCCTGGCTGTGCAGATGGCCATTTGTTCTTCCTGTACAGCTGACTGGTGCCAACAGCAGGGAGGCCTCTGGGGCCATCAGGGCCATCTGACGCTTGTGGCTCAGATATGGCCCTAGCCTGCAAGGCAAGTCTGGTCTCCCCCGCCCAGGGCTGGCGGCTGCAACCTGAGCCTGCAACCCAGAGGCCTGTGGCCCATGCTCCCAGGATGCAGAGTTTCCCTTGGCCCCCTCTGCTGGCACGCCCCCACCCAAGCCCAGCCACTGGGCACAGGATGTGTGTGCAGTTGGAGCAGAACAGAAATCAGAGCTGGAGGCCTCTGAGCTGCTGTCTCTCCGCCCACCAGGTAGGCCTGTCCCTTCCCCACAGTAGGTAAATACAGGGTTCTATTTACATGGCAACGCACGGGGCAGCCAGCGGTGGCAGGTCGGTGGCTTATATCATGGCAGCGTGGCGCTTGGCAGCTCCAGGGTGCTGTGGGAAAGGGAGGTCTCCCTCATGATGTGACTTGTACCCTGGTCCCGCCCTTGGGGGTGACACCCCGTTTGGACCTGGTTGCCCCAGACAACCCAGGCAGGCAAGAACGCCTGGGCACAAGGCCTCACCGGTTGCTTGTCTGCTGGGCTCCAGCCCTTCCTGCAGGACTTTGGGGAGACACGTATTGTCAGTTGCAGCATTCACAAGGGCCTCCACCTCTAAAGACTCACCAGATGCCAACATGGCTTCCGCGCTTTGTCTCACGTCACCCTCCCTTTATAGATGGGGAGACACAGAGAAGGGTCTCAGTGTGCATAGGGTCTCACTCTGCAACCATGCTCTAGGGCCGAAGCCACTGCTCTGGGCCAACTGTCCTCAGCCTGGCCAGGGCTCTGCCTGGGTGCCCCATGGCTTTCCCAAGTCCCCTCCTCCTGGATGATAGCGGGGCAGCCGAGTGCCAGGGGGCAAAGGACCCTTTCCCTCCTTTCGCCATCCAAAGGCTCTAGCAGCTGAAAACTGCCCCCCCAACTTTGAACCGCTCTGCCTGAGGGACTCCTGGATGCCTCGTCCAAGCCAGCTGGAGGCTACTGGCTCTGGAAAGCTCTCCCTGACCTCCAAGTCCCAAGGTTGAGGCTCCCATGAGACCCCGAGTCCACCACTCTGGACTTCAGTCTCCTCTCTGCCACAGGCGAATAATGGCTTTGAACTTGGAGCCGTCTCACAGGTGAAAGGAGAAAATCACTGCAAAACTGCTCAGTATCCCACAGGCAGGAAGGGCTCAGCACCCGAAGTGTTCAAGCCATGTTCCATGGTGGGCGGACGCTTCTACATCACCTGTCCTTGTCAGAAAGCCCTTCTGCAGCCAGCAGCTGCGTCTTGCTTCCCTTTGGTCCCTCTCTTGATGCAGGTCCACTGTGGAGAGAAGGGAAAGGCCGCCGGGCACCAGGTGGGTGGATGGGTGGACAATGGAAAGAATAAATGGACATGGGATCTGACGGCAGGAATGGAGGAAGCAGGGAGGGAAGGAGGACAGCAAGGCAGGGAAGGGAGAGGAGAAGAGAAAGCACCAGCCTTACAGCTCAGTCTACCCTGCAGTCCCTGGAGCCAGTCTGGGGCTATCCCAGCTCACCACACAGCTGCTGCCTGCCTTTGGTTCATGACTACCCCTCTCTGTGTCTAGTTTTAATTTTTTCATCTATCAAAGGGAGCATAGCTGAACTAGCCCACTCTGCAGTGCCCTTGTGAGGATTAAACAAAAGAATCATGCAAGAGGCCTGTCATGGTACAAGGCCCTCAGTAAGTGACACTTGAGTGTCCTCCCTCCCTGAGCAAGCCGGCTCCAGTTCCCAGCGAGGCCAGGTAGCTGCTCGGCCATTCCTGCACTGGGCGTTCCCCCTACCCGCCTCCCACGCTAGCCCTCCCCGCTTGCTTGTTAAAATCCCCTGGATCAGTGCCTCTCCCAGGTATGTCCTGCTTATGTAATCACCGCCCGAGCAGTTACACACCGACTTGAGCTCTTTGCTGGCTCCTGTTTACTCTTTGGCTCAGGGGAGAGTTCCATTCAGAAGAAATTGCTATTGCTTCTCAGCCTTCCCATGGGAAAGCAGCATTAGGGAGGGGTTCAGTGAGCCAGCAGGAGTGTGGGGAGTGGAGACAGGGGAGGAGCGGGGGGAGCAGGCCCTCACACAGCTCAGGGCTTGCTCCATATGCACAGCTTGCCAGCTACTTTATCTCTTTGAAAACAAAAGTCTCAAAGAATTTTTTCACATGACCTCATTTTCTGATATACCTGAATATGATTAAGAGAAAGGTAGATGATGATCTCATCCCGTTCCCTATTCATGACCTGTTACCATGTTTTGTTGCCTTTGCATTCATTCATGCATGTCTGCATGCATCTATATACACATCCATTAATCCATCTAGCCTCCCATTGATCCATTCATCTATTCATCCATCTATCCATACATTTATCCATCCATCTAGCCATCCACCTACACACTTATCCATCCACCCACCTCTCCATTCATCCATCCATCCATCCATCCATCCATCCATCCATCCATCCATCCACCTATACACTCATCCATCCACCTATCCATGTACACATCCATCCATCCATCCATCCATCCATCCATCCATCCATCCATGTATCAATCCATTTATCCATTTATCTATCCATCCACCTATGCACCCACCCATCTACTCATCCGTACACACACTCACCCGTCTACCCATCCATACACATACCCACCCAACCCTTCCTTCCTTCCATCACATAACATTTGTTGAGTTAATAGTAAAAGAAATAGTGGACTGGGTGTCCTACGGCCTGGTTTCCATTCTCAGTGCAACCCCTGTGCTGAGGCCAAGTCTGGGAGTGACACCTACCCAGATCTGAGTCTCAGATATGCCATTTTCTCTTTTGTTATTGGCCAAACTCTTTCCCTCTTTGAACCTCAGTGTCCTCATCTGCAAAACAGGGCAATAAGGATTCTTGTCTTATTATTGGGAGGACATAAAAAGAATGTAGACTTGGGAGTTCTTCGAATCATGTGAGCCTCCTGTGGGGGCTCTTCAGGTCCTGTGCTTTGGGTGGGGGTGCTAAGATGGTGCAAGAGGAAACCCTTGCTTTGGGGCTTCCTGTGCAGTGGAGCAGAGGAAGAACCAGCCAGAACTGGCGGGGTCTGTGTTGGATGGAGGTGGAGAAGATTGAGGGGCCTAGGCCGCAGAGGGGCACAGCCTCAGGATAGGTCTTGGTGGCCATGGTTGAAGGATTAGATTCAGGCTTTCAAGCAGGGTAGATAGTGGCTGCATTGGTATTTTGGAAGAACCCCTCTGTCTGCTGTGGAAGAAAACTAGTAAAGAGACTTGCAGTTGCCTGACTAGACCGTGAGACTGAAGGGTAGGGGGTGACACTAAACTTCACAGACACTTTTCCTCCTGAATGCTGAAACTGTGCAGACACGAGGATCACTGATTTAGGTCTCAGGTGACCTGGATCATACCAGATCTCTGGTCCTTCCATAACATGGCATTTGTGCCTTATCTCCCCAGCCTGTGTCCCTGGCAGACATTGCTAATCAATTGCAGCTTTCTTTCCCCAGAGCCTAAAACTGTGCTGTCTAGTAGGGTAGCCACTGGCCATCATTTAAATATGGCTATTTAAATCTAAATCAGTTAAAATTAAATAAAATTAACAATTCAGTTGCTCAATTGCCTCAGTCACGTCGTTTCGGTCTTTCTTTTTCAAATTTAGAGATAGGGTCTCGCCCTGTCACCCAGGCTGGATTGCAGTGGTGCAATCATCATAGCTCATTGTAACACTGAACTTCTGGGCTCAGGCGATCCTCCAGCTTCTGCCTCTCAAGTAGCCCAGGCTAGAAGTGGGCATCACCAAGCCCAGATAATTTTTTATTTTTTGTAGAGATGGGGTCTCACTATGTTGCTCAGGCTGGTCTTGAATCCCTGGTCTGAAACTGTCCTCCCACCTCAACCTCCTGAGTAACTGGGGCCACAGATGTGAGCTACCGTGCCCGGCCTACAGCTACATTTCAAGTGCTACCATAACTATTGGGTTCCAGATGAGACGGAGCAAGTACACAGCATTTTTGTTGTTAGAAGATTTCTGTTGGTCTGTGCTGACCTCAGCCAGGCTCCATAGCCAATTCTGGGTCAGTGAGGAGCTGGGAAGGACGATAAGCACCCTCTGCGCCTCCCTGGGCTAAGCAGTGGTGAATTCAGCCAAACTTGATGCCTCCCGTGGTCATATCTCATGGCAGTTTTTCTTTCTACCTGAATTTTGCACATAAGGTCAGACTTTAAAAAAGCAAAGTCCTTCTGGGCTGACCCTTCTCAAGTTCACTTTCTTTTTGTCTCTCAAGAAAATTAAAAAAAGGAAGTAGGAAAAGCCCAGCTTTGCCATGTGGCCATAGATGTCACCTCAAGCGTCATTTCAGTCCTGAGCTCACCTGGCCTCTCCAGCCTCCGGAGGCCGCATGCTTCTGTTTTTTTTACATCTATTTTTAGTGCCCCTGGGTGAATGTCATTGCCGCCAGAGGCTGACATTTCATACTCTGGGAATCTTGACCTGCTGCTGTTCCGTTGTCAGTCGAACCTGCTTTGTTATGCCCCAGAAGGAAAGAACAATGATCATTAATAATCGGCAACTTCTGGAAAATCGGAAATGGAACCTCTGTGATCCGAGGCTGCCCTTAACCCCAGCTGTGCTGCCTGCAGCGAGAACCACATGGCTGGTCTCCAGAAGGCTCCACAGTTGCCAGAATGTTACACCCTGGGGCTGCCAGCTGGCCGAAGCAGGGCAGGTGGGCAGTAGGCAGTGGGCTGGGAGAGGGCAGACCTTGGCCCTCAGTCATGTGACTGGGGTGGAGGAGATTGAGGCAGAGTGACAAGAACTTGGTGATGAAAGTGTCCAACTGCATAGAGACATGTGGCCCACCTCCAGAGACCAGCACAGGGGACACCCTCTGGGGGCAGGGTGGAGGACAGGTGGGAAGAGGGGAGGGTGCCTTGTTCTGGGTGGGTGGCTGGGAGTCTCCCCTGGGCTGGGGAGTTCGATTCAGCCAAGTGTCTGAGCCCCTGACCCTGGGTTGGGTTCCGTGCTGGATATTGTGGGACACAGAGGGGAATGAGAACCGGGTAAGTGGTGGGAATTAGTGGGGCCCTGGAGGAGCCCTGGCCAGCTGCTGGCTCACGGGTGGGGACTCGTGGCTGCAAAACCTCACACCTGCTGGCAGGGAAGACATTGTGGGTTCCCCCAACGCAGACGACTCCTTCAACCCCTTTGGGAGTGCGGACGGAACTGGGACTGGCCTGGCCTTTAGGGAAGAGGGGCTGTGCTTGTGTCTCAGGCTCAAGTCACCTTTGACAAGGGAAGCAAAGGTCTCGGGAACAATTCCTTCTTTTCACGCTGGGTGACCTGGCAGGAGCTCTTGCTGGAGCTGACGGAGGTGGCGGCCCCTCCCAGGCAGCCCAAGACAAACATGCTGTAGGAAGTTCCCACGCTCCCAGGGCCTCTCGCCTGGAGCTTTTGCAGTTACCTCCCGGAGGCTGGGGCTGTGGGGGAGGGTGGGGCCTCAGGCACCTACAGGTGAGCCTGGAGTTCCAGGCCCTGGGGACACACCTGCTGAGCACCTACTCTGTGCCACGCATTTTGCAAACATCATCTTACTGAATCCTTAAAATGATCTTCCTAAATTAATATTATGATCTTCATTTAGAAATCTAAGGCTGGGAGAGGTTGTCAGCCAGGTCTAGGGGTAGCTCAGCTCAGGCTGGAGTGTGGGGCAGGCATCAGCCACCAGAGCCCAAGTGAGGGGCAGAGTGGAGGGCCCTGGTGTTACCTGTGCTTGCCGGCCAGACTCTCCCACTCTGGGGTCCTGCCAAAAAGCCAGTGTGGTCTCTGTAGCCCCGCCACCTCTCAGATTCTAGACTTCTAGGCAGCAAGTGCTCAGGGAATGCCTGTCCTCTCAAGTACGTATCTGACCAAATCCTGCCCTCGCCAATCTCCCCGTCCCCCTGGGATAATTGCAGAGGAATGGGGAGTCAGGCCCACAGTCAGGGACTTGATTCTTGTGTCCTGAGGATGGACTGGCCCTACCCACTCATTTATTCCACTGCCCACTTTGACCCCTACCAATCCATTGGTCTGTCCTTCTAGCCAACATCTACCATCAATCCATCCACACTCACTCATCTATCATCACCTTACCCACCAGCCACCCACACACACAGCATCCACCATCAATCTATCCACACTCACTTATCCATCCATCACCTTACCCACCAGCCACCCATGCATGCAGCATCCACCATCAATCCATCCACAGCCATTCATCTACCATCACCTTACCTACCAGGCACCCATGCATGCAGCATCCATCCTTCATCTCACTGCCAGTCTATCTGTTCACCTGCCCAGCATCATCCATTGCTTGTCTATCCATCCACTTAATCTTCAGGAGCCTGTTTTGTTGCCCCTGTACCCACCCACTGATTTACCTGCACATCCATCAATACCCCGAATTCCTAGTGTCAGATGTCAAGTTGCAGAGGGGACACAAAGCAAGGCTGGTATTAATTCTGGGTGAAGTGACAAAAGTCAAATTGCTTAAAACTAAATCCTTTCAGTCTTGGCTTTGCAACTGTTCAGCCAGAGACACCTGTTCTTCCTTTCCTGGGAGATAGGGTGGTGTTTGGGTGGGGAAGCATGAGCTTTGGAGTCAGACCTCTGCCAGAATTGAATCATGGGTCTGCGGTTTATTAGCTGCATGAGCTTGGATGAGTTAACCAGCTTTTCTACGTCTCCTGGAGTGTAAACTGTAATACCAGCGCCTCTTCGCTGAGTCATTGTAACAATGAAATGCATGCAATAAATAATATGTGCTACCGATAGAATTAACGATCAGTTACAGAGACTGCATTAATTATGTCTGATTGTACTGATGGTGAGAGGTTTATTTTGCCTGTAATTAAGGAATGCCAAATTGATGAAAAACAATCTCTTTATACAATTTTTCATTGTTCAGGCTTTTTTTTCTAAGCAGCATATCCTCCACCCATTTTCAATCATACATTTCTTCTTTGTTTGAACAGCACTGATAACCGCTTTTAGATAAAAGGAAAACAAAACTCCCAGTGGAGATAAAGGAAGGGCCTTTTCCTTTGTCAGCTATCCTTGAGGGGAACGCGCCGTGCTCCATGTGATTTTCCCATTGGAATGTGAAAAAAGAGGTGTGAAATATTTGTTCAGATCATTTCTCATTCATGAGGCATTCCAATAACCACAAGCGGTATTGGCCCTTTCACCCAGGCACACCCAGGAGGGAGCAACTAGTTAGTCTGATTAATCTGCGTCTGTGGGAGTGAAAGGGTCCTTCCGGCTGAACCGGGACAAGGACACTCATGTTCCACTGGTGCCGTGTGTCTAACCACGCCAACTGCTTGCCATAGTCACCGTGTGGCAGAGCATAGCCTGGTCTGAGGTGTGGCTGTTTCTGCTTCTTGCTGGACTTCAGAGGCTGAACCCGAGGCTCTGGTGTGTTCCTGACACATGTGGCTTTATTCCCTCTCTGGAAGAGAAGCAAATATCCCATTTCAGAGGAGGAGACTGAGGGTCAGAGTGGATGTGGGAAACTTACTCAATGTCACACCCAGAGGACACATTTCAGGTCTGACACCAACATCCAGCTCTTGCTGCCACAGCCAGAAGTGTTACCATTCACCTGGTCACCCACCCCCAGGTCCCTGGTGTGTTTCTGAGCTGGCATGTGTCTGAGAAGGACACCTCCCATGTCCGCACACCCATAATGTTTCCAAAATGTGATTATGGCTTAATGTGAGCTTCTCAGTTGAGACCCAGGCTCAGACCGGGTACCACGTCTGTCTCCTCTCAGTACAGCACTCCCACCTGGCCTGTCCTTCTCCTCCAGAACATCCCAAACCCAGTCTCTTGGTGTCTTTGATGCCAACACCTCTGTGTGAGTCACCTCTAGTCTTGTAGAAGAACAGACTCCTAGCAGGAGATTTGGATGACACTAGGTGTGGTAGCTGATTCGAAATGGCGTCTACTGATCCTCACCTCTCGCATCCTTGTGTAGCTTCCTCCCATCTTGAATAAGACTGAGCTTGTAACCAACAGGATATTGTGGAAAGGATGCAGTATGACTCTCTAGGCCATATCATAAAAGGCCTGTGGCTTCTGTCTTTCTTTCTTCAATTACGATGTCCCTCATGTTGTGAGGATCCTTAAGCAACCACTAGAAAGGTCCATGTAGCAAGGACCTGAGGTTTCCTGCCCACAGCTGTGTGAGTGTGCCATCTTGGAAGTGGATCCCCTAGCCCCAGTCGAGCCTTCAGATAAAACTGCAGCCCTGGCCAACATCCTGACTGTGACCTCCTGAGAGACACTGAGCCAGAATCACCCAGCTAAGCCACTCCCAGATCCCTGGCCCACAGGAACTGCAAGAGGTAATTAACGTGCTGAGTTTGGGGTCATTCGTGATGAGCAACAGATCACCAATGTATGTGGTGGGAATCCTGCTCTGTGTTTTAGTAGTTGAGTAGCCTGGATCAGGTGACTCCCTGGGAGCCTCAGTTTCCTCCTCTGTCAGACAGGATAGAATTCATAATAGCTCCCTGAGAGATCCGTGCTGAGAACTAAATGGTGTTCATGTCAGGTGCCCTGCACTGGGCCTGGCCTCCTGAAGTCCATATGATTATGTGGCAGTTATTTCGTTGCAGCCACATTTGCCTGTGTGGGCCCTGGCTTTCCTGCGTGGGCATCAACACCCCACCAGCAGGACACTTTTTTACATGCCTCTTATGCCCTGATGTGCACACTCTCTCACACACATGCTCATGCATGCATGCTCACACACACACTCACACAATCACACACACACACAACCTCATGCACTCACCCAGCCCAGGGCTCGGCACAGTGCTTAAGGGAGCACAGTGGGTTTTTGGTCACTGCTGTAGAACCAGTGAATGAAGTGAACAGTTTCTTTTTTTTTTTCAATTAAAAATGTTGCCAGATGTGGTGGCTCACACCTGTAATCCCAGCTCTTTGGGAGGCTGAGGTGGGCTGATCACTTGAGGTCAGGAGTTCGAGACCAGCCTGGCCAACATGGTGAAATCCTGTCTCTACTGAAAATACACAAATTGGCTGGGCGTGGTGACATGCACCTGTAATCCCACCTACTTGGGAGGCTGAGACAGGAGAATCATTTGAACCTGGGAGGCAGAGGCTGCAGTGAGCTGAGATCCTGCCACTGCACACCAACCTGGGTGACAGAGTGAGGCTCCATCTCAAAAAAATTTAATCATGGTAAAATATGCATAACATAATATTTGCCATTTTAATCATTTATTAGTGTATGGTTCTGTGGCATTAAAGTACATTCAACCATCATGATGTTTGTACAATCATCATCACCATTCATCTCTAGAACTTTCTCATCTTCTAAACTAGAACTCTACCCGTTAAAAGCTAACCCCTTCTTCCTCCTTCCTTAGCCCCTGGCACCCACCATTCTGCCTTCTGTCTCCATGAATCTGACCACTCCAGGGACTTCGTGTTAGTGGAATACCGTGGTACCTGTCCTACTGGGACTGGCTTATTCCTCTCAGCTTAACGTCATAGCGGGTGTTGGATTCTCCTTCCTTTCGAAGGCACAACCATGTCCATAGTGAATGGTGTTTCCCCTGGTGTTCCCCTCCCTCCCACTGTGAGATCTTTGAGGGCAGGCATGATCTCTCCTGTTTGTCTGTCTCCAGCCCCTCTCTTGGAACCTGGCTCTGAGTAAGCCTGATACAAGAAGTATTTGTGGAAGAAATGAAGCAAGTCCAGCCCCTGGGGTTTGTGTCCTGTTCTCCTCCAGTCTCCGCTTCCTAGTCTATAACATCAGGATGGAGACCCGTTCACGGGGCTGCCATAGGCTTCAAGCCTGGTGACCGTGCTCAGAAACAGTGGGATGCATGGGGGACGCAGAAGCTCCCTGGCTCATCCCCTGGCTCCCTGGCTTGTCCCAAAGCAATGACACCCATTTGTCTGACCCAAGCCTGATTCTGGTCTGCCACTCCGGCAGGAGACTGGGGTGGTGGTTGTTGCCTTAGTTTCAACATGGCGGCACAGGATACTTTAATTACTGCCCATCCCCTGAGATAAGGCTCCTGGGTCCCACATTCCTGGTACCTGGTAATTCCATCGATAAGCCCCTGGGGCCAAGCTGAGACGTCTTATGCCCAGGAATGCTGGGTGAAAACCACAGCCGGGGAAGAATTAGATCCAAATTCGCAAGGCGTAATTTCAGCTATGCGCTGATAACTTCTCTGGTGGCTACAGGCTCTGGAATTCCAACTATCTGCTGAGGCAAGCGCGAGGAAAGAGCACTGGAATTGGAGTCAGGAGAGCCAGCTTTGTGCTCAGCCAAGGCTGTGACCCCGGACAAGTCATCTGATGTGACAACATGGGCTGCAGGAGCAGACAGTCTGGATTAAATCTCGGGTCTGCCACTGGTTACTTAGGCGGCCTTGGGGACCTTGTTGAGCTGCTCTGTGCCTCAGTTTTCCCATCTGGAAAATTGGGATAATGATGGTTTCTACCCTTTCCATGGACCTAAGTACCGTTGAGCTTTTGTGGCTTTATTCCTCTAATACATATACAGATGGAGAATTCGTCTTTCCATGGTGGGGAGCTTCCTGAAAGGGTTCCTTCCAAATCTCCAGTAAGCCCAGTCCCCTGAGCTCCGGACAGCCGACCTCTACCTGCATCCTCACGTGGGTGGCTCGTGGGCACCATGCACCTGGCATTTCCCCCATGGGCTCTTGTTTCAGCTTCACTGCCCCTGATTCCTGTCCTTGATTCTCCCTCAGCAAATGGCCATTGTCTACCCAGGTGCTCAGGCCAGGACCTCGCCACCCTCCTGTCCTGCATCCACACACACGGACTCAGTTCATCACCAACACCAGGGGCGGATCTTCCCTCTGTGGGGTCTCTCAAATCCTTTCACCTAACTTACTCAGATGATGGCATTTGTTAGGCCACCGCCTGATTGAGTCTTGGGAGGGACAAGCACTGGGACACGAATCCTGTCTGGAAGCAAGGCTCAGGGGCTCCTTCCCCAAGGAGGTGGGCACAGCTCACGCTGAGCCCAGTGAGGTTGCCCTGGAGGCCTAGGTGTTTCCCTGCCTCCATCCTCACCTGCTGCTGTCCATTCTGTACACGACACCTTTTGAAGTCCTGAAATCGAGCTGCCATGGGGCCTCTCTGGATACACCTGCCCTGGCTGTCACACACCAGCCTCGCTGCATCCCTCCCAGTGCCTCCAATGACTCAGGCCCTGCCGGCCCCAGGGCCTTTGTACGTGCTGTTCGTCCTGCTGGGAGTGGCTTTGCCTCCATCCCACACTGCGGGCTCCTTCTCAATCTCAGGGTTTCCCCGGAGAGCCTCTGCACCGCTTTTCCTGGGCAGGTGAGGGGCTCTATTCTTGCTCCTCACTGGCTGTTCCCCTCACTGACACATTTTATCATTGTTGATTTGCTTCCCCACCTTCAGAGTCTGCCTCTCCCACTAGAATAAGCTCCACGAGGGCAGGGACTGTGTCCTTGGGGGTCAGCGGTGTCTCCCACAGTGGTGCCGAATGGACACTTGTTGGGTGAATGAGTGAATGAATGAATGGCTAGGAATGATGACCCTGGGCTGCAGGGAACAAGGTTTCTCCAGCTGGAGTCCAGTCACTGCCTCAGCAGTCTCCACGGGTGCCCGTGTCCACCCTGGACCTGAGGAAGTGGCCGCAGTGTGCACCGCTGGACCGGGATGACGGAAGGCCTGTGTTGGGGTTGGGGCCAGGGCTGTCATCTTTTCTCTTTTGGTTTCCCCACGAGGCTCTGCAGTGAGCTTGGAGGAGCTCTTTGTGGGCCTCCGCTCTCACAGACACCCATTCACTCCCACCTGTCCCCGTCCTGAGGCCCTGCCTCAGTCTGGCCTAGCAGGAGTCTTCTGCACTCCTGACCCACCGCTCCGTCAGACGCCCGGGGCAACAGCGTTTACTTTGCCTGCCATGGCTTCAGGGGACAGTGGATGGGGTCTCCCCCGCTCATAGGGGGTCTTGCAGCTGTTCCTATAGGCCCATTCCTGTCAAATCTGACCATGTCACTCTCAGCCTAGAACACTCAATGGCTCCCACAGCCCTCTTGATGAAGTCGTTGCTGTTTGCCATAGCCTTCCAGAAACTTCTTGGCTGCCCCCTCCCCATTCTTCAACCTCACCTCTTTCCATCCCTCCATCCCTCGCCTCTCATCATCCAGGGATCCTGAACACCCTGTGCTTCCCCAAACCTCTCCCGCTTCCAGGCCTCTGCACACACAGCTGCCTCTGCTTCTCCAGCCATCCAGGAATGGGCCAGTGACAGCGCCCTGTGCTTCCCACACCGTCACCTCTTCTGGGGTTCAGAGGGTTCAAAGTCCCACTTCCCAGTCTCCCCGAGACCATCGAACTCGATGCCTGCAGGTCGCATCCAGCCTGCGGCGGCTGGAACCAAATGTGAGTGCTCTGCATTCCTTCCCACGGCTGTAGGCGGCCCAGATCCTCGGGCCAGTGCGGGGGGACGCCCATCAAGGATGGCCTCTGTGACAGTGTGACGAGAGTGGGGAAAGGTCTTTGCAGCATGAGGGTTCTGAGGTGTGCGGGTGTGTGTGTTGCATGAGCACAGCCGAGCTCTTCCAGGCTCACTCAAGGTCCTGCTTTAGAGAGACCTTTCCCTGGGGAGTTTGCTGGTCCTGCCTGGGTGGTATCAGGTTTCCCCTCGGCTTCCCCAGCTCTTGGCCTTTGCCACCATGGCCCACTTTGCTTGCATAGCCCTCTCAGGGGACAACCTCCTGGCCTGGCTGAGGGAGCTCTGGGGGCGAGCCCCGGGCCCACCCTGCTTGCATCTCCGGCTCCAGGGCCCTGCTCGAGCCTGGTCCTCCTGGGGCTCATGCCCCGCCTGCTGAGCCTGCTGAGAGACTGCCCTTGGCAGGCCCCGCTCCCCGGTGCCCGCGTGCACATTCTTCCTTCCAGAGGAATGTCCCAGACCCAGGTTCCCACAGAGGTGCCTGAACTGAGGGGAGTGACTCTCTGGACCCTGGCTGTTGTTCTGCTGCAGAAAAAGCCATTCTTTTGAACTCTGCTGAGTGAGCTCACAAACGGGGCATAACCGAGACGCGGGAATGCCTGGGTCGCCGCGCAGTCACCGGGCAGGGCTGCCCTCCCCTGTGGGTCAGCAAAAACGGTGTCAAGTGAAACCCATTCTAATTAAAGGGAACATTAAGCAGGGGCCTTTTAAACATGGCCATTTCCTAAAGTTCTCTCTTGATACCAATTAATTCCCAGAGGAAGGAGTGGAGGTGAGGGTGGGGGGAGGCAGCTGAAAGCCCTGGGAGAGCCTGGTCCCCCACCTCCAAATGCTCACTCTGCATTTATCTAGAAATCCATCTCAGCAGTCATTTAAAGACCCCAGGAAAACTTCTCCAGGCCCCAGCTCCCCAACTGTTTAATGAACGCTGCCCCATGCCACCACCCTCCCCCCACTTCCTGGGAAAGAGATGAAAACCAGAGGGGCCAAAAACATCGCTGAGATGTGAACTGGCCGAGAGATAGTACTGGGGAGGATTGGTCAAGTGGTGGCTGGGTCGCATAGATCCACCAACCCCCTTGCAGAGGGTTTGAAGAAGGCATTCCTTCGACAATAGTAAAAGGTACATTTTTAGAAACCAAGAGGGTCTTGCTTCTGTGAGTTGGGACTGAGGGTGAACTGGACACCTGCCTCTGTGCCACCACCAAGAGAAACAAAAAGGAACCAAATCTCTGTTTCCATGCATTCTGGGAGAGAGACTCAGAGACAATGGCTCTGGTCGACATTGGTGGAGTGACTTTCATGTGCCAGGTACTGGCACCCACCTGGTCAGCCCACCAGGGTCTGACCCTCCTCTCTGCCCTCTTGGCTGAGATAGTTGGAAAATTGCAGTAACTACCACCAAGTGCACCATGTACGTCACTGTGCTCCAGATGATAAATCATGCACCCAGCCTTGCTCTGCCTCCGTTTCTATGTGCGATAGACAAAGACAGAAAGACAGAGAGAGGAGGACAGCTGTCTCATCCTCCCTGTGTGCTAGTTACTACAATTTTCCAACTCTCTTGGCTGAAAGTAGCCAGAGAGCAGAAAGGAGGGTTGGACTCCAGTGGGCTTCACATAGGCTTCATGATAAGGCGAGGAGTTCATCTAATTGAGAAGAGTGGTTCAGACCCCAAACACCCTGAATCCATCAGTTTCCTGAGCATTAAAGTGAGGATTCTGCAATCAATTAGTTATGTCTGCCATGAGAACAGCATGGCACAACCGTGGGACCTGAGCAGGCGCTGCTCTAAGATGGAAACTGAAGTGGTGTTTGAGGAAAAATTATGAAAGCAACTGGATAAAGCCATTGAACTTTCTTATCTCAAGGGCCTGAAGTAGCTTGTGACATGTCCTGAGATAAGAACCCACACTGTCCCAACCCATTGCCTGGGTCACCTGATGGCCTCAGACACCTGTGAAAGCTAAACCCAAACCTGTGAACCGCACCCTCTAGCTTTATGGCACCACTCCCAGCCTCCAGCCTCTCCCTTGGGCCCCATGTGGCTGCCAGCTCACTGTCTATAGTGCATTTCAGTTAAGCCATCGTCTGAGTAAGCCTTGGAAGGGGCCAAAGCTGGGACACGAATCCTGTCCGGAAGCAAGGTCCAGGGGCTTCTGGCCCAAGGAGGTGGGCACGGCTCACGCTGAGCAGCCGAGGCTCCCTGATGTGCCATGTCTGCTCCAGCCTCTGCATGCACCTGTTGCCTCTGCTTGGGC
Organism: Macaca nemestrina; assembly: GCF_043159975.1. Taxonomy (NCBI): domain Eukaryota; kingdom Metazoa; phylum Chordata; class Mammalia; order Primates; family Cercopithecidae; genus Macaca; species Macaca nemestrina. The sequence continues at coordinate 5,363,792 of NC_092136.1, read as the reverse complement.
TGGTTCCCCTCGCCTGGGCAGCCTGGAAAGCTTCTAGCTCTGCAGCACTCACAGCAAAGCCCCCTGCCCTCCCTGGCCCAGCTCCTCTGAGCTCCAGCAGCCTCTTGGATAGCCCCATGCTTTGCACTGATTTCACTGTGTTGTAAACGATCTGTATGCGAAGACTCTCTCTCCTGGGCTCCATTCCTGGGGCCCATCACAGAACGACTGAGTCTCACCTTTGTGCTCACCCCCTGCCAGCCATTGTCTCTGAGTCTGTCTCCCAGAATGCATGGAAACAGGGATTTGGTTCCTTTTTGTTTCTCATGGTGCTGGCACAGGGCCAGGTGTCCAGGTCACCCTCAGTCCCAAGTCACAGAAGCAAGGCCCTCTTGGTTTCTAAAAATGTACCCTTTGCAATTGTTGAAGGAATGCCTTCTTCAACCCCTCTGCAAGGCTCTGGAGGACCTTGGTTTGCTGAACTGCGAAGTAACCGCTGAGCTAAAGCCAGCCCCTCTGGAGGACCTTGGTAGGTGGCTCTACCAGTGTGGATGGACAGGGTCCCTCTCTGCCCCAGGAGCAGCAGGGGCCTCCAAGCAGCCTTCTGTGTTGCTCCTTGTGGGAGAAATTCTTACTTGGGGCACCAGCCAGCAAAGCAGAGAGGCAGGTACCTGTTTTAGTGCTATAGGGCTTGGCCTGGACACCCTCTGTCATGTGTGTGATAATCATAGCACAACGTCGAGATCAGCATCTGATCACCATCCATGGCTTCTTAAACACGTACTATGCGCCAGGCACTGAGCTACGCACTTTTTAATGCATCACTTAGTTCACTCTCTCACAACTCGCTGGCATCAATCTTGCTTTACTGTTGGGGAACGGGAGGCCCAGAGAGGTGGTGCAAGGCAGTAATTTGAACCAAGGCCTCCCTCCTGCTCTCCACAGCTCATGCTCTCACTGTGGCACCTGCTAATTCTGTAGCACCCAAGCAGGTCTGGGTGGGCTACCCTGCCCCCATCCCAGGAGGAACCCAAGCTTCAGGAACCTCCTCAGGAAAGGCCCCACGGGCCATGACCTTCGAAGATCCCCCAGAGGCCACCTGCAGGCATACCTGTATTAGTTATCTGTCGGCATAACAAATCGCCACCAACACAATAGCTTACCACAACCCCAGTTGCGGGTTCAGAGTGCTGCAGGTCAGACATCCAGGCAGGCACTGTCTGCTCGTGGTCTCACGTGCTGAAAGTCAGGGTGTCAGCCAGACTGGGTTCCTTCTGGGGGATCTGGGGAAGAGTCTGCATCCACGCTAATTTGTGTTGTTGGCCGAATGCAGTTGCTTGCAGTTGCAGTTGTAGGATTGACGTCCCTGTTTCCTGCTGGTTGTCGGCTGGGGTCACTCTCAGCTCCCTTGGCTGCCCACATTCCTTGCCACGTGGGCCCCTTCCTTTCCCAAATCAGCAGTGGTTCTCATCGTCCAATTCCCGACTTCCACTTTGGGAACCAGATGGAGAAAACACCCTACTTGTAAAAGGTTCATGTGATGAGGTCAGGCCCATCAGGTTAGCGTCCCTTTCTCAAAATGAACAAGTCAACGGTGCCATCAAACACAATCCTATCATAGAGCAGAGTTCATCATATTCACAGTGGCAGGGACTGTGTAGGGCATGTACACCAGGGCTGTGGGTCTGGGGACCATCATAGAATTCTGCCTCCCACAATTTTAAAAATTAATTCAGCATCCATGCTTACTTTTCCAGAGAAGATCGCACCATATTGGGCTGCGGTGGGGCATGGAGAGGACCACTGGCTTCACACAGCCTTGGTTCAGAATCCTGGCTCGGATCTCCAACAACTGATGTCCTCGAAGAAGCAGCCTGACTGTTCTGGGCCTCAGTTTACTCATCTGTAAAATGGAGTGAGGGCCACTTGGCAGGGCAGCTGGAAGGTTAAATGGGATCATGCAGGTAGAAATTTTGGCAGAGCCTGACCCTGGGGGCCTGGGCAGTAGATGATGCTGCTGTGCACGGTCCTTTAGAACAATCCAGCCTTCTGTTTTGTTTGAAGTAGGGTGGGATCAATGAAAAGCATGTTTTTAGGCTCAAACACATCTGAGTCCACATCAGGAATCTTCCAGAGTCCAACTGTGGCCAGCGAGGCCCTGAGTACTGGACAGGAGACATGCCATGTGCTGACCAGTGCCCACATGCTGGTGGTTGCAACCTGAGCTGGCTGCTCACCAGTCACTCACAGTGGGCAGGGTCAGGGCCCAGTCTGATCCCTCAGAGCAGGAGGGTTGGGCATGGAGTCGTGGCAGGTGGAACATCATACGCCCATGCCATTGGAGCTGTGGTCCCTCCTTGGCAGTGCTCTGAGGGAAACTGGCACACCTGTCCCCCTCCCTTTAGAGTCTTTGGCTTCCTCATTGTGTCTTAATGCAAAAGAGCAGCCAGACTGGTATGGAGTGCTGCTGGGAGGACTCCAGATGGGAGGAGCCTTTTGGCTCAGACAAGGAGTGTCAGAGAAGGGGTCACAAACTCTCTGTAGGCTAAGCCAAAAGCAGTAAAATCACCACCATCATCATCATTACCATCATCACCATTACCATTATCATCATCATCATCACCACCATCACCACCATCATCACCACCACCATCATCACACCACCATCACCATCATCACCACCACCATCATCATCACCATTATCATCCTTACCATCATCATCACCACCACCATCATCACCATCACCATCATCATCACACCACCATCACCATCATCATCACCACCATCACCACCATCACCACCATCACCATCATCACCACCATCATCATCATCACCACCATCACCATCATCACACCACCATCACCATCATCACCACCACCATCACACCACCATCACCATCATCACCACCACCACTATCATCACCATCACTGTCATCCCCACCACCATATCACCATCACCATCATCACCAACATCATCACCACCATCACTATCATCACCACCACCATCATCATCACCATTATCATCCTCACCATCATCATCACCATCACCATCACCATCATCACCACCATCATCATTATCACCACCCACCATCACCATCATCATCATCATCGCTATCATCATCATTACCACCATCATCACCATCATCATCACCACCATCATTCTCATCACCATTATCATCCTCATCGTCCTCCTCATCATCATTATCACCATCATCATCATCATAATCATATAATCATCATCATTATCATCACCACCATTATCCATCATCATCTCATTATCACTATCACCTTTATCACTATTACTGTCATCGTCATCATCATCATCATCATTACCATTTCCTTTCCATTATCACTATCACTATCATGATTACCATCATCAACGCCATCATTATCACCATCATCACTATCATCACCATCACCATCACAAACTCGTCATGATTTAACAGGTGGGCTGGCACTCTGAATGTTGAAGACAGAGGGAGAAAATCAAGCTGGGACAGTCAGATTTCTACAGTCCTCCCTAGCAGGACCCAGGTGGGCTGTTGGGGGTCCCAGAAGCAGATATCAGCCCAAAAGATGAGCTTTGATAATCAGAGTGAGGTTATGGTGAGACTGAGTGACACAAAAGAATCTAGGGTTGTTGGAATGCTGACAGCAGACAAAAGTGAGATGAGGTATCTCCTGACACCACCCCCTTCCATCTGCTCTCAGACGGGGCTCTTTGGAGAGGATCTGCCAGGCGAAACTGAGGTCTTATGCCACCTCCACCTCTATGTAACCTCAGACAGGCTTCATCTTGTCTCCTGGCCTCAGTTTCCTCATCTTTAAAATGGGGACATATCAGGATCTGCCCTCAGCAAGTTGCTGGGGGCCTGCCCTGAGCAGCCGGTAGGTGGCGCTAATGGCTGGTGGTTGGGTAGGGGGAGGCTCTCACAGGGGCTCTGGAGGCCCCAGTAGGGCACTGGGGAGACCTTCCCCGATTCCCTGGGGGCAGAGCAGAGCTCTTGACTTTGCAGGAGCTGCAGATTCTGCCTTGGGTATCTTAGAAGCTTTGCACAGGCATCTCCAGCTCAGCAGGAACCAAATGCCATCCTGTCTCCCCACCTCACTGGTGTCACCATCTTCCTGGGAGCTGTCCGCATACCCCTCTCCTTGGCCCTCACCTTTAATTTGTCCCTGAGTCCTATCAGGGTCACCCTCTATCTCACCACCATCTCCCATCTAGGTGAGCATGGGAACCTCCTCTCACACTCCCTCCAATTCCCCTCCACTGCAGTCAGGGGGGGCTTCTAAAATGCCAAATATAGCCCAGTCTCTGCAATTTGCAGGGTCCCCAGCCCTCGGGATAAAGTCCAAACCCCTGACAAACCTGTGAATCCCCTCGAGGCCCTGTGGGTCTGAGGCTAGCTCTGGGCTGCAGCCCTGTCTCTGGTCGCAGTCCAGCTTCCACCAGGGTCCAGGGGCACTGAGCTGCCATCCCTCTCTCCCCTCTGCTGGCTCCTCCTGACTGCCCATCTTCCCCTGGCCTCTCTATGCTTCCTGCTGGCATTGATAACAGTATCCTGGAGAGCTGGGCAGGAGGGCTGCCTTGGGTTCCTACTGTGTGCCCCACCTAGTGCAGGGCTTGACCCTTAGCAAGTGCTCAGTACACCCATGTGGGATTGGGGGGGTGAGGGTAAAGGGAGGAGGAGGGAAGGGCCAAGAGCTCCCTGTGCTCAATGAAGAGTGGGACTTGAGCAAGTATCCGTTTTTAGTACCTCCCAAGATGTGTACAAGAGGCCTGGGGCCAGCAGAACCCCTTGCCCCTGCCCATCCCCCTCCAGTCTGTGGGGGTCCACTCCCAGCTGCCCAGCCGTGGGGCCTCCACGGCTCAGCTCCTCATCTGTTAAGTGAGGACAGCGGTCGTAGCCCTCACAGCGAGACCACGTGGGTTACATAACTTGTTCTTAGGGTTCCTAGCTTGCAAGAAACCCCTAAGAATGTTCTATACTCCTAGGCCCACTATTATTCTTAATATTACCCGGGAAACGGTGGAGAAGCGAGTAAATAAATGAATAGGTGAATGAATGAACGAATGAATAGCACCCTAGCCCCACGGTCTCCTGGGGCTTCAGGATCCTTGAGGAGGTTGGCTGTGTAGGTTCCCCTCAGGTAGGACCCAGGTGAGCTGGGGAGTCTTAACTCACCCAGGGCAGGCCTTAAGGTTGGGCATAACCATGTGTGGGCTCTGCCCTGGCCTTACTTAACCAAGAGAGGGAAATGCTGGCAGAGAAGAAAGTCCTGCCCAGCAGACAGCCCCATATACCTGGGCTAGACCCACCCCCAAGGAGCCCCACCCACCTAGGCTAGCCCCACCCCAAGGAGCCCCACCCACCTAGGCTAGCCCCACCCCAAGGAGCCCCACCCACCTAGCCTAGCCCCACCCCAAGGAGCCCCACCCACCTGGGCTAGCCCCACCCCAAGGAGCCCCACCCACCTGGGCTAGCCCCACCCCCAAGGAGCCCCACCCATCTGGGCTAGCCCCACCCCCAAGGAGCCCCACCCAACTGGGCTAGCCCCACCCCCAAGGAACCCCACCCTACTGGGCTAGCCCCACTCACAAGCGGCCCCACCCACCTGGGTTAGTCCCACCCAGCAGGCAGCTCCGCCTACCTTGGCTATCCCCCTCCGAGTTCTTGACTTGATTCTCCTGTTATTGTCCTGCAAACCCACATCCCTACAAAGCAGGAAAGTGTGCCTGGGAGAGGCCATGTGAGTGGGGAGCCAGCCCAAAGCCAGGCGTCCAGGGTCTCCCTCACCTGAAGCTGACTTTTTCCCCACCTTGGACAGAGGGCGAGAGATGCCATCCCCACTGAACCCAGTACTTTCACCAGCCATATTAGCTCCCACCCACCCCCCTGTCGTGGAAGCCTCGGCTGTCACACCTGCAGGGCCAGGGCGTGCATGGCCTCAGGGATGGCCTGTTCAGCTGCTGAGTGACTTGGTCCCGGTGCCTCACCACCTGCTGAGCTCTGTGTGCTTTCTGGGCACTTCTGCTCATTGCCTTTGGGCTCAGTGAAAAGTCTGGAGTTTATCTGGAGTGAGGTGGTCGGGCCTTGGTGAGATCTGAGCAGGTAAGAAGCAGGGTCTTTCTTATGTTTTAAGGAGAGCTCTGTGGCTGCTGGGTGGGGGATCAGCTGGAGGGGCAGGAGGGCAGCAGGTGACTCATTACAAGGCTGGGGTCATCATCCTGTGAGAGCCGGGCATGACCAGTGCAGGCCGGTGGGGTTGAGGGTACAGACCAGTAGGACCCACAGATGGCTTGGGAGTGACCAAGCCTCTGCTGAGCTGCCCAGGGCCCCTCCCACCTGGAGCCCCCCAAGGTGGTGCGATACAGCCAGAGGCCTCCAGGCCCCACCCAAGACAGCCCAGCCGGCTTCTGCCCAGCCACTGTCACACACAGAGGGCAGCTGTCCCCACGGTCCCTAGAGGCGGCTGAGGACCACGGTGCCTGGAGTCGTCTGTGGCTATAAACCAGGAGGAGAAGGCAGCCCACCCCTTCCCCAGAGACGGGGAGGCTGGGGCTGCCTCGTGGATTTTGGCAGGTCCCAGCTTCCAGGATTGTGAGGTGAAGACGTGAAGGGACCCTGGAGGTCATGGGGACCCAGGCACAGAGCGGTGGTCTCTCATCCTCCCCATGGTCAAGGAGGTCGGTGCCTTCCCGGGGTGGGTTGTTTAAGGTAGGATCCTCCTTCTCTTCAGAGTCCATTCAGGAGCAGGAAAGTTCATCTCAGACCCTAAATCCAGCCACATCACGCCACGCTTAACACCTCTAACAACTTCCCCCGGCACTTAGGACAGCATCTGGCTCCTTCCCTCGGCTGGTGGCCCTCAGGGTCTGCGTCACACACACCCCAGCTCTCCTGACGGGTCTCTGCACTCGCTGTTGCCTCCGCCTGGAACAGTCTTCCTCCTGGTGTCATCGTCTCCGTGGTGCGTCCTTCCTGACCTTCCACCTCCACCAGGTGCCAACACTTCCCCGACCCCGGTATCCTCTTCTTGCCGGTGGGTGAATGCCACCTGCTGATGTCTGATTTATTCATTGGTTTTCTTTCTTTTTTTTTTTTTTTTTGAGACGGAGTCTCGCTCTGTTGCCCAGGCTGGAGTGCAGTGGCGCGATCTCGGCTCACTGCAAGCTCCGCCTCCTGGGTTCACGCCATTCTCCTGCCTCAGCCTCCTGAGTAGCTAGGACTACAGGCGCCCGCCACCGCGCCCGGCTAATTTTTTGTATTTTTAGTAGAGACGGGGTTTCACTGTGGTCTCGATCTCCTGACCTTGTGATCCGCCCACCTCGGCCTCCCAAAGTGCTGGGATTACAGGCTTGAGCCACCGCGCCCGGCCTATTCATTGGTTTTCTTGTCTGTTGTCTGACCCCACCGGGGACAGGGACTGGTCACTCATGTTCATCCGGCAGACCAGACACTTCACGGAGGGCTCCAAAGCCGGCACATCCCGGGGCCTCCTCTGCCTCTCCCAGGCTCTGTGTGTTGCGGTGAGAGGAGCATTTGTGTCTCTGTGGTTTGCTGCTGGAGCTAATGACCTGGAGAGAAACAAGGGAGACAAGGGTGTCCAGACAGGTGCGGGGCTCAGCCAGGAGGCAGAAGACGTGGATGTGTCCCAGGCCAGCGCCACCAGGCACTCTGTGTGGCACTGGGAACAGGAATTCTGAGAGTTAGTCTGTAAGGGTGGCGGGCATTGCTCCCCTGGGAGAAGCCTTTCCAGTGGGCGCTGAGCAGGCCATTAGCTCGTGTCCTGAGGAGGTGCATGGGTGGCCTGGGGTCTCCACGGAAATTATGTGGGCGCGCATGGGTGTGGCTCTGTGTTCATGTGGGCGAGGACTTCTGACCGGTGCCAGGGCACTCTGCATGACCCTGGCAGAATCAAGCTCTCCCGACTGTGGAAGGGGAAGAAGAGCATGCGTGACCCCCCACCAGCACCGCACCCCTCACTGCTCCACCTGGGGCTGCCTCTGGGGGTGGCTGGGTCCTGGCTGACTGTTGTGACAGTTGAGGCCAGGGGTGGGGTGGGGCATGGGAGTTAAGAGGACTGGCCAGGTGGGGCACACCGTGTGCCCAGCCCCAGTGTCAGGAACTTCCCCCTCCTCCTCCACCCCCTCGTCCTCCTCCTCCTCATCATCCTCACTTGTTGAGGACGTCCTGTGTGCCAGGTGGTTTATATGCCCAGCCTCATTTAATCCTCAGAATAACTCCATGAGTTAGCTGCTAAACCCCCCCACTTAACAGATGAGGAAACTGAGGCCCAAAGAAGCTCAGCAAGTTGCCTAAGGTCCAAGTTTCCTCTCCCAACTCTCCTACCCTCTCCTCTTCCTTCTCCTCTCTCCCATTCTTCCCTGCCTCTTCCTTAACTAGACAATTTTTTATCGAGCATCTCCCAGGTGCAGGCATGAGCCAGGTGCTGGGAAGATCACGATGATCCAGCTCCTTCTGGTCCTTTCCTTAGCTGGTTAGAGGCTGGGAGGACACACAAGTTCAGCTCCAGCCGACTGGGGCATTGGTGGTAGCCCCTGGAGAACTTGTGCAATGGGGCTATGAGGCTGAATCTGGCTCCAGGAAAGCATGTTGCAATCCACGAGTGATGTCTGCCATGCGCACAGGCATGGAGAGCGAGGCACCTGTGCTGTCTTCTTGTAGACCCTAGACTGGCGGGGCCTCTGAAACGCACCCAGACACTGTGCTGGGTGTGCTGCATAGCCCTCCTAACCAATTCAGTATTTTTCTCTCCATTTTCCAGGGAGAAATCAGAATCTAAGGTGTCAGAATGTAAGGTTCCTGTTGGAACCCAGGCTCCAGGGTCCCTGGTTTTCTGTAACATCATGCTGCAGGACCCTGTTTCTCTCTTTGCTTTGGCTGCTGGGTAGCTCGGAAGGGAGCTTTAGGCTTGCTCTCAGGCACCACATTAGCTCAGGGGTTTGGGCATTTTTGTCGCCGGCTCCTTTGGGCTCTTTGTCCTCCCTGCTGTGCTTCCCGAGGAGCAGGGCCGGATGTAAGTTATCAGCTATAAATAAAACCAAGACTTCCGTTCTGGCTCTCACTCTAGTTTCCTGGTGCATTTTTTTTTAAGTTCTTAATCAAGGGAGGGGGTACTCCTGACTGAAGATGACATCAGCATCAGCTGGCCCTGGGGGGCAGGCCCCCAGCCCCCAGGCCCGTGTGGTCCCTGAATGCCCCCATTATGAGGGGGTAACCTCATTACACAAGACGCGCTGCACGGCGGAATTTCAAATGGGGTTTTGTGGTTTCTGCCCTTTGCAGCAGAGCACACACAGGCAGCTGCGGTCGCCTGGCTTCCTCTCCCGCCGCAGTCCTGGCGCCTGGCCAGCTGGTGACCACCCCTTCCACCATGAGTCAGTTTCATTCTTAACTCTCTGACTCAGGTCCCTTTAAAGGGACAGCAGAATCCATTCGTTCCAAGCAAGGAGGGAGAGGTGAAGAACCTGCCTGGGAGGGGAGTTGGGGGTTAAGAGGAAGCTTGGGGGTCCCAGGCAGGCGGCTGGGTGAGCAGCCCTGCCTCACTCCCCTACCCCAGACACCCAGGATGGAGGGGCTTTCCTGTCTAATCCAAGGGAGACGGACCTGTGACTTCCCCAAAGCTGACTGTCTGCAAGGCAGGAACCCCCAGTGTTCAGCAATCTTCCTTTCTGTCTGGTCACAAGCCCTGCCCAAGCTCTGGGCTCAGAAGGTAATGGGGGCTTTGCGAGCCACCCCCAACTCCCCACGTGCCCCGCTTCCTTCTCATCTTTGGCTCCCTCATTCCTTGTACTTCCGTCGCAACGACCTCTGGAGTTCCTAGAACATCCTGAGCTGCTTCCCCGGGCCGCCCTCCCTGCCACCTGGCATGCACATCACTCTGCTCTTTGTGGGGGTCCCATCTCCTCCTTCTGAGCCCAGCTGTGTGCCACCTCCTCCCAGGTACATCCTGCCAGTCCGTCACAGCAACCTACTGACCTCCATAGTAGCACAAGGAACAACCCAAACTCTGTTCACCTTGCTCCCCATGTTAATGGCCCCCAGCATGAACTGTCCGCTCCATGAAGGCAGGGCCCTGCTTGTCTTGTTCACAGCACAAGTCTGTTCACACAGTCGGTGCTCACTCAACATTCCTGGGATCAATGGGAAATGACTGTCAGGGAACTCTCTGCAGCCGTCTTTGTCGAGGGCCCCAGATGGGGTGTGGGTGGCCCCTCCCTGTCCAGATGGTGTTGGAGGGGCTGGGGGCCCGGCGTGGCGAGCAGGCCAAGGCTGCAGGTGGACGTCCCTGGGACTGGGGCTGCTGGGGGCCAGGCTGCAGTTCCAGCCCAGGTCAGGTCTCATGTGAGGCCTCTGTGAAACAAGAATTTCTCTCTCCATTTCCTTCTCCTGTCTGACTCACACTTTCGTTTTGAAGTTCCCCCTTTCTGCCAGCGCTTCGCCTGAGGTTACTGAGTGGTCAAGCGAGGCCGGCAGGGCGTGGAGACCCGGAGGAAGCTGGGTTGCAGTTTCATTCACAAAAACACGACCCGCCCGCTTCCTGTGTCCTGCCCGGGCTGCACGGCTCCTAGCCCTGCAGCCAGTTCACAGGGTGTTTGCAAGTTTGCAGGGGCCAGTGAGGGTGCTCCTGGGGTTTGAGAGGCTTGAGTTTGTCCACCCCAAGGCCTCCGTCAGGACCCCCCTTTCCCGACACTGTGCTTCTGTCTCCCACGGTGCCTCCCAGCTCACCCCGACAGGGGCCTGGCGCAGAGCCTCAAACCCAGGATTCTATAGGAGCTGAGGGCTGGGCATGAGCACCTTGGTGCTTCCCTTGGCTCCACTGACCCATCCTTGTTTCAGCACAGAGCTGGGAGGCCCAGGGAGGATGGCCTCTGCTGACTGGTCCAGCTCCCTTTGTGGTTCCCACCTCTCAGTCTGGGGTGGATCCAAGGTGGAGGGAAGAGAAGGGGCTGGGAAGAAAACTACGCCTTTTGGGGCACAGGCTTCTAAATCCAACCTCGTATCTCCTCCTACGAGTAGCTTCCAGGTGTCCACAGGGAGCCCGGGGTCACGTGGGCATCATTCGTTCTCCACGCGTCAGATGATCCTGTGGCCCCTCAGTGCCAGGCCCCCCTGACCCTCTGGGCACATTGGTGACTTTGATGTGGTTTCCCCCCCTCCCACGCTGCCAATCTGGTGGTGGAGACAGAACAGCAGTCCTGGACGGTAAGGATGCCCAATGCCACGTGCCATGTTAAGGATGCCCAGTGCCACTTCCCCTTAGCAGGGGAGATGCAGAGGAGGGGAGGACACACAATCTGGGCATCACAGAAGCCTCCCTGGGGTGGGGGGCGTCCGAGTGGAGCCGGAAGGATGAGATACCAGGCAGGGGAAGGGACTGGCTGGGAGGAGAGGCAGGGAGGGGTCTGAAGGCAGAGAGACAGTGTGTGCACGGCTTGAGTGCAGGAGAGCCCCTGGTGTGTCGGAGCTGGAGAGGACTGGGTGGTGTGGAGCGGGGACGGAGGCCAGGCCAGGGGGTCAGCCAGGCTGAGCGGCTTGGACATTTTATGGAGGATGATGAGGAAGCCCTGCAGGCCTGTGTGCTCGGCTGGCCCCGTCCGGCTGACCACAGCTTCGTTCAGCACAACCCACATGGCACTGCTTTGGGGTCTCCGATCCAGGGTCTCATTTCACCCTGGTGCTGCCCCTGCGAGGAGGCGTTGTCTCTCCTTCGGCAGTTGAGGAAACTGAGACCTGAGAGGCAAGTTCTGCCCAAGGTCATGCAGTAGGTGCTCGCAGAGTCATCCGAACTGCGGTCCAGGGGTCTCTCGCCACCCTCCCTGACCCTCTGGCCATGGCTGCTACGGGGATGAAACCGTCACAGGGGCAAGGCACTTTGAAATGCAAAAGCTCTACGGTGTCATGATGATGATAAAAACACAACAGGAAGAACGCAACCCATTTCAGTTTTATGAGGCTGAGCTGCTCCTCCGGAATTCCCTCTTTTCCGGGGATCTCAAAGCACTGGGCAGGTCCACAGACCACTCCTAGAAGCACTGGGAGCCAAGCTCAGGCCAGGCAGGAAGTGGCAGGCACTGCTCATTCTCTGCCGTCCCAGTCCTCCTCCCCTCAGCATCGACCCCTCTCCCCAAGTCAGCTGGTACGAGAATGAGGAGCTCGGGTCCTCCCCATCCCCAGCAGGTGAGGAGCAAAGACCACCAGCAGCAGGAACAGTACTAAGGACTCCACCATCCTGGAGACAGAGAGGGGTGGAGGCATTGGCCGTTCCGCCTGGTTTAGCGTTTTCTGGGTTCAGCTCCTGTCTGTCCCTTGAGACTATGAGCTTCTGAAAGTCATGGACCATGCGTGTCTGAGTCACTGTGGCCTGCTGGGATGAGCAGGGCTTGATGGCTGGAGAGGAGGGAGTAGGGTGTGGAAGGCTGGGGGTCAGGGGGAAGTCACAGGACTGGCTACCCTGTCAAGGCTTCCTAGGGCTTGTTTAATGAATAAGGAATTGATGGATGAATTATCCACTAACTGAAGGGTATGAATTGCAGACGGAGATGTGGAAGGATAAATGGATAAATGAATGTGTGGATGGTCTAAAGGAAGATGGATGAGTGGGTGGATGGATGAAGGGATGGGTGGATGGGTAAGGGATGAATGAACTCAGGGATGATGGATGGATGGATGGACGGATGGATGGATGGACGGATGGATGGAAGGGTGGAAGGATGGATGGATCAAAAGGTGTAAGATAAATAAATGGATGGAAGGACGGATGGAGGGATGAACAGATGGAAGAACGGATGGAGGGATGAACAGATGGAAGGATGGATTGATCAATGATGGATAAATGTGTGGATGTGGACAGATGGATGAATGCATGGACAGATAGATAGTGGATAGATGGTACAGGGGATTGTTAGAAAGTGAAATAAGCACCTGGGTCATCTCAGGCATATGGGCAATGTGAGTCGCTTCTAGCAGAGACCGTGATGGGACTCGCTTGGCTTTACAGATGGAGCCTTGGCATGCACAGCACGATGTCCGCGTCCTCCACCAACTAGAAGACCAATGATTTGGCTAGGGTCATTTTCTTGGTTCAGCCTTGTCAGCCCCATGACTATGGCGAGTCTTCTGCCCTCCTGGTCTTGGTTTCCCGTCTGGATTATGAGGATTTACTGGATGAGATGGGCCTCTATGGTGGAGTCTCCAGATTTTCCTAGGAGGAGGGGCAGCACCCCTACCTCTCTCTTCTGCTCACAGGCCTTCCCTCACTCCATTCCCAGGCTCAGCGCAGGCACCTGCCATGCACCCTCTTCCCCACCAGTTTCTAAATGTCTGGGCACGAAGCCAGCAGGAGAGATGGGCCCTGGGGAAAGGGGAGCTGGCCCCTGCTGCAGGGTGGGCAGGCTGGGGGCCACTGTGGCTGCAGACAGCTGCTCAGCAGGCCCTTGGCAGGCTCCAGCTGAGTCACCCTGAGTCACCACTGTCACCTCCTACCACACATTCCTTCATTCATACAGTGTCTACCCCTGAGGCCACCTCCCTGAAATCTCACTGGGCAGTTGCCAAGGGTGTGGAGGGCACTCAGGCCTGCCTGATGGGCCCTTGGCAGGGAGAGAGGGCTGGGCAAGATGACCTCCGGGAAGGTGTGGACGCCCTCTGAGTCCCTTCCAGCCCGGGAGCTCTCTGACCTCACTGGGCTGGATCCCCTGCAGATGGGAGGGCTAGGTGCCTGTCTCCTTGAGGCCCCTTAGCAGTCATTTGGAGGAACACTGGGCCCCTCAGCTCACTGAGATTCACTGGGATGAGGAGACGAGAGTGACTCACCTGCCCCCCTTGCCTGTCTCCTCAGCAGCCACACCCAGGCTAGGCTCTCCTGCAGAGGGCCTGTTGTCCCTTTGCAGTGAACCAGGCCAGCTCTGGAGTGGGCAGCCCTGCTCTGTGTCTGTCCCAGCGCTTCCCTGCTGTGTGGTGTGGGGCAGGCCATGCACAGCTCCAGGCCTCTGTGTCCTCGTCTGTAGCCGGGGTGCCACCAGGCAATGCCTCTGGTGACTTGCGTGGGCACCTGGTGCTCCTCTGTCCCTCCTGGGGCCAGGGGTGTCCTACAGCCCTTTGACCTGCAGGGCTCACCTCTGGCAGGTCCTGAGTCCTGGCATCAGATGCCACCAGGAACACAATTCTGGGTCTGGGAGGTGAGCCTCTCTCCAGCTGGAAGCCTGGGCTACACTAAGAGCTTAGGGACCCAGGGTGGTGACCCCTGAGTGCTGGGCTCCCAGGGGTGGGAAGAGAGAGGCCCGGGTAGTAGCCTGGTCCGCGTGCAGTAGGTGCCAGGTAGGGCAGCTGCTGGGAAACCGGCACGGGGCCCAGGGCCAGGCTGGGGCTGGTGGTCTCAGGGTCCATGAGGCCCATACATCAGCCTCTGAATTTGCCATGGCAGGAACTTGGGACACAAGAAGCCAGCACCACTGAACACCCTGTCCTTTTCATTCATTTCCTCTCCCGCTAACCCTGGTCAAGCCTTCTGTGGCAGGCACCACTCTGCACTGAGGATTTATGTCAATGAAATGGACTTGGGTCCCTGTCCAAGGGGGTCTGCTGAGGGGAGATGGAAGACAGGCAGTAACCATAGTCACATGGCCTGGCCTGCTATGGAGGCAATCAGAACCGTGGGAAAGAGAAAGGAGAGTGAGGGAAGAGGGTGCTCTCTGAGAAGGGCTTTGGATGGGATCAGGAGGGGCAGGGTGAGCGGGGATGGGGGGTGTCTGGATGGCGCACCCCTCTGTGGAGCAGTAGGGAGGACGGCAGAAGGGACCAAATCTGGGAAGCGGTTGGATCCTGCACAACTGCCCAGGAAGGCTGACACGGCACCCGTTTTCTGGGATGGCCCCATGTGCTCTAGTGTGATTCTTACGGGGCTCCCTTTTCCTCTCAAAGGACAGGTTTATTGGTCCCACCCTTGCATGACTTTTTAAGGCCTTTGTCTTTCACTTGAATGAATCGGGGAGCGGGGGAAGGATGGGTCCGACTCAGGCTGCTGAAAGGATGCTGTGCCTGCCAGGTTAAGGAGGGACTGGGGGACGGGGTCAAGGGCGGATTTATGATCTGTGATCTTAATATCCATTTTCTGATACCCCTCAGCTCTGGGGACACGGAGCTGGGGCAGACAAGGTCTTCCCTAGAGATTCCCTGATGGAGGAAGGACACACAAAGGCTGATAAACACCATAAAGGACCTGCAGACTAAGGCCCCGGGAGCTTGAGGAGGGAGCAGCCAAGTTGGGGAGGAAATCCAGGAAGTCTTCCTGAAGGAAGCGGTGTTTGAGGTGAATCTTGAGGGCTGAGCAGCAGATTCCCCAGGCCGAGAGTCAGAAAGAGGGGAAGGTATTCCAGATAGAATGACAGATGGCAAAGGCTCAGGCGTAGGAACAAAACACCAAGCCCTCCCACTTCATTCATTCATTCATCTACTCATTCATTCTCCACTTCCTTCTTGTATGCACTGTTTACCTGGCACCATGCTGGCCCTAGAGAAATACTAACCCCACTCCTCACCCGCTCTGTGGCACTTGTCCAAGGAGGGGCTGGCTGTGGCCAGGAAGCCATCCTGGTTTAGCAGCCTGGCAAGCATCCCCCCCTCCATGAAACTCTGGATCCCAACAAGGCTACATTTGTTTTGTATTTGAAATTCCACTAATTTTTTCGTGTCTTTGCATTAATGATTCCTCTTTAAACATCAAAGGGACCCGTAGGGCATTTTGACTCCTAACCTTTTTGTATGAGAAGCAGCTGATCATTATCCCACGGCTCCAATGATAGGCTGCAGTCAGTTCGGATTCCCAAGATTACAAAAGGAAATTCAGCTAATTATAGTTTGATAGAAATTATAGTTCTGCCGATTCCTGATTGACAGGGTGGGCTGGCAGGAATCACTGTGCTCTTTGATAAGATTTTATTAATCTCTCGCAGGAATCTCACAAGTGCCTCATTGCAGGAGAAATTTCCTTCATGCCTCTCTCCCATGAAGAACCTGCTCATATTATCCCCGGAATAAATGGAGGGCCTGGAGTATGTAGGTGCAAGAACAGAGGCCTGGGAGTCAGGAATCCTGGGTTTGTATACAGTCAGTAGTTTGCTGTGTGACCTTCCAAGGTTCCTTTGCCCCTCTGGGCCTTCATCAGAAGGCAGGCAGTGTGGTACCTTCATTAAGAGCACGGGTTCTGAGCTCAGGCTTTCTAGCTACATGTCCTTGGTCACCTTGCTGATCTTCAGTTTCTTCCTCTGTAGCATGGACATGACGAGAATAATAATAATCCCCTCTACATGGTTGTGGCAGATCACTTGAGGTCAGGAGTTCGAGACCAGCCTGGCCAACATGGTGAAACCCCGTCTCTACTAAAATTACAAACATTAGCCGGGGGTGGTGGTGAGTGCCTGCAGTCCCAGCTACTCGGGAGGCTGAGGCAGGAGAATCACTTGAACCTGGGAGGAGGAGGTGGTAGTGAGCCAAGATCACGCCATTGCACTCCAGCCTGGGCGACAGAGCAAGACTCTGTCTCAAAATAAATAAGTAAATAATAAAAAATAAAAGAATTAAATGAGCTAACACATGTGAGCTAATATAAATAAGCTAAGATCCAGGATGGACGCAGGGCAGTGGGCGTAGTGGGAGAGCTTGGATGATACCGCCTATTTTATAAGGAAGTGGCCCTCTTGAAAGTCGGGGACAGCCAGGCCTCAAGCAGAAGCTGCAGACGACTTCCACAGTTCCACATAAAACCGAGCTCTGCGACGCTCAGGGCAGAGACAGAGGCAGGATCACATCTAACAGACGGGCAGCTGGAGGTGTGGGGAGGCTCTGGGGCATGTGCATAGTCACACGGGGGGACAGGGGTGGCAGGAGAGATCTCGAATGTTCTCGTTCCCAGTACTGCCCCCAGAGACCTCCCAGTGTGGACCTTGCCCAGAAAAACACACATGGCAGAAAGCTGGACTCATGGCAACACGTCCCCAGAGCCTTCTCAGTTCTCATAGATGTTAGTCCATGTGGACGCTCTCTCCTTTCCGGAAAGACCCCAGTAACAGATATGGAGAACATCGAGGCCCTGAGTAGTAAGGGGCCTGACCCACAGGCACAGAGTTGGGTGCTGTGGAAATGGCCAGAAGCTCGGGTCTCCTTCCTTCCCACCACACCAGTGGGCGCAGGATGCTGGCAGGTGACTTGGGGATGCCCCTTCGCTTTGCTGCCAGGAAATTGGCTACAGAGTCCAGGGCTCATAAAAGCAGCCAGTTGAGTGAGAACGCACTGGTTCAGAAACCAGTGGGCCCCTAGCTCCTCACAGTGGGCTCCCTTGGCCAGGCCAACAGGCCATGTCTCCCAGCCAACCTTGGGTCTGGCCCCCAAAGATCCATTTCTATTTGCAAAGTGCCTGCCCCCCACCATGTTCAGCAGCCTAAGCCCCAGTGACCATTGGCCGACCAAGATAAGGGCCATCTCTACTCCCTCCATTCCCCAATACTCCTGAGGCCCTGTGTACCTGCCTCATGATGCGGACTAGGGTCCCCAAGAGCAAAAAGAACCTAGCTCTTGTCTTGGGAACCCTGGCAGGATTTCCCAAGTCACCTGAATGCCCAAGTTATTACAGCCTATGTTTGCCCTGAAGAAGAAAGAATCAGACTGGAAACAGAGCAGGTAGTAATGGGGAAGTAAAGACTGAGGTCCTTCCAGGACCCCCAATGCCTTCATGTCCTCCCACTGGGGTCCAGTGTCCCCTCCCCTCCTCCTGTGCAGGAGCGGCCCCTCTGAGCCCTGATTCCATCCTTTGTGAGGTGCAGTGACCAGTGGTTGCCATGCAGGGGATAATTGCTGAAGTGCTCCATGGTGCCCAGCACAACACAGTGGGCAGAGGGCAGTCCGTCAATACCACACGCTGCCCTTGCTGTTCACGGTGAGTCTTATCTAGGGCAGTGCAGGGGTCCCTCACATCACCCTTCCTTGGCCCCAACCTCAAAACTTATGACTTGCTTTCCCCTTCCCACTGTTTTTGGTCAGTGCCAAAGGACCAGGCAGGACCAGTGCCAGGAAAAGGACTGGGACATGAACGGGCTGCTCGTTGAAGGTCACACATTTGCAATTTGATGGAGACAACAGGGGTCTTCATGTGCCAAGCAGAGTAGCTGTGTAGCAATTCTGGGCACCACAGCAGGTGAGGATGGGGGCTTTGCTGGAAGACAGTGCCAGCTCCCACAGAACCCTAACGAGGCTGAGCAGGAGGGGTCCTCCGTGCTTAGATGTAACACAATACCCTCGTTTTCTAGATGGGGAAACTGAGGCTCAGGGAGCTGGCTTGTCTTCTCTACACCCCCGGGTGTGCTGGGGCAGACCTGTACCTGTTATTCTGGGGCCCAAGTTATCCCTGCAGTCCATGCGGGTGGCAGAACAGCCAGATGAGCACTGGGGCCAGAGCTGGGGCCAGCTCTCGGGTTTGGGGAGGTGCTGCTGCAGGTCTTGTGCTAACCACTGAGAGACTCCCAGCCCACCTTCGCTGTTCCTTTCACCCTGGCCCCTTGGGGGGCTCCGGGTCCTGCCCAACCAGGCCCAGGAGGGGTTGGGACTGGCCAAAGCAGGAGGCAGGATAGGAAGCTTCCTCTGGTTCCTCTCATGGCGATCACAAGCTCCCCAAATTGTCCAAGCCGTTTTCCCTCTCCCAGCTCAGAGGTTTTCTCTTCCAGGAGGTCCACACATATTGTCCTGGCCAGGAAGAGGGTCTCCCACACCTTCTGTGCCTTGGCCGTGGTCCTCGTTACCATGTCTTGTGGATTCATTATTTTAGTCAGTTTTTGGCCAAACTCCTCTCACACCTGAGTGCACAGCTTGTGCCAGGAGCACTGCAAAGCGTGTGCTGTCCCCACCCCATCCACGTGGCATTCGGAACCTGACCAGTCCCTGCCACCGCCCCAGTCGTCTCTGGTCTGAGCTGCCCTGGCTTATTGCAGAGGCATCTCCATGGCCCGCGATCTGTTAACATCCGAGCCTCAGCTCTGCCCTTCCTCTGCTCACCCTCCAAGGGTTCGTCTCAGACGAGACAGCAAAGTCCGCCGCAGGCCTGCGCCTTCCAACCTCGTCTCGCCTCTCCCGACCTTGTTCCTCCGCTCCAGCCACTCCGGCCTCCGTGCGGCTGCTCATACTCTGTGGGCAGCTGATACCCCAGGCCTTTGCCCTGGCTGGGCCCTCTGCCTGTGACGCCCTTTCCCAGACACCCATGTGATTTGCTTCTTCCTCTTCTTCAAGTTTTTGCTCAAATGAAGGCCTGCACAGTGAGCCTCCCCTGGCCCCTTATTTATAGTTGCCTCTCCCCAGTATTTTGGAGCACTTGGCACCATCTGACACGCTGGACCTCTGTCCGTGAGCAGGCCAGCTTCTGAGTGGCAGGGATTTGAGCTGTGCGTTCCCTGCTCTCACCTCACTCCTACAGCCATGCCTGGCACATCATAGGAATGCCAACAAGCCGTGTTGTGTGAAGGCAGGAGCAGCCCTGTGGGCTGGGTCATGCCATCTCCTACACTATGTATGTGCAGAAGCTGCAGCCATGAGGTCCGCTTGAGGTTGCTGGGCTCTTGCTCCTGTGGGTCTGAACCCAGCTGGATGTGACTGTAAGATCCAGTTTTTCAAAGGCTCCCACTGCCTTCCGTGCACAGTGTGCTGCCTAGCACGGGAAGTGGAGCCCGCCAGGCAGCACCTGGGATATGAGCTGCTCCAGGGATGCCCTGGGAGGAGGGAATGGAGGTGCCTCCCAGGGAAGAGGTTCCTGGGCTATGATGGGGCAGGGGGTAACTCAGCTTCCCCTAGGGTCTGGGAGTGGGAAGACCATTCTGAGAGGGGGAACAGCACTTGCAAACATGGCTGACATGCAGGTCGGGGCAGATTTGGCAATGACTGCCTTGGGCCTGATTGGAGGTCCTGTGGGGGTGGGTGGCTGTGGGGCCCCCAGGCAGGGCCTGGAGGAGGCGGAGGGGTGTGTCGGGGTTCTGATGGGCCACTGGGAGTGGCCTGAAGTGCACTGGAGCAGGAGATGGCATTGTCAGGGTCCTGTTTGAAAGACCCCTTTTCTGATAGGAGGAGGGAAGACTGCCAGGTGAGTCAGGGGTGGTGGCAGCTACCTGGACAGAAGCCAGTGTGGGGCGGGAGGCACGGGCAGATATGAGAACTCAAGGAGGGACACTCTATGTAGCTCAGTGACCCAGGTCTCAGTGTGTCCCCAGGTTTGCAGCTGGGGCAGCTGGAAGCAGGAGAGGGACCTGGGTTCCTCTCACGAGGATCACATGCTGCCCAAATTGTCCAAGCCATCCAAGCCAAGAGGTGGGTTCCTTTTGCAGTGCACTGAGGTTGAGCTGCTTATGAGACTCCCACGGGTGAGGCAGAAGCCTTGGGCTGCTGGCATAGCAGCTCCGGATTCAGGGGAGATCTTGGCCAGAGAAAAAGATCTGGGGGTCCTAGTGTTCACATAGTGACTTCAGCATGGAGGGGGCAAGGCCCCTCCAGAAGCGAGTGTCTGGAGGAGAGAGGGCTGTGGCCTCCACTCCAGGCCCAGCCAGCCTCTAGCAGGCCCTCCCGCCCACAGCACCTGCCCTCAGGTCCACAGGGGGCTGCTGGCACCTGGTTCACTGGGAACGCTCCAGGGGTCCTCTGTCTGCTGCTTGTGGTTTCACAGACTTGGCAATCAAGACAGGATTGCTATTATTTTTCACCAGAAAACAATGTATGCATTTTGGGCTCTTGCTGATGATTCTAGAGGAAAACAGCTGAGAGGATGTGTGTTTTCAAGGGAACATTTCTCTTTGGACTCTGTCCACTCGGTGTCCTTTTGGAAAACCACAGGGAGGGTTGGAAAGAGTCTTAGACTCGCGTGAGGGGCAGAGGGAGACCAGGTCCTTGTCCCAGCTCTGCCTGTGGCTCTCTGTGTGATCCCATGAAGAGAAGAGGAACATTTGAGATGACCCTCATCTCAAATGCGCCTAACCAAACATGGCCTAAACCAAGCAGGATGGCCTCCCTGCCCCTATCCTGGTCCTCCACGGGCCGTCCCCATCTCATGGAAGGGGGCCAAGCCTCACACGCGGGTGTCACACATCCTTCTGGGGATTCCTGTCCCTTGTATCTCTTGAATCAGGCTCTTAGATTCTTCTTCTTCATTCCATCATCGTAACCTCCTTCCACGACTCTCAAATCTGTCTCCTCCATATCTCCACCGCCGTCTCTATGTTCCCGTCTGCCTTTGGCTCTGCACTGTACAAGTAGGTGGCCCCTGTCCAGCCAATGCGGGTCCTTTGCATACTGGTGTGAGGGCTTCTAAGTCTCGTTTTGGCTCTCAGCCCAGCCTCTCCCAATCTCCTTGTGTCCTCCCACGGCATGTGGGAAAAGACTAGGATGATGGCGTTGGGGCCACAGAGGTAAGTCCATTGTCCCTGCACTTCAGGGATCTGAGCCCCGTGGGCCCCTGGCACGAGTATAATGTTGAAAGGAAGCCTGGAGAAAGCCTCCAAGAGGATGGTACATTAGAACTGGGTCTCGAGACATGGGTGTCCGGGTCATAGGCGTGGGAGAGGACATGCAGGTGGAGAAACCAGGTCCTGACTCGGCCTGGATGCAAGTGCCAGGGGCTGTTCTGTCTCTGTCAGCTCCAGGACCATTCAGGGCTGGCACAGAACTTGAGAAGGAATGAATAACAGTTTTGGACATTATGCTGACATTCGGTGAGTGCCTACTGTGTACCAGACCCTGGGTTATGTATTAACTTGCCAATCCTCCCAGTAACCCAGATTAGTCCCAGGTTGCAGACGTGGAGGTGGAAGCTCAGAAGGGTTCAGTCACTTGCTCAAGGCCACACAGTGAGGGGGGCAAAGCCAGGCCACCTGCTCCAGACCCCAGGCATGGATGGGGGTAGAGGGGAGTCCTGGGCCGGGGGGATCCTGGCTGCCGCTGAGCAGGGTGATCATGGAGGTCCCAGGCTCGCTCTTGGCCATGCCGAGTGCTCTCTTCCACTGACTGTGGCTCTAGTCCCGACAGGTGTCTCTATTGACGCTACAGCCCCCACCTTTCATTGCCTCTGGGATGAAGGCCCCTTGGGCTCCTAGCTTTGGGACAGGACTGTGGCTGCTCCCTGCCATTGGCCTCCCACTGAGACCTCGTGCCCACTGTCTCCCCATGCTTTGTGGCAAGCCTGTGAGTCAGCGTACCCATTTCACGGCAGGGACACAGAAATCCCCTGAAACCAGGGACTTTCCCAGCACAAGAGCGTCCAGGACTAGAACCCAACTCTCTCTCGGTCCAATCACCTGCAGAGTGACCCACACGGATAGTTGCCAGCCCTCACTGAGCTGTCCTCTGCCTCCTGTTCACACTTTCCCATAAGTCACAGAATCCTCCAGGTGACCCAGTGATGTAGGCACTAACACTGTTCCTTCCTACAGACCTGGAAACTGAGTCACAAAAAGCAAGCTGCTTTCCCAGACCCCACTGCTCTGCTAGGTGGAGGCCAAGGTGGTGTGTGATCCCAGGCCGCTGCTCTGAACTTCTCCACACCACACCGTGCAGAGGAAATAAGAGCTGGGAGAATTCTGCCTTCAGGCAGAACGTGTTATTCCCAGAAGCCAGGAGGAAGGAACCTAACATTTGTTGAGCACCTACAAAGTGCTGGCTGATCTCACAGCGTTACTTTGCAAAGCGAATATTCTTCATCTTATTTTACAGACGAGGAAATGAGACTCAAGGAAGCAGTATTGACTTGCTCCAGGTCACCTAGCTAGTGACGACGTGAGGAGAGGCAAGATTCCCCCCAGCCTGGGACCCCAGGGACTCTGCCTGGATGCCTGCTCCAAGCTGGCCCGTCCAGGGAGGCTAGCTCTCACTAGCAGGGCAGCCTCCTTCCTTCTCCCTCCATCCCGCCTCGGGAGAATTAAGTGGTAAACGTTTTCAAAGTCAACTGTCAAAAGAAAATGGTTAGAGGAAGGAAATGTGCAATTAGGAGCTTCAGAGTAATTTTCATCGTGTGGTTTGAGCTCGACTGTAAACACTCAGGAAGGAGAGAACGCGGCTGTTTCCCCCCCGGCTGGTTTCCTGCCAACTCTGCTGAGTCCCAGAACCGGGTGGGCTTCAGGCTGAGGCACCAGCAGGGAGGCCGGTGGGCAGCCAGCCTCAGACTGGGGAGGTGCTGGGGGCTGTGGGATGCTCCCATTCCCAAGAGAAGCTTTTTCCAGCAGAATGTGCCGGCATTACATAAAGGAAATATTAACATTATAATTATAATTCTGTTTATTTAATTAAGTTATTAAACAGGCCCAGCCTGGGGTGGGGCAGGGGGGAGAAAAAAAAAACCCATCTTTTCATTCTAATTGTTTCTCCCAGGATGTAATTAGAGCCTTATAGAAAGAGTCAGAGCCAGAGAAGGCAGAGAAGGCAGGGAAGGCAGGGGCTCTGCCAGGCTGGGGCCAGGCCTGGTGCACAGCTCCGGGTAGGCTAGGCCCGGGGGTGCAGGCTGGCTGTGGGAATGCAGCCTCTATGAGGGCTGGGACTCGGGCCTGTGTCCCCATGCCTGGCATGTACTAGGTGCTCAAGAAATAGCTGTGGAAGGCCTAGTGGCAAGCCTGTGAGTCAGCGTACCCATTTCACAGCAGGGACACAGAAAGCCCCTGAAACCAGGGACTTTCCCAGCACAAGAATGTTCAGGACTAGAACCCAGCTCCGTCTCGGTCCAGCCACCTGCAGAGTGACCCACACGGAGAGTTGCCAGCCCTTACTGAGCCGTCCTCCGTCTCCTGTTCACACTTTCCCATAAGTCACACAATCCTCCAGGCAGAAAGCCTCGTGGACTTTGAACAAGCAGAAAGGGCTGGAGGAGTGACTTTCTCAGCTGCCCTAAAGACGTCCAGCAGATGATTTTTCTAGAAGGGATGCAGCAGCCTCCTTCTGGGGCTGCTCTTGGCCATTACCTCTGCTCTGGCCTCCCTGGTGGCCCACCCTGGCTTGCAAGTGACCATGCCGGGCAGCCTTCACCTCTTCCTTCTGTGCCCTGGTCACTGTGGGCTGACCCCTGGGGCAGAACAAACAAATGTCATCGGTTCCCAGGCTCTAGTGTGGAGGCTGCCCCTGTGCATCCCAAAGGGACGGGAGTATGAGGGCCCCAGAGGGTTCAGGAGGCTAAAGCCCCCACTCCAGGTGCCCCAGTCTGGGAAGTCCTTTCTGGGACCCTGGGCCAGGCCCAGCACAGCCCCTCTTGAGGCAGCCAAGGGAGGCGCTGGCCCTGAGCAGCCTCCAGATCCGGTCCTGTGCCCCCCGCGCTGACAGCTGCCCACAGGCTCCATGCAGAACCTCCCGTCAGACGGGAAGTGTCTTGTTCCAGCTGGCACGGCCTTATCGAACAGTCCCGGCTTTGTAAGTGTGGACAGCTGCGGGGAGAGGAGCTGGCTCTGGGGAGGTGTGGGGGCCGGGTCAGGAGCTAGACTGGGGAAGCTGAGGAGGGGGAGGTCAAAGCCAGCAGCATCTGCAAGTGGGTGGGGGGCCATGAAGGTTTGGTTTAGGGGGCATCCCCCGGAAAGCTGAGCCCCTAAACAGGATGATGGGATGTGAGGCCAAATTGGGGAATGACCATGAAAGAGAGAGAAGTGTGTGTGGGGAAGATGGGAGGGGCTGGGCCTGGCCTCCAGGGCCGTTGCTCAGCTCTGGCACAGTCAAGAAGCTGTCTTGATATGGGCCACACTGAGGCACCACAAAACCAACAACTTCAGAGAGATGGGAGGGCTTCTATATGCCACCTACACACCCATCCACCCACTCATCCACCCACACATCCATCCATCCACCCACACATCCATCCATCCATCCATCCATCCATCCATCCATCCATCCATCCACCCACACATCCATCCATCCATCCATCCATCCATCCACCCACCCATCCATCCACCCACACATCCATCCATCCATCCATCCATCCATCCATCCATCCATCCATCCACCCACACATCCATCCATCCACCCACACATCCATCCATCCATCCATCCATCCATCCATCCATCCATCCATCCACCCACCCATCCACCCATCCATCCACCCACACATCCATCCATCCACCCATCCATCCATCCATCCATCCATCCATCCATCCATCCATCCATTTATCCATCCATCCACCCATCCATCCACACATCCATCCATCCATCCATCCATCCATCCATCCATCCATCCATCCATCCATCCATCTATTTATCCATCCATCCACCCATCCATCCACACATCCATCCATCCACCCACACATCCATCCATCCATCCATTTATCCATCCATCCACCCATCCATCCGCCCACTCATCCACCCACACATCCATCCATCCACCCACACATCCATCCATCCACCCACACATCCATCCATCCATCCATCCATCCATCCATCCATCCATCCATCCATCCACCCACTCATTCGCCCATCCATCCATCCACCCACCCATCCACCCATCCGTCAATCCATTCATCCATCCATCCACCCTTCCATGCACCCATCCACTCATCCATCCATCCTTCCTTGGACCCATCCATCTACTAGTACATCTATCCATCCATCCATCCATCCATCCATCCATCCATCCATCCACCCACTCATTCGCCCATCCATCCATCCACCCACCCATCCACCCATCCGTCAATCCATTCATCCATCCATCCACCCTTCCACGCACCCATCCACTCATCCATCCATCCCTCCTTGGACCCATCCATCTACTAGTACATCTATCCATCCATCCATCCATCCATCCATCCATTCATCCATCCACTAATTCATCCATCCATCCATCTATCCATTCATCTACTCAACCATCCATCCTTCCAACCATCCAACATTCATAAAAGGTTTGCACTAGGACACCTCTTCTACTGGCCTCCAAAGACCCAGAAAATAATCAAATTGTCTCTGCCCTGTTGGGCATACATAGACACTTCCAGTTTGTATATATGAGCAGTGGAGGCAGGGGAGACAGAAGACAAATAAATCCCCCTGATGGGACAGGAAACGTCTATAGTTAAGAAGATGTAAACCCAGCCACTCACCCTAAGCCTCAGTCTCTCATCTGAAAAGTGGGGATAAGGTGGTGCAATGGTGAACTGCTACAGTGTTAGAGGAGATAATAGACACAAGGTATTTGTTACTGTGCCTGGCATGGAAGGTGCTAAGTAACTGTTACGATTATTTTTAGCATCACCGTTTCCATCATTATTCTCTCTGTCTGAAGAGAATGGGAGGATGGGAGTGGGCAGTTTAGGAAAGCCTTCTCAAGTGGAGTCATTCGGACTGGGTGTGGAAGGATGAATAGGAGTTCATTGGGTACTAGTATTGTGCTTCCCCACCAGCAGCCCACATACATACTACACTTATCCCTGCCTCTGCATCATACTTCTCACTCTTACTCCTCCACCCCAGGCCCCCTTCCTTTGGGTCCACCTCTAACCCTAACTCCTCAAGGAAGACTTCTTTCCTACCCCAGGCATTATCTTGCTCCTTCCTCTCGTCTTGTAGCACAAAGATCACACCACACATCAGGCCCTCAGAACTTCATTCTGAATTTTGAAATGCTTCAGCTTACTCTTCAGGATGGGGCAGAGTCTTCTCCTCAAATCCCTTATATCTGGAGCCTCAGAGCTGGATACATTTGTTGGCTCTGCCCCAGGGGTCAGCCAACAGTGACCAGGGCACAGAAGAAAGAGGTGAAGGTCTAAATCTAGTCCCAGGAGGATATAGACCTATCTACAAACAGAAGCAGCCTCCTAGGACTTTGCCTGCATCTGCCTACAAGGTTAGTGCAGTTCCTACCTGGAGCAGCTCACAGTATAGGGAACAGAGGGAATAGGAGGACAAGGCTGAGAGTTTCTCTAGGGTAGATTTCATGTCCTAGTTAAACTTGGGTCTTCAGCACCAAGCACAGAGTGGGTGCTAAGAATGGTTGGATGGATGGGTATGTAGGTGTATGTGTATGGTTAGAAGGATGCATGGAAGGATAAGTATATGGATGGATGGATGGATGGATGGATGGATGGAGGAATGGATGGATGGATGGATGGACGGATGGACGGATGGATGGATGGATGGATGGATTGATGGATGGATGGATATTGGTTAGATGAATGGATGATGGGTGATGGACGGACGATTGGATGTGTGGATGATGGACAGATGAGTAGATGAATACGTGGAAAGTTAAACAATACAACCAGAATCTTTAGATTCTGATTAAACAATAGGACCAGGAACTTTGAGACTGTGTAGATCAACCCAAATTAATTTACCTGATCAGTGTTTCTGAGTGTCTGTTTGTGCCAGATATTGTACGAGGTACTGGGGATACCACAGGGAACAAGATACAATCTATGACCTCATGGAGCTTGGCATCTAGTTGAGAAGCTAGGAAACATGCAAATAAAGCTCAAACAAAATATTTTAAGGGTGATGACTGCCTGAAACTTACTGGGGAGAACTTTAGTTAGGGATGTCAGGGAGACTCGATGAGAGAGTAACATTGGAACTGAGACCCGAATGGCAAGCGTCAGCTGTATGAAGATCTGGGGAAGACGTGAGGACAGTTAAGTGCACTGGTCCTGAGGCAGCAGCAAAGTTGGACTTGTTCAGTAATGTAAAAAGGTTTGAGTACTTGGAGTGGAACAAGAGAGGGAACTGTGGCCTGAAACTGCAGTAGAAAAACAGGACAGGGCAGATCACACAGGACCTTGTAGGCCATGGCCAGAGGCATGGATTTTGTTCTGTGTAGGTTGGAAGGCACAGTAGGGTGTTAAACAGGAGGAGGAATGGTCTGAGTTCTGTAAAGGATCACTGTGGCTACTCCATGGGGCTACACAGAATGGCACATGAGGGGAAACCAGGAGGCAGTGAGAAGGCATCACCATGGACCAGGCTAGAGAAGGTAGTGGTGCAGCTGGGGAGATGGGGCAGGTTCAGGATGTGTTTGAAGGTACAGACAACAGAGTTGATTTATAAACTGGCTGTGGGGGAGAAGGATGCTTCCCAGGAGTTTGACCTCAGCAACTGAACCAGCCTAACCCTAACCATAACCGTAACCCTCACTCTAACCCTAGCTGCCACCCACCCCCTACTCCTCTGCTGAGACTCACTGGAGCCTTGACTCCCAGGCTCAAGTGATCCTACCACCAATTGCTATGGTGATAGAGTTGTTGTTTCTGACGATGGTGGCTGTGATAGTGGGTTATTTCCTCCATCAGCAGGCTCCTCCACCATGACAGTGAGCTATTTCCAGCCATTTCCACGGACTCTGGAAGAAATTGGCTTGAAGAACAGCTGGACACACATCCAGTCTCAGAGTCTAGAGGTGAAACACACGGACTCTGGAGTCAGAGAGACCTAGGTTTGAATCCTAGTCCTACCACTTTCTCTCTCATCCTTATGTTAGTCACTTAACTTCTTTAGGTCTCCATGTTGTCACATGGAAAATGGAACTTTCCACCTCCTCGGGATGTTATGATGATTGATGTAACAAGCTCAGCACGGTGCCTGTACAGGTGAGAGCTCTGATAAAGACTGCTGTTAACAATTACCTCTCCTCTGATGGGGAGTTTATCACCCCATCTCAGCAGCCCTGCTCCTGTTCCTTGTTCCAACAGGCCCTGGGACCTGGGTTGCCAAGAGCAGCTCCTGACAGCTGCCACCCGCCCCCCACACTCCTCTGCTGAGGTTCCGGAGCCTAGGGGCATGGGGCATTGTGAAGGCCTCACTGGTTTTAGAATCATGCAAGATTATAGAGCACATTTTGCAAGAATGGGAGGAGGTGGAAGCAGCCCAATTCACGGTAGCTTTCCCAAAGTGGCTCTAATTGGCAGAGAACATCCCCTAAGGCACCTCTGTGCTCCATGAGGAGCTTGTAATTAGTAGGTGGGGATCCTGAGGGGCAAGGTTGACTGAGGCTTTGCTTGGGAGATGGAGCCCTCTGAGGGATGGGATTGAAAGGGTATTGTTTGCAGTCACATAACCTCTCTAGGGATCAGTATTTTGTTTGTTTGTTTGCTTGGTTGTTTGGTTTTACCTCCCCAATGGGGCATAGGCTGAAGTGAGGATCCCACCAATGTCCACAGGCTTCCTGCATGAATTCCTCCATTCTTACCTCTGTACTGATGACTTGCAGACCTATCTCCAGCCCGGTCTCCCTCCTAGATTTCAGAGTCATATCTTCCACTGTATATGTTAATGTTTCTGTTTGGATACCCTACAGACATCATGGTGGTGTCAAACTAAGGAATTCATTATCTCATTCAGTGACTTTTTCATTTCAGTTGTTATTTTCAGTTCTAGAATTTCCATTTGGTTCTTTTGATTGTAGTTTTTGTTTCTCTGCTTAGATTCCTTATCTGCTCCCTTATGACAATCATATTTTCCATTACTTTGTCAAGCATATTTTTCTCTAACTTTTTTGGACATATTTATTATTGCTGCTTTGAATGATTTTTCTGCCAAATCTGTTATTCAGGCTATGTCAGAATTGGTTTCTACAGACTGTTTCTGGTTTTCCTTTTGACTATGAGTCACATTTTCCTGTTTCTTTGTGTGTTTGATAATTGTTGGATTATATTTTGGACCTTGTGGGTGACAAGTTGCAGAAACTCTGGATTCTGATATCCTACTCTGGAAAGGGTTGATTTTTATTCCAGGAGGCATTTCAATTACTGGTGGATTACTTGAGCTTGTGTAGTCTTGGTCTTATTATTTGTTATGGCAGATCTGTGGGAAGCCTAATGTGTTTCCCAAGTTTCTCTCAACTTGGTGAGAATCCAGCTCCAATAGCAAATCTTTTTGAGGCTTAGTTCTAAAGGGTTTGTTAGGGAAGGTCTACAGCAGGCTTTACTCAAAAGTGTGGTCCTGATTACTAAGATGAGGCTTTTCTGGCCTTGCAGGTAGATGCCTGGGGTGTTAATGAGGTCTCTGAACTCTGGTTAGGAAAGAACTCCAAAGTCCCCGAGCACTGCTTGACATCTGGAATCTCTGTTCCACTCTCAACATTAGAGGAGCCATTCTTCATTAAGCCTGAGGTGGTCTCACCAGCACCCAGGGCCCCTCAACTGGACTTCGTCCTCCTTCCCCCATGCAGCTCCCTCTTTTCCAAGGCCCTGCCTTGAAGATTCTAGGTGCTTCAGTGATACAGGCTGAATGTTTGTACCCTACTAATCTCATGTTGAAATGCAATCCCCAGTGTTTGAGGTGGGGCCTGGTGCTAGGGTCATGGGGGTGGATCCTTCATGAATAACTTAGTGCCATCCCCTTAGTAATGACTGAGTTCACGTGAGATCTTGTTTAAAAGTGTGTGGCACCCGCCCCCTCTCTCTCTTGCTCCTGCTCTTGCCATGTGATGTACCTGCTCCCACTTCACCTTCCACCATGACCCTCCTGAGGCCCTCACCAGAAGCAGATTCCAGCACTATACTTCCTGTACACCCAGCAGAGTTGTGAGCCAATTAAACCTCTTTTCTTTATAAATTGCCCACTCTCAGGTATTCCTTTATAGTAAAGCAATGGACCAACACATTCAGCTATTCCAGACTCTAGTCTCTGCCCGCTCTGAACGCAGTGTGAGGGCCACTGTGTTCAATGTGGATCCCAGCTCACTGCACCATGATGCGAACTCATCCCCAGTCACAGATCCAGGAAGATCATGGGGCTCAGCTCATGCTTTTTTCTTCTTCTTTTGGGGATTGCAAGCTTGTTCTGTCAGGGATACAGTGTTGGCCTTCTGTACTCTGTCCAGTCTTCTGAGTGCGTATAGCTCCAGTTACTATGCCATGACCAGACATGAGTAATGCACATTTTTACCCAAAACCTTCCTCTCCCATATTCTTCATCCACTCATTTCTCCAAAATAGAATCTTTGCCACCGCCATCTCTATCACTTCCTATGGGCGATTCATCTGCAAAACTGGCTCCTTTGACATTTCACTGGAGCCCTTGGGTCTGTCAAACTTTTCTTCTCTCCTCCCCTTGCCCAGGTCCAGGCCACTGCCGGTCCTCACTAGGACCAACCAACTGCCTCCTCGCTGGCCGCCAGCCTCCAGTCTTGCTCTGCTCTGGTCCATTCCCCACCAAGGAGCCAGAGGCCCCTCTTAAACCTGCAGATCTGACATTGACTCTGCCTTACATAAAGCCCGAAGTTGTCGCCTTGGCTGGCAAAATTCTCGAAATCTGCAACCCCCACCTAGCTCTGTCCCCGTGTTATTGCCACTTTCCCACACTCCTGCCACATGGATCTATTTGCAGCTCCTAGATGCCATCAGGCCACCTGTTGTCTGGGATCCCTTACTCCATGTGTGACTGCTGTCCCTGGATATTCTGTCCAGCAAGCTTTCCAGTGTAGTCCATTGTCACCCCCTCTGGGTGGCCTTCCAGGCCAAGTGAGGCCTTTCTCTACGTGCAGGCACAGTGCCTGTGTTTCCTCCCTCAGGAGGCTCTGAGCTCTGCTAAAGCAGGAAGGGAGGTGGGTTCACCACACTTCCCATAGCCTGGAGGACACGCCCCCTTACTGTTTGAAGAGGGAGTCAATGTCAAAGGCTACCGGGGGGCAGGAAGGCGGAGGTGTTGTGCACCACGATGTTGGACGTGGAGCCTGGGGACTTCCCAACATGGATGCAAACTCTGCAGAGGGAAGGGATGCTCCACAGGCTGACCATTGGCAACGATTCTGGGGGTTCTGCTGGTACCCACAGGGAAAGTGGTGGTGATAGCTCCTTGCAGAAGCAATGAGAACAGCCCAGGATGAAGGGGTGTGTGTAGATGGGGCCATGTGCACATTGGTCCCCAGAGATACTTCTAGGGCCACCTGCAACCCCTTGAGGACCCCCAGACCCGCTGTAAGACCTGAGGTTGGAAGGATTTCATGCTCCCCCTGGCCGCTGCCACCTGTCTCCCCAACTTTGACCACCTATCACCCCATCCAATGATACCCTCCTTTGGTGGCAAACTCCAGCAGAGACCTCCTCAACTTCCGGCCTCAGGCGTTTCTCCTTCTCGCCACCAACTTCCCACCCCCGGGAAAGTCCACATTCTTGAGCTAGACATTCACTGGGGGAATCACTACCTGGTGCCCCGTGTGCAGATGCCAGGGCAGGAGGTGTCCTCCCTCCCCGGAGTTGCGTCCTCCCCCTGCAGGCTGTGCACGGTGCTCCCAGCCTGCCTCCCCAAAAGTCGTAGGTAACTGTCAGGTCTTTCACTGCAACACCCACACAATTTGGGTCTGGATAAACAACAATGGGGGATCCTTCAGGGGATGGAGAAAGTAATTGAGGAAAAGAAAGAGAAGTGGAACTTAGGAGAGTGGTAGGGAGAGACAGGCCGTTAGTGAGGGAGGGAGAGAGTGAGAGGTGTGGACAGACCCTGTGTCAATTCCAGAGGTAACGCTGACCACCCCCAGGGCAGGGCAGGAGCCAAGAGACAAGAGAGGAACCCAGGGAGCATTTCAGCCCAGGCTGAGGAGGCCCCAAGAGTCCCTGCACCCCAGGAGTGCTGTGGGTGTGCAGGGCAAGAACCCCTGTGCCGGAAATGCCTTCTTTTGCCCCTCCAGGCCTGCCCTCTGCCCTGCTCTCTGCTTCAGGGGCCGAGCCTGATGGACCCATTCCTCAGCTCCCATGCCCTCTGGCTTCCTGTTGGGAGTGCCCCAGCTGCAGGTAAAAGGGAGAGGGGAGGGTGAAGTCAGAATATTCACATCACAGCATTGAAAGAAGCTTTGGGGTCACCTTGGGCAGGCTGTGTCCCTAAACTGAAGGTCTTAAACTTCTCCCAAGGCAGGCCCCTCTCCAAGATTCCCTCCTTTCCAGGTTCTGGGATGGCTTATGCCTTCCCTTAAACCTTCAGCCTCAGGGTGGCCGCAGCCCTGGGGCGTGGGCTGTGGTGCACCTGCCTGCCCAGATGGTTTCCCTGTACCCAGTCGTTCTTTCCTAGTGGAAACCTGACACTTCCCCATTCTGTGGCAGCCTAGGAGGGTGGTCTGTACCCCAGAGAGGCCTCCAGCTGTGATGTGCCACTGCCTCCTCATGCAGGAGGCTTTGATGGGGTACACTCTAAACACCCCCAGGACTACCTAGGCATCCTCCCGGAAAGCTGGGTGCAAGCCAGAGCAGGGCTCCCCGGTCCATGAGGGTGCAGCAGATGGAAGGCCAGCCCGGTGACCACGTGGTGACAGCACAGGGCAATGATGACTGCAGGCTCTGGGGTCACAGGGATTTTGGTTCAAGTTCTGCCTCTACCTGTTACTCATTGTGCACCGTTGGGGTGCCCCACATTGTCTTTCTGAGGCTCAGTTCCATCTAGAGTTCCATAAAGAATTCAGCAAGAGGCCGAATGTGAAGCCTCCAGCCCCAGCTGCAGCTCACAGTGGCCCCAGCACACGCTGATGGGGCACGTATTCCCAGCTGCCCTGTTGGTTTTCCTAAGTGAATCGCTGCTGAGTCAAAGTTAGCAGGTCCCCAAAGTAGAAACTTTGTCAGATTCCAAAGAATGTCAGCCCCAGTGACTCACGTGTGTTTCTCCCAAAAACACAATCGCAGGCCTTTGGGATCAGCTCAGCCATCTCTGAGAGACATTTCAATGCTGTGAGCAGGATGCTGGGTTCCGGCCACAAAAGAGCTGGGTGCAAGCCTGGCCTCCATGAAAGGAGTTCCCACTTGGAAAATCTGATTCAATTGACTTCTCCCTTTCAGTTTAGCTTCACGGCTCTCTGGCTATGTCTACGGCTAAGAACTACGGCTCCATGATGAATTGCCTGGCAGATGGTGGTTGTGATGTTTGTGTTGTTGCTATGGTGATGGAGTTGTTGTTACTGATGGTGGTGATCCTGGCAGTGGTGGTGGATTATTTCTAAGGGTGGTAGTGGGGTGGTGATGTGGTGGTGACGGTGACAGTGTGGTAGTCTTGGGTGGTGATGATGGTGGCGCTGATGGACATGGTGGTGAGGTGGTAGTTATGGTGATAGGATATCGATAGTGCTGGGGATGGAGTTGGTGACGGTGATGGTAA
Source organism: Macaca nemestrina (assembly GCF_043159975.1). NCBI lineage: Eukaryota > Metazoa > Chordata > Mammalia > Primates > Cercopithecidae > Macaca > Macaca nemestrina. Next base: position 5,329,735 of record NC_092136.1, on the reverse strand, counting down.
TGGTGGTGGTGTTTTCAGTGCCAGTTGTGACGAGGTGATGGTGGTAATATGATGATAGGATATTGATAGTGCTGGGGGTGGAGTTGATGACGGTGATGGTAATGGTGGTGTTGTTTTCAGTGCTGGTTGTGATGAGGTGATGGTGGTAATAGCAGTAGTACTGGTGATGCTGGTGGTGGTAGTGGATTGTTGGTGGTGGTGGTGAGATTGGTGCTCTTCATGGTGATAGTGGAGGTGGTCAGGATGGTGGAGGTGGAGGTGATGGTTTCAGTGATGGTACTGGTGAAGATGGAGGTGATGGTTTTAATGATGCTGATGGTGGCTGTGGGGGTGATGGCTTTGGTGATGTTGGTGGTGGAGGTGGGGGTGATATTTTTGTGAATTGTGGTGGTAGTGATGGTGGTGGTAGAGGTGGAGGTGATGACTTTGGTGATGGTGGTGGTGGTGATGTTGATAGTGGAAGTGGGAGTGATGGTGGTGATGGAGGCAGCAGTGATAGTTTTGTGGATGGTGATGGTAGTGGTGAAGGTAGAGGTGACGGTTTTAGTGGTAGTGGAGGTGGGGGTGATGGTTTTGGTGATGGTGGTGATGATGATGTTGGCAGTGGAGTAGAGGTGATAGTTTTAGTGATGGTGGTGGTGGGGGTGGGAGTAATGATTTTGGTGATGGTAGTGGAGGTGGGGGTGATGGTTTTGGTGATGGTGGTGGTAGTGGTGATGATGATGTTAGTGGTGGAGGTGGAGGTAATGATTTTAGTGATGATGGTGATGATGATGTTGGTGGTGGAGATGGGGGTGATGGTAATAGTGATGGTGATGGTGGAGGTGGGGGTGATAGTTTTGGTTGTGGTGGTGGTGATGGTGATGTTAGTGGTGGAGGTGGAGGTAATGATTTTAGTGATGATGGTGATGATGATGTTGGTGGTGGAGATGGGGGTGATGGTAATAGTGATGGTGATGGTGGAGATGGGGGTGATAGTTTTGGTTGTGGTGGTGGTGATGGTGATGGTGGTGGTGGAGGTGAAAGTGATGGTTTTGGTGGTGGTGGTGGTAGAGGTAGGGGTGATGGTTTTGGTGATGGTGGTGGTGATGGTGATGTTGGTGGTGGAGATGGAGGTAATGATTTTAGTGATGGTGATGGTGGAGATGGGGGTGATGGTTTTAGTGATGATGATGGTGGGGGTGATGATTTTGGTTTTGGTGGTGGTGGTGGTGGAGGTAGGGGTGATGGTTTTGGTGATGGTGGTGGTGGTTGTGATGGTGATGCTGGTGGTGGAGGTGGAGGTAATGATTTTAATGATGGCAGTGATGATGATGGTGGTGGAGATGGGGGTGATGGTTTTAGTGATGATGATGGTGGGGGTGATGATTTTGGTTTTGGTGGTGGTGATGGTGGAGGTGGGGGTGATGGTTTTGGTGGTGGTGGTGGTGGTGGTGGTGATGGTGATGTTAGTGGTGGAGGTGGGGGTGATAGTTTTAGTGATGTGGTGGTGGAGGTGATGGTTTTAGTGATGCTAGTGTTAATGATGATGATGGTGGTATAGGTGGAAGTGATGGTTTTGGTGGTGGTGGTGGAGGTGGGGGTGATGGTTTTGATGATAGTCATGGTGGTGGTGATGGTGGTGTTGGTGGTGGAGGTGTAGGTAATGATTTTAGTGATGGTGACGATGGTGGAGATGGGGGTGATAGTTTTAGTGATGTGGTGGTGGAGGTGATGGTTTTAGTGATGCTAGTGTTAATTATGGTGATGTTGGCGGTGGAGGTGGAAGTGATGGTTTTGATGGTGGTGGTGGTGGTGGTGGTGGAGGTGAGGGTCATGGTTTTGCTGATGGCAGTGGTGGAGGTGAGGGTGATGGTGGTAGAGGTGGAAGGGATGGTTTTTGTGGTGGCAGTGGTGGAGATGAGGGTGATGGTGGTAGAGATGGAAGGGATGGTTTTCATGATGGTGGTGGTGGATGTGGTAATAGTTTTGGTGATGGTGGTGGTGATGGTGATGTTGGTGATGGAGGTGGAGGTAACGATTTTAGTGATGGTGATGGTGGTGGAGATGGGGGTGATAATTTTAGTGATGATGATTGTGGGGGTGATGATTTTGGTTATGGTGGTTGTGGTGATGGTGATGTTAGTGGTGAATGTGATAGTTTTAGTGATGTGGTGGTGGAGGTGATGGTTTTAGTGATGCTAGTGTTAATGATGGTGATGGTGGTAGAGGTGGAAGTGATGGTTTTTGTGGTGGTGGTGGTGAGGGTGATGGTGGTAGAGGTGGAAGGGATGGTTTTGGTGGTGGTGGTGGTGGTGGTGGAGGTAAGGGTGATGGTGATAGAGGTGGAAGGGATGGTTTTGGTGGTGGTGGTGGTGGAGGTGAGGGTGATGGTGGTAGAGGTGGAAGTGATGGTTTTGGTGGTGGTGGAGGTGAGGGTGATGGTGGTAGAGGTGGAAGGGATGGTTTTCATGATGGTGGTGGTGGATGTGGGGGTGATGGTTTTGACAATGATGATAGTGATGGTGGAGGTGGAAATGGTGAGGTGGTGGTAGTGGTGACGGGATGTCAACGTGGTTTTGGTAGAGATGAAGGTGGTGGTGATACCTCACAACCTCAGCCCAGGAGAAGTATAGCAAGAGAAGATTTGAAGTCGGAGGACCTTACTTCTGGGTCCAATTCTGCTACTTACTACCTGGTGACCTGGGGCAATTTGCCTGGCCTCTCTGAAGCTCAGTTTTCTCATCAGTAAAGGGAATGATATTGCTTCCCTTTCTGGACAGTGTGGGGATTAGAGGGGCCGAGGCCTGTGGCCGCCTGTGATTAACTGTAATTCTGGGGCACTGTGGGCCTTGAGGATGGGCCAGCTTGGCTGCTGTGCAGACAAGGCCAGGGTCTAGAGAATGCTGCTGCAGAGGACTGCGGCATCTGTGACTTTTTCTGGGGAGCAGGAGCCCCTCCTTGTTCAGGGGGCAGCTCCTCTTCCTTTTGGGGAATCTCACACAATGTATATCTCCCTTGGTGTGGTTCAGAGGGGCTGGCAGTCCTAGGATCCACACTTCCTGGTCACAGGAGTGGACCTTTGATGCAGGCTGGGCCCAGTGTATCTCTCCCTAGGCCTCTTCTACTTTGGCTCAAGAGCTACAAAACTGCCTGAGGCTGCCAACAGTTTTCTTTCCCCTTGAAGAGTCCCCGTTTGCCATGGAAAGTCTAAGGATAACTCACTAAGAGCAGCAGAGACAAGAAGCACGGAAAGAGGAGGATGGGGAGAAAGAGGAGGAGAAAGAGGGGTGGTGCCAAAGAGAACCCCAGGGGCTTCTATCTCAACCAATCGGACCTAGAAAGAGATGCTGCTGAAAAACTTAAAAAAAGGGCCAAAAAGCTAAGAGAATACCCAGACAATCAACTACATTCTTGGTTTAAAAACAGAATCCTAACATTAAGACCATACAATCTTTCCTCTTATCTTCATACCTAAAAGGAAGATATTTTTTTCCCTTTCAATTGTTTGTTGAGGCAGAATTGACATACAATAAACTGCATATGTTTACAGTGTACAATTTGGTAAGTTTTGACATCTTTATATACCCATGAAAATATCACTATGATCAAGATAATAAATATGTCCACAACCCCCAAAGTTTCCCATGTTCCTCCCCACCCCCATCCCCCGGGAAACACTTCTCTGCTTGTTCTCATGATAGGTTGTTTGCATTTTCTAGAATTTTATATAAATAGTGTCATAAAGTACACACGCTTGCTTTGCCTGGATTCTTTTGCTCCGTATAATTATTCTGAGGTTCATCTACATTGTCACTTGTATGACTAGTTCGTTCCTTTTTATTGCGGAGTACAGTTTCACTAAGTGGATGCACTGGTTTGTTTTTATCATTTATTGATGTCCAGTTAATGGACATCAGAGCTGTTTCTAGTTTGGGGCCATTACAATAAGGCTGCTATGAACATCTGTGTATAAGCCTTTGTATGGACATAGGTCTCATTTATCTTGGGTATATATCGAGGAGTGAAACGACTGGGTCATACCTATCGGTGTTGCTATCGAGATTGTTTTGAATCTGTAGATCAATTTTGGGAGAATTGGCATCTTTTGACCCATGAACATGGTCTATTTCTCAGTTGATTTAGGTCTTCTTTAATTTCTCTCAGCAAAGTTCAGTTTCACACGGGTTTTTGTCAGACTCGTCTATGTGTGTATTTCCTATTTTTGTTGTGTTTCTGTAATTGTTTTTGTTCCGGGTGTGTCATGTTGCTGTTATACAGACACACAATGGCTTTTTGTATATGGATCTTCTATACTGCAACCTTGTGAAACTCATTGGTGACTTCTAGTAGCTTTTTTCATAGACTCCATAAGATTTTCTCTGTCGATGGTCGAATTGTTTGTAAATAAAGACAGATTTATTTGCTCCTTTCTAATTCAAAGACACTTCCTCCCTTCCTCCCTTCCTTACTTCCCTTCTCTTCCCCTCCTCCTTCTTTTTTCTTTCTTCTTAAAGCCTTACTACACTGGCAAGAACCTTACATGCAATGTTTATTAGAAGTGCCTTATTCCTGATCTTAGAGGGAAAGATTTTGGTCTTTCACTATTAAGCATGATGTTAGTTGTGGGTTTTTCACAGATGCCCTTTACCAGGTTGAGGAAGTTTCCTTTTATTCCTATTTTGTTGAGGGTTTTTATCAGCAATACATGCTGAATTTCGACTAATGCTTTTCCTGCATCTGTCGAGACAATGTGCTTTTATATTGTAAATATAATATTTTCACAATAATATTATGAATTACATTGTTTTCTAATGTTAACCAACCTTGTATTCCGACAATAAACTATACTTGATCATATGTATTATTCTTTTATGTGTTGCTGGACTTGATTTTTAAAACTTTGTTTAGAATGTTTGCATCTATTTCATGAGGGATATTAGTTTGTAGCTTTCTTTTCTTGTAACATATTTGTATGATTTTGACATTACAGTAATGCTGGCTTCATAAAATAAGTTGGAAATGTTCCTTTCTCAAATTTTCTGGCAAATTTTGCTTAGATTGAAATTATTTCTTTCTTAAGTGTTTCATAAAATTCACCAGTAAGGCCTAGAATTTTCTCTGTGGGAAAGTTTTTAACTTCTTAAAAACATATGGACTACTCAGGTTATCTATTTCTTCTTGAGTGAGCTTTATTAGTTTTTTTCTTTCAAGGAATTTGTCCATTTCATCTAAATTGTCAAATTTCTTGGCATACAATTATTTATCATATTTCTTTTAATATGTGTACAATCAGTAGTAATGCTACCTCTCTCATTTCTCATATTAGTAATTTGTCTTCTTTCTTTTTTATCTGATGAGTAGGGCTTGATGTTTGTAAGTTGGATTGATCTTTTCAAATTACCAGTTTTTGGTTTCATTGATTCCACTTTTTTTATTTTATTGACTTCTGCTCTAATCTTTATTATTTCCTTTTTTCTGTTTCTCTTTGGTTAAACTTGTCCTTTTTTCTCTAGTTTCTTAAGGTAAAAGCTGGGATATTTTAGTGCTATAAATTACTTAGCGTACTGGTTTAACCACATCCCACAGGCTTTGATAGGTTGTGTTTTCATTTTCAAATATCTCAGAATGTTTTCTAGTTTCCATTTTCTAATTATCTTTTTGATTTCTTTAAACTGTGCTTTACAGAGAAGTGTTATTTAGTTTCCAAATGTTTGGGGATTTTGCAGACATCATTCTATTATTTGGTGTCTAATTTTATTCTATTTTGGCCAGAAAACATATGTTGAATGATTTGAATCCTTTCAAATTTATTGAGATTTTTCACACCCTTTTAAATGTATTGAGATGAGATTATGATATATTTTTGAAAAATGTTCTGTGTATTTGAAGATAATTTATATTATGCTGTTGAGAATGAAGCGTTCTAAACATGCCCATTGGGTCACATTTATTGCTAGATTGCTAGTGTTATTCAAGTCTTCTATATTCTTCTTCTTTTCTTCCCTTTTTTTTTTTCTTGGAGACAAAGTCTTACTTTGTCACCCAGGCTGGAGCGCAGTGGTGTGATCTTGGCTCACTGTAACCTCTACCTTCTGGGTTCAAGCAATTCTCCTGCCTCAGCCTCTGGAGGAGCTGGGACTACAGGCATGTACCACCACACCTGGCTAATTTTTGTATTTTTAGTGGAAATGGCATTTTGCCATGTTGGCCAGGCTGTTCTCGAACTCCTGACCTCAGGTGATCTGCCTGCTTCAGCCTCCCAAAGTGCTAGGATTACAGGTGTGAGCCACCACACCCAGACCTATATTCTTATTGACTTCTGTATATTTCTCCTGTCAATTATAGAGCTGTTGAAATCTACTACTATGACTGGATTTGTGTATTTCTTTTGTAGTTCTGCTCATTTTGCCTCATGTATTTTGAAGGTCTTATTTGGCATATAAACATCTAGAATTGTTATGTGCACTTGAGAATTGAAACTTTTTGTCATTATGAAATGACTATTTCTGGCAATATTCTTTCCTTTAAAATCTACTTTGCTATTAGTATAGCAAAGTAGCAAATATTAATACAGCAAAGTAGATTGGCATGGTAATTAGCGTGGTACATCTTTTATCCTTTTGCTTTAAAATTATTACTTTTTTTATATTTAAAGTGGGCTTCTTGCAGGCAGCATATAATTGGGTCTTGCTTGTTTTATCCAACCTACCAATCTCTGTTTTTTAATTGCGGTGTTTAGACCATTACATTTAATGTGATTGTTGATATAATTGCATTTAATTCTGCCATCATGTTTTTCGTTTCGTATTTGTATTACTTGTTCTGTGTTTCATTTTCTCTCCTTTCTACCTTCTTTGTGATTAATTGAGTATCATTCATTCCTTCATTTTATCTTATTTGTTGGTTTATTAGCTGTAATTATTTGCTATATTATATTAGTGGTTGCTAAAGGGTTTATAGTATACGTCTTATCACAGTCTATCTTTGAATGATATCATCCTTCAGTGATATTACACCACCTAACTTCCAGTAAAAGAAATTTATAGCAGTATACTTTGATTTCATGTCTCACCTTTGTACCATTGTTTTCATACCATTTAGGTGTCCAATTGTGTTTGTGTCTGTGTCTGTGTGTGTACAGCAGTGAGAGGCAGCTGTTATAGTTCCCATTTAGTTGTTGAGAAAAGTTTGGCTTTCCCACTTGTAAAAATAGTTTGCAGCTCAAACGTCCCCTCCTCCAGGCAGCCTTTCCCAGCCTCTGCCAATGACGAACTATTTCCCCCCACACAGGCTCCCTTGGCCTGGGCCACACTCTTCTTGCAGCCGCAGGGCATGTCTTTTCTGTCTGCCCCATCAGATGGTCACCTACTTGAGGGCAGAGCTCAAAACCACAGGACTCTCCCTTGAGTCTTTCACAGCCCCTTGTCCACAGCTGGTGCTCCATCTGCACTTACTGAATTGGCCCGAATGCCACGATCCAGATTCAGCCCTAGCAACAACCTCACGGCTTCTCAAGGTGTGGTGCTATGAAAAAAGCATGAGCTTTGAGATTGGAAAGACATGACTTCGAATTCTGAGCCCACCACTAATTGGCTGTGCGTGACTTGGGTGAGAAAGAATCACCTGAGCCTTTGTCTGTCCATTTGTATAACGGGGATATTGACAGGTTTTTCCTGCCAGGCTGGCTATAAAGACAACTAAAATGCACTAAAGCACTAGAACTTTGGCAGGCCTGTCTGGGCACTGAGGAAACACCAGCTTCTCTGATTCTCTGCCCCACACCTCCTTTCTGTTTGGCCCCCTCTCTTGCCCTGGGCCAAAGCTTAAAGTCACACATCGTGAAGTCTTTCTGGTCCATTTGTCCATTTGCCAGTCCAATCTGCAGCCAGATGTCTATGCCCATGAAAGTCTGTCCTGCCAGAGCATTTAATAAATTTGTCATGGGGCAACTATGAGGCCACAGAGCAATGCCTTCCCAGGACACCTGATGTGGGCTGGATAAACCCACCAGACCTCTGGGATAAGTGTAGGTGGGAACCCCAACTGGTAGTTGCTTAACTATTCACTCTATGATGCAGGAAGCTGAGATGGGGTGGGGAAGGTGATTGGCTACAGTAGGAGAGGCCCCAATTTCCCCCATACCCTGGGGTGACCATGGGATTCAACTGTGGTTCTTTGTGTCTAGGGAAGAGAAATCAACTCCAGCTGACCTAGGCAAAGGGGGCATTTGTTGGATGCATACGGGGTAGATTAGTGAATCCAAGGAAAACTACACCCCCAGGCTGGAGAGGATGAGAGCCAGCTCCAGGCATATTGGGAACAGAGGCTGGACAGGAGAAAAGGCAACTGGTGCTCACCAGCCCCTGCCACATGCCTCGCCAACCCTGGTCTAATGCTCAAGGTCTTTGTGCTGCAGCCATTGAGCCTAAGACCTGAGCCCAGTCCTGATGCCACCTTCAGTGGCTGTATGACTTTAGGCAGGTCACTTCACCTCTCCAAGCTCAGTGTCCTCAGCTTGAGTTGTGAGAGTCTAATGCCATGGAGGATGTACTAGGTACAGTGGAAAGTTCCATGCCCTAGAGAGAGGTTGTCACTGCTTGGTGTGTGTATGAACTTCCTATGGCTATGGTCACAAATTAGCACAAATGAATTCTAACAATGCAAATTTATTCCCATATATTCTGGAGGTCGGACATCTGAAATCAGTCTCCCTGGGCTAAAATCAAGGAGTTGGCAGGGCTGGTTTTTCCAGAGGGTCAGGAGGGAAATCCACTGGGGGCCCTTTCCAGCTTCTAGAGGCTACTTGTGTTCCTTGGATTGTGGCCCCTTCCTTCATGTTCAAAACAACAGCATAGCCTCACCATGCACCACAATCATTTCACCCATCCGCTTCTGTTGTAACAGGACTTTGCTTGTCTGTCCTCCCGGCCACCTCTCTAAGGACCCTGAGATTCAATTTAGAACCCACTTGGAAAATCCAGCTTGGGATATTTTACTTACTCACATCCCCACAGCCCTGTTTGCATACGCACAGCCCTATTTGCATATGCATGACCCTGTTTGCATATGCATGATCTGTTTGCATATGCATGGTCCTGGTTGAATGTGTACAGTTCCGGGCATCAGTGTGTGGATACCTCTGGGAGGCTGGCAGTCAGTGCCCCACAGCATGGCCTGTGCCCAGGGATGGCTTGATGTGGGGCAAAGAACCTTGGTGGACACACATGGGTTGACATATTGACCCCCTCCAATGCCAGTGGGGCACCCCTGGATGAGTCATTTGATCTCTCTGGAGCTCTTCATCCAGGAGATGGACACGATGGCTCCCACTCCTCAGGGCTGCAGAAACTGAATGAGACCATACAGCTGTTTGTGAATGTGTCTTTCAGTGGCAGAGATTTCCTTTTCATCAGAACCTGATGAGGAATCTCCTAACATACAGAGGTGACAGAGGCACAGTTGCTGGGACTGGTGGAATCCCCACCTTCCCTACACAGTCCCACACCCTTCCTGCCTGCAAAGAGCCAGGGCTAGGAATGCAGTCGGAGAACCTGTGAGATAGAGTGCAGGCTTGGGGTTCATAAGCAGGGGATGCGGACAGCCCCTCACTCTTGCACCTTGCTCTGCCCCACTCCATGGAGGGAGTGACACGGGAGCTGCACAGAGAAGAGGGCAAAGTGTTTCGGCATCTTGACTTGCCACAGCTGATTGGAAGATGTGGCAGATTGCGTTTCTTTTCCCAACAATGACTGTCTCCTCCCCAAAGAGAATGGGATATCCCCATTTATTCCCATACATTCTGGAGGTCGGACAGCTGAAATCAGTCTCCCTGGGCTAAAATCAAGAAAGCGCCTCCATTCCTGCCCGTGTGCTGCTGGGCAGTACCACCTGCTTGCTTTGGTCAATGGAAGATGAGAGGACAGCATTGACCCTTGGTCTGACTGCAAGCGCTAAGTGCCATTGAGGGTGACAGGAGAAGAGCATGTGCCACCAGGAACTGTGCCTTCAGCGTGAGCCCTGGAACGCAAGCTGTGGGCAGACTCGTGGCTCCATGCAAAGTGCAGGGGACATAAACCTTCACTGCTATACACCTCTGAGAGGTGCGGCGGTTTATACCACAGCAAAACCGCCAGGCAATGCAGCTTCCAAGTGCTGAGTCACACTGGGTTAATGATGGCCCTGTCTACTCGTACCTGGAATCCAGCCCTGGCCAAGCCCACTGAGGGGCATCTAGATTTGGGCACATGAACTTAGCTATATGTTATGTTATCTAGCCTGGGGCAGAGAGGGAAGGCAAGATATCAAGCCCCATGCCTAGGACTTAAAAAAATCAATTTTTACATAGGAACAATTTATATTCAATACATTATACATCTTTTAAGAGTAAAGCTCAATGAGTTTTCTTTCTTTGTGGGACACGGTTTCACTCCGTCACCCAGGATGGAGTCCAGGGGTGAGATCTTGACTCACTGCAGCCTTGACCTCCCAGGCTCAAGCGATCCTCCCACCTCAGCCTTCCAAGTAGCTGGGACCACAGGCACGTGCGACAACACCCAGCTAATTTTTGTATTTTTTGTAGACATGGAGTTTCACCATGTTGCCCAGGCTGGTCTCAACCTCTGGGCTCAAACAATCCTCCTGCCTTGGCCTCCCAAAGTGCTGGGATTACAGGTGTGAGCCACCGTGCCCGGCCACAATGACTTACTATTCTTATTTATTTATTTATTTATTATTTTATTTATTTTTTTTGAGATGGAGTCTCTCTCTGTTGCCCAGGCTGGAGTGCAATGGTGTGATCTCGGCTCACTGCAACCTCTGCCTCCCGGGTTCAAGCGATTCTTCTGCCTCAACCCCCTGAGTAGCTGGGATTATAGGCACCTGACACCACACCCAGCTAATTTTTTCTATTTTTAGTTGAGATGGGGGTTTTGCCATGTTGGTCAGGCTGGTCTCGAACTCCTGATCTCAGGTGATCCACCTGCCTCGGCCTCCCACTACACCGATTTTTAAAAATCTACTTTGCGGAGGTATAATTTACATACAATAAAATTCACTAATTTAAGCATGCAATTCAGTGAGTTGACAAATGTACACAGTTGGGTCACTGCCACTTTTATCAAGAGGTAAAACACTTTCAGAAAGTTTCTGCACGCCTCTTTGCAATCAGTCAGCCACTCCCCACTGCAGGTAACAACAGAGCTGCTTCCTGCAGCTACTGTGTGAATTTACGTGTCACAGAATGCTGTACAAACAGAGTCCTATGCAGCCTGGGCTCTCCTTTGTCCTCCTGGCTCAGCACGACCCCAGTGACTGCGTGAGGCTGTGCGTATCTGCAGCCTGCCCCTTTTCATGGTGTTTATCCACTCACACAGTGATGAGCAGTGGTAAACAGTGGGTTTATTTCCGCTTCCTGCTGCTATAAATATTTGCGTATGACTCTTTTCGTGGGCAGATGTTATTTCTCTTGGAAAAGCACCTAGGAGAGGGTTATATGGAAAAAGTATATTTAACTTTGTAAGAAACTGCCAAATTACTGCAGAATGGCTGTATACCTTTCCAGGGCCGCCGTCAGTGCATGGTAGCTCCGATGTGCTCCATCCTTGCCAGTGCTGGGGGTGGCCCATCTCATCTGAGGTGCTTTAGTGGGCATGAAGTGGCATCTCACTGTGGTTTAATCTGCATTTTCACGATTGCCAATGCTGATGAGCACCATTTCATGAGTGTATTAGCCAGTTAGGTATTTCCTTCTGTGGAGCATACATTCACACCCATTGCCCATATATTTATTGTGTTATTTATGATTGTGTTTATGAGAGTCCTTTAGACATCCCTTTTTTTTTTGAGACTGTCACTTTTACCAAGAGATAAAAATACTTACAGAAAGTTTCTGCACGCCTCTTTGCAATCAGTCAACCACTCCCACTATAGGTAACAACAGAGCTGCTTCCTGTAGCTACTGTGTGAATTTACGTGTCACAGAATGCTGTACAGAGTTCTATGCAGCGTGGGCTATTCTTTGCCCTCCTGGCTCAGCACAATCCCAGTGACTGCGTGAGGCTGTGCATAGTATACGCAGTTGCACGATCTCAGCTCACCGCAACCTTTGCCTCCCGGGTTCAAGCGATTCTCCTGCCTCAGCCTCCTGAGTAGCTGGGACTACAGGTGCCTGCCAACATGCCCAGCTAATTTTTGTATTTTTATGAGACTGGGTTTCACCATATTGACCAGGCTGGTCTCAAACTTCTGACCCTGTGATTTGCCCGCCTAGGCCTCCCAAAGTGCTGGGATTATAGGTGTGAGCCACTACCGCCCCCGGCCTTTTTTTTTTTTTTTTTTCTGAGACAGAGTCTTATTCTGTCGCCCAGGCTGGAGTGCAATGGCACAATCTCGGCTCATTGCAACCTCTGCCTCCAGGGTTCAAGTGATTCTCCTGCCTCAGCCTCCCGATGAGTAGCTGGGACTGCAGACGCTTGCCATCATGCTGGGCTACATTTTTTGTATTTTTAGTAGAGTCAGGGTTTTGTCATGTTGGCCAGACGGGTCTCAAACTCCTGACCTCAGGTGATCCACCCTCCTCAGGTGATCCACCCTTCCCAAAGTGTTGGGATTACAGTTGTGAGCCACCACGCCCAGCCGAGAGTCCTTTAGATATTCTGAATGCAAACCTTTTGTTGGAGCTATGCATTATGAATATTCTCTCACAGTCTGTGATCTGCCATGTTTTTTGAAGTGCAGAGGGTTTTAATTTTGATGAAGTCAATGGATCAATTTTTAAAATTTTGCTGTGAATACTCTCTGTGTCCTTGTGGTTTCCTTACTGACCCATGAATTATCGTGGGGTTAGTTTTCCTTGACTGCTTTCTTCCCTACTGTGGGTCACATTGTCCCATCTGTGTTTTTCTTTTAATACCTACGAATGTTTCTGTTGTGCACCCATCTTGTGGGTGATGTGTGGTGGAACCTCTATTCCTTTTCCCCCCTCTGAGGAGTGTTGGGATTTTTCTACTCACCCCGAACTTGTACGTACTTGGCTTTATACTTTGCTGGCGGGTTTGTGGGAGCTCGGGGTGCTCCCCAAGCCTCTCTGATGTGGTAGGACTCCACCGCCCACCCTCGTCCCCCACAGATCACATCGGGGCTTGATGTAGTTTGTGATGGGGTGAGTCTGAAGCGGGTCTTGCTCCTGACTGCCTTTCATCCCAGTTGGATGCCCAGGTGCTCAAGAAACCTCTGCACACTGGGTGGCTGCAGCCCCCTTACCCCATGCTCTACTGGAACTCCAGCATCACCTTCCCCCCCCAACTCTGCAGCAGCCACGCTGGGAACCCCTCCTGCAGCCTCATCTTCCCCAGGACTCAGCCAAGGACTCCTGGCTGGGGGACCCCCGACGGCACCTCTGCCCCTGCCTCCCACAGCAGAGCCTCTCTGATACCCTGCCCCACAGCTCCCAGAAGCTTCTGGACTATGAACTCTGGTCTTCGCCTCTTCAGCTCAGTGGAACCACTGTGCTCTGTGAGGCGTCCCGCTTACTGAGCCATGGGGGGAGATGGTCTCCAGGGGTGGTGTGGCTGGCTCCTGAGTGCCCCGCCTCTCAGCATCCAGTCGTGCACTGCTTGCTGTCCACTGGCCACCCAGAGTTGCCTCCAACACGCTGTCCAGTCATGTGTGTTTGTAGAGGGATGGCCCATCCAGCATTGGTTACCCCAACATGACTGAAAGTGGAAGCGACCCAGAGCGTTTTAATCAATTTATTGAATTCTACCTAGAAATCCAAGCCAAAGGTGGACACCTCCATAAAATAAGCCATCCTCCATGAGGTGCAAGGATGAAGTGTGGGGCCGTGGGCCAGAGTGTGACTCCACAGGGCATTAGGCAAGAGGATGGCATATTAGTCCATTCTCATGCTGCTAATAAAGGCATACATGAGACCAGGTAATTTATAAAGGAAAGAGGTTTACTGGACTCACAGTTCCACATGGCTGGGGAGGCCTCACAATCATGGCAGAGGGTAAAGGAAGAGCAAAGGCACATTTTACATGGCGGCCGACAAGAGAGTGTGTGCAGGGGAACTCCCCTTTAAAAAGCCATCAGATCTTGTGGGACTTGTTCACTGTCATGAGAACAGCAAGGGAAAAATCCCATGAATCAATGACCTCCCACCAGGTCCCTCCCATGACATGTGGGGATTATTACAATTCAAGGTGAGATTTGGGTGGGGGCACAGAGCTGAACCCTATCACCAGCCTATGGAACTTGGTTAGGGAAGTTCAGAGAAACTGGTACTGGGGCTTTGGATGATCACATGGAGAAGTGCTGAGCTCAGAGAGCGTTCAGGGGGACAAGGATGACAGGGTCAAAGATGCATTTTACATTTTTATTTACTTTTTTATTAAAGTAGCACCTACAGGAAATTTAAGTGTACAGTTTCATGAATTTTTAATTCAGTTTTATTGAGGTGTGATGGAAGTACAATAAACTGTGCATACTTAAAGTGTGCAATTTCACGAGTTTGGTGTATGTAAACCACATGGGGCCATTGACACTCTCAAGGTTGTGAGGCCATCCCTGATCCCCCATCACACATTGCCTTTCCCTGTGCCCCTGTAGTCCACCCCCATCTCCAGGCTTGTCCCCAGGCAACCATGGACCTGCTTTCACAATAGATTCGTTTGCATTTTCCAGAATTTGGTATAGATAGAAACACAAAGGAGGTACTCTAATTTTTTGTCTGGCTTCTTTCTCTGAGCATAAGTGCTTTGAAATTCATCCGTGGTGTGGCATGCATCAACAAATTATTGCTTCTCTTTTCTTTTTTTTTTTTTTTTTTTTTTTTGAGACGGAGTCTCGCTCTGTCGCCCAAGCTGGAGTGCAGTGGCCGGATCTCAGCTCACTGCAAGCTCCGCCTCCCAGGTTTACGCCATTCTCCTGCCTCAGCCTCCCGAGTAGCTGGGACTACAGGCGCCTGCCACCTCGCCCGGCTAGTTTTTTGTATTTTTTAGTAGAGACGGGGTTTCACCGTGTTAGCCAGGATGGTCTTGATCTCCTGACCTCGTGATCCGCCCGTCTCGGCCTCCCAAAGTGCTGGGATTACAGGCTTGAGCCACCGCGCCCGGCCTGCTTCTCTTTTCTTTACCTTTTTTTTTTTTTTTTTTGAGATAGAGTCTCACTCTGTCACCCAGGATGGAGTCCAGTGGCGCAATCTCGGCTCACTGTAACCTCCGCCTCCCTGGTTCAAGCGATTCTCCTGCCTCAGCCTCCTGAGTAGCTGGAACTACAGGTGCATGCCACCATGCCTGGATAATTTTTGTATTTTTAGTAGAGACAGGGTTTCACCATGTTGGTCAGTCTGGTCTCGATCTTTTAACCTCAGAATCTACCTGCCTCGACCTCCCAAAGTGCTGGAATTACAGGCCTGAGCCACCACGCCCAGCCAATCACTGCTTTTCTTTGTGGAGTAGTCTTCCATTCCACAGAGACACGACAATTTGAGTATTCAATCAATCACCCATTGATTGACATTCGAGTTGTTGCCAGCTTGGAGCCATTAGGAGTAAAGCTGCTATGAACATTCGCGTACAAATCTTGGTAGGGACACAGTTTCCATGCCTCCTGAGTAAATACCTGCAGATGGAATTGTCAGGTCAGATGACAGGTGTATATTGTTTAGTTTTCTAAGTAACAGCCAAACTTTTCCAAAGTGGTTGCACCCTTTCAAACTCCCAGCAGTGTATACGTGAGCTCTAGCTGTTTACTATCCACGCCTGCACGTGATACGTGTCGTCTTTTTAATTTTCGTCACCCTCATAAGGGCATCATAATCTGTCATTGTCATTTCAATCCACATTTCTGCAATGGCTGATGACTTTGAAGATTTTTCCCTGTGACCCTTTGTTTGTCTTCTTCAATGGAGAATTAATGCAAATCTTTTACCCATTTGTATTGGCCCGCCTTGTCCTTGAGCTCTAAGGGTTATTGATATGCTCGGGATACGAGTCCTTTGTCTGATCTGTGTTGGGAATGTTTTCTCCCACTCCGACACGACATTTGCCGTTTCCCCAGTCTGACATTTGCCTTTTCATTTTCTTACTGGCATCTTTCAAAGAGCAAGAGTTATTAATTTGGTAAAAGACCAATGTATCAACTGTCTGCATTCACGATTTGTGCTTTTTGTAGTCTCTCCAGGAGATCTCGGCCTACCCCGAGGTCACACATATTTTCTTCTCTATTTTCACCTAGAAGACTCACAGGCATAAAACTTGATTGAATGCTTTTCTAATATGTATTTTTAAATTCATAAGGCTTATCTCCTATATTTGGTTAATATTATGAATCATATTGATTGATTTCTGAACATTCGGCAGTGAGGATTGCTGTTCATTTGGAACTCCAATTGATTGAAACCAGTTTTTGAAAAGACTCTATTTTCCCTCCACTGAATTGCCATGGCACTTCTGTCAAAAATCAATCGACTGTATGTGTGTGAGTCAGTTTCTGGATTCTCTATTCTGTTGTTCCATTGATCTGTGTGTCTGTCCCTCCACCAATGCGAGGCTGTCTCAATTTCTGTAGCTTCTCAAGTATGACTTAAAATTAGACAAATCCTCCAACTTCGTTTTCTTTCCTATAATTTTTTTTCATCATTTTAAGTCTTTGCATTTCTCTATAAATTTTAGAATTAGCTTGACAATGTTTATCAGGATTGTGTTGACTCTGTAAATGTGTGAACAATTGCCACCTTAATATTGAATCTTCCGGTTTCTGAACAATGATGTATGTCTTAATTTATTTAAGTCTTAAATTTCTCTCAGCAATGTTTCATAATTTGTAGTGTTGAGCATTGGTTGTCTTTTGTCAGATTATTCCTAAGGTTTTTATGGGATTTTATTTTATTTTTTTGGTGCTACCCTAAATAGAATTTTAAATTTTCTTTAATTAATTAATTAATTTGAGATGGAGTCTCACTCTGTTGCCCAGGCTGGAGTGCAGTGGCGCAATCTTGGCTTACCTCAACCGCCACCTCCCAGGTTCAAGTGATTCTTCTGCCTCAGCCTCTCGAGTAGCTGGGACTACAGGCACGTGCCACCGTGCCTGGCTAATTTTTTGCATTTTTACTAGAGATGGGGTTTCACTGTGTTAGCCAGGATGATCTTGATCTCCTGACCTCATGATTTGCCCGCCTCAGCCTCCCAAAGTGCTGGGATTGCAGGAGTAAGCCACTGCGCCCGGCCAATTTTCTTTATTTTTTAACTGTTTGCTGCTATTTGTATAAGAATGGGGTTAATTTTGGTACATTAACTTTGGATCTGTGACCTTGCTACGCTCACTTAATAGTTGTAATGGTTATTTTATGGGTTTCCTGGGACTTTCTATGTAAATTTTCATAGCAGCTGCCAATAAAAACAGTTTTATTTCCTCCTTTTCAATTCAATGACAATCTTAATGTCATATTATATAGACTTTTCAATTTTTAGTACCTTTATAGCTTTTTTTTTCTTTTTTTTTTTTTTTTCCTTATTGCAATGGCTAGGATTGCCAGTACAATATTGACTAGATATGGCTACAGAAGGTGGGCACCTTTACCTTTTCCTTAACCTTAAGGGAAAAAAATGTCAGACTCAGCATCATAATATACCTGTAACTTTGTTGTAGATGCCCTTCATTCATTTGAGGATGTTCCCTACTATTACTAGTTTGCTGGAAATTTTTTTACTATGAGCGGGCATAAAATTTGATTGAATGCTTTTCTAATATGTATTTTTAAATTCATAAGGTTTATCTCCTATATTTGGTTAATATTATTAATCATATTGATTGATTTTTGAACATTCGGTAGACCTTGTATTCCTGGTTTTAACCTTACTTAGCTCTGATATATTATTATTTTTTGTATGATGAGATTTGTTTTGCTAATATTTTTAAAGAATATTTGTGTCTATATTCATGAGGAATGTTGGTCTGTAATGTTCTGTTTTTAAATGTCTTTGCCAGGTTTTTATATTAGTGTTATGGAATCTGTGGGCTGTCACTTTTCTGGCCAGAAACCTCTATGGCTGGTGGCACCTTTGTCTGAGTTCTTGTCCTGCATTAAGGAGGACTGAGATACACAGATAAGTAGAGGGTGAGCAAGATGAAGAGGGGCTTTACTTAGTGTTAGAACAGCTCAGAGGAGACCCACAGTGGGTAGCTCCTCTCTGTAGGCAAGTCATCCCCATGAGTGCTCAGCTCTCAGAATAGAGTCCCTGAAAAGGGTAGCACCCAGCTGTCCTGTTGTCTGCTCAGCTCTGACTGAGCCCAGGGCTTTTATGGGCCTCAGAGGGGAAGAAGTACACACTGATTGGTCCATGGGCAGCCATGGGCACCAGCTCCCACTCTGGTGCATGGGACAGGCAGCCTGGCCCCCAGCCTTCAGGCCCTCCCTGGCCTGAAGGTGGGGGCTGCACCAGGGGATCCATCCCCTTCTGCCCAGGAATCTGTATGCCTCCCACTACTGTTGATGGTTCCCAGGCTCAGCCCTGACTTTGCTCCAAGATCAGAGTGGGCACCAACAACAGGGATAAGCCAGGCAGCAGGCACCTGGGAAGTCAGGAAGCCAGACTTGGGTGGCTGCAGCTTCACCCAGGAGGGCGGGTCTCCTGCCTTCTCCATGGAGCTGGAGGCCTGGGTCTGTAGCCACAGTTTGGGTGGCTGCAGGGGCACTCAGGGAGCTCCTCAGTCAACTCAGAAGGGGCAGGGCTCCTGCTTGTTCCCCCAGCTCCTGCCGGCTCCATGGAGGGTGCAGCCCCTGCTGCCTTCCTGAGCAGCTGCTGCCTTCTTTAGGGTTATGCTGGCCTTATAAAATGAGTTGGGTGATGCTACCTCTTCCTTCATTTTCTGAAAAAATTCCTTAAGATTTGTTTATTTCTTCCTTGAATATTTGATCAAATTAACCAGTGAAACAGTCTAGCTCTGGATTTTCCTTTTTGGAAGGTTTTTGTTAAAAAAAAAAAAAAAAGAAAAAAAACTTTAGCATAATAATGAGATTTCTTTAACAGATGTAGATATTCAGCTATTCTGTTTCCTCTTGTATCAATTTAAGTTTTACTTCTCAAGAAATTTGTCCAATTAATTTAAGTTGTTGAAGTTTGGGTATAAAGATGTTTATGATAACCCTTAAAAGTCTGTAGGATCTGTGTTAATAACACTCTTTCAATTTCTGCATTGGTAGTTTGTATTCTCTTTTTTACTTCAACAGACTAGCTAAGAGTTTATTAATTTTGTTGATCTCAAATAATCAACTTTTGGCCTTTTTTCCTTCTTTTTTGTCTGTTTTCTATTTCATCGATTTCTGCTCGTTATTGCTTCCTGCCTTCGACTCAATTTGGCTTTACTTTGCTCTTCTTTGCTCTACTTTGCTCTTCTCAAGGTGGATCTTCAGGCAATTGATTTTAAATTGCTCTTGCTTTCTAATGTCAGTATTTAAAGTTCTCAGCTTCCCTCTAACCACTATTGTGGCTGAATCCCACAGATTTTGATAGGATGTATTTTCATTATCTTTCCATTCAAATTATTTTCTGATTTCCCTTGTGATTTCATCTTGAATTCACGAGTCATTTGTAGATTCATGAAACATGTATAGATATTTGGGGTTTTGCTAGACATCTTACTGTTACTGATTTCTGATTAGGCTCAGTTGTTGTCAGAGTACACACTCTGCATGATTTCTATTCTTTTAAAATTAATGAGGCCTGTTTTCTGTCCCAGCATATGGTCTTTCTTGGTGAAATGCACCACATACAGCTGCTGGGTGTAGTGTGCTGTACTTATCAGTTAGAGCAAAGTGATGAATATCGATGTTTATATTAGTTTGGTGCAAAAGTAATTGTGGTTTTTGCTGTTACTTTTAATTAAATGAATAATTAAAAATAATTTCTCATATTACTATCGTATTGAGTGATTATTAACTAATCAATATGAGTAATTATTAACATTAGTTAACATCATATTGAGTAATTATTATTAATTACCTTACTAATTTCTTATATATTTGTTCTTTTAATTGCTGAGAAAGAGTATTAAAATCTCCCTTTGTGATAGTGGGATTTGTGTGCATTTCTTCCCTTTATTAATTTTGTTTCATATATTTTGAGGCTATATCATATATTTTAGACACATCAAAATTTATACTTTTATGCCTTTATGACTAATCATTCCTTTTCTTATGTAAAATGTCTCTCTTTATCTCTGACATTGCTGTCTTGAAAGTTAATATTAATATCAATATAAGTATTAATTAATATTAATATGAGTAATTAAAAATAATTGCTCATATTAATATATTGAGTAATTATTACTAATTAACTAATCAATATGAGTATTAACATTAGTTAACATCATATTGAGTAATTATTATTAATAATGTCTCATATTGATTAATAGCAATATAGCCACCCTGACATCTTGTGTTTATTCTTTGCATCTTATGTTTATTCTTTTCAGTGTATTTACTTTCAGCTTATTTGTGTTTTTATATTTAAAGTAAATCTCTTGTGGGCAGCACATAATTGGGTGTTGCTTTTAAAAATCCATATTGTCAATTTCTTTCTTTTCATTGGAGTGTTTAGAACATTAACATTTAATGCTGATCTTTTCTCTTTTTTGGTTCCTTTATTCCCCTCTCTCTGCATGCTTTTGGATTATTTGAATATTTTTTAGTATTCCATATTAATTTATCTGTTGGCTGTTTGGCTGCATTTCCCTGTGTGTATGTAGTTGCTCTACGCATGGTTCCTTTGATTCTACCCTGTTTGGGGTTCTCTGAGTTTCTTGAATCTGTAAACTTATGTCTTACACTAAACATAGAAGATTTTCAGTCATTATGTCTTCAAAGATTTTTCTGCTCCTATCTCACTCTCCCCTCCTTCTGGATTAGTTATAATGTTTAAGAGCTTTGGATATGGCTTCACAGGTTCCTGATGCTCTCTGTTCATTTCCTTCCTCAATCTTTTTTTCCCCTGTGTCCTTCTGATTGGCTCATTTTATTGATCTATGGGTTTGCTGAGTTTTGCTTTTGTCATTTCCATTCTGCTATTGATCCATCCAGTGATTTTTAAACATTTTAAATATTTTCTTCGTTATTTCTAAAATTCCAATATCCTCTTTTAATACTTTCTCTGTCAGGATTTGCTTATTCATTTCAAATGTATTTCCTTGATCTCATTGAGTAGAGTTGTAGTAGATGCTTTAAATTCTTCGTCTGATAATTTCAATGTCTGACTCATCTTGGTGCTTTCATCTGTTAATTGTTTTATCCTTTGAGAATGGGCTGCATTTTCCTGTTTCTTTGTATCTCAAATAATTTTGGATTGTATCATAGACAATCTTAATGTCATATTATATAGACTCTACATTCTGTTAAGATCCTCTGAAGAATGCAGATATTTTTGTTTTAGCAGGCAATTGATTCATACATATGTGTGCACCCACATAACCACTGCTATAATAGGGTTTTCCAGAGAAATAGAACCAACAGGAGATGTGTGTGTGTGTGGTGTGTGCATGGATGTGTGTGTGTACACATGTACATATGTGTGTGCATGTGTGTGTGTGCATGTGCATGTGTGTGTGTGTGCACATGTGTGTATTTACCTTAAGTTATTGGTTCATAGGATTATGGAGGCTGAGAAGACCCACAAGCTGCCCTCTGCAAGCTGGAGACCCAGGAAAGCCAGGGGTGTAGTTTGAAGGCCTGAGAGTCAGAGAACCGATGGTGTCAATTCCAATCTAGACCCGAAGGCCTGAGAACCATGAGTGCCGACAGCCAGAGACTGATGTCTCAGCTCAGGCCATCAGGCAGAGTTAATTCACCCTTCATCCATCTATTAGTTCTATTCAGACCCACAACAGGTTGGATGATGTTCACCCACCCTGAGGAGGGCCATCTACTTGACTCAGTCCATGAATTCAAATGCCAGTCTCCTCCAGACCTTCACAGACATGCCGAGAAATCACTCACCGGCTATCTGGCATCCTGTGGCCCAGCCTAGCTGACCCACAGAATTAACAATCACCACCACTTAGATCAACATGTGGATCATTTCTAGTCCCTCCAGAATTCCCACTCCAAGAGTGTACTCTCTTTACAGGTAATCATCATTCTGACTTATTTAACCATTGGTTAGTTTTGTCCATTCCTGAATATCACATAAACAGAAACACACAGTACGTGTTTTAAAACATCTGGCTTCTTTTCTTAAAACATAGTATCTGTGGGATGCCTCCACGCTGTTAAATGTAGAGATAGTTCATTACTTTTCATTACTGGGTGATACCACATTGCATAAACATGCTGCAGTCTATTGATCTAAGTCCCTTGCTGATGGACAGCTGGGTTGTTTCCAGTTTAGGACAACAGGCTGGGCATTTTAGGAGGCAGCACAGAGCAGAAAGGCTACAGGCATGTCTCTTAGAACCACACAGTCCAGACTCAAATCCTAGCTCTGCTGCAGACCAGCTGTGTGACCTTGGGCAAGTGACTCACCCTCGCTGAGCTGCAGTTTCCTCTTCTGTGAAGTGGAGATTATGATAGCAGTACTTACTCAGAGGGTTGTCATGAGGATCAAGTAAGAAGTCACATGAAATCACAGCCTGCAGCCTAACAGAGCCAGAGCTCAGGAAACGGCAGCTGTTAAATGATGATTGTGGGAGGAGATAGCAATTACGAATGTCAGCTCTGAAATCGGATCTGAATTTACATTGCAGGCTAAATGAAGCAATCATTATTAAACATTCAGCATAAGGTTAGCAAATAATAAGCTCACAGTTTATTATCCTTATTGATATCTGATATGTAAATACTAGTAGCCTTTACAACAAGCATTGCCATGATAGGTTTTGCCATTTGATAGAGAACGGAACTGTTTATCAGGGATGTGCAGCATTTCTGGTCACAGAGCAAGAACAAGGTGGTGTACGGACCCTGCTTATCCTACCCTGCCCTCCAGATGCAGGGACCCCACTCCCACCCACCCCTACAGCCTCACCTTGAGTGTCAGAGAAGGCGGTGGTGGAGAGCCACCTCCCGCACTGGCCTGGGCTGCTTCCTGGGTCCACTTCTGTCCCTCTCTGGGATTCACAGCTTCCCATCCCACCCAAAGGTGCACGGGTGCTGGCCCTGGGCAGTGCTGTGGGCAGTGAAGGCCGGAAGCGGTCCCTGAGTGACAGCAGGCTCTGAATTGCCACACGTGTGACCAGGGTAAAGTGTCTTCCCTGCTCTGTGCCTCAGTTTCCTCATCTGTGAAGGGGCAATGGTGATAGCATCTGCTTCACAGGGGCCCTGTGGGGGCTGAATCAGAGGGCCCAGGTGAGGTTATGCCCGGGGTCAGGGCAGGGCCACCAGGGATGTCCAGGGGCCAAGCGGGCCTTTGAGAGGTGCCGCAGGCCTTGAGTCCACATACCAACTGCCACCCACACAGGCCGACGTCCCTTCCAACGGTGCAGCGGGGCTAAGGTCACTTGCAATCGTGGAGAAGAGACAGTGACCTGGGGTTGGGGCAGGAGCCTGCGTCAAGACAGAGTCACTGA
Organism: Macaca nemestrina; assembly: GCF_043159975.1. Taxonomy (NCBI): domain Eukaryota; kingdom Metazoa; phylum Chordata; class Mammalia; order Primates; family Cercopithecidae; genus Macaca; species Macaca nemestrina. Next base: position 5,306,194 of record NC_092136.1, on the reverse strand, counting down.
TGAGTGGGGCTTAGCCCCTCCCTTGGAGGGAACTCCCCAGGACTGCGGCAGACCCCCTTGCAAGGTCCTCATCGGCTCCAGGGCAGGCCCAGCCTCTGCCATGGGTGTGAGGGAGAGTTGAGGGCTCTATGATGCCCCCTCCCCAGATAACTCAAGGCCCCGGGGCGGGGACTTTGAGTTGAGATGGTGTCGGCAGGGGCTAGTGGGCAGGTGTGCAAAGCCCCAGGCCTGGCCCAGGGAAATTCAGGGACAGGTTCCAGGGCAGCAGGAGGTCGGCTGCGAGTGCGGATCCTTGTGCTTCTCGCTGTCCTGTCCCCTCTGCTCGCCTTAGCTGGGGGGAGAGACTGGAGCTCGATGAGCAGCCCCAGTGGGCCTGCTATGAATTACAGGACCCCCTGCAAAGTCACACACCTGCTGGCCCCCTGCGTGCTACTGACAGCAAAGGCAGAATCTGAGCTGCTGGGACTTGCCCAAGGCCACCAGCTGCAGACAGTGGAGCCAGACAGAAGCCCAGGCCGCCTTCACAGTCTTCATAGTTCCAGTGCAACAAGGAACCTAAAGGGTTAGCTCGCATTAGCACAGGGCCCAGCAAGTCACTCCCAGGTACCTGCTCAAGAGAACAGAAAACATGTCTGCACAAAAACCTGCACAGCCAAGCTCACAGCAGCACCATCCACAGCAGCCACAGTGCAACAGCCCAATGTCCACAGCAACTGACGCACAGAGAAACCAACTGTGGTCTAGCCACACAAGGGAATATTATTCAGCCCTGAAAAGGAATGCACTCCTGGTCCATGCTGCAAACATGGATGAACCTCAAAAACATTAGGCCAAGTAAAAGAAGCCAGTCACAACAAAACTAAATGTCGTATGATTCCATTTAATGAAATGCCTAGAGTTGGCAAGTCTGTAGAGGGACAGAGTAGATGGGCGGTTATTGGGGCTGGGGAATGAATGGGGGATGGGGAAGTTGTGGGGCATGGCTGGAAGGTGTGGAGTTTCTTTCTGGGAGAATGAAAATATCCTAACACTGATTCTGGTGATGGATGCCCGACTCCAAATACACTGAAGACCACTGAATTGCACATTTCTCATGGGTGGAATGCTGGTATGTGAATTCTACCTCGATGAAGCTGTGGGTGAATCACTTGAGGTCAGGAGTTTGAAACCCGCCTGGGCAACATAGTGAAACCCTGTCTCTACTAAAACAAAAAAAATAGCCAGACGTGGTGGTGGGCGCCTATAATCCCAGTTACCTGGGAGGCTGAGGCAGGAGAATCACTTAAACCCAGGAGGTGGAGGTTGCAGTGAACCGAGATCCCGCCACTGTACTCAAGCCTGGGTGACAAAGCGAGACTCTGTCTCAAAAAAAGGAAAAAATAAAAAAAAGTAAAGAATGCTGGACCATGTGGGAAGTGCCTAGCCTGGGGTCAAACCCCCTGCAGGTGCCCAAGAGATGGATGGAGAACACACAGAGGCATACCCAGCCCAGTACCCTTCCCAAATGTGCTCGATAAGCATTAGTCCCCTTCCTTATTCTGTGCCTCCCAAAGCACCCACCAAGTCCAGACTCTGGGACTCTCAGACTATGCCGGTGCCCTGCCTTGGGCCAGGTCCTGGATTGGGTATGGAGAGCCCAGAGCCAACCAAATCGTGGTTCCTGTAGCCTGTAGCTTGTGCATTTTGCTAGCAGGGAGACCCCTTGAGATCCATCTGCCCAAGTGAAACATAAAGAAGCTGAAGTGCATGGTGATAAAAGATGTGAGTCCCCAGCTCGAAGCTTGGGGCAATTCTGCATGAGTTAGTTACACCGCTGCAACAAAGACACCTACAAATACAGGGCCTCAATCCCTGCATCAAGATCTCACATAAAAGGGCGATAGGCAGCCCAGGGCTGATTGGTGGCCTGACAGTGCCAGGGGCCTGGCTCCATCTATCTTTCTCCCTCGCCATCCTCCGCAAGTCACTTCCGTCTTGGGTCCAAGATGGGGAGGGAGGAGGGGACACCTCTTGCCATGAAGGGCAAGGCTTAAAAGGGCTTATGGAGCTTCAGCTGGCATGGCCTCCATCAGAAATTATTCATGGCTGGGATGTGTTGCAAGGGAGTCTGGGAAATGCAGTGTTTACCTGGGAGGGCGTGTGCCCAGCAAAGCATTATTATGCTATTGCACAGTAGGATGGGATGGGAGAGGAAGGAAGGAAAGAGGGAGTAGGGGGGATGAAGAGAAGGAAGGAGGGAGGGAGAGGAGGAGGGAGAGAAGGAAGGAGGGAGGAGACAAGGAAGGATGGAGGGAGAAAGGAGGGAAGGAGGGAGGGAAGAGAGAGGGAAGGAAAGGAGGAAGGAAGGGAGGGAGGGAAGAAAGATGGATGGATGGAGGAAGAGAAGAATAGAAGGAAAGAAGGAGGGAGGGAAGGAGGGAGGAAGGGGAGGAGGGAAGGAGGGAGGAAAGAAGGAGGGAAGAAGGGAGGGAGGGAAGAGGAAAGACTAGACTCTAAGCATGTACAATAAGCATTGTGAGCCTCAGTTTCCTCGTCTGTAGAGAGAGAAGCATTTTCAAAGGCTGCTTGGAAGACTGAGTGACGAGGCACAGTGCACCCGCAGGTAAAGGGGGGCAACTTCACTGTTCTCCTGCCCCCAAGGACCTCCATGCTGGGCCAAGAGGACAGAGTAGGAGGTCTGCCCACTGCCCAGGAGCGCCCCAGTGGGTGGAGTGAAGACTGGGCTGGCACACTGAGACGGTGGAGTCCACTGGGAGCTCAGGGAACTCAGGGACTCTTCAGCCCCTATCTGGGAACCCACTAGGGTCAGGACCCCTGTGCCAGACCTAGCCTAGCTTGGGGAGGGCTCTGCACTGCTGGCTGCCTGCGGTCTGGCCCAGCCCCTGCCAGCACCGGCCCGTGGTGATGTCACTCAGCATGCCCAGTGACCGCAGCACTTCCCTGGGCTCTGGCCCCAGACCCACTGGCCGGCCGGACGCTCGATATATTCTGTTTTGAAAGAAAACAAACTCTTTTGAAACACTGCTGCCGGGAGCACAGGCTGAAAGTCTCGCCCCCACACTCCTTTCGCCTCTCATGGGGGCTGGTGCACATCTGAGCATCAGGGAAACCTGGGGCAGATGCCCCTTCCCCACCCTCCAAGGAAGCAGACTGGGACAGGGCCCTTGCTGTGTGGCTGCCTGGGATGCAGAGACAGCATTGAGACTGAAGGCAATAGGGAGCCATTGAAGGACTGAGAGGGAGAATGACTGGGTCAGATAAGTGTCTCAGGAAGTTGGGGCAGTGTGACCCCCATTGGAAACATGTTGCAGTTGATGTGAGTTGAACTAGGGGCATGATAGGGTGACAAATGTGAGAGACATTTAACACAAGAATCCATGTAGTGGCCACTCAGGCCCAAAAGGGCTCCAGATCATGCCAAGGCCTCCCAAGGCCACCTCAGCCTCAGGTCATCATGGCAGGAATTGGGGGCCCCTGTCTGGGAGGCTCTTGGGTTTCAGCAGAGCAGAGGGTCTGCAGAAGGCTTGCCAAGGCAGGCCCTTTGCCACATCCATGGTGGGGTGGGGTGAGGGGTGGTCCTGAAGGGTCTGGGTGGTCAGGAAACCCAGCCTGCATGGTCTCCCTCCAAGCGTGGTCAGCCCCTCGGGGGACCTGGGAACCGGGGCTGGGAATGCTCCACCTGCCAGCCTAGAGCAGCGTGATCACCCCAGCCTGGCCCCCGAGCCAGTCCAGTGCAGCGCAACAGGGTGACCCCAATAGCCTCACAGGGGCAGAGTAACAATGATGACCTCCATCTGAGCTGTCTGTTGCACCAGGGACTCGGCACCAAGGACTATCCATGTGACTGCTTTCATCCTCCAGAAGCAAGCCCAGGAGGTAGAGGCTGTCGGGGTGCCCACGCTGCAGGCGGGGAAATGGGCCCACAGAGAAGGAGGACGCTTGCTGGAGAAGACAGCCAGAGAGGGCCAGAGCCGGATCCAGCTCCCTGCAAACCCTCTGCTCACAGTTTGAACCAACCGTGAGCCCATAAGGGCATGAATATAAGGGGTGCATGTGTGTGTGTGTGTGCACGTGTGCACGTGAGAGTGTGTGTGCATATGTGCATATGTGTGTGCACATGCAAGTGTGTGCATGTGTGTGCATGTGTGTGCATATGCATGTGCAGGTGTATGTGTGCATGTGTGAGTGTCTGCATGTGTCCGTGTGCATGTGTGTGTGATATGAATGTGTGCATGTGTGTGCGTGTGTGTGTGCCTGTGCATGCATGAGTGTGTGCATATGCGTGTGTGTGCACGTGTGCATGTGCTAGTGTGTCATGTGGGTGTGAGTATGTGCGTGTGTGTGCATGCGAGTGTGTGCATGTGTGTGCATGTGTGTGTGCATATGCATGTGCAGGTGTGTGTCTGCCTGTGTGCATATGCATGTGTGTGTGCATGTGTGTGTGTGCATGTGTGCATGTATGAGTGTCTGCATGTGTGCGTGTGCATGTGTGTTTGATGTGTGTGCATGTGTGTGTGCATGTGCATGTGCAGGTGTGTGTGTGTGCATGTGTGTGGATGTACTTTAATGAAGCCACAGTTGAGAGGCAGGATCTCGCTGGTGCCCTCGCTCTCCCATCACCAGTTCTTACTGTGGGATTGAGGACAGGCCACACATGGGGCTTCTTTTCCTGTAGCTCCATGCCTGAGCCAGCCCCTGTCCCCTCAAGGACCCTAGTTCTTTCCTTGAAGAAATGGGGGTTCTCATGCCTACTTCTCACAGTGTTCAGGGACCAAGCGGTGAGTTGTGAGACTGACCACCCAGTGCCTGGGGATGGTAGAAAGGGCTCCGTGGTGCGGGAGATGGGTGGGTTGCCCTTCTGGGGACCCCTCCCCGCTTGCAGGCAGGTCCAGGCTAGTGCACAGCTCCGGGCTCCCTGGCAAGATGCTCCTGGACAGGTCTTTGTCCTCCAGCCTTGGGGAAGGGTGGGTGACTTGTCTGCCTTCTTGGAGGGGGTGCAGAAGGTAGACCGTGGTGGACATGGAATGAGGGGGTGTGTATGGGTGTGCGGGCTAGCCCCTCTTGCCACAGGGCCTTAGTACATGCCATCCCCTCCAGCTAGCAGCTTCCCCCTCCCCCGTCACACAGGTAACTCCCACCCCTGCCTCGGATCCCAGATCATGTATCCCTTCCTGGGAAGCTGACTCTGATTTCCCCGGCTAAGGCCCCCCCATGGCCCCCAGGGCCCTCCTCTATAGAAGCAGCAATGCCACACAGGGCTGTCTTCGAACGTCTGTCTGAGGGTGAGGCCCATGCCTTCCTGCCCACCACTTCATCCCTGTGCCAGCACAGTGCCAGGTGCATGGTGGGCGCTCAGAAATATTTGTAGAATGAATGAAGAGAGGAATGAATTTGGCCAACTCCGTGGCCTATGTACCTGGCTAAGGCAGCCCAGAACTTAAGGTACTTTCCAAAGCAGTTCCGGGAAAGAGCCTCAAATGATGGGAGAGGAGAAGGTAGGAGCCTGGGCCTGGGTAGCCTCTGAGGCTGGAGGGCTCCAGGGTGGCATCAAGATCAAGGTCATGGATTTTGTGGCCAGGTTGCCTGCATGCTCCCATCATCTGGCTGAGGCACCACAGACAAGGGACTCAACTGCCCTGTTCCTCAGTTTCTTCCTCTGTCAAATGGGGATACTAACACACCCTACAGGGCTTCTGTGAAGACTCAAGAGAGTTCGCATAAAGTCCTCAGAACAGTGGCTGGCTCACTGTAAGACCTGGGTGTTTGTCAGATTTCTTTATTTCTTCCTTATTTGCTTCGAAATTAAGTTTTTAAAAAAATATGAATGACAGATAAATGTTCAAGACATACATGCAAAAGAAACAAACAAAAAAAATCTAAAAGAACATTTAAATCCCTACAAATCTCACCTGCCAAAGTAACTACTTATATTAGTCAGGGTTAGGTTCCTGTGTGAATAATAGACACCTCCCCAAATAGCAGTGGACTAAACAATACAGAAATTGGTTTCTCTCTCAAGTGAGAGTCTAGAAATGGGATAGCAGGTGGTCCTGTCCTGCAACGCCTTTGGAGACAGTCATCTCCTGCCTGTTCCCTGAGCCATTGACCTGGAGGTATGGTTCTTACCTTTCAGTCCAAAACAGCAGCCAGAGCTCCAGCCATCACATCCAAGTCCCAGGCAGCAAGAAAGAAGAAGGGATGAACAAGGTGCATGTCACTTGCCTTTCAAGGAAGATTTTTGGAAGCTACAATATGTCCTTTTCTTTATCTTCTTTTCCCATGTGTAACACGGCCACACTTAGCTGCAAGAGAGTCCAGATAGGTGGTCTTTACTACAGATGGGCCATGTGTCTTTTTCACTGTAAAGCAGATCACAGGTAGCTTCCCATGTCCAAAAATAAAGATTCATAGATCATTTTTAAAGGCTGCTTGCAATTCCATCATGCAGAGGTTTGATGACTTCACCAGTATTGACAGACATGTAGACCATTGCCAGTTTTCCAGTATTACAGCCCCTGACATCCCTGGATGTATCATCTTTGCACCGGGTTGGAACATTTCCTTCCCATAAGTTCCCAGAAGTAGAAATGCTGAGTCAAAGAGGATACACTTGTGATATTTGGACATGAATTGAGAAATTGCCCTTCAGAAAGGTTGGCCCAGTTTGTACTCCTCCTCACCATCCTGTGGGGGTCCAGGATGGAGCTGAGTATGTCCCCAGACCTGAGACTCAGCTGCCCCTCCTGGGTCCCTCTTGCCATTGTGAGTTTGCTCCCATATTTTCTCCAAATTTAGGACTTTTTCCTCCCTTCCCCAAGGTAGGGGTTGGGGGAGGGTGCCCCAATCCTCCCAGTGGGCTCCTTGTGGAAGCCCCTGCCTTGGACAACACCAACCATGAGGTCCCACCCCCTCCAGATGACAGCAAGGAGCAGGAGCCTCCCCATGCCTGGGGCTGTTGTTTGAGCTAATTAGGGGCAGGTGCCTGGGGTTTTTGTTTGAGCTAAGCAGGGGCAGTGGCTGCTACCCTGAATGAGGGGCTGGGGCAGGCATCCTGTGGGTGATCACTCTGGCCCCTCAATCAGATGGACCAGGAGTACAGACACCAAGCTTTGAGATGCTTTGCTGCAAATGCCCGGAAATGTGCATCAGCCTGGCTGGGGCAGGCCTGACTGCTCCCAACCACAGCTGGCAGCAGGGTGCCAGATTTCACTCCAAATAAAAATGCAGGATGCCCAGTTTAGTCTGAATTTCTGATAAACTACAAAAGTTTTAGTATAACCTAAATACTGTATGGACATAGGATTGAAGAAAGTGCATGCTGCTCACCTGTTTAAGGAAGCTTCCTAGAAGATGTAATATGTCCTTTCTCCTTTATCTCCCATGGGTGACACAGCCACACCCAGCTGCATCATTTATTTTATTTGGCAGCCCTCACTGGCAGCACTGGGACCCCTGGAAGCAGCGAGCTCAGTGGAAAAAAACCTGGACTTTTACACCAAACAGACTGGATTCAAATCTTGCCCTTTGCCTCTGGTAGCTGTGGACTTCTGACCTAGTCACTTAACCTCTCTGTCCCTCAGGTTCCTCGTCTATACCTATGGGGGCAAGAACAGCACCGACTTCATGAGGGCATAGTGAATATTACAGGAAAGACGTCTGCTTTCAGCAATATGGAAATATACATTAGATCTACGCCTTTCCTCTATGCAATGTTCAGAAATGTATACATTTTAACAAACATCCTTTTCAGTGCATAGCTAAGGGGCACAAGAAAACAAGGGAAATATCTGCGGTGTGGAAATGAAGACAGAACTAAAGCCAAGGGCAGAAGTTTGTGGGGTGAGGACGCACAAGACCTGGGAGGGGTTGTGGTGCCCCAGAGGCTACAGCCATGCTCAACAGCCAGGAAGGGGCCAGGGATGAGGCTCCTGTCCCATGTGGGGCAGAGTCAAAGCTGAGCACCCCATGGGGAGTGGGTGTTCACAAAGTGCCTCCCTCTCAGGAAACGGGTAAAGGGGGTAAGTCTGCCTACTGGCTCAGGGAAATGAAAATGAAGTTGACGGGGGGGAGAAAAACCTCTCTACTAGGAACCCACCATCACTGGTCTGACTTCAGACTGCATTCGGATTGAAATGCCTCTATTTACCTTATGGCCTGGTGACTCTCAAGTCAAGAAATTACCATAGAGAGCGAGCCTGCACCAGTGACCCATGGGGCATCTAGAAGAATTGAACCCAAAACCTCACCAGAGAGACTTCAGGACCATCTGGGATTTCTATAAAAAAAAGTCCCGTGGAAGATGAGCTCACAATAATAAATTACAAATACAAAGGAACCGGTCACCAGGCATAGAATCAGCATGCATGAGTTTAAAACCTCCAAGGCACTGATGTTTGCAGGTGAAGATGATAGAATAATACATTTTTAGTGTTCAAGGAGCTACAAGGAGGAGTTGAAAACACATAAATGGCAAGTCATCATGAAGATGAAATAGACACGTTTCAAAATGAACCAAATAGAATTTCTGAAAATTAAAAGTTAAATTAAAGCTCCATGTCTCGACACTTCTTTGTTTGGGCCATGGTGGTGAAAAGAGTTGGGTTAATTCACCCACTGAAACAACTAGACAAAATGGATTAAATAATGATTTTTCTAAACACAATGCCAATAGGTAGAGCAGGACTGGGGCCCCCGGGAGAGGGAAACACACAAAGTGGGTATGACAACCACTCTGGCTTCCACCTAGTGGCAAATGTTTAGGGCGACAAAGAAGGAGGGGCATTGGAGCAAAGCATGGTGCTCCCAGCATTGAGGACTCAGAAATTCATCTGATAGAAAAGTAAAGCAGATGACATACCAAGGAGCCCAGTTAGGCTGACAGTAAAAATAGAAACCAGAAAACAACAGAAGTGATACAAAGGCTGAGAAAAAATAATGATCAAATGGAGCTTATATAGCAGATACACTATCCTTCAAGAGCAAGGGTGACATAAAGACATGTTTGGACCCAAAATGTTAATGGAATTTACCACTTACTTTGACAGATGAGTGGGTTTTTAAAGATGTGGTATATACACACCACATTTATTATATATAGTGTATTATATATATGCACATTATCTATGTACTATATTTTATATATTACTTTTTATATATTATATATTATATATTACATATAATATATAATATATGCAATATACAATATAAATATGCAATATACAATATACAATATAAATATATAATACAGTATATATTATATATGTAGTTATATATTTATATTGTACAATATACAATGTACAATACAAATATATAATAAATTATATCATTATATATACATTATATAATTATATATAATTATACAATATATAAATAATATATTATAATATATTAATATTATATATTATAATAATATATTAATATATATAATTATATAACATATAATATAGTATAATATAATATTATATAATAATGTATACTATATGTTATGATATATAATATATTAAAATATATAATATATAATAATACATATACTATATATTATATACAGTACACATAATATATTATAAAGTATATTTTATAAAATATACTATATATTTTTATTTATAGTATATTATATAAAATATACTATATATAACATAATATATAGTATATTATATAAAATATACTATATATTTATGTCTGTATATTATATAAAAAATATATATTTTTATATAGTATATTATATAAATATACTATATATAACATAATATATAGTATATTATATAAAATATAGTATATAGTAATATTATACACACACACACAAAGGAATATTATTCAGCCTTAACAATCTGGAAACTGCTATATGTTACAAGATGGAAGAACCCAGGGGACATAATACTAAGTGAAATACACCAATCACAGAAGGACAAATGCTGCATGATTCCACTTACATGAGGTAGCTAAAGTAGTCAAACTCGCAGAAGCAGAGACTAGAGTGGTGGGTGCTAGGGGTGGCTGGTAAGGGGGGTGCTAATCACCCAGTATCAATTTTAGTTATGCAAGATGAAGAAATGCTAGCGATCTCTATACAGCATTATGCCTAAAGATAATAATACTGTGCTGTTCACTTAAAAATCAGTCAAGGGAATAGATCTCATGGTAAATGTTTTTACCACAATAAAATAAGATGAAATAGGATTTACCACTTACGAGATCTTCACTGAAAGAAATGCAAATATAAAGAAATTGGAAAGAATTTGATGAAAATGTGAGTAAATTCAAACAAACATTGACAGTATAAAATACTATTATTATAATAAAATCATACTTTGAAAAATGTGAAAATAATACTGAATAAAAATAACAAGATAAAAGGAAGACAATCTTAAGACTCTAAGTTCTTATATTCTTCAGCAAGTTCTTATATTCTTCACCCAGTTGGGTGGAGGTAGTTAATTTATACTTACTTAAGTCAAACATGTGTGTTAAACACTGTAAATTAAATCTCCAAAAGATTAGAAGTCTATTATATAACTTCCAGCAGAGTAAGGGGCAAAAAGAATGAATAAAACTCAGTTAATCTAATATAAAACAAAAGAATAATAATCATAAGAAATACTCAAACATGGCAAGTCCAAAATGACACCAGTAGATATTATTCCTAATTATTAATTATTCCTATATTATTAATTACAGTAAATGCAAATTAACTAAAAACACAATTCAAAAGAGTTTGTAGGAACTAACTAGAAACAAACAAAATGTAGCTATATGCTGTTTACAAGAGACACACCTATGATGCAAAGACATGGAAACGTTCATGGATAAAAAATATGTATTAAGCACAAACTAACCAAGAAGAATCTGATATAGCAATGTTAATGTCAAACTTAATGGCTGTTAAGATGATAAAAAAGTGTAGAGGATGACAGGTACAATTTCCCAAGGAGATACAACAATTCTCTAGAACTTCTTGCATTCATCAGTGTGGCCTTAAAAGTATCTTTTTTAAATGGCATGATTACAAAAATAAATAAATAAATTCATAATTATAGAGTGATATTTTAATGGTCTGTTTCAATATTTGGTAGTACAACCAGGCCAAAAAAAAAAAAAAAGCAGTTTAGAATATCACAGCATAAAACAGTGTTCAAGAAGACAAACTCTGGCTAAACTACGTGGTTCAAATCCCAGTTCTCTGGCTTACTGGCTGTGTGTTTGAGCTCAGGAAAATGATTTAACCTCTCTGTGCCAATTCCTTAAAATCAATCTGTTTCCCTGGATAACCCTGACAAATATATAGTACATTTGCAAAACGAATAAACGACAATCAGAAAAAGAGACAAAAAGAAAAAGGGAGCAAATCAGAATATTTAAAAGATAGTGCCTACTTAAGTAAACTATATGCTTAATAAATCTGAAAATGTAAATGAAATGAGGTACCTTTCTTAAGAAATGGACTCAAGAAATTGAAAACTATATTAGCCCTTTAACCTTTAAAGAAATTGAGTTGGTAAATTTTTTAAAGCTTTAGTGTGCTTATCTCTAAAATGGTGGTAATAACTGTATGGTCCTCAAAGGAGTGCTACAAATATTAAATGACTCAGTATTTATAGACCAGTTGGAACAAAGTCTGGCCCATTGTTAGCACTCTCTAAGTGTTTGTTAAATAAAATAAACTATCCTGGGCTAATGGACATAAGCATATCCGGCCCTGACAATTAAAGAATAACATTCTGTGTATTCAAGAACATATGGGATATTTATAAAAATTGGCAACGTGTCAGGCCACAGAAGTCCAACGAATTCTAATAAGTGATATAATATAGAACACATTTTCTGACTACAATGAAATTAAGTTAGAAATCAATAACAAAATAACTCAAAAACTCTACATATTCAAAAATTTTTTAGAATATATTTGTAATTTGACCCCTGAACAATGTGCGGCTTAGGGGTGCCAATCCTCTGTGGAGTCAAAAATCCACATATACTTTTGACTCCTTAAATATGTAACTACTAATAACTTCTTGTTGACTGGAAACCTTGCGGATAACAGTCAATTCGCACATATTTTGCATGTTATATGTATTGTATACTATATTCTTACAATATTATAATAACATATGCTAGAGAAAAGAAAACGTTCTTAAAAGCATAAGGAAGAGAAAATATATTCACTATTCATTAAGTGGAAGTGGATCATCATTAAGGTCTTCATCCTCATCATGTTCACGTTGAGTGAGCTGAGGAGGAGGGGGTGGAGGAGAAGTGAGGAGGAGGAGGGGGTGGAGGAGAAGTGAGGAGGAGCAGGGGGTGGAGGAGGATGAGGTGGAGGAGGAAGAGGAGGTGGAGGAGGAGAGGGAGGAGGTGGAGGTGAAAGAGCAGGAGGAGGGGTGGAGAAGAAGGAGGGGGTGGAGAAGGAGGAGGGGGTGGAGGAGGAGGAGGGGGTGGAGGAGGGGTGGAGGAGGAGGAGGGGTGGAGGAGGGGGTGGAGGAGGAAAAGTGAGGAGGAGGAGGAGGGGGTGGAGGAGGATGAGGTGGAGGAGGACGAGGAGGAGAAGGGGGTGGAGAAGAAGGAGGGGGTGGAGAAGGAGGAGGGGTGGAGGAGGAGGGAGTGGAGGAGGAGGGGGTGGAGTAGGAGGATGGGGTGGAGGAGGTGGAGGAGGAAGAAGAGAAAGAGGGGGTGGAGAAGGAGGAGGGGGTGGAGGAGGAGGAGAGGTGGAGGAGGTGGGGTGGAGGAGGAGGAGGTGGAGGAGGAGGTGGAGGAGGAGGTGGAGGAGGTGGAGGATGAGGAGGAGGAATAGGAGGAGGAGGAGGGGAGGAGGTGGAGGAAGAGGAGGAGGAGGAGGTGGAGGAGGAAGTGGAGGAGGAGAAGGGGGTAGAGGATGAGGTGGAGGAGTAGGAGGAGGGGAGGAGGTGGAGGAGAAGGGGGTGGATGAGGAGGTGAAGGAGGTGGAGGAGGAGAAGGGGGTGGAGGATGAGGAGGAGGTGGAGGAGGAGGAGGAAGTGAAGGAGGAGAAGGGGGTGGAGGAGGAGGAGGAGTAGGAGGAGGTGGAGGAGGTGGAGAAGGTGGAGGAGGAGGAGGGGAGAAGGTGGAGGAGGTGGAGGAGGTAGAGAAGGTGGAGAAGGAGGAGGGGAGAAGGTGGAGGAGGTGGAGGAGGTAGAGAAGGTGGAGAAGGAGGAGGGGAGGAGGTGGAGGAGGAGGAGGAGGGGGTGGAGGTGGAGGAGGAGGAAGAGTTGACTTGCTGTCTCAGGGGTGGCAGAGGGGGGAGAAAACCTGCCTGTAAGTGGACCCATGCAGTTCAAACCCATGTTTTTCAAGGGTCAACTGTAATTCAAAGAGAAAAGAAGAAATTATTATGGAAATGATATGATGTTTTTAACTAAAAGATGGTAAAATCGACATTTGTGGGATGCAGTGAAAGTGACATTTAAAGAAAAAATAAAGTCTAAAATGCTTATATTAGAAAAGAAGAAAGGCTACACTTTTACAAAGCTAAGTGACCAACTCCCTCCCACATAAAAAAGCACATAAAAATAGGGGAAACTAGAAAAAAGTAAAAAGAAGGAAATAATAACAATCAGAGAGGACATTAATAAGTTAGAAAAAAGGAAAAAAACAGGATCAACAAAGCTAATAACTCGCTCTTTAGCAACAAAGCTTTGCAAAGACTGATTAAGTTAGAGATGGAGAAACGAAAACAGAAAAGAGAAAAATGCCAAAGGGAAGAGGCCAGGTGCAGTGGCTCATGCCTGTAATCCCAGCACTTTGGGAGGCCAAGGCAGGAGGATTGCTTGAGTCCAGGAGTTTGAAACCAGCCCGGGCAACATTGTGAGATTCTGTCTGTAATAGTTTTTTGAGCCGATTCCTTAAAATCAGTCTGTTTATCCGGATAACCCTGATGAATACACAGTACATTTACAAAATGAATAAATGACAATCGAAAAAAGAGCAAAAAGAAAAAGGGAAAAAATCAGAATATTTAAAAGCCAGTGCCTACTAAACTATATGCTTAACACATTTGAAAATGTAAATGAAATGGTACATTTCTTACAAAACAGACTCAAGAAACTGAAAACTGTGTTTTTAAGAGACAGGGTCTAGCTCTGTGACCCAGGCTGGAGGACAGTGGCGTGATCATAGCTCACTGCAGCCTCGAACTCCCGGGTTCCAGCGATCCTCCCACCTCAGCCTCCTCAGTAGGTGTGACTGCAGGTATGCACCACCGTGCTCAGCCCTACATTTCATTCTTTTTAATTTCAATATTTTTGTGATTTCTAATATTTTATAATTTATTGGTATGGTAGAAGTACATGTATGCAAATTAAAATAAAATTTATATATATTTTAGAGATGCAAGCTTGATTTTTTTTTTTTTTTTAGTAATGGAAGACAGCAAAAGAAGTTTGGAGATTCCTAGTTTAAAGCATTTAGAGCCTCTATGAAAATTTGCCCAGGTATTTACCTCACAACAGCTCTGTGAGTTCGGTATTATTTGTCCCTTCTTACGGATGAGGCAGTCCGGGCTTGGAGAGCGGGACGGAGGGCAGTGGGGGGCCTGGGACACTCTCTCCCTGGTCCGGCCAACACCTGCTTCCTGTTGATGATCCTCACCAGGCGAACAACTGCACTTTCCACACTCGGTGCCACGAACTGCAGCTCTAAGCCGGGGATTTCTGTGCAGAAATGATCCACTGAGTACAACCCACCCCAGTGCGGACACCACCCCTGCAGAATCACCTGTGGAAATAACCCCAGGCCCAGACACAGGGGCCAGCTAAGCTGTGTAGCCCTCCAAATGCAGGGAGTGCTCCCTCCGGACCCTCAGCCCACAGTCCATCCACCACAGAGGTGTCTGCCGCCCGTCAGATAATTCCTACCCAGAAAATGCTGTGTGAACACATCTGTGTGGCAGACCGGCACAGGGAGAAAGCTGACGTCCAAGGACATCTGCCAACTGTCACTTGTAAACTAGAACTTGCCTCTTTGTAGATGAAGACTGGCAGGGCTGAAGAAATGATCTCGTGTCGTAATTAATGGTGGGCTTCAGGGTGAGGTGACTCAGGTCGAATGCTGTTGAATGTTGGTGTAACGGGACTTTTATAAGAAATAAAACTGGGCTAAAACAATGATCCCCTTCCCTTCACTGGAGGAGGGAGATTCTATTCCTCTCTCTGTCTTTCCCTCTCTTTCTCCCTCTCTATATATACCAAAGGTCAAATCTTTGGTATTTTGCATTGAGTCTTTAATTATTCATTCACTTTGACCTAGTAATTGCACTTCAGAAAAATAAAGGAAAAACTCGGGGCATAAGTGGTGGTTATGGGGGGCAGGGGAAGCGGGCATGTGGTTGTTTTTCTCTTTTATTTTTCAAGTTTTTGCTTTTTCTGCATTTCTCAGGTTTGCCCTAATGAGACGCCTGACTTTAATAAGAGAAGAAACCATCAGTGTTTGCAAAGCCCCCTCAGTGTGCCTTACACTCCCTCTTTGGGCACAGCAGGCATCTTCTCTGAGTGCCAGGGCCCCGGTGACCACACACCCACATACACAGACCACCCACTCGACCCCTCAGGGGATGCTGCCATCCCCACTTGCTACATCAACTGCCTTTTCACCTTGTTTAGTAGCAGAAGTCAAGGCAGGGGCCAGGAGACCCTGGGCATGGGGCTGGGTCCGGGCAAGGTCTCGAGTCAGGGAGAGAGGGGCAAGGAGCCATGTGCCTGGAGTGAGGCTGTGTTCCTGCCCTGGGCAAGTCAGGGTGGTTGGAGCTCGCCCTTCTGGAGTGGGCCACCTCTAACTTGTTAGAGCATTTATAACCTCCTGCCTGCACCCAGAAAACCCGCCCAGGAAGCATTTCATGTGGTGAAGAGAGATTCCAAACTGGAACTTGGAGGCTCATTCCCAGCCCCTCTCTGACGCTGATTTCCTGAGTTGATTTTGCCTGTGCATTGAGCAGTTGGGGCTAGATAAGGTTTACAAGATTCTAAAAAATGATCCTGATATATGTCAGGCATACCAAAAGTATAATCAATCATAGAATAAACACCTAGGCACACCCCTACCCAGCTGAAGAAGTAAAACAGTATCAAGGTAGTGGAAATCCTTCCTGCACCCCTCCTCCCCCTCCCCAGCCTCCCACAACACTCCTCCACCCCACCTGCAGTGGGCAGAAGCATGAACCCCAGCTCTTTTTATGCACTCACTTCTTACATGTCCCTAAACAATATATGAAACAATTTTCCATAAGCATCACTTGAATACAAGCAGTCTAATATTGTATATACTTGCCTGTAACTTGCTTTTGTTTTTACTTTTCCTTTTGAAATAATGTTGAACTCACAGGAGAGTTGCACAGATGCCAAGCTCCCCAACACCCTTCACCAGCTTACCCTAGTCTTAACATCTTATATAACCACAGTCCGTTGATCAAAACTAAGACATTTACATTGGTGCATCCCCATCAACTAAGTCACACTTTGGCTCAAATTCCACCAGTGTTTCCACTCATGTCTTTTTGTGTTCTGGGATCCTGGGACTTCAGGATGCCACGTTGTATATAGCTGTATGTCTCCTTAGTCTCAATGTCATGTTAGTGAGATTTGACGTGTGTGCTCATCTTCACTGTTTCACAGTATTTTATTGTGTGAAAACAGCACAATTGATCCATCCACTCTCCTATTGATGGACATTGAGGCTGTTTTCAAATTTGCCATTAAAAATGCTGCAGCAGCTTTCCTTGTGCACATCCTCTCGTGAGCGCTAAGGGCTGAGGTTAGGAGCGGAATTGCAGGCTCATAGGGAAGGCCCAGAGTTGGCTTCACTAGGAGGCAAAGTTGCTTTCCAAAGTCCCTTGGCCAATTTACTCTGGCAAAATCCAAGTTTTCATTTCTCTATGTTCCTGCAGCACTTGCTAATGTCAGACTTCCAAATTTCTGTAAATCTTGGAGGAGCAGGATGTGAAATGACATGACTTGTTTGAATTTGCATTTCCCTGTTAGGTTGAACAGTTTCTTACTGGTTATTTGTCATCCAAGCTTTTTCTCTAAATTTCCTCTTCTGTTAAGGTTTCCCCCCACTTTTCTATAGGATGATTTTTTTTTCACAGTTTAAGTGTTTGTGTGTGTGTGTGTGTGTGTGTGTGTGATACTAATAATTTGTTATCATGGCAGACATGAAGATGTGCCTCTGACATTTCCCTTAAGGAAACGACTTGCTGATTGAATTAAGGAGCTTGGGAGGAAGGGATCATCCTGGATTATCTGGGTAGGCCCCAAACACAATGATGGTGTCTTATTAACAGAGGGGCAGAGGCAGGTTTGAGACAGACATGCAGAGTAGAGAGGCAGACAGAAGAGAAGAGACAGAGAGGAGAAGGTCAAGTGAGGTGGAAGTAGAACTCAATGGCCCACCTCCTCCCTGGCCAAAGCTGATTGGGCAAGAAGAGAAGGACCCGCGAGCTGAACCAACCCCTGTGGCTGACCAGTGGCCTCGCAGGCATTGCCCATTGAGGAGAGGAGCTTTCACAGAAAGGCTGCAGTACGTCGGGGTGCGGTGCCCATGCTGGGCCATGCGTGGGACAAGGAGAAACAGAATAATCTAGTCTTGGAGAAATGGTGGCCAGGGAGATGTGGAGAGAGAAGCAGGGATGAAGGAGACCCGGGAAGCACCGGCATTTCCAGACGCCCTGAGCACCAGCGGCTTTCAGCTCCCATCCACAGTCAGCTGTTGCAAGAGTTTCCCAGGGCTGCTGAAGCAAAGTACCCCAAACTGGGTGGTTTCAAGAAGACAGACTTATTCTCCCAGTTCTGGAGGCTGAAAGTCTGGGACGAGGTGTGTGCAGGGCCACGCTACCCCCAAAGGTTCTGGGGAAGCATCCTTCGTCACTTCTCCCTAGCTCCTGGCAGTTTCCTGTGGGTCTTTGGGGTTCCCTGGCTGGTCGAGGTCTCATTCCTGCCCCGGTCTTCGCGTGGCCACCTCCCCTCTGCGATTGTCTACCCCTGTGTCTGAATTTTCCCTTTGTGGGACACCAAACTTCTTGGGTTAGGACCCAGACTCATGACTTCATTTCAACTCCATTCCCTCTATAAAGACCCTGTCTCTAAATGAGGCCACATCTAAGGTACTAGGGGTGAGACATGAATGCATCTTTTTGGGAAGAATGAATTCATTCCCAATACCTGAGAACTCGCTTTTGTGTCCTTGTAATAGTATTCTCCTTTGATTTGAGGAGTGAGACTGGGTTTCTGTGCTTGTAACTGGGGGGTCTCCACCACAACTGTTTCTGGGTGCTCACTTCCATGTGAGTGATGAGCTGGGAGCCCTGGGGTGTGCTCCCACGGGCTGTGTCTGTCTGCTCCGCACAGCAGATGACGGCCAAAGCTGCGGGCAGAAAGTAGAGAACTGCTGCAGGCATTTGCCAGGCTGGCCTGGGAATCAGCCTCTGGCCCCTCAAACCTCCAGGAAACGAAGCAGTGGTGGGGTTCAGCCTGAACCCTAAACAACCTCCATGACTGGTCCCATTCTTATTCCGTTTTGTGGGTAGAGACTGGACTGGTGTTTGAAGGTTTCTCACATTGTTTTCCATGTCTACGCCTCCACAGTTTCCTGCGGCCGTCTGCACACCCAGACCAGAGCAGCTCCTGCCTTTGCGCCTTGCACCATGTTCCTTGGTGAACTTCTATTCATCCTTCAAAGCCCAGCAGTAACCATCCTTTAGAAAGCTTTCTTTCTGAGGGAATCAAAAAGGTAATCTCTGGAGACAGACAGATGCTGCCTGAGTGCCTGTTGTGTTGTGTGGTTGTGGGAATGTTACTTCACCTCTCTGTGCTTCAGTTTCCTCAGCTGTAATGGGGTTGGTAACAGTATCTGGGGTTACTGCTTGGGATGCACACTGGAAGATGAGTGAAGGCCCAGCGCGAGTAGAGTGCAGGCGCAATTGCTGCTGGGACTAGCGTGTAACTCGTATCCAAGTCACAATGCCCAGCCCCAGCAGCGACCTCAGCACCAGGCAGAGTGTGCTCAGCACTGGGGGGGGGGCGGGGGGCGCCAAGATGACTCAAGGGCTGCTTGTCTGTGATTCTCTCATCTCTTTTGAGGTTCAGGACCTGGAGTCTCTCCTAGATGCTCTGGGGGACCTGACAAATCCTCCAGGAGGACACAGGACGCAGGAAGGGCAGGCTCGGGGTGCACCAGGGTGGCTGCCCCGAGACACCATATCTGAGGGCTTGGGTGGAACTGGGGAGAGGGCGGCTGGGAAGGCCATCTGGGAGGAAAGGGCAGACGGCTAGGGCAGTGTCACGTGGTACAGTTTGCCAAGAAAGTGAGGTAGAGAAGAGAGCAGGAGGACAGAGGGTCACATGCCTTTCAGCCATGGCCACGAATGCTGGCTTGGCTGAGCCTCATCTTTACTGTTTGCGGAATGGGGAGAATCGTGCCTGCCCAGCCTCCTCCTTGGGGACTCAAGAGGCCTAAAGAATCAAGAGCTGCAAATGTCCTCGTGGCCTTGGAAGTTTATGGATGGTACAGATCTGGGGTGGAGGGCATGCCCAAGACAGGGAGGGCTGTCGGGGAGAGGGTCTGTGGGCTTGTGGAGTGTAGGGTTCTGTCGCTGACTCATTAGATGAACCAGGGGCCTGCACGCTGCAGCCCACCTGCCAAATCTCGCCACCACCTGCTTTTTAAAATAAAGTGTTGTTGGAACATGGCCATACCCATTCTTGTACATATTGTCTATGCCGCTCTGCTTACCAATGCCAGAGTCGGGGAGCTTTGACAGAGACTTTGACGGGACCACAGAACCAAAAACATTGACCATCTGCCACTTACAGAAATGTTTGCTGACGCCTGAGCAAAAAATTATCACTTGTCAGATGCACTCAAAGCACTGAGCACCAGGCCCTGTTTTAGGTGCCGGGCACACAGCCATGATGAAACTGGAACTTTCTACCCTCTCGGAGACAACATTCTGGTGGAGGGAGAAAGAACAAGCAAAATAAAGAAGGAAATTGTCTGGGCTGCAGGGGATACATGTTAGAAAGAGCAGGAAGCAAATCAGAGGGTGGGGGGGGCGACGGAAAAAAGGGTGTGAGGTGGCCTCACTTACGACCTGGAGAAGAGGAGGGGAAGAGCTCTGTGGGTGTCCCAGGCAGTGGGAACTATGGCCGTGCAAAAGCCCTGAGGCAGGAGGGAGGAGTCTGGGCGGCTGGAGCAGGGGAGAAGGTGAGCAGTGGGAGACGCGGACAGCAGGTTACAGCCACCCCCGGTAGGGCCTTCCAGGCTGGTGTGGGGACTTGGGCATTTACTTTGATAGGAATGAGCAACCACGGGGGTTTCTGAGTAGAGGAGGGCTGTAGTCTGACGTAGGCTAGGCAGGACCCCTGGGCTCTGTGCTGTGGAGCAAAAGGACAGCAGCCGGGCCAGGATAGAGATGCAAGTGGACCAGGGTGGTGGCCGTGTGCAGAGGCAGGCAGGTTCCAGAAGGTTCTGGAAGCAGGTGCCCTGTCCAGACTGGGCTCAGATGTAGTCTAGTCCAAACTAGACTCCTGCATCAGATGTAGGAGGCAAGAGAAGAAGGGGCCCAGCATGACTCTAAACCTCAAGGTTGTGTTTGCCTGTCTCATCTGTCTTTCCTTTCTGCCTCCCAGTCTGTGAGCCCCTTGAGGTTGGGGCCACCCCTGGCCATCTTGTCCCTCACGGCCGCCACTGTCCACAGCTCTGCAGGGCACCCACCCAGTATCTGTGGGGTAAGTGAATGCATGAGTGAACCAATGGTGGCCTTCTGCTTCCTTGGGGAGTGTTAAGGGTTGAGTTACATTCTCCTCAAAATTCCTAAGTTGAAGCCTTAACCGTCTGTGCCCCAGAATGTGACTGTATTTGGCGACACAATCTTTAAAAAGATAAAGTTAAGGCCAGGTGCGGTGGCTCACGCCTTTAATCCTAGCACTTTGGGAAGCCAAGGCAGGTGGATCGCCTGAGGCCAGGAGTTCAAGACCAGCTTGGCCAATGTGGTGAAACCCCGTCTCTACTAAACATACAAAAAAGTACCTGGGCATGGTGGTGGGTCCCTGTAGTCCCAGCTATTTGAGAGGTGGAGGTTGCAGTGAGCCAAGATCGCACCATTGCACTCCAGTCTGGGCAACAGAGTGAGACTCCAACTCAAAAAAAAAAAAAAAAGTAATTAGGTTAAAATGAGGCCATTAGAATGGGGCCTACTGATGTCCTTATAAGAAGAGGAGATTGAGACACAGACACACACAGAGGGACAACAATGTGAGGACACAGGGGGAAGGTGGCACTCGCAAGCCAGGGAGAGAGGCCTCGGGAGGACCCAGGCCTGTGACACCGAAACCTTGGACTTCCAGCCTGTAGAATGTGGGACAACACCTGTCTGCCATGGAAGCCCAGCCTGCGGTGCTGCACTCTGGTGGCTGCAGGAATTGCAGCACAGGGTGAGGCAGACGGTGGGCGTGGAGGAGGGCACACCGCCATGGCTGAAGAAACAGATTCTTCGTAGAGTGCGGCACACGGCCAGGCACATGGAAGTTGGTGGCTGAGCTGGGGCAGGACTTGACCTCCTGGACTCACCTCCATCTGGGGGAGGCTGGGCCAGGTGGCAGGCAGTGTGCACGTGGCCCCTGGGGTGGCTGCAAGACGCTGCCCGCAGAAGCATGGGAACTCCAGCTGTCAGCACTAGCTCAGCTGCGACCCACACCTGGCATTTTACGGCTGCAGAGGAAAACAGGCCTGATGGGTGTGGCCTCCTCCCCAGTGGCCTCCTGTGCCCAGGACAGGGCACCTCAGGCCTCGGAGGCTCCTCCCTAGCCCACCCCCTTGGGTGCCTGTTGTGCCGTGGGTGGGTGGGGCAGATCTGGCTCACAGCCAGGCGGCGGCTCATCCCACCAGACGCTTCCTCTGCATGGGTCTGCTTCCTGCAAATCCGGCAGCTCAGCCAGGGCCCTCTCCACTGCCGTCCACCGCTCCGTGTGGGGCTGGGCTGGAGTCTGGGGCCGAGATGAGCCAGACCTGTGGCCAGGGAGGGCCCTGCTCATCCCCCAGGCTTCCCCGGACGGCACTGGGGTGGGGGCACCCCAATGGTAGCTGCGTCTTCACCTTGCTCCCCCGTGCATGGAGCTGCAAGAGCAGGAAGCCCATTCCCAGCACAGTCTACTCCCTGGGGCTTGAGCGGCCCACAAGGGACGAGGTCACGTTCTGCAGAGGCCACATGCAAAGGGCGGGGCTCACCCTGGGCCTGAGGGGCCACCAGGCTGGCCTCTTCCCAGAGACCCTTGGTAGAGGAGATGACTCAGGGTGACTCTAGATATGCAGTCTGAGCCCAGATGTGGGGTCTGGTGCCCTGTCCCTCTGTCAGGGCTCAACGTGTGACCTTGGGTGGACAGGACCCCACTGGACCCACTTCCTCCAACGGTGCTGAGAGGGAGAATTGGCCTGGGACTCCCTGGGGTCCCTAGGTGGCACCGGAGAGGTCACACTTCATGCTGGCAGGGGCCCCTGCAGACTCTTACTCCAGAAGAGGATGGGTTTAGCCCTGAGCAGGGTTGGGGAGGGGTCTCGGTGCAGTGAGAAGAACAGCTCCCTGTCCTCATGCTGTCTGAGCAGGGACAGGTGCCTGCGAAGTTGTGAGTCCCTCAGCCCACAGGTGAGAGCGGCGGCCGGGGTGGGCCCCGGGTTTCTGCGTGTGTCTCGGGCTGTGCAGTGTGGCCAGCAGGTCCACCCCACTGTGCGGAGCTGTTCTCAGGGGCGGCCTCCTCCTCCTTGTCCTGTTTGTCCTCATAACAGTAGCTACTCTCCCGGGCCTGGGGCCCGCACAGACCGGCTCCTCGGTCGCCCAGGGATGGTCCAGTCACGGCTGCAGTCTTTTGGCTGGGTAAGGTCGCGCATTCACCACGTGAATTGTGATTAGAATGTGGACGTCTGGGGGCCGTCATTCAGCCAACTGCACACAGGAAGGAGACGTAGGAGTGAAGACATCAGAGGATCCCCCACAGAGAAGTGAGTGTGGGGGTCCCAGGGACAGCATGGGGTGGGGGGTCAGCACGTCTGGGTGATTTGGGAAGATGAGACGTGCTGGGGAGCACTGGAAAGTTAGCTGGGCCCAGAGCACGCAGCTCCCTCTCCAGGCCCTGGCTTTAGAGGGCCTCCACCTGGCCCTCCCCAGGCAAAGAGCAGGGAATTCTCAGGCTAGGGACACATGGGCACCGAGGGCCCGGGCTCTGAGGACCCAGGAAGTGGGCTCCTGGCCTGTGGCCCACGCCTGCCTGCAGTCCCTGCGTCACCCACGGCTCCCCGAAAACCCAATTGTTTGTTTGCCCTACACAGCTGACTCCCCACCCCACCCACTAGATGTCAGTTCCGGGTCCGGAGGCGTGTCCTTTCCAGCTCAGGGTCCTCACACCATGCCCAGGGCACCTGACTCGCGGTAGGCGCTTCTCCATCATTATCTGCAGAATGAATGAATGTGTGAATGAATGAATGAGCCTTGGAGCTGCCTATGAGGAAGGTAATTCCTATCATCACCCCAGCGTACACATGAGGTGACTGGGGTCAGCCCACGACACGCAGCTGCAGAGCAGTGAGTCGGGGACACCTGGGTCTAATCTCGGCTTTACAGTGACCCTCGGCTGAAAGCTCTCCGGCCCTTCCTCCAGGGTTGCTGGCTCCGTGCTGAGCCCAACCCCTTCTCTGAGCAGCTTTGAGCCCAGAAGCCCCTGTAGGCCACATCTGGGGTGGCCTCGAGGATCTTGGGGTAGTGTTGGGGGTGGTCACAAACGGGCCTCAGGCTGGTGCCTGTGGGCCGTGGGGGATATCTGAACATTTCCTCTTCCCTTCCTGGGAAGGGGGTGCCAGGGATCTGGGGGCCCAGCCAAGGCCCTGCCTTCGGCCCAAAATGTCCCTGCTAGATGGAGTCGCCAGGCCTCCAGGAGGCCCTTCTTTCCACTGTCTGGGAGGGATGAGACAGTAACGAACCCATCAGGCTCTCGTCTTCACCCTGGGGAACTGGCAGGTGGGAGGGGGAGAGATTGGGGCTGGTGGCCCAGAGGGGTGACAGCAGGGTCAGAAGCTGGCTCTGTGGCAGAGCAGGTCCCTAGGTAGGAGAGGGCAGGGCTCGGAGGCACACACCGGCACACACCAACACACCCGGCACATGCAAGAATACACCCTGGGTGCTCCAGGACACGCCCTCGCAGAAACGCACACGCCCACCCATGATATATCCACCCAGGAACATACCCACCCACACGTGACACGCCCACCCGTGAACACACACCTGTGAACGCACACACCCACCCGTGATATATCCACCCAGGAACACACACACCCACCCGTGACACGCCCACCCGTGAACGCACACACCCACCCAGAAACACACACGCCCACCCATGATACATCCACCCAGGAACACACCCACCCACCTGTGACACGCCCACCCGTGAACGCACATCTGTGAACGCACACACCCACCCGTGATATATCCACCCAGGAACACACACACCCACCCGTGACACGCCCACCCGTGAACGCACAAACCCACCCAGAAACACACACCCCCACCCATGATACATCCACCCAGGAACACACACACCCACCCGTGACACGCCCACCCGTGAATGCCCACCCGTGAACGCACACCTGTGAACGCACACACCCACCCAGAAACGCACACGCCCACCCATGATACATCCACCCAGGAACACACACACCTACCCGTGACACGCCCACCCGTGAACGCACACCTGTGAATGCACACACCCACCCGTGATATATCCACCCAGGAACACACACACCCACCCGTGACACGCCCACCCGTGAACGCACACGCCCGCCCAGAAACGCACACGCCCACCCGTGATACATCCACCCAGGAACACACACACACCCATGACACGCCTACCCGTGAACGCACACGCCCACCCAGAAACGCACACGCCCACCCGTGATACATCCACCCAGGAACACACACACACCCATGACACGCCCACCCGTGAACGCACACGCCCGCCCAGAAACGCACACGCCCACCCGTGATACATCCACCCAGGAACACACACACACCCATGACACGCCTACCCGTGAACGCACACGCCCGCCCAGAAACGCACACGCTCACCCATGAACACACACGCCCACCCGTGAATGCAGACGCCCACCTGTGACACGTTCACCCAGGAACACACGTGCCCACCCAGAAACGCACACACCCACCCGTGAACGCAGATGTCCACCCAGGAACGCACACGCCCACCCCTGAATGCACACGTCCACCAGTGAATGCAGACACCCACCTGTAACACGCCCACCCATGAACGTACACGCCCACCCAGAAACTCATGCACCCACCCGTGAATGCAGACGTCCACCCCTGAACACACACGACCACCCGTGAATGCAGACGCCCACCCGTGACATGTTCACCCAGGAACGCACACGCCCACCCATGAACACACACGCCCACCCAGAAACTCATGCACCCACCCGTGAACGCAGATGTCCACCCGTGAACGTGCATGCCCACCCAGGAACGCAGACGCCCACCCCCGAATGCAGACGCCCACCCGTGAATGCACATGCCCACCCCGAATGCAGACGCCCACCCGTGAATGCACATGCCCACCCCAGGGGGTGGCGTGCCCAGCTCTGTTTGGCATGGCATGCAGCTTCTCATCTAGAGTCCCAGCTGAAAATGAACCCCTCTGGGAACAAATCTACTTGATTTAAAAACAGAACTCAGATGCCGGTGCTGTGGGGGGTGGGGGACTTGGAGCGGGGGGAAGAGCCCTGCACCCTGCAGCAGGTACCAAGGGCGGCGTCACACAGACTGTGGGATTAGGTGGCAGAGGCTGTTCCGATGTGTGGGAACTGAGGGGGTTCCCAGGATGTGAGACTTTTGGTGCTGAAACTGGGAAAGTCCTGGGCGAGCTGGGACAAGTCGCTCACCCTACTAGAGACAGTTGGGCGAAGGAGACACATTGGGATCATTCTCCCATGGCCTTCAAGTGTCAGGACAGGGGCTGGGGACCTCCCATATAACAAGCAGCCTCAGGAGACTCCAGGCAGGCAGGGGCGTCGGGGGCTGCAACTCCAGAATGGCCACGGCTTCTGTCCGGCCCCTTTGTAACACAGAGCACCCAGCGGGAGCAGCCGCCCCCCTGCCTCACACCTAACCCAGCAGGGGCCATTGTGGACCCCGACTTCCCAGGGCTGGGACCTGCCTGGGGCTACTGACTCAGGTGTCTGATGTCCCTTGTCACGGTGGCTGTCTCCCTCCCAAACGTCCTGCCTGGGGCTACTGACTCAGGTGTCTGATGTCCCGTGTCACGGTGGCTGCCTCCCTCCCAAACGCCCTGCCCGTGGGCTTCTCCCTGGACATGCCAGGGGGTTTGCTTCCCTTCACCACAGGCTCCTGCTCCCCTTCCAGGCTCCCAGGGAGGAGACCTGTGCTCGATAGATCTCTAGAAAAGGTCCCATAGAGGTCTGAGTTCAGAGGTCCTTTCAGGGTGGGGCACATCCTCCTGTCACCCACATGGCTGGCCGGGTGTCCCATGCTGTACACACACGAAGGACATGAGCAATCAGGGGTCCATGAAAGCCATTTCTACCACACGCCAGGCTGGGCTTCGCGGAGGTGCCCTGGGGAAACCCATAGGGAGGTACAGCCTGGACTGAACAGGGAGGCAGCCCCCATTCATCAGCTCCTCTGGCACGCATTAGTTGAGTATCTACTGAGTGCAGAGCCCTAGGCCAGGTGGCTCTGGCGGCTGGGATGGTCAGGCTCCTGCTCCCTTGAACACTGGAGCTGACACTGGTCTCTCCCTGTTTGCTCTCCCCGAGCCGGGACTCCACGCAGCCTGAATTGGGATTGTCCTACTCTGAGCCCTCCCATCCCTGAGGCCTGAGATTTGGGGCCTCGTGAAGCCTTGAAGACGCCCTGAGCCCGCCAGAGCTGAGACTGCATCTGCTGGCACCTGAGCTATGGGGACCACTGGCCTGGCAAGGGCTATGCTCTCCCTGCAAGAGCTGGTGGCATAGGGCTTCTGTGTCCTTCCATCCCAACAAGGCCCATGCCCTCTGCACACAGGCAGCGGGTGAGCCCTGGACACAGGGTGCGGGGTGCACACCCCTGTGGAGCTCAGAACCAGGTTAGCAGCATCAGCACCTGGTGTGACGAGGACCACAGTGCCCCTGGGGTTTGGCTTTCACCCCTGTCCGTTTCAAAGCTCAGCACCGCCACACCTGCCGAAGCTGGTCACTGTGGGACAAGCCAAAGCTAAGGACCCTCCTTCCTGAGACAGCCACCCCCTTACTCAGCATCCTCCCTGCCCTTCCCTTTTCATCTTCCCTCAACATTTTAAAGTCAGACACACGAGGTGAACCATTTCTAGCCTCTTTTTCCTCATCTGTAAACACTGAACAAAAATCCCTCCCCACCGGGCACAGTGGCTCCCACCTGTAATCCCAATACTTTGGGACGCCAAGGTGGGCAGATTCCCTTCAGTCCAGGAGTTCAAGACCAGCCTGGCCAACATGGCAAAACCCCGTCTCTACTAAAAATACAAAAATTAACCAGTAGTTCCAGCTACTCAGGAGGATGAGATGGGAGGATTACCTGAGCTTGGGAGATAGAAGGAGCAGTGAGCCAAGATCACACCACTGCACTCCAGCCTGGGCGACAAAGACAAACCTTGTCTCAAAAAAAAAAAACAAAAACAAAAACAGAAAAACAGTCCTGCCTGACAACATTGCTGGAACGATGGAGTAGCACCGGGCTCAGAAAGCACATGGCTCCCATCCCGCACACGGTAGAGCCACAGGAAGCACAGACTGTGTGGACTGTGAGGCCACAGCTGCTAAGATGGCAGAAGAGCAGGAGGAGAAGTCCTTGCCCAAGACCCAGTAGGTGCTTGATCAATGGGTTCCCTTCTAACTTTATGAAAAGTTCTCTTTCCTTCGTCTTATTTTTGCTTAATTTTTTATTTATTTATTTTTTTGAGACGGAGTGTCACTCTGTTGCCCAGGCATGATCTTGGCTCACTGCAACCTCCACCTCCGGGGCTCAAGGGATTCTCCTCCCTCCCGAGTAGCTGGGACTACAGGCACCCGCCACCACACCCGGCTGATTTTTTTGTATTTTAGTAGAGACGGGGTTTCATCACGTTGGCCAGGGTGGTCTCGAACTCCTGAACTCAGCAAGCTGGATGCCTTGGCTTCCCAAAGTGCTGGGATTGCAGGCGTGAGCCACCGTGCCTGGCCTTTCCTTCCTCTTAAAACATGACTCAGATATAATGAAACTCCTTGGCTGGCACCATCCCTGGAGGGTCTCAGCAGGAGCACTGCAGAGGCGGAGTGCCGGAGTGCTGGGGCCGGAGTGCTGGGGCCAGAGACCGAATTTCTCTGGCACTGTCACGGAGCTCCCCTGGGTCTCAGTTTCCCCAACTCCAAAGTGAGAATCATCACCGAATGTTGTATCGTGGGTTGTTGAGGAGTCTGAGAGATGATAGAGCAGGGAAAGCCCTGAGAACAGGGGCTGACATGCAGGTGTTCCTATCCGGTACTGCTAAAATATTAGCACTTACTAATCAAGGGTCCAGACCGAGAGGGCAGTTTCTATCTAGAACCAGCCCCTATCGCCTTCCCTGCACCAGCAAGGCCTGTGTGGGGTGCCCTGGTCTTTCCTCTGCTGTTACAATGACCCACGGCTGCTGGCACCATGAGGATCCCGACTCCAGGAGGGCCCGGGCACGCAGTGGGCCTCATGGCAGGTCAATCTCCGTCCTCCTGGCGCTCCTCTCCCTGCCTGCATGGCGGGCCCAGGGGCCTCTGCCGGGCGGGTGGCCGGGTGGGCTCCAGCGGAGGCCTCTGCTCCCCATGTGCCCCACTGAGCACAGACGCCATCTGTCTCTGCTGGCTTCCCGGCGGCTGCAGGGCGTCTGGTCAGCTCCCTGCACACAGGCTGTGGCTTGTTTGCTGCCTAAGCAGCTCCCTTTGGGGTCTCTCTATGAGAGACTACAGGCTGTCTGAACTGGGAGAGTCAGAGATGTTTCCACCGGTTGGAGCTGTTTGTTTGTCTTTTCGGAGCCCACAAAGGGGCCCTGGGCAGCTCTGCTTGGAACTTCAGACTATGTGGGGACCAACCTCGGTCAGCTGGGAAGCCAGACCACACTCAGGCCTGCAGACAGGGCCACGGGGTTTGGTCTGTGCCCTACCCTGAGGCCAGCCTAGAGTGGCCACTCACTGGCAGTGAGGCGTAGGAAGGCTGGACAGCCAGTGGGCACATTCCCGGGGCACCTTCCCAGCCTCGTGACCTCCTTGGCTCTCAAAGCAACCTTCTCAGAGCCAGGGCAACCAGAACGCTTCCTCCAGCGGGGTCGGGGCCCCCTGGGAGGAGCAGGGAAGCTTTGCACAGCCAAGCTCACCCCAGTGGTTGGTCAGGCCAGAAGCAGAAGGGCCAGTCAGGATGCTCAGAGGTTCTGGCCACTGGTGTGCTCTGGCCTGATGGCATCAAGCTTCAGACCCCAAGGAGAGCCACCCAGCGAGGAACAACTGGTGCCAGGGCCGCAGACACCTGGCTGCCATCTTGGAATCTGGAGCTCGCAAATAACTTCAGGACTTAGTGGCCCCAGCAGCCACAAATGAGAGCCATTGCCCTAGGGGGCAAAAGGGGCTTTGGATTCCTGGCTTGGGACTGCTTTAAATGATCCCCATCCAAAACCACCACCAGACTTACTTGCACCAAGAAGTGTACACAGATCCTGCAAGCCCCTGTGGGCGGTTGCAGAGACAGTGTGGAGGACCAGGCATGGAACTTTCTTTTTTTTTTTTTTTTTTTTTTTTTTTTTTTGAGACGGAGTCTCGCTCTGTCGCCCAGGCTGGAGTGCAGTGGCCGGATCTCAGCTCACTGCAAGCTCCGCCTCCCGGGTTTACGCCATTCTCCTGCCTCAGCCTCCCGAGTAGCTGGGACTACAGGCGCCCGCCGCCTCGCCCGGCTAGTTTTTTGTATTTTTTAGTAGAGACGGGGTTTCACCATGTTCGCCAGGATGGTCTCGATCTCCTGACCTTGTGATCCGCCCGTCTCGGCCTCCCAAAGTGCTGGGATTACAGGCTTGAGCCACCGCGCCCGGCCGGAACTTTCATTCCAAGTTCCTATACCCGCAGAGTCCAGAACTGGGCTTGGGTTGAGGGGAGCACAGAGCAGACATAAGCTTGAGTGGAGCAAAAGGAAGAGTCCATGGGGAGGGGAGGGGCAGGCTGCAGGGCTTGTGGTGACCACAGCAGCTAGAGAATCCTGTCTTGGAGGCAGAGACTCACCTGCCCAGGGCACACAGGAGACGTTCTCAGGGCAGCTCCTTGCTGCCTGCGGAGGGCCCAGGTCACTGTCTGCAGGACGGGGCCTTAGTTGCCAGGCACCTCAAGCAGGCCCACCTGCCTGACGGCCCAGGAATCTCAGAGGAGAGCTGCTGCGCTGGGGCCTGAGCACAGCCGCAAAGGAGACGACAACCGGAGGATGGAGAGAGGCCACGGAGGAGGACAGGCAGGCGACGCCAAAGATACGTGGCTGGGAATCACACAGGGTCAGCGATTGTGGTCACATTGGGAGACAATTAAGGGCCATCTAGCACCCAGCACAGGCGTTGTATGTGGCCTGTCTCAAAGCCCCAAGGCTCTGTTTTCAAGCAAGCAGACACTCAGGCCACGCCCGGCTCCCTGGCTCAGCGGGCCTGACTCCAGCCGTATTCATCAGTCAGGATGGGAGAAGTCGTATTGCAGGAACAGCGGATGCCAAATCTCGGCAGCTCCAGACAGCAAAGGCTGATTCCTCACGCACACAATGTGTCCCCCACACACCTGCAGGGGCCTCCGTGAGCCGAACAGCCACAGTCTCAGATTTGCAGAGGGCAGGGGAGCGCTGGGAAATCTTGCAATGAGGTGCTCTGCTTGGGTAGTAATACCACACCTCTGCTTGCAACTCATTGGCCAGCTCCAGTCACATGACCCTCCCGCCAGCAGAGGGACCAGAAGTGTGCCTACCTTAGGCCCAGAGATGAGAGCCAGACGTCGACAGTGAACAGCACCAGGAAGCACTACGGTTTAAGGGCCTGGCCTTTGGGGCTAGTGGACCTGGGCTTGAATGGCAACTCTGGTACTGATAGCTGGATGACCCTGAGGCCAAAAGGAAAGCATTTGCCAGCGCCACACGGAGAGCCATGGCAGAGCTGGGCCTGGCTTGTCAGGCTCAGGGTTTCGAGGCCTGTGAGCCCTGGCCACCAGCATCTCCCCCCATCACAGATAAATGGAATCACGCAGGTGACTTGGCCTCCGCTCTGGGCTGTCCTGCATGCCTGGGCCCTGGGAACCTTTGCTTCTTTCTGTTCCTCTTCAGTGTGGGCAACAGGCCCTTCCCTGATGAGTCTAGGGGTGGCTGGGAAGAGGGGTCATGTTGAGCCCCTTCACCTCCGCATCCCCCTCAGCACATAGGGACCAGAGGGCAAAGCAGCTGGAGGGGGAGACTGGAATGAAGGTGAAGGGTCAGACAGTGAGAGGAGGGGAGGGAGAGGAGGAGGAGGAGGGAGAGGTAAGAAGGGATGGAGAATGCGGGCATGGGTGGGCGCTGAGGAGGGGTAGGATGGGGTGCGACGGGGGAGTGGTGCTTGCAGCAGGTGGGCAAACAACCTAAAATGAAGACCTTGGACAGAGAGGGGAAGGCGGCCCCATCCAAGGTGCACTGAGGCGTGTTCTGGCGCAGGACGCCGGGGGCCTCCCGGCTTCTCACCACAGAGCTAAATACCCAGAGGGGATGGAACCTGGATTTGCAAAGATCTTTGGGGAAGGATGAAGGAGCCAGGGGCCTGGGGTGTTGGGTTGTGGCCGTGTGTGGGCAGAGATTATTCTAGTAACTCAACAGCACGATCCTACCTCAAAAACCCACATCCTGTCTGGAGAGCTGCCCGGGCACCACCTTCCCTTTCTGCCCCTCCGCCACCTTCTGTGTTAGCGGGTAGGGGGACTCTGCTGCAAAGGCAGACAGGAGTGGAAGGTGGAGTGCGTGATGGAAATAAACAGGGAACCCATCGTTTGATGGGAACTGCCCTGGGTTTTGGAGGCAGGGGGGACTTGTAGAGGAAACGAGAAGTTTGGGGGACAAGGTCAAGGTTTGATGGGGCTGGCGAGGGCCAGGCATGTGGGAGGCAGAGAGTGACATGAGGGAGGGAGCAGGTTAGAACAGCAAAGGATGCTGGGAATATCCCAAACTGCCCCTGGATGATGGAGGCTCAGAGAGGGTGCATGACTGCCCGTGTCTCCCAGCACACCCCGGGGAGCTGAGGAAAAGGCTCAGGGGCTGACAGATACAGGGACTGAGCGCAGCTAGGATAACCCTACTGAGGGAGCCAGAGGGGCCCTGGGGAGATGCCTGGCGGGCCCGTCTCCTAGCGACTGAAGTCCCGCCACCCCGCGGGCCCCTTGCGCTGGGCACTGCCCACCCCTGACACCGGCTGCGAGGACTTTTCACTGCTGTTCTGCATGAATAAGCGCCAGGCCTCTTGCCAATTGTCCCCCTCTTAAAAGGCAGCCCTGGCGAAAGGCCTTTTCAAGTGGGATCGCACAGTGCCACCCAGGCTGGGCGGGCATTGCTGGGGGGAGCCGGGGTCCTGCTCGACCGCCGGGGTCGGGGGGCCCACAAAGCGTGGTGATGGCAGCTCCACGCACTCAGCGCCACAGCCCTGCTTACTAATCTGCAAAACTCACACTGATGCCTTTGGAGCGGAGATTGAGTGAAAACGATGTCCTCAGGGAAGTGGCCTTGAAGGTGCAGTCCTGGGTTCCTCACTACACTGATTTTTAAAGGGCTGCAAACACCCATGGGCAGCCGGGTGTATCCAGAAGCCCCAGGGCTGGAGTGGAGGCTGGGATTTGGGATATGCCCAGGCTGGTGGGGAGGCTGGGGAGGGACCCAACTGGGGCAGAGTGGGGCGAGTCTTTTTGGGAGCTGGGGACACTGGCCAGCCTCGACTGTGCATTGGACACACACCCACGTTCCCCCACACAGCTGGGCCCCAGTGGATTGCCTGGAAACTGGCCATCCTAGACCAGCAAGTGGGAAAACCAGCAAGGGGGGAGGAGCAGGAGTCAGGATCCAGGCAGGGATCCCAAGGCAGGGATCCCGGACCACAGGGGAGGAGGCAAAGAGGGGGAGCTCTGCATCCCAGCCCATCTGGCCCCATGTCCAGTCCCCCAGAACACTGGGCCCCCTCTTGGGATCTTCCAGGGTGGATGGGTGCCTCCACTGATCCCTCAACCCCAGGAAGACAGTGACCAAGGCTGGTGTCGCGGGGAGTAGGAAGTATCAGGGTCTCCTCTGGGCTGAGGGGCTCCCCCAGCCACTCCTGGAGGCAGCCTGTCCCCAAAGGCTCGTTCTGTGGAAGTCAGTCCTGCTGTACGTATTGAAATTTGCAGACTAAACGCCTCCAGGGATTGAGGTTGGTTTCCTCCAGTTCACGCCACTCTCCTCCGTTCGTAAATGTTTGCAATTTTCCATCGTAATTGTTAAAGGGCATTCGAATCATAGTTTCTTATAAAGCTAAGCCTTTGTCTACCCTATGGCCCAGCAAGCCCATTCCAGGGTATCTGAGCAGGAGAAATGAATGCAGACGTCCACACGGAAGCTCTGCACACACAGGAGTTCACAGTGTCTCTATTCCCCAAACCGGACTCACCCACACACCCACCAGCAGGCAACAGCGGTAGGTCCACACAACAGAACATTGCTCAGCAGGGAAAAAGGACAAACCACAGATGCGACATTGGCGAGTCCCAAAAACACTGCGTTGAGCAAAAGAAGCCAGACAGAGAATGCACCATGTGAGTCTATTTATACAAAGTTCAAAACGTGCAAAATTCATCTACGGCAATGGGAGGTATTGAGTATGCTGGCGACCGAGAGAACTTGTAGGGTTGCCGGGGGTGTGGGTGATGTAGGTGTAGAGACGTGGAAGAGGTCATTGAGTCATCATGTAAGATCTGGCTGTTTTACCATATGAACATTGTAGTGAATTTTTAAAAAAATCAGTTGATTCTGATGGGAAAATGGAGAGGAAGGAAGGTGGTTGGTGGAACGCCATCATGTGGTGTGGATGACACCGACTTGTAGGACCGGAAGAAACCAGGGTCACACAGCACAGTCCCTATCATGTGCTGTGCGGCTCTGGGCAGGTTGCTCCCCCTCTCTGTGCCTCTCTTCCTTCACTGGGCGTGGTAAGGTAAGATGAGGCCTGGGAAGCACAGGTTAGCCCATCACCACCCGGCTGGTGTTTCTACCATTTGTGATGACTGTTCTGGTTTCCCTGGGTCTCCTCCGTGTGTCCTGGCAGCGTGCGCCTCACCCTGCCTCTGTGCCTAGTGGGTTCCAGAGGCCCGCTCCGTGCTGTCAGGACCCAGCTATGGGAGATAGATGGACACGTGTCCCTCAGTAGGGATTCTGACACAGCCCAGCTCTACCATGCCCTGGCAAGGGCCTGTGGTGCAGCAGTGCAGTAGGACACATCGTGGTCCATGCCGGACACTAATCCCTTTAAAGCGAATCTGTCCCCAGACTCCAGATACCCCTGGAGGTGACAGGGACCCTGTGTCCACAGCAGGGTGGGTAGCTGGTCCCAGGCTGCTGATCAAATCCACAGTGGAGTCACGGCTGGCGTTGGGGCCCCAAGTGCTAACCTGCAGTAAGGTGGCTCCCAGGAGGGCAGGGGTACAGGCAAGGACAAGGTGTCCCAGGGTGGGAGGGCTCTGAAAGGGCAGAATCAGATCCCCATCTCCTGCACCGAGCCGCAGTGAGCCTCAAGGGTGCCTCCCCCATCATCACTGAGCGCCCCTGGGGTCAATGCTAGGCGGGGAGCTGTCCTCCTTACCTCCCTCGGAAGCCTGCCGCTGGGAGGGCTGAAGGTGGCTTCATGATGGCGGGAGGTAACGTTACAACCTGTTCTGAAGAGGGGTGGGCCGGCAGGCAGGCCTGTGGTCTGATCCAAGTCAGGGAGTGGCCCGAAGGGAAGGATGGGAGGCAAAAGCAGGAGGCAGATGACTTTCCTGGAGCCAGAAAAGCCCATGCAAAGGCCCTGGGTTGGACCACAGCATGGCCCACTAAAAGACCTGAAAGAGGAGAAGGAGCTGGAGGGGCCAGAGCGCCTGGACCATGAAGGAAGCTGGATTTGCGGGTGGCAGTGGGAGCTACAGGGGTTTGCCAACCTAGGTGACCTGGCCCGATTCTCCAGGGCTGCCGCTCCAGGCTCATCCTCCCGCACTGACCCCAGCCATCGGGAAGGAGAGGCTGGCAGGCCGTCCACACTGCAGGGCCCACCCACGGCCTCTGCCCTTCCTTGGGCCTGGGAAAGACAGAGGCTTCTGCTCCCATCCCCCAGAGGGCCAGGGAGGGCAGCGGGGTTGGGGAGGAACGCTGTGGGAAACAGCACAGTCCCGCGGGGCTCTGCCTGGGCCCTGTGGCTTCTTGCACCAGATAAAGGCTTTGCGCCTCCACAGAGCAGCAGACCCTGGGAGCTGGCGTGGAAGCGGAATCCTGCCAGTTCCCTCCCAGGTCCCCCCACCATGGGGACAGGAGCAGAGCAGTGTGGGTTGCGGGTCTCTGCCAAGCAAGAGACACGGGGAACAGAGACCTGCCGTGATCACAGGGCCACGCAGGGACAGGGCTGGATTTAGGTCCAGGTCACTGGACCCCTAAGAGGGACATTTTCTGTGGGCAGCCTGGGAAAGCCAGTGGTGGGCGTGGCTGGTGGTTTAATTCATCATCACACATCTGCTCTGTCGGTCCCCTGGTTCCTGGCTGCCTGGCTCCCCCTCTAGACTAGAAACACCACCGAGAAGAAATCTTTGTCTTTTTTCTTTCTTCCTCTTTTGAGTGGAGGCTTTGCTCTGTCACCCAGGCTGGTGTGTGGTGGCACAATCACAGCTCACTGCAGCCTGAGGCCCGGCTTCAGGGATCCTAACTCCTCAGCCTCCCAAGTAGCTGAGTCCACAGGCGTGTACCACCATGCCTGGTTAATTTTTTTTCTTTTCTGCAGAGGTGGGGTCTTGCTGTGTTGCTCGGGCTGGTCTTGAACTCCTGGGCTCAGGCAGTGGATCCTCTCCTCTCGATCTCCCAAAGTGCTGGGATCACAGATGTGAGCCACCATGCCTGGCCTTGGATCTTCATTTTCTTGACAGAGAGGAGCAAAGGCGAGGTGCTGCTAATGGAGATGGGCTGGAGTAAAGGAATCGGAGAATGCAGTGGCTGTTGGCAGCTGGCTGAGTCAGGAAAGGGCAGTCGGCCAGAGCCCGTGTGTGGGCAGGGGAGAAGGGTGGGGGTCCTGGAGTTGCCTCTTCTAGCCTCAACTACCGACAGCGAGAGGGTCCCAGGCCCCTCCCTCTTGCTGCAGACAGCAGGGCTCCAGGTGGTAAGGACCCTGCCCTCAGGAACAGAGCCGTTCAGATCGGGGCCAGGTCCTGGGATGGAGTCCAGGATGGAGGCCGCCAGAGACCCCGCAGATGGGACCCAGGATTCCTGGGGAGCCTTCCCGCACTTGTCCGGCATCCCCTGGCTGGGCCTGCTGACTCCTAAAGCTTTTGTGGTATTGTTCAGGGACCCCCGGTCCTTCCTCCAAGCTTGAGGCCCTGCAGTCCACCAACCTTCCCCCCACCAAGCAGAGCAACCCCTAGCCCTAAGGCTCGAGGCACAGGCTTCCTGACTGGACACCTCTGTCCTCCAGGGAAGCCCAGAAGGAAGAGCCCAGCAAATTCATTCTTGGAAGCCAAGAGATGCCCAGAGGCACAGCCATAAGTCCCCTGAAGATCTCTCCAGACCCCGGCTGGAGCCAGCATTTCCCTTGCAGAGACCTCAGGCACACATGGACACACACGCCTCCACCTCAGACCCGCGACCCTGTGGCCCCTTGGAGTGTCCAGTTACAGTACGAGGTACTGAAGCCACGTGGCAGTGCCTGGAGACATTTTTGGCTGTCACAACTTGGGAGAGGGGAGGAGTGCTATGAACATCCTGCAGTTAGAGGCCGGGACTGTGGCTACACATCCTACAGGGCCCGGGACAGCCCCACCCCAAGAATGGCCCAGCCCCAAATGTCAGCAGTGCAGAGGCCCAGAAACTCTGGCCTGCCCCCAGGGAGCTTGGGCCAGTGGGGGACAAGGGAGCTACCAGCTGATTTCGACCTCTTGTTCTGAGAATTTTCTTTTAAACAGACGCCCTCAGGTGAAAGATGACTGCAGGGCCCGTCTAGAGAAGGAGGGGGGCTGCCCTTCTCTTTTCCAGGCCAACTGACCCACCCTAG
Source organism: Macaca nemestrina (assembly GCF_043159975.1). Classification (NCBI taxonomy): domain Eukaryota; kingdom Metazoa; phylum Chordata; class Mammalia; order Primates; family Cercopithecidae; genus Macaca; species Macaca nemestrina. The sequence goes on along the minus strand of NC_092136.1, from coordinate 5,268,878 downwards.
TGCAAGCGGCATAGGCCCTTTATCCATTTGTGGGGCCCCCCTGTTCACCAGCCTCCAAGGCCACAGCCAGTCCTCCCAGGTATGTGAACAACAGCTGCCCCACGAGACATCACTGGCGGAACGGGCTGGCGGACGCCATTTCTTTTCTCTGTCCTTGCCGCCATCCACCTCTGTTTTTATGACCGAAGAACCCTGCCCAGGGCAATGGCCACCCTTGGCTTTTAGAGGTTGGACACACGAGTGGTGACCTCTGCCCAGGCCATGCCTAGTGCTTGTGGCTTCAGGGCCAAAAAGGGATTCATTCAGGTGCTGTGAACCAAAGACAACAGTGGACACCAGGTGGTGGGAACTGCTGCCCACCGTTGGCAGGATGCCCAACAAGTTAGGCCCATCCCTTCCTGTAGCCACCTGGACTGGATCCACCCAGAGAATCCCATCCCCAAGAAGCCATCCCTCAACCCCTCTGGAAACCTCTTGCTGTGGGCCTTTGTTAAAAGGCCCAACGATTCATGCTGCGACATCCATTCATCCCCTGGCTGGACCATGGGCCTCAGGAGGGCAGGGCAGAAGCGTGGTTGCCTCCACAGCCCAGCACAGAGCAGCAGAGCAGCACAACACTGGCCAGGGCACAGCCTTCCTCCTCCCAGTGGTCAGCAGATGACACAATGCCTATCCCTGCAGCTCCCAGTCTCAGTTGGAGGATCAAACACTACCACCTGAGTTAGAGTGTCCTGGGCCACCAGTGAGCTTGGACAGAGTGCTTCAGGGGTTGAACGAAGGAGTCTGGGGTCAGAGAAGATGTTGGAACGAGAAGGAGGTGGCACCTAGAGCCCTTGCTTACCCACACGGCACAGTTGGGTGAATTTTTAAAAGCTGCCTGTGATGGGCTGAATCGTGTCCCCCTGAAATTCACACATTGAGCTCTTAACCCCCAGTACCCCAGTATCTCAGCATTTGGAGCTAGGATCTTTAAAGAGGTAATCAAGTTAAAGTGAAGTCATTAGGGTGGGCCCTAATCCCATGACTGTGTCCTTATAATAAAAGGAGATGAGGACACAGACACACACAGAGGGATGACCATGTGAGGACACAGACACACACAGAGGGATGACCATGTGAGGACACAGGGAGAAGGCAGCATCTACAAGCCATGGAGAGAGTCCTCAGGAGGAACCAGCCCTGTGACACATTGATCTCGGCCTTCCAGCCTCCAGGACTGTGAGAACATAAATGCCTGCTGTTTAGGCACTTGTCTGTGGTGCTTTGTCACAGCAGCCTGAGCTAAAACAGTGTCTACCCCTCTGCCTGGACACAGCCTCATGCCCCCAATCAGGAGGAGAAGGGAATTCACAGAGACTGCCTGTGCAAAAGGCCCTGTGGTCAGAAAGAATGTGGTTCATTCAATAAAATACCAGGAGGACCAGTATTAGTGGCGAGAGATGAGTGTGACCAAGCAGGGAAATGTAGACATTGGTGATGAGCTGTCTAAAGTCCAGACAATGGCTGCTCTTGTAGGGTATTAACTTGATACAGCCACATTTAGTGGCTTAGACATCCCTCTGACCACAGTTTGACCTGTCCTCTGGGGGTAAGAATGGCCATAAAACCCTCACTCCCCAGTCATTGTGATGTGGTTGCCTTGGAATCCCTCCTCAGAATTCCCTCTTCAAGATCCCTCTCAAGATCCTTCCTCAGGATTTCCTCCTCAGGATCCCTCCTTAGGATCCCTTCTCAGGATTCCCTTCTTAGGATCCCTCCTCAAGATTCCTCCTCAGGATTCCCTCCCTAGGATTCCTCCTCAAGATCCCTTCTCAGAATCCCCTCCTCAAGATTCCTCCTCAGGATCCCCACTCAGGATCCCTCTTCAGGATTCCTCAGGATTCCCTCCTCGGGACCCCTCTTCAGGATCGCTCCTCAGAATCTCTCCTAGTGATTCCCTTCTCAGGATCCCTCCTCAAGATTCCTCTTCAGGACCCCCTCCCTCAGGATTCCCTCCACAGGACCCCCTCCCTCAGGATCCCTCCTCAGGACCCCCTCCCTCAGGATCCCTCCTCAGGACCCCCTCCCTCAGGACCCCCTCCCTCAGGACCCCCTCCCTCAGGATTCCCTCCTCAGGACCCCCTCCCTCAGGATTCCCTCCCTCAGGACCCCCTCCCTCAGGATTCCCTCCTCAGGACCCCCTCCCTCAGGATTCCCTCCTCAGGACCCCCTCCCTCAGGACCCCCTCCCTCAGGATCCCTCCACAGGACCCCCTCCCTCAGGACCCCCTCCCTCAGGATCCCTCCTCAGGACCCCCTCCCTCAGGACCCCCTCCCTCAGGATCCCTCCACAGGACCCCCTCCCTCAGGACCCCCTCCCTCAGGACCCCCTCCCTCAGGATTCCCTCCTCAGGACCCCCTCCCTCAGGACCCCCTCCCTCAGGATCCCTCCACAGGACCCCCTCCCTCAGGATCCCTCCTCAGGGATCCCTCTCAGGATGCCAGCGTGTCCAGTTGGTTTCGTCTGGAAACCAATCCCATTGCTAGGCCTGACTTAGAAGGACATGAGAGTGACAGAAACAGCAAACTCATTATGAAAGGGATGGAGGAGGAGGAGGAAGAGGAAGCAGCAATGAGGACAGAAGGAAGGAAGCAGCGCCCTAAGGATGGCTGAGGGCCCTGTGGAGTCTGGGCAGCCTAGAGAGCTCAGCTTAGCTGTGGGTGCAAGACCCCCAGTGGGCCTGCAGAGCCCCCAGGAGCATGCTTGGGTGGGGTGGCCAGAGGAAGGGAAACCAGGAGTGAGGGGGTCCACATCGAAGAGGCTCATTAGGGAGGGTGTGGGGTGGGCGTGGTGAGCAAGACAGAGGCCACAGTGGCGACCAGGAAGGGGGCTCTGGGCAGCAGGGTGTGGGGGGGCCTGGGGCAAATGCTGACTCCAGGAGCCCTGGGCACCAACAGCCACGCCGGCCACCCCACCCCTCACGTGCCCACATCAGGCTGGGCACGGGCAGTGCCGAGCTGTGCTGTGTACCACACTGAGATGTTTAAATACGGGGTAAACGCATTCTCCCCTCTCCCTCCTGCTGCCAGCATTCCTGAGGCTGGGCCTGGGTTTCGGTTACCAGGCAGCCGAGGAGCCAGAGGGCACCCCCGCGAGGCAGCCTGAGCCAGAAACTGCTGACGGCTCTTTTTCTGCAGCAGCAATTTAGCAAGTCCCAACTGGTGACCTTGGTTAGCAACAAGGAACGTGGAAAACACTCACCATCGTGAATTACTGTGGGGCGACGTGCATGTAAATGCGTGTGCATGTACGCATGTGTGTGGGGGGGGATATTGCGTGTCTGCAAGTCAGCCTGTGCACTGTGCGAGTTGGTCAAGGGCACCCGTGTGAGTTCGTGAGCGTGCACACCCACGTGGAAGCACACACATCTTTGCCCATGTGCACTGGGGCACGGGCCTGTGTTTGCAGACCATACATCTCGTGTGACCTGCAGCTACAGCTCGGTGTGAACCCGAGCTCATATGCCCAGGTACCTGTCAGCGCACAGGTCTCTCTGCAGATATCTGGGAACATACGTGTGTGCACGTGTCTCTGTGTGGACACATGGGCTGTGACGTGTCTGGGTACCTGTGTGTGGGTGTGGGTGCCTGGGCAAGTCTGTGTGCTTTTGTGTCTAGGCATGTGAGAATATCTGTGTGTGCCTCCACACGAGTGGTTTGTGTGTTTGAGGAATTGCTGTGTTCTCACCAGAGTCCACAGGTAGTGCACAGAGCCCAGCACACGGAGGGGACACAGGAGGCACTAGGATGTGGAGGGATGAAGCCCAGCACACGGAGGGGACACAGGAGGCACTAGGATGTGGAAGGATGAGTGGGGCATTAGTCAGAGTTTTCCAGAGAAACAGAATCAATAGGGTGTGTGTACATAGAAGAGATTTGTGATGAAGGACTGGCTCCCACAGTGATGGCTGGTGAGTTCCAGGCTCTGCCATCAGGAAGCTGGGGGCCCAGGAGGGCCTGTGGTGTGGTTCCAGTCCAGACGCTGATGGGCTCTAAACGCAGGAGGAGCCCACGGTTCCGTTTGAATCTGAAAGGCAGGAAAAGACCAATGGCCCAGCTCAGGGAGGCAGGAGAATCCTCACTGGCCTGGAGGAGTAGCTCTTGTGTTCTCTGCAGGCCCTGGATGGATGGGGTGAGGCCCATCCCTGTGAGGAGGGGTAGGGGGGCACTCTGTTTATTCCATCTACACATTGTTATGCTAATTATATCCAGAAACACCCTCACAGACACACCCAGAATCATTTGACCCAATATCTGGGCACCCTGTGGCCCAATCAAGTTGACACATACAGTTAACCATCACGGGTAGGAAGATGGCTGGATAGGTGAGTGGGTGGATAAACAGGTGGATGGGTGGGTGAGTTGGAAGCAGTTCCAGAGAGGTCTGTACCCACTGGGCTCCCTGAGGCAGAGGAGGGATGGTAGGAAGAACAGGTCCATCTGTGGAGTACGAGAGGAATTTGCCTTATTATCATTCTGAGGGAAAACCCCAAACTGGAGAACATTCTAGATATGTGTAACATGGTCAGTAGCTCACCCCACATAGCAAGAAAAGGACCAGAAATGCCACTGCCTTCTCTGAGACAGGAGCATGCATGATGCAGCTGCCCCCACCCCACCCCACCCCACCCCAGAGTCCTGCCTAGCGGGTCCTCAAGCTGCACCAAGCTTCCTTCAGTTCCTCAGGAGCCAAAACCCTCTTTGCCTCCAGATCTTTGCACACGCGGTGCCTCTTTCCCCCACCCTGACCCTTTCCTTCCAGTGGCTGCTTCCCTGTGATCCTTCGGGTTATAGTGAGAACACCTCCCTCTCCTCCTGCCCACCCCCACCGCTTCCCAGGCTGGGTGGGTGCCCTCCCTGGGGGCCGCCCCTGCCCTCTCCCAGCACTGTGGTACAGTGAGGGGGCCAGGGACCAACAGTGTGCTCAGGCTCCAGGCCTGCTCCATCCCATGCCGCTATTTCCTTGATTGTGACAAGTCACTCGCAGGGTTGCCTGGAAGATCCCCTGAGTCACACATGAAATGTGCTCAGCACACGGCCTAGGAGAAAGCAAGGTCGCAGAAAATGCAGGCAATTCCCACAGTCATGACTGCAGTCCTTCCCATGCTGCATTTCCTCACAAGGTGAGGTGCTCTGTCCTCCGGTCCTGGCACAGTACATGACTTCTTTGGGGGTACAGCCCCCTCAGAGATGGCAGGGACTGCAGTGAAGCGACCTGTCCTGCCTCTGTTCCGGCCTTGTTTGCACCCCATTTTCGTGGAGGAAGCCAAGCAGGAAGCCGCAGATATTCCCTGCTGGCACAGGCGCCTGGGAGGCTGTTGGCCCTCAGAGCAGGTGCCAGGCTCTGTGGTTGGGATCAGGGGCGAGCTCCATGTCAGGGTAACATGAACTTCCTTGGAGCCTTCATCCAGAGGAGGGAGACTCAGCAGGCAGCGGACACCTCAGACCTGCCATGTCAGAGAAAAGAGAGATTCAGAGAGAGAGCGAGAGCAAGAGAGAAACAGAGACAGAATGAGAGAAGGAGAGATGACACTGGAAACACAAAGACCAAGTAAGCCAGAGCCCTGAAAGCAGAGAGGCAGGACTGAAGGGGAAGGGACAAGGGAGGGGGAGGAGCAGGTGACACACTTGCCAACAGCCAAGGGGGCATGGCCTGTCCACCGGGAATTCCACCCGATTCCCACCTGCTGAGAGAATGCCAGTGGGGGCTCTCAAAGTGACAGCAACAATCCACTCTTGAGGCCTTTTGCAGTACACAAAGTGGGTCCACTTCCAGGACCTCAGGTGACCTCCTGTTCTGAGATAGAAAGTGAGGTAGCACGAGGTGGTGGCAGGAGGATAGAAAAACCCAAAAAGCTGAAACAGGAACTAGATGAAAAAACCACAAGATAACAGAAAACCCAAAATAAGGGAGAGAAAACAGCCTGAACCACAGCGGTCAGGGTGATATACCCAGGACTCTTTCAGGCAAACCCAAATTAGAGAGAAAGAGGGCAGTAACCAGGGGGAGTCCCTGAAATCCCCTCTTTTTCCAGAACACCTGATGATTCTACCCCTTAATTAACGAAACATCCATAAAATTAGAAACTCAAACTTCTCATGAGCACACCATGCTTCTCTCTTAAGTGTGTAGTTTGGATTTGCAATAAAAGCTTCTTGCCTTTTGCTTCACCTGACTTGTCCCTAAATTCTTTCTTGTGATGGTGTCAAAAACCTGGAAACTGGCTGGGGCTGGGGTTTCACCAGCATCCAGAGACCCTGATAAGTCTCCCAGCAACAATCCGGGCAGGTGAGTTTATCACCTTGACTGGAAAGGCAGAGACCCAAGCCTAGAAGGCAGAGGGCCTTACCTGAGGTCTCCCCGCGGCAGCAGAAGCTAGACGCTGAGCCCCATCTTCTCACACAGAGTGGATGCCATCCAGGGCATGGGGACTGCAGAGCTACCTGGCTGGGACATCCCTAGGCTCTGGGACTTGAGCTGCCATGACTCCAAGAACCCTCCACATGAGAACAGTGGGGAAGAGGAAGCCAGGCATGGCAGGGGATGGCTCTGACTTTAGGGTTTCAGTCAACAATAAGCTCAAAATGAACCAACAACGTCATGTGTCTGCCAAAGAGGTGGTGTGGAATGGGAGATTACAGTAATGAAATTCGAGAAATCAGGATAAAGACTTGAGAGCCCTCCCATAGCTCTGTGCTGATAGGAGCAAAGATAGCGGGGTCTTGTGGAGCTACCATAGCAAGGACATTCAGAAACCCCATGCTCTCCCGCCAGAAGGGCTATACTGAAAAAGGCCAACTAAACCAAGTGTTGGAGACGATATGGAGCAACGGGAATGCTCACATTCAGCTGGTAAGAGTGAGTGGAGCTCCCACAGTAGAGAAAGGTTTGGTGGTATCTACAAAGCTGCAAGATGCCTAATGATATGGTTTGGCTGTGTTCCCACCCAAATCTCATCTTCAGCTGTAGCTCCCACAGTTCCCACATGTTTGTGAGACAGACCCGATGAGAGGTAATTGAATCATGGGGGCAGGTCTTTCCCATGCTATTCTCATGATAGTAAATAAGTCTCACGAGATTTGATGGTTTTATAAAGAGGAGTTTCCCTGCACAAGTTCTCTGTTCTTTTCTGCTGCCATGTGAGATGTGCCTTTCACCTTCCACCATGATTGTGAGGCCTCCCCAGCCAGGTAGAACTGTGGGTCCATTAAACCTCTTTCTTGTGTAAATTGCCCAGTCTCACATATATCTTTATCAGCAGCATGAAAGCAGACTAATTCGTCTATCCTATGTCTCAGCTACTCCACCCCTCAGTAAACAACTGAGAAATATACATATATGTGTCCCAAAAGACATATATGAGAATGTTCTTAACATAAAAAACCCATCAGTAGTGGAATGGATAAATAGTGGTATCTTCATGTATTATTCACCAGTGGTGATGAATGGACTATGTTACACGTAACATCATAGATGAATCTCACTGATATCATGTTCAGTGAAAGAAGCTAGGCACCAAAGAGTACATTCTGCATGATCCCATTAAGTCGAGTTCAAAACAGGCAAAACTCATCTGTGGCGACAGAAACCAGGTGGCTCCCTTGCAGGGTGTGATGACTGGAAGGGATGCTGGGCTTCTGGGGAGGGGTCTGGTCAATCTCTGTCTCAAGCTATAACCTTCAATTTGTGCATTTTTGTCTGTGAGTCATACCCTTCAATAAAGCATGTGCTATACAAATAACAGAACAGGTGCTATGAGGAACATTTGGAGGAACTGGGGGTGGATGGTCTGGGGACGAGGCCTCTTGGGGGATGTTGCACTGTCTTTGAGCATCTGGAAGTGAGTCCTGTGAAAGGACATTCATCTTTGTCTTTACAACTCCATGGAGGAGAACAGGCCCCACAGTGGGAGCCAGTGGGGTCACGGAGATGCAGGGACACTGACTTGGGGAGGTAATAGAAGAACTTTCTGGCATGCAGAACTCTCCAAGGAGAAGACATCCGTGGCTCCCTGTCAAGCTTCAGCTGTGTGCTCTCCTGTAGAGACTGTGAACATCCAAGGCCCCCCACAAGCCCAGGTGCAATGACCTCTACTTAGTCTGTGCTTCCTGCTAAGAGGTCCTTGTCACATAGTGAGGACCCTAAATTTCCCAGCCAGGGCAGCAAAGCCCAGGGGTCCAGATGGCCCTGGGTCTAACCCTGCCCAGCTTCTCTGCTAATAACCATTATTATCACAAGGAAAGCACCTTCCTGTCTTGGCACAGCTGGTACATTTCATATCTTTTGCTTAGACATTGCCTCAAACCCATCAGTTTATAATATTTGGGTGTTGTAGGCACATGCTTGAAGCAGAAGGCGGGAGGGAGGAGCTTGAACCAACAACCTCTTTTCATTATTATTATTATTTTGGGGGAACAATTCATTCCTGTAACAGATTTACTTCTATTTTTTTATTGTGCTAAAAATACACATAAAATCACATTTATTATTTTAATCATCTGTGAGTGTACAATTCAGTGTCATTAAATACATTCACAATGTTGTATGATCACCACCACCATCAATCTTCAGAAAGTTGTCATCCTCCAAAAATAAAACTCTGTACCCATAAAACAATAATCTTCCTTTCTCCGCCTTCAGTACTAGTAACTTTCTGTCTATGAATTTGCCTGTCACAGGCACCTCATATTTGTGGAGTCACATGGTATTTGTCCTTCTGTATCTGGCTTACTTCACTTGAGATATATATATGTGTGTGTATATATATATATAAAATTTTTATTTTTTTTTAACTGGAGTCTCACTCTGTCGCCCAGGCTGGAGTGCAGTGGCATGATCTCAGGTCACAACAACCTCTGCTTCCTGGGTTCAAGCGATCCTCCCACCTCAGCCTCCTGAGTAGCTGGGACTACAGGTGTGCACCACCATGCCCAGCTAATTTTTGTATTTTTAGTAGAAACGGGGTTTTACCATGTTTGCCAGGCTGGTCTCGAACTCCTGACCTCAGGTGATCCACCTGCCTCAGCCTTCCAAAGACACTTGCCATAATGTTTTTAAGGTCCATTCGTGTTGCAGCATGTATCCAAATTTCATGTATTTTCATAGTTTTCATAGTTGAATAATATTCCATTGTCTGAATGTACTATATTTTGTTTATCCATTCATCTGTTGATGAACACTTATGCTGATTCCACCTTTTGGCTCTGAATAATGCTACTATGAACACTGGCGTGCTTTCAGTTCTTTTGAGTATGTATCTAGGCATGAAATTGCTGGGTCATATTTAATTATATATTTAAGTTTTTGAGGAATTATCAAACTGCACAAAGGTTCCAGCACATCCTCACCAACATGTGCTATTTTCCTTTTTTTGTTTTCTTCAAGTAATAGCCACCCTAGTAAGCATGAGGTGGTATCTCATTGTGGTTTTGATTTGAATTTCCCTAATGACTAATGGTGATGTGTACCTTTTCCTATGCTTCTTGGCTATTTGTTTATCTTCTTTGAAGAAATGTCTTATTTGTGTCCTTTGCCCATTTTGAATTGCATTGTTTGTTTTTACTTTTGTTGAGTTGTAGGGGTTGTTTATGTATTCTGGATATTAATCTCTTCTTAGATATACAATTTGCAAACATTTTCTTCCATTCTGTAGATTGCCTTTTCACAGTGTGTGTCTTTTTTTTTTTTTTTTTTTTTTTTTAAAGATAGCGTCTCACTCTGTCACCCAGGCTGCAGTGCAGTGGTGTGATCATAGCTCACTGCAGCCTTAAACCTCTGGGTTCAAGCAATCCTCCTACCTCAGCCTCCTGAATAGCTGTGACTATCAGTACACTCCACCACACCTGGCTAATTTGTTAATATTTTTGGTAGACATAGGGTCTCACTACATTGCCCAGGCTGTTTGCAAACTCCTGGCATCAAGTAATCCTCTTCTCAGCCTCTCAGAGTATTGGAGTTACAGATGTGAGCCCCACATCCACCATTTTTCACATTTTAAATAATGTCCTTTGATGCAAAAAAAAATCTTCATTTTGATGAAGTCGAATTTATCTATCTCATTTCTTTTGTTGCCTGTGCTTTTGATGTCATATCTGTGAAGTTGTTATAAAATCCAGTGTTAAAAGGATTTTTCCAGTATTTTCTTATTAAGAGTTGTACGGTTTTAGCTCTTAAGTTTAGGTCTTTGATCCTAGTTAACTTTTGTATATAGTGCAAGGTAAGAGTCCAACTTTATTCTTATGTATGTGAATAGCCAGTTTTCCCAACACCATTTATTGAAAAACCTGTTCTTTCCCCCTTTGAATGGTCTTGGTACTCTTGTCAAAAATCAATTGACCATATATGTGAAGGTTCATTTCTGAGCTATCTATTCTATTTCATCAGTCTATATGTCTGTTCTTATGCTAGTACCATACTCTTAATTAATGTAACTTTCTAGTAATTTTTTGAAGTTGGGAAATGTGTGTTCTCCAACTTTATTCTTTTTCAAGGTCATTTTGACTATATGGAGCACCTTGCAATTCATACGCATTTCAAGATTGGATTTTCCATTTCTGTGAAAAAGGCACTTGGAATTTTGATAGAAATTATGTTGTATATATAGAACATTTTGGATAGTATTGACATCTTAACAATGTTAAATCTTTCTATCCATAAACATGGGATGTGTTTTCATTTATTTAGATATATTTTCATTCTTTCAGCAGTGTTATATAGTTTTTAGCATGACAGTTTTTCATTTCTTTGGCTAGATATTTTCCTAAGTATTTAATTCTTTTAAATGTTATTATATATAGAATTGTTTTCTTAATTTTCTTTTCAGATTATTCATTGCTGGTGTATAGAAACACAACTGACTTTTGTGTGCTGATGTTTTGCTATGCAGCTTTGATGAATTCATTTATTAGCCTAGTCAGTTTCTTGTGGATTCTTTGGAATTTTCTTTATAAAAGATTATGAGGCCAGGTGCAGTGTCTCACAGCTATAATCCCAATACTTTGGGAGGCCAAGGCAGGAGGATTGCTTGAGCCCAGGAGTTTGAGACCACCCTGGTCAACATAGTGAGACCTTAGCTCTATAATTTTTTTTTTTTTTTAAATAACCGAGTATTGTGGAACATACCTATAGTCCCAGCTACTTGAAAGGCTGAGGTGGAAGGATTGCTTGAGACCAGGAGTTTGAGGCTCCAGTGAGATATGATTGTGCCACAACACTCCAGCCTGGGTAACAGAGCAAGACCCTGTCTCTATAATTAATAAAGGAAGGGAAGGGAAGGGAAGGGAAGGGAAGGGAAGGGAAGGGAAGGGAAGGGGAGGGGAGGGGAGGGGAGGGGAGGGGAGGGGAGGGGAGGGGAGGGGAGGGGAGGGGAGGGGAGGGGAGGGGAGGGGAGGGGAGGTCATCTGTGAATATGGATAGTTTTACCTCTTCCTTCCCAATATGGGTGCCTTTTATTACTTTTTCTTGCTGAATAGCTCCAGTTAGAACTGCCAGTACAATGTTAAATAGAAATGGCAAAGGGGACATCTTTAGCTTGTTCCTGATTTCAGTGGGAAGGCTTTCAACCCTTCACCATTGAGTATGATGCTAGCTATAGATTTTCCATAAATACCCTTTATCATGTTGAGAAGTTTTCCCTTTATTCCTAGATTTCTTAGGTTTTTATCATAAAAGGTGCTGAGTGTTTTCAAATGCCTCTTCCACATCAACTGTGATGATCATGTAGGGTTTTTATTTTCCCTTCATTCTATTATGTATGTATGTATGTATTTATTTATTTATTTATTGGACATAGGATCTTGCTCTGTCATCCAGGCTGGAGTGCGGTGGCACAATCATAGCTCACTGCAGTCTCAAACTCCTGAGCTCAAGTGATCCTCTCACCTCAGCTTCCCAAGTTGTTGGAACTACAGGCACACATCACCAAGCCTGGTTAATTAAAAAGAAAAAAAAAAAACTGTAGAGATGAGGCCTCACTATTTTTTCCAGACTGGTCTTGAAATCCTGACTTCAAGCAACCCTCTCACCTTGGCCTTCCAAAGTGCTGGGATTACAGGTGTGAGCCACTGTGCCCAGCCCCTTCATTCTCCTAATGTGATCAATTACATTGATTGTTTTTCTTGTGCTGAATCACCTTGTTTTCCTGAGATAACTCCCACTTAGCCATGGTGAATAATCTTTTTAATATGTTATTGAATTGGGTTAATATTTTGTTGAGGAGTTTTGCATTTGTATTCATGAGTGGTATTTGTCCGTAGTGTTCTTTTCTTATGGTGTCCTTGTCTGGCTTTGGTGTCAGAGTAATGCTGACCACACGGAATGAGTTAAGAAATGTTCTGTCCTCTTCACTTTCCTGGAAGAGTTTGAGAAGAATGTGTATGAATTCTTCTTTAAATGTTTGGTAGAATTCACTCATGAAGCCATCAGGTCCAGGGCTTTCTTTGTTGGGGGGCTTTTGATTAATGATTCAAGCTCCTTACTAACTGTAAGCCTATCAGATTGCTATTTCTTCTTGAGTCAGGTTAGGTAATTTGTGTTTCTAGGAATTTGTCCGTTTCTTCTAGGTTATCTAATTTGTTGGTGTTCAGTTGTCTGTAGTACATATTATCTTATCATCTTTTTATCCCTATAAGGTTGGTAGTATTGTCCCCACTTTCTAATTTTAGCTATTTGTGTCCTACCCTTATTCTGGAGAGAAATAAGTTGGTCTTTACCCACTGACTATACTGAAAACACAGTTCTCCCCTGAACTTTGCCAGGTGAAGGTTATTCCTATCCCACGCCTGCCCAGGTCTGCCATGAGTAGTTTCCATTTCTGTCCTCCTGCCAGCTCCAGGCACCTCTGCTAGTACTTGTTGATGACTTTGGGTCGAACCTGCCTCATCTGGATCCCCATGTGCCCCAGTGAGGGGGTTGGGGGGCCCAGGCCTTCCTCACACCTGTGCACTATTTCCAAGATGGAGAGTTGGGCCTTATTCCTGGGGATACCCACCTTGTGGAGGGGCAGAAGAGGGACTGTCTTCCTGAGGAAGCCCTGCTTAGAGCTCCTCAGGATTCTCCCTCACCCCCAGCACATCCTCCTGCAATGCCCCTTTACAAACCCTCATAGTCATGGGGGATGGGAAGGGCTTATTCAGGCAGGAATCCACTCTCTCTCCACTGTCCCAAGGAGGACAGACCTGTGAATTTTTGGCGTGGTGGGGGAAGTAAAATGCTTGTTCTTCTCAGGAATTACTACACAATCGTTCAAACCACCCTACATGCAAGAACTGGGCATTACAGTATCATCGGCTTTCTTGGTGGGGCTAAAAGCCATGTATTTCCAGACATTTAACTTGTAAGATGGGGAACTCTGGAGTCCAAGGACCCCTCCTCACATAACCCTGAGCCCCTCCCTGCCTCTCCTTGGCTATCACTCCCTCCCCACCATAGCACCTTAGGTGGGGACTCACAGTGACACGACAAAATGCCCCGGAATGGCACCTGCTATGCACACACTAATTTAGCGCATTTTGAAGGCAGCATTTTAATCTGTAGGGAAGATGTGACAGTCTAATTCGGGGCCCGAGATCCGTTAAAGTGAAGTCCTAGTCTCATCACTGATTCCAGAATGAATTCCTGGGGCCTCTACCCACAGAGCACCTTCCCGCCCCTCGCCTGGAATACTGATCCGCAACCACTGTGTGCTTCAACCAGACCCTCCTCAAGTGTCTCTGCTTGAACATGCCTTCCCTTCCCCCATCTCCTTCCCACGTCTAAAATGTCCCACATCCTGCCCCACCCAGCTCTGTCCCCTGCCAGGCTTCACACCCTCCCCACTGCTGAGTTTATTGCATCCTTCCACGGTTGGTTGATTCTGCTTTCACTATCAAGTTCATCCACTGCTGAGTCCTCAGTCTTGGCACTGGGAATGAATGAATGAATTAATGAATGAATGAATGAATGAATGAAAGAATGAGCAAACCCAGTAGTTGGAAAATATAGAACCATGTAAGAGCTAGGACAATTGTGTGTCCCCTGTGTGTCCCCAGGCCCCACCCATTTACAGATAGGAATGAGACCACAGGAGAGTGCACACCTAAGGTATACCGTCCCATCATCCTCCCACCACTATCCCACCTGTCACCAGCCCTCCCATCCCCCACCACAGGCTCCAGTCCTGGGCATCTCCTGCCAGTGCAGAAAGAGGGCTGTCTGACTCTACAGCTGCAGCCTCCTGTCTGGGTGATGCCACGCCTGTGGGATCAGAGGAGGAAGGATCTGGACATTGCCAAGGCTGTGGCCTTCTCTGTCTAGGTGGTGGCCCAGGGTCTTCTGAACTACTGGACTGTGACATCCACGCAGTGTCTGCTGAGCTGGGCCACTTTGGGCAGAGAGAGAGCAGAGTACCCCCTTTCTGTAGGCTTTGGTGAAGACTCTAGGGTGGGTTCACCCTACCAGCCATTTCTGTCCCCCAGACACCCCCTCACTGAAGCCTCCCCCAGTAAAGCAAGTACAAGCTTGAGGGCTGCAGGTTCACCACTTCTCCCTGCAATGAAAAATGCCACATTCCAGCTGAGGTGCTGCTGGGCCCCAGCTGCAGAAAACAGAAATGCACAGTTAACCAAGCTCTGGTTAGGAAAGATCTTTCTGAACTTAAAAAAGAACAAAATGGCCAGGCGCGGTGGCTCAAGCCTGTAATCCCAGCACTTTGGGAGGCCGAGACGGGTGGATCACGAGGTCAGGAGATCGAGACCATCCTGGCTAACCCAGTGAAACCCCGTCTCTACTAAAAAATACAAAAAGCTAGCCGGGCGCGGTTGTGGGCGCCTGTAGTCCCAGCTACTCAGGAGGCTGAGGCAGGAGAATGGTGTGAACCCGGGAAGGCGGAGCTTGCAGTGAGCTGCCATCCGGCCACTTCACTCCAGCCTGGGCAACAGAGCAAGACTCTGTCTCAAAAAAAAAAAAAAGAACAAAATAAGATCAAGACCACCCTGGCCAACATGGTGAAGCCCCGTCTCTACTAAAAATACAAAAATTAGCTGGGTGTGGTGGTGGGCACCTGTAGTCCCAGCTACTCAGGAGGCTGAGACAGGAGAACCACTTGCCCCCAGTGGCAGAGGTTGCAGTGAGCCGAGATCGTGCCACTGCACTCCAGCCTGGCGACAGAGCAAGACTCTGTCAAAAAAAAAAAAAAAAAAAAAAAAAAAAAAAAAGAACATAATAATAGTGAGCAAAAAGAAGTTCAGGACATTTCATCATAAAATAAAAGTCTTTATATTAAGAAAAAAACCAAACTGATTACTCAAAAGACACTGCTATAATATCACAACACAGAAAACAAAAGATTAATATATTCTTAATATATAAAAAGCTGTTACAAATCAACAAGACCAACGACCACTAGATGACTGGCTAAAAGACAAGCAGGAATTTCATGAGCAAAATACAAATGGTTGATAATCCTATTTAAAAAACTGTGTTCGTTCTCACTAGTAAGCAAAGAAATGTGATTTACAGTCATTATAGACAAAATATCCTTACTCAGCAGTGTTGACTGCCATATTCTTTTACAACGTTGGTGGGAATATAATTGCTACCAGCTTTCTAGAGGACAATTTGGCACTATGTAGCTAGACTTCATATCTAGCTTCTAAGAATTACTCTAAAAAACCCTTCTGCATGTGTGCAAAGACCTGTGTGCAAGTATGAACATCACAGCACTGCCTGTAACGCCTAAAAGCTGGAAACAGCAAAAACAGGTCATTGATGAAGCATCTGCTCTATAAAATATTATTCAGTCATTCAAAATCATGTTTCAAAAATGACTTAACGCTATGGGGAAATAATCACGGTCTGTTCAGTGAAATGCAGGAGACAAAACTGGTACCACAATATGATACTAATTACATAAAATAAAATGTCTGCATACGCATAACAAATGTATCACAGTGAAGCACACCAGCCTGTAAACACAGACCCTGCGTGGTTTCCAATGCTCCAAATTGTTCAGGTTTTCTACAATGAGCATGAGCTATGGTGAACTTTTTCTTTTTGTTTGTTTCTTTTTTGTGTGTGAAAGACAGATATCGCTCTGTCGCCCAGGCTGGAGTGCAGTGGCGCGATCTCGGCTCACTGCAAGCTCCACCTCCTGGGTTCACACCATTCTTCTGCCTCAGCCTCCCGAGTAGCTGGGACTACAGGCGCCCACCACCACTGGCTAATTTTTTGTATTTTTTAGTAGAGACGGGGTTTCACCGTGTTAGCCAGGATGGTCTTGATCTCCTGACCTCGTGATCCGCCCACCTTGGCCTCCTGAAGTGCTGGGATTACAGGTGTAAGCCACTGCACCTGGCCACCTCTTTCCTTTATTAATTTACCTAGTACCAGGTATTGTCTTATTAGCAGTGTGGGAACAGTCTAATACAGTATACTACAATTTAGACCTCTAGTGACTATACCTGGAGCCCCCAGTTCTCCACCTCTCTCTCACAGGCACACACACAGCCATCCACTTACTGAAGAGGTTGAGTAAGGGCACAGCCTCAAGCCCACTGCCTGTGTTTGAATTCTGGGTGGTTTGCTAACTATGTAGATTTGGGCAAATCACTTAAAACTCATTTTCTTGTCTGAAAAATTGATAGTAAAGTTGCTTACCTTGTGGGCTATTGCAAAGGACAAAATAAAGTCCAGTATGTGCATTTGTTCATCACTGCATTTCCAGAGCCCAGAACAGTGCCTGGCATGTAATAGGTGCACAGTGCATGTCCAAGGAACCAGCAGCAGGCCCTCTACCCACCTGCCAGTGCAGGCACTGGTCAGTCACCGCGGCAAAGCTGATCTGCCCGCCCCTCACACACTCGCTCCCCAATCCCTTCACTTGGCAGCAGCCTTCCCTGACACCCCTGGGCGCCCAGCTCCTGGGACGCGTGTGGAGCTGCTGAGGAGGAGGAAATCTGAGGCCCCCACATCCTGCCCCAGGACCAGCTGGCCTTGCGGATTCCAGAACTTTCAGCCAGCCGGCCACCAGCCAGGAAGCGGAAGGTGCAGAAATAGAAACGCACAGAGAGGCAATTGCTCCTTTTGCCCTGCAAGGAAGGGAAGCCAGGGGGAGAGGGGCCAGGAGAGGAAGCTGAGGGGCAAAGGAGAGGATGGGGAGGCCAAGGACGGCGGGACGGGGTTCCAGAACTTGTCGACCCTCAGCTCCCACCTGCTCCCACATCCAGTGCCCTGGGTCAGGGTTGTGGGGAGCAACTTCCAAAACCTTCATCTTCCTGACAAAATCCCCAAATGAGGAGCTCTGATTTGCTCTGAATGTGACTTGAAGCTGGGCCCTGGTGAAAGTATTTATGGCAACTTTCAAGGGTTGATGCTCTGGCTGGCAGCAGAGGTGAGAGGCAGGAGGGGGTGCTCATTAAGGGTCATTGGCTGGCTGAATGAATGAATGAAAGAATGAGTGAGTGAGTTGTGGCCAGCCCTATACCTCCAGCAGAGTCACTGGGCTTGAGGACAGGACCCTGCCTGCTGGCCATGTATCCAGACAGCCACAGACGGAAGACACGCTTAGCAGGCTGCACTGAGGCGGAGAAATGAGATCTGGCCCCAGCTCAGCTCTGCTGCATCCCAGGTCATCCGAGGAGGTCTGTGGCCTTCTCAGACTCACACCCCTTCTTCCCAGTCTGGGGTGAGACCCTCACACTCCACAGCGCACCAATGGGACCCCAGGGCAAGCCTGGCTGGCTACTGGCCTACTGAGACCTGGGCTTCTACTTTATTCTCTCATGCAGAGTATAGCAGGAGGCTCCCCGAAAATGTCCTCTAGTCCAGACTCCCCCACTGCAGCCAGCCTACATTCTAGAACTGATGTGCGCCAAGACCAGGCAGGGAAGGCCACCTTCCTGCAGGACACTGACTCCCCAACCACTGTGCTCAGACCACCTTGTAACGCTGGAAACCCACTGCCCCCCCAGGCTGAGCTGAGCCCTTTCCAGCTCGCAGCCCAGTGGATCCCCGAGATCCCACAGAGGGGCCTGGCAGTGGCTTCTTCCAGGCAGGGCCCCCGATGCCCACCACCCACCTTGGAAGGTCTGGCTGGAGAGGTCTCTGAGGGAAGGGACCATGACAAGGTTCCTCTTGTCTCCCCCATGCTATGGCCCTGGCCTTCCTGCAGAGCCCAGTGTCCTGGCAAGGAGCCACACGGGATCCCTGCACCCATGGCCCAACCACAGGCTCGGCCACCGCACACAAGGCACGAGCATCTGCTCCCTGGCCTTCCTGACAGGCAGCAGACAGCCTGGCACTGGCGGGCGGGCAGGCGGCGTGTGCAGGTTGGGGCCGCCCGGGGGCAGGAGTGCAGGCCTGCAGTTGACAAGGCCTGGTTTCCTGCTCTCACTCTGGGGGGGAAGAGGAAGATGACAAACAAACCAGCGCTTGTCAAGCAGTCATCTAAACACGCACTCAGAGGCCACTTCCAAAGACTGCCCTGGGGCAGTCCAGGGTCCATCGACAAGCATCCTCCCCAAAAAAGAATGATGTCAGCCAGGTGACAGCAGCAGGCAGGTACAGATGGGTCCTCTGGGGATGTCAGATTGCCAGGGGGCCTGTTCACCTGACCTCAAGCTCAACTCAGTTTCTCAGCCATGGACCAAGGTGTCCCTTTGCCCCATGAACTTTGAGAAACAGAGGGCCCTTCTCCTTAGAGGCTGAGAAAATCCCAGGGGAAGAAGGAATGAAAGCGGCACATCTCATCTTCTTAACATGCAGATTCAGGCCTGTTTTTCCAAGTCCATCACCAAACACAAGGTCTTTCCAAATTAGGTGCTGAGCTGAGCTCATATTCCCAAAATGCACAACCCCCCCTCCTTTTTTTTTTTTTTTTTTTTGCTTGGGAATGCTAAAAAATAAAAAGTTATATGACGTGTCTTTTTAAATAGCACACACTTTTCCGCTAATCAAGAAAAATCGAGCCTGTGTTTTGCCGAAGCGATGTGATTTCTTTCCCCCCTCATTTTATTGTGCAAAGGAATTCGAGTCAGGCGGCCACATCCAGAAGCAGGAAGGGTGTATAGAAAGTTCAAAATTAGCATTTCCCCAGACTCCCTTTCAGACGCAAGGGCGAAAACGAACTTGGTCTCAGAGCTACGTTTTCCTCCTTGGAATCTAGGGGGTTTCATTAGCACGAGTTCCTTTTTTGATGGCCTTGTTTTCCTGCAAGTTAAAAGAAGGGGGTTTGATTTCATCTTGGCAGGTCGCTGAGGGCCTGGGCCCCCCGTGGGCTCTCTCATGTGTCCACTGCCCTGATCAATGTATTGGCTTCAGAAAGAACAAACAAGCCAAGCCCGTCGCAGGTGATTTATAGAATCTGTGCCTGATGGGTGGCCATGATTCATGGGGCTTCATTAAACCTGAACGCAGCCGCTTCCTCTGCACCTGCCACTGGGGACAGGCCACCCTCCCTCCTGGTCATCGGCCCCCTCTGAGCCCCAGACAAAAGGGCCTCTCACTTGCTTACATATTTTCCCACATGTGAGCCAGCAATTGGAAACTTCCTCCCGATAACTGTAAACCTCGGAGCTGGAATGTATGAGAAGGGGCTTCGGGTGACGTCGGCGGCCCGGGCACACCCAGGCACACAAGGCAGGCCTTTCATGAGGAGCTGCCCGGGCGGCGCAGCTGAGCCCATGAGAAGTGTCCCCAAGGCCCACCTGCAGATCCAGGTAGGCCGGCTGCCACTTGGGCAGGAAGGGGCTCTGGGCAGGCCTGGGCCACAGGACAATGGTCAGGTGGCAGGAACGACAGTCAGTGTGGTTTCTGTCCCTGTGTGAGCTGCCCTCTGAGTGATTTCGGGGGACGGGGGACGGGGGGCGGCTCGGCGTCACACACTCACCTTGCTGCCAGGGCAGCCTGCTAAAATTCTCCCAGGGATACACCTGCCCACACCTGGTTACCTGGGTCCCTCTGTCTTCTGCCTGGGAGAGGCGGGGAGGACGTGGGAACCCACTGGCTAAGACATCAAAGCTGGGATTGCCCCACCTGTGTGCTGTAGGACTGGGGACGCTATAGGATTCTATCTCCCAGAACAGCAGCCACCAGTCATCCGTGGCCTCCAAGCACTTGCAACATGGCTGGTCTGCTTCAAGATGCCCTGGAAGAACAAAATA
The DNA here is from genome assembly GCF_043159975.1 of Macaca nemestrina. NCBI lineage: Eukaryota > Metazoa > Chordata > Mammalia > Primates > Cercopithecidae > Macaca > Macaca nemestrina. Next base: position 5,248,704 of record NC_092136.1, on the reverse strand, counting down.
CACCCCAGATTTTGAAGACTTAGTAGGAAAAAGGGGACGTAAAAGACTTCACTAATAATCACAATGGCAAATGCATGTTGTCATCATATGTTGCATAGATTGGTTTAAATAAAATGTATTATTAAAATGTATTTCACCTGTCCTGCTCACTTTTTTTAAAATGGGGCCACCACTTACTATGTACCCACAGAAGTTAAAAACTGCATTTTTTTTTTTTTTTTTTGGAAACAGAGTCTCGCTCTGTCGCCCAGGCTGGAGTACAACGGCGTGATCTCGGCTCACTGCAACCTCCACCTCCCGGGTTCAAGCAATTCTCCTGCCTCAGCCTCCCGAGTAGCTGGAATCACAGGTGTACACCACCATGACTGGTTAATTTTTGTATTTTCAGTAGAGAGGGGGTTTTGTCATGTTGGCCAGGCTGGTCTCAAACTCCTAACCTCAGGTGATCCATCTGCCTCAGCCTCCCAAAGTGCTGGGATTATAAGCATGAGCCACTGAGCCCAGCCAATTTTTTGTTTAATGTGATCACTAGAAAGTTAAAAATTATAGATGAGGTTGACATAATCTTCCTATTGCACAGTGCTGGCCTGAGGGGAACCAGTCCCGGGCTGGGGTCCTCATCTGCTTCCCACCCTGACAGGCCACCACGGGGCAGGTCTGGCTCTCCTGGGGAACCTGTCTGCCACAGGACTTGACAGGGAGGTGAAAGGCTGGCACCCACCGAGCACTTTCGACATGTCAGGCACTGGGCTAGGTGCTTGGCCTCGACAATCTTATTTAAGTTACATAACAACCCGGTAAGACAAGGGCTACTACTCCCCCATTTTACAGACAAGGAAATTGAGGCTTGTCGAACTGAATCAACTTGTACAAAGTCCCAGAATCTCCACCCAGGCAGTCTTGCCTGAGCTCTTGCTTGGCCAACAAGCCCCGCTACCCCGCACACCCATGGGCCTCTTGCCATACCACCTTCCCCACACAGGGGGATGGGGGACCTGAAGTGTGTGGGGGCAGTGGAGGGCATCTTTCTGAGGGTATCCTGCCCCCGAGGCCCAAGGAGGAATCTCCCTCATAGTTCACCGAGAAGGATTGGCCACCCTCAGTCTTGCAGGCTGAAGACTCATTTGGGAGCCACTCCAGGGTTGAGGCAGAGTCTGCTCCCAAGGGTTGGTTGTGCCCTTGCTCACGGCCCTGCACACAGTAGGTCTTCAATTCATACGGCATGAAGAAATGGTGCCAGGACAGTTCTCAGTGTTGGAAGTTCTTCCTTGTTTGAATCCCAAGCCAGGCTCCTTTGAGGATATCATTCAGAGTATTACTTTGCTTGGGGTGTGGTCCCAGGCACAGCTCTGGGCATGGGTGCAGGGCTCACACTGGACACACCCGATTCGGACCTTCCAGCGCCCCTTCCCTGTTGGAGGGGGCAGACAAGGACAGACAAGCCATGCACAGTAGGGCAGCAGTGACCCCCAGACTGAAGAAGAGGACCAGGACATTTTTTGGGTTTCTGGTCAATTAAATAGAACCCAAAGCAGAGTCATGTTCTAAGCATCTATGTTTAACAAATCTAAACTTCTAATGCACACCCTCTCTGCTAAAAGAACACAATCCCATCGAAGAATTTTTGCCTGATGGAAGGGAGTAGAATTTTCGTGGCAACATTACATCACTTTAGACCAAAGAGACGGTCTCTGGGAAGACAGAGCTGGTTCTGCACGTACCTCCTCTCCACAGTCACGGACACGGAGGTGCACAGCGGTCGGCGCTCAGGATCACCGGGCAGCCGTACGTGCCCCAGGCAGCGGGAGCCCCAGCAGTGCCAGCTCCCACACTGTCTGGCTGTGACAACCTCAGGTCCTCGGTGACAGGGAGCCTCTGCCAAGACAGTCTGAAAAATTGGAAGGGGCCCCGCTCATCTTTGTGGGGTCACCAAGAGCTTCAGAGAAATTTGCTGAGCACCAGCTTCCTGATCACGTTTCACATTTGACCAAAAGATGTTCCTCTGCAGCCTCCCTCCCTTGGTCCCCAAATTGGCAGCACTTTCTGGAAGCTAGATGCAAAGGATGTCCTTTGTCAAGGGAAAAAGATATGTTTCCTTTGGGATAGAAGGACACACACACACACACACAGACACACACACACACGTGTTTATGCACATGCAGATATGTCTGCCTCTCTCTATGGACATGTATAGAGATTTGGTTGTTTATGCATAAAATATCCCTGCATGGATACCCAGGAAACTGGTAACGTCAGTTGCCTTTAGGGAGGAAAACTAGGGGTCTGGGAGTCTGGAGTAGGAAAATTTTTTAACCATGTTTTATATTTTTAAATTGTTCTACTCCGAGAAAATTTGAAAGTGTATAAAAAGCAAAGCTCTGAGTCCTTTGTCTCCAACCCCGGGGCCCCTCTCGCCTGAAGTTCTGCCATGAAGATGAATCTCTGCCTGTGCCTGGTTCCCTCGGGGCCCTGCTGAGGGGTGAGCAGAGGACACCACCCTGAGGGGCCACCCATTGTCTCCCAACCTCAGTTCCCAGGACTCCCATCCCCACGGGCCCTCCAGGCTCTGTGAGGCTGTGATTCTGGGCTGGGTGAAGCCGGACCTGCCGCAGGGCCGATGCCGGCCTTTGTGGAGCCAGCCCTGGAATCTCAAAAATGTCCTGTGGTCAGGCCTGAGCTTTGTTAGTGACTCAGCAGAAAGCACCCAGCCCTGGCCCCGTGGCAGGCAGGCAGACCAGCCCCAACCTGGGGTGCAGCCTCAGGCCTCCAGTGTCCAGAGCCCAGGTTTGTGGGGATGTGGGCCCAGTGGGTGAGTGGCCACTGTCCAGACCCTCTGTCTCGGCGAGGCATCAAAGGCTGGCAGAGTTGGCTGCTGGGATAGGCCCTGGATGGGGTCAGAGCCCCGGCTCCGGGCTGAACTGTGTCCTGACCCGCTGGCTGAACTCCAAGGCCTCAGTTTCCCCATTCACAGAAGAAGGACAACTGCATGTAAGCAGAAGCCAGACTTTAGAAATGCAGCTGTTCTGTGATGCAGGTGGCATGCTTGTCAAGGGTAAAAGCACAGGAGGCCGACAGGCCACACTGAGGCTGCGTGGCCACAGGCAGCCTCCTTGCCCTGGAGTCCCAGTTTCTCCTCCATGAAATGAGGCTAATAAGACTTCCTCCAGGCCGGGAACTGTGGCTCACGCCTGTAATCCCAGCACTTTGGGAGGCCGAGGCGAGCAGATCACTTGAGGTCAGGAGTTCAAGACCAGCCTGGCCAACATGGTAAAACCCCGTCTCTACTAAAAATACAAAAATTAGCCGAACATGGTGGAAGGCACCTGTAATCCCAGCTACTCAGGAGGCTGAGACAGGAGAATCGCTAGAGCCCAGGAGGCAGAGGCTGCAGTGAGCCAAGATTGTGGCAGTGCACTCCAGCCTGGGTGACATAGTGAGACTCTGTCTCAAAAAAAAAAAAAAAAAAAACAAAAAACCTCCCTCCAGTATCCGTGCTTGGGATGATTAAATGAGACAGTGCAGAGTCTTTAAGACATCAGCCGCCGCCAGCACCTTGAGGCTGCTGAATAACACCTGTCCCATCACTGACACGATGCTTCCACTCCGCTTATTTTCTTAAATAAATGTATTTTACTGGCTACTTGATAGCACTGCCATATGTGGTGGATCAACGTCACTTGCCATAAATAGATTACACATTAAAAGTCACCCTTCACAATAGTGCTGAAGCTCAGCCATCTGTGTCCCACCCAAAACCAGCTCACGTAGCCCCAGATTTGGGGACGCTGAGATGAAGACATAAGTAACAAGCTTCGTATGCAATGATGGTAGAAAGGCAGGCAGAGGGGACACGGTTTGCTCATTCAATTCTGCAAGCTTGGTGCCTGTCTTTCTTTCTTTCTTTCTTTCTTTCTTTCTTTCTTTCTTTCTTTCTTTCTTTCTTTCTTTCTTTCTTTCTTTCTTTCCTGTTTTCTTTCTTTCCTTCTTTCCTTCCTTCCTTCCTTCCTTTTCTTTCTTTTCTTTCTTTTCTTCTTTCCTTCTTTCTTTCTTTTCTTTCTTTCCTTCTTTCTTTCTTTTCTTTCTTTCGTGTCTTGCTCTGTCGCCCAGGCTGGAGCGCAGTGGCGTGATCTCGGCTGACCCCAGCCTCCGCCTCCTGGTTCAAGTGATTCTCCTGCCTCAGCCTCCGGAGTAGTTGGGACTACAGGCGTGCACCACCACGCCCACTTATTTTTTTTGTATTTTTAATAGAAATGGGGTTTCACCCCACAATGAGATACCATCTCACACCAGTTAGAATGACAATCATTAAAAAGTCAGGAAACAACAGGTGCTGGAGAGGATGTGGAGAAATAGGAACACTTTTACACTGTTGGTGGGACTGTAAACTAGTTCAACCATTGTGGAAGACAGTGTGGTGATTCCTCAAGGATCTAGAACTAGAAATAGCATTGGACCCAGTGATCCCATTACTGGGTATATACCCAAAGGATTATAAATCATGCTGCTATAAAGACACATGCACACGTATGTTTATTGTGGCGCTATTCACAATAGCAAAGACTTGGAACCAACCCAAGTGTCCATCAATGACAGACTGGATTAAGAAAATGTGGCACATATACACCTTGGAATGTATGCAGCCATAAAAAAGGATAAGTTAATGTCCTTTGTAGGGACATGGATGAAGCTGGAAACCATCATTCTGAGCAAACTATCGCAAGGACAGAAAACCAAACACCACATGTTCTCACTCATAGGTGGGAATTGAACAATGAGAACACAAGGACACAGGATGGGGAACATTACACACTGTGGCCTGTTGTGGGGTGGGGGGAGGGGGGAAGGATAGCATTCGGAGATATACCTAATGTAAATGACGAGTTAATGGGTGCAGCACACCAACATGGCACATGTATACATATACAACAAACCTGCACATTGTGCACATGTACCCTAGAACTTAAAGTATAATAATAAAAAAAAGAAATGGGGTTTCGCCATATTGCCAGGCTGGTCTCGAACTCCTAAGCTCAGTGATTTGCCTATCTCAGCCTCCCAAAGTGCTAGGATTGCAGGCGTGAGCCACTGCGCCTGGCCTGCCTTTCTTATTAGGTAATTTGTAAAATTCCAGTTAAAATCAGCAAAGGCAAGAGAGAGGTATTACACACCTTCATGTTAGCAAAATTGTTTTGAAATGAGAAAAGCAGGTGCTGGGGAGGATGTGATGAAGCCCACGCTCACGCAGGCATCAGCAGGTTCACGCGTGTGAAGCACGCATGTGAAGCACGCATGTGCCCAGGAAGGGTGGGTTAGCATGATTATCATATCCTGTTGGTGGTAACTATAAACTGGAACAGGACAGAGGGAAAACAATACAGAAGTAACAACTACTGACCCAGGGCCATGAACAGGTACGCAACCCCAAAGTAAGGATTCTAGGCCTAAACACTGATCCCAAGGAAACAGCCTCCCCGCCGCGTGCAACGACACCCCTGCTGAGACAGACCTGCTGATGGTCATCGTCCACGTCCAATGCTTGTCCTTGCTCACCCCGCCCCAGCCCACCGAAACTTCCGCGTTTCCCCACCAGTCAAGCTCTTGTGTTGGGGGCTTTGTGCTTTCTTGAAGCAACTTCCCCAACCCCAGGTTTTCCCTCCTGCACCCCTCCACCGCTGCTCAGATCGCCCCCCTCAGGAAGGTCAGAGCTGACCCTGGTGTCCGCAGAGGCACCTGCCCAACACCCCTGCACTCCTTTGCCTGTGTGTTTTTCTCCAGACCACTTATGCCCACCCAACATGGTCCATCTCATGGTTAGTTACTGTTTATTTGGTTTATTGTTCTGTAGTCCCTGAACTACAGAACGCCAGCTCCTGAGGATGGGGACTTGTTCACCGCTGCATCCTCAGCACCCAAAGGAGAATCTGGCAGGCAGGAAATGCTCGGTGGATGTTTGTTGAATGAATAAATGATGCTGTCAGTGGAGACCGTCCAAACGTCTGAGCCAGTGAGCGTGCAGACACTCAACCCACCATGTGGAAACACGGGAACCCACTGAGAGGGAATTCCAGAAGTGGACACACACCTGTGGTGATGAATTAACTCCATGTGAATGTGTTCACAGACTTTGCAAGGAGCCCAGACACAGGGCGCGAGAGGACAGAGGACACGTTCTCCATTCCTGTCACTGAGATCTGAGCAGCCCGGGATGAAACTATCCATTTAGCAAGACCATACAAGAAAATCAAATGGCCCATGCACTGCTTTGGTCTGCGCCCTTGCTGGCAGGAGGGTTGGGACTGGCTAGGCCTGGCTCTGGTCAGCCACTGCGTTGGCAGGACCCTGCCAGTGGCCTGTCATTTGTCTCTCTGTCCTGGGTCTCTCAGTGGTGTGGCAGTCCTCGGCTGGATAGCACCCGAAGTCCTTTTCATTTCCAACCAGGTTCAACAGTGTAGGTGGCTTCCTTTGAGTGGAGTTGCCCGGACAGGGCAAGGCTGGTGTGGGCCCAGCCAGGTCCTATCTGTGAGTTGGAGGCAGGCAGGAGGGTGAAATTCCTGGCCCGGCCCTTGGGTGAGTCTCCTTACGGAGGCACTGAATGGGACAAGGCATGAGAATTGTAATGCAATGGTCAGGATCCTTCTGGGGGAACTGCCGTAAACACCTGCTTGGCATCTAAAGCAGACTGTGGGTCTCCGGTGAACATAAGGCAGGCCTCTCGCTCTGCCTAGAGCATGTACAAGCTTCAGGATCTTCACAGTGACACTAGGGATAGGGACCTTTGGAATAGTATTATGAGACCTGAAAAAAATAACATGTGGGTGTCAGACACACGCCAGGGCTCAGTGGATCATTACATAATCATCATCATTTTTATCATTGTTATCTCCATCCTGGCAACACTGGATGCTCTTATTATTAATATTATTTTGCATTGAGTATTAATTATTAATATTATTAACTGACTAATATTAATTATGTTAACATTATTATGCACTGTTAATATTAATATTCATATTTTTATTAATATTATTTTGCACTGACAAATGATAATTGTATATTAATATTATTTTGCATTGACAAATGGTGATTGTATGTTAATATTATTTTGCATTGAGAAGTAGTAATTGTATATTAATATTATTTTGCACTGACAAATGGTAATTGTATATTTATGTGATGCTTTGATACCTGTGAGCAAGGAGATGGATATGTTAATAGCTTGATTGAATCATTCCCTATTGTATGTGTTTATCAAAACATTACACTGCACCCCACTGGACCCTTGAATCTCATCATCTGATGGTGGGCTTTGGGCCAACAGAGAAGAGTGGGGTGGCTGCTTCTGGAAGCCTTTCTTCTGATGATTGTAGGGGGAATTCTCCTAGCAGCTCTTTCTCATTCTTAGAATATGTCTGAGTTCTGAGAGCAATGTGGCAAGGCTGAGGAGAATCCTTTGAGGGCCCAACTGTCCTGACTTCAAGGTCTGGCACCTCCTTGGAGTTGACTTAAGTACACACAAAGATCGGTGCACAGATGTGTGCAGAGGCTGTATTCTTAATCACCGCAGACTAGAAACAACCCAAATGTCTTTCAACTGAAGAACTATGAACAAACGGTGGTACATCCATTCAATGGAATACTACTGGGCCATGAAAAAGAACAAGCCAAATGGATGGTCCAAAATGCATCATGCTAAGAAGCTGACTCAAAGGCTATACACTGTATGATTCCATTTATGTGATGTTCTGGAAAAGGCAAGACTGCAGGGGCAGGAAACAGGTTCCGTGTTTCCCAGGAGCTGGGGGAGGGGGAGTTTTTGTGGTGATGAAGCTGTCCTAGATCTCAACTGTGGCAATGGGTACACAGCTGTGTTTGTCAAACTCAAATAACCGTACACTTTAAAAGGGTGAATTTTATTGTATGTGAATCTTACTCTAATAAAAGTGTTTAAAATAACAACATCATATGAATTTGCTGACACACACACACAAAAAAAAGGTCCATGTAAAAGCATTTGTCTTTGTCTTGGAAGTTTTGGTTGCAAGTGACAGAAGTCCTAACCCTTCTGCAAAACTGGGAACATGCTGGCTCATGTAATAAGAGAACCCAGCTGTAGACCTCAGGCACCCCACGACTGAGAAGGTGACAATGATGGCATCAGAACACCATCTCTAAGCATCTGCTTTCTCTATGCTGGCTTCACTTTCAGGCCAACGTGAGGGACTTTTGTTATTCTGATGGGAAGAGTCTATGTTCTGACCACTCTGGCCAAAATCCCAGGTACAACTCTCATTGGTACAGCTTGGGTCATGTGGCCATCCCTGGGCCAATCAGAAGGAAGAATATATTTTCTTGTTAGAAAGGAATGAGCTCACAAGTCATGGGAAGACTTGCAGGAAGCTTAAATGCATATTGCTGGATAGAAGAACCAATCCGAAAAGGCTACTTTCTCTATGATTCCAACTACGTGACTTTCTGGAAAAGGCAAAACTATGGAGATGGTGAAAAGGTCAGTGGTGGTCAGTGGTTGCCAGGGGTTAGCAGGGAAGGAAGAATGGACAGGTGGAGCACAGGATGTTTAGGGCAGTGAAACTCTTCTGTAGTTTCTGGCAAGGATACTGGCAAGGTGGGCGCATGTCCCCATACCATTTGTCAGATTTCATGGAACGTACCCCACCAAGTGTGAGCCCTCAGGTAAACCAGGAGCCTTAGTCTCATAACAAAGTAATCCCAGGGGCTCCTCAGTTGGGACAAAGGAGTCGATCAGCGTGGTCAGAGGGACGCCTGGTGCCTGACACCCGGCAGCAAGGTGAGATGTTAGTAACAGGGGAAACCGCGGGTAGCAGGCAAAGTGGAAACTCTCTGCACTTTCTTCTCAATTTTTCTGTAAACCTAAAACTGCCAGAAAAAAAAAAAGTTAAAATTAACTTTAAAAACTAGACGAAGAAGTGGGAGGGATGTTGGACAGGCAAGGGACAAAGGGTCAACACAAGTGCACGTGGGTGCCTGTGGTGGGTGTGTGTGGGTGCCTGGGGTGGGTGCACGTGGACGCCTGTGGTGGGTGTGCGTGGGTGCGTGTGGGTGTGTGTGGTTGCCTGTGGTGGGTGCGTGCGGGTGCTTGTGGGTGCATGTGGGTGCACGTGGGTGCCTGTGGTGGGTGCGCGTGGGTGTGCGGGGGTGCGTGTGGGAAGGCAGCACTGAGCACGTGTGCGCTTCACACCTGTGAACCTGCTGATACTTGTGTGAGTGCCAGCTTTGCCACATCCTCCCCAGAACCCTCTTTTGTCTTTTTAAAACCTATTTCGTTAACGTCAAAGTGTATAACAACTCCTTGCCTTTGATGAATTTTTTTTTTTTTGAAGACAGTCTCACTCCATCACCCAGGCTGGAGTGCAGTGGTGCGATCTCAGTTCACTTCAACCTCCACCTCCCGGGTTCAAGTGATTCTCCTGCCTCAGTCTCCCAAGTAGCTGGGACTATATACTTGTGCCACCATGCCTGGCTAATTTTTGTATTTTTAGTAGAGACGGGATTTCGCTAAGTTGGCTAGGCTGGTCTTGAACTCTTGACCTCAGGTGATCCACCCTCCTCAGCCTCCCGAAGTGCTGGGATTAGAGGCGTGAGCCACTGCACCTTGCTGCCTTTGCTGATTTTAACTGGGATTTTTTAAAAAAAATTATCTAATAAGAAAGGCAGCTGTCAGTAAACCCTAACACCAAGTTTGCAGGATTGAATTAGTGCATAACTACACTCGTGTAAACGCACACACAGCAAGGCACACGTGTGTCAGAAGAAGTATGGAAGGGCACATGCTAATCCTTGTGAGGGTTATTAGTGGCTGAGATTTTATTATTGCAGGTGATTTTTTTCCCCTTTGGGCTTGCTTATCTCTTCTTTCTAAGGTGTGCCTACTGAACACATATTGCTCGTGTAACTCAAATAAATAAATAAATAAATAAATAGTGAGCCGCATGCAAGGGAAGGAGTGAGGTCAGGTGCTTCCTTTTGTTCTGGATCTCTGGAATCAGCCCGAACCCAGGGTCGCCGCTAATGATTGAGGGGAGATTGGGGATGCGTCAAGGTAAAAGACGATGTGTTATTTTTGTAATAAGTGTAAACAAAATGTTTTTAACGTGCCTTTTTTCTTACCCCTGCTAAGGTAAAATGAGTGCCTCGGTTTGGGGCCAGCAGGGGGGAGAAGAAGCCAGAGATGCTGAGAAGGAACTTTCTTTTCCCGTTTCAGAGAAAAGGATTTCTGCTTTCAAATCCGCTGTTTCCTGAGGCTGGGTGCTGAGTTCAGCTGCCCCTGGAGGAGCAGCAGCAGCTCTGGGCTGCTGGCAGGGCCGCATCCTCTTCAGCCTGGACAAATTCCCTGCAGCCAGGGGAAGCGGCCCATGCTGGCTGTCCTGGGATGCAACATCAGACCCGCACGCTGGAATTTGACCCTTTTCCTGCCTGACACCCAGCAAAACAAACCCCAGGGAAGGGATCAATGCCTGCCACCGGAATCCAGAAGAAAGAGGAGTGACAGATAAGCCCGAGGTCACAGGCCAGTGAGGTCAGGACCTCCCAGGGACGGACACACAGCCCAAGGTTTGGGTGTGAGATTTCGGAGCCCCAGGTAATAAAACTAAAGCGGTTAAGGTGCCTGGCAGCTCAGTGCCTCACAGTGCTAGCTGGGGCAAGGATGGGAATTCACCTGAGTTCACTGTGGTTGCTATTGGCTGAATCATGTCATCCCAAAATTCATATGTTGGAGTGTACCTCGGGATGTGGTACCTCAGGATACCTCAGTACCTCGGGATGTGGCGTTGTGTGGAGAAAAGGTTGTTAGAGAGGTAATTAAGTTAAAATGAGGCCATGAGGGTGGGCCCGAATCCAATTTAATTGGCATCCTTCTGAAAAGGGGAAATTTGGATGCAGAGAGAGAGAAAAGCAGGGAGGGCGCCCTGGAAACAGGAAGGCAGCCACGTCCAAGCCAGGGAGGCCCTGGAGCAGACCCCATCTCAGAGCTCCAGCAGGAACCAACCCTGTCCAACCTTCATGTTGAACTTCTGGCCTCCAGAGCTGTGACACGATCTACTTCTGTGGTTTAAGCCATGTAGCCTGTGGCACTTGGCACTATGCTAGCCCCAGGAAACCCAACACAGTGGCCAAAATAGAGCGGGCAGCTGGCTTGCTAACGTCACACAGCACACTGTCAAGAGTGGGGTCTTCAACTCACCACTCAGGGACCCAGTAGTCAGGTGTAAGGTGGAACGCCCTTCCAATATGGCTAGAGCCAGACTGTCTGGGCCCAATTCCCAGCTTTGTATGTATTACTTAACCTCTCTGTGCCTCAGTTTACCAAGCTATAAAATGGGCATAATGACAGCACCTGCCTGGTGATGCTCTTGGAAGGATGAAAGGAGGAGATGGTGTGGGCATCCAGACGGCACCAGGCATCGCCCTGAGAGCTGACCATGCGGGGAATGCTCCATCCTCACGCCAGCCAGGTGTTGCCACCTCTCTCTTGCTGATGGAGACCAGGAGGGTCAGGGCAGAAGGCCGTGCCCGAAGTCTCACAGCCAGGAGCCTGCCTCCCACTGGTCCCTGTGTGGCCAGTGCTGCCCTGGGGGCTGCTGCTGTGCACTGGAGGGGCAGCCGAGCAGAGGAGCCAGAGCAGATGGTGTTGAGGACAGAGCTTGCGGCCCTGCACCTGGCTCCCAGAGGAATGGGTCTCGGAGCTGCTCTGCACAGACCCTGACCTTGAGGAGAGGGAGAGGCACCACTCCCTCCTCCACTCACTCAGGTGAGCACTCAAAGCGTCATACGTAACCAGGAGCACTGGTTGCCGTGGCGATTTCAGAAGTGAGTCCAATGTGGACCCTCACCCTGAGACGGACACAGTTTCATGAAAGTTGCCAGACTCACACATTCACTCACTCACTCATTCCCTCATATATTCATGCTGCAAAGTTTCGCTCATTACCTACCTGAGGACAGGACTCAGTCTCAGAGCCAAGGAGAGCGTGGTTGGGAGGAGCCTCAGACACTCTCCAGCATCCCTGCCCCCAGGTGTCCACACACCTGTGTACTCCCCAACCTGGAGCGTGGCGGGGCTGTGAAGAGGGTGGATGTGCTCTCGTGATGAGGTTACTTTGTATGGCAAAGGTGGCCGGACGTCTGCAGGTGTAATTAAGGTCCAACCGGCTGACCTTGAGTTAATCAAAATGGCGATTATCCTGGGTGGGCCCAAGCTAATCAGGTGAGCCCTTTCAAAATGGCCTTGAAATCAGAGACTCTCCTGCGGGATTTGGAGATCCAGCCCCATGAGGAACGGGGGCAAGGAAATGCAATCTTCCACAACCTCGAGAGCTTGGAAGAGGGTCCCAAACCTCAGAGGAGACCCCAGTTCCAGTTGGCACCTTGACTGCAGCCCCACGAGACAGAAGGCCCAGCTATGCCATGTCCTGACTCCTGACCTGCCCAAACTTTAAGACAATAGATAAATGCCATTTTAAGCTTTTCAACTGGTGACCATTTGTTATGCAGCAATAGAAAACCCACACGGAGGGTACATTTCCTGAGCCAGGCACAGATTCTGTGGTTGAGAAGCTGGGGAGTGGAGGAGGAGAGAGATGCTTCAGGTGTTTGTTCACACCCATTTCACCGTTCAGCCGGCACATGGGCCGAGCTTCCCCTGTGCGCTGGGCATGGGACCCGCCCTGCAGGAGCTCAGTGTGTGGGTGGCCGGAGTCCTAAGGACCAACATGGGGGCCAGTGGAGCTGGCACGAGGTGGCATCAGGTGCGCCCTGCTGTAGCTGCAGACCCTCAGCTAAGTCTGGGACGGTCATTCTGAACTGGCTACCAGGGTGCTGGGCACGGGATAGCTGTGACCTGGCCAACTGCCCCTGGTCCACTTGAATGTGTGTGCCAGATGTCCACTCTCCCACCTAGGCTCTTTCCCAGGCTTTCAATGCACCCCTCAAACCATCCCATGTCCCAGCCCCCCACAGTGGGTTGGATCTGCCTGTCTGTTCCCTCAGATGGTCCCCCACGTGACTGGTCAGGTGAGTGCCCAGGGCCTTGCTACGCTGTCCCGAGACCATCCAAGGGGCCGCCCGCCCACGCCACTTGGACAGCACGCAGCCTGGAGGTACTGCCCTGGGCTCCCCCGCGTTTAAACATGACCCCTGACCCTGCCCGCTGCACAGAACACATGGAGCGCTTCAGGGAACGGGGCCACGGCCCTGCTGCCTCCTATGGCCCCACTACCTGCCCAGACGCCTCGTGCTGCATGGGGTTCCCAGAGCTGAGGCAGCCAAAGGTCAGCCCCAGCACTGCCAGCGTTGGGGCCTGCTTGGAGCCTGACATCTTCCACCCCTCTGCACCGGGCTCTTCACACTCGGCTGGGAGCTTCCCCCAGCGATGCCACACTGATCCTGCCCACCACCTCAAATCCCGCCCACTCACTAGACCCACTTCACAGGAAAAGAAACCGAGGCTCAGCTTGAAGATGCCGCTTGCCCTGGGACGCTTGGAGAAACAGAAGGAGAGGCCAGCGGCTGAACCAACGGTGACCCCAGGCCTTTGCTTACCCGAGCACCTGCTCATGGGCATTTGGGTGGTTTCCAGCTTGAGGCTGTCACAAATAAAGCCGCTGGGAACCTTCGTGTATGGGATCTGGGGAGGCTGTGCACTTTAATCTCCCTTTGGAGAATACCCAGGAGTGGAACAGCTGAGTCACACAGAGATGGATGTTTAGCTTCGGAAGAATCTGCAGAAGAGGTTTCCAAAGGGCTGGTACCCGTGGTGTGGGAGGGGTCCAGTGGCCCCACATCCTCGCTGGCGCTGAGTCAGTCAGTCATTCTTATTTCAACGTCCTACCAGGCGGGTACTGGGTCACACTCACTGGGGTTCATCGGGGACTCCAGTGACCTGTGCTTGGCCACTTGATGTCCCAGAGCTCACTGCAGTTCTGTTCTTCCTTGTCTTTTTTTAAGTCTTTTTCTCCTTGTATTCCATTTTGGAGAATTTCTATGACTGTGTTGTCAAGTTCATTATTCCTTTTTTTTTTTTTTTTACACTGTCTCATCTGCTGTTAATCCCCTTGGATCACATCGTTTTTAATCTTGGATGCTGCAGATTTTCCCACGAGCAGCTCAGCGTGGGTTTCCTTCTCATCTCCCAGCCTTTCGCACCTGGGCAGGTGCAGCGCCGGCCTCTGGCCTGGCCGTCGGCCTCCACTCACACCCCCTCCACTCTGTGCTCCCCATGCCCCACGGCTGTGTGCTTTTTTCTAGCCACGCGGAAATTCCTCTGTTGGCTCCCTTTGCATTTCGAAGAAAATTCCTCTCATGGTCTACAGGGTTTTCACAGCTTGGCCTCCACGCACTCCTTCCACCCCAAACCCCTCAATGCCCCACGTCTTGACCCCTGGCACACTGGGCCGCTTTTCCTCCCTAAAGCACATCCTACTGAGTCCTCCCACCTCTGAGCTATGCTCATGCCTCTGTTAGGAATCACACACACATTCACACATGCACACACATTCACACACATATATGCAGGCACAGAAACATCCCCTAAACCTGTCTGCACACAAACACATTCAGATAGACACATTCAGATAGACACATTCAGATAGACACATTCAGATAGACAGGTGCACATGCATGTATGTGCACACACAGATACACAGACACACACAGGTACATTCACACACAAAGCACACACATGGACATGTGTGCACACAGAGATACACATGCATACACACACGTGTACACAGATGAGCATGCATGTGCACATATGCATACGTGTGTGTGCAGGCCCCACATGGCCAACTCCTCTTCCAGGAGACCCTTGACAATTTTTGTAATTGTATTATTCGCTTGTCTGATGAACCTGGATATTTTTTCTTTCCTCCCCACCAGAATCCAGCCTTCTTGAGAGCAGGGCCTAGCACATAGCAGGTGACTAGCGAATGAATGAATTAATGAATGAATTAATGAATGTGCGTATGGATGGAGGGAAAAGCAGGTAAATAGGCTACACCTGCTCTGTTCAAAGGGGTATGGCTTTGAACCCTGGCCCTTCTGCCCCCACACCGTGGCCACTAGCACGTCATTTAACCTCCTGGCCCCCTGCTTCTGGATGGTAGGATAACTGGATCTCACATGGCCCACAGTGAACGGTTGAGCTGATTCCCTCTCTTTCCCACTGGGCTGCGTGTCCCCTGTCCTGTGGGTCTTGCCCAGACGCCATCGCCTCACAGTGTCTAGCCCCCCGTAGCTGCCCAGCAAGGATTTTGCTGAAAGGATGGCCATCCTGGGGCTGAGGTCCCAGCAACAGTAGCCCTGCCTGTCCAGCTTTCGCTCTCCCTCTCCCCAGCACCTTCTCTCTCATCATGGCCGCTTCCATTTTGCCCTCACTCTCTGCAAAACACCTGCAAGCCCGGGTCTCTTGGGCCCAGGACCTGGGGCCCAGGGAAATGGCTGCTCCACGTGCCCTGAGAAGCCAGAAGGCAGGTGTCCAGGTCTAGGGTGTGGCCTGGAGGAACCCGAGCTGCTGGAGACTGGCATGTGCTCACTGCTAGTGACTGGGAAAGCTGTGTGAGCAGGGGCCCTTGCTTTATGGTGATGTGACCTCGGTGCAATGGTGGTCCCTGGAGAACTCCATTGTGCTTCTCAGCGGGCTCCCGGGAGGGACAGGGCCCTGTGCTCTCCTTCCAGAGTGAGGCTTGTCCACTTACCTTATGGTGCTAGGAACTGCCTGGAACGGGGGCTGTAGGATCAGGAAGGGGGCTGTGGGGAGGGAGTGTGGGGCCCTGAACAGGACTGCTCTGCTCTGCTGCTCACATCCCGGTAACTCCATGCCTCCGTTTTCTCTCCTGTCAAATGGGTGGCAAAGCCACACCCCTTTGAACAGAATAGCTGCCTCGTCTTCAACGGGTGTGGAACCCAGCAAGTGTTAGCCCTTTCCCAGAAGAATAAAGCAAGAACAGTTTTACTCTTAGCTGATCACAGACACCAAGTCCAAAGGCTGGGATCTACGTGCTGGGATGTCTCCCGTCATGCCCACCCAAGAGGGATCCCCTTACACTGCAGTGTAGGGGGGTCTTGACACTCTCACTCTCTCTACCCATCAGTCTTTTCCACCCTCTGCCTACCTGGGGACACAAGGCTCTGGCGCTCAGAGGGTAACGAGGGGCTCCACCCTGGGGCTGGGGGAAGCGGTTTCTCCCTGCATGTCCCTGGAGGTGCCCTGGGTCTCCTCTTCTCCCTGGCGGAGCAGCTTCCACCCAAACCCTGACTCTGATGACTAGAGACGCCATTCAGGTCATCTCTCTGAAGTCCCATCTGTGTCGCCAGGTTTGTCTCTATGGACCAGGGTGCTGATGGGATGAGGCTGTGGATCTGCAGAGACAGGACGCACAGGTCTGTGGATGAATTCCTGATTGTGGATATGGACAGGGAGAAGCAAGGAGATCGTAGAGGTTTCTGAGTGGAGCCAGTGGAGGGGCGGCAGTGGGATTTACGGAGATGGGGAAGACAGGGGTTGAGTTGCCTGGGAAAGGATTGGACACCCGCTTGGACACATTCTGCTTGACATGTCTGGGAGACCCCAAAGGGAGACGTCAAGTGGACGGCCGGATATGTGGGTCCAGAGTTCAGAGAAGAGGTCATGGCTGGAGAGACAAATTTGGAAGTCATTGGCATAAGGATATTTCAATCCATGGGAACCGATGAGGTCACCCAGGGAGAAGAAGGGTAGAAAGAGAAGAAACCAAGGAACCCCCAAATCCCATGGGACCAGAAGTCCCAGGCGATCAGGGATCATAACGTTCCACACATCGCTGCACTCCAGCCCCAGAGGCGCGCCCCCCTCAACAGGCACCCACCAAATCCTTACTGACTGCAGGAGCAATGATGTCTGGGGGTCTCCAGGAGACCAGCAAGTGGGGCAGCAAGAAAAGCGGGGAGTGGAGAACTGGAGATGCTGGGAGAAAAGAGTGCTGGGAGGATGGAGTGGCCTTCTGGAGGGGAGGGGAGCATGGGACTTAGGATGAGGGCTGGGGTGACTCCGGGGGGATGGTCTCTGATGGAACCAGCTGCATAGGTTTGTGGGCCAAGGCCAGGAAGTCCTTGGGGAAGGGGGAGGGGCAGGGTATGATCATAAGGGGGAAGCAGCAGTATGAGACCTGAGACGGGGCAGATATTTGACACACTGGGAGACTGAGGCCTGGGGAGGCGACATGGCTGCCCAGGCCACATTGCCAGTGAGAGGAGCCAAGACTGGCACCCGGGCAGCTGAGGCCAAAGCGCAGAGGCTCAACCTCCAGGACATCTGCAGAACTGTGAGGATCTGCTGTGGCTTTCGGGAGTTTTCTTTCTTTTTCTCTATTTGTGAAATTAAAATTAAATGCTCAAATCAGCTAGGGAAGCCAGAGCACTGGTCCCAACCCCGACAGGACCCACGTCTCCATATGCCCCACCCCAGCCCAGGCAGGGCCCTCTGGATTTCCAGGGCTTGGCCCTTCCCTGCTCTGGCTCAGACTTCCAGGCCCCAGGCCCTGGGGAGGGAGGGCCCAGGACTGAATTCCTAGGGCCGGATGGTGCAGGGTGGGAAGACCCACCTCCTGGGAGGTCGCTGGTTCATGAATTCGAAGGATCTTCCTTTGAATTTTCAAAAGGTGACACCTGAGACCTGCAAGAAAAAGACCAAAGCTGCCTGGGAAACCCAAGGCCAGACAAAGGCAAAGGCAGGAGGCTGGTCAGGGCTCAGGAGCGGGGCGAAGCTGGGAGGCCTCAGGAAGGGTGGGCAGGCCAGGCCCACGTGCTCTCAGCTTTCCTGGAGGCCTAAACTCATGGGCCCCCAGGGCCCAAATGCACCATCACAGCACTCCCTAAAGAAAGGGGCAGGGAGGAAGGGGCAAGCTCTACCCCAAAAGTCAGGACTTGGAGCCTGCTTGTTCCCTCCAGGTTTGGTGCAGGGCTCCCAGCATTGAACTGAGGAGGGGACCACACCTCATCCAGGGGAATAGATGAGGTCACCCAGGGAGAAGAAGGAGAGAGAGAAAAGAGAAGAAACAAAGGAACCCCCAAATCCCAAGGACCAGAAGCCCCAGGCAATCAGGTGCTAGAAGCCCCACGTTGAACTTGCCGGGGAGGCTTACAAGTGGGTGCCACAAAAGACCAGAGACCTACGGAGGCAGAGGTTTGCATCCTATGACCACGCCCTCGCCTGGGAACTCAAGGGGTATGTGGGCATCGGACTGCCCCAGGCAGTTGGACTGCTGCTGTGTGACCATGGGCGGCTCACAGCCCTCTTTGAGCCTGGGCATCTAGGAGCAAAGTCCCTTGGAGTGAGTGCTCAGCACCTAGCGAGGACACGCTCCCTTAAAGAGTTGCCCATATCCTTACCCTGGGCCAGATGTTAGGAATTTGAGCTGCCGGCACAGGTCAGGGGCCAGCTCGGGGCAGGCACGGGGTGGGAGGGTCCACCCAGGAGCAAACTGCATTCTTGAAAGTTTTTTTTTTAAAATGGTCTGCCCTCTTGTCCTTCCCCTTTTGTGTTTGTCCTTTTCTTCTTCTGCCACCCTCTTCTGAGGCTTTTAGGACCTTCAAATTAGTTGAATACTGGGACAACAACGGGTTTGGAAACACACAAGTCAACTCTAATTTGATCCTCCACGTTCGGAGGAAGAGACAAGACCTTTGTCCCCTGGGGCAGTGCCTCTGCCACCGAAGTGACGTTTCAGAAGTCTTCCAACAGCTCAGATTCTCTGGCAGTCCCCCTTTGCATAATCCACCAAAATCTGCCACACAAAAGCCACTTGGGAGTGAATTTGGGATATAGGGAACATGGAGGAAGGTGTTCTGTTGAGACAGATGTTCTCAGGATATCCACAGCCTCAGATCACACCAAGAAGAGCAGGAGCTCGTGTTTGGGCTCTGAACCCAAACCAGCAGCGACTTGAACCGGAATGTGGGGCTGGGATTCTCCCAGGTGTGGGCTTGTGTGGGCTTCTGGGCAACCCCATCTCAGCAGAGCGTTGGGAAACCCAGCTAGGGCCGTCTTGTCTGTGGGATGGCAGGGGTGTCTCTGCTCAGGCAAGGTGTGGGGGCCGCTGACCACTCGGCCCAGAGCTTTGGTGGCCCACGGTGCAGAGTGTCCAAGTATGACCCAAGGGGCCTTCCCAGCCTGGGGCCACTGACGGGCAGGTGACACAGATACCTTGCCTGGCTTGGTGGACCTACAAATTGTATCATGGATTTGTTAGCCATTCAGCAACAGTCTGCTAAATGATGAGTGAGAGCCAGCACCCTAGGAATTGCAGGTGTAACAGCAAATGGGACAAAGATGCCGCCCTGACAGGGCTTACCGTGGAAGAGACGGGAAATCCAGACCCACAGCTAAGGGCAGGGCCAGAGGGTGCCGAGTGCTGGACAAAGTGAGACGAGGGAAGCGGGTGCGGACTGAATTGCAACCCTCCTCCAACACGATGTTTATGTTGAAGTCTTAACCTCCAGGACCCCGGAACAATTCCTGATTTGGAGACAGGGCCTTTACAGCCGTCACCAAGTTCAGAGGAGGCCATTAGCGTGGGCCCTAATCCAATGTGACTGCAGTCCTACTAAAAGGGGGAAGTTCAGGCACAGAGGCCGCACGGGAGGGAAGCTGATGTAGAGACACACAGGTCTTCTGCAAGCCAAGGAGAGGAACCTGGGCCAGTTCCTTCCCCGCAGCCTTGGAAGGAGCCTGCCCTGCCGATACCTTGATCTTCGACTTTGATTTCTATCAGTTAAGCTGCCTGGTCTGCGGATCTTTTGGCCCAGCATGTGGGGTTTGTACTCCACATGTCTCCAGGGCTCTGCAGCCCAGCACCGGGGACCCCACCCTTGTTATGACCTCCACTTTCCAGAGGAGGAAACTGAGGCTCACAGAGGTGGAGTCACTTGGACAAGCCCCACAGACCATGGCCCAGGCTTGCTAGACTCTAGGGACAGGGCCCTTCCTTCCCCTTGATGGGGCCACTGACCTCGCCACGTGGACAGTGTTGGTGCAGTAGGGAATGAACCAGCTCACGTGCCTGGCCCACTGGCCAGACCACAGCGTAGCTCTAGCTGCCCCGTCCCTGGCTCTAGCTGCCCCGTCCCTGGCTCTAGCTGCCCCGTCCCTGGCTGCACTGCTCACACCCGACAGAGGCAGACAGGTGTAGACACAGCTGCCCAGCCCTGCCACCCGGCATCCCAGGAATGTGGTCAGCCACCCACACCACTGCCCCCACCCCAGTCAGGCGTGCTGTGTCAGCCCTGGGCCCTCCTGCCCTTCCCTCCAAGCCCCTCAGGTTGCCCAACTCCCAGGGTCATGGCGTTCACTGTTCATCCCCAGGGGAAGAAAGGCCGGGACCAGGGGCTGGCCCTGGGCCTGCATCAACCAAGGCTCCTGCTCTAAGGGCCTGACAGCTGCTGCTTTGCCCTTAGAGGAGCCTTTTAGAGAGACAGGAGGAAAGAGAGAGCAAGAGAGAGTGAGAGAGAGGGACTGAGAGAGAGAGAGAGAGAGAGACAGGGAGAGAGGGAGAGAGAGAGAGACAGAGAGAGAGAAAGGGAGAGAGAGACAGAGACAGAGAGAAAGGGAGAGACAGAGACAGATACAGAGAGAAAGGGAGAGAGAGAGACAGAGAAAGAGACAGAGAGAAAGGGAGAAAGAGACAGAGATAGAGAGAAAGGGAGAGACAGAGACAGATACAGAGAGAAAGGGAGAGAGAGACAGAGACAGAGGCAGAGACAGAGAGACAGAGAGAAAGGGAGAGAGAGGCAGAGACAGAGAACGCTCCAACCAAATATCCTGTTCCAGGTTTGAGCACAGCTTGGAGGTGTCCCCCTGCTAGGGGAGGGGTTCCACACTCCAATGTGTCTCTTCAGTGAAGAATCCCCTAAAAGCCCTCTGGAGAACTGTGGGTGCTTCTCCCACCCACCCCATCTTGTCGGGAGCCTTGCTGATTGAATACCGGGCTCCCCTGAATAAGCCTCCGGAGACTGCAAGCCTCCGGCAGAGGGCGGGCACAAGTACAGGCACCAGGTTTGGCCGCCAGGTTGACCCTCAGGCTGGGCCTGGGGGGGGCAGGAAGGTCACGCCCTTCCTTTGAAGACAAGGGGCCAACTGGGGTGGGGAGGGGGCTTCCCTCTGAACACCTCCCCCTGCCCTCCCCTGCTGCACTGGGGGCCCAGCGACTGCCTTTCCTCATACAAACCACGATGTACGGCCTGACCCACTAGGGAGAGCCTGGCATGGGGGCAGGCGGGTCCTGACTGCAGGGGAGATGTGCAAGCGGGGAAGGGTGGTCCTGAGGAACGGGGGTCCGCAGGGGGACTTCAGCCTCCAGAGCCAGGTGGCCACAGCTCCCCGAGGTCACATCCCACCCCTCAGTCCAAAGCGCAGGGTCTGATCCCAGTGAGGCCCCAAAAAGGCTGGGCCTGTGCGGACACACTTCTCGCTTATGGCTTCCACTAACCCCACAAAGAAGACAGCTCCATCTCACAGATGAGGAACCTCAGTCATGAGAAGTTAAACGACTAGGGTGAGGGCACGGGATTGCAGTGGGCAAAGCCAGCCAGGCTCCTTCCGCGGTGTACCCTGGCACTCAGAGGAGCCTCTGAGTACAAAACCAGGATTGCACTGAGACAGCCCTGCCGTTTCCGCGTGGACGTGGAATGAAGTCAGCCCTGGCGATGCCAGACAGAGACAGGCGGAGAGTCGATGGGAGCCTCCCGGCTCCTAGTGGCTCAGGTGTGGCCCGGTGTGAAAGCCTCAGCCGTCCCAGAACTGAGGTGCTGAAGGCTCCTCTTGTTCCTTGATCAGCCAGACATTGGCTCCAGGACCAAGGCGGGGCCCACGTAGGGTCTGGTTGGTGGGGTGGGCCTGCCCACGGCCCTGACAGCCCCCGTTGTCCTAGGGAGGGAGTGGGGGACAGGTCTTCAGGGCCTGGAGAGGTATTCCCAGGACAGGCGGGCTGGGGTGTGTGGGCGCTCCCAGGAGGTCCTGGCAGCCGCGGAGTGCAGACCAGGCTTGCAGACAAAGGAGAGAGTGCAGACGCGGTCAGCCCCCAGACCCACCGCCGGCGCCCCGGTGCCCTGGGCTCTGCGTCTAAGGAAGCCCCTTACCCCTTGGGTTTGCCTCTTTTCTTTGGAAACACAGCAAGACAGATGAGCCAGATTTCCTGCTGCACTCTGTACAGACGTCCCCACACGCCCCCAGGGTCCTCCCAGGGACCACCCCAAGGCTCCATCTCCCCCCCCACCCCTTGCAAGGCACATATTTACGCCCCCTCCCAGGAGGACCTCTGCATCCCTGAACCTAGTGGGAGTCCATTAGCCCACCTTTGTCCTGCAGGGAACTCTCTCACTCCCAGCTCTAGAGCCCCTGCTGGCTCCTGCTGTCCGCAGAACAAAGCCCGGAGACCTCCCACACCTGGCCTTCCCAGCCTCTTCCTGAGGCACTCAGCCCTCCACCCCCAAGGCCTCCAGCACACTCGTCATCTTTCCCCTGGAGGCCCCACACCCCGCCAAGGCCCTGCACCTCCCTACATCCGAGCTTCCCACCTGGACTCCTCTTTCTGCCAGCAGTGACTCCCCTTAAGACCCAAATTAGCACCCCCTCCTCCACGAAGTCTTCCAGTTGTCCTGGTGGTGCCTTCTGCCTGTCCCTTCTACTTAGAGCCCCGGAGTGGCTGAATACTGCACGCTTTCACCCCCCCAACACCGAAGAGTACGGCCAGGGGAACCCATGAGTGTGACCTCATTTGCAAAAGGAATCGCTGCGCCTGCAGAGACGGCAAAAGATCCCAAGATGAGATCATCCTGAACTAGGGTAGGCCCTAAATCCAATAACAAGCGTCCTTATAAGAAGAAGAAAGGACAAGGAGAGACTGGGGAGAGGGTCTGCTGCGCCAAGCTGGCTTTGAGGCCAAGCAAGAAGCCAATGACCTTGGCGGACCTTGACCACACCTTGGCTGTGGACCTGGCCCAGGCCCACTGCTCCCACCTCTTGCTTTCCTCAGAGAGGCCCACGAACAGCAAGGCCACATGATGATGGAGGCGGATGGTGAGGCGATGAGGCCACAAACCAGGGGAAGCCAAGGGCGGCTGCAGCCACCAGAGAGGAGCCAGGGATGGGTTCTTCCTCACAGTCCTCGGAGACGCCAACTCCGCTGACACCTGGATCTCCACTCCTGGCCTCCGGAACTGTGCAAGACTAAGTTTCTGCCTCTTTCTGTAGGAAGCCACCCAGGGTGTGGTGACTTGTCCAGCAGCCCCTGACACTCTGGCAAGCTCTATCCCCTCGTCCCCTCCTCCCAGCAGCTGTGACCTCACGTTCCTCTCCTGGACTCTGTTGGATTCATGACAAGAATATCTCAATAAAAGCATGTTAAAGAAATGATCTGTCGGGGGTGCTTCACCACCTCACGCTCCCAGCTGAACGCTCAGCTCCTCCCAGCGGCTTATCTGGATGGTTCATCCAATTTCTTGCAAACATAATAAGAGCAGGAAGCCAGGTGCGTAAGAATGAATGATGTACCGATCAGGATTCCAGCTAGGCTATTATAATGAAGACTGCAAAATACAGTAGCAGAAGCCCGGCTGTTGATTTCTTTTTCCTATAGGACCCCACACAGTCAATCCAGGGCAAATATGGCAGCGTGGGCTGGGCGTGGTGGCTCACTCTTGTAATCCTAGCACTTTGGGCGGCCGAGGCAGGTGCATCACCTGAGGTCAGGAGTTCCAGGCCAGCCTGCCAACATGGTGAAATCTTGTCTCTACTAAAAATACAAAAAATTAGCCGGGCGTTGGGGCAGACGCCTGTAATCCCAGCTACTTGGGAGGCTGAGGCAGGAGAATCGCTTGAACCTGGGAGGCAGAGGTTGCAGTGAGCCAAGATCGCGCCATTGCACTCCAGCCTGGGCAGCAAGAGTGAAACTCCATCTCAAAAACAACGACAAACAAACAAACAAACACAAAACAAATATGGCAGTATGATACTGGTGACCCAGGTTCTCTCACACCTGAGGGTTGCCCTGTCTACAAGGGCCAAATTGACTCATGCCTCATTTATACCCCAGCCTGTGGAAGGGGGAGAAGAAGGGAAAAGCTCATTGGTCTGAGGTAGGATGTAGCCACTGCACATGACTCCTTCACTCACAGATCTATCATGCTGCCCAGCACCATCGAGGACAGCTCACAGTCCATTCGCCCAGAGTATGGCATGGCCGGACCTAGCCACAAGAAGTCTGGGAAATGAGGCTTTTGCCAGGCACCCGCCGCCCAGCTCAATGTGCTCTCTGTGGAGCAGTTCTCAAAGCGTGGTTTCAGGAGGCCTGAGAGGTTGCAGTTCATGTCATGAAGACACTGAGGCATGAATTGTCTTTTTTCTTTTCATTCTCTCATGACTGTGCAGTGGAGTTTCCCAGAAGCCATAGGACCCATGATGACACTGTCACTCTGAGAGCTAACAGAACGTGTGCTTGCAGAGTCATGCATTTTACAAATCTCTATGTTTTCATTTCTAACTCAGTAAATATCAGTAGGTAAAACCCATAACAACAAAATCTCTCTGGGTCTTCAATAACTTTTACGAGGCAAATGGGTCCCAAGACCAGAAATTTTACAAACTGCTGAAATAGAAGAATAAAAACAGATATTGGGCATTAGGCTGGCAGAAATAGATGCTACAGGCCAGGGAAGGTGGGTCATGCCTGTAATCCCAGCACTTCAGGAGGCTGACGTGGGTGGATCACCTGAGATCAGGAGTTTGAGAACAGCCTGGTCAACATGTTGAAACCACACCTCTACTAAAAATACAAAAATTAGCTGGGTGTGGTGGGTGTCTGTAATCCCAGCTACTCAGGAGTCTGAGACAGGAGAATCGCTTGAACCCAGGACGTGGAGGTTGCAGTAAGCCGAGATCGCACCACTGCACTCCAGCCTGACGGCAGAGTAAGACTCCATCTCAAGGCAGGCGGATCACCTGAGGTTAGGAGTTTGAGACCAACCTGACCAACATGGAGAAACCCTGTCTCTACTAAAAATACAAAATTAGCTGGATGTGATGGCGCATGCCTGTAATCCCAGCTACTTGGGAGGCTGAGGCAGGAGAATTGCTCGAACCAGGGAGGTGGAGGTTGCGGTGAGCCGAGATCACACCACTGCACTCCAGCCTGGGCAACAAGAGTGAAACTCCATCTCAAAAAAAAAAAAAAAAAGAAAAGAAAAGAAAAGAAAGTAGATGCTACGACTGGAAATCTACATGAATTTGTCAGGCCGCCCTCTGCTGCATACTCAAGGCCTCATGAAACCACCTGGGAGACCAGAGTCTGGCTCATAGAAATTTGGGAACAGATACATTTCTCACCAGTCCTGATCCTAACCACTGCAGCAATGAGTCAGTGCCTGCCCCGGTGCTCAGTAATCTGCCCGCATTTCGTTGTTGAAGCCTTCTCACACCAGTCCCTGTGAGCGTGCTGCACCTGGGTGTGCCCTTCCCCTATAGCAACAGGCAGAGAAAGGTTCCAGTCCTCATCTTGCCACTCCCAAATTGTGGGACCCTTTGCAGATTACTCTGAACCTCAGTTTTCTCATCTTTAAAACGGGGCTTGTCAAGGGGTCACAGGAAGCTGTTTGCACAGTTCTAATTCGGAAGTTCCATAAAAAGTCCACCCCAGCCATGCACATGGTAGGTGTGTTGGCAGAGAAGTCCCTGCCGGGGAAGATTCCAGCTTCTGAAACGCTCCGAAATCTCACTCTGCATCTCACCAGCCTTCCATGACTCCCCAGGGCTTGGGACACCTCCTCACTTTGGCATTCAAGGTCTTCCTCATCCTGGCCTCAACCTACCTTGCAAAAGCACTTTCTAGACAGCTTTGAAATCTGGCTTCTGATCGTCTAATTTCCCAAAGTAGGGGGTCTTCCCCTGAAGAGCAGGCCCATTCTGTCAGCCACACAATCACTTCATCTGGGGAGGGGAGGCCGGAAGCTGGCCCATTAAACACGCTCTCCCCAATGAGCATTTGTAAACACATGCCTTCTTTATAACATCAGCAAACAGAACATGTTTTCCTACTTAACAGGAAATGCAGCAGAATAGCTGGGTTCCCCAACAGGGGCCCCAGCCGTTTCATGCACGTGGCATATGAAGCTAGGACAAGGCCAGTGACCAAGAGGGGTGGCCAAGGCCCTCTGGTTTGCAGGAGAAGTTCCCAGCAGTTTGCACGTGTCCGCCCCCCCCACCCCCAGCCCTGGCCAGGAAGGGGCCCCACCTCCTCCCACGGCCCTGTCTTTGTCCCCAGCAGGGCTGCCTGCTTACACTGGAAGGCTGCAGTTCTTTCCCTGGAACTGGAATCAGCCCGGGCTATAGGCAAAGAAATTCATTTCTAACTATGCAAGCCCTTTCACTGTGACAAGACCTTGAATGTCAACCTTGGAAGCCCAAGGGCTATTGTCAGGAGCTCCAGCCAAGCCTCAGATTGACACAATTGCACCAGAACCCCGAACGGTCTGGGGGGGGGGAATTCCCTGCTCCTCCTCCCTCGGGGGAGGGGGCCCTCGCAAGGTAGGCGGTGGCTGCAGGCAGCTGAGGCTGCGCCATTCACGGCTGCAGGACCAAGGCCCCACGCGGAGCGGAGACCGGGCAGCCACAGCCGCTGATTGGGCGTCGCGGCCGGGGGCTCAGCCAATCGGCTGTCTGGGAAGCGGGGCCATTCATGAAAGCGCAGCGGAGAGGAAGCGCGGGGGCGGGGAGCCCGGGTTATCGCCGCACCTCGCCGGCCCCATCACGGCGGCCGCGCTTTCTGCCAGGCCATGCTGCGGCTCGAGCGGCGCGGGCTCCTCGCAGGGAGGACCCCCGCCAGAGGCTGCGGAAGAGGCCAGGCTTTCTGGAAGCGCCTCCCAGGCAGGGCCTGGCAGCCAAACGCCGCCTGCTTCGGTCAACTGTGGCCATGAAGTCATTTTTTTCCCCTGCTGATTGAAATCATCTGTTTTCAGTTCCCTGACAAATTCATTGAGTTCCCTCTGAGGCTGGGGCCCCTCGGCTGCCGAGTCTCAGTGTGTAGCTGCAGCCCAGACCCACACAATTTCATCTTCTTGGATTTACATGGTCTCCGGTTTCCAGAGCCCCAGTGAAAGACGCATTTGTGTAGGAGATGTGGGGTTGGGTTTAGCAGCCCTGGCCCTGGGGAGAATGCCTCTAAGATGGCTATCTGCTGGGCTCTGGGCCCCAAACGCTGGCCCTCGGATCTGTAAGTTTCCTGGGGCCCCAGATGACGACATGGCCAGGAACAGCCCAGAATCCTCCACATCAGCTCTCTGAAAAGGGAAACGGCCCCGTGGAATGCTGGCCTCTCCCTCCAGGATGAGCACTCATTTCCTCTTGGGATCTAGCAAGTGGCTTAAAAATACACTCATGCAAAGGGCCCACGTAGAGCTGTACTTGTGGGGAGGGAGGGGTCTGCTTTTCCCTGACCTCAGGGAGGTGTGGGGTGGCAGGCTGCTGACGAGGGCCCCGACCCCACCGCCTTGCCTGTGTCCTCCTCTGTAAAATGGGCACAGGAGCGACTAGCCCTTGATCATGCATGCGCCCAGGAAAGTCACAAATGCAGGGGCCCAGCACAGTGCCTGGTATGTGACCAGAGCTTAGTCACCAACATCGGTTGTTGTTGGTGACATGAGCAGTGACATAGAGGTCAAAAGGGATGCTCAATTCCATTTCCGGGCGCGACACAGCCCCAGCAGGGGGCCCTGGGCTCTGGAGCCCTGGGGACCCCTGCTTCTCACGCCACTGTCACCCCCAGCGACATACCTGAGCCACTGGGAGCATGAGCACCAGGGAACTTTTTCTCAATGGGAAGATTTCTTCACAGCAAGTGTTTCGCAAACCTCTCTGGGGCTGTCAATAATGAGTCCTTGCTTCTTGACTTCCAAGTGTGTTACATAAGCCTAAGAGGTTGGTCAAAACACAGACACGCGCACACACACACACACACACACACAAATGTGGCTGGAGATAGCGGATGGGCAGGCTCTGCAGCTGTTCAAACTTTCTCGGCCACCTTCCCAGGCCACGAGGACTCCCTGCTCATGGGCCTGTCGGAACTGTGCTAGGGAATGTGAGGTATGAGATCTGGGAGAGGAGAGCCCAGGAAGCCAGGGCTGCAGGGGAGGCGGAGGGCGGGGCCCCACATGGCTTTTCCCACAGGCAGGACCTTGGGTTCCACCCCAGCAGCCTCTGTGTTTGGTGGGGGGCAGAGAAGGGTGCCCCTGCCCATGGACCCCTCACGTTGGCTCTGCAACACCCATGCTGGAAGAAGGTGCACACAGAGGGACGGGGACACCAAGACCTGGGGTTGGACAAAATTGTTGTCCCCCACAGCTGATCCCTCCACAGGCCACGTAAGCCAGGGAGGTGGGGGCTGCCCAGCACAAATAGAGGAAGCAGACAGAGGAGCTGGGCGGCCTGGGGCAGCTGGATCCTACCATTCCTCATTTCTGCTCTGGGCTGAACCGGCTTTCCTTTTCTTCTGTTGTTTTAAACGGATGGTGCTGGGGTAGAAAGGCCCATGGATCTCCTCTGCGTTCTGGTTTCCACAATGCAGACAAAACTTAAAAATCCTCAGGGGCTGCTCGTTTTAGCGTGGGTGGCAGAGGCCTGGAGAAGCCTGAGGACACTTCAGACTCACCACCTCCCTGGACCTTCCCTTCCTGACATACAAAATGGTGACTATAATGGAGGCTCTGCACTCAGCCCCTGGAAACAGGCCAGAAGCGCTTTACTACAGTGCTAATATAGCACGTTTTGCTCACAGAAGTTGTGGGCATGATTAGAAAGTGTATCGGTCAGAATGCTCTATGCCATGCTATGGCAACAAACAGGCCCCCACATCTCAATGGCTGCCAGCAGGGTCAGCAAATGGTTTCTGTAAAGGGTGACATATACTTTTGTTGTTGTTGTTGTTGCTGTTGTTGTTGGAGACACAGTCTCACTCTGTTGCCCAGGCTGGAATGCAATGGCAAGATCTCGGCTCACTGCAACCTCCACCTCCCAGGTTCAAGCAATTCTCCTGCCTCAGTCTCCCAAGTAGCTGAGATTACAGGTGCACACCACCATATCCAGCTAATTTTTGTATTTTTAGTAGAGACAAGGTTTTGCCATGTTGGTGAGGCTGGTCTCCAACTCCTGACCTCGAGTGATTCACCCTCTTCAACCTCCCAAAGTGCTGAGTTTACAGTTGTGAGCCACCGTGTCCGGCTACTTTTAATATACATTTTAGGCTTTGCAGGCCATTCAGTCCCAGTCTCTGTCGCAACTCCTCAACCTGCCATTGTAACACAAAAGTGTGGCAGACAGCCCATCAATGAGTGGGCTGCATTCCTATAAAATGATATTGAGAAATTGCCCACAGGCTGGCATTTGCGGGCCGCCAGCTTCAGATAACCAAGGTTTGTCTTCCTCTTGTGCCACACATGTAAGGAGTGAGGGCCTGCTCCAGACATGCTCCAGGGACCCAGGCTGATGGAGGATCGAGTCCCACCCAGGCCTCCGTCATCATGGAGGCCAGATGCACGTGCTGGTTCTTAAAACTTCGGCTCACAAGTGACTGAGATCCCTTCCGCTCACATTTCATTGGTCAATCAAGTCATGCCACCATACCTGATTTCAACGGGGATGAGAAGAAAAATTCTATTTGCTCAGAAATCAGAGACCTGGAAATATTTGTCAACGGTCTTTAGTCTTCAATCATCCGAGCTAGAAGACCTGGTTTCTGGGCCCCTCCTTTGCCAATAACTAACTTCGTGTCCCCCCAGCAGGCCTCCTCCCTTCTCTGGCCTGTAGATCCCCACCTGCAAAAAGGTGTGGAGCATGATCTCCAGGTTGTTCTGGGCCTGAGAATAGCACCACTATCATGGCCTCTGCTCTTCCTAGTGGGGAACAATGAATTTATTCCCACTGCTCTTCCGTGGAGCAAGGACAGGATGGCATTCAGGCCAGAGCAGGACTCAGCCTTTGGGGAGTCTTCCAAATACCCTAAGTTTTGAACCTTCACGTTCTTTTTTTGTTTGTTTGTTTGAGATGGAGTCTTGCTCTGTCACCCAGGCTAGAGTGCAGTGGCGTGATCTCAGCTCACCGCACCTCCGCCTCCCAGATTCAAGCGATTCTCCTGCCTCAGCCTCCCGAGTAGCTGGGATTACAGATGTGCCCCACCATGCTCGGATAATTTTTGTATTTTTAGTAAAGATGGGATTTCACCATGTTAGCTGGGCTGGTCTCGAACGCCTGACCTTAGGTGATCCACCCACCTCAGCCTCCCAAAGTGCTGGGATTATAGGTGTGAGCCACTGCGCCTAGCCTGAAGCTCCACATTCAACTGTTACTCTGGGAATGCTGTGTGGGCACAGCTGCTGCTCTACCAGCCAGGCATGACTTTCCAAAGCTGGACCCAGGCTTGGTTCTGGTTGGGGTTGGGTGGAACTCCCAGGAGGGGAGGAGAGAAGGGAAGTTGGTTAATGATGAGGGATAAAGGGGGCGGGAGAAAATGGGCTGATGGTGCAGCTCATCCAGCTACTTGTCCAGGCCCCCTCAGACCATCAGGAGGGGGACAGCAAGGGAGTTCCAGTGGGCTTGGAGTCCTGTCCTCCTTGCTGTTCTTGGAACTGCTTGGATATTTCATGGCCTCAGGGCTTTTGCAGGGGCTGTGGCTTCCCTGAGGTGTCCACGTGCCCCTCTCCCTCACCTCCTTCAAATCCCAATCAACTGTCAAGGCCTTCCCCGACCACTCTCTCTAAAACAGCAATCCCTCCCCTCAACTCTGGGGGCTCCCTGTGTCCCCACTGCCTGGGATTGTCCCCACAGCTGTGATCTCCTTCTAAATGACTTTGGCGTTTTATTCATTCTGACGACGATGTCTCCACTCTCCAGAAGCTGAGCTGCCTCAGGACAGGAGCTTCGCCTGTTTCGTTCTCTGCATCGCCCCCTGCACCTGGATGAGAGCCTGGTGCATAGTAGGTCCCCTGTGCACGGTTGCCGATTGAATGAATTTATGTCGCTGAGACCAGGGAGTCACAAGCTACCTCTGAGTCAGCTGTTAAGGAGGAAATAAAAACAAACCCCAGGCCCAGCCGTGCCAGCCGTGCCAGCCATGCCAGCCATGCCAGCCGTGCCTGAGAAGCACCGTGGCTGCACGGAGCCTGCTCAGGTATGCAAAGGCTCACACGACAGCGCAAAGCCTCCTTGCAGCTCACGTGGCCATCTGGGACACAGCAACACTCAGGCAGCAGAAGGCACCCCAGCTGATGGCCAAATGCAGTGGCTCGTGCCTCTAATCCCAGCACTTTCAGAGGCAGGAGGATCACTTGAGACCAGGAGTTTAAGACCAGCCTGGACAACATAATGAGACCCCGCCATCTCTATTATTTTTAAAAACAGAAGGCACCCCAGCTTAGGTCTAGAGGGACTCCCCCCTCCTTAGCCTGCCACGGAGCATCATCTGCAGTTTCGCAAAACCTTCCCTTGTTCTCTGTGCCCTGCGGAAACGGCCAAACAGCTCCTCAGTGCCCCAAGAGATAGAGTCATGAAGAAAGCAGCTCATAGTTCAAAATGGAAGAACATGACAAAGCAAGGCCCCTCCACGGGTGAAGAGATTTCTCTTTTACAGAGGAAATGTGGGTGGGGGAGGCAGGACTTCTGTTGGACCCAGAGAGGATCATCCATTAGCAAAAGGACAATCATTGTGAGTGAAAAGTGAAAATTCTAAACTTAGAACCAGAAGGTGGGGAAGTGAAGAAAGTTCTTCCTTATCTTCCCCCAACCCTGGTGGTTTTCACCCCCATCTCAGCCCATGTCTTTTGCCCCTGACTTCCCAGGTGTGGGAGTGGACTGAGGGTGTGACATGTGTGGGAGCCTAGAAAGTAGGGAGAATATGGGTCTGCGTCTTTTTTGGAAGAACTGCAGCCAAAAATGCAGCGTTATACAGCAGCCAGCGTGCACTCAGGTGCGGGAGCCAATGCTGGCCACACCTTTCCAGAAGGTTCTGTTGGGCCCCTAGGGGACTAGGCAGCACTGGGGCTGCAGTGGAGCCCGGGAGGACAGGGGCTGGGCAAGCTCTGTTACCCATTTGTTGGGCTCTGAGAGGCTTGGGCCATACCTCTGAGCCCCGTGTGTCACTATAGACATTGAGAGGTGGACTGTCCCTAGCCCAAACTCGGCTTTGTGGCTCTTGGAAAGGACAGGGTCTGTGATGGTCCTGGCCCAGCACAAAGCTCCCGATACAACGGACCATGCTGTGTATCCACGGATGGCAGTGAAGGCAGTGCCCTGAAGTCTGGGCAAATGCACAGCCGATCCCAGGTTATTACCATATGGATTGTGTGGTCTCCGCTCCAGGCTGGCCCGGTTCAGGGTTGGTTGAGTTTCTGCATCTCCCCCCACCCGGGCCCAACTACCCCCAACCCTGCATGCTAATGGAGGTGGAATTAGGCAGAATTCTGCATGCCTCCAAGTCAGGCGTTTCCGATGACTCTTCCTGTGGGAGTCAGAGGGCAGGATGAGATGGGGTCAGCTGAGCCCTACCTCTGAAGCCTTGCCTCTAAAAATAGCCCTTTCTTCCTGTGTCCAGGGCTCTGCCACGGGCCCTGCAGGAAAACGTCTGTTTCCAAGGCGGACGGAGCATCTGGAAGCTCCGACCAGCCACGCGCTTATGCTCAGGCCACGGCCAAGTGTCACCGGGACCCTGGGGGCACCATCTGGCCTTCACTTCCTCGAGGCTCCTGTCCCCTTCACTGAATGAATCCTGCATGCTTGGAGCCTGAGTCACAGCAGATCCAGTGGGTGTGTTGGGGTGCAGCAGGTGTGCTGAGGCGAACCTACCACAACCTTCTCTTCCTGCTGCCCTGGGAGCCTGTGTCTGCCCAAGCCAGCCACAGGGCCGGGTCCACTGCCTGGGAATGGCTGTCCCCTGAGCTGCTGCTGTGACTCCATCACGGAGGCTCGTCCAGCTGCCCGGGCATGAGTCATGGGCCAGCCCTGGGCGCTGCTGCGGATTCAGAAGCTCGAGCCGTTTCCTGCAGATAAGCGACAAGCGCCAGGGAAACCTGGCGGGGGTGGCCGCCCTGTGAGATAGCACTTCCTTCAAAGCCCCCGAAGCGCTAATTAGCCATTCCAAGCATAGTTTCAACAGCATTTAGGGATTTCCTCATCAAAATAAACTTCCTCCCATGTTATCTTCATTTTTGGCATCTGATGGGATCCTTTTTTGTCTTATTTATTTATTTTCTTTCTCTCCAAGATTCAGGGCAGACACACTTAGTCCTGCTGCGGGCGGATGGGCAGGTGAGGACACTGGGACACTGGCAGCAGGCCCACCCACCTCTCATCCATGGAAAGTGGCAAGTCCCCACTGCATCTCTGCTCTCAGAGCAGCTTCGGAGGGGCTTGGTTCTGCGGCAAGGACCAGGACGGGTGGTCCACAGTGGCCTGCCCCACCTCTTCTTAGCTCCCCAGACCCAGACACCAGCTTGCCCTGCAGGCGATTTCAAGCCTCGGGGCTTCCAGGGTCAGCCTTCGCTGGAATGGTTGGGATGCCATCAAGGCAAATTAGTCCTGGGGGCTCCCCTAGCCCTGCGGGCCTCCTGGCACGCTGGGAGTCAGGTGGTGGACTTCCCCTTGGGCTCCAACAGGATTACTGCAGAGGTCAGAGCTTGAGATGAAAACTTGAGCTGGAAAAGCTGCTCATTTGCAACTTCCTCCTGGAAAGAAGCCCCTCGCGAGTGCCTGTGGGTTGAGCCTCCTCAGCCCGGCAGGGCAAAGGCCTGCTTTGTGTACCAAGTCTCCAGGCATCCTGGCTGTTGCTTCCTGCGGCTCTGCACACGCCTTGGAGGGCAAATTTTAGCCACAATAGGTGATTTCCTGAAAGATCTGCTGATGCCTGGAGTTGACAGGCTGCTCCGAGATGGAACTAGATAAGACGACTTTTGTTTGGGGCTGGACAATTTGTCAGGAAATGAGGTAGTGGTTGGTATGGAACTAGTGTCACTGTGGATTATTTTGGGGGAAAGTGTCCCTGGGAGGCCCCCATCAGCCTTCCAAACACAGCCAGGTGGGGCCATGCACGCAACCTTGCTTTTGGGGGAATAGGATGCCGGCTCCAGGAGATCCTCCTGATGCCAGCAACAGAATAGGTGGGGCCTACTCCCCAAAGGACAGCTGCCAGGCCAGGCCCAGCTCATGACAGGGTATGGAGCCTTCACATAACACCAAGGGCATTTCTGCTACGGAGCACAGTGCTCGTGTTCTCAACCCAAGGCTAGCTGCATACAGCCCAAGGTTGCAGTGCTCACAGCCCAGCAAAGAGCTGGGTTGTCAGGAACCAAATGAAAAAATGAGGGTAGAAAAGGGCAGATGGAAGTATGGAAGGATCAATGGATGGACGGATGGATGGATGGATGGATGGATGCATGCATGCATGCATGCACGCATGGATGAATGGATGGATGGAAGGAAGAAATGGATGGATGATTGGATAGATAGATGGATGGATGGAAGAAGAAATGGATGGCTGGATGGATGGTAGGAAAGATAGATGGATGGTGATGGATGGATAGATAGACGGAAGGGTGGAAGGAGCAATGGATGGATGGATGAATGGATGGAAGGAAGAAGAAATGGGTGGATGGGTGGACGGAGGGATGGATGATGAAGAGACGGATGGATGGTGATGGATGGATAGATAGATAGAAGGAGGGAAGAAGAGAAAGATGAATGGGTGGATGATTGGAAGGAGGGATTAATGGAATTATGATGGATGGATGAAAGGAAGAAAAGAGGGAAGATGGAAGGGAGAAAGGGAGGGAGGATGAATGGAAGGAAAGAAGGAAGGAGAGATCAAATTGGTTTATTGGTTTTGTAGGATATTTCTTATCTTTTTTTTTCTGAAGAAAGAAACACATTAAATAAAAGTCAATTCTATAACCTTCTTGACTGTGGCAGCTCAGCCAACAGTATGGAGAGCCTATTTCCCAGGCATACCGGAAGGGGGGCAGCTTTGCAGATAACGACCCTCTGGTGGCTCTGGGAAGAAGTCCACACACCTGTTCTCTGCCTCCACCACCCAGATGGCCTCCCCCAACCATGGTCCAGCCTCCCAGGCCCCATCTCTGGCCACCACAGGTCTGCCCAACAGAGGGCCGACCAGCCACGTCTGCAAGCCCTATCCCAGGCAGCCTGTCCCCTTGCAACGACCCCAGCCATGACAATAGTTACAGACACCGCATGTGTGGTGTGCTCCCCATGTACCAGACCCTGAACCCTCACATACGGGGTCTCATTTCCTCCTCTGAGTATCATTGTCCAGATGAGGCCAGCGAGGGCCAGTAAAGCCTTCGTGTGACCAGTAGATGCAGAGCCAGGACTGGAACAGGTCAGTCTGGGTCCAGGGTCTCTGGACTCAGGAGGATGATGCAGAGGTGGGAAAGAAAAGAAGAAGGAAGAAGCAGAGAACTAAGACAGGAAGTGGAGCCTGCGGCGCCGGGGAGCAGTGAGGGAGAGTGTGGGAGGGAAAGTTGCTCTACGGTGAGCAGCTTCGAGGGAAAGGGAACCATTTAAAAGGGGGTTTTGAAGATATTTTCTGCATCATGGTCAATATCACTCCTTCCTCATTACCTAGTAAAATCTACATGAGAAACTGAGGCAGACATTACTAATTGCCTACCCAAGGTTCCTCTCTCTACCAACAGAACACAGCCACTGTTCAGGGTGGCATTGTGACCATCTAGAACATTCTATTTCCCAGCCTCCCTTGCAGTAAGGGGTGGCGCTGAGGCTCAGCTTTCGCCAGCAGAATGTAGAAATAGTGAGGCTTACAGGGAAAGGGTTGGCAGCCCTCATCTAGCACTGCTCCTTATTCCTTCCATGTTTTCCTTCCTGTAAGGAAAGCTGAAGCAATGCCTAGAGCACAGCAGCCATTTTGCAACCATGAGGACTAAAGTCATATGCCAAGGATGGTGGAGTGGAGAGGTAGAAGGAACCTGGGCCAGTGGTGGCATGGTGGAGCTGCCACACCAGCCCTGAACTGCTAGCTGTGGGTAGACAACAGCTACTGTGTTGTCACCACTGGGGTGTGGCTTCCTGCTCCCTGCATCCAGATGTGGCCCCATGTGACATAGCCATCAGTAAAAACTCAAAGGCACACATTAAAATTCCTCTCAACAAACCAGGATAAGGCCATTCCAAAGTCACAGAGGCCTTGCGGGGGCAGGGGAGGGGGATCCTTCTCACCAGCAGCTGCCCTGACTGAAGGCTCCACAGGTAAGGCCAGAGGCAGGGATGCCTGCTGGTGATCCGTGGACCAAATCCCTTTGCATGTGTGTGGTTTCGACCTTCCTCTCTGCCCCCAGACTTCACTTGCTACTGGACTCGGCAAGAATGCTTCTTTGGTTGGCCTTGGGCCAGGTTTGTACCCACCCTCTGGTCCATGTGCCCACGGGGTCCTCTGTCCCTGTCAGCCTGGGACCCAGGAGCCAGTTCCACGGTCAGCTCTCGACTGAGTACACAGGAGGGTGACCTCAGCAATGCCAGAGGGGTTGGCTGCCCTGGGAGACCCTGCAGGGGACTGCATATTAGTCAGGGTTCTCCAGAGAAACAGAACCAAGAGGGTGTGTGTGTGCGTGTGTGTGCGCGCGTGCGTGTGTGTGCGCGTGCGTGTGCGTGCACGTGCGTGTGCGCGTGCATGCGTGCGTGTGTGCATGTGTGTGCGCGTGTGTGTGCATGTGTGGGTGCGTGTCTGCGCGTGTGTGCGTGCGCATGCGTGCGTGCATGTGTGTGCGTGTGTGCGTGCACACGTGTGTGCGTGTGTGCATGTGTGTGTGCGTGTGCGCATGTGTGTGTGTGTGTGTAGAGAGAGAGATTCAAGATAGCCAGGGAAGGCCCAGGGAAGAGTTGACGCTGCGGCTTGAGGCTGAAGGCCATCTCGCAGAATTCTTTCCTAGCTGAGGGACCTCCGTCTATTTCTCTTAAGACCCTCTGCTGATCAGATGAGGCCCACTTAAGCTGTGGAGGGTCATCTACTTCACTCAAAATCTACTGATTTACATGTTAATCTCATCTGAAAAATACCTTCACAGCAGCCTGTAGAACAATGTTTGACCAAACACTGGGTACCGAGGACTAAGCAAGTTGACACATACAAGTAACCAACACAAGGCCCCCCACCCCCAGGCTATGTCTGCACCCAAGAGCCCACCTGCGTTACCAACAGTCACAGAATTAGAGTCTGTTTCATATGACCCAGGAGGGCCTCTACTGCAGCCACCCGCTTGAGGCACAAATGTCCCCTCCCTGGAATCTCCTAACCAGATGTGGGGACCTTCTCAGCTCCTCTTCCTGACTTTCCCAACAACCCTTCAGAAGCTACACCTTCAGATATACAAACACACATACACACACAATGCACAAGCACACACATGCACACACATGAATGCACACAGGCACACGTGCACATACACGTTCACATATGTGCACACACCTCTCTCAGACAACTCAGTCCTACCAGGGACAAAGGTCTCTGCAACCAGGATGAAGTAAGGGCTAATCTGTAGCAGTGAGAGCCACCTCTGCCCCAGGGACATTACTTATATGCAAACCGTGCTGCCATCCTGCACATTGGAGAGGTGGCCGGTGGCCCTGAGGTTCCTCCCCTAGCAGTGCGTGGGGACAAGACCAACCCATCCATGTATTTTCTGGGGCGAGGAAGCCAGCCTACACAGAGCTTGTGAGCTGACGGATCTCACCACCTTATTATTTATTCTTTATGATTGACAAAGCCAGACATGCATGCAGGACTCCCGTGACCATTCCTGGGGAAGAAAGGAAACTTCTGAGGTCTGGGACATATCTAGTCCCACGTTCTCGATGATCAGCCCGTAGATTCCATGCAGGGAGAGAATCCCTCAGGGGCACCCCCGCCTCTCCTTTGAGACAACAGAGTTTAGAGAAAAGCAGGGATGCAGGCGTTTAATCCATCCATGCAGAGGCTGGAGTGGGCCAAAACCAATACTGCTCCTTTACTGCTGACCTCGGGCCCGTGTTACATGAACGGGGTGTTTGCACCCAGGACCGTGCCAGACCCTTGGGAATGCTGCTTGTCCTTTTGCATTTCTCTGGCAGACTCGCAGTGAAGCCAGGTCAGTCCCGACACCTGCGTTCCAGTTCCAGCCCCCTTACCAGCCTTGGAAGCCAGGATGTATTTGTGGGGGGGGAAAAAAGCACTCTGTGACTCAGTTTCCTATTCTGTAATATGGAAACAATAGTACCACCCACCATCCAGACTATAACAGAACCATCCTAGGCCAGAATAAGTGATGTCTCCACATCCCCAGTGCTTGGAGTTCCCCAAACTAGTCTGATCATAAGAATCTCCCAAGATGCTTGTGATAGACAGAGGTTCTCTTGCCCTGACACTTCTGCATGGAAATCTGCATTTTTACAAAGCACCCTTCCCACAGTGATTTATTTATTTATTTATTTATTTATTTATTTATTTATTTATTTATTTTTTTGAGACAGAGTCTTGCTCTGTCACCCAGGCTGGAGGGCAGTGGCGTGATCTTGGCTCACTGCAATCTCCACCTCCCAGGTTCAAGCAGTTCTCACCTCAGCCTCCCAAGTAGCTGGGATTACAGGCATGCACCACCACCCCCAGCTAATTTTTGTATTTTTAGTAGAGACAGGGTTTCACCATGTTGGCCAGGCTGGTCTTGAATTCCTGACCTCAAGTGATCCACTCACCTCGGCCTCCCAAAGTGCTGGGATTACAGGCTTGAGTCACAGCGCCTGGCCTCCCCGCAGTGATTTATATGAGAAGGGAATTCTGGGAAACGCTCTTCTTATTTGACAATCCGGCGGAAGGATACACAGTCTGACTTCCCAGCAAGCTTGGACCCAGTGCACAAGGAATCGAGGTATGAGGAGTTTGAGGGGCAAGTCGTCTCATGTGGGTTTAAGTTGTCACCAGGGCTCCTCTGACACAGGAAGCAGGCATCCTGGGTCCCATTCCCAGTAGACCCAGCAGAATGTGGCTCGGTCCTCAGATCATCCTTTCTATTTTTTTTTTTTTTTTTTTTTTTTTTGAGACGGAGTCTTGCTGTGTCGCCCAGGCTGGAGTGAGTGGCCGGATCTCGGCTCACTGCAAGCTGCGCCTCCCGGGTTCATGCCATTCTCCTGCCTCAGCCTCCCGAGTAGCTGGGACTACAGGTGCCCGCCACCGCGCCGGGCTAGGTTTTTTGTTGTTGTTGTATTTTTTAGTAGAGACGGGGTTTCACTGTGTTAGCCAGGATGGTCTTGATCTCCTGACCTCGTGATCCGCCCGTCTCGGCCTCCCAAAGTGCTGGGATTACAGGCTTGAGCCACCGCGTCCGGCAGATCATCCTTTCTAATGTGGATAGAGAAGGAAGCGTCAGCTCTGGGCCATGCCAAGGCCGTGGCTTGGGAGTCAAGCAGGCCTTTGATTACAGTCTGATTCTGTGACTTGGGGTGGGATGGTCTTGGGCACATCCTGACCCTCTTACTAATCAAGGTGAGGCCCCTGGGCTAGCAGCACCCACATCACCAGGAGCTTGCTAGACACGCAGGCCCCCCAGGCCCCACCCCAGACCTACTGAGTCAGAATCCACATTTCAGCAAGATCTGACGGGGATCCTTCTGCACTCGGAAGCTTGAGAGTAGTGTGCTCTCCTCTTTGAGTCTGATCTCTTCAGCTGCAAAATGAGGAAAGACTGTACATCAACAACTATCCCTACAGCTCCAAGTAACACCAAGCCTGTTTCAAACTAGCTTGAACAATCAGGAAACGTGCTGACTTCTGTAAGTGGCACGCTGGGGCCAGACAGGCAGCAGGATCAGTGTGGTTCAGAGTACTACATCTGCAGCAGAAGCATCCTGCCTCTGCCCTGCTGCACTGTGGCTGCAACTCACCACACTTCACACCTGTGCAGGGCAATGTCCAGAGGGAAGATCCTCTAGGATCCTGTCTCTTGCATCCCACTGGCCTGCACCAATCCATGGCCAGTCATTGAACTGACTTAGGCCTGCATTCCTACACCAGGGACTGG
Organism: Macaca nemestrina; assembly: GCF_043159975.1. Classification (NCBI taxonomy): domain Eukaryota; kingdom Metazoa; phylum Chordata; class Mammalia; order Primates; family Cercopithecidae; genus Macaca; species Macaca nemestrina. The sequence goes on along the minus strand of NC_092136.1, from coordinate 5,208,576 downwards.
CTAAGGGACAGGATCACACTCAGGTCCAGCCATGCAACTGAGAACATAGCTGTGTGCCACATCATCTCATATCAATGGCAAGACCCCAAATCAGAGCAGTAGAGGAGAGGAGGGAAGCAGATGCTGGGCAGATGCCTGATGCTGGTCACTACAGGATGGCCCTATCTCATGGGGTGATTTCCTACTTAACTCAATCCCTGGAACTTAGGAATCCCTGGAACTTAATCCCTGGAACACAGGAAATACTCATCAAAGAACTGCGATTCCCAATCTCAATCGTTAAACAGCTCTGGCAAATTGGATTTTCCAAACACGAACACAGCCGTATTTCTGTTCCCACATGCTCTTCCACTCCTCATTAAGAGGTAGAGTCTATTTTCCCCTCCCTTGACACTGGGTGGGATTTTGTGACAGCTTGACAAATTCAATGTGCAGATGAGATACTGCCTGACTTCCAAGGCTAGGTCGCAAACAGTGGACCAGCTTCCTCCTGGTTCTCTCTGTCAGAAGCTTCACCTGTGGCACCCAGCTGCCATCTCATAAGGAAGCCCAGGCCACATGGGGAGGCTGTGTGCAGGTGTTCCAGCCAATGGCTCCAGCTGAATCTCAGCCAAGAGCCCACATCAACTGCCAGATACATAAGTGAGTGCACTCACTCAGCTGAAATCAGCTGATGTCAGCCTCCAACCAAGATCCCAGATATCACGGTCTAAGACTGAGCTGCCCACACTGTGCCCTGTCAGAACTCCTAACCCACAGAATCAATGAACATTAGAAAAAAAATGATTACTTTATGCCACTGTGGTAAGCAGATTAATGATCCTTCAGTGTGCCCATGTCTGTATATATGTGACTCCCACGGCAAAACGGACTTTGCAGATGTGATTAAGCTAAGAATCTTGAGATGGGAAGATCATCCTGGATTAACCAAGTGTGCGTAATGTAATCGAAAGGGCCTTCATAAGAGGAAGGCAGAGAGAATACAGTTAGTAGTAATAGATATGAGGACAGAAGCAGGAAGTCAGAGTGATGTGAGGAAGGGGCCCCAGGCTAAGGAATGTAGGTGGCCTCTAAAAGCTGAAAAAGAGATTTTTCCCTGAAGTCTTCAGAAGAAATGTATAACCCTACCAGCTCTTTGATTTTCAACTTCTGATGTCCAGAAGTGTAAGATAATAAATGTGTGTTGTTTGAAGCCACCATGTTGGTGGTAATTTGTTACAAACTAATGTAGACGATTTTTGATAATGGATTCAATTTTTAAAAATAGATACAGAGCTCTTCAGATTTTCTGTTTCTTCTTGTGTCTGTTTTGGTAAGTTAAATTTTTTTAGGAATTTTTTATACTATCAAGGTCACACACTTTTTGACCTAATGTCATTCATAATATTGTTATATTGCCTTTTCCTTTTTAATACCTGTAGGATCTGTAATAATGGCCCCTCTTTTCATTCTTGCCATTTGTGATTTGTGCTTTCTCTCTCTTTTTTCTCCTCTCTCTTTTTTCTTCTCTCTCTTTTTCTCTTGATCAATTTTGTTGATCTTTACAAAGAACCAGCTTTTAGCTTTGTCAGTTTTCTCCGTTGTCTCTCTGCTTTGTATTTCATTGATGTCTTCTCTTATCTTTATTATTTCCTTTCCTTTGCTTACCTTGGGCTTATTTATCTCTTCCTTTTTTAGCTTTGTATAGTGGAATCTGAGGTTATTGATTTTAGATCTTTCTTATTTTCAAATATAAGTATTCAAAAATATGTTTTTCTTTAAGCAATACTTTAGCTACATCCTACATACTTTGGTATGTTCTTATTATCATTCAGGGTTTCAATACCTTTAAATTTATTGAGATTTGCTTTATAAACCAGCATCTGACCTATCTTGATGGGTGAACCATGTGTACTTCAAAAGCATCTTTATTTCATAATATCCAAACAGTTTCTATAAATATCAAGTCATATGTTGAGATGGTTATTATTGTTTTTCAAATCCTTTATATATTTACTGACTTTTTAATCTAGTTGTTCTATCAATTGATGAGAGAGGGAGAGTTGAATACTCCACTATGACTGTAAAGTTATTTGTTTCTCCCTTTAGTACTTTTCATCTTTGCTCATGCATTTGTGAAGTTCTACTAAAATTGCTGTGACTTCCTGATGAATTGTCTTTTTCCTTATTAAAAAATGTGCTTTTTTATCTCAAAGATTATACTTTATCTCAAAGTTTATTTTATTTAATATTAATACAGCCACTTTGACTTTATTATGCTTATTACTTGCATGGTATAACTTTAAAAAAAAATTTTTTTTGAGACAGAGTCTTGCTCTGTCGCCCAGGCTGGAGTGCAATGGCGTGACTTTTGCTCACTGCAACCTCTGCCTCCTGGGTTCAAGTGATTATCCTGCCTCAGCCTCCCAAGTAGCTGGGATTACAGATGTGTGCCACTATACCCGGCTAATTTTTGTATTTTTAGTAGAGACAGGGTTTCTTCATGTTGTCAAGGCTGGTCTCAAACTCCTGACCTCAAGTGGTCCACCCACCTTGGCCTCCTAAAGTGCTAGGATTACAGGCGTGAGTCACTGTGCCCAGTCGCATCGTATAACTTTCCATCCAGTTACTTTCAACCTGTATTTTTACATTTAAAGTGCATCTCTTTTGGCATCTGATTCAGTCTTTTATTCAGATAACCACTTCCTTTCAATTAGAATATTCATGTTGTTAGTATTAAATGTAATTATTGATATGGTTGGGTTTAGGTCTACCATGTTATAATGTTTTATCAATTTGTCCCCTGTAGTCATTATTCTTCCATTTCCCCTTTCCTGTCTTCTTTTGACTATTTGAATTTTTCTTTTTTTAAATTATTTCATATTGCAGTTAAAATTTTTTCTTTTGAGTTATTTTTATATTGCTTATTTTTCTGCTGAGACATAAGTTTTTCATTCATTTTCAATGTATTTTTCGTCACCTCATTGAGCAAAATTACAGTAGTTCTTGTAAACTCCTTGTCTGTTAATTCCAACATATGGGTCATTAGAGGTTGGCATTTATTGGTAATGGGTCACATTTTATTGGTTCTTTGTATGTCAAGTAATTTTGAGTTATACCCTAGGCGTTGTAAATACATGCTGTGTTGCCACTGGGCTTTAGCCCTTTTCAGTGTTTGACCATTTTGTTTTAGCAGCAGTTAAGCTGGTTAGACTCACATTGTAAGCTCTGCCTTACCATCTGTGTAAGCTGTTGAATTTTTAGTTCAATTATTTAAATCTTTGCAGCAGTGCCGTTGAGACTGTCCTATGAATGCATAGTTCTGGGTCAGCCTGAGATGTGTGTGGTGGGCATATGCAGAATTAGGAGACCCCTCATCTGTCTCCCTTCTGAGCTCTCCCCTTCACTTTCCAGTGACAGCTGTGACTGCCTGGGCTAATTTCCCTGGTTCCTCCAGCCAGAAAGATGGTGGGGTTTCTCTTAGCATCGTTGTCACTTGTCCCTTGCCACATTGTTCTGCGACTACATCCCACTCCAGAGGCAAAGTCATAAACAATGAAGAACTCACTTCCAGACCATCACCACACCAAGTTCTGACTCCCTTCAACAACTTTCCTGCTCTTGTTTACTTTTCAGAATCCTTGGGTAGTTTTAATTTTTGTCCAAAGTTCACACTTGTTATCAGTGGAAGAGTTGGTCTATAGAGGAATCCATCCATTGTACCGAAGCCAACACCCTAGGCAAAGGGTTGGCAGTGCTGGCTGACATCTTGCTGCTTGTGATGAAAGTGAGGGACAGAGACAAGCCAAAGAAGGAATGTCAAGAAATCATTCCTGGATTTGAAAATTGTTGGATTTGAAAATCAAACTGTTTCTTATTCCTAACTTCTTCAAAATCCCCAGATTAAGAAAAGGCTTCACAGCAAAGATCAAATTCACACTGAAATTATAAGAGCCTTTGTTAAGCTCTCCGAAAGACCTAAATTGGTGCCACAGTGTACTGTTTAGCCAACAAAAGTCCCTCTAAGGACCTTAAGTGCATGCCTCACAGGTCCTCTCCATGAAATAAAAGGCTCTTCATAAATCTTAAGAGCAATTTCCCACAGCATTCTCACAGGAAGCCCAAAGTAGAGAAGAGTTTATCTTGAAGAGGTGTGTGGCTCAAGCTCTTGTCTAGCAGAATGGATTATAAATTGATGCCTTAAAAACCACAAAGTTGTTTTTTTTTAAGAAGTGTATGAGCTTGGACTAAGAGAGACACAGACAGCACAAAATGCAAAGAGATCTTTGGATCCCCCAAACTTCTACGTCAGGAAGCAGGCTGAGAAACGACTCAATTGCAAACACAGGCTACGTTTTAGGGAAAAGGGAGGCTGATTCAGAGGGTGGAGCAAGGGCCTGGAGGACAGAGCCAAAAGCCACAGCGATTCACTCTCAGGTAGTAGGACTGAGCCCCAAACAGGGAACTGGTAACTCATGCCCAGCTGGATTTCAGAATTGCTATGGACCAATTACTTCTGTATGCTCGTCATATTTATACATTCTGAATTGGAGTGTCTATAGTGGCTCTCCTCCGCCTGGCTTACCACTGTATTTGGGTGAGATGGGCAAGAAACCACAACTGAAGACCATCATTCACCTGGAGCTGATGGAGAGGATACTTTCCTGGACTTTGAGCCTGATGCTGTGATGGGATGAGATATTGGGGAAGTACAATGTAGATAAAAGGAAAAGTCTATTTTGCATGCAGTAAGAATGTAAATGATGGAGTCCAGAGGAGAGCCTGTATTGTATTTTCCAAAAATGACCAGAACAATATATCCAGGCCCATGTGCTCTTCCAGAACTCTGCCACTCCCCATCAAAAGGCGGGGTCTATTTCTTCTCTCTATGAACCTGGGCAGGATTTTGTGACTGTCTTGAATAGACTATGGTAGAAGTGGAGCTATGACTTTCAAGTCATCAAAAATGATGCAGCTTCCATCTCAATCTGTCTCCCTCGCCCACTCTCACTCCCCACGCCCACCTCTTAATTCTCACCCTTCAAATCTAGCCACCATATTGTGAGGAAGCCCAAGTCCCATGAAGGGGCCACATGTAGGTGTTCTAACCAACAGCCCCAGCTGAGGTCTCAGCCAAGAGCCAGTGTCAACTGCCAGGCATGAGAGGGAGCCTCCCCTGGTGTGCTCCCAATTCCTGAGCCACAGAATCTGTGAGCATAACAAAGGGTAGTTTATGCTACTAAGTTTGGGGTCTTTTGTTATGCAACCAGAGTAACTGGAACAATGGATTTGCAGCAGATTGCCAGAGTCCCAGAGGTGCACACACCCCCCAGGTCACACTTCCCACATTGGAAAAGGGAACGGGTCCTCAGGATAAGGAGCCTGGATATAGCCACAGGAGAAGGCTGATTCCTGCCCAGAGTGGAAGATGGAAGCCTTGCCCTGAGCCAGCCCAGCACCCCCCAGGCCATCCAAAGGGAGTGACTGTTTTCAGGGGAACAAACCTCACCCACTGTTCTTCTCCCCTGTAGCAACTGGAGTCTGGAAGTACAGGGAAGGAGAAAAGCCCAGTGCATTTCTGAAAAGGGGAAGGAGCATGGCCCTGCAGCTTTCTCTAGATGCTGGTTCTTTAGCACAGATGGAAAAACATCTCATCAAATCAAAATGCAAGCCTTGGCTCCATTCTATGGTGTCTTCTTCCATTCTCTTCACCCGTTTCGTTATTTCAGCGTTGTCTGAACCCTTGTTGTTCCCAGTGTGGTTCTCCAACCAGCAACAGCGGCATTGCCTGTGGAGATGGTTTGAGAGGCAGGATCTGAGGCTAGCTCCAAGTCTGCAGAGTACGAATCTGCAGGATTCCCGGGCACAGAGCTTGAGAAAGGCAGCTCTATGAGTCCAGCTGGCTGGGAGAGCAGAGGGACGCTCAGCCCAGGGGAGGCCAGAGCATGAATAACCCGCACAGCTGATAGGAACAGCACCAGCTCCACATCCACGGGAGGCTGGGGACCATCTGCAGACACTGATGCTGAGGGGCAGCATCTGGCCCAGGGATGGCAGAGAAGGGTCTGTCTCATGTGCAAACCTGGTTGCTGGGTGTTGGCCAGGGTTGCTGGGCTGAGGATGATTTGGGAGGGAGAGTCTAGACGCTGGAGGAAAGAACTCTGTCATCAATTAGCTGTGTCTGCCGGCGCATGAGAGGGGAGTGGCGCCTCGTGGGTGTTATTTGCTCTCCTTGCCTAGAATGTGCAGAATTACTTTTGTGCCATTTAAACTTTCTTTCCTCTCCTCCTTCCTGCTGGAAGATTTTCCAAGAGACGTTGCCATTCGTGAGCCCATCACTGCACGTGCCAGTCACCCATCAGCCTTTCCTGGGTTCATGTGGACAGGACGAATGTGGGACCTGTGGTGTCTGGCCTGGACCTGGCCCCAGACATCCATGGCCACACTAGTTGCTCAAGAGCCAAAGAATCTTCCGAGCCAGCAGTGTGGGGCCCCAGCCCGTGCGATTCGTTGCTGTGCTCACTCCTGACAGCATGATCTCCGCAGCCTCTGCTGCGTGGTCCGGCAGCGAGGTGCCCAGGTCTCAATATGTCTGGTTCTGGTTATTTTCTGAAAAGCAAAACAGCTGTGTGTCTTGGATCTGGGGACACTGCACAATTCCTTTTATCACCAAATGCCTGCTTTCCCATGGGACATCCCAGTCCCTCAGAAGGGGCCGCTGAATGGCTTGGCAAAACCCCTTAGCTCAGACCTTCTCCCCTGTCCACAAGCTGGGCAAGGAAAACTGTTCCCATTTACAGATGAGCAAATTGAGGTTCCGAGAGGTGAGGGGAGCTGCAAATCACACGAGCACTCAGAGCCAAAGCTGGGATGGACGAGTAGGGGCAGCCATAGCCCTGTGTCCTGCACATGGGCTGAGCGCCCCATGGGGCACCTCTCTGAGTTCACCCGTACCGAATGCCAGCCGGTGGGGCTGGGCGCAGGCACCATGGCTGGTGGGAAACCTCCCCAGTTCCTTCTAAGGAGCATGCTGGACCCACACCCTCCCACAGAAGCTTTTCTGGAAAGAAGCCTGATGACCTCAGCACATTTTTTCCAAACACACCCTTCCTCCCTCTCCCAAAATCTCAGTGTCTTTGGACCATTTCCCTGAGGATTGGCTAAGGCAGGGCTGAGGGCCCTCGCAGGGGACTCCCTCCTTGAGCGGCCCTGCAGCCCCCATCCCACCCCCAGCCACTGTCCTGGCCTGCTCAGCTGGGATCTTCAACAGAAAAACCACAAATAATTGAGCTGTTTAGGAGAACATCAGTCTGGGTTTCCATGGCAACAACCTCTGGAGCCAGCTGCCCTGACAGCTAACAGCCCAGGGCCAGGCCAGCCTGCCTCTAGTCGGGCAGAGGACATGGGTCCACGCTGGCTTCTGGGGTTCCAGGCTAGGAGCCTGGTCCTCCATGACAGAGGCCAGGCTGGGTACCAGGAGGGGAAGCCTTAGAGGGCTGAAGCCAGAAACCCCCAGAACAATCCCCCACCCCCAAATCATCACACACAGGCCAGTTGCTGGGGGCTGGCACAGCTCCGAGGCTTCGCTTCTTCCCTTCTGGCCTCAGCCTCGCCCTCCTGCAAGACCAGTCCCACTCCCCCCAGCAGGGCAGGTGGGGAAACAGACGCCCGCAGGAATCTGTGTCTGTCCCCAGCACACAGCAGGCGCCTAGTTCCAGAGCCCATTCTGCAATTTGCCTCCGCCTGTGGCTGTTCCCACTCCTGGAGTACAGACAACTCCAGGGGCCTGTGTCTGCCCAGCCTCTAAGGAGTAGAGAGTCTTCCGCCCCCGGGGAATCCTCAGGGTAGCAGAGGCTGCGCTGGTTCCCTGGGCTTTGTCTGCCATTTCTTGTTCTCTCCCCATGAAGAGCCTACTCTCCTTACCCATTTTGCTTATGAGAAAAGAAAGGCACAGAGAGGGCAAGGAAGCCACCTGGAGTCACACAGCTCCTAAGCAGCAGGGCCCGGTGGACCCAGGACAGTTCATAACCTGTGCCATCTGGGAACATCATCGCTCCCACCACACTTGGGGTTGCCAGGCTGCCCACAGGCCCCCACCCAGCATAGAACTGACCTTTGAGGGACACAGCCTCTCGGAGACTCTGGAGCCGCTCAGCAGACAACTGCCTGGTGCCCCACAGGGCTCATGCCCTGTACCTGGCACCCCACCCAGGGGGTACAGAGAGAAATAAGAGTGGGCTGCTGCCAACCTGGACCTTGACGTTGGGTGGAAAGGAGAGTTTTGTGGACCAACTGCCACAAAGCCATGAAACAACATCATAGGTGTGGCTCTACATGGTAGCAAGTCTCACCAGGAAAGATTTCCAAAAGAGGGAGGACTGGGGAGAGGGCAGTGTGAAGTCCTCCACGTGCTGGGACCAGGAGCCCGCAGACCACCGGGAGGCCCAGTCAGGGGCCGTAGGAGATGCAGCTCTGCTGGAACCACTGCTGAGTGGGTGATGGGTGGGGCCAGGGCAGCGACGTATGCAAAGAGAGAGGAGCCAAAAGCTCTGAAACTAAAGAGCATCTAGAGAAAGAAGCCTGCCTTTTATTTGTAAATTTGTGACTTTACGTCCCTACTTTGTCACAAAAAGAGGATTGTAGGAGGCTTACAAAATTACAAAAATGCACACAATACAATGTGATTTTTAGTAGGTGAGGAAAACATAAGATGAAGCAGAAGTCAAAATATATGCCTTAAGTCCTCAATGTATACTGTGCGATGGAGTAGTAAAATTGACTCTGAGTTCCCCAGCAGGCAATGTGAAAAGGAAAACACACCTGCCATTCAATTTACAAGGAGCATGGGATAAAACTAATGAGCTGCTGGGAGACACTGGGCTACAGCTACTTCTGAAAAAAAGAGGAACTTGTTATCAAGATCATGTTGACAGTGTCAGCATGACTAGCAACTGGACAGTGTCCCAGCACACACACAGGGATGCCTCTGGCCCATTTTAATCATAGCATCCCTGGGGGCAAGAGGTTGGCTCAGGCCCCCTGCAAGGGATAAGCTGAGGTAGAGGGGCCTGCAGCTGTCTGGTGGCTGGGCCTGAAGATGCTTGAGCACAGCTTAGAGGGTGGGGCATATTGGAATCCAAACCTTGCAACTCCCATGGGGATGGGGACTTTGCAGAATCCCACAAGATTCTGCCAAGTCCCCATCCCCCGCCCCTGCCCTCCTTCCAGTTGGAACTAAGTTACAGAAGCACCCACTTGGAGCCTGGTGCTCAAACTTGGCTGCAAGCTGCAATCACCTGGGAGTTTACAAAGTTACTGGGCGCTGGGTTCCACCCCCAGTTCTGATCTAATCTGTCCGGGGTGCGGTCTGGGCATGAAAAGTTTTTCAGGCTCTCCAGGTGATTCTCGTATGCAGCCAAGTTAGAGAACACTGGCTCCCGGGGAGGTGGATTACCTGGCCTCCCGGCAAAGCGCAGGACTCGCTGTTTGGCAAGCTTCCAGCAGCAGGGAGTTCGGATGGCTCTGTGGGGAGCCTCACCCCAAGGCGACAACTGGGTGGAGGGTGCCCCAGCAAGCCGTGGGGCTGAAGGGAAGCCACGCACCTCCCAGCAGGGGTTCACCATCAGCCATGGGGGTCCCCCAAAAATAATGTGGGTGGGCTCTGCTTCTAGGTGCCAGTTATATCAGTGATTTTATTCCTTAGATGAGCTTTTCCCCAAGACTGTGTTCCGCACGGCGCTCATTTCATGATGGTGGGAGTCAGTGACACACCAGAAGATATTCCATGCAAAGAGGCTGTGGAGCCTGTGGTACCCAAGGTTAAGCAGATATTTTTCACTGCCAAAGATGCTGACTCAGCTCTAGGGCCCGGTTCCCCGGACTCTGGGCCATGAAACCCTATTTTCCAGATCTAGTGTTTTTCAGGAGCTGGTTTCATGGCGCAGTGTTCTACAGCCCATTCATTGAGAAAGGCTGCTGTAATAATTTCAACCAAACCTGATTATTTTTTTAAAAAATCGTTAATTAAGGAGCTCTAGGGGCCAAAAGAAGGAGAACAACAAGCTTTGAATGTGGAGGCTTCCTGGAGAACCCTCGGAGATAAAGCAGTTGAAACTTGTACCCGCAGGTAACCCAACAAGTCAAATCAGACGTGTTAGCGCTGCACTGGCTAAATGTCGAAAGAGGTTTACTAAAAATGACAATTCACATTTTGGAACAATTGAATCTATGCCATTCTTTCTGGCAGTAGTCCAATCCTAGGTCCAATCACCTGTTTAAGGAGATTTTCAGCTGGTGACAAAATAATTCCATTATTAAGAGCTAATATGTTTAACATAAGGCAAAAATACTTTAAATCAACAGAAAAGGACAAGGGACAAGAAGAAAAACTAAGAAATACAGGCAGCCAACAGAGGCCTGGTGAGCAGGCTGGGTTATGCCACAGTAAAAAGCATCTCCCCCAAAGCTGAGTGACTTAAAACCACGATGTCTGTTTCTTGCTCACACTCCGTGGCAGGCGAGAGTCCCAGGCCTTTCTTCCCATCAGTCTAGAGCAGAGGTTTTTGGAGGCTCAATCTCAGCCCGGGCTCTAAGACCGCAGGAGGACCAGGGACAGTGGAAGGAGTGAACATTGACTGGTTCTTTTTTTTTTTTTTTTTTCTCTTTGTTTTTTTTGAAACGGAGTCTCGCTCTGTCACCCAGGCTGGAGTGCAGTGGTGCGATCTCGGCTCACTGCAAGCTCCGCCTCCCGGGTTCACGCCATTCTCCTGCCTCAGCCTCCTGAGCAGCTGGGACTACAGGCGCCGCCACCACGCCCGGCTAATTTTTTGTATTTTTAGTAGAGACGGGGTTTCACCGTGTCAGCCAGGATGGTCTCGATCTCCTGACCTCGTGATCCGCCCGTCTCGGCCTCCCAAAGTGCGGGGATTACAGGCGTGAGCCACCGCGCCCGGCTCATTGACTGGTTCTTAAAGTTCCTTCCAGAAGCAACACACACTGCTTTCACTCCCACCTCCTTGGCCAAAAAAGTCCTGTGGCCACACCCGTCCTCAGAACTGGTGGGGAGTGCAACCTTACCTGAGCCCTGGAGGAGAAACCAAATTCAATGGGAACAAAGACGGCCACCTGGAGAAAAAGTGCTCCACCTCATTGCCAAAGAAATGCACATCAGAACAACCAGGAGACACTGGGCAATTGTTTGCCAAAGTTGACAAAAGCAAAAGCAAAAGTGAATGAAACCTTGCCTTTAGGCAGTTTATCTTTTTGGCCTTTTGGTGGAGAGAAGGGAAGAGAGAGGGCTGGGGACCTGGGGAGGAGTGGGGACGTTCAGCTCAGTGCCAGGGAAAGTGATGTCAGGCACAGGTTAGGGAAGGGCAGGCCAGAATACCTCTCTGATTCTGCTGGAAGGTGACTCATGCACCGTGGTTCTCATTCAGATTAGGACGCGAGTGCCTTAGAAGCACCCTTTGCCTTGCAGGTGCCTGTAGCTAATCCTCACGCAGAAAGAAAGGCTGAGGGAAGGTCAGGACAAACAGCATACCCTCATCGTCCCCCTGGTGTTCTCCGGGACAGGACGATAGGACAATAGTCAATAACAGGAGACCAAGAAGCAAAGACCACCTATCCCACGAAAGAAACTTACAACGTATGAATAAGGAAACTGGCCATTGCAGGGATTATCCAGCCCAGGAGTCGAGGTGTCTAGGAAACCAGGAGACTAAGTGAGTGGGCAGTGCGGTGGGGTTAGGGAGTGGGGCTGTAGTTTATGAAAATGAGCTTCTGATCAGAGGGGCCTTATCTAGAGAGTCAGAAAGGCGGATCAGGGTCAGAGCTGCCCTTCGGGGAGGCCCCAAGGTGTCTCAAAGGCTGGGCCCTGGAGCCCAGGTAGGCACATTGCCAGGACCCAGGTGGAGAGACACCGGGATGGACACATTTCAGGGGAGCTGCTCTCAGCTTCTAGACCTGGAGAAAGCTGTCAGCCCTGACCTCACCACCCAGATTCTTACTCTGGCCTGGTACTAGAACATTGACCCAAACACAGACAGAAGAGAGGAGAGAGGGCACTGGGAAGAAGCAGCTAGAGGTGCGAGGGATGGGGGGATGGTGCTGCCAAGAAAATGAGGTGTTTCTGGAAGGTGGTGGCCTTCACATCAGAGCCAGAAGAACCAAGTACAAATTAGGCAAAAGGCCCAACTGGAGGGTCCTCCACAAGAGAGGGCTCCGGGAGGAACCCGGACAAAGGGCACAGAATTCCTCACAGCAAGAGCAGTTTTACGGATTTACTAATAGGTCATATTCGACAAGCATTGGCCCACACCGGTCATAGGCCATGCATTGAGCTAGGTACTGGGGAAGTGGCTTGTCCACTCATTCATTCATTTATTCATTCGTTCCATGGGTTTCCCGTGCATCCCCTGTGGGCCAGGCACTGTGGTAGGTGCTTGGAAAGAGGCGGCGAACTGAGTAAATATGATGTCTGCACGCAGGCTCCATTCTCATAGAGGAGACGGACAGGAAGCGCATAAACCCATAATAAGACAGAAAAATGGGGTACAAGGTGACAGGGCGATCAGGGAGTCATAGCCGTTAGTGTTTCCTCAGCACAAACTCAGCACCTTGAATGTGTCAATGCCATTTTCATCCTCACTGCAGGAGAAAGTTCTGTTATTTCCCCCATTCCACAGATGAGGAAGCTAAGTCACAGAAAGCCAAAGTGACCTGCGCAGGGTCCCACAGCTCATAAAGGGTAGCCTGGGAAGTTGAAGCCAGGCAGGCCAGCTGCAGAAAACGTGCAGGAACCTCAGGGCAAGGTGGTTTTATTGGAACTGAGGCCTCAAGCAGGGCAAGGCGGCCTCCTGAGACGCTCTGGGCAGCCAGGGCCTGCTGAGGTGGGAGCAAGCGTGGTGGAGTGGCTGGAGCCTGGTGGGGAAGGGAAGGAGGGAGACGGCCTTGGCAGGAGCAGCCATGAAAAGCAGGTTGATTTTATTCTACTTGAAACGGGATGCCATTGACACCACCTCGCTCTAGTGGAAGCAGACATGGGGCGGCCGGAGCCAGGCGTTCCGGGGTCGAGGCCACGGTATATTTTAAATGGTCAGAGACAGGTGTACGGCGCAGGTTTCTGGGCCCACTTCCAGAGATTCTATCTCTGCAGGTCTGGGCAGGGGCTCCGGGGTCGCCTTTGAAACTCTCTCCAGTGCACACACACCCGCTGCGAGCCCCTGGACACACTCCTACCCCCAGGAAACCGAAACTCCCTGTGGACACCAGGGCCCTCCTCCCGGAGGAAGAACAGTTGAGCTGCTCCCTGATGGAAGAAAGACAGTTCCAGAACACATGATGATGACGCCAAGAATTTCAAGCCAGGGAGAAGAGGTGAAGGAAGGCCTGGGAGCCCGGAAGTGGAAATTGCAGACTAGGGCTGAGCTGGAGGGGACTTTGGGGTGACTGGATCACAGAGGGCAGAAAGGGATGAAACAAGCCTGGGTCATAAGTTGGGGCTCCTTCAAAGCAGCCACAGACCCAGGGGGAGAGGCTGTGGGCACAGCTAAGACCCTCGTTTGGTTGGTGAACTCTGACCCTCCTGGGGCACTCCTGGTAATCACAGCAGCGATATTTCATTTTTGGGGTGGGCCAGGCCGCGCACTACACACATTCCTAGCAGTGATTGTATTTGATCTGTTTGGTTTTGTCTGAGACAAGGTCTTGCTCTGTCATCCAGGTTGGAGTGCAGTGGTGCAGTCACCACTCTCTGAATCTCAACCTCCCAAGCCCAAGCCATCTTCTAGCCTCAGCCTTCCAAGTGACTGGGACCCCAGGTGTGTGCCACCATGCCCAACTCATTTCTTTATTTTTTTGTAGAGATGAGGTTTCACTATGTTCTCCAGGCTGGTCTCAAATTCCTGGGCTCAAGTGATCCTCCTGCCTCAGCCTCCCAAAGTGCTGGGATTATGGGTGTGAGCCACCGTGCCCGGCCACATTTGATCCTTTTAACAGCTCTATGGGCAGATACAATGATCACCTCCACTCTATAGGTGGAATAACTGGGCTCCAGTCAGACCACATGGGCCATGACTGGCAGAGGCTAGGTCTCTTTGGGGATCAAGCCTTCAGATAATAAAAATAGCCGTACGGACAGTAACACAAACCCACCTCACTTACCCAAATTCTGAAATCCAAAAACTCTGAATCCCAGAACTTTCTCATAACTCACTTGGCATCAAAACCTGACCTGGAATTTTGGCAGCAGAAAAAGTTTCACCGGAACAAATCTTCATTTGTGTTCTTTAGGGTGAACATCCGTCTGTTTCGTGGATTTGAATACAGGACACTAGCCCAGCTGCACTGGAGGGCAATAATAGATGAAATTCTCACCCAATTCCCTTTCTAAAATCCACAGAAAAGGCCCAGCCTTTTGGCAGAAGGGTGGTCTTTGGCCCTTCTGCAAAGATCCTGCTGTCATTTGGAGGGAGGTCAGGAGTCCTCATTTCTAGTTCCCGTCCTGCCACTCCCCCTGGTTTCTCTCTGTGGCCGAATGGGAGTGGCTTCTGGGTGAGGCTTCCGGGCAGGTGAGTAAGAAGCTCTCTGCATGAAGTTCCCTGCAGGAAGGGAAGCTGTCGGCCACCCTGTTTCTGGGACTGATAGCCCTTGAGGAAGGGTTGGTCTTTTTACCCTGTGAGAAGGAGATTTGGGCCCCGGAGACCTGGGTCCTCGTGGTGGCCTGCTCCACCACCAAACTCCGTTCTCTAGGTGGAATAATTGGGGCTCAGCTTGGCCTCATTCTTCTCTTTGCAAAGCATGAGGACTGGGAGCGGAGATCAGCAGGCCCCTTGGCTGGGGCTGCCTGGGACGCGCTAAGCCGGACACAAGGGATTTTCTCAGACCCAGCCCCCCAAACCCCCCAGGCCCCCAGGTCCTAGGACGAGCTCTGCGCACCCCGTGCTCTCACTGATGGGTGGGCAGACCCGGCGTCCTCACTTTCCATGACTATTCCTGCTTTTCGGGGTGGAGAGCAGGGGCCTTCCCGGAGCCTGGATTCCCACGGGTGGGGGCCTGGGGGAGGCCGTGGTGGGCGCTGAGCAGGCCCAGGGAGGCCGCGCACCCCCGGCCCCCGCGCCGCCCGCCGTCCAGGCGGCCCGGAGCCGGCTGCGGGCAGCGAGGGCCGCGGGGCCCCGCGCTCAGTGTCTGCCCCACTCACACCCCAGGCTAGGGAGGGATTTCCATGGGGCTTACGGTGATTTATAATGGGAAACCTCCGCTTTCCTCACACATTGTTCTCCCTGACAGAGGAAAGAAAGACGGCACTAAATCTCCTCTCATCATAGTAATGATGAAGCCCGCGGCGTCCCGGCCCCATCCCAATGCCCTCGACGACAACAAAGTGCTCTATTGTGATCTATTACATTTTTCTCAAAAAACCTTCAGCCGCGCACAAGGCCAGCGCCATATCCTGCACTGGCCCTCCCTCATTGTCCTCGCCGAGGGAAACGGAATGTGTCAGTCTGAGTAATGCGCCTTCAATGCTTCTCAGGAACCGCTGGCTCGGCCGGGATAAAGCCTCCCCCACGCTTTCTCAGGCCCCGGCCCGGGATGAAAGCTGCCCGCGCCGCCGGGCAGCCACCGCGCCACCTGGTCCACGGGCCGGGGCCAGTTCTGCCGGCAGGGCTGGTGGCCGGCCCCTTCCCTGCTCCCACCCCCCATGGTGGGCCCAGGGGGTGAGAATGGGGCCAGGGGGGACTAGGAGAGGGGAAGCGGGGGGTTACAGGGGCAACAGGGAGCCGGCCTTCAGGAGCTGAGGGGAAACTGAGGGACTCAAGAGCTGGGAGGAAGCGGGTATTGGGGCATGAGCCTGGCCACAGTCCTGGGGCGACCCTGCCTTGCTCTGCCCTACCCTACCCAGTCCCAGCCCCTGCCCTGCAGGTGACCAAGAGGCAGCAACTTCCACCAGAGTCTGAATTACAAAGCCCTAAACACACCCTTCCCATGGCTTCCACGTGCATGGTTATCAAAATCAAACCCAGCTACCTACATGGGGTGATTCATTCATTCACTCACATGCATTCATTCCCACTCTGACGGGTGCTTCAATGAGTGGGGAATGGGCAGGTGCAGGTGGGGGGTGGAGATGAAGGTGGCTCTGCCTGCAGCTTGGGTCCCACCCGACGCCATGATCCCCAGCAGGACTTGCTGCATCCGCTGCAAGACCCGGTGCCAAGTGAGAATGCAGACCCCTGCGTTTCCCAAAACTGCTGCAGGCTGTTCAGCGGGGACAGCACAGCATTGAACCAAACGCTGACACCAGCTGAGGCTGGCCTTGTGTGACCGCGCGATCGCCAGCCGGCTGGTGACACCGGCCCTGCTCTTCGTAACTCTTCATTCGCTCAGCGTGCTGGGGCTCGGCCCATGCAAGGGTGCTGACTCCAGGGCCGAGGGGAGTCATCAGCCTGTGACTGAGTCTGGCCTCCCTCTCGCTGGCCAGGTGAGGCTGAGCCTACACACAGTTGACAACTCTGGAAAATCGGGTTCAACCAGACAAACTCAAAGCCCCCCACATCCTAGCTCCACACCCTAGCTCCGCACACAATGCAGTGTCCACCCCATGACTGTTGTGGACCCCTGCTCTGCAATCACTCACCAGTGATTGAGGGTTTGCAGCGGTAAGATCCTTGAATTTCACCTCATCCAACTGCTTTATTGATTAGATGGGGAAACTGAGTCCTAGAGTCCATCTCCAGCCCCCGCCTGGCCGCCAGCCTGCCCTCATGAGCCTCCCCTCCCAGGAGCTGCAGGCTGTGAGAGGCAGGCCCCAGTCTCCCCTCCAGCTGATTCTCAGCAGCTGGACCAGAGCAGAGCTGACCCAGGAGCAAGCCTGGGCCACAGAGTTGCACATGGTCCCCAGACCTCTGCGGTCATCATTCACTGTGCCCAGAGGAAGAACAAGGCCAGTCTTCCAGATAGCTGGGCCCTGGAAGGACCCAAGAAGAGGAGCCTGTCTCCAAGGGCCTGCCGTACTCCAGTGTCCTTTTCCTGGGGAACCCAAGACTCCACGTCAGGGCCTCTTGGCCAGTATGGAGCCTCTGCCTTGGCACCAGGACACAACATTCTCACAGGCCTTCATGCCTGCCCCCATAGGCCTGGGTATAGACAAACCAGCAAGATGGGCTCTGAGGCTGTGTGCCAGCTGGAGATGCAAGGTGAGAGGGCACAGGCACTGTGGCAGGTAGGCACTCACCCCAAGCTGGTACCTTCTCATGGAAGAATTGAGGGAGAAGACTGAGAACAAACACCCTACCCAGCCATGACTTTTGCAAAGAGACTCTGCAGCATCTCCCATGGAGAAGTGGGTTATGTCTCCCCACCCTGAACCTGGACTTGTTGTATGACTCACTTTGACCAACAGAATATGGTGGAAGTGGCAGAGTGCTGATTCTAGCCCAGGCCTCCAGGGACCTTGCATGGTGCCCTGTGGTCTCTCATACCTCCACATAGCCCTGGCAGCCTGCAAGAGAATGACAAATTTGTGGAGGCAAGCCAAGCTGGTCCAGATGTTCCAGTCAAAGCTCAGAGATGAGAGAGAACCCAGGCAATAACAGTGAAGCTGCCTACCTGACTTGCCACTGATGCTGGACACACCAGTGAGCCCAGCCCAAAGCAGAAAACCGCCAAGCTGAGCCCAGCCTCACCTGCCAAGCTAAAGATTCAGGCATTGTTTTAAGCCCTTTTTTTGGGGGATGGTTTGTAATGCAGAAATTAATTGCATCTACAGTGCCAGGCAGCTAAAAAGGCCACTGTTCACACAGTTGCTGTCTTTCTTTCTTTTCTCCAGTATCAATTCTTTCCCTACCCTAGAAGCTCAGCTGAAGTACCCACTGCCCTGGAGTCTGTCCTGACCATGTCAGCCTGTAGTGCAGAGGCATCAAAGTGTAGCAGAAAGAGCTCTGCAAAAGGGAGTGGAAAGCCCCACTTCACAGCATCATTCACTCATTCCCTGAGATTTATGCAGAGGAGACCCAGAAAGCAGGGCAGGGAGCTGGCCTTCACATAGCTGGCAGTCCAATGGCAGACAGGCTAGGAGACAGACGAGGACCACATGGCCTCTTCCCTGCTCTAACCAGGTGAGTCCATGGGAATGCAAAAGCTGCCCCAGGAAAACATGGTACCCAGACCTGAGCCCACGTCCATGGCTACCTCACTGGCCCACCTCTGACAATTCCCTCTATCCTGTGGACTCTGGCCCCACTAGATTGGAAGGGCCAGGAAGGCAGACAAGGAGGCACTTACTCTACATCTCACAGTGCAGACAGGACCCAGGCTAGCGTGCCACCCTCAGAGGTACTTGGAAAACCTTTGCTCAGTTGGACTGGATGAGACTGTGTTGCATTGAATTAAATTAACTGAGTTGAATGGAAATGAACTAAATCAAATTAATAACACCCTTGTCTGGCAGTAACACAGTCTCATCTCCAACAATGTCTCCAGGGTGGGGACCATGTTTCACCCCCTCTGGTCTCCCCCTCCAGATGAGCACAGGGCTGGGAAGTAGGCCAGGACTCGAGGCTGTTTGGCTGACACAGGTTGACCATATTTGTAAAGATTGCCTCTCCTCTGGATCCAAAAACTCCAGAATAGGAATTGTCTACCCATCTCCTTCATCTGTGTTTATGCCGTGATTTTTGGAGGGTGGGGGGCTCCTACCATGGGCCAGAAGCTTTGCTGGGTCTCGGGGATGGTAGGGTAAATTACTTTATTTAAGTGATCTTGTTTATGATTTATTATTATTTACTTTGCTTACCTTGCTGCCCCCAGGGCCTAGCAGAATTTGCCGAGCCCCAAAGCTCGTGATCCGGCAGGCGAGGTGAGCACAAAGAAGCCTCAGAGGTGGGAGTGGAGGCAATGCTGCACAGGAGCTCTGTGGAAGGTGCTTTTGGGGGACACAAGGGGTGTTCTGCCCCAACGGTGGGGTCCAAGAAGGCTTCTTGGATGAGGGGACCCTGGGCAAAAATCACACACAGGATTTGGCAGGATGGGCACAGCAGGGTGGTGGTCCTGGAGGAGACAGAAGCCTGAACCCATGTGTCAGGATGGCACAGCCAGAGGTGGCCAGGGAGGGATAAGTCCAGGAGCCCTTCCTTCCCTCCTTGAGGAGTTCAGGGTTGTCCCCAAAGCAAGTGAGGAAACCTGCAGGATGGCGTGATGGATGGTGCCATGGTTCCCAGGCCTTCCCCACTCCTGGATCCACGCCCTCTGCTGTGTGACTTTGCTGTTCCTCACCTGGACATGCGCACCTCCTTCCCCACAGAGGCTGGGCTCCAGCCAACGGGCCAGGGGCAGCAGTGACGGGAGCAGAGGTTTGAGTTGTCCTTGCACAGAGCCAATGCTGACAGCAGTTGCCCAGCAGCTGCCGGCCCCAGGAAGCAGAAAGGCCTCACGCAAACCGAGAGCCTGAACCCAGCCCAGCCCCCTGGAAGCAGACTCATCCCCTCCCGTTGCTTCCCAGGGTCACTTCCCAAATCAGATGCTGTCTCTGTCAGTTCAGACTGCCAAAACACCACCACAGACTGTGCAGTTTAAATAGCAAACGCTTATTTCTCACAGTTCTGGAGGCTGGAAGTCCACGGCCAAGTCACTGGCAGATTCAATGGCTGTTTGCCGGTGGCCATCTTCTTGTGGGATCCTTGTGCGGCAGAGAGCAGAGAGAGAGCTGGTTCTCTGGGCCTCTTCTTATCAGGGCACTAATTTCATCGAGGGGCCGCACCCTCAGGACTCAACTACGTTCCACAGGCCCCCTCTCCAAATGCCATCGCATTGGGAGTTGAGGCTTCAACATATGGATTTGGGGAGGATGCACACATTCCGTCTGTAGCAAGAATTCAGACTCAAACCCTCGCCTCAGGCTCTAATGCACCCAAACCCAGCAGCCATGCACTGCACACCCTGGAGAGCGTGCAGGGGACTCCTGGGTGGGTAAGGACAGGTTTTGGGGCTCAGGAGCTAGTCCCTGGGTTTGTCTCGCCAACCTTCACCCACCCCTTGACCTAGAATGGGCCTCCTGACCCAGAACGTAGGGATCGGGGCCTGGGAAGGTTGAGGGAAGCATTAAATGAGGTGGCCGTTTGTCATCTGTCTGGCACCCCATAGACGCTTAAATGGTGCAACCAGGATGCCACGGCCCTAACCTGCAAACACGTTTCCGCGACTTCAGGCCGGAGGCAGCCCAAACGCTTCCCAGCTCCCCTTCCCTGGGGCCCTGCTGGCAGTCCCTGGAGCCAGCGCCTTGGCTCCTGCCTGGCCCCTCCCGGGCGGCCAGCCTGTCCCAGAGTCCCCACCCAGCCCTGGCGCCGGCAGGCAACAGACGCTTGCTGGTGGGTGGTCGGGAGCGCGTGCCCAGGGAGAGCTGCCTCCACACCATTCACTGATCTAATCAATATCCTGCTCCTCCCGAGACCCCGATCACAGGCCCATCCAAGCAGGGGTCTGGCTGTGACCCCTTCTTCACCCCAAACTTCCCCCATGACCACCACCTCCCCCTTCCCTCTCCCCAGCCCGCCAGGGTGGGCCGCTGGGAGGAAGCCCATCTCTGACGTGGACCCTGCATACAGGGGGTCGTGGGCCTGTCAGATTGGGTCACCCGAATCAAGGGTGATGATAAAACCTGTCCCTCCAAATTAGGCCAGAGCCCCCAGAGCCCCGCTGATTATAGCCTGTGCACCGCGGACAAAGGGTCTCTTGAGGGTCATTCATATGGATTGAGGCCCATTGTTTTCTCAAATTAGGCCACAGGGAGCGCTTCTTGGGGAAGCACATAGCGGGTGGCACGGCTGAGGGTTCCTGGGTTCCCGCCCAGGGTCCTGCGAGGCCAGTCTGGCGGGCAGGCAAGGAAGAGGCCAGACCATTCCCAGGCTGAAGGCTGGGGCTCGGGGGTGAGGCCAGGGCCAGTGGGCTTCCCCAGCTCACCTGCAGAATATTCTGGAGAAATTAAAGGATCCCTCTGAGTGCCTGCTGGGATTGAGTGAGAATTCTTAACTCACACAGAGGGTCTTGCTGTCTGCAAAGTGTTTTAGATTCTCAATGCCTTTCAACCTCCAGCACCCTGGGAATTCCACTCCAATTCTCAGTGTGGGAAACTGAGGCTCCAAAAGGTCCAAAGGCTGTCTAGCTGGTTCACAAGCCTCCATGCGGGCGCCCCTCCTTCAGCTCGTGACATGCCACATCACCGTGGGATTCACTGCCCGCGTTCAAGAACAAGGCTGGCTCAGATACATCCTGTGCACACGTCACCATGACGACAGCCATGGGCTAAGCACATGGAGGCCTTAGATCCTACAGCAGGCTGCCCTTTCCTTTTCTCCTCTGACTTCAAGCCCAGTAGCCTGGGGCTTCGCTGGGTCCTGGACACTTGTTCACGTGCTCACCACACTTTACAGTTTATCATGTAACGTTGCTCCATTACTTCCTGTGAGCTTTGCAACAGACCGTTTTTTCAGGTGAGTTCAATGATGGCACAGTGTCGTCTCTATTCCAGGAGAGGGAAGGCTCCGGGAGCCAAGGGGTCCTCACAGGCTGTCACAACCTGGCTGCCTGTGGTGAAGAGCAGAGGTCAAGGTTGAAGGGATGAAGACCCCGAACGTGCCCTCACCTGGCTGAGGTGTGGTGGGGCAGAAGGTCTCATAGCCAGCACCCTGTACCCTGCGGGGTGAAACTGGGCTCAGGAAAGGAATGGGCCCCAAGCCACCACAGCCCGAGGTAGGAGGGTTCCTGCCCAGGACTTTTTAAGGGGCAGGATGTGGGAACAGCAGGGCAGCTACGAGATTCGTGGAGCCCTGTGCACAATGAAAATGCGAGACCCTCCTTCCAGGACGATCAGAGCATCCAACCACGTGCAAGGCCCTTCTGAGCCATGGCCCCTGTGGTGGGGATGGGGCAAGGAATGGTTCGTTCGATACCTGTCTGACAAGCACCTGTCTGCTTCGTGCCAGGCACTGCCCTGGACAAAATGGGTGCGAGTCCTTTCTCCGTGGGTCCAGGAGGGGCTGCTGACAGATGAAAAACAAAATGACTGCAGATCATGCCACTGCTCCATAGAAAACAGAGTGGGGGTGAAGTAGGATATTGCTGGGGGGCCCCTTAGTGGATAGGATGATCAGACAAATGGAGGCTCCCAGAGGACAAGGGGCAGTAAGACAGGAGAAGGGAACAGCCCAGTAAGGGAGCGGAGGCTGGAAAGTTGCTGCTTGGTCCTCGTCCTCCGTCCCGCTGGCTCCCTGCACAGGCACCAAGAGGGATCAGAGTCCCCACCCCTGGGTAGGCCCTACACCCCCGCCCCCACCCTCTGCTGAGCCCAAGCCTCTGCAAGTCCCTGGGGACCTGCCTCCCGCACCCTGACCGCCTGCTCCTGTCTTTCCTCACTCATGCCTCTGCTCGGGGCTGGGCTGGCGTCGTCCCTTCCCAGATGGATGTGTTTTAACATTCCACAAAGGAATATGTTTCCAAAAAATAGCAATTAGGCCGGGCAAGGGGGCTCATGCCTGTAATCCCAGCACTCTGGGATGCTGAGGTGAGGATCACCTGGGGTCAGGAGTTTGAAACCAGCCTGGACAACATGATGAAACCCTGTTTCTACCAAAAAATACAAAAATTAGCCGGGTGTGGTGGCAGGCACCTGTAATCTCAGCTACTCAGCAGGCTGAGGCAGGAGAATGGCTTAAACTCAGGAGACGACGCAGGAGAATCACTTGAACCCAGGAGGCGGAGGCTGCAGTGAGCTTGAGATCATGCCGCTGCATTCTAGCCTGGGTGACAAAGCGAGACTCCGTCTCAAAAAAAACAAAACAAAACACAAAAAAAAACAACAACAAAAAAATCAGTAATCAGATGGCAAGATATCCTAATACGTTTTCACATGAAAATATAAATTATAAAACAACACTGTGATGTGACTTAGGAAAAACAAGTGTTGGCCGGGTGCGGTGGCTCACGCCTGTAATCCCAGCACTTTGGGAGGCTGAAGCAGGTGCATAACTTGAGGTCAGGAGTTCAAGACCAGCCTGGCCAATGTGATAAAACCCTGTCTCTACTAAAAATACAAAAAATCGACGGGCATAATACCGGGCACCTGCAATTCCAGCTACTCAGGAGGCTGAGGCAGGAGAATCCCTTGAACCTGGGAGGCGGAAGTTGCAGTGAGCCAAGATCACACCACTGCACTCCAGCCTGGGTGACAAAGTGAGACTCTGTCTCCAAAAAAAAAAAAAAAAAAAAAAAAAAAAGAGAGAGAGAAAAGAGAGAGAAAAGAAAAATCAAGTGGGTGGTATATGTGTAGAAGAACATAAAAAAGACCAGAAGGAACCACATCTAAGCGTGAGCATGTGAGCTCTGATGATCTCTGCCGAGGTTGCCTGTGGTGCCCTAACTGTTCTCTGCTTTTCCGATTGCTTTTGCAACCAACATGTATTATTCTTATGAGCAGAAAAATGCCCTGTTGTGCACATTTGGGATAAGAGAAGGGTGCTGCAGATGAGGAGAAGACAAAGGGGTGGAGTGGGCCAGCTTCTCTAGTGTGGCATCTTCTCCTCTCCTCCTTGCCTGGCTGCCCGGACCCTGAGGGTCACAGCCTCCAGCCACTTGGCTTGAACGCACGCAGCCTTACCTTCCCCAGAACGCGTACGCACCCTCCACTTCCCTCAGGACCTGCCACCTCCAAACCTCTACCCCTGCTGGGTCCTCCCCTGGGCCACCCTCTCCTGCCCAGCTCAGCAGGTGCATGTCTTCCTAGCCTGGGGGGCCTGCTCAGAAGGTAGCTCTTTCAGGAAGCCCCTGGCTGGAGAGACCCCACCTTCCCCGGGCTCTCCTGCTGCCTCCTCTGGCCTCTCTGGTGAGCTGCCCACTCTCTTCCTTGAGTCAGAGTTCAAGGTGTGGCTGTCTTGCCTGTGAGGGCAAAGTCTGCACCCGACTCCTCTCGCTGGCTGTCAGCTCCACAAGGTGGGCGGGTGCTCAGTAAACATTACTAAACTCATCAGCCCCCTTCGGGCAAATGGGACAGTGGGGCGAGGCCTGGCGTGGCTGGAAAAGCAGTCTGGATGCCCCAATTGCGGCTGGCTCAATGGCTTTATCTGACAGCCGTGGGCACCAAGACAAAGAGGCGTTTCCTGGCTGCCTTGGCCTCCTCTCTCCCAGGGGAAGGCAGGGTGACATGGCAAGCCTGGGCCACACAGCTAACCCAGGCCGGAGCCAGCAGCGGTTCCCAACACTGGCTAGGGCCCTTCCGCAGACCTGACCCTGAACACATCCCAGGACCCCGTCAGCTTCCCAGGGAGAGTTCCCAGGAGTCTGTGCTGGTGTGGACAGGAGCTGGGGGCCCTTGGGTGTGAGGCTGCAGACATAACGGGCACTCAGAACCCTGACCAGAGTCAATGTTGTTGTCCCCTTGGCATGCTGGGAAAAAGTGGCTTAGACAGGGCTGGAAGGTTCTCGACCCTTTGTATCCTCTTCTTTGAGTCCGCGTCTTGGGAAATTGAGAAGTTCTCTGAGAACTTCCCTTCACCTGACAGTCCCACCCTCAGGATGCAGTTGAGGCGCAGTCTGCACCCCTCAACGTTCTTCTCTGTGAAACAGTAAGGAAAGGTATGCAGACATCATCATCCAGACTGAATTCCTCCTCCTTGCTATGAATCGTGGACCAAAGTGTTCAGGTCACCACAGTGATGACTCCGGTGCTGAGCCGGCACTGGGCAGGATCCGAAGCTTGGATGGAATGCCGGCAGGGGCCCTGCTGACCTCATCATGTAGAAGAGTTTTGGAGAGGTCAGGAGTTGCCAAGGGCCTGCAGACAATGCAGTGTGAGGAGGAGAGTGTGAGGTAGCACAGGCCTCTCTGATTCCGAGGTTCCCTTGAACCCTCAGGATTCCCAAGGAACCCTCAGGTCGCCCCAGTGCCACCCAGTCCAGGGACAGAGCCATGCCTGAGTGCACAGCTCGCTAGCAACTGTGTGCCAGGTGCCAGGCACCTACAAGTGTGCTGGGCATTGGGCTGAGGTGGGGCTGTGCTGGCAATGCTATAGACAGCATGTTCACACCAAGCACGGCTGCAAGCCCAGGACCAGCTTCCCTCCTTCCCTCAGAGCAGCCACTGGGGCAGCCAGTGTTACTAGCGTTTCCCATTTGACAGATGAGGAGGTGCCAGGAGGCTGTGCCACTCAACCGACCTGGCGGTCCACACATCAGAGTCCACACTCTGCCACCATTTGAATGGGGCTTGTGATGGCTGCCCTCACTCAATTCAGGGGTCCCCACCAGAAGCTCTCAGGCCGCACCCTGGGACCTCAGATACACTCTGGGCAAGTGGCAGGGGCCCTGAAAGGTCCAGAGTCCAGCCAACTTCAGGTCTCCCAGGCAAAAGGAGCCAGACCTCCCACACACCCCCTCGAACCCAGCAGTCACTCCAAGAGGGCTTCTCTGACAATCCAGGCTGATGCAGCTCACTGTGGCAAAAGACCTTCCCTGAACCAGGTCCTCACATAGAGGCCCATGCAGCTCTCTGGCAATGCTGAGGCTGTGGGCAGCCATAGACACTGGAGCTCCCGTCCTGTGACAAGTGCCACCCCATGCGGAGGAGCCAAGCCCAATGAACACCCCAAGGCAAGAGGGAAGAGCTCTGTGGGGCAGAGGGCAGCCTGAGCATCTGCAAACAGAGTGGCTCACAGAGAGGCCCTGGAGACACCTGCAGGAGATCTCTACAGAGAAAGGGCTACACCAGGCTCCATCCAGCAAGTAAGGTCTCTGCCAGCTTTGAGACTGTAAGCCCTTTAGATAGGGAGGGAGGGAGGTGGGTGAATGGATGGAGGGATGGATGGATGGTAGATGGATGGATGGATGGATGGATGGATGGATGGATGGATGATTGAATGAGTGGTTGGATGGATGACTGAGTAGGTGGATGGTTGGATGAGTGGATGGGTGGATGAGTAGATGGATGAGTGGTGTATTAGTCTATTCTCATGCTGCTAACAAAGACATACTTGAGACTGGGTAATTTATAAAGGAAAGAGGTTTAATGGACTCGCAGTTCCACATGGCTGGGGAGGCCTCACAATCACGGCAGAAGGCAAAAGAGAAGCAAAGGCACATCTTGCATGGCGGCAGGCAAGACAGCGTGTGTAGGGGAACTCCAATTTATAAAACCAGCAGATCTTGTGAGACTCATTCACTACCATGAGAACAGTATGGGGTAAACCGCCCCCATGATTCAATTATCTCCACCTGGCCCTGCCTTGGACACTTGGGGATTATTACAGTTCAAGGTGAGATGTGAGTGGGGACACAATGAAACTATATCAAGTAGATGGATGGATGAATGGATGGATGGATGAGTGGATGGATGGATGGATGGATGGATGGATGATGAGTGGATAGATGGATGAGTGGATGGATGGATGAGTGGATGGATGAATGGATGGATGGATGAGTGGATGGATGGATGAGTGGATGGATGAATGGATGGATGGATGGATGATGAGTGGATAGATGGATGAGTGGATGGATGGATGAGTGGATGGATGAATGGATGGATGGATGAGTGGATGGATGGATGAGTGGATGGATGAATGGATGGATGGATGATGAGTGGATGGATGGATGAGTAGATGGATGGACGAGTGGATGGATGAATGGATGGATGGATGAGTGGATGGATGGACGAGTGGATGGATGAATGGATGGATGGATGGATGCATGGATAGATGGATGAGTGGATGAATGGATGAGTGGATAAATGGATGAGTGGATGGATGGATGGATGGATGGATGATGAATGGATGGATGGACGAGTGGATGGATGAATGGATGGATGGATGGATGGATGATGAATGGATGGATGGACGAGTGGATGAATTAATGGATGGATGGATGAGTGGATGGATGGATGAGTGGATGGATGGATGGATGGATGGATGGATGGATGGATGGATGATGAATGGATGGATGGATGAGTGGATGGATGAATGGATGGATGGATGGATGGATGATGAATGGATGGATGGATGGATGGATGGATGAATGGATGGATGGACAGATGGATGAGTGGATGGATGAATGGATGGATGGATGAGTGGATGGATGGATGAGTGGATGGATGAATGTATGTATGTATGTATGGATGGATGGATGGATGGATGGATAGATGGATGAGTGGATGGATGGATGAGTGGATGGATGGATGGATGATGAGTGGATGGATGGATGAGTGGATGGGTGGAAGAGTAAGTGGATGGATGAATAGGTGGATGAATGAGTAGGTGGATGAATGGATGAGTGGATGGATGGATGGATGGATGGATGGATGGATGGAAGAAAGGAAGAGAGAGAAGGAAGTTACACTGATTGATTTATATAGTTCGTCATACCAGAAATTTCTGCAGACTGGGTTGGTTACAACAGATGTTTCTTCTCTCACTGTCCTGGAGGCTGGACATCTGAGATCAAGGTGTGGCAGGGCTGGTTCTTCTGCAGTCTCTTTCCTTGGCTCGTAGACAGCATCTTCTCCTCGCATTTTCACAGGGTTGTTCCTCTCTGTGGGTCTGTGTCCTAATCTTATGAGGATGCCAGTCATATTGAATTAGGGCCCACCCTAGTGACTTCCTTTTCATTTGATTTCATCTGTAAAGATCCTATCTGCAAATAATGTCGCATTCCAGGGTCCTGAGGGTTAAGACTTCAACATACTAATTGTGGGGGGATGTGATTCAGCCCATAGCACTAAGCTCTCACAGACACTTCGGAGGTCCATGGAAGGAGGGAGCGTGGGTACTCAATGCTTCCCAGAGTCCCAGCAACGCTGCCCAGAGCAGGTCTGTGCAAGGGAGGGCAGTCATCTGCTTTGCCAGGGTCTGGAGTCCCCTTCTTTCTTTCATCAGGACTCCACGTCCTCTGCCCCATGGCTCCCTCTTTCCAAACTTCTCTCTGGCCAGGACTTACACTCTGCAGCCCACAGTCTGGGGTGGAATTCCACGTCCTCCACTTATTAGCTGTGTGTCTTTGGGCCTGTGACTTAACTTCTCTGTACTTCAGTTTCCTTCTCTATAAAGTAGGATCAGGATATGCCCTACCTCATAGGTTTTTATAAGGATAAAATGAGGGACATTCACAGGATATTGGAACAGTGCCAACCCCTAGCAAGCACTAGGTCAGTGTTTGCTAAATAGATGAAGAAACCTTCTCCATGGGTAGGCTGAAGGTAGAATAGCATCAGGACCTGTCTGTGACCCAGGCTCGAGGGCTGTGGGCTCAGAGGAGGGGAAGAGCCTGCTGTGGTCAGGCCCACATCCAGAGGGGGCTTTTGCTTAGCAGAGGCTGCTGGCCAGGCAGTCCCAGCCGCACCCCATTTTATGCATATTAGAGAGAAATCCAAGCGTGATGGTCTGCAATTGTCCCGTTTGTTTACAGCATTTGTTGGAGCATATTTCTGGCAAGGAAGCTGACAATAAACCAAGGTCCGGGCCGGCCCGGCTGGTGGGCAGCAAATGAAGACAGCTGCCGAGGCGGGTGCCTCCCGGTGGGCTGGGGCCGGAAACCAGGGGCTCTGTCTCAGGCGCTTCAAAGAAGAGCCTTTGTCTAAGGCAGACGAGCCAAGGGCCCCGCAGGGGCAGGCTGGCTGGGGCTCTGGGTGATGCCCAACTCACTCCACGACCCCACACGGGCAGCTCCCGCTCCCCGGGCCTCAGGTTCCCAACTGCGAAGCAAAGGGGAACTAGGGCCCTATGTACCTGCTATGAGCCCCGTGTCAGCTCCAGGGAAGGGAGGGTGCTCTTGGGGTGCCGCCTCACTCCCTAGAGCCTGCATTCTGCAGCTTCGAGATAGAGAGAGACCTCAGAACACTCAGCCAAGAAACAGACAGGCCAGGGCATGGCCTCCAGACACGAGGTCATGGGAGGAGAGTCAGGGCCGCCCAGTGAGAGGACACAGAGGCTCTGTGGGAGAAGGGAGGGACAGTCGCGGCATGGGCACACGCAGACCTGGCAGGAGGATCTTCTGATGGCCACCGGGCCTGCACCCCTGCTGTGAGCCCAGAGCCCCATGCACCTGCTTCTTGTCCACCTCCAGAAGGATGTTGCCTTCTGTACATCCTTGTTGAATGGTGTCCCAAGGGAACTCTGAGATGCCACTTCAGGTGACTCCCCTGCCTCCCAAAAACAGTTACTGAAGGCGTTTTTCACAAAGGACGCCTCATGAAGCCACAGCTTTTAAGGACCTCTAGTGTGAAACGGGAGTGTTTCAGGCATGAGAAAAGGCCCAGCAGTTTCTGGAAGGAGAAGAGGACACTCCTCTGACTCCGCCAAGCGGGCCTGCCCTGTGTCGCGCTGGCCCATGCAGCTGCCGAGCCCGGCCGTTGGGCAGCACTTGGCGATGGGTGGCCGTGGGCAGGTTCCCTGGGCTCCTGGGGTCTCGTCTTCAGTCTGTCCTCCTCCCGCTGGGTCAAACCCTGCACTCAGGACCATCTGCAGGTCACCTCCCTGAAGCCGTCCACAGCACCAGAGGCTTCACTGGTTCCTCTGTTTTCTCTGAAGGCAGAGAATCTTCTAGTGTGTGTGATTTACAATGATTTGTGTCCCGGTTTTATCTGCTACAGCTGACCAGTAGTTTGACACAAGCGGACTGTGCTCAAATCTCTGAACCACCCCCACCACCACCACCGCTCGCCCCACACCTTGTCCTGAGCTCGGCATGTCACTGTGTACGGGAAGTGGGGGGCGGGGGGGAATTCACGGCCAGATCCTCCAAGTCAGGTGCTTTGCACACTAAATCTTACTTGACCTCCAAGCAAATGGGTGATATAGTGCCCAGGCCACAGACGAGGACCCAGAGAGTCAGAGAGGCAAAGGGTTTCCCCCAGGAACATAACGGAGTTGGACGCAGACGCTTAGGGTTCCAAGGTCTTCTCATCCCCTCTCAGTGAAGGTCAGCGGCAGGGAGAATAAATGTGCTAGGGGCTCAGGAATTCTCGGAGTCAGGGTTGATGATGCCACTGACCTTGCTGGACTTAACATTCATTCAACAAATATTTGTCCCAGACACCAGAAGAACCAGAGGAAGCTCCGCCCCTAGCCCCAGGTGCCTGCTTAGGTGCAGGCAACACTGCCGATAAGGTGGGACCCTCTCGTGGGGGCGTGGGCTAGAGGGTAGGCATTGCCCATAGGCTCTGGCTTGCTGCAGAGGTGCCTCTTGTCTGGTGAGGGGAGCACGGGTGGGGGATGGGGCTGGCCCCAGCCAGGACATCGTCTGTGTCACTCAGCAGCAGACTGACCGGCGCCTACTGCCCGGCCAGCACTGCTGACCCCTCTGCCTGCCTTAGCCAATATTTGAGGTCAGGAGGCAAGTACAGCATCTGTGGGCAGGCCACCTGGCCAATGGGGTTCCCCTCCGGGCCTTCTGCTGCCATTCTGCTTCCTGAAGCCAGGAAGCCCAGTTCAGGGGCTCCGCCAGGGCTCCCGTGGTCCTGCCTGTAGCAGGGAGGTAGCAGGACCCCCTTGTTTAGCCTCTGCTGCATCCTTAGCTGCAGCAGGGAGCCTGCCAGGCAGGTGTGGGGTGGGTATCTCTCGCCGAGGCCCCCTAGGCACTCTTGTGTCAGGGTGGTGCTATCTGAGATCCTGGAGGCATCTCAAATGGGGACCCTTTCTTAACCACACAGACAGGCAGGACAGCGGTATCTTCCTGCATGACAGAAGGGGAAACTGAGGCCCAGGGTGATGCAGCCTGGGACCTCCCAAGCCAAGGTCCAAGCTCTTACCTCAGGTATGGAGTTCCCATGATAACCGTGGGTCACTGCAGCCCCACTGCCGGGCCTGGGGTCTGCACTGTCACCAGCATCCCCAGGGACTCGAGGGATGGCACAGCTTTGGGAAGAAATCCTGCCCGTGGTGAGGTCTGTGTCCTGCCCCAGGCAGACCATCTCAGCACTAGATGTTAGCCAGCTGTGGGCCATCTGGGGGAGCGTCTGAGAGCCGGGCCTTGAAACTTGGCTAGAGTTTGGTCAGCACCACGAGGTCCACCTGCCCACTGGAGCCTCCACGTTCATCTCCCCAGGTGCTGCCTGAGTTTGGCTTGTGATTCCAAAACCAGGTGAAGGCGCAAAAGCCGTGCTTCAGCCGCGAGGGGCCCATGGGCCCAGGAACGCTTAGAATTGAGCTTGCTCCAGAGAAGACACGCAGGGCCAGGGAAGGTGGAGGAGCAGTCGCCCTCCCCTCGCTGTCCTGGGAGGTCTTCCTGAGGAAGGTGCCATCTGCTCAGAGACTGAGGATGAGGAGAGAGGGCACAGCCTATGGGGACAGGGGAGGGGCCTCTCCCAGTCCCAGGGATCATCTTCCAGGAAGGCCCAGCCCATCTGAGGAGCTCCATACGCCCCCGCGATGGGTGGCAGGGCTGGGGCTCTGTGGCAGGGCTTTGAACTGCCAGCCAGCCCCAGGACGGCTGCCTGGCTGTGTTGCTGGCCCTCCTCCTGGCGCTGCCCCACTCCCCGAACTGGATCCAGGCAGACAGGGAAATGTGGATGTCAGCTCTGAACCACCACATTCCTGAGGTCCTCTCCGGGCCCGGAGCTGCGCGGTCTCCTCTTTCGCGTTAACCCGAAAAGCCGTGCTGGGGGGTCCTGGCCCCCCCCTACTCTGCCGCCTCTGCATTCCCTGCCCCTGCCAGCGCGGCCCAGCCAAGGCTTGCAAGCGCATTCCCAGGGGGCCTGGGGCGGCTGCCGCCTCCCGCAGGCGGAGTATTTTGGGGGCGTCCCCTAAATGAAAACAGGGCAGGAATGCTGGAGGCCACACCGTGTCCCCAAGGCTTGGGTGCGGTGCTTGGAGCTGGTACAGAAGAGGGAAGGGGGAGGGAGGAGGAGAGCAGAGGATGGGAGGAGAGAGGGGCCTGGAAAGCCCAGGAGAGCCAGCTGGACAGGGTGGGATGGCATGGGAAGAAGAGGGAGCCCTGTGAGGGCTGCAGGGCACCAGGGGCCTCAGAAAAGTCACACGCGGGAACCAGGGTGGAAATCTCGTCTGCCGTGACGCTCACCCTCTCTGTGGCCCATTTTCTCATCTGTGAATTGGGAGATGGTGTTTTGAGGTCCCCACGGGGCAGGGCCCGAGTAAGGGCTGACGGGGAGCTAGGCTTGGCCTCCGCCCTGTCCTCAGGAAGGGGCCGTGTGGTGTACACGTGTGCTGGCCCTGGTGGTCCCCTTGGGGTCCTGGTCCCCATCAGTCACGGCACTGGGCCTCCCCGTGGCTGATTCTTTGTGGGTCGTGGAATTTCTAGTTTTAAGGGGACCCGTGTGGCACAGCAGGGAGCTCCTGAGTGGCAGCAGGGTGCTCCCCAGGCAGGTGTGGGTGGGCGTCTCTCGTGGAGGCCCCCGAGGCACTCCTGAGTCTGGGTGGTGCTGTCTGAGCTCCCAGAGGCAGGCCCTGGCTCAGGCAGAAATCTTGTCTGAAGGGAATCTTGTCAGATGCCTCCCACTCCGACATCTCCATCTCCTTCCCCACAGTGATAGCCTGGTAACTGGCCGTGCCTCTTTGTCCCTTGTCCTCCCAGGTCCCTACATGGGTCAAGATGGGAGCCGCCTTGAAGATCTCCATTCTGCAGAGGAGGAAACTGAGGCACAGACATGGATGGAGGGAATTTGCCCAAGGCCCTTCAGCCTTCGGGGCCAGGACCCCAGCCCCAGCCCAGTGGCAGGAAGAGGGTCTCATGCCGCCCCCCCCCGCGACCCCGATAATCCTGCATGCACGGCACAGGCCTCGGCCCTCCTCTCCCCTGGCCTGGTCCCACCCTAGTGGGCCCGGCAGTGGGGCCTTCCATCCTGCCTCTGTCACTGCCACGGAAGAACATCGTGATGCATCCCGGGCCTCTGTCCTGCAGGCCAAGGGGGACTTCCCTGAGCACAGCCACTCACCACACCCCTGGGTCTGGATCCCACGCAAGGACAGGCCTGGGTCCCTGGACCAGGGTAAGAGGGAGACACAAGGCCCAGAGAAGTTGACTGACTGCCTAGGGTTTCTGGTCAACGGGCAATGGAGTCGTTTTGACACCCAGGTCTGGCCTCTTTGGTCTGCAGCAGGCAGTGTTGGGAAGCAGGCTTGGGCCCCCTCCAGCCACCCCAGTTGCTCCTCTGAGCCCCTGAGGTGGGCATCAGACCCAGGCCTCTCCCACGGCAACAGGAGGGTACAGAGAAGGAGCCTTTGTCCAGCCCTGGAGAAGGCCCTGCTGGGCAGGGGCAGTTAATGGACCTGCCCGGGGTGGGCCCCACACAATGGCACGTTGTGCCACCTGTTGGGGGAGATCATCGTGCTTGCCCATCAGGGCCCCATCGCGGGGACACACAGCTCATAGGTGCAGACCCACAGTGGCTGCCCAGGAGCCAGGGCCCTCCAGTCTGAGAACACAATGGCCATCAGTCACCAGCACAGCACGGGGCCCTGGGCATGGGGAACCGGCAGGAGAGGGCCGACATGAGCGCCAGTGGCACCACCAAGACGCCCAGGCTTGGAAGGGTGAAGCCAGCCTGGCCCAGCCCTGCACAGCTGTAGCCTTGACACGCACCTCTCCTTCCTGAGCCTTGGTTTTGCATTCCCACAGCGGGGCCAAAGCCCCCTCTGCCACACCTGCCAAACTGTGGGAGAGATGACGGGAAATCAAGGACGAAAAGGTTCATGAGAAAGAAAGTGGGCAGATAAGGCTGCAGAAAGGTAATGGGAAGCTAAGCCTTGGTCTAAGAAGCCCAGTGAGAACCTGCACAGCATGGCTGTGGCCCCCAAATGCCCCCTGGATGGGAGACAGCTGGACCAGGCCTCACATGCCAGGGAACAGTCCAGGGGTCTCTCCACCGCAGACCACACTGTGACCCCGGGCACCTGCTCCCCACTTGGAACTCGTTTCTCCGAAGCTGAAATGAGGGAGCTCAAGACTCCCAGGCCCTTCCTTCTACCTCCCTGGACACCAGAGGTGGCTGCCGTTGGGCGCTAAGGACGCTTGACACAGAGGAGCCCCAACATGGGCCGAGAGGGGCCCTGGGCGGTGCAGGCCGCAGTGCCCTCCCTGTCCTGGCAACATGCAGGGACCCCAAACCTCCAGCGAGAAATCACTAAAATAGCCAGCGGCAGCTTTCCCACAGGCCTCCCATGTGGTATTTTTAGCCCTGGAGCCAGAGGCTTGGCTTGTTAAGAATAGCCTGGGGCAGTGGGAACGTGCTCCGGCTGCAGGCGGGCTGCGGACTCCCATGCACCGGTCAGTGGGTGCTCCAAGGGCCGAGAGGTGTCCACAGACCATAGGCTCCCCCACAGGGACAGGAGCAGTTCTCACTTGAAAAATCAAAAAGGCGCAATCCAATGCACTGGGCTTCTGTGACTGACACCCAGGTCTGGCCTCTTTGGTCTGCAGCAGGCAGTGTTGGGAAGCAGTCAGGAAAGACGGTGGCTGTCCTCACAGGGAACCCCAGTGGCCGAGCCTCCCAAGGGCTGGCAGGCTGGATTTGGCCTCCCACCTTGCCCTCTGCAGCCCCAGCCCGACACTCTCAGCGGGTGAAGAGGTTGAGCTTCCAAGGTCAGGCTGGGTGAGTGGTTCCAGCCCCAGGGGTCGGGGGGCCATTCCCAGGTCACCCAGCCAGGACCTGATGCACCCGGGTCAGCTCCTGCTGCCTGGACTGTCTGAGAATCCCTCCCCAAGGAGATGCTCCTCCATAGCACAGGTCAGAAAGGGGCCTGGAGTTTTGCGGGGGGAGCCCTTGGCCCCTCAACACCCCAGCCAAGGAGGAGCGCCCCAGCCCCTCACACATGCTCCTTGGGGATTTGGTCCAGGCCCCAGGGATGGAGTGAAGCTGTCCCACCGTCAGCCCAGGCACCTCTGGGGCAAGAGGCCCATCCCTAGTCAGCCCTGTTCTGCCGCACAGGCTGTTGTGCGAGCTGCGGTCTCTCTCTGTCGTGCAGAGCGGTAAGGCTGGCAGGACTGCCAAGGCTTGGGACCGGAGGCATACACAGCCAACAGTCAGCGCTGTGAAGACAAAGAACCTGAAAAGTCAAGGGCTTCCAAGAGTGACAGAGACAGCCTTTCATCCAGTACTTCTTGACTCTGAAACCTCCCATGGCTCCCCAGTACCTGCAGCAGCTAGAAATCCAATTCGCTGATGAATCCTTGTTTCCTTCCAGATACAAACTCATCTGAAAGCATTAAAACAATGGAAGCAGGTGAGAGCAGAGAGATCCCAAGTGCAGGTGAGGTGGGGTCCCTGAGGCAGGCTCAAAAGCTGCTTCTCAAGGCAGGGGGTGCCCTGTGTGCCCTCTGAGAGCACAGCCTGCAGACAGAGTCCAGATATCTCGGGCAGGCCTTTGAGGCCTTCGTGTCAAAGCCCAGTTCTACCACTTCCTAGCGTTATACCTTCGGCCCGGTGGGAGTCCCTGGTTGCCAGTTGATGGTGTCATTGGGGAAGTCCAATGGTGGACCCCAGCACAGCAGGCGCTCAGCAGTGCAGCAGTATCATTGCTTAGCCCCACCTCCCTTTCCAGACTCCGCACCCCTCCTCAGGCTCAGAGCAAGGACTTCCCCCTGCCCCTCCACCCGGCCTCCTCACTCCCTGTGACTCTGCCCAAGCAAGACCTCCCCGTGGAATTCGTTCATTTGTCAACTCATTATGCAGCCGGCCAGCCATCCCTTCTTTTTTATCCACATTTTCTGAGGGCCTGCTGTGTGCCAGCTGCTGGACACATGAAGACATGGAAGACCCTAGGCCTTGACCTCCAAGAGCCCCAGTTTGGTGGAAGAAGCAAACAAGGAGACTGCAAAACACACACTGTGATGGGGAGGGTTGAGGTTACCAGTGGGAGAGGCGAGCTGGCAGGGCTCAGTGGTGCGGGTGCAGGTGGGGGACCAGGGACACCGCAGGAAGGAGATGGCTAGGTTGAGCTTTGCAGGCTCCAGGGGGAGAATGAAGAGCTGGCACCTGCAATATGCCTGGAGCACAGCAGGTCAGTACAACCAGGACCATCCCGTCCTGCATCCTCACCATGAACTTGGACTTTCTGGAAGGTCCTTGCTTATCCCAGCATCCACACACCCTTGACCAGACCTGGTCAACATTTGCTTAGTAAGTGAATCAATGAATAGTTTGCTCCAAAAGGCTCCTTGGTAATGGGGTTAGCCCATGGGAAGCTGTGGGGTAAGGGAGGAGAGAGAGGATTCTGACCTCCCAAGGAGCTGGGCTGTGGTCTCCTGCTCTGCCTGGAGCCAGCCCTGGGCCCTTGGCATGAAGACCTGGTGAATATGCCAGCCCAGTGTTCTGTACCTTCCTCCTCCCTTGAGGCCTCTACTAGCCTCCTCTCACCCATTCCTGCACCTGCCACACCAATCTGTGTGGAGTGCCCACTCCAGCCAGGCCCTGCTCTATCAGCAAACTCAGCGGGCAGAACCCCTGCCCCATGGCACTGCTTCAGCCTGGTGAGACCGGCAAGGAGATTGTGAGCAAGAGGGCAGTGGGCTCTGCTAGAAGTCACAAGCGGTGCGGAGAGGAGCGGGGGCATTTGGAGCACAGTGGACAGGGATTACAGAGGTACAGGACAAGGCAGCCCAGGAGGAGGGAGCAGCCAGTGCAAAGGCTCCAAGGCAGGAGGGCACAGAGGCCCGTGGGGCTGGAGCAGAGGGAACTGGGAGGATGGGCAGACGGGATTGGGCCTCATTCAGCCACTGGAAGCATTTTGATTTTCCTCGAAGGCAGGAACTAGTGGGAGGCTTGGTCTCACATTTTCCCAGGATCAGCCTGGCTGCTGGGGTGAGAAGAGACTGGAGAGAGACCACGATGGAAGTCAGGAGGCCAACAAGGAGCCGGGGTAGTCCTCTGGGGAGACGTGATGTGGCTTCAGCCCCAGTGGTGACGGCGGGGTAGAGCCAGCGGGGTTCTGAACTGAGTGGATGTGAAATGAGGGAAAGAGGGAGGCTGTGGTCAGCAGAATCACGCCTCCCCTAAAGATGCCCCATCCTAATCCCTGTCACCCTTGACAGTGTGACCTCCACTGCAAAGGGGACTTTTCAGGCATGAAGGTTAAGGAACCCTGAGATGAAGAGATGGCCCTGGACTGTCCAGCGGGCCCAGCGTCATCACAAGTGTGCTTATAAGTGGAGGAGGAGGCGGGGGAGCCGAGCAGATGCAGAGGTCGGAGGGACGTACAGTTGGCTTGAGATGGAGGAGGAGCTATGAGCCAAGGAGCATGGGCAGCCTCTGGAAGCTGGAAAGGGCAAGGGTTTTTCCTGGAGCCTCCAGCAGCACCCAGCCCCACTGCCACCTTAACTGTAGCCCGGTGAGACGGTGTCCGATTCCCGACCTCCAGAACTGTGAGA
This sequence comes from Macaca nemestrina, assembly GCF_043159975.1. Taxonomy (NCBI): domain Eukaryota; kingdom Metazoa; phylum Chordata; class Mammalia; order Primates; family Cercopithecidae; genus Macaca; species Macaca nemestrina. Next base: position 5,171,251 of record NC_092136.1, on the reverse strand, counting down.
TAACACGTGCTGCTTTAAGCCACTGCAATTGTGGAAATTGTCACAGCAGCCATAGGAAACTGTACAGGGGTTGAAGATGACCTGCTGACCTCCGAGCTCACGCTGAAGCCTCCTGGAACACTGTGGGTTGTGAGCAGGGATGAGAACGCAGCATGGAGATGAAAGTCGCATCCACCGGGGAAGGCCCGCTGGCATCGCAATTTCAGGGAAGATTCTCAGGCTGAAAAAAGAGAAAGCGGCCAGTGTGGCACAGAATGCCCCCATGTCAAAGAAATGGCACCCAAGCCATCCGTCAGTCCCTCACCTGCCACACAGACAGCACCTTGGACCCAGCACGATGTCACTCACCACACTGATGCTGTCCACAGGCATCGCCTTGCTTTTGCGACTCTGAGATTTGTCAGCTTGGTTTGGCTCTGGGGTTGTATCAGAGCTGTCAGCCTAGGAACCCACCCTGGTTTTGTGTCTGTACTATTTCCACAGCGTTGGAATAAAAGGCGTTTTAACCAACACCAGGAACCCATGGGAATATTTTCAAAGGCTCTGTATCAGTGCAACCAAAGGAACACTGTTGTCAGCAATGAAATCGGTTGAGGATTCGAAGCCGGCATGTGGTGCACGCAAATTTCCTTTTTTTTTTTTTTTTAAATCAATGATTAGACGATTCCTTGGAGCGGTTTTAGGTTCACTGCAAAACGGAACAGAAAGTGTGGAGTGACCATATCTCACCTTCCCAAACACACACACAGTTTTCTCTGTGACTAACATCTTGCATCTGTGGCACATTTGTTGCAATTGGGGAACCAATATTGACCCATTATTATAAAGTCAGTAGTTGACATAAACATTCACTGTTGGTGTGGTGATTCTGTGGCTTTGGATAAATGGAGAGTGACGTGTATCTGCCATTACAGTATCATGCAGAAGAGCTTCACTGCTCCCCAGTGTCCTCCGTCCTCCATCCACTCACCCCTTACCTCCCCCAGCCCCTGGCAGCCACTGATCCTTTTCTGTCTCCACAGTTTGCCTTTTCCGCGTGTCGCAGGGTTGGGATCATGTAGCCTTTTCAGATCAGCTTCTTTCACTGAGTGACGTGCAGTTAATTGCTCTTCCTGTCTTTCCGCGACTTAAGAGCTCATTTCTCTTTAGCACTGGATAATAATATTCCACTCTCTGGACAAACCGCAGTTGATCTCTCATCCGCTTTGTGAAGGGCATCTGGATCGCTTCCAAGTTTGGGCAGTTACGAAGAAAGTGACGGAAACATGCCGAAAACATGGCTCACGCGCTGTGTTCGTGGCGTGTGGAGGGGGCGCTTCAACCATCAAAGGAAGTTTGGAAAGAGGTGGAGTTCGATGACCTTGGGGCCCCTGGGGCAGCATGACTCCAGGACGTGGGAGAACTTTCTGGAAGGTGAGCTGTCCAGCAGTGTGGGGCCAGGGTAGCCAGGACATCTCAAGAAACCTTTCCCTGACATCTCGCCTCCCCCGCCAGGTGTAAGCAGAGGACAGGAAGACCTGACAGGGATGTGCTCTGCTCTGCGAGAAGACTGGGCACTGCTACGTCCCGGGACTCTGGGCCTGGGCAGCTCTTCCCTTGGCAGAGGGCACCGCTCTCCTGCTGCTGCCATCTCCTGCCTGCCATCACCCCGAGGGGCAGCCCTAGGGCAGGGCGTGAGAACCTTTCATCCCTATCCCTGCTTCCCATCTCAGGACCTCCCAGTGCCCCCAGCCACACCTGAGTCATTAGGGCTTTGCCATCTGACCCCTGCCCTGCACAGGGAGAAGCAGGAGGTGGCACAGATGGGCGTGGAGCCAGAGCCACCCCAGCCCTGCTGTAGGACCACCCCTCAGCGGCGTTATCAATGCCCATCTGAGCCAACTGCGCACAAAAACAGGAAGACTGGGACAAGATCTTTCACCTTCCTTCGATTGTCATCATCCAATTGTTCTTCCCGCGGTGACGTCATCCGGCAGCTTCACCGATATTCCTCTCTGGCATGGCAGGGCCAGGCCCACCCCCCACAGAGGAGACAAGGCGGCGGAGAAGCCGGCCTTTCTGCAGGGCACAGGCAAGGGGCTGTGTGTTGCCAGATGCACAGAAAGACCTCGACCACAACCTGGGCTTTCAGGGCAAACCCAGGGGCCTTTTCTTGACTATGCCGGGGGCATGGAAATGACTCCTCAAAATGCAGCACTTACAGCAACAGGGGAGCAGCTCTGCCAGACAGGCCCAAGTCCTGGGTTCAAGTGCCTGCTGCGTGGCAGGTGGTCCCGGACAGCGAGGGCCCACTCAGGGGAAAACATGGTGAGACCTGGGATCTGGGCTTTGACAACTGGCCAGTAAGACGAGGCTGGCAGGCTTGGGGGCAAATTGGCCACAGCAGCTGCTGCGCTCCTGGAAGAATTACATGAGGAGTAGTGTGGCTCCCCTAGAGTTCCCACCTCCAGCAGGAAAGCATGGACAGGAACCAGAGGGCTGGAACCTCTGGAGACCCGGTAGGGAAAGGCCACCTAATCCCCCGGTGCTTCTAGGAAGATTTTTCAATATATAATTGTGACAGCGGGAAGTTGCGACAAACCCCTGGGGCTGGGAGAAGCCATGCACCAGGATAGCAGGTCTTAAGTGAGGAGGGCAAGGACAAAGATGCCCCAGGACGCCCACCCAGAGCCTGGAAGGTGGAAGGTGCTGCCCTCACCAGCCCCCGCTAGATACTCACATGATCACACACACGGGTGTGCAGGTGCGTGCATGCACACACACACAGCGGCTGCTGGGTAGTGAGTGGGTCCTTGCTCCCTGTGGAATTTGTGAAGCCACTTGGGAGGACGCACCCTCCCTGGCCTCCAGGGGCTCCATGCATGTCCAGCAAGAACACGTGGCCAGGAGGGGAGGCTGGCTTTGCTGATCCCAAGGCCCAAACATTCACAAAGGCAACTGGGAACTTGAAGGGCATGGGGTCGAGTCCCAGCTCCTGCACCTCTGTCCTCACCTCTGCACCAGGCCTGAGATCCCTGGTCCTAAGTACCTCCTGGGGATGATGTGAGCTCTGGGAAGAAAAGAGGAGGCAGGGCTTGATGACAGCAGCTCCTGGGGCAGGCAGGCGCAGCTAGGATGACAATGCTGGTGGCAGACTTTGAGGGGTACAGGATGCCTTGCTCTCCACCCCCAGGGCTTTAACAATATGAGGCAAGCTCAGCCGGATTTGGGAGGCCATGACAGCCCAAGTCCCTGCAGCAACAGCGGATGTTTTTGCTGACCAAGACTGGCTGGGAAGAGACAGCAGCGTGCCACCGGGTGGAGAAGGTGGGTTGGTCCAGAACATTTCAGCTACAAGCGACAGAACACCAATTTAAACTGGTTACAGCCAAAAGGAGAGGGTTAATTGGTGTAGAACAGCTTCAGGCACAGCTGGTTCCAGGAGTCTGTCATCAGAACTTGGGGTCTCCATCCCTCCTTCTCTAACTCTGCTTTCCCGTGTTGGTATCACTCACGGGCAGACTTGCCCTTCTGTCTTTTCCTTCTAGTCCAAGATGGGCATGGGGCCAGATCCAGAGCCATCCTGGTCCTGGGTGGCTGCCTTGCCAGCTACAGAACCAACTTCCGGCAGTGTTATCAGTGCTTTCCTGAGTTGACGAGCACCATGCACCCAGAGGGGCTCTACCTTGCTTTGAGGGTGGTTTGGATGTTCTCTCTTTCCTCTCTTTTCTTTCTGCCCCCGTCAGAGAGACAGTTGTGGGGACAACAGAAGGGGCTTGGTACTGGCATCTGGAGGGCAGACGCTAGAGATGCTGTTAGGTACCCTACAGGGCCCAGGACAGTCCCCACAGCAGAGAATTATCCGGCCACGGTGCAGGATAGAGAAATCCTGGGACAGTGGCTGTGGACGTCCAGATCTGGTCATTCCTCCAGCCACAGCGGGCTTTCGGAGGTTGTCCTGAGACTGCAATGCAGGGGGACAGTCCTCAGGAGCAGGGGGGTCCCCCCGTGGGCTGAGGATAGATCTTTGGGAGGCAGCAGTGGCCTGAGCCCTGGACCAGAAGGCAGGGGTCCTGGCTCTCATTTCCCTTCATTCCCCCTCTGCTCAAATGTGTCACTCCCCGCTTGCCACCCGCGTTTACTTGTCTGAGGCAGGAGCTGATCTAGGAGCTGGGGAACCACTCACAGGCCTTGGGCAAAGGTCAGTGCCTGCATAGACTTGGCCAGCACAGTGTGCTTGAGCCCAGCATCTCAGCCTCCTCACCACGGGGATCGTGCGGCCAGGGAAGTGCTGGCTTGCTTCCAGGTTGGTTTGGGTGTTTTCTATTTCCTCTCTTCTCGTGGCCCCCCCGCCCCACCCCGCCCCACCCCGCCCCAGGTTCCCATTGAAATGCCGGCCAAACGGACAGCTACAGAGGCAGTTCCAGACCGCAGCCTTCCGGGGCCCTGCTCTGAGCAGCTGCCTGAGAGTCCCAGGCCGGGCGTACATTGTTCCATTTTTGGAATTCTTCGGGAGTGAGAGCAGCCTCGGCTGTCAACAGTGCTCTGTTCACAGAGGCTGGCCCGGCAAAGGAGAGAGGGTGAGCTATTGTCCAGGGCCGGGCTGCGGGCCGCAGGAATGTGCTGGAATGCCGGCCCGCATGGCACAGCCCCAGAGCGGAGCCTTTGTGTGCAAACACCACCGGGCAGCAGGGCCATCCCATAAATAATGATGACCTCACCCCCAGATATCAGGCTCCAGTGGCGGGATGGGGTGGGGGCGGGGGCCGGCCCGCAAAGGGAGACCACAGGGGAGGCGCACCCTTCCCCACACACAGGGCCCCGCAGCAGCCTCTATGCAGGAATGCCAGCCAGAGTGGGGCTGGGGTGGGTGCCTGCCCCTGGAAGCAGGCTGCATTTACTGTCTAGGGCCAACTGACACCCCACAGTGCCTGAGACCTTGGCATCAGGGCTCAGAGCCTCAACCCCAAAGGGTCCTGATGAAAATGCTGGTATAAGTATAGGCAGTTCCGGTATGGGTGCAGAGGTGCAGGTATGGGCATGTGCAAGTTGCGGGTATAGGGGGACGGGTGCAGGTATAGGCAGAGGGATACAGGTACAGGCGGGGGGATGGAGGTATAGGCGGAGGGGTGCAGATATAGGTGGAGGGGTGCAGGTATGGCTGGAGGGGTGCAGGTACAGGTGGAGGGGTGCAGGTACAGGTGGGGGGATACAGGTATAGGCGGGGGGATGCAGGTATAGGTGGAGGGGTGCAGGTATGGCTGGAGGGGTGCAGGTGGAGGTGGAGGGGTGCAGGTGTAGGTGGAGGGGTGCAGGTGTAGGTGGAGGGGTGAAGGTATAGGTATATGCAAGTGTGGGTATAGGTGGAGGGGGACAGGTATAGGTGGAGGGGGGCAGGTATAGATGAAGGGGTACGGGTGGAGGTGGAGGGGGGCAGGTATAGATGGAGGGGTACGGGTGTAGGTGGAGGGGTGCACGTATGGGTGGAGGGGTGCAGGTGTAGGTGGAGGGGTGCAGGTGTAGGTGGAGGGGTGAAGGTATAGGTATATGCAAGTGTGGGTATAGGTGGAGGGGGACAGGTATAGGTGGAGGGGGGCAGGTATAGATGAAGGGGTACGGGTGGAGGTGGAGGGGGGCAGGTATAGATGGAGGGGTACGGGTGTAGGTGGAGGGGTGCACGTATGGGTGGAGGGAGCAGGTGTAGGTGGAGGGGTGCAGGTATAGGTGGAGGGGTGCAGGTACAGGTGGAGGGGTGCAGGTACAGGTGGAGGGGTGCAGGTACAGATATATGCAAGTGCGGGTATAGGCAGAGGGATAGCGAGCCCTAGATACATCCCCCGGGGGATGAGGCCACTCCGCCTCCTCCAGGCAGGTCACCTCTGTGAGCTGCTGCGCCTCCTTCCTCAGTAGAAAGGGGACCACAGACATAAGTCACGCCTTCAGCACGTGGCAGTGGCAGGTGTGATGAGAAGGGTCCCTCAGTGGTCTTCTTCCCCAAACCTCATAACCCAGTCCAACTGAGAGATCAACTAAAGGGCATTCTGTGAAATCCTCAAAAACAGTCCTCAAAACTGATCAGGAAGTCACAAGCAAGCAAAGACTGAGAAGCTGCCGCAGCCCAGGGAGTCTCAGGAAATGGGGTGACCCAGTGTCACGTGGGGCCCTGGATGGGGCTCTGGGACAGAAAAGGGTATTGTGGGAAAGCTAAATAAACTACAGACCTTAATTAACAAGAATACATTGACATGAGTTCGTTAACTGTAACAAGCACACCCTACTAATATTAGATGTTCACAGTAGGGGAAGCTGGGTGTGGGGTGCGCGGGAGCTCTTGCTGTGTCCATAAGTTCTCCGTGAAGCTGCAGCTGTTCTAAAGTGGAAGGTGTGTAAAGTCGAATGGTTCAGAACCCAGCTCACCCTGGGACATGCAGCAGGTGCCCAGCCAGCGGCAGCCCTGACCATGGGACCAGCCCACCCCTTTCATTCTATCTACTCAGAGGAACCTCTTTGATGTAACTGTACAGACTTTATCATGAGGACTAAGTGCAAGCGGGAGGTAAGAGTGCGTTGAGGGGAACCTGCAGAGCCTGGGCGAGTCCGTGTTCTGACCCTTCCTGACTCCAGGGCTTGGTTGAGCGACACGACCTGCTTCTTGGGGCTGCTGTGGGGCAGTGAGAAGACCCAGTGGGGTTTGCAATGTGGGGCACACCTGCTCCACACTGCGACCAGAGACTTTCAACTCAGAGCGAATCTGGAGGCATCTCTGAGCCTGCTCTGCTGACCCCAGCTCCCTCTCTCCTGCCCCTTCCTGGCCAACCTCAAAGGAGGGCTCGAGGCCTAACAGAGACTCTCCCACCACGCAGCATGTTACAACACCACACTGTCTTCCTGCGCCTCAGCCAGCACTGCAGTGGAAGCTCACAGGAACAATCTGCAGAGTGTCCAGGGCTGAGGTCTGCCCAGGGCCCAGCTGCTGCCAGCAGCATGTAGGCTCTCACACAGCAGGGGCTGCTGCCCCACTTGAAAGGGCAGGGCACTGAGGACCAGAGGGGCAAACCATTTGCCCAAGGTCATTGCCAGGATTTAAACCTGCAAGTTGGAACTTGTGCTTTCAATCCTAGTGTCCAGTGGGCCACAACAGGTCCCCTAAGAGGGAAGGGGCTGCCCCGAGGCCACACAGCTCACAGGCACTGAGTCCTTGCACCCATACAGGGACCTGTCCTCCCTGCAGTCTGGGAGGCTCCATCCGTGCAGCCCCAGAAGACAAAGCCTGCAGCCTGGCAGGCGGGGAACTGCTCGGAGTCAGGAAGTTCAGGCAGGCATCTGGTGGCCCAGAGTGCTGCATTCTCACTGCCACTCTGCACCTGCCCCAGACCCTGAGCAGCCCCACACAGGGCCTGAGCAGTGCATGCATCAGTGCAAACGGGCCAGACAGCAGGTGCAGGGAGCACCCTGTCTTTGTGGGCCAGGCCCCTGCTTCCTGCACACGTGTGTGTCAAGGTACCTGCACCTCCTCATCTCCCCTAGGTGTGTCCAGCCTCACAGCCCACCCTTCTGGCCCTGCCTCTGACCATTGCTCCAACCAGACCACCCGTGCACCCCTCTCGCTTCCCACCCGTGGTTCAACCTGTTTGCCCTGCTGGAGACGGGTGACACTTCCACCCCTGGCCACCCACCGGCTCCTGCTCATCTCCCTCCCTTGGGGCGGGGTGTTCCTCCTCACCCGAACCTGGACCAGGCACCCCTCCTCTAGGCTCCATGGCACCCAGGCAGGCATCACCCTGCATGGAAAGTTCACACTGCCTCGTCTGTCTCTCCAAGTAGACTGGGTAAATACAAGCCAATGCTGGGTCTGAATCAGCTTGGCACCCCAGGGTCTGACGCTACCTGGTGCTCAGCCAGCACCTTCTGGATGGAAAGAAAGAAGGGAGGGGGAGGAAGGAGGGAGGGAGAGTAGATGCATGGAGGGAGGTAAGGAAGGAGAGAAAGACAGATCAGTGAAAAAAATGGATAGTTAAGAAATGTGTCCAGAAATGGAGAGATGGAAAGGAGAGAGGGGGGAAACAAAGCAAGAAGAAGGAAAAAAGGAAGGAAGAGAGGGAGGCAGGGGGAGAGGGAGGGAGGTTAGATATGCATGAAAGGATGGAAGGAAGGATGGAAACATAGAAAAATGGGTAGTTGAGGAAGGGCTGGAGGATTAGTGAATGAAGGGAGAGATGGATAGAAGAGAGAGAGGGAGGAAAGGAGGGAGGGAGGGAGGAAAGGAGGGAGGGAGGGAGGAAAAGGAGGGGGAAGGGCTGAAAGGAGGAAGATGGAAGGAAGAATGGGTGGATGGAGGAAAGGAGGGCTGGAGGAGTAGATATGGGTAGACGAATGGGTTTATTGGGTTTGGGAGGGTGGGGTTGGGTGGAAGCTCTTCACATTCTACTCAGGCTGTGTCCTCCCTTTGATGAACGAGGGGATCTCTGATCTCCGGTGACTTACCAAGCCCAGGGCACGTGTTTCCCTGAATTGGTAAATGGGGCGGAGTGGGGGTGGTGAAGATGTCATAAGAACCCATTGGCCCCCAAGTGATGTTGGCAGCACGGGCACCTGGGGTCGCCAAAACAAGACAGGCGTGTTCCCTGGCACGCCAAAATCCCCTGCAAGCGTGGAAAGCACCAGAATCCTGGGGATTTTTCTAGCGTGGATTTTATTTTGCCAATGAGAAATAATCATAATCACATACAAGTGCCCAGAGGAGGAAGCCCAGTGCCGAGGTGACCTGCCGAATAGAGAGCTCCTTCCAACCCCTCGGGCCGGCCATGGGTGTGACTGCCCAACTTGGCTGTCCAGCCCCACCACCCAGCAGAGGCCCCATCCCCGACATGAGGCCAGCTTTGCCACCCAGGGGCACATTCGGCACCAGAATGGCTCTCACCAGGTGGCTTCAGCATCCCCCCATGGCCTGTTTGTCCACGGACCTCCGATGCGGCCGCCTGGGGGATGCTGCCTCTGGCACTCAATCACACGGGACCCGAGAGAGTGCAGCAAGGCCACGGCCTGACCCCTCGTCTCCATCCCCGTCTTCACCTCTGTGTGCCACTCCGCAGGACTTCTTTTCCTGGCTCAGGCCCCAGAGTCCGGGGTGAGAGATGCAAGCTTTGTGCTCAGGCCCCAGAGTCCGGGGTGAGAGATGCAAGCTTTGTGCTCAGGCCCCAGAGTCTGGGGTGAGAGATGCAAGCTTTGTGCTCAGGCCCCAGAGTCTGGGGTGAGAGATGCAAGCTTTGTGCTCCTCCGCCACCACATTGAAACAGGACTATCAGGAAGTGTGTATGCTGTTAAGTGGAGACGAGAGGCTGCTAGACCACGTGTACAGTAGAATGCCGATTTTTCAAACCTACATCCATATGCAGAGAAACAGAGACTGAAAGACCGCAGGTAGCCAGATTCCTAACCAGCCCCATCTGCCTGGCCTCCACCAAGCTGCCTCTAAGCCAATCGGCCCCATTAACCCACAAAGGCCTCCTAAACAGGCCCACCTAGCTGGCCTCCACCAAGCTGACCTCTAAGTAGCCAACCAGCCACATTAACCCACACACCCCACTCTGGCTGCAGAGATCCACCGATGCCCACATGGAGCTGGCAGCCCCAGCTGGCACCTGCTTCCTGGCACCCTGCCCACCTGCTCCCAGCATCTTCTGCCCACTGAGGTCAGTGGGTTCGCACATCTGCTAATACCTCTGTACTTCCTTTTTTTTTTTTTTTGAGACGGAGTCTCGCTCTGTCCCCCAGGCTGGAGTGCAGTGGCATGATCTCGGCTCACCGCAAGCTCTGCCTCCTGGGCTCACACCATTCTCCTGCCTCAGCCTCCCAAGGAGCTGGTATTGTGTTATTTTTATTGCTGCATTTTTAATTGAATTTTTTCCTTAAATCATTTTGATCCAAGATTGGGTGAATATGTTGATGAGGAACCGATGGATATGGGAAGCTGACCATACATCACTTAATTTATTTTAACTAGTACATAAGCCTACCTATGAAATCCAAGTGCAAAAAGACGGTTATTAATTCTATGAAAGAGTCCAACAGAGGCCAGAAGGCTGAGCAGAGGCCTCCCTGGACGAGGTGGGGAGTGGGGGTGGGGTAGACGTTGCAGGGACGCCCTGCACCCACCCACCTCCAGCCGTGTGCCCTGGACCAGGCCTTCGCAGGGACTCTGACCCCTCCGCTTCCTGTAGTGTTAGGTGTTGGTCTCGGGGAGCCTGGCTGGTGTATTAGTTCCTTCTCACACTGCTATAAAGAAACACCTGAGGCTGGGTAATTAATAAAGAACAAAGGTTTAGTTGGCTCACAGTTCCACAGGCTGTGCAGGAAGCACAGCGGCTTCTGGGGAGACCTCAGGAAGCTGATGATCATGGTAGAAGGTGAAGGAGAAGCAGGCACATCTTACATGACCCGAGCAGCAGCAAGAGAGAGAGGGCGCAGGGAGGTGCCACACACTTTTAAAAACAACCAGATCTCATGAGAACTCACGCACTATCTCAAGAACCGCACCAAAGGGGGAAATCTGTGCCCAGAATCCAATAACCTCCCACCAGGACCCACGTCCAACACTGGGGAGTATAAGTCCACGTGAGATTTGGGTGGGGACACAGATCCAAAAACCACATCCGTTGGTTTTCCCACCAGTGAGCCCCTCCTGCCGTATGCTGGGCATCCAGTGCAGCTACCCAGGACACGTCCGCCATCAGGGTCAGTCATTGTGAACCCAGGGGAGGCCATTGATGAAGGTGGGTGGGTGAGGCTTAAGGTAAATGAAGGTGGGGCACAAGGTGGGAAGGTTCTGGAACATCTGGGCATCCTTCCCCATGGGGTGCACACCACGAGGCAGAGGGCAGCCCACATCACAAGGGCCTCTAGTGGTCGGCTGGGTTTGGGCTGAGTCGGCAGACCACATGCCCAAGAGTGACAAGGCCAGCCACTGGGGACAGAAGAAACACTAGACATTTATCCTTGTTTTCTCAGACCTTTTAAAAAATAACGTTATTGACCATGAATGCCATACAATTCATCCATTTCCAGTGAAAATTCGGTGGTTTCGAGTATATTCACCAAGTTGTGCAACCATCACCACTACCTAATTTTAGAACATTTTTATCACTGCCGAGAAACCCCATACCATTAGCAGCCACCCCACATCCGCCGCTCCACTTCAGCCCCAGCAACCATGAATCCACGGTCTGGCTCTGCGGATTGGCTGCTTCTGGACATTTCATATAAACGGAACATACACTACGTGTGGCCTTTGGTGACTGGCTGCTTTCAGGGTTCATCCGTGTTGTAGTGTGTGTCAATGCAATCCTTCTTTTATGGTTGATTAACACCCCGTTGTTTGGGCACAGTACAGTCTGCTTATCTATCCTTCAGTTGATGAGCTTTTGTGCTCTTTCTGCCTTTTGGCTGTTATTACCCTGCTGGGAATGTTCACCTACAAGCTTTTGTGTGGGTGTGTGCCACCGTTTCTCTTGGGAAGATATCTAGGAGTGGAGTTGCTGGGCCACACAGTAACTCTTATATTTCGAGGAACTGTCCGGTTGTACCATTTTACATTCCCACCACAATGAATGAGGTTCCAGTTTCTCCACATCCTCACCAACACCTATCACCGTCTGCCTTTTTAATTTTAGCTATCCTAGTGGCTGTGGAGTGCCATCTCAGTCTGCTCTGGATTTGTGTTTCCCTAATGACTAATAATGTTGAGCATCTTTTCGTGGACTTTTTGGCCATTTGCATGTTTTCTTTGGAGAAATGTCTATTTAAGCCCTTTGCCCACTTCTATTTGGGTTGTCTTTTTATTGCTGAATTGTAAGAGTCCTCTATATATTCTGGATACTATACCTTTATCATATATGACATTCACAAATATATTCTCCCATTCTGTGGGTTGTCTTTTCACTTTCTTGATTGTCTCCCTGGAAACACACAAGTTTTTATTTATTTATTTATTTTTGAGACAGAATCTCACTCTGTCCCCCAGGTTGGAGTGCAGTGGCTCAATCTCAGCTCACTGCAACCTCTGCCTCCTGGGTTCAAGCCATTCTACTCCCTCGGTGTCCCAAGTAGCTGGTATTACAGGTGCCCACCATCACTCTCAGCTAATTTTGTAGTTTTAGTAGAGACAGGGTTTCACCGTGTTGGTCAGGCTGGTCTTGAACTCCTGACATCAGGTGATCCACCCACCTTGGCCTCCCAAAGTGCTGGAATTACAGACATGAGCCACCACAGCCAGCCAAGTTTTTCATTTTGATGAAATTAATCTATTATTTTTCATATATTTATGAATTGTATGAATAAATCCAATTCATCTATTCTAGATTTTTTTTTTTTTTGGTTACATGTATTTTTTTTTTTTGGTGTCATATGTAAGAATGCAAGGTCATAAAGACTTAAACCACATTTTCTTCTACAAGTTTTATAGTTTTCTTCCATTTAGGTCTTTGATCTATTTTGAGTTAATTTTTGTATTCAGTATGGGGTAGAAGTCCAATTGCATCTTTTACACGTGGATACCCAGCTGTTCCAGTACCTTGTGTTGAAAAGACAACTCCTTCCTTGTTAAACGGCCTTGACGCTTTTTGAAAAATTCAGTTGACTATAGCTATATGAGTTTATATTTGATTTGTTCATTGCTAGTGTATAGAAATAAAAGGTATTTTTATATATTAGTCTTATATCCTGCAACCATACCTAACTCCCGTATTAATTCTAATAGTTTTTTATTTAATTTCTTAGGATTTTCTACATGTAAGATCATCTGCAAATAAAAACAGCTTTACTTTTTCCTTTCCATCTTGATGCCTTTTATTCCTTTTTCTTGCCTAATTGGCCCCTCTAGAACAGCGTAGAAGTGATAAGAATGGATATCTTATCATGTCCCTTATCTTAGGGGAAAGTCTAGTCTTTCAGTATTAAGTAGAATATTAGATATGGGGTTGTTTGGTTTGGTTTCAACGTCCTTTATCAGTGTTTTCATATCTTTTTACTGAGGTATAATTTGCATACAGTGAAATTGACAAATCTTAAATGTATAAACAAATCTTAAGCTTGATGAATTTTTATGTGTATGTGTGTACACCCATGAAACCACCACCAAGATCTGGCTAGAGGACATTTCGTTTCACACACCCAGAGCGTCCCCTTATAGGATTCCCCATTAGGTTTGCAAAATGCAGCAGAACAAAACAAAACAAAACAAAACAGAAAACAAATAGGATGCCCAGTAATGCTTACAATGAGGGACAAACAAATAAAGTTTTAGTGTAAGTGTGTCTTATGAAATATTTGGGGCATATCCTGGGACACTTACACACACAAAAATTATTGATCATTTATCTGAAACACAAATTGTAACTGGGCGTTTTGCATTTGACCACACTGCCGTAGATGAGTTTCCCCATCCTTGAATCTCATACAGGTGAAATCTTAGAGCATGAACCTTGTTTCTTGCCCTAATGTTTTTGAGATCCATCCATGTTATTGCCTCTATCAGAACCACTCTTCTTCACTGCTGGGGAGTGTCCCATTGCCCAAGGTCTATGTTCGTTTTCCTGTTGATGCCTGAGCTGTTTCCACTTTGAGGCTCTTCTAAATGGAGCTGCCACATGTGCTCTGGCGGGTGTCTTGCTATACACACATGCACTTATTTCTCTTGGGTAAATACTTAGGAGCAGAATTGCTGGGTCCTAGGTGCGCACGTGTTAGCTCTGTTAGAAACTAATTTCTTTTCTGCATACGTGTAAAAATACATTAGTTCCTCACTAACCCCTACACACACACAAACACAATGGTAACTATGTGAGGTGATGGGTGTGCTAATTAATTTGATTGTGATAATCATTTCACAGTCTATATGTATATCAGATTCTCATGGTGTACACCTTGACTATATGCAATTTTAGTTTGTTGGTTATCCCTCAATAATGCTGAGGAGAAAAGAGTAAAACAAAATCAAGACCAACCCATACTTAGAGTAAAATCAATAAGGTAACACCCTAAAAAAATAAAGACGTGAGTACATTAGTATGTGGGGTTTTACGGCAGGAGGATCTTGATTGATGGGGGTTGTGATCTAAAGAGTCGAGGAGTTCCGCAGATTGGGGACACTGGTGGTTTGGGGGCAGGAAGGGGAGGTGATCAGAGACACGCTTTAGGGAGGAAGTCTGACTCGTGTTTGTGCCGGGTGCCGAGCCCATAGGGATGGTGCTTCCAGAAGGACTCCAGATAAACAGCAAACCACTTGTTGGTATAAGCATGTATCAATGTATGTCCACAAGAATGCACAGGACATATTGACAAAACAGTATTCCTTATTTATCTGAAAATGGAGTGAATGTATATGAAATCTAAATTCCATTGGCCATCCTCTATTTCTATGTGCTAAATCCAGCAGGTCCACACAGGTGTGCCCGCAGAGCATGGGGAGGCATGGTCACCTTGGCACAGGTGAGGAAGGACTTGCTCTGAGCAGCCACTTCCTCACCACTGGGCACCTGACACCTGGGTCCAGGCTGACTGGGCAGGGGCAGATGTGGTGCCTGCTGAGCCCCTCAGACCACAGCTCAGACCAGCTGACACAGTCAGGCCCCTGGCCGGCACCTGCAGGCACCAGAGCCCAGGCCTGGCTCTCTCTGCAGGGCTCTGGAATTCAAGCTCTCCACGGAGACCAGCTGGTGCCACCTGCCCATTCCCCCACCCACCACCACCACCACCACCACCGGGCATCCCGACTGAGAGAATACAGGCCTTGAAAGCAGAGGGGACTCTTCAGCAGGGTGTGTCCTGGGGGCAGCAAAGGTGACTGCTGCTCTTCCCTCCTAAGAATTTGGTACCCAAGATGGTATCGCCACTACCCATTCCCAGGGATGACAGCACCCACTTCAGCCCAGACCTAGGGCCAGGCCTCCTGGCAGGGGGATGTGGGAAGTGGAGCGGTTTCTGCACAAAAACATCAAGGATTCGAGCAGAGCCCGTGGCCAGCTCCACGAGCCTGGCACCGGCACATCCATTCGTTTGTTCAGTACTTGTGTATTCACAGCCAGCCACGTGCCAGGCTCTGGACACCCAGGGGGGCACAGTGCTTCTGTGTGCTAAATCCAGCACGTAGAAACTGGGAGAAGTCTGGGTGGGGTCCTACCAGCATCCTGAGTCCTAGTGGAGATGGTCAGCATGGTCAGCCCTGGCCACTCATGTCAGCTCCCTCCCACGGCCCCTTGCTGCCCACGCCTACAGGGAACCCAAACAGCCCGACAGGCCTGCCTCTCCAGGCAGCCCACACGTAACGTATCATGCCACTCAGAATACCCAAATGAGAGATTCCGGTTTTCAACTTGCTTCTCAAACTTCTGGCTTCCTCATCTAAGCGTGTCCAGCGGCCTGTCCTTGCCCGACTGCAGTGGCTGGTCCCCGAGCCAAAACCCCAGGGACCTTCTTCAGGAGCATATTTACCATCTGGGAACAGGGTGTCTGGCAAGTCCCCAGGAGAGACCCAACAACTTCATTTCACAGATGGGAAGACTGAGGTTGGGAGACGAGAAGGGTAGTCCGGAGGCCAGGTCTGCAGCTGCTTCTACAGCCCCTGCTGGGTCCGGCACACCCACGTCCAGTGCTCGAGCCCCTCCCTGTAGGTCACACCCACTTCTGACTCAGGCCCCAACAAGGCCTTGCTAGCCCAGCTTCCCCCTCCCGCCCAGGCAGTACAGGCTTCTGCATCCCTGCCTCTGGGATGTGAGGCAGAATCCAGAGACCCAGGCCTGGGGGCTGTTTCAGTGGGTGTGAGCATCTACCTGCAGCAAAGTGGGTGCTTCCAGCAACCTGTGATCAACTTGACCTGCACACCTGTACACCACCAAGCCCCAGAGGGAGGTAGGAACCACCCAACCTGGTCAGCATCCCACTGGGACAGACTGCACGTGAATCCAAAGATCCTGGACCGAAGCTCAGGTCTGTCTGGGTCACTGAGTCCCTTAAGACCCCACCTTCTGGGGGACTCTATGAAGTCTGACTGTGGCCATTGTGTGAGTCAGATCAGGACAGATGGGGTGACTAGAGGCTCCATGTAACACCCGTCTCCAGCCCAGCTTCCTGGAAGGTCTGGGCATGACAACTTCTCTTCTCTGAAGATGCATCTCCGTCTGCTGGCGGGCCTGGCATCTTCTGGGGTGCCTCTGGTGTCTTCTAACAGGTCTGTGCCTCTCAGTGAGGCAGCTTGGCCACTTGGAAATGGCCATACTGGGTCAATAAGGACAAAGGAAGCCTTGGGGGCCAAACGGTGACTAGGCTCAGCTCACAAGAAAGTGGGGATCCCTTGAACTTCAAAAATTAGCTGTTCTCTCCACAGGGAGGAGTGGTCGAGGCAAAAGATCTGAAACTCATCGACGCCGGGTCTGGACGGGACAGCATCTCAGCAAACCTTTTGGAGGTGCAGGTCTGGAGGGAGCTACGCAGGGCAGTGGCTCATGGCCACAGCCCCGGGCTCCAGCTTGGTTTTCCGGCCCCCTAGCAAGACACTGCACAAACAGTGCAGGACGCTATGCCGAGTGTGGGGTCCATCTCCTTTCACACAGGAAAGAAATCAAATCCTTCAAGTCCGAGTTTGACGGAAATATTTCAGTCCTTCATGGGGAATGCCCATCATTCTTAAACGTTTTGTGGTAACATACAGTGGAAATGACTGCTACATGACGTTGTTATTCCGTATTCTGAGCCAAACTCCTGAGGTCAGACTTGTTTGCATCACATGTGGCCGGGGAATCATCCCATGAGGGTTCTGTCTGCTTCTTGCCAAGCGGCCTAATGGATCGATGACGGAGGCGTCTCCCAGTTGCCACAGGGCTGCTTGTCACCGCTCAGTGCGCAAACCAGAAAGCTGCGTGCAGGAGGGGATGCATCTGTTTGGAAACAGCGCATCGTTGCCATCCTGTTGTGGGGTGTGCCGTGAACCTAGTAGTCACACCGGGGGTTCTGAATGCGGTCCAAGCAACTGGTGGATGCCGGAGGAAGCATTTGTTTTCCTGTAATCCTTCCTACGGCCCCACCAGACGCCAGCACTATGATTGTTGTCCCGTCACTAATTTTCCAAGGGTCATTTTCCCTCATCCAGAGGAAAGTGATGTTTAGAATTCCAAGTCGCTCGCCCCTTCCATTGGAAGTGGAAAGTGAGGATGCCTGCCCACCCATCCAGGGTCGATCCTTGACCCTTGGCTATCAATGCACAGTGGAGAGATGGAGGCCAAGGACCAGAAGGCAGAGGTCTGGGGGCCAGAAGAAGGGATGCCATCAGCTTGGCTGCGGTTGCAAGCCCACTCAGCTCTTCGGCCAGGGTGGGACAAGGGGATCTTGCCTCTTCAGCCCAGGGCCTGGTCTCATGAGTGGGAGCATTTGGGGGTCCATGCAGAAACAGCAGGGGAGATGCGGGTGGTCTTCAAAGTTGCCATCAGCACGCCCTCGGCTCAGGCTTTGAAGTGTGTTTCCTGGTGGAGCTTCAGGTGCACAGGTGCACGCGTCTAGCCAGCCACTGAAAGGAGCGAGACCTCAGGGCTGTGGTCGGTGCTGATGGGTGCACCTCTGAGTGGCTGTGGCTTCTGCTTTGACTGGATGGTCAAAACTGGGCATCTTTAATCGGCCTGGCAGCCTCCCAGGTACCCTGAGGGTTCCAGAGGCTCGTGCTGCCTACCATGTGGGCAGGGCTGCGAGAGCCCCCGAGATCACCCTGAAGTGCAGGGACAGATCTGGGCAAATGGGAAAGTGGAGACAGGTGGAGACTTTGTGGTGGGTTGGTCCCAAGTGGGACACTTTGTCCAGCATCTGAGCTCGCAAGCTGCAGTGACTGTGTCCTGCCCTCGGGCCGGGGCCCCTTTGCCTTCGGGATGAAACTCCTCTGCCTGACACAACCCAAGACAGAACGCGTCTTTCAACTGCCAAGTTGTTCTGAACGCCGCAATGCTCAGAACCAGAAACTGAACCCAAGACATTGACCTGCTTGTGGGACGCAGAGGAGGCCCCTCCGTGCCCACCATTCCTTCCCGAGAGTGCAAGTATGTCACCTGCCAAGCTCTCGGGTCAGTGGAGGGGCTGCCCTCTCACCGTTGCTCTCCTGCTCCCCGGCCAGGTCACACTGGAGGTCTGTCCCTCCTCCCTGCCCCCTGAGCTCCTGAAGGCTCCCAGCCTGCAGGATGACTGTCCCGGGTTTCCGCACCCTCCCCTCCGTGGGGTCTCGGCCTTGCTGCTGTCAGTGTCCTGCACACGGATAGTGCCCAGGGCCGGGAAGAGTGACTCACCTCCTTCTCCTCCTATCTGGCCTGGGTGAATGGGGATAGTGGAGGAGACAACTGAGGTGGCCTCCGCAAGACCCCCCAACCTGGTGACCACTGGCGTACAGCACTTCCTGCCGCACGGAAGTCAGCTTCCATCAGCCTCCACGAAGGGAGAATGTTAGGGTCTTGCTTCTGGGGGCCAGATTCCCCCCTTCTTTCCCTCCCTTCTCTCCTCCCTCCCTGCTTCCCATCTTCCCTTTTTCCTTTCCTTCCTTCTCACCTTCCTCTCCTCCTCCGTCTCCTTCTTTCCTTCGCCCCCTCTCATCCTCCTCCCTCTTTCCCTCTCCATGGGGAGAGCTGTGATGACTCCCTCCTTACACAGAAGGGGGTGAGCCAGGCATAAGGAGGAGACACGAAGTCCGGGGAAGGAGCCTCTGCTTGAATAGCCCTGGGGATGGGGAGCTCACTCCCTCTGCAGACTGCGGCCACCCCATCTGGAGACCTTGCCTGAAGCTGAAAGCTCAGTGCTAGTGTCCCCCTGGCCCTGGTCCTCTTCCCATCCACGGGAAGCTAGGGAGGCTTGCAGGCCCAAAGCCTCTTCCTTGACTTTTTCTCCAGGCCCATCTCTTGGTTTCTCGGCAACTCCCCGTTGCATCTCTTTAGGCCCCAAACAGCCACCCAGGCCCCAAGAAGCCCATCAAACCCCAGATGTTTGCCGACACCATGAGAGGCCCCGGATGTTCTAGAACACTCGGAGGCCTGGAAGCACTGTGTGGAAGGAACCCCTGGTGGATGGGCTGCTGAGTGGCTTTCTGTAGATGACAGACAATGGACAGAACAACCTCCTACAGGTGACAGAGCCACACAGGCACCCAGGCTCTGCCTCCTAGCGTCACAAGCTCCTGGGTCAAAGTCCCACCAAGGCTCATGCATTGGGCCAGGTGTGGTGGCTCACACCTGTAATTCCAGCACTTCGGGAGGCCAAGGCAGGTGGATCACTTGAAACCAGGAGTTGAACACCAGCCTGGCCAACATGATGAAATCCCATCTCTACTAAAAATACAAAAATTAGCTGGGCATGGTCGCACACGCCTATAATCCCAGCTACTTGGGAGGCTGAAACAAGAGAATTGCTTGAACCCGGGAAGCGGAGGTTGCAGTGAGCCAAGATCTTGCCACTGCACTCTAGCCTGTGCGACAGAGTGAAACTCCATCTCAAAAAAAAAAAAAAAAAAAAAAAAACAACTCATGCATTGAGGAATATCCCAGTAGAAAGGGTCTCAGGCAAAAAACAAATAAATAAATAAATAATAAGAATGAAAAAAGGGGTAAAGGCACAAATGTCTGCCACAACTTGGTCCTCTCTGCACAACACACTCTGTGTAGGAGGATGTGGGTGTTCACAGTGGATGTTGAAAGTGCAGTGTGACTGGGGCTTTGGTGGCTGTGAGAGTCAAAGGAGGGGCATCTCCACTCCACAGATCAACTCCAGGAGCCCAGTGAGGAAGGCAGAGGCCCTGATGCTTCTTGCTTCACAGAGGAGCAAACTGGAGCTCAGAGAGGTTGTGCTACTTGCCTAGGAACACACAGCCCAGCAGCAGAAGAGTCAGGACTAGACACCGAGTCTCACAACCCCACAGCATGGCTCCAGCACTGAATGTGCCCAAGAGAGCTGGTCCTGCTGTGGCCCCACACGGAGACAATTAAACATCCACACAGGACAACATCTTCCATGATGAAGATGTTTGGATGGTTCGGATCTCACCCAAACCTCCTGTTGAACTGCAATCCCCAGTGTTAGAGATGGGGCCTGGTGGGAGGTGATTGGATCATGGGGGTGGAGTTCTCGAAAATGGTTTAGCACCATCCCCTCTTGGTCCTCTATAGTGAGTGAGTTCTCACCAGATCTGTTTTTTTTTTTTTTTTAAAGTATGTGGCACCTCCCGCTCCCCGCATGGTGACTTCAGGCAGCTCCACTGAGCACTCCATACAGGAGACCTGCACAGTTGCCCTGAGCTGCCGTGACTCTGCTCACGCCCTCTGAGATCCTGTTTACCTAAAACTCACAGTAACCAGAGCTCTCAGTCATCCTGACCTTGGGCCTACAGATCCACCTCTGCAAATCAGGTCAAATAAACCAGTTGTTTAATTTAGGGGAAACAAGAGGTATGCCTGAGCTTCCAGGTGTCTCCACCCCAGGAGCGATCCTCTAGCAGACAGCCCTGTGGCTGCCGCCTATCCAAAGGCTTCTGGCTGGGCTTGCTCTTCCTGGACAGTTGGTGCCATGGTCTGCATGTTTCTCACCTCCGAAATTCATGTTGAAATGTAATCCTCAACATAGCAAGATGGAGGGGTAGGGCCTTTAAGCGGTGATTGGGTCATGAGACCTCTGCCCTTCTGAATGGATTAAGCCATTCATAGATGAGTTAATTAATGGGTTAATGGATTGGTGGGGTTGTCATGGGAGTGGAACTGAAGGCTTTATAAAACGAGGAAGAGAGACCTGAGCCAGCACGTTCAGCCCCAGCCATGTGTATTCAGGAGTTTCACATCAATATAAAGAAATTCCTAAGTCTGCAAAATGTGTAAAAGAAAGA
Source organism: Macaca nemestrina (assembly GCF_043159975.1). Classification (NCBI taxonomy): domain Eukaryota; kingdom Metazoa; phylum Chordata; class Mammalia; order Primates; family Cercopithecidae; genus Macaca; species Macaca nemestrina. The sequence goes on along the minus strand of NC_092136.1, from coordinate 5,150,382 downwards.
GCTTTAATTGGCTCACAGTTCTGCAGGCTGTACAGGAAGCATGGTGCCCACATCTGCTTGGCTTCCGGTGAGGCCTCAGGGAGCTTTTACTCATGATGAAAGGCCAAGTGGGAGCAGGCATCACATGGTTAAAGTGGAAGCAAGAGAGAGAAGGGGGAGGGTCACACACTTTCAAGCAACCAGATATCAAGAGAACTTACTCACTCTCTTGAGGACAGCACCAAGCCATTCATGAGGAGTCCGCCCCATGGTCAAAACACTTCCCACCAGGCCCCACCTCCAACATTGGGGATTGTGTTTCAATGTGAGATTTGCAGAGGACAAACATCCAAACCATATCACCATGTGATTTCTTGCACTGCCTTGAGACTTGGCAGAGAGTCCCCAGCAGCAAGAAGGCCCTCGCCAGATGCAGCCCCTCCATCTGGGCTTCTCAGCCTCCAGAACTGTAAGAAACAAATTTCTTTTCTTTATAGATTACCTAGTTTCAGGTATTCTGTTATAAGCAACGGAAAATGGGCAGAGACATCTAGCTCCTCTTGGTCTAGTCATAGCTGACAGCAGAGACATAGATGAGGCATCCTGGCTTCTAACCAGGTGGAGGAGGAGAGGGTGCCAGAAGCTTCCTCTAAGCGGCAGCAGTTGTGCCAGGTCCTGAGGGCAAGAGTGAGCTGCTCCCGTGCTGGGAAGAGCTTGGCTCAGGTCCATGGGAACATGGAGGCATTGAGGCCATCTTTCTGGAAGGCCACTTGCATGAGTCACCCACCTGCTTAAAACTCTTCAGCAGCTAAAGATGGCAAAAAGTCATGATTAAACATGATGCTGAGTCAAAGAAGGGTCGGGAAGGACCACATGTTTTATGATTCCTCTCCCATGAAGGTCTAGAGCAGGGAAATCCTCATCAGGCACCCACAGTCAACCCAGTACCTCCTGTTCTCACTTCCACACTCCCTCTGTCCACTGGCACTGTCCACTTCACCTCCTGCACCTCCTCTGAGCTGCCCCCTCCTGCCACTTGCATTGCCATTGCCTTAGCCCAAGCATCTCTTCCCCGGACAGCTCCATCAGCCTTCTCTGGCCTCCATTTGCGGCCCTCCAGCTCATTCTCTGGTCCTGCCAAGCCCTATAGGAGTTCCCCCACTTCCCCTCCTGCTTTGCCCACTGGCCCTGGCCCTGTCAGCTGCTCTCCATTGACCTGGGCTCCTGGGCTCTGGCCACCCTGTGCTTCTTCCTACAGCAGGGCCTGGCATATCTAATCCATTCCCATCCATCCCCAGAGCTCAGCTAAAGCATCAGTTTCTCTGGGAAGACTGAGACCCTGACCTCCTTGGATGGTCAACTCCACTCATGTGTTCTTCCTTTGCAGAACTCACCACAATTGTAATTTTACATTTTTCCCTCTCTTCCATGAGGACATGTGTTCCATCACAACAGAAATTGCATCTGTTTTTTTGTTTTGTTTTGCCACTGCACCCTAGGCCACCCAGCATAGAGACGAATTACTTGCTGAATTTTAGGAAGAAACTTTGTTTGCACCTCAACCCCCAATCCCACTGCTCCCCAAGTCATGGCACTGCCTGGTTAGCTTAAGGCTGGTTGGGCCTCATCTTCCCACCCAGTGCGGCTTCCTCTTCCCCTTGGTGAAACGCAGCATTTCCACCAGGAAGTCTCTAAGACCTCTGCACGACCTTAAATTCTACAGCCATTTCCCTGATGTCTTCTTGCACCTGGTATGGCTGAGAGGTTCATGCCCATCAGATTCTCATTTCCTTGAATGTGACCTGTTTTCACCCTTGGAAACTTTTAGGAGTTTCTATCTATGCTATCCTGAAATTTCATCCAACTCAATATTTATTGTGTGTGGGTGGGGCAGGGTGGGGTGTATGGGAGATGTAGATCAACGGATACCAAGATGCAATTACATAAGATGAATAAATCCAGAGATCCAGAGACCTACAGTACAGCATGAGAACTCTAGCTAATAATATTTCATGGTACAATCAAAGTTTTCTAAGAGTGGATTTTAGGTGCTCTTACCACACATGAAAAAGGTAAATATGTTAGATGAAGGATATGTTAAATTGCTTACCCATAGTAATCATTGAACTATGCATTTGTATATCAAAACATCACACTGTACACTTTAAATTTATACACTAATTTTTAAAAAGTCTTTAATGTGAATCATCTTTCAGATTTCTTTTAGAATCTTTTCCCCTTTCACAACTGTTCTGCCTTATATGGAGTAGATCCCAGCAACCTAAAACTCATATCCTGCCCCCACTGGGGAAAACGTCTACCATGATGACATGGTTTGGGTCTAACCCAAACCTCATGTTGAAATGCAATCCTCAGTGTTGGAGGTGGGGCCTGGTGGGAGGTGACTGGATCATGGGGGCAGAGTTCTCATGAATGTTTTAACACCAACCCTTCTTGGTACTGTAGAGTGAGTGAGTTTTCACAAGATCTGGTTTGTTTAAAAGTGTGTGACACCTCCCACTCTCTCTCTTCCTCCTGCTCCTGCCTGTAAGATGCCTGCTCCTCCTTTGCCTTCTGCCATGATCGTAAGCTTCCTGAGGCCTCCCCAGAAGTAGATGCTGGCATGCTTCCTGTATAGCCTGCAGAACCATGAGCCAAAATAAACCTCTTTTCTTTATAAATTACCCAGGCTTGGATATTTCTTTATAGCAGTGTGAGAACAGACTGATACACATGACTTCTCTCATCATTACTTCATCTTTGTTTGCACTTTTAATTCTTTCTGGAAATTCCATCCACGGATGTGGGAATATCTGGATCTTCCTCTTGGTTCATTCCTTCTGGGTACCAGGAGAATTCTTCAGCTTGGAATTCCAGCTCCTGAATTCGTTCTTCAGCTGCGTCCATTATGCTATTTATCCCATCAATTGATTTTTATTTTCCTTTTGACAATCAAATGTGTAATTCCCAAGCTCTGCAACTGCTTCTGTTTTGGATGTCCTCAGCATTCCCTGAAGATAGTGATGTTTGCGAGTGTGTGTGTTTTAAATCTCTTCCCTTTGCTGTTTAATTTTATTTCTGCGGCATTTGTTTTTCTGTTGTTGGGTCTGGTCTTCTTGTTACTCAAAGACCTGGGGATCCCTGGTTGCCAGATCAGTGCTGTAGCCGGAACTACTCGTTCCTCTGCCCCCTGGTCTGAAGCCACCCCCAACAATGGTGTAGGGGCAAGGAGTGGGCCAAGCTCTTGTTCTTCCAGGGCCCTGTCCCTCTGGGTGCAGCACTTACTCTCACAGATGGAAGGGAGCAAATGTCTTTGCTTCCCACGGCCTGAGGAAAACCACCATGCTGGGGTCAGGGACCCTGATCTGTGCCCTACCTACCCACTTTTCAGCCACCTGGCTCCGAACTTGGCTCCCCTGCTCTCCAGGCAGCCTTCTACAAATGCTTCAGAGCTGTGGCTGTTTTCCTGTAGCTATTCCTGTCTACTTCCCACCTTCCAAGAATCCCAGATGTTTTTAAGACACTAAAGATGATGTTTCTTATGACACATTCACAGCACCTCTTTGGACATCTCCTGTGATTTTTCGAGGGTGTAGCCTTGTGTGCGCTGACTGCCGCCTTGATCGGATCTTTCCAAGGGAATTAGTGAGAACCCGTGAGACACAATCCTCACCCCACAGAGGGCACTTCAGACTACTTGATGGTGGCCAGGGACAGAAAGTTCTCCTTCGGCTGGTGGGTCCCTTGAGTGGAAAGGTGTGAAGAGCACAGCTGACTTGCTTACCCTTTACAGCAGGACTTACTAATGTTCAATATTCCCATTTCCACATGTATCAGGCTGTTCTTGATACAAAGAAATACCAGCTAGGCACAGTGGCTCACACCTTTAATCCCAGCACTTTGGAAGGCCAAGCTGGGAGGATCACTTGAGTTCAGGAGTTGGAGACCAGCCTGGGCAACATGGTGAAAGCTCATCTGTACAACAAATACAAAAAAAAAAAAAAAGCTGGGCATGGTAGCATGTGCCAACAGTAGTCCTAGCTACTTGGGAGGCTGAGATGGGAGGATCACCTGAGCCTGGGAGGTTGATGCTTCGGTGAGCCATGATTGCACCACTGGACTCCAGCCTGGATGACAGAGTAAGACCCTGGTTTTTTTTTTTTGTTTTGTTTTTTGTTTTTGTTTTTGTTTTTTTTGTTATTTTTAAGAGAGAAAAAAAGAAAAGATAAAGGAATATGCGAGGTTGGGTAATTTATAAAGAAAAGAGGTTTAATTGGCTCATGGTTCTGTGGGCTTTATGGGAAACATGGTGCTGGCATCTGCTCAGCTTCTGGTGAAGACCAAGGAAGCTTTCAATAGTGGCAGAAGGCTAAGGGAGAGCAGGTATTTCACATGGCAAACGCAGAAGGAAGAGAGAGAGAGAGAGAGAGAGAGAGTGGAGGTTGCCACATACTTTGGAATGACCAGATCTCATGAGAACTCATTCTCACGAACAAAGCACTAAGCCATGAGGGATCCACCCCCATGACCCAAAGGCCTCCCTCCAGGCCCCACTTCAGCATTGAGGACTATCATTCAACATAAGATCTGTGTGGGGACAAAGGTCCAAACTGTATCATTCCACCCCTGGCTCTTCCCAAATCTCTTTCCACTCTATCTCTTCCTCCTGTTCCTGCCATGTAAGCAGGAGCATCATGAGGAGAAGAGACATTGTTCTTACATTGCAAAATACAAACACGCCTTCTCGACAGTCCCTTAAAATCTTGACTCATTCCAGCATTAACTCAAAAGTCCAAAGTCTCATCTGAGACAAGGCAAATCCCTTTCACTTATGAGCCTGTAAAATCAAAAACGAGTTAGTTACCCCCAAGATACGATGGAGGTATAGGCATTGGATAATAAACATCCTCATTCCAAAAGGGAGAAATTGGCCAAAAGAAAGGGGCTACAGGCCCCATGCAAGTTCAAAACCCAGCAGGGCAGTCATTAAATCCTACAGTTCCAAAATAATCTCCTTTGACTTCATATCCTGTATCCAGGGCATGCTGATGCAAGGGGCAGCACCCAAGGCTTTGGGGAGCTCTGCCTCTGTGGATTCATAGGGTTCAGCCCCCACAACTGATCTCATGTGCTGGTATTGAGTGCCTATAACTCTTGCAGGTATAGGGTGCAAGCTGCCAAAATATCTACCATTCTTGAGTCTGGAGGATGGTGGCCCCCTTCTCACAGCTGCACTAGTCAGTTTCCCAGTAGATACTCCGTGTGGGAGCTCCAGCACCACATTTCCTCCCCACACTGCCCTAGTCGAGGTTCTCTATGAAGGCCCCACCCCTGCAGCAGGCTCCTGCCTGGATAACCAGCCTTTTCCATGCATCTTCTGAAATCTAGGCAGAAACTGCCAAACCTCTTTTACTGTTGCATTCTGTGCACCTGCAGGCTTAACACCATGTGGAAGCCACCAAGATTTACAGCTTGCATTCTCCAAAGTGAGCCCCAGCTGGAACTGGAGCAGCCTGTATGCAGGAAGCAATGTCCTGAGGCTGCACAGGGCAGGAAGGCCCTGGGCTTGGGCCCTGAAACAAATCTTCCCTTCTAGGTCTCTGGGCCTGTGATGGGAGGGGCTGCCATGAAGGTCTCTGAAATGCCTTAGAGATCTTTTCCCATTGTCTTGGATAGTAGCACTTGGCTTCCTTTTAGTTATGCAAATATCTCTAGCAAATGGTTGCTCCATAGCCTGCTTGAACCCCTCTCCTGAATAAAAGTATTTTTTTTGTCACATGGCCAGGGTGCAAATTTTCCAAACTTTTATGCTGTGCTTCCTATTTAAATATAAATTCCAACTTTAAGTCATTTATTTCCTCCAACGTCTGAGCAAAGGCTGCTAGAAGCTCTCAGGCCACATCTTGAACACTTTGCTGCTTAAAAGTATTTTTCCACCACATGCCCTAGGTCTTCACTCTGAAGCTTAAACTTCCACAGACCCCTGGGGCATGACCATGAGGCAACCAAGTTCTTTGCTAAGGCATAACACATGTGATCTTTGTTCCAGTTCCCAATAAGTTTATCATTTCCGTCTGAGACTTTGGCAGCCTAGACTTCACTGTCCATATTACTATCAGCATTTTGGTCACAATCATTTAACCCGTCTCTAAGAGGTTCCAAACTCTCCCTCATCTTCATGTCTTCTTCTGAGCCCTCCAAACTCTTCTAACCTCTGCTCCTTACCCAGTTCCAAAGCTGCTTCCACATTTTCAGGTATCTTCATATTAATACCTCCATACCTGACTCTTAGTACCAATTTTCTATATTAGGCCATTCTTGCATTACTATAAAGAAATACCTGAGACTGAGTAATTTATTTATTTATTTATTGTTATTGTTCTTTTATTTTATTTTATTTTATTTTTTGAGATGGGATTTTGCTCTGTTGCCTAGGCTGGAGTGCGGTGGCGTGATCTCAGCTCACTACAAGTTCTGCTTCCTGGGTTCATACTATTCTCCTGCCTCAGCCTCCCAAGTAGCTGGGACTACAGGCACTTGCCACTACGCCCGGCTAACTTTTTGTATTTTTAGTAGATACAGGGTTTCACTGTGTTAGCCAGGATGGTCTCGATCTCCTGACCTCATGATCTGCCCTCCTTGGCCTCCCAAAGTGCTGGGTTTACAGGCGTGAGCCACCATGCCCAGCTGAGACTGAGTTATTTATAAAGAAAAAAATTTAATTGGCTCACAGTTCTGTGGGCTTTACACAAATCATTGAGCTGGCATCTTCTCAGCTTCTGGGGAGACCTCAGGAAGCTTACAATCATGGCAGAAGGTGAAGCAGGAGCAAGAGAGAGAGTGAAGGGGGTGCCAGATAAACAATCAGATCTCACAAGAACTCACTAACGAAAAGACAGCACCAAGCCATGAGGGATCTGCCCCCATGACCCAGACACGTCCCAGCAGGCCCGACCTCCAGCATTGAGGATTACAATTCAACAGGAGACGCGGGCAAGGACAAATATCTGAACTATGTCACCGCAGAATTCAGGAAGTTCAGGTAAGTCTCCAGGTCATAAGTGGTAGCTGCAGGACCCTAATCCTAGTGTTCTGTTTCTAAAACCTCAGCTTATCTGGGATGCTCACAATCTATAAGGACTCCATTATCAGCATAACCTACCATCCCCTGATTCTAGCACATTTCTATTCCAATCCCTCCCTCCACAATTCACGGCCTCCTTGAGTCAAGGCTAATCAGGTCTGCGGACAGGCCACGGGAGTCTGGAAGAACCCTCTCTGCAGCTCACTTGCTGAGGACAGTGAACAGACCACCTGATTTCACTGTGCCCGTATCCTGACCTGCACAAGGGCATTATGGCTGTTGTGAGGACAGGTGAGGTGGCACAGGCACAGGAGGTTAGTGCACAGTAGGAGAGAATAAATGTGCATGTCCCTGCTCTGTTTTTCTCAAAGCTGTGCTTGTGGAAGGACACTGCCACTTTGGAGCCACATTCAGAGCCCAGATTCCAGGTCATCCCAGAAGGCTGAATGGATGGCCCCAGCCCAGAGGCTGGATGGCTTAGATAGAGTCTGCTGGCGGGAGCTGATCCCATAGTAGTTTTAGATCTCCCCAGACTGGCCATGTGTGACAGCGAGGTGCTTTCTGCAAAGTCCACCCCACTCCAGATTGCAGGAGTGACCTCTGTTTGGTCTAAGATAGTCACGATCATCTTAACCCCCTTGCCAGAGTGACTCCTTTAGGGATTAAAAATAACTCAGCTGATCAGCAAGCACCTGGCCGCAGCGATTCACTCAGGTTGGTCTAACCAGAACAAGGCTCAAGACTTCTGTTAGATTAAGACCTCTCTCTTGCTCTGACCAGTGAGGGGTGCAGATACAAAGCCTGGAGCTACTGCAGCTACTTTGTTGCCATGAGGCAACCCAGCCTGATGACAGCACCAACAAGAAGCAGGCACAGCAAGAGAACTGCTGAACTCTGAAGCCAGAGCCCTGTGACACTGCACCAGAAGCCTACCCACCACCACCCTTCCCAGCTGGGTGGGCCACTTTGGGGTGGATTTTCTGCCTCCCGCCACAAAAGAGCCCAAACTGACAGAGAAGCCCAGGTAGGCTGCTACCAGTTCCACTATCAATTCAAGAGCTGAGCCTGCAGAGCGGCATGAGGTCCCTCTACTAAGCATCCCAAGATTTGGTCTGGGAAACCGTCTTTCTTCTGTGTCTTCCATATGGTCTGAACCAGTCCATAATGGCCCCTGGGTGCTTTTCCACCTAGGAACCAGGACACCAGGACCAGAAAGAGGCACAAACTTGTCTAATGTCACCCAGCTCGTTAATGCCAAGCCCTGGACTCGAACCCAGGCCTTCTGGACTCCAGGCCATATGCCATTCCTAAATAGAAATTCAAACATCTGGCCTGCCCCGCCTGGCCCATTGAACTAGTTGCTAAATTGATACTTTGCAAAACATGCATGTTTCCAATTGCAGAGCGCTGCTGTGACTTTGAAGCAGCGTGCAGCCTTCCCCTGATGTGGTGAAGGACGGAGGTGGCTGGCCTGGTATGGAGAGGGATCTTAGGGAACTCTCCGCAGAAGCCCCAGGGCACCCACTCTCTGGAAGGAGATCAGAAAGCAGCCTCTCTCCCGAGGCCACAGGCAGCCAGTTCCCCACTTAAAAAGGACCCGGTATCAGTTTCACTTTTTTTGTCCTTATTGGTGCCTCCCTAATGAGATGATGTTAGAGTTGGAAATAAAGAGATGAGTGGCTGGGTAAATAGATAAACAGATAAATAAAGCCTGGGCTTCTTCCAGGAATGCAGCCCTCTCCCTCCCGGGGGCTGGAGGAGGCGTGGGTGTCGCCTGACAGCTGCCCAGTTTCTTGCCAAGGCGCTGAGGAGTGGGGGTCCTGAGGACACAGCTATCGGCCAGCACTTCCTGCACACCTACCAGATGCCGGCCTCCGCTTTGCTTGCCGTCTCTCCCTTAGTCTGTGCAATGACTCATGAAATAGGCAGGCGTCAGCCCTCAGGTTCAGACAAAACTGGAGACCGAGAAAGGAAAGTGACCGTAACCAAGTCGTGGCCTGCAAGTGACAGGGCAGAGATTTCAGGTCAGGTCTGTCTGTGTCCAAAGACAAACATCGCTGCTATCATGGATGCTCCAAGGAGCTCACGGCCCCCTCGGGGACAAACGGTTCCCTCAGGAAATGACCGCCAAACACCCAAGATGGAGCATTTTCATCACCCTGGGAGGTGTGATGAGGGGCTCAGGGGAGCTGGGGCTGGAGTTGCCAGGTGGCCTGAAAGGAGGGGCTGCACAGGTAGAGAGGTGCCCTGGAGGGCCACCACGGGACCTGCTCCCTCGGCCTGCCCCCTGCCCTCATGTCTGACTGCCCCGTCCCCACGCTTGCCCCCTCTGCCCTCGTCCCGGCCCGCCCCGTCCCCATGCTTGCCTCCATGGTCCTCTCCTCGCACAGGAGGAGGGGTTGTTCCTGCCCCACGCCTCCGGTGGCCATCCTCTCTCTCAGCGTGACGGCTCCTGGTTCATGGTGCTCAGGGGTGGCTGCGCAGCCTGTTAGAATGTGTCCCTACATCCACGGTGGTCAGCATGTACCGCTCTCCGAGGAGCCCCCAGACTTCCCCATAATCTGGCAACTAAAGGGTTGGCACTTGGCACGGGAATCCTCAGAGCCAGGCTCCTGGGGCCTCTCCCCTGCCCCGCTCCAGCCAGGGCCTCGTTGCTGTTTCTCAGGAACGCCAAGAATAAGCGCACCCAGGACGCCTGCACCTGCAAATCCTGCTGCAGGAACTCGCTGCCCCCTACTCCCCTCAGCCTCTGTGCCGCATCGCCTTACTGGGGGGTCCCCACCACCCTGTATCAAAGAGCAGCACCAGCAACCCCCAGCACTCCCTTCTCCTCCACCCCATTTTATCTCTTCCCAGCTTCCCCGTCCTCAGATTCATATTATCTATGGATTGAGTTACCCTTGTCGAATCCTCTTGCCAACTAGGAGAGCCCATGCAGGCCACGTCTTGTTCTCTGTCACACCCGTGCCTGGAACAGCGCCTGGCACAGGCAAGGCACACTGGGTGCTGAGCTGAGTGACTGAATGAATAAATAGATGTTTCCCCTTGCCTTCCCTGAGCCCTACTGTGTGCACGGCTCTGCACTCCAGGCTACGGGGCAGCCAGGCGGGGATGCTGAGCTGTGCACACAGTAGGGCCACTGATTTTCAGAACTCCTGAGAATGCATGGAGTTGAAGTGGGAGGGGCAGAGGGGAAGAGCTGAGGGGTCAGCATGAGCCCAGGAGAGTGGAGGGAGACAGAGTGTCCTGGAGGGAAGAGGCCCAGAGCACATGCCAGGACCAGAAGTGGGACCAGAGAGCCCGGGCAGGGCTCCAGCGTCGGAGTGAGTCAGGCCTCTGAGTCCCGACCTCCAGCAAAGAAGAGGAGACTCCAATTGCCCCAGGCGCCCCAGGAGGGTTGCTCAAGGGAGCCCTGGGCATCTGTCCTTAGAAATAGGCCCCTGACATGTGTGTGCTGTAGGGAGCCCAGATTTTCTTGAAAGGAAGGCTCAGCCAGCCACTGTGCCCCTTTCTTAATTTAAAAACACTCCTTGGCAGGTGTAGGGGTTCACACCTGTAATCCCAGCTCTTTGGAAGGCCAAGGTGGGTGGATCACTGCACCTGGGAGTTTGAGACGAGCCTGGGCAACACGATGAAACCTCGCCTCTACAAAAAATACCAAAATTAGCCAAGTGTGGTGGCATGCACCCATAGTCTCAGCTGAGGTGAGAGGATGGTTTGAGCCCAGAAGTTCGAGGCTGCAGTGAGCCATGATCGTGCTACTGCACTCCAGTCTGGGTGAGAGAGTAAAACCTTGTCTCTATAAAAAAATAAAAATAAACATAAAATAAAATAAAAACATCCCAGATAGTTCTGTTGTGGGTGATGTTTCTTTTTGAAAGCTTTTAGTATTTTCCAAGTTGTCCAGAAAATTGTAACCAGAAAAAAGAAGCCATAATTGCTGTTAAATGTTTTTGTTTTTTTGTTTTTTTGTTTTTTGTTTTTGTTTTTGTTTTTGAGGCGGACTCTGTCTCCGCTGCCCAGGCTGGAGTGCAGTGGTGCAATCTCAGCTCACTGCAACCTCCGCCTCCCAGGTTCAAACAATTCTCCTGCCTCAGCCTCCCGAGTAGGTGGCACTACAGGCATGTGCCACAAAGCCTGGCTACTGTTTTGTATTTTTAGTACAGATGAGGTTTCACCGTGTTAGCCAGGATGGTCTCGATCTCCTGACCTCATGATCTGCCTGCCTCGGCCTCCCAAAGTGCTGGGATTATAGGCACGAGCCACCGCGCCGTCCTGTTAAATGTTTTTTAAAATAAAACACTACAGAAAGGAACAATCACTTGTGCTAATAAATTCACATAATGGAATTTTACAGAATCTTTAAAATATTTATGAATTGATTTTAATACCATGAAAAATATATTAGTGGGAAAAAATCTAGATGCTGAATTGTTGGTTCTGAGCAACATAAAATTGTACGTACATAGTAGGCTGGGTGAGGTGGCTCACACCTGTAATCCCAGCACTTTGGGAGGCCAAGGCTTCCACACCCAGCCTGACCAACATGGTGAAATTCCATCTCTACAAAAATACAAAAATTACCCAGGCATGATGGCGGGTACCTGTAATCCCAGCTACTCAAGAGGCTGAGGCATGAGAATCTCTTGAACCCATTAGGTGGAGTTTGCAGGGAGCAGAGATCGAGCCACTGCACTCCAATCTGGGCAACAGAGAGAGACTCCACCTCAAAAAAAAACAGCAACAAAAAAGTGTGTGTACCTATATTTATATGCATAGGCATGTGTGTGTACACATACATATATACACATACAGAGTGTGCACACACAGGCATGTGTACACACATGCACACACAAGCAGACACACACACCCAAACCAACATCTGGAAGGTAAAATGCCAACAAGTAGTGGTGATGTCTGGGTGGTGGCATTCTGGATTTATTTGCCTTTTTAATAGTTTTCTATACTTTCCACATTTCTCTCAACTATTTTAAATTTTATCATCAGGGCTGGGCAACATAGCACGACTCTGTCTCTACAAAAAATTTAAAAATTAGGCATGCATGGCGGCACACACCTGTGGTCTCTGCTACTCAGGAGGCTGAGGTGGGAGGGATCACTTGAGCCTGAAAAGTGGAGGTTGCAGTGAGCTATGATCGCCCTGCTGCACTCCAGCTTGAGTGACAGAGTGAGACCCTGTCTCAAAAATAATTAATTCACTGAATGTTATTATCAGAAAGCATTTTTATTCCAAATAAGGGTTGAAGCATAGACATCAGAGAGGAAAGCACCCACCTCTCTTGTTTATTTGTCCAACCAATAGGACAGCCCTTGAACAGGACACGTAGGTGCCCAAGGAGACCCGTGCCACACTGTTTGACCTCCTAATCCCATGCCTAAGAAGCCCTAAGGAAATAATTCCACAGAAAATAACAAGTCTACAATCTGCTAATGTGTGGATCACAGAGCTATGGATAAGGGGTGGGGCAGGGCGGGGAGTGAAACTGACCTAGTACCAGCCAAATACTGTTTGGAGAGATGACAGCTTTGGAGAAGTCAGGGGGCATCTGCAAGACGGCTACAAATTCAGCTGTCACGAAACACGGTGAGATCTCAAAACATGACAAATATTTTGTGCTGACTGAGAGCGGTGGCTCACGCCTGTAATCCCAGCACTTTAGGCACCTTAGGAGGCCGAGGTGGGAGGATCACCTGAGGTCAGGAGTTCGAGACCAGCCTGGCCAACATGGTGAAACCCCATCTCTACTAAAAATACAAAAATTAGCCAGGTGTGGTGGTGCACGCCTGTAGTCCCAGCTACTCAGGAGGCAGAGGCAGAAGAATCACTTGAACCCGGAAAGTGGAGGTTGCAGTGAGCTGAGATCATGCCACTGCACTCCAGCCTGGGTGACCGAGTGAGACTCCATCTCTCTCTCTCTCTCTCTCTCTCTCTGTATATATATATATGTGTGTGTGTGTGTGTGTGTATAGTGTGTGTGTATATATATATTTATACACACACACACACATAGTGTTAAGGGTGGAGTGAATATAGTGAGAGATATATATATATAATGTGAAGGGTGAAGTGAATATAGTGTAGACGGGCCCTGACACCCAGGCTCTGTCACCATAGGAGAGTGTGACCAGGACCCAGGCTGCCAAATCCACTCACTGAGCATCCAGCAACCCTGTGATGTGGCTCCAACACATCTGACCGCCCAGTGATGCTCCAGGCAGAGAAGACAGCAGTGAGCAGAACAGACGGGCCTGGCTCTCATGGAGTTTATCTTCTGCGGGGGTGGGGAGGCTTGATAGACAGTCCATAAATACCTAACCAGTCCCACGGCAGAGGCACCGAGGCAAAGCTAAGGCAGGTGGGGCCATGTGCTACTGGTCTCCTGGGGCTGCTGCTGGCCCCCGTCTCCCTGCTTTCTGCCATCGCCTGTAGCCAACAGAAGAGAAGTGCAGTGATACACCTCCTGTCCAGGCCCGGCCCACGGAGACCTCCCGTGTGCAATTCTTTCTCTCTTCTGCTGACTGCTGTCCAATGTAGGGAAACCAGGAGAGGACTCCAGGACCTTGGGGAGATGGAGCCACAGATGGTAGACGCCTGCGTCCCTGAGTCGCTGCTCAGAAGCGAGCTGCTCACTGGTCAAGGTCACCCTTGAGGGCTTTACACAGATAAGCAACAAATGTGTATTGTGTTGAGTTAGTGTACTTTTTGGTGGGGTTTTTGGTGCAGCAGCTCACCTGCCTAATGGAGGGGACTGGGAAGTATTTGCAGGGGGCGAGAAGGAGGCGTTGCCCTTGAGAGAGGATGGCCAGGAAGGCAGGCCCTGCGGCCCAAGAGGATGTCGGAACTGAGATTGGGAGGAAATGGAGAGCAAGCCACTACAGGGCTACCTGACGGGAAGCCATCCCAAGCAGAGGGCGTGAGTGTGCCCGGAAGGGTCCACGAAGGAGGAGGAGGCCTGGGTGGGCAAGGCAACAGAGCAAGGGGCCAGCCAGGTGGAAAGAGATGAGGTTACACAGGCCCAGGAGCCAGAGACACAGAGGCTGGCAGGTGCGTTCAGAGCTCAGTGCCAACTCTGGTTGAGACAGAAGCCACGGCCAAGGAGTTCATGATCCAATCAACCTTCTAAAGAATCTGAAGGCAGCGCTCTGTGTTACTGAGGACGCACTGCAGGAGGGCTGCACAGAGCTGCGGGACACCCGAGGGTGGAGCACAACAGGCAGAACGAAGCACCCAGGACACCCCAGGCTGGAGCCTAAGGCAGTGGGGACAGGGCTGCCATGGGGTCAGCTGGAGAGATGGAGAGATGAGCCGTCCTGTGTGGCTTTGGACTCAGGATGCTGCCCGGAGTTCTCCTAGACATGGGGTCTCTGAGTCTGGAGTCCAGGAGGAGGTCAGGCTGGAACTACAGAGCGGAGCCTTCAGGGTACAGCAGGTGATGGAAATGAAGAGAGACACTGACCTGGGGAGGAGGGAAGGAAGGGCCAAGGCTGGGGGCCCCCTGCGGCTCACAGGTCTGGAACCTCCGAAGGTGGGTCAGGGAGGTGGAGGGAGTGAGGAGGCCACAGTGACCCACTGGCCAGGCCAAATCAGCACTGAGGGCTGACCCTTAGATCCAGTGACATGAGAGCCATGGGGGAGGGGCTGGGGGTGAGGTGCAGCTTCTCTCAAGAGGCGGGAGAGAGGGCAGCCAGGGGTGCCCACGTGGTCAGAGTGCTGTTGGAAAGAGGAACAGAGTAGGGCAGTGGCCGGAAGGAGAAGCAGCATCTAGTGAGGTTTGACTTATTTTTAAGGTGAAGGTGTGTTTATAAACTGATGGAATCACCCAGCCAAGAGGCAAGGCTGGGGCTGGTGAGGGTCTGGGCCCAGCATGGAGGGGGCTCCTGAGCCAGGAGAGGGGGCACAGCACATATGGGCAGCAGGTGGGGTCCTGGAGGCTGGCAAAGGGCAGAGAAGGTGGGAAATCCAAGTCGAGGAGAGGGGACGTCGGACGCCAAGGTCAGTTGGCTGGTCGGTGGTGGGAATTTCAGGTGACAGTGCTGTGCCCAGGTGTAGCAGGGTGAAGACAGAGGCCACAGAGGGACGTGAGAAGGGAACTCCCAGTGCAGAGGTGAGGGGCGCGGGGCAGTGACCGTGTGGATGAAAGGGACAGGCAAGGTGGGATCTGGGGGTTGAGGTGCTGGAGGGGATGCTTGAAGTTGAGATGGGGAGATGGCAGCAAGGAGGGAGGGGAGGAAAGAAGAGGAGGAGGTGAAGGTTCTGGGAGGCCGGGACCACCCACGGGGATGTTCAAGAACTGTGCAGGAGTGATGTGGGGAAGCAACAGTGAATCCGGGGTTAAAATCTTCCAGGAGTGAGAGGCGACCTGGGATTCGTAGATGACTCCAGAGCAAAGGGCAGAGTCTGATGGTTCCAGCTCAAAGCCTGGGTAGGAGGGAGGTAGAACATTCTGGAAAGAAAGTGAGGAGTGAGAGGACACCTGCCCCCTCCCCAGCACCAGGGGAAATAGAACCTCTGGGTGAGTTGCAGTGCCAGAAGCTTTAGGCAGAGCAAGAAGGCGAGGGGACCCTTGCAGGAGATGAGAGGAGGCAGCGCCAGAGCCACGGCGTCCCCTCTGCCCGTCTGCACCTGTCTGGGGCAGCTGCCTTCTCTGATCCTCTGCCTGGGGCTTCTCCAGCTCAGACCCCTAGAGTTGCTCTATTCAGCACCTGAGAGGAGACCCTCAGCAGCCAGGAGAGGAATCTGTCGGGAGGACCCCATGTCCTAGCCTCCCCACCTTCTGGGGGATCAAGGATCTCCAGTGGAATGGAGCCCCAGGTTCCTATTGAGGTTACCTGCTCATCAAAACACACACCTTGGGCTTTTCTCTCTGTCTCATCTGAGCTTCCTGGGACCACCTCCCCTGTTCCTACATCTTTAGTTCAGTGTCAGCCTTGGGAGGAACGCTCACCAAGCCCAGGGACTCGCTGGACACCGGATATTAGCTGCAAAGGCCACTGCGGGAATATTGTGGGTGAGGATTAGGATAGAGGAGCCAAAAAGGAAAGATCTCACCTAGTGGGAGGCAGGTGAACACCCAGTGGCCCAGGCTCATTTGTGGGCAGGGTCGGGGGGATATGACGGGGGGAGGGGGCTTACAGGGCTCTGTCCTACTGTCCAGCTGTCGGGAGGGGCTTCCCCTCATTCATGCCAATGGCAACGCCAGGTGTTCAGGGAGCTCTTGCGTTCAAACCATGAAGAAGACACAGTTTAATCTCATCCCACTCGGATAAAGAGTAAGTCATTTTTTTCTATTTCAGAATGTCGCATTCATATTTTACATCTAACAAAACCATTTTTTTAGAAAGCTAAACAGTCTCACCGAATATGCAATGCAGCAATTATGCTCCTTGCTTTTATCCAAAGGAGTTGAGACGTCCGCACGAAAACCTGCACACCGATGTGTACAGCAGCCTTATTCATAAAAACCAAAACTTGGAGGCAACGCACGTATCCTTCAGGAGGTGAAGGGATGAGCTGTGGTGCCTCCAGACAGCGCGATATTATTCAGCGCTAAAAAGAAATGAGCTATCAAGGCCTGAAAAGACACAAAGGGAACTTCCATGATATTAGTAGGTGAGAGAAGCCCGTCGGAAAAGGCTACATACTGTATGAGTCCAACTTTATGACATTCTAGAAAGGGCAAAACTTTGGAGAAAGTAAAATAATCAGTGGTTACTAGGGATTTGGAGAGAGGGGTGAACAGGTGGAGACAGATGTTTAGGGCAGTGAAACTCTTTGTATGATGTTATAATGGGGATACAGGGCATTAGACACTTGACAAAACCCAGAGAATTTACAATAGAAGGACGGGCGTGGTGGCTCACGCTTGTAATCCCAACACTTTGGGAGGCAGAGGCGGGTGGATCACCTGAGGTCAGGAGTTTGAGACCAGTCTGGCCAACATGGTGAAACCTTGTCTATACTAAAAATACAAAAATTAGCCAGACATGGTGGCAGGCACCTGTAATACCAGCTACTCAGGAGGCTGAGGCAGGAGAATCGCTTGAACCCAGGAGGCGAAGGTTGCAGTGAGCCAAGATGGTGCCACTGCACTCCAGCCTGGGCGACAGAGTGAGATTTCTATCTCAAAAAAAAATAAAAGAGAGAGAGAGAGAGAGAGAGAGAGAGAGAATTTACAATAGAAAATTAGAGTGAACCCCAATGTAAACCATGGCCTTTAGTTAATAATAATTGCTCATCAATGGTAAAAATGTGCCACATTAATGCATGATATTAATACCAGGGAAACTGTGTTGGGGGGAGAGGCTGATATGATTTGGATCTGTGTCCCCATCAAATCTCATATTGAATTGTAATTCCCAATTTTTTTGTTTTTGTTTTTGTTTTTTGAGACAGAGCCTTGCTCTGTTGCCCAAGCTGGAGTGCAGTGGTACCATCACAGCTCACTGCAACCTCCACCTCCCAGGATCAAGTGACCCTCCCACCCCACCCACCTGAGTAGCTGGGACTACAGGTGTGCGCCACCACGCCCAGCTAATTTTTTGTATTTTGGGTAGAGATAGGGTTTTGCTATGTTGTCCCCAGGCTGCTCTTGAACTCCTGGGCTCAGGTGATCCACCCGCCTCGGCCTCCACAGGTGCTGGGATTCCAGGTGCGAGCCATGGTGTCTGGCCAGGCAGTGTGAGCATGAACTACTACAGAGGGGTCTATGGGGCTTCTCTGGACTTTCTGTTCAATATTATTGTAAACCTAACACTTCTCTAAGAAATAAAGTCTATCAATTTGAAACAAAAACAAAAACAAAAACAAGAAAAGCTCTAAAACCGGATTTCACAGGAGCCACGCTTGCTGGCGACCGCAGCAGATAGGGAACCCTGCTTCTCTGAGGCTGCCATCTCCCTCCTTGCCTAGAACCCCACCCTCGTCCTACCTACCCCCACTCAGCCCCTTCCTGCCGCTCCGGAGGCCGGGAGACCAAAGCAGGGAGAGCTAGGACCCCTTACCACCTTCCCCACACCCTTGCCAGGGCCGGGCAGCAGTCAGAGCAGGGGTGACAGCCGCCAGCTGATGTCTGGTCCAGGAGTCCCTGGCCATCCCCACAGATGAGGCTGTGGCCCTGCCAAGCTTCCTGGGCTGCACCTCCTGGAAGGGGACCCCATCCCATTGTCTGTCTGAGCCACACCTAGACAAACGTGTTCTGCCTCTAAACCCTAAAGCTCCATTTCCTCTGGTGTGAGAATAAGATCAGGAAGTCCTCACGCACGGTGTCCCTGCCCTGGCCACCCTGGAGTGGGAACAAAGCCTCCCCTTTCATGGGGTCTTTCTGAGACTCAGTGACATTCCCATGAGACCAGTGGCTACGGCCCGGGCTCCCTGTTAAAACGCAAGTTGTCGGTGACCTGACCCAAGGAATATGCTGGTCTGATAGCAGCCAGCAGCCGGCGTGGTGGAGGCTAATCAGAGCTGCTCGGGTTACCCTGGGGAGTGCCGCTCTGGCCCCGGCCCCATCGGTGCACCTGGCCGTGCCCAGCCTCTAATCCAGCCAGACAACGGGCCTGCTTCCTGGAGGCCTGGGGTTCTGTGAGGATGACCAGCAACTACCTTCAGGAATGGGTCGCTGCGTGGGAGGGACTCAGGCCCCCAGTCCCTTTGTAATTGTTCCCTCAGGACACCCTGTAGGGCTTTTTGGAAAAATGGCGCTGCCTACAACACAGATGGACCCTGAGGATACTGCGCTGAGTGAAATAAGCCCGCCACAAAAGAACCAATGCTCTGGGGTCCCACTTCCATGAGCTCCCTAGAGCAGTCACACCCCCAGAGATGTGGCCGGGCGCAGTGGCTCACGCCTGGAATCCCAGCACTTTGGGAGACCGAGGTGGGCGGATCACCTGAGGTCAGGAGTTTGAGACCAGCCTGGCCAACATGGAGAAACCCCATCTCTACTAAAAATACCAAAAATTAGCCAGACATGGTGGCACGTGTCTGTAATACCAACTACTCAGGAGGCTGAGACAGGAGAATCACTTGAACCCGGGAGGTGGAAGTTGCAGGGACCGAGATCGCGCCATTGCACTCCAGCCTGGGCAACAAGAGCGAAACTCCGTCTCAAACACACAAACAAAAACAACAAAAATCCAAAGAGATGTAAAGGGAGAGCGGTGGAGTCAGGAGCTGGGGGATGGGAGGGGCAGTGAGTGTTTAAGGAGGGCAGAGTTTAAGTCTGGGAAGACAAGAATGTTCTAGAGACGATGGTGGTAATGATTGTGTAACCAAGTGAATGTATGGTCGAAATGGTAAACTTCTACTACAAACATAAAATAAAATACAAATGCTGCTCACCCAAACTCTAGAACAGGAAATAATATTTTTTTCCTTCAAAATGTAGATGAGAGAGGTGCTGCCAAAAATTCCGTAAGACCTCTTCTTCTAAGCTTTGCACAAGAAACTTGCACAATAATTCATCAAAGTACTTGAAATATAAAAAATGAAAATGTTTGGGCTGGGTGTGGTGGTTCTCACCTGTAATCCCAGTGCTTTGGGAGGCTGAGGCAGGAGGATCGGTTGAGGCCAGGAGTTCAAGACTAGCCTAGGCAAAATAGCGAAACCTTGTCCCTACAAAACATTAAAATTAAAAAAAAAAAGAAAAAGAAAAAAATGACTCTACTAATAAAATATTATTATTATTATTAGAGACAGGGTCTCACTCTGTCACCCAGGCTGGAGCAGTGGCATGATCATAGTTCACTGCAGCCTAGAGCTCCTGGGCTCCAATGATCCTCCCACCACAGCCTCCCGAGGAGCTGTGACTACAGGCACGCACCACCATACCCAGCTAATTTTTTGTATTTTTTAGAGAACGAGCCTTGCTATGATGCCCTGGCTATTCTTGAACTTCTCTGGGGCTAAGTGATTCGCCCGTATCAGCCTCCCAAAGTGCTGGGGATTACAGACAGAAGCCACCGTGCCTGGCACAAAATATGTTTTTTAAGAGTATGAAAATCACTTCTGTTTCACCCTCTAAAACAATGCAAGGATCCTCCAGAGTGCGAAGGAGCTGCTTGTGGCATCCCACAGTCGCTTGTCACCCATAAGAAAAGTCCATGCCCTCCCACAGCATCCAGCCCTCCTGGTGCCCGGCCCCACTGCTCTACAGAGCCCTCCACACTCACCCCCGGGGTCCAGCCTGCCCAGACCACTTCTTGCCTGGTCCTAGCTAGCATCCCCCTCCTCAGCCCAGGCCCCTCCCTCCCCTCATGCCCGTCACGCCCCATCCACCCCCGGCACCCTAGTCCTCTGTCCAGAAGCTCCTGCATGCAGGGTCTGCCATAGCCTCAGCCTGTCTGCTCCCCGAGCCCATTCCCCACCAGCAGCAGCAGTCTTGTGAGAAGCTCCTCAGGCCCTCCCCTCTGCCTCCTTGAACTGGGACGGACTGAACTATGTGTCCTAGAATAGACTGAACCGTGTCTTTCCCATGCTCCTATGAGGACATCCTCATCCCCAGAGTGACAGTATTTGGAGACAGGGCCTTTGGGAGGTGACTATGGTTAGGGAAGGTCTGACAGTCGGGCCCTATGATGGAACTAGTGCCCTTATGAGAAGCAACACCAGAGAGAGAGTCCTTGAGAGCTGTCTCTCCACTCCCACTGTGTGAACACAGAGCAGAGGCAGCTCTGCACGCCGGGAAGGCAGGGAGCCCTCACCAGGTATTGAATCAGCCATCACCTTGATCCTGGACCTCCAGCCTCCAGGTGGGTCAGGTGCACTGTCAGTGAATGAAGGAAGGGCTGGTTCCTGTGCCCATGTCTGCACGTGTCCTCCCTCTGCCCAGGCATCTCCTGGAGCCTGGTGTAGACAGACTCCAGCAGGACCTGCGCTGCACGCCGAACCTTCCCAGGCCCGTCCCTTCACTCGTTTAGAAATGCATTGGAAATACTGTAGGCGCCTTTTTCACCAATCGAGTGTGCGGAAGCTTTTAGTAAACACGGGTTACTTTGATGCTAATTATATTTAAACACCATGCGTGTCTACAATTATATAATTATACATATATGTAAATACAGAAAAAAAAAACAAAAAATAATAAACTATTCCCAGGCAGGGGTCTTCTGAAGGTTATGGGATCATTTTTGACTTGTTCTTCTTTATGCCCTTGAGTGTTCTCCAACTAGATCACAATGAGCACGGATTCTTTTTTTAATTGCCAGAAAAAAAATGTTGCTTTTAACATTTAGGAAGCTGTCCTGAGTGTCTGGCACATTAAAGGCAGCTCGCTGTGCCCTGCGGGATACATCGGTCGGTAAGAAGGAGAGGCAGAGTCCCTGAACTCCATCAGCCTCCAGCCTGGACAAGACCAGACACCCACACACAAAGTGGAGCCAGGTGGTGCCCTGTGGGAAACCAGCACATGCCGGGCACCTGAGAAGGAGCCAGAGCTGGGTCTGGGCTGACGGAGGGGAGGCCCACAGGCTACGCAGAGAGAAGCACGTCTGGCAATGGAGGGCATGTGGCCGGAGGGGCTGGCAACAGAGGGCATGCGACCGGAGGGGCTGGGGGGCTGCATGAGAAAATGACCTTGGGCTTCACATATGGATGTCACCAAATGCCAGCACAGGGCCTCAGACTGGATGCATGGCCCGTGGGTCATCTGGTGCCTGAAAAGGGGCACTGTGCGCTCAGGTGATTCTTCCGGGATGTCTCTGGCCATGGGGGAAATGCTGTGTGTGTGCTGGAGTCACGTTGCGTCCCCTGCCTGGACACAAGAGCAGGTCCTACCTTGCTCCATCTTCAAAATGCTACACCACAGAGCCCCCAGAAGCAGGGGTGCCCCTCGGGCAGCCCCCTAAGTCGAGAGGCCATGGTAACTGGAAAGTCACACTTTTTTCTCTCTGAATGCTGCAAATCAATAGAAAAAATCAAGACTGTCTGAGGACGCTTTCTGCAAACACTACAGAACATTGTCCGCACTGAATGTTTTGTTCCCGTCTGAGGGTTGTGTAGAGGGGACCTTTGGAGATGGTGGGGCTGCTAAGGACCCCACAGGTTCCGGAGCTTGAGGCACGGGCCCAGCACCCAGCGGGTGCCCAGTGTGATTGCAGAGCCTTCTGAACGGCGCTGCGTGGGTCACGGGAGCACTAGACCCATCCCAGCCAGAGGATGGCCATGTTGAGGGATGTGACTCCAAAGCCCCCAGCCCCCAGCCCCTACCAGGTTTCTTCTCACACTGATTTCTGAGGGCCCAAATCTGCTTCCCTCCTGCCCCCCACTCCTCTAAAGAAAGGCCTCCTGCGTCCCTGGATTCCCTGACTTCATCTTTGAGGCCACCAAAAGGTCACTTCCTCCTTCCTTGGCCTAGATAGTCCTGACCCCAGCAGAGCAGGGACTCAGCAGGGCCACTGCTCAGGGAACATTGAGAGCAAAGGGGCTGCTTTCAGCTGGTGTTTCTCAAAGTCAAGGCGTGACGAAGACATGTGCGGACAGGAGATGGGCTGAACTGGGGGGGCCTCAACTCTGCAGTTGGGGAAGCTGACCCAAGTTGACCAAAGCTGGGGGACGCAGGCAGTGTCCGGCTCTGGCTCCTCCAGCTGAGCCACCACAGAGTGTCCTCCGCTGTAAAGCAGGGACCCAGGGACCAGCAGCCACAAGGCAGGGTTGCTGGGAGGGGGCCGTGAGCTGAGCAGCTCCGAGGCTGTACCCCGACTGTGTCTGATTAAGTCCTTTCTGTTACTCTTTAGGACTTGACCCCAACGCCAATCCTCCTGACCTCGTCCCCACATCTCCCCTGGCTGGTTTCTCACATTGTCCAGGGTCTTGATCACTGACGGTTGACATAATTGTCCCCCACCCCCGATCATCCTCCCCCAGGACAAGTGACATGTCATAGTCAATGCTGTCTCTCTCTGGCACCCACTCAATGGAGCCGCTCAGGGCCAGTTAGTTCAAGGAAGGGAGGAAGGAAGGAAGGAAGGAAGGAAGGAAGGAAGGAAGGAAGGAAGAAGGAAGGAAGAAGGAAGGAAGAAGGAAGGAAGAAGGAAGGAAGGAAGGAAGGAGGAAGGAAGGAAGAAGGAAGGGAGGAAGGAGGAAGGAAGGAAGGAAGGAAGGAAGGAAGGAGGAAGGAAGGAAGGAAGGAGGAAGGAAGGAGGAAGGAAAGAGGAAGGAAGGAGGAAGGAAGGAAGGAAGAAGGAAGGAAGGAAGAAGGAAGGAAGGAAGGAAGAAGGAAGGAAGGAAGAAGGAAGGAAGGAAGGAAGGAAGAAGGAAGGAAGGAAGAAGGAATGAAGGAAGGAAGGAAGGAGGAATGAAGGAAGGAAGGAAGGAGGGAGGGAGGGAGGGAGGGAAAGGGAGAAAGCAACGCCTCTGTTGGAAAGGTACGGAAGCTGCCTTTTACTCCTGGGGATCAGGGCCCGCAGCAGGGCTGGAGTGGGCAGGAGGAAGCTCCCGGCGGGACATGCCCAGCCCCAATCCTGTGGACGACAGCTGTGCAGCAAGAGAATGTGAGCAGAGGAGGTGGACTGGGCAGGGCTCTGCTTCAAGCCAGACTCCCACCTGTAGGCCAGGCTGGGGGACTGAGGCCTTGGGTGAGGACCCGAGGCTCTGAGCTACAGTGGACCCAAAACCCAGACCGCTGCTTTCGCCAGTAAGCGGAACAGCGTCGGGGACAATGGGCCCGGGCTCACGGGCCACTGGCTGCTGAGAAGGTGGTGGGGAACTGAGCCAGGGGCTTCAAGTCAACTGCAGTGAGAGGATAGGAGGGGCTGCCTCCAACTTGCCTGGTGCTAGCACCTGCAGCCCATAGTGGGCCCAGCCTTCCCAACCAGGCCCCACCATCAGATCCAGCAGCAGGCCCCTGGATCCCCTGGTTTCATCTTTGAGGCCACCAAAAATCACTTTCTCTTTCCTCTCAGGTACCCACTCAACAAAGCCACTCAGGGCCAGTTAGTCAGAAAGAAGGAAGGAAGGAAGGAAGGAAAGAAGGAAGGAAGGAAGGGAGGGAGGGAGGGAGGGAAGGAGGGGAGGAGGGAGGGAGGGAGGGAGGGGAGGAGGGAGGGAGGGAGGGAGGGGAAGGGAGGGAAGGGAGGGGAGGGGAGGGAAGGGGAGGGAAATGAAAGGAAGGGAGAGAGGAAGGAAGAGAGGATGGGAGGGAGAGGGAAAGAGACGGGAAGGAAGGGAGACCTTTCAGTCCCCAGAGTTCTGGAAGGCTCCAAGGACCTGGTTAGACCATAGCATGAAGAAGCAACGTGCCCAACAGTGAGGCAGTATTTGCCACAGCAGGATATAGAAGGGAGAGGTAAGACGGCGTGTGCCGGTGCCCACAGTCTTTCAGCTGCAGTGGACCAAGGAAGCTGTGGCTTCCCTTCATTGCCTACTTTTAGGTTTTGTAACCATGTGAATGCCTCATCCACTGAAAAAATTAAACTTACGAACTTGCCAGAATTTGCCCCCGAGGGCCTGAAGCCCCCCTGCGCGGGGACGCTGCAGCTGTGCGTGAGTAAGACCCTGTATCTGCAGGGCCACCCCTCTACCACCCAACTCAGCACCCACAGCCCTCAGCACCCCAGGCTCCTCTGCAGAGCTAAGGCCCCTCCCCTCCACGGAGGCACTTCCCTGTCTCAGAAGGGAGGAAGTCTCTGCCTGAGTGCCACCTGACTGGAATCTCACAGGAGGAATTGAAAATCAGCGTCACACGCCCCGCTCCTGGCCTCCACCCCAGCCCGGCTTAAAGAAAATCAACACATGAAGGAGATGGCTATTTTGAGTGCTGGGAGCCAGTTTCTCTCCCTTTTCTCCCTTGTCTTCCTCCCCCTTTCCAAGGGCCCGGCCCCTCCTGGGAAGGCAGGGAAAGGACAAAGACCCTGGGAGAGGGATCCGCCTGCCACGGCCCAGCCTGGGCCGCAGAGCAACACAGGCGCCGGAACTCACCCTGGCATTGGCCTGGCAGGAAGGCCCGGCTGCCCGCTGGCCCGGCTCCTCCTGGGCAGCTCCGTGGGAATTCCCTGGGGGCAGAGCGCATTACAGGAAGCAGCCGCTGGGTGCAGGGCGGGCTTCTCTGGTTCCCATAGACCATCACCTCCCCATGAACTGGAGCAGGCTTCCCGTGCAAGCCCATTTGGCCTGGAAGTAGGAAAAATACCGCTCCTACGGCTCTGTGTTCTGCTGGAGAAAAGTCTCTGGGGCCGGGCCCCACCCCCATCCCCGCTTCTCATCCGCCCCACCTACCCTGGCCGTCCCTCCATTTTCTCCTTACTTCCCCCCACTCAACCACACTCCACAGGGCCATGGCTGCTTTCTCTGAGCTGATAATGCTGGTGCCACCGCACACAGGACCACCCTCTGCACCCCTAAGGGGACAATGGCCAGTTGCTGGGCTTGGTGATGGATCAGGGTCTTGTAAACCTTTTCTCTGCCTGCCCCCCTCCACAACCCACCGCAGACTGTGACCGCAAACTCAGGGCCTCCATGGGAGAGGAGAAGAGTGTCCCAGGACGTCACACACCAGAGCAGCACAATCTGCCAAGCCAATCCCTGCCCTGGTTCCACACCCCAGCCTCCACCGAAACCCCGGAGGCAAAGCCTCACTCTGGCTCTTATTCTTAGCATCGAACTTGCTCCCACTACAGTGGGAATAAGGTGTCTGGCGCCGGCACATGCAACAGTGGGCCGGGGGCTCAGGCTGCGGGTTCATTCTGAGAACCCTCCACCTCCTTAAGACATTTCTTGAGGACTTGGGTTTACGATGAGTGAGTCATGGAGCCACCTAATTAGAGATAGGAAAGGCAGCTTTGCCAGGGCCTCCACTTGGGCCAGAACGTTCTGCTTTTAGATTCATGGAACAATCACATCTCACTGGACCTGAGACAAGTGAGGAAAGTGAGCCCCAGAAAGGCAACTGTGACTCTCGGTGGAGTATACGGGGAGCAGGGACAAGGTGAATGGGGGTCCTGCATCTCCAGAGGTTGGGTGCTCTGGCCAACGCATGGCATCAGAAGTACCAGCAGCTCTAGCAAGGGACGCTGTATCTCCAGCCCTCCAGGGGGGCCATGGGGCCAGTCCAGTCTGAAGAAGGAGCTGGGGGCAGACCCTGAGGGTCAGCTCAGGCCTCAGAGCAGAGGACAGCTGGGATCATGATTAGTTTTTTTCAATCTCAGCCTCAGATCCATGCTCCAAGAACAGGAGCCTAAAGGAGGCCAGGCTACCAGATCTGACACTTGCACCTGCTCCTGGAAGCCAGCCTGGCCTCTGGAGGCCTGAGGACCTGGTGCCACTGTGAGGACCTCATGCCACTGTGAGGACCTGGTGCCACTGTGAGGACCTCGTGCCACTGTGAGGACCTGGTGCCACTGTGAGGACCTCGTGCCACTGTGAGGACCTCGTGCCACTGTGAGGACCTGGTGCCACTGTGAGGACCTCGTGCCACTGTGAGAACCTGGTGCCACTGTGAGGACCTGGTGCCACTGTGAGGACCTCGTGCCACTGCGAGGACCTGGTGCCACTGTGAGGACCTCGTGCCACTGTGAGGACCTCATGCCACTGTGAGGACCTGGTGCCACTGTGAGGACCTGGTGCCACTGGCTTCTCGCTCTGGGCTTTTCCTTCCGGTTATCACTCTGCGGTGGAGACTGGTTTCCACTGAAGGGGCGAGGATGTTTGGACACCAAGAGAACCCTCTAGAAATTCCAGGGTTTTGAATTTCAAGCTGAGCTGGATTCCTGTAGTACTCAGGTTCACTGGAAGTTGGCACAAATCAACCTCCTGCTTACAATGGGCAGTGGGGAGGAGTCAAGGAGAGCCTCTTAGGAGGTACCAAGGGCATCTCAGATGCCAGCGAGTGCTTGCAACACGTGTTGCTGAATGGAGTCTGGGTGAATCACAGACACGAGGACTGCATTTCCCTCGGAATACACTCGGGCCTAATAATTACACAAGAAATCACTTGGCAAATCCATGTGGGGTGTTGCTGAACCCAAAACAGTCAAGAAGATGTTTGACTAATCCCGTCCCTGGGCGTGGCCCATCCTCTCCAAAAGGGCAGGGGATGGCGTTGAACAACTATGGGCCACGTGCTTGCAACCCACAAGGCCTGGCTGCTTTCAAAGAGGGTTTCCCTGCCCTTGAACCTCCAGGAATGGAGTTCACCTGGAGAGAGGGGAATTTTTCCCTGGTGATTCCAGAGGAATTGATTTCCTGATTCTCTGGTTCTAAAACTTCAACAGCATCCACTGGGGTGGAAAGTGAGGTGAGGGGAACGTGGGAGGCGGGGTGGGTGGTGGTTCCTGGGGGACTTGTTAGTGAGGTGGGGGGAACATGGCAGGGCGGGGTGGGCGGTGGCTCCTGGGGGACTTGTTAAGAAATGTTTTGGATGATTCAATGACTCTCGGGACTAGAAGGCTTTTGATTTTGATTAACCACCAAAAAAACTCCACCAGCCACAGTGAGATCATTGTGTGAGCGGGGCTGCTTCGCATTGTCATGAGAGTTCCATGAAGGCCCCGAGGGCACTCCGAAATATCACAGAGGCTTCCAGGAAATTCTCTGCCAGCATCTGCAGGCAGGAGACGAAGGGTTGCCTCGGGTGCAATTTCTGGGGCAAAGGCGACGCTCCACACCCCGCACTTGGCGGTCTGCACTCGGCACCCCGCAGTCCTCACTCCACAGGCCGGACTCCGCACCTCGCAGTCCTCACTCCGCAGTCCACACCCCACACTCCGCTCTGCACTTCGCACTCTACTGTCCACACTCACAGTCCACACCCCACACTCCACAGTCCGCACCCCACACTCCACACTCCACTCTGCACTTCGCACTCTACTGTCCACACTCCACAGTCCACACCCCACACTCCACAGTCCACACCCCACACTCCACAGTCCGCACCCCACACTCCACAATCTGCACCCCACACTCCACACTCCACTCTGCACTTCGCACTCTACTGTCCACACTCCACAGTCCACACCCCACACTCCACAGTCCACACCCCACACTCCGCAATCCGCACCCCACACTCCGCAGTCCGCACCCCACACTCCACAGTCCGCACCCCACACTCCACACTCCGCACCCCACACTCCACACTCCGCACCCCACACTCCACACCCCACACTCCACAGTCCATACCCCACACTCCACAATCCGCACCCCACACTCCACAGTCCGCACCCCACACTCCACTCTGCACTTCGCACTCTACTGTCCACACTCCACAATCCACACCCCACACTCCGCAGTCCACACCCCACACTCCACAGTCCACACCTCACACTCCACACTCCACAGTCCTCACTCCATAGTCCACACTCCACAGTCTATACTCCACACTCCACACTCCGCACTGCGCAGTCCACACTCCACAGTCTGCACTCCGTGGACTGCTGGCAGGGCCGTGCGTGTGTTTGCTCAGAACCTCCCTCCCCAGAGCCCCAGCTCCTCTGGCTGCCTGGGTGGCCTCAGAGGGTCTAAACAGCCTTCCACACTCCTTCGCACTATACCTCTGGACTCGGGGCACGATTGGTGCCACACACTGTGCCACGCGGTCACCAGCACTGCATGGCCAGATTTCCACAGGTGTCCACGATGCAGATGTGCACTAAGGGTCCACTGTGTGGCAGAGACGCCTAGACAAAGAAGACGCAGCTCATGGCTTTGCGTGACTTACGGGTGGGGAGACCCACCCACCTGGTCATGGCAAAGCCCTGAGAGAAGTGGAATGCACTGCCTCGTCCATCCCCCGCCACCCATCCGTCCGTTCATTCATTCTATGAATATATGTTTGGACGTGTAAGACGTGCTTTTATCCCCTGTAGCTGCTCTGACAAAGTCCCACAAACTGGGTGTCTTAAAAACAATAGACATTTACACCCTCATAGTTTCAGAGGCCAGGGATCCAGAATCAAAATGTCAGCAGGGACAATGCGATACGGTTTAACTCTGTCCCCCGAAAGCTCGTGTATTGGAAACATGGTTCCCAGTGCAGTCATCTTGAGAGGTAGGACCTTCAGGAAGTTTCTGGGCCATGAGGATCCTGCCTTCAAGAGTGGATTAATCCATTCAGGGGATAAGGGATTCATGGCTCATGGAGGGAGTGGGGTAGTTATCACGAGAGTGGGTCTATGATGAAACTCAGTTCAGCTGTATGAACTGAGATGAGCTCCCGGGCATCTGAGGCCCTGTGCCCCCTCGGGACTCTGCAGAGAGTCCCTGCCAGCAAGAAGCCCCACATCAGAGGCACCCCTCAACCTGGGACTTCCCAGCCTTCAGAACCGTGAGAAATAAATATCTTTTCTTCATAAATCACCCAGGTAATTAGTGATAACAACAGAAAATGGACTAACACGGCCACACTGTCTCTGAAGGCTCCAGAGGAGGATCCTACCTTGCCTCGTCTGGCTTCTGGTGGTTGGTGGCGTCCTTGGCATTGCTTGGCTCATGGCCGAATAGTCTCCCCTCCAGTAGTCACGTGGCCTCCTCCTGTCTGCGTCCCTGTTATCAAATGTCCTTCTTCTTCAAAGAACCCATGGATTTAGGGCCCACCCGCCTCCATTCTGACCTCGTGTTAGCTTATTACCTCTTCTATCTGCACCCACCCTATTTCCATGGGAGATCCCTGAGGTCCTAGAAAGGCCATGGACTCTGTGGGGTCACCTGCCAGCCCAGCACAGGCATCTTCCAGGAGCAGGCACTGTTCTAGTCCCTGCTGTCATGGACCTTGTATTTCCCATAAAGGAGATGGATTTGAAAACCATAATCCACAGGTAACAGAACTCCCAGTGGAGCGCAGCTCTATGGAGAGAATGAAGCAGAGGCGAAGGCTCCAGGGTGATGGGGACACCCTTGTCTGCAGGGCAGCCTAGGAAGGCCGCTGTGAGGAGCTTACAACTGCAGGAGGGTAGTGGGACCCCCCGGGGGAGGACTGCTCCGGGCACAGAAAGCAGTCAGCGCCACAGGCTGGAATGAGGAGTGTGTCCGATTTCCCAAGGCCCAGCAAGGAGGCAGAGTGGTGACTGTGGAGGGACTGAAGGAGGAGGAGAGGCGGGCGGGGCGGCCACTGCCAAGGCCCAGGGCAAAGCATCTTTCCCGACCATGACGCTAAGGATGTGGGAGTTGAACTGTGGGCTTGGGGGAGCCTCGGGGGGGCCTTAAAAGGGAAGTGGCCTGGACGGAGTCTGTGCTAGGCCTGCCCTGGCCAAGATGGGGAGAGCCAGGTGAGGGGCGACTGGGGAGGAAGAAAGGCAGCTACGGAGAGGCTGGCAGCCACCGCAGGGTGAGGCTGAAGTGGGGGCGATGCGGGGTTCTGGACGCAGGTCTCGGTTGTGCCAACGGACCTTGTTGAGCTGCAGGATGGGACCATAAGAGAAACACCACGGGCAGCTATGAGGTTTGGGGCCTGAGCACCTGCCAGGTGGCTGTGCTGTTGGCTGATGGGAGGGTAATCAAGCTGCAGATAAAATGCTCTGTGGTCGGCTGGGTGCAGTGGCTCATGCCTGTAATCCCAGCACTTTGGGAGGCTGAGGCGGGCGGATCACAAGGTCGGGAGATCAAGACCATCCTGGCTAACACTGTGAAACCCCGTCTCTACTAAAAATACAAAAACAAAATTAGCTGGGTGTGGTGGTGGGTGCCTGTAGTCCCAGCTACTCGGGAGGCCGAGGTGGGAGAATGGCGTGAACCCAGGAGGTGGGGCTTACAGTGAGCCGAGATTGCACCCCTGCACTCCAGCCTGGGCAACAGAGCAAGACTCCGTCTAAAAAAAAAAAAAAAGTGCTCTGTGGTCACAGCAGAAACTGAGAGGAAACCTGCCTAGAGTCAACATTCAGGGAAGGGGAATTCTGAGTTAGGTTTTGAAGGATGACTAGGAGCACCCCACTGCACCCAAAGTGAGCAGGTCCTTCAGGGGAGGGGTCGGTATGCCCGTGTCAAAGTCTCTGATGAGAGCAGTTTCTGTCTCCTCTCCTGAGCCTCCAGACCCTCCTCTCCTGAGCCTCCAGCCCCTCCTCTCCTGAACCTCCAGCCTCTCCTCTCCTGAGCCTCCAGCCCTCAAGGCAGGTCCTGTGTCACCAGGAGCAGCTGTGGGCAGGAAGAAGGGGGAACTGTGATGTTTGCAGCCTGGCCCCACTCTCAGCTGGCAGCATTCCCTTGGCCCTGTATAAGGTTGGATTGTGTCCCCATAAAAAGTTATGTCCACATCCTAACCCCCGTGCCTGTGAATGTGCCCTTCTTTGGAAATAAGGTCTTGACAGATGTAATCAAGGGAAGATGAGGTCGTTCTGGGCTAGGGTGGGCCCCAGATGCAAGACCTGGCATTGTTCTAAGGAGAGGGAGATTCAGAGGCATATGGACGCACCGAGGGAAGAAGGCCAGGCAAAGGCGGAGGAGGAGACTGGGGGAATGAACACTGAAGACTGCCCACAGCCTCCTGCAGCCCCTCAGAGCCTCCAGGAGGAACCAATCTGGCCGACACCTTGATTTCAGACTTTTGGCTTCCGCAACAGTGAGAGAAGGAAACTCTGTTGCTTTCAGCCCTGCTGTGTGTGGAACCTTGTTTCAGCAGCCCAGCACACTCACCCAAGCCCCAGTGCCATCCTCTAGAAGACAGGCACAGTGCACACCACTCAGCCTCAGGCACTGTGTCACGGGGCAGCGTCCTGGGCTCCACCAGCACAGCCGGCAGACCAGCCACATTGACATCACCTGGAAGCTTGTTAGACTGGCCCATTGGACCCAGTGAGCCAGAATATGCATTGTGATAAGATCCCCTGATCTCCCAGCACGGCATGCTTTGAGAAGTTCTGCTCTAGGACGCAGAGCCTGAGGCCAGGACATCGGTGCCGACCCTGGCTGAGGGAGGGATCAGCCGAGGTGGGGGACTGAGGAAGAGGACCACGAAGAAGGCACAGGCACGGGAACCAGAGGGGTCTTGGGCAGAAGCACCCCAGGTGTCCCAGCAGGAACCGTACCTCCAAGTGGCCCACAGAGAGGAGGGAGGAGGGGGTTTGTCAGCCTGGCTGCCCGTCACTCCTCTCCCACTGTTAAGAGTTTACCCCGCGGTAGAGGGTGGCAGAGGATGAGGAGCGACTCCTCAAGGGCTCCAGCGCTTTTGGGGTGACGACAACGTTTTAAATCTTGAGGGAGGTGGTGGTTGCACAACTCATTAATGCAGTAAACACCACTGAGTTGTTCACTTGAAAATGATTAATCCATGTTCAATGAATCTCACCTCCGTTTTTTAAGACGTTTATCTGTGAGACGCTAACGTCTCCTGCACTTCCGGGTGCTTCTCAGAACACCGGGTCCTGCACGCTGAGCCTGGCGTCTGGGTACCACCGAGGACGGAGAGGCGGAGTGCAAGAACACCGTGGCAGAGTCGTGTTTGGTGACTGCTTTCTCGTTCTCATCACCGTCCTCTCCGAAAGTTGAACCAGTTTCAGAGCGCATCTGGCAAGGGTCAGGCACGGGGAGCATCCTCACCAGCCTACAGCCCAGAAGGGAGGCACCCTGAGAAAGAAGCATGGAAGGAAAGAACGGTGCAGCCGAGAGAACAGCGCCGCACACTGTGGAGCTTCCAGAAACACCAGGGTGTGATGTACCGCAATAGTCATTCAACTTCGGGTGACTTGTGTGTCATAGGATTGCAGCTCAGGCGTGCGCCACACCACCCTAAGTCAAAGGGAGGCTTGGGCAAGTCACTCAGCCTTTCTGAGTTTCAGTTTTCTTGTCTGTAAAATGGAAGTGATATCCACCTACGCAGAGCTGTTGGGGGCAACGAAAGCAGATGCCACTTCAAACCTAGCCCCGAACGCTTCCTATAGATAAAGGTTTATGGAAAATTCGTAGCTCACAGCCAAAAATTGCAACACATGAGAATAAAACCCAGCAGAAGTAAGAGACAGCAGATCAAAACCACAAAGACTTCAAAATTGAAATGATCAAATCTAAAACATAATATAAATATGTTTAATAAAGAAATAAAAGCGAAACTTAAAACACGATTAGGGGATTCATAAGAAATGACAAACACGTTTTGAAAAAAGAATTTCTAGAAATGAAAAATGTAATTACTAAAATTTAAAACTCTTTGTGTGTTGAGTAGCTACATTGATTTCAGACAAAGTTGACTTTGGAGCAAAGAAAAGCTCCGGAATAGAAAGGGGCATTACATTCTGATAAAAAGGATCAGGCCAGGCGCGGTGGTTCACACCTATAATCCCAGCACTTTGGGAGGCCAAGGCTGGTGGATCATGAGGTCAAGAGATCGAGACCAGCCTGGTGAAACCCGTCTCTACTAAAAATACAAAAATTAGCCAGGAGTGATCACACCCACCTGTAATCCCAGCTACTCAGGAGGCTAAGGCAGGAGAATCGCTTGAACCCGGAAGGCAGAGGTTGCAGTGAGTCGAGATCGTGCCACTGCACTCCAGCCTGGGTGACAGAGCGAGACTCCATCTCAAAAAAAAAAAAAAAAGGATCAATTCACTACTGACACCACAAAAACCCCAAATGTTTATCACCTAAGAGCAGAGCTTCAAAAGACATAAAGCTTGCAGATTGACAGAACTGAAAAAAGAAACAGATAAATCCATAGTTAACAGTTGGAAACTTCAACACTCCTCCCTCAATAATAGAACTAATAGAAATCATCAAGGATAGAGAAGAACTGAACAATACCATTATCATCTGGATCTACGACACATTTAGAACATTCTGCCAACCAGGGGTGG
Source organism: Macaca nemestrina (assembly GCF_043159975.1). Classification (NCBI taxonomy): domain Eukaryota; kingdom Metazoa; phylum Chordata; class Mammalia; order Primates; family Cercopithecidae; genus Macaca; species Macaca nemestrina. The sequence goes on along the minus strand of NC_092136.1, from coordinate 5,116,595 downwards.
TGGCTCTTGCCTGCAATCCCAGCACTTTGGGCAGCTGAGGAGGGAGGATTGCTTGAGCTCAAGAGTTGAGGCTGCAGTGAGCTGTGATCACATCACTTCAACAGAGTGAGACCCTGCCTCAAAAAAAAAAAAAAAAAAAAAAAAAATTCTACCCAAAAAAGCATAAAACATAGTTTTCGATTGCACATGGAGTGTTCACCAAGACAGACTGTATTATGTCATAAAACAAACCTTAATAAAGGTAAGGGAATTTAAATTATACAAAATATGTCCTATATTGCAATTAAACTACCAATTAATAACAGAAAAATAAGATTCAAGCACTTGGAAGTTAAACACCACACTTTGAAATAATGTTTGACTCAAAGTCTCAAGAGAAACTGAAAAACATTTTGAACTCAACATAAATGAAAATACAACATGTCAAAATGTATGAAAAGCAACTACAGCAGTGCTTAGAGGGAAATTTATAGTATTAAATGCTATTATATATAAGAAAAGAAGAAACATCTCAAATCAATAAGCTAAGCTTTTATTCATAAGAAACTACAAAAGGAAGAGAAAAATAAATCCAAAGTAAACAGAAGGAAGGAAATAATAAAGAACAAAAATCAATGACGTTGAAATCAGAAAAACCAAAGAGAAAAATCAATAAAACCAAAATATGGCTCTTTAAAAAGATCGATAAAATTGATGAAGCTTTAGCAAGCTAACAAAGAAAAGAGAACACCTCACAGACATTAATAATGATTAAAAAGAATACTATGTACAATTCTATATACCTAAATTCTATATCTTAGACAAAATGAATGAATTTCTTGGGCACAAACTACCAAAATTCATCCAAGATTAAATAAATAACTTGAATACTCCTATAACTATTAAACACATTTAATTCATAGTTTTCTATTTGTTTTCAAAAAATAAATCTCTAGTCCCACGTGGTTTCACTGGCTAATTCTACTAAACATTGAAAGAAGAAATAACATTGATTGTTACCCAGAAAATAAAAGATAAAAGACTACTTCCTGACACATTATATGAGCATTGCCTCAAAAGTGGAAAAAGAATGTACTAAAAAGGAAAACTACAGACCAGATTCCTACATAAACATAAACACAAAAGTCTTCAACAAAATATCAGTAAATAAAGTCCAGCATTATATGAAATACACCACCACCCAGTGAGGTTTATTCTCAGAAGGCAAGGCTGGTTCAGTACTCAAATATCCATCAGTGGAATCCACCTTATCAATGACCTAAAGAAACACCATATGATCATTTCAATAGACACGGAAAAAGCATTTAACAAAATGAAGCATCCATTCATAATAAAGTTCTCAGCAAAATACGAATAGAAGGGAACTTCTTCAATCTGATAAAGGACATCCACAAAAATCCTACAGCTAGCATCATACTTCATAAGGAAAGACTTTCCCCCAAAGATTGGGAACAAGGCAAGGATAGCCATTCTCATCATTCTATTCAACATCATAGTAGAAATCTTAGCCAACAAAATAAGGCGAGAAAAAAGAAATGAAAGGCTTGCAGATTGGAAAGAAATAAAACTGTCCCTGTCCTCAGGCAAAATAACTACACTGAAAAATCCCAAGAAATCTATATTTAAAAAAAAAAAAATACTCCTAGAACTAATAAGCAGGTTTGCAAGGTCCTAAGATAGAAGATCACCACACAAAAATTAATCTTATTTCTATATACGAGCAATGCAAAACTGGAGTGATTTTTTTTTTTTTTTCAATTTTTTGAGATGGAGTCTCGCTCTGTTGCCCAGGCTGGAGTACAACGGGGTGATCTCGGCTCACTGCAACCGCCACTTCCTGGGTTCAAGCAATTCTCTTGCCTCAGTCTCCTGAGTAGTTGGGATTACAGGCACCCGCCACCATACCCAGCTAATTTTTGTCTTTTTAGTAGAGACGGGGTTTCGCCATGTTGATCAGGCTGGTCTCAAACTCCTGATCTCATTATCCACCTCGGCCTTCCAAAGTACTGGGATTACAGGTGTGAGCCACAGAACCTAGCCTGTTTTTTTGTTTTTTGTTTGTTTTTCTTTGTTGTTGTTGTTTGTTTGGTTTGTTCATTTGTTTGTTTTTTGAGACAGAGTCTCACTCTATCACCCAGGCTAGAGTGCAGTGACACGATCTCAGTTCGTTGCAACCTCTGCCTCCCAGATTTAAGCGATTCTTCTGCCTCAGCCTCCCGAGTAGCTGGGATTACAGGCGCATGCCACCACGCCCAGCTAATTTTTGTATTTTTAGTAGAGACAGGGTTTCATCATGTTGGCCAGGCTGGTCTCGAAATCCTGACCTCAGGCGACCCACCCGCCTCAGCCTCCCAAAGTGCTGGGATCACAGGCGTAATCCGGCCAAATGGAGTGATTTTTAAAAAAGATTCCATATCACAAATTATCAGATGCAACACACACAATACTTATAAGGAAATTTAGAGTTCTAAATGATGAGTAATAAATCACATACGAGTCAGCTTTATCCCAGGAATACTAGCCTGATTTGTGCAAGTCTGTTAATTAGATTTAAATCTATCAATTAGATCTAAAAATCTAATTAATATAATTTGCCACAATAACAGATTAAAAAAGAAAAATCAAATGATATCTTAGTAAATGCAAAAGAAAGCATTCAGTAAAAGTCCATATCCAATCATGGTTTAAAAATTTTAGCAAAATAGGAATAGAAGGGAATTTCCTTCATCTGATAAAGAGTCTCTCCCAAAAATAACCTGCAATAGCCATCACACTGGAGAAAAGCTAAAAGCATTCCTGTTAAGACCGCGTTCCAGACTCTTCCGTATTAACACCAAACTGGAGCTGCTAACCTGTGCAGTAAGACACGAAAAGAAAATGTAAAGGAAGAAAGATGCAGGGTAAACTCTTATTAGTTACAAATGAAAATACTGTCTACATAGAAACCTGAAAAGAACCTATGGAAAAGTATTAATAAGACATTTAAATAAGGTAGGTGGGTACAAAACCAGCATATAAACCTCAATTGCATTTCTATAAAGCAGCAACAACTAGCAAACACAAGTTTTAAAAAGATGCCATTCACAACAGCAACAGCAACAAACACAGGTATATGATGCGTACATATACGTAAATAACCTGGGAATAAATCTAACAAAGATGTATCCAAATTGAGCTTTTTTTTTGAGACAGATTCTCACTCTGTTGCCAGGCTGGAGTGGAGTGGTGCGATCTTGGCTCACTGCAACCTCTGCCTCCCAGGTTCAAGTGATTCTCCCGGCTCAACCTCCTGAATAGTTGGGATTACAGGCATGCGCCACCACGCCCGGCTAATTTTTGTATTTTTAGTGGAGACGGGGTTTCACCATGTTGGCCAGGATGGTCTCGCCCTCTTGACCTCATGATCCCCCTGCCTCGGCCTCCCAAAGTGCTGGGATTACAGGCGTGAGCCACCGTGCCTGGCTGAGCATGTTTTTTGATAAAAGACTCAGTATCATAAAGGTATTGATTCTCCCCTAAATTGTATATAGATTCAGCATGGTTCCAGTACAAAAAGAAATGCTTCCACTCTTTGATGTATTTCAGTGAAGTTCCATCATTTTCACCATAGAGGGATTATTACTTACTTGCCCTGTGATCTTGGACAAGATCTTGAGTTTTCTCAGCTGAGAAAACAAAAGGATGGGAACAGATGATCCCTAACGCCCCCTCCTGTGCTGAAAATCTAAGACCCTTCAGGAGGAAGAGGCAGGTGAGGCACATCTGACACTTCGGCGTGGCTCCTGCTGAGGGACATGAAATGATAAACCAGGCTGGGGTGGGTCTAAGACTCCACCCTATGACCTTGGCATCTAATAGGAGGTAAAATGGAAAGCAAATCATGACACGTCTCAAACATTATGTAATCATTGTAAATAGCTTTTAAAGGATTACATAGACACGGAAAATATTCACGACATGTTAAGTGGGAGAAAATCGCACACATCCTATAATTACAATTCTAAAGGCAAAGACAAGATCCAGGAGGCAAGGCTGCCCAAACTCTTTAAGTTTTACGGTTTGATCCTGTTGAGAAGCACAATAATGACCAATGAGGAGAAAGAGCATCAGTAAATGCTCCCGCTTTCTAAGCCCTCTGGTAGGAAGTCTTTATTTGCTTCCCGGAGTCAGGACTGGGGCATTGGGGAGTTCAGGCCAAGGATTTGGGGTAGTGGGTGTTTCAGGCCTAGGATTTGGGGTAGCGGGTGTTTCAGGCCTAGGATTTGGGGTAGCGGGTGTTTCAGGCCTAGGATTTGGGGTAGCGGGTGTTTCAGGCCTAGGATTTGCTTCCTGGCGAGGAGCATGTGTCTGGGAGCCAGGGATGCTTCACCTTTGTGCCTGGCCTCCTAGGAACATCACCAGATCCCGGTCTGTCTGTCTGTCTGGGACAGTGCACATGTTCCCAGCCCACAGGCCTCAGGCTGAGTTGATGCTCCTGGGAGCACTTTTACTTCCTGCCAAGTCTCTTCCTGTGTCCTGGTTGCTTACTTATCGCTGTCTCACCCTAGAAGGCAAGTGCCCAAGGCCAGGGCCGAGTTTGCCTTGTTCAGAGCTGCGTCCCCAGCATTCCTGTTCCACAGATGTTTGTTGAATGACTGAATGAATGTGTATGGGAATCAGAAGCACTGGGAGGGAGCAAAGGCCAGGGTTTTGGTAGAAAGTTCCAGATTATAAGTCTGAGGGTGCTGGCCCTAGAAAGCCCCAAGGTCCCTCCCTCATGTCCTAGATCATGGCTACTCTTAAGTCTGACAACGTCACGTGCTCTGGGCCGTGGCTTCCAATGTCAGGATGAGGCCAGCCAGGTCCCAGTCATGTCTCCGGCCTTGACCTGGATTAGTCCTCTATATGTCAGACCCAGGCCCTCTGCTTAGGTCCAAGTATGTGAAGATGAAGTCAGTCCTTCCACTACCCGGCTCCAGTCCCTGGCCAGGCCCAACCCCAGGTAGACCTTCGCCAGACACCTCTTCCCCTGTAAAAGCTCCGGAGAAACTTGCTGGGGCTCTGCCACCAGGCCCTTCCCCACCGCCAGGCCCCGCCCTCCCAGGGTCCACCACCTGCCCTCCTGGGTCTTACTTTGAGGGCTCCCTGTTTCAGATGGTCCCCTGCGGTGAAGTCCTGTCTTGGCCAAAAAGGGTGCATGCACGGTGATCAAGCCGTGAGGCCTGGTTGTGGATGTGGCGTGGGGGTGCCTGTGCCGGGGCCAGAACACAGCAGCCACGTTCCTCCGCACACGCACACAGCAGTAGCTGAGGTTGGCCCCATGCTGTCACGGGTGTTCTCACCTGTGCCTCTCCACAGTCGGGAAGCAGGAAAGTGAGGGTCATCCGCAGTTCTAGATGAGCCCAAGGTGATGGGACCGCAAGTGGAGGGGCGGGACCTAGAGCCCGGGCTCCCGTCTCCCTGCCCAGGGCCCTCCCAAGGGCGCAGCCTGTGTGCATTGCTGTGTTGCTGTCACCTCCCTGCAGGAGCCAGAGGAGTGAGGACAGCCCCTTTGAGCCAACACTAAGAATGAATGTATGGGAATCAGAAGAAGATGAGCAGGCCGAGTTGGTGACAGGGGCCATATTGCCCCGCTTGCATGTCCATCCACTGGCCCCTGACTCCTCTCCCTGCTCCATATCCCTCTCTGTCACTGGCCCCACTCCCACCTGGGAAAGCAAGATTTGTGCAGGCAACCTCATTCCCCCCGCTCCTGCCTGGCCAGAGCCCACCACTGCACCACAGGACAAACACAGAGGCTGCGGAGCGAGACGCTTTGTGTGTCTCATGAGGCTTAACAACGGTGGTGACCCCCGAGAAGACGCAATAAAAAAGACAACCTAATTTTGAAATTGGCAGAGGGATCCGAACAGACATTTCTCCAAAGGAGCTATACAAATGGCCCACAAGCCCATGAAAAGATGCCCAACAGTGCTCCGTGCATCTTGCAAAAAAAACCTTTTTAAAACCCAGCTAGGAGGCCGGGCGCGGTGGCTCAAGCCTGTAATCCCAGCACTTTGGGAGGCCAAGACGGGCGGATCACGAGGTCAGGAGATCGAGACCATCCTGGCTAACACGGTGAAACCCCGTCTCTACCAAAAAAAAAAAAACAAAAAAAAAACCCAGCTAGGAAATTCGGAGTCAAATCTGGAATTTCACGCTGGCAACATTAGCTCAGGGAAGCGGTGGGGCAGCCCTGGGGCAGCTGAGCCATGCAGGAACGAGTGTCCCGCGAAACATCAGCTGTCAAAGGCCCAGCTGACCTGGGAGGGTCATGCTGCTTCTGCCTCAGTGCCGCCCTACCCTGGGCAGCTTCAGGATTCCAGAGGGGTCATGCGCTCTGAGGAGCGACCCTAAATGTGGTAGAGGGATGCAGTGACTGCTCAAAGCAAGCGGGACAGATCCCTGGAGGGCCAGCCCCTTGCCGTAGGTGAAAGGCGCTTCTGGTCTCCTGTTCTGGGTCAGAGGAAGGGCTGAAAAACTGGAGCAGAGGACTGTTCCAGCCCCTTCCCTGTCCTCGGATCCTCCTCCAGGGCTGCCAGCTGTTCTGTGCTCATTCCATCCATGCCTACGGGATCTGTCTCTGAATTTTCCTGCATGACCCCGTCAATCCAGGGGATGGAAAAAGGAAGGCAGAAGATTTGCCCTGAATCCTGGAAAAGAGTTCAAAAGTGTGCTAGCCTACCATTTCCCCGGGGATATTTTGTAGATAGCCTCCCCACTGCCTTTTTTTTTTTTTTTTTTTTGAGACAGAGTCTCGCTCTGTCGCCCAGGCTGGAGTGCAGTGGCACGATCTCGGTCCACTGCAACCTCCACCTCCCAGGTTCAAGCAATTCTCCTGTCTCATCCTCCCGAGTAACTGGGACTACAGGCGCCCACCACCACACCCGGCTAATTTTTGTATTTTAGTAGAGATAGGGTTTCACCATGTTGGGCAGGTTGGCCTCGAACTCCTGACCTCAAGTGATCCGCCCACCTCAGCCTCCCAAAGTGCTGGGATTACAGGCGTGAGCCACCCCGCCTGGCCGATATCCCACTTTGCTAAAGGCTTGTGTGATCTAATATATTTGGAAAACACTAGTGCTATTTTTTGGTTTTTTTTTTTTTTAAAAGGCTTTTTGTTGTTGTTGTTGTTGTTGCAAGTCTACACAGATCCCTGAATATGCAAAACTGCCCTGGATTTTTCTAAGAGAAACATCTGCACCATTTCACAAACTCACTTTTTGGAGGGACTTTATCTCAGCGAACCATGAGGGATCAGCATTCCATGAAAAATACATCAGGGAATCCCAATCTAGCCCTGTTCCTTCATCTTGCAGATGGAGAGAACAAGGCAAGAGGTAGCGGTAGACAGCCGATTAAGGCCACATGGAGAGCCAGGACGAGGGCCCTGGTCCCCAGATGGCTGTCTCTCAGTTCCTTCCCCTGTTCTTACATCATTGGCCGGGCTAGTGCACAATGAAAATGCAAGACCCCTTGTTCAAACCCTAGCAAGATTTCAAGATGGTGATCGCAGGACATTGCAGCAGGTGCAGGCCCGTCTGGGCACGCTCGGCTCGCCTGTGCAGCCGGCCCTGCTCCCTCAGCAGCCCAGAAGGGCCCTAGCAGACATTACCCTAAGCACAAACCCGAACACCCCAGCTCTGCTCCTCATTAGCCCAGCCACCTGGGATACAGCACGCAGTCTCTCTGAGCCTCAGTTTCCACTTCCTGAAAGTGAGGTTGTAATGCCACCTGTCTCACGGCTGTGGAGGAGTGGTTGTACAACACTGCAAACAGAAATCAGGGCTGGATGCGGTGGCTCACACCGGTAATCCCAGCACTTTGGGAGGCCGAGGCAGGTGGATCACCTGAGGTCAGGAGTTTGAGACCAGCCTGGCCAACATGGCAAAACCCAGTCTCTACCAAAAGTACAAAAAAATAGCCGGGCGTGGTGGTACATGCCTGTAATTCCAGCTACTCAGGAGGCTGAGACAGAGAATTGCTTGAACCCAGGAGGTGGAGGTTGCAGTGAGCTGAGATCATTGCACTCCAGCCTGGGCGACAGAGCAAGACTCAAAAAGCCTTATTCAAAATTTAAAAAGATCCAAGCCTGTGCCTAGAGGGGCCAGGCCTGCCCACGTCTTGGATTCTGGAGCTTCAAAAATACCCTCCGCCTTTGGCCTGGGGTCTTTTTTCACTTGTATTGCTATAAAGGAATACCTGAGGCTGAGTAATTGATAAGAAAGAGGTTCATTTGGCTCATGGTTCTGCAGGCTGTACAGGAATCATAGTGCTGGCATCTGCTTCTGGGGAGGCCTCAGGAAGCTTCCCCTCACCTTGGCAGAAGGCGAAGAGGAGCTGGCAAGAGAGGAAGGAAGAGAAAGCAGAGGGGCCAGACCCTTCAACCACTAGTTCTCACATAAACTAATAGTGAGAACTCACTCATTACCAGGAGAACGCACCAAGTCATTCACGAGGGATCTGCCTCCATGACCCAACCCACCAGGACCCTCCTCCAAGCTTGGGGGTCAAATTCCAACATGGGATTTAGAGAAGACATAGGAACCGTACCCGAAACATGGCAGCTGGATGCTTCTGAACACACTGAGGGTGACTGCTACCAAGGGGGCAGAGTAAAGTCACAACACCCGCCTGCAGGTTCACCTCCCGTACCAGGCACTTTACAGCGTCATTTCTGATTCCTGGGTAACACGGCCACAGACATAGGAGCCTAGACTCAATTCCAAATCCATCTGCTCTGAGGATTCCATCCCCTCCTCTACATGGGGCGTTTAGTTTCCCACCTTACTTAAATCTTCTCTGCACTAAGTAAACTCGGTGAGAAAGACAGTATGCCCAGTGTCTGGATACAGCAAGGGCTAAATGCATTTGACAGTTATTGCTAGTACCATTCTGAGTCCTGTTCTGTCACCCAGGCTGGAGTACAGTGGCAAGATCTCGGCTCAGTGCAACATCTGCCTCCTGGGTTCAGGCGATTCTCCTGTCTCAGCCTCCCAAGCAGCTGGGATTACAGGCACATGCCACCATGCCCGACTAACTTTTGTATTTTTAGTAGAGATGCAGTTTGACCATGTTGGCCAGGCTGGTCTCAAACTCCTGACCTCAAGTGATCCACCTGCCTTGGCCTCCCATGGTGCTGGGATTGCAGGCGGCAGCCTCCGTGCCCAATCGGTATCATTATTAGGTGGTTATTTTGGGTGCTGTTTGGGACTTGTAGCGTAATATAATTTTTCTCATTGATTTTTACATGTATCACAGCACCACTGCTTTCCCACCATAACCTTGGGCAAGTCCTGTCACCCCTCTCTGCCTCAGTTTCCCGTCTGTGAAATGTCCCTCATGTAAGCACCCATCTCAGAGGGTTGCTGAGCTGATTAAATCAACTACTACATGGAAAACTCCTGGGAGAGCGTTCGGCAGAAAGAAGATGTTTTGATAAATGTTGGCTATTCTTAGTATCTATGCCATGTAGGACAAGCTTACAAGTCTAACTGGGCGGCAGTCTTAGCTTGTTCGTTCACTCTGTGCCTGCATAGCTCATTCCCTAGGCCTCCTTAAAGCCAAACCAGGCACACATGGATGTGTTAGTCTGAGATCCTTTGGCCACCTGTCTCCTAGGGGGTCCAGGAAAGGGTTCCATATGAACCAGCTGCATCTGGTAGATAGAGGCACCCCAAACACTGGTCTCACCACTGTCATCCAGTGCTTTCTTGTCTGGTCTCTGCAGGTTCAGTGGAAATCTCTGACTTTTTCCTCCCACGTTCTGCTCCTTGCCTGTGTCTGAGAAATAATAACTCATTCTCAAACTAGGAAGAAGCTAAGGCCATGTGGGCCTCTTCTGTCCTTATGAAACAACACCCCGAACCCAACAAAGCGCTCTCTTTTCTTTCTCTGATTTTCCTTCCGCTCCCACAGCCTCTCCCACCACCACATCTGTCTGTTGTCTGTCACGTCACATCATCTAAGTATGAGGATGCTTTTTGATCTACCAGTTACGTGATAAGAATAAAGACTTTCCTAAAACGACTTTATGTGGTGCCGTTAAAAGAACACAAACCTAGAAAGTAATTTCTTCTGGGCCTCACACATAACGCCACATCTGGGAAGTGACGGCTGTGGGGTTTCTCTCCCTCCCGGGTCCCTCTCAGATCAGCCCTGGATGCCGAGCGTCAGGGGTTGTGGGAGCAAGGGGGAGGGATGGGAAATGTATCCATTTCTATGAAAAATTGAACAAAAGAAGACTCAGTTCTCCAGTGCGGCAATGAAGCCTCGGCCAGCAGACATCCATCTGGGTACCTAAAGGCTTATTTTTAAGTCCGTGGATGTGTCTCATAAAAAAGGGTTCGCCTGGTCAGGAAGTGGCTGAGGGCTTTTTAGGAGGGCCAGGCCAACACACAAAGGGGAGACAGAGGCACACATAGCAGCCTCAGAGCCCTGGCTCTTTGTCATTCCTGGGTCCAAGGCAAGGATCCTTCACCAGAGAAAGAGCCCCGGGGCTGAAGGGGCCTTGGGATCTGCAGCTGAGATGGGCCAGACAGATAGCCTTGGGTTCTCACAAAGGACGTTCCTGCTCAATAGGGCTCTCCCAGCGACTCCTGTGCTGTTCTCGGAGGTCCTGCCCCACACTCCCCTAACACGGGCAAAAAGAGGCCAGGCACCCATAAGGAGATCCTGCGTTTTCCTGTTTTCTCTTCAAATGCTCTGGCTCTGCATTTTTTTTTCTCTCTTTTATTCAGATGAAAATCACATGACATAAAAATTACCATTTTAAAGTGAAAAATTACTGTCTAGTCCCAAACCATTTTATCAGCCTTTCCAGAAACATCCATTCATTAGCAATTACACACCCTACCCCCAGCCTGGAGGCCACCAATCTACTCTCCGTCTCTACGGATTGGCCTAATCTGAACATTTCACAGAAATAGAATTGTACAGTATGTGGTCTTTTGTGTCTAACTCCTTCCTTCTCTTCCTTTCCTTCCTTCCTTCCCTTCCCTTCACTCCCCTCCCCTCCCCTCCCCTCTTTCTTTCTTTCATTTTTTGAGACAATGTCTTGCTCTGTTGCCCAGGCTGGAGCGCAGTGTCATGATCTCGGCTCACTGCAGCCTCCACCTCCCAAGTGCAAGCAATTCTCCTGCCTCAGCCTCCCTGGTAGCTGAGATTAGAGGTGTGTGCCACCAAACCCAGCAAAGTTTTGTATTTTTCGTAGTGATGGGGTTTCACCATGTTGCCCAGGCTGATATCTAACTCCTGAGCTCAAGTAATTTGCCCACCTCGGCCTCCCAAAATGCTAGGACTACAGGCATAAGCCACCATGCCTGACCTAAAAAATGTGTATCTTAATTTTAAAATATCGCTGAAAAGTGCTAACAATCACCCGAACCTTCAGCAGGTCGTAATCTTTTTGCTGGTTACGGGGTCTTGCCTCGATGTTGATGGCCGCTGGTTGATCAGGGTGGTGGTTGCTGAAGGCTGGGGTGGCTGTGGCAATTTCTTAAAACAAGATAACAATGAAGTTGGCTACCTTGATGACTGACTCACTCTTTCAGGAAAGATTTCTCTGTAGCATGCAATGCTGTTAGATAGCATTTTATCCACAGTGGAAATTCTTTCAAAATTGGAGTCAATCCTCTCAAACTCTGCCCTGCTTTATCCACTCAATGTATGGAATATTCTAAATCCTGTGTTGTCATTTCAACAATGTGCATAGACTTTTCACTAGGAGTAAATCCCATCTCGATAAATGACTTTCTTTGCTCATCCACAAGAAGCAACTCCTCACTCATTCAAGTTTTCTCATGAGATTGCAGGTACCCAGTCCCATCTTCAGGCTCCACCTCTAATTCTAATTCTCTTGCTGTTTCCACCACATCTGCAGTGAATTCCTCCACTGAAGCCTTCCTTGAAAGCCTCAAAATCATCAATGAGGTTTGGAATCAACTTCCAAACTCCTGCTAGTGTTGATATTTTCACCTTCTCTCATGAATCATGAGTGTTCTTAATGGCATCTGGAATGATGAATCCTTTCCAGAAGGTTTTTAATTTACTTTGCCCAGATCTGAGGAATCACTGTCTAAGGCAGCAATAGTCTTGTGAGATGCATTAGATGTTTCTTAAATAATGAGACTTGAAAGTTGAAATGACTCCTTTATCCATGGGCTACAGGATGGATGTCATGCTTTCAGGTATGATTACATTAATGTCAACATAAATCTCCTTGCACATCTCTACCAGAGCACATGATTGAATGACCAGGCACCGTCAATGAACAGTAATATTTTGAATGGGATGTTTTTTCTGAGCAGTAAGGTCTCAACGGTGGCCTTAAAATATTCAGTAAACCATGCTGTAAACAGATACGCTGTCATCCAGGCTCTGTTATTCGGTTTATAGAGCACAGACAGAGTAGATATAGCATAATTGTTAAGGGTTCTAGAATTTTTGGAATGGCAAATGAGTGTAGGATTCAATTTAAAGTCATCAGCTGCATTAGCCTCTAACAGGAGAGTCAGCCTGTCCTTTGAAGCTTTGACTTCTTCTCTAGCTATGAAAGTCCTAGATGGCATCTTCTAGAAAGCTGTTTTGTCTACATTGAAAACCTGTTGTTTAGTGTAGCCACCTTCCTCAACGGTCTCAGCGAGGTCATCTGGGGAACTTGCTGCAGCTTCTCCATCAGCACTTGCTGCTTCACCTTGCACTTTTATGTTATGAAGATGGCTTCTTTCCTTAACCTCATGTACAACCGCCCCTGGTTTCCTTCTTTTCTTCTGCAGCTTCCTCTCATCTCTCAGCCTTCAAAGAATTGAAAGCTGGGTGTGGTGGCTCATGCCTGTAATCCCAGCACTTTGGGACACCAAGGTGGGTGGATTGCTTGAACTCAGGAGATCAAGACCAGCATGGGCAACATGGTGAAACATCGTCTCTAGAAAAAACACAAAAATTAGCCAAGTGTGGTGGCACACGGCTGCCACCACACTTAGGAGGCTGAGGTGGGAGGATCAATTGAGTCTGGGAGGCGGAGGTGGCAGTGAGCCAAGATCAAGCCACTGCATTACCTCTGTTACTCCAGCCTGGGTGACAGGGCTAGACCCTATCTCCAAAAAAAAAAAAAAAAAAAAAAAAAAATTAAATTAAATTAAATTAAAAAAGAAGAATTGAAGAGAGTTAGGGCCTTGCCTTGGGTTAGGCTTTGGCTGAAGGGAATGTTGTGCCTGGTTTGATCTATCCAGAACACTCAGACACTCTCCAGATCAGCAATATGGCTGGTTCACTTTCTTATCATCCATGTGTCCACTGGAGAAGCACTTTTAATTTCCTTCAAGAACTTCCTTGCGTTCACAACTCGGCTAACTGGTGTAAGAGGCCTCGTTTTCTGCCTAGCTCAGCTTTCAACCTGCCTTCCCCACCGAGTAACCTTTGATTTAAAGTGAGAGGGATGCAACTCTTCCTTTTGCCTGAACACTTAGAGGCCATGATAAGTTTGAAATATCACGATCATTTCCAAAATATGACATGGAGATACAAACTTGAGCACATGTTGTTGGGAAAAGTCAATAGACTTGCTCTACCCAGAGTGGCAAACCTTCAATTTATAAGAAACACAACATCTGTGAAGCACAATAAAGTGAAGTACAATAAAACGAGGTATGCTTGTACCAGTGTTTCATTTCTTTTTCATGGCTGAATAATATTCCATCCTATGGACAGAACACATTTTGTTGATCTGCTCATCCACGGGTGGACGTTTGTGCTGTTCCCACCTTCAGGCTGCTATAAACAATGCTGCTGTGGACACTTGTGTACATGTGTTGTTTCAACACCAGTTTTAAGCTCTTTCGGGCATATACCTAGGAGTGGAATTGCTTGTCACATGGTCATTCCATGTTTACCTCTGTTATGGTTTTTTTTTCCTCTTTTGGCTCCGTTTTCCCAAAACCTCAAGATGTTCCTTCCTCAGTGAGGTATCTTGACATGTACTCATTGGGGTCCAGTTGTGTTATTTGGACCTCTTTGGGGACCCACCTATACCCTGAAGATGCTGGAGTTACTATTCCTAAAAAGGAAACCCCAGGTCTGCTCCCAGGTCAGGGGCAGGGCTGCAGCTGGTGGGGGTGCCTTTTGTAGCTTTCAGTGCTATTGCCTCTTGGATTCTTTGCCTTTGCTGTCAGGGGTCAGGTCGGGCCCAGGGAGGGTCTCCCTTCTTGCAGGACCCACTGCCTTCATGGATCATGACCCAGGACAGTCACCACTGCCACCCATTCAGGGCCTGTTGCGGTGGCCCCTCTGAGTCAAGAGCCACTGGAGTCACTGGGAACCTCCCAGCCAAATCAAGACTGCCCATGAGTCCTCTGGGAGCCCTGTCCACCTGCTGACTTTGTTACCCAGGACATGAAGAGAACTCGGAACATAAAAAGGCCTAGAGCCCATGGGCCTAACCATACTTTTTCTCCAAAGAATGGGACCTGTACTGACAAAGGAGCCCAGTTACAATGGGAAAGAAATGGGGGGCCAGGCGTGATCCCTGAAAGGCCTCTGTGCCATCATGGCAGCTCCCAGAGTTGCAGAGGAGGGAAGCAAATGAAACTTCATCCTCAATATCTACTTCCTGATACACCAGCCATGGCCCTGGGATTTGAAATGCAAAGGAGGTTCCAGTGCAGCGGGGCTGGGGGCTGGGGGCTGGGTGTTTGGAGCAGGGACCTGACTGGGAGTTTGGGCAAAGGCCTGCCCCACATTGCAATGACCAGAGGGATCAACAAGAGGGGAGCAGCAATTGATAAATAAGTTAGCAAATGCAAAAAGTCTAACAGTCACCTTCATCTGTAGCAAATATTTATGAGACTTTGCTCTGTGCAAGATGCTGTGCTGAGAACTCCACCTATACTGTATGGTTAAATTCCCTCAACAGCCCAGGAGGCACATATATTATTATCCCTATTTTACAGAAGGAGAAACTGAGACTCAAAGAGGTTAAATCCCTTACTCAAGGCCACATGGAGCCCAAATGTTTATCCACCAAGCCATGCTGCAGCCCATGGTCCAAAGTACCCATGAGGACTCTGCCGTCATTCACTGTTTGATGATCATTCAACCATTGGACAAACCCAGTTCAGTCTTCAGAAGGGCTGGTTGGTATCACAGACTATGGCAAAAATAGAAATAAGTAGAATATAAAAAGAATAGATTTCTCAGCATTTCTTAAATTGTCATTAAAGATCAGAGGGCTCCTAGGAAATGAGGCACCCGAAGATGGTGTCCCGAGGTCACCCTCTCCGGAAGTCCGTGGTGGGGCCCCATGTGGCTGGGAGAGACCAGCACCCACGTTATTTGTCAAGTACCCAGAGGCTGGAGTGCGAGGTCCACCCTCACCTCTCAGGGAGTGCAGCCTGAGAAGTCCCTCATCCTGTTTAAGCCGGTGCTTCCTTCTCTGTTAAAAGGAGGTAGTGCCCATCATAAGTTGCACTGTGGCCCCTAAAAGCTATGTCCACGTCCTGACCCCTGGTCCCTGCAATGTGACCTTATTTGGAAAAAGGACCTTTGCAGTGACGTGAAGGCTCTTAAGAGTTGAGATCATCCAGGCTTAACAGGGTGGGCCCTAAATCCCCTGACAAGTGTCCTAGGAAGAGGAGAGACGAGGGGGAGGCCATGGGAAGAGGAGGCAGAGGTGAGAGTCATGCGTCCACAAGCCACAGAATGCCAGGAATTGTCGGCAGCCACAAGAAGTCGGGAGAGAGGCCTGGAGGAGATTCCTTCCTGGAGCCTCCAGAAGGAACCTTCCCTGCAGACACCTTAATTTCGGGTTTCTAGGCAGCAGAACTGTGAGAGAAGAGATTCCTGCAGCTTTAAGCCTGCAGGTTTGTGGTCATCTGTTAGGATAGCCCCAGGACACTCACAGCCCCCCAGGACTCAAATGTGCACTCATACAGCATAGACTCACGTTGAAGCAGGTGTAGACTCACGTAGGAGCAGGTGGTCCACCTGCCCTGGTAGGCTCTTGACTGCCTCTACCCGAAACCTCCCAAATGTGCATGTCTGCCCTTTGATTTAGAACTTCCCCCTCTGGGAATTTATTCTAAGGAAATGAGCAGACGATGTGCAAAGATGAATGCACAAGATCATCAAGACGGAATGATCATCATGGTGGGATTATTTAAAGTAGAAAAAAGGAGAAAACAGCTCCAATACATTGGTTAAATATGTTGGGATATATCTATTCCAGGGAAAACTATGAATCCATTTAAAGTGATCAAGTAGATGGATTTTTTTTGACATGCAGAGATGTTCATTGTGTGTGTGTGTGTGTGTGTGTGTGTGTGTGTGTGTGTGTGTATATATATATATTTGTTGTTGTTGTTGTTGACACAGAGTTTCATTCTTGTTGCCCAGGCCGGAGTGCAATGATGCAATCTTGGCTCACTGCAACCTCCACCTGCCAGGTTCAAGTGATTCTCCTGCCTCAGCCTCCCGAGTAGGAATGGGGTCACCATGCCTTTTTTATCTTTTTATTTTTATTTTTAGTAGAGATGGGGTTTCACCATGTTGGTCAGGCTGGTCTTGAACTCCTGACCTCAGGAGATCCACCCGCCTCAGCCTCCCAAACTGCTGGGATTACAGGCATGAGCCACTATGCCCAGCCCATTGTATATTATTAAGTAAATGTATGATTCCAATTAGCTGACTTTTAGGAAAATGCAAAACCACAGAGAATTACTAGATCACTGGCTGCCGTAGTCTGGGGGTTAGAAGGGATGATGAGGTGGACAGAGCACAGGGAATTTTTAGGGCAGTGAACCAATTCTGTGTGATACTGTAAAGGTGGACACAGCACATTATGCTCCGAACCCACAGAATGCACAGCACCAAGAATAAAACTTAATGTGAACTACAGACTTCAGTTAATAATAATCTATCAATACTGGTTCACTAATTGAAACAAATGTACCACAGCAATGCATGATGTTAATAATGGGGGAACTGTGTGCTTCAGAGGGAGTTACACAGGAGTACTCTGTACTCTCCGTTTAGTTTTTTTGTGAATCTAAAAATGTTCTAGACCCCCAAAACACAAGCAACTAAAGCAAAAATAAATAAATAAAGGACCTAGACAGACACTTCTAAAAAAAAGTGACATACAAATGACCAACAGATACATGGAAAAAATGATCATCATGACTAACAACCAGGGAAACACACATTAAAATCACAATGAGATACCACCCTACACCTGTTAGAACGGCGATTATCAGAAAGACGACAGATAACAAGTGCTGGTGAGGAGGTGAAGAAAAGAGAAGCTTTATGTACGGTGCTAATGTAAATTAGCACAGCCATTTTGGAAAGCCGTATGGCGGCTCCTCAAACAACTGAAAACAGAACAAGCATGTGATCGACAGTCCCACTTCTGGGTAGATACCCATGGGAATTGAAATCCGTATGTTGGAGAGGTGTTTGCACTGCCACATTCATTGCAGCACTATTCACAACAGCTAAGATACAGCAGCAACCGGGATGTTCATCATCAGAGGAATGGATAAAGACACTGTGATACATATACACCACCGAATACTACGCATCCTTTAAAAAGAAGGAAATCCTGACATTTGTGACAACATGGATGAATCAGGAGGATGTTATGCTAAGTGAAATAAGCCAGGCACACAAAGACAAGTACAAATACAACATGACTTTATACGTGGAATCTAAAAAAGTTGAATTCAGCCGGGAGCAGTGGCTCACGCCTGTAATCCCAGCACTTTGGAAGGCTGAGGCGGGAGGATCATGAGGTCAGGAGTTTGAGACCAGCCTGGCCAACATCGTGAAACCCTGTCTCTACTAAAAATACAAAAATTAGCTGGATGTGGTGGTGGGCACCTGTAATCTCAGCTACTTGGGAGGCTGAGGCAGGAGAATCGCTTGAACCCAGGAGGCGGAGGTTGTAGTGAGCCGAGATCACTCCACTGCACTTCAGCCTGGACGACAGAGCAAGACTCTGTCTTGGGGGAAAAAAACAATGTTTAATTCATAGAAGCAGAGGGTAGAACGGTGAGTACCAGAGGCTGGGTGCCGATGGGCATAGATGAGGCAAGGAAAGGTGTTGATCAAAGGCCATACAGTTTTCATCAGGCAGAAGTAAGCTTTAGCGATGGATTACATAGAATGGGGACTATAATAACTAATCATGCACTGGATATTCCAAAACTACCAAAAGAGTTGGTTTTAAATGTTTTCATCACAAAAAGGTAGTAAGTATATGAGGTTATCAATTTGTCAATTAGCCTGATTTAATCATTCTACCCTGTAAACATATCAAAACATCACATTGTATCCCATAAACATATCTGCAATGATTATTTGTCAATTAAAAATAAAATTTTAAGAAATGAAAATAAACATTCTAAAATAAGGACGATTAACTTTTTAAAAATAATACATCTTACAAAAAATGCACATTGAATTATCTCACTTTTTGAAGGAAATACATATCTTTCTGCAAAGAACCTGGATGCCAAGCCCCCAAGTGAAGGCAGCCCACCTGTGTGTGCTGTGATTCCAGTTGCTGTCCTTCTGCTCACTTTGTTTTCTGATCTTTTGAGACAAACAAGGACTACTTGGGCAGTAATTTTGTGTTGATTGACTTTGTAAAACGTTTGAAGGTTTTTGTTTTTGTTTTTTTTGAGATGGAGTTTTGCTCTTGTTGCCCAGGTTGGAGTGCAATGGCTCGGCTCACCGCAACCTCCATCTGCCAGGTTCAAGTGATTCTCCTGCCTCAGCCTCCCAACTAGCTTGGATTACAGGCATGCACCACCATGCCCAGATAATTTTGTATTGTTTTAGTAGACACAGGGTTTCACCATGTTGGTCAGACTGGTCTCGAACTCCTGACCTCAAGTGATCTGCCCGCCTTGGCCTCCCAAAGTGCTGGGATGACAGGTGTGAGCCATCATGCCCAGCCAAATGTTTGAACTGTTAGAACTTTATCCAATGCCTGTATGCATAAAATTTGAAGAATCAAATATTTTGACTGGCGAAAGTTCTTAAGAGTAGAAAGGACACTGGCCACACACCTGGCCCTTAGGGTTGGACTTGCACCCTGGAGACTGGAGACCCCAGACCTGGTGTTGTGGTCCCAGCCTGAGCTGCTTCCAGCTGGAGCACACCCATCCACGGCCCCAGGCTGCCCAAGGGTTTGTGCAGCTCTTGGAAATGTCAGGAATGTCCACCTGTCCCTGCAACCTGCGGGTCATGCAGCTGGTATTTCCTCAGCCCTTCCTCGAGGGCCCCTCCATGCCCTCCAATCACAACCCCAGCCCTCAAGGTGGCTGGCATGTCCCCCGGCAGACCTCGCCCATCACATAACCACCCTTGCTCGCCCATCATGGGCTACACCTGGTCACGTCGCAAAATACTCCACACAAAGACAGGCCTCAGTGCGGGGAACAGGCCCCACTTGTTCAGACAGACGAATTCAGGAAGGACAGCGAGGTTAAGTCCCTCGGCTGAAACTGTTTCCAGCGGGGCCTGCTAGTGCCCGACCTCAAAGGTGTCTGCAGAGCAACTCACATTGGCTAAGAGCAAACAAAGAACTCAGACACGAGAAAAGGGGATTTCATCTGTACACTAGAGACTGGTGTGTGTATGTGCACTCCACGTGGAAACCTGGGTGCGTGTGTGCACTCCATGTGGAAACCTGTGTATGTGTGTGCACTGCA
The DNA here is from genome assembly GCF_043159975.1 of Macaca nemestrina. NCBI lineage: Eukaryota > Metazoa > Chordata > Mammalia > Primates > Cercopithecidae > Macaca > Macaca nemestrina. The sequence continues at coordinate 5,096,865 of NC_092136.1, read as the reverse complement.
TGTGGAAACCTCTGTGTGTGTGTGCGCGCACTCCACCTGGAAACCTGTGTGTGTGTGCACTGCGTGTGGAAACCTGTGTGTGTGTGCACTGGGTATGGAAATCTGTGTGTGTGTGTGTGTGTGTGTGTGTGTGTGTGTGTGTGTATGTGTAATTGCTTTATTTTGAAAAATATTTCTGGGATACTTTTCATGCTCCATGGTGTGGCTGTGCCCACTTCTCCCCTCTGCAGAGAGGACAAAACAAAGACGGATGCATGGAAAAACACCTCATAAATTATTGTAGTCACATAAAACTTAATAAACCATTCCTTCTGATTCTTCAAAGCAATGGTTCTAACTGGGGGGAGGTTTTGCCCTCCAGGGGATCTTCAGCTGTATCTGGAGATGTTTTTGGTTGTCCCAATCTTGTGGTTAGGTGGACACTGGCATCCAGCGGTGGGGAAGCCAGGAGGCTGCAGAGTGCCGGCCCCACCCGGCACTGAACTGTCCCCCCTACCAAGAATCATCAGCCCCAAATGCCAGTAGCACGCACGCTGAAAAACCCCCTTCTGAGACTTCATGATCCCAGCTTCTGTGGTCCTAGGGTTAGCGTTTGTTTTTGCTGTTAGTTTTCAATAAGGCCCTGAGCGCCACACACAGGGCTCCCTGTGGGCGCAAATGTGTGCCTTCCCCACTCTCCTGTGGCCTTGGGAACCAGTTCTGGGCAAAGTCAAGGAAGTCGCCACCCGTCGGTGGGGCTCCCAGGAAAAGGAAACCTCCCAGAGGCTCCCTTTGAAAAAGGAAGGTGCCTCTGGCTTAGCCTGTAACCCCTGTCTCTGTTCCCTTCTTCTTGCCTGGGCAGGGATGGGTTATGGGCACTGTCTTGGAACCCTGAGGACACGCTGATGTGGAAATGGCTTTGAACACCATCCACAGACCAACGGCTCTCACCTCGCACCTCTCTCCTAGCCCTCCCTTCCCACATGCCAGTCGGCGTCTCCCCCTGTACGATCCACGGACAGGCTTCCCGGTCCTCCCCTCCAAATACGCTTCACACACACCCTCCTCCGACCCAGCTGACGGCAGCTTCTGCACATGCACCAGGATTGCTGAATCCATGGCCTACTGGTCTACTCCTCCCCTTGGGTAGGGAGGGCTCAGGGCCCCCAGTGGAGGCAGGCTGGAAGACACGGCCCCTCCGTAATGCCCTTGCTGTGACAACCTGCTCCAATGTCCCAGAGAGTCTTTTCCAGCCCTTCTTGGGCGCCCTGGGCTCTGGGCTTGCCTCCTGCCTTTTGGAGAGATGTGAGGGAGCAGGGGCTGCCAGGAAGTCACATCTTACATTCCTGCTATGGGTTAGGGGATGCTGCAGGACAGGACGGAGGGCCAGGTCCAGGTCTCAGCAGGACCATGGTCATCTATCCATCTATCTCCTGCTCTCAGAAGGGAGGTCTGGGGTAGGATCCTGGTCAACCTATCAGCAGAGAGATAGCCGGAGAATTCTGACTCTCCTTACCCACCTCATCTCCTCTTGCCAGACTCTAAGGACGGTTGCCCAGGATTCCAGAGCTGAGAGGCTGGAGATAAGCATGTGTTCCTGCCCGCTCACAGTTTAAAGTGCTGCTTCTCTTTAATTCGGGGGCATCTGCACCTCAGGAAACCCACCTGTGTGCATTCTCTCATTCCTGGGGGAGATCCCATCCTCACTTCCCACCAACCGCCAACTCAAAAAACACCTTTTCAGCCTTTTTTCCGGTTACTGCTAATGCCCAAGGGGCACCCCCAGTGGGCACCCCCAGTGGGCGCCCCCAGAGGCTGTGTGTTTTCCATTTCCTCCACTGGGCTCTCCATGATCCCATTTCACACGTGCCTGTGGGAAGTGGGAGTTTCTGTGTCAATATCATGATGACTAGACCCCAGTTCCCTGCGAGAATCAGTGCACTGTCTCGGAGTTCGGTGGCCTCGAAGCCAAAGAATTGGTTAAAACCCAACAGAGTATCTACTCTCACATCTCCAGGCCCCGTGACTGGTGGACCAGGAGAATTTGCAACCTTTAAACCAGCTCACCTGAGAGCCCAGTGAAGGTGCAAATTACTCACAAAAGCAATGCTCTTGGGATTCCTGGGTTTGGTCATCGGGGTCCACAGGTTCATGGGGCTGCAATTTAGACAGCTGGGTTTCCCAAACCCCTCCTGATCCTCAGCGCAAAATGTGCTCCTTGGATAGCAAATGTGCATTTTCAATGTGACTTAGCAAGCTGAAGGATCATTCTGTAGTCAGCCTCCAACAGCCATAGCCAGGCTTATTTTGCAAAGTCGGGCCAAAGGTTTCAGGAAAGCTGGGAACCTCATTCCTCTACTGAACCTAAGGACCTTCAGGGAGCAGTGAAAATGCAAGTCCCTGTGCTGTCCCAGCAGTTCTGATTCACTGAGTCTGAGCAGGGGCCATGAGTTTGCATTTTTAACCAGCTTTTCATATGATGTTGATCCAAGAGGTCTGAGGAACTCTGCTCCAAGAAAAAAGGTCTAGCGATTTTTTGAGGATGATCATCTTTAAACAAACCATGTTCCCAAAAGACCTGCCCTCACGGATGGTGAGTACAACTTCTTCCTTGTGCTGAGAGTTTTGGCTGTGGGTCTGAGCCAAAGAAGCAACAAATAATGAGGGCCTTTCATGTTGTGTGATCAACTTCCAAAACTTCATAACGCTTTTGCAAACCAGATATTTGATGCCGAGGACTTTACCTGCCTCTTACCGAAGAAAATAAAAATAGAGGGATGTTGGTGGTCTTGTCCAAAGACTCACACCCAGAAAATCCTTCATCCAGGAATAAAAACCATTGTGGGAGTGGAAATAACTTGATTGCGGTCTATGTTATATATCATATAATTCACTGGTTTTGAGCGTGCTAGTGAATGATGTCTTTGTGAATTTACCAAGCAGTGCGATCATCAACATACAGCTGCAGAGCCATTCGTCACCCCAAGAAGGTTCCTCCTGCTCCTCACTGGTAATTCCTACTGCACCCACTGCACCTCCCATCCCTGCCCAGCCAACCACTGAGCTCCTTTTTGCCCCTGTAGATTTGCCTTTTCTGGACATTCCATCTGAATGGAATTGCGCAATGTGTGTTCTCTTGTGGCGGGCTTTTCTCTCTTCTGCAAATGTTTTCTATCCATCCGGCTGTGGCACGCGGCCTTAGTTTGTTCCCCTCGATTGCTGAGCCGCATTCCTCTATGTGGATGGACGGCACTGTGTTTATCCATTCACTTGATGATGGACATTCAGGTTGCTTTTAATTTTTGAAACCACCCCTTTTGAAATACCACAATCTAGCTGCTTCTTGGAAGAGCTGTCACACTTGGACGTCCTGTCCAGGTGGATGGATGGGGAGTGGGGGCTGGAAGTGCGCAGTGAGTCGCATCTTCTGGGCTCTCCTGTCTACCCAAGGGGCAGCCATCGGCATGGGGGGACATCAGACCCGGCACAAGGCACACGTGGCCTGGGTGAGGCCAGGCTCTCTGGACACCAAGCCCAAAGCAGAGTTGTGGAGTGCGGGCTCCTGGGGAAGCCTGCTGGGAGGGATGAGCAGGGTGAGGCAAGAGGAGGAACTGAGCCTGGCTCTGGCCTCAGCGAAAGGCTGCCCCTAGCCCGGTGTTTGGGGCAGCTCCGGGGCATGAGTCCCACTGCACCGCTGGTGCCAAGGCTGGGCCAGCCTTTGATCCACCTCCAGCAGTCACTGGTGTGGGCTGCCCCTTGAGGTGGGGGGTTAGATAACTGCCTGGGCAGCAGGACGGGGGGCTCCTAACAGCACCCGCCAGGTGCCATGGACAGCCAAGACCCTCAGCAACTGGGAGGTGGATGCCCTTACTCATAAAGGGGATCTGGGCAGGCACCAATAGTGTTTGCTACAGCCTCACACAAACTCGGGTCCCCATGAACCCAGCAGCAACATCAGCTCGCTCCTGCCAGCTCTCCAACCTCCAGCTGCCTGGGCCGAGACCCCCAAGACAACAAGCTCGTCCCCACCTCGGGGCCCCCACACACGCTGCTGTCTCTTCCCCCAATGCACGCCTTGCCGCCTGGTCTTCCCAAAAGTACACAGCACACGTGTGTGTGCATGCAGGTTTCCAGGGTGGGGGGCTCAGGAAAAGGTGGGACCACCCTGCCAGCAGCCTCCAAGTAGCTCTGACCTCACGACCTGTCTCACAAACGGTTTAGAAAAGGTCAGCCATGCCCAAGGTGCCCGCTCATGCTGCAGTGAAATCGGTCCTGTGTGCAAGCACAGAAGTGAAGACAATCGCAAGTCAGGGAGGGAAGAGATGTTGGGAAGACACACTGGAATGCTGTGGCCACACTGAAGCAGGCCTGGACCATACCTGCCATGGATATTAGAGGGCTTCCTGGAGGAGGTGTCAGTTGAGGAGACCCTAGGAAGGTAGGACTCAGTCCAGTGATGAAGAGGAGCCATGAAATCCAACGGGGAGAAATTGGCACCCAAGGTGAGGCAGCAGAAGAGGTCTTGCTCAGTTAGGTGCCCACAGCTGGCTGGAGTTCAGGTTGAAGGCAGGGGTCCAAGGGTGAGGCTACAAACGGGGTCAGGAAAGGCCTTCTGTGTTTGAGTTTTAGCTCAAGGCCCGTGAAAAGCAGGGAAAGACTTGACCACATTGGTTATGATCTGCTCACCAGCCTCATTTTTCCTGTGGAATTTGACACTCATTATCCATGTGGCTTTCACTGGGTGACTCTGAGGGTCCAGGGAGAACTCCAACCATCGGAACACAACTTGTACTCTATGTTGCTTCCTTAAGTCTTCCAGTCTTAAGCTGGGCCTACCCCTGAGATGCTTATGGATGCTACCATCTTGTTAATTAAGACTTGAACTTCTGAAGAATGCAGAAAAGGGTAGCTACACGTTAAAATTGTTCTCTGCAGTATCCAACGAAGAGGCCTTTGGAAGGAATGCAATAGGTTTTTACTGTTTTAGGCTGCCAAGCTCTTGCATGCAAAGAATCTGGCATCCAACAGCAATTCATAGTCTTTTCTCCTTCAAATACTCCGTGTTTGCCAGCTGATAAGCCAGCTCTGCGGTACCAGGGCCAGGCAGCAGTCCTGGGTCCTAACCGGGCTGGTATCTGCGCTTGGGAGGAACGGAAAAAATAATCCATGCATTTCTCATTGGCTTTGGAGGGCAGCACCACCTGCCTGGATCAGGGGTCACTTGGTAGCTGAGTTCACTGAGACAGAAGCCACACCAGCCCTGGAAGGGCGACTGATAAGAAGCTTTCAGGGCACCCTGGGGAGAATGCAGGTGCCAGGAACAAAGCCCGTGGCCCTGCTGCTCTCGGAAAGAGTAAAGATGTCATGGAAATTCAACTATAAGGTCTAGAAAAACCCAGTGGAGAGCTTTCAATGGTTTTGACTGAAATTTTAACCGTGTGTGCCTCCCTCTGTTAACGTGAGTCTGGGAGCTTCCTGGCTGAGCCACTCGAGGGTGGATTCCCCAGCCAAGCCCAGAGACAGAGATGGCAGGTCCACAGAGCTAACAGGCCATGCTCCAGCCCAGCTCTGTTCCCAGGCCCCTACTCCTGGCTGCACCCATGGCTGAGGCCTGGGTGTCTGGCTCCTCCCCATCACCCCAAGCCTCATCAAGTCTGCCCCGGCACTGAGGCGGCAAAAGTGCAGTGCGTTCAGAAGCTGAGAAGCACGTGGCTGGAAGGAAGCCTTGCCCCCACCCTCCCTCCCACCATCTACTCAGGGTCCAGCCCCCGGGTGTCCCTGGCTCCCTGTGACTCTCCCTTCACCTGTCCTGAGCCCACAGCTTCCTGACCCCACTATCCCATCACCTACTTTTGCTCCCATCTGCACCCACCTTGTCCCCCAAGCCAACAGCCTCATGTCTCATCACCAAGGCCACTGAGGCCCAGGGAGGTCGGAGGCAGGCCAGGGTCGCAGAGCGAGGGCGAGAACTCAGGGCCTTTTTCGCCAGCCCAGGGGCCCTGCCTCTTCCCACCAAGCTGCGGGTCCAGGCTGTTTCTACAGGGAGAGACGCTCATTGCTCTGTGTGTCCCCACTGGACCTTGGTCAGACCAAAGCCACTTGAAGTTGGGGACAGCCTTGGAGGTGTTTATTTCCCTCAGGGGTGTGAGGTGGTGGATGAGGCCGGGACACTGGGGGCTCCCTGTCAATACCTACAGCCTGCTGGGGGCTGGGTTTCCGTAGTTTCTTTCCTCAAGTCCTGAAGAGTTGATGCTCTTTCAATCACCCTGTCTCTCCCCGTCTCTCTCTGTGTCTCTCTGTTGTTGTCTCTCTCTCTCTCTCTGTCTCCCTGTCTCTCTCTACTGCTATCTCGATGTGTCTCTTGCTGTCTCCCCCTCTCTGTCCCTGTCTCCCCGTGTCCCCGTGTCTCTCTCTTGTGTCTCTTTGCCCTTGTTTGTTTCTTTCTGTCTCTCCCTCTCTGTCTCCATCTTCCCCTCTCTGTCTCTCTCTGCCGCTGTCTCCCTCTCTCTGTGTGTCTCTCTGTGTGTCTCCCTCTTGTGTCTCTTTGCTCTTGTCTCTGTCTCCCTCTGTCTCTCTCTGTCTCTCCCTTTCTGTCTGTCTCCATCTCCCTCTTTCTGTCTCTCTCGACTCTCTCCCTGTCCCTATGTCTCTCTCCCCACATGGACTGAGCTTTGAGACCTTCCTCCAGCCTGTCCCTCTTCCGGGACGACTGCCCAAAGGTCTGAGGTATGTGGGATGGACCCACACTGCCTGGAGGGTTCCCAGGCCCAGGAGAAGCGGTGGTGGTGGAGGCGGAAGGAATTTAGAACGCCCAAGGCGTTAAGCGGCAGGAGATAGTGACTCTTATGGGCTTTAGTGTCTCTGTCCGCCTGGTTTTCTGGTGTTCTGGAGGTAGAAAGGTCACTTGCGTGAGCACACAGAATCACTGTGGCTGAACGGGCAGTGTCTGGCTAGCTGTGGGGCTACCCTGGGAGGGCAGTGGGCTTGTGGTCTGCCCAGGACAAGCTCTCCTGGATGCATGACAATGGGCCAGTCACCCCACACTTCCAACCTGTTTCCTCCAGGGACCCTTCCAGCTCCTCTCTGCTTCTTATCAGCGCCAGGCTGGTTGCAGGGGAGGCGTGGGGCCCCAAGCACATTCCTTCCCCTTTTCAGGGTGGAGCAGGGCAGGTTGCACGTCTGTGAGCTCCAGAGCAGAGGACCCAGCCCTACCTGTGAACCTTTCAAGATGCACACCTGACCTGGGGTCTTTGGGCAGAGCCTGGCCGGCCAAGGTGCCCTGACTCTGACCTTAGTCAGGATAGGGCTGCCCCACTGGCCTGGCCATCTCCGGATATTTGCCATTGGCCCCAAGAGGAACTGGAGAGAGACTGAGTGCAGAACAGCCTAAATCCACTCGTTGCTTGCAAAACAAACCCAAGTTCTTTCCTTCCTGCTGGTGGGACAGTGGCAGAATCTTAGAAGAAGGGGGCCACTGAGTGTGGGGCTCAGGGCACAGTAATGAGACTGGCCTGGGTCCAACACACCAGAGCTCACTCTGCAAAGAAGTCTGATTAGAGATCCCGACGCCAAGCCTGGCTCAGAGCAATTTGGGCACTGCTCGAGGGATGCTTAACCATGCTAGGAAATTCTTCCGGTGACTTTATTACCACATATCAAAAGTGGCTCCCCCACCCAGCCCCATAACCTCCTCTGCACAGAGCTGCCTACCTCCTGCTGATCTGCCCTCAAAGCAGCGGCCACCTCTGAAGAGTCCCCCCAGGATGTACGTCCTGTGTAAGGCAGCCTCAATGTCCCGGAATCTACCCTCAGAAAAGAAAGGCCCCCTTTAGAATGGAGGCCTTACCAAATCGCTCCTGTTGTCAGTCTCCCTCTCAATATTTTGTTTCATGTTTAATAGACTTAATTTTTGAGCAGTTTTAGGTTTACAGAAAAATTGAGCAGAAAGTACAGAGAATTCCCATCTCCTCTCTCATCCCGCCTCCAGCTTCCCCTATCACTAACATCTTGCGTTGATTTGGTACATTTGCTACAAGTGATGCACCAACGGCGGTACATTCTTATTTGCTAGAGTCTACAGTTTACAACAGGGTTCACTCTTGGGGTCATGCATTCTGTGGGTTTGTTTGTTTTACATTTTTTTTTTGAGACGGAGTCTTGCTCTGTCTCCCAGACTGGAGTGCAGTAGCGCGATCTTGGCTCACTGCAACCTCTGCGTCCTGGGTTCAAGCCATTCTCCTGCCTCAGCCTCCTGAGTAGCTGGAGTTACAGGCATCTGCCACCATGCCCAGCTAATTTTTGTATTTTTAGTAGAGATGGGGTTTCACCATGTTGGTCACGCTGGTCTCAAACTCCTGACCTCGGATGATCCACCCTCCTCGGCCTCCCAAATTGCCAGGATTACAGGTGTCAACCACTGTGCCCAGCCCGTTCTGTGAGTTTTGACAATGGTACAATGACATGTATCCATCTTTACTGTGTCATATGCAATACAGTCAGCCCTCTGTATCCATAGGTTCTTCATCCACTGGTTCAACCAAGCACAGATTGGAAATAAGAATTTGTGTTCACTAAGTCCCCTGTGCTCCACCTATTCATCCCTTCCTTCCCTGAGCTCCTGACAACCACCCATCATCTTACTGTCTCCATAGTTTTGGTTTTCCTGGAGTTAGAGTTGGAATCACACAGTATGCAGCCTTTTCAGCTTGTCTTCTTTCACCTGGTAAGATACATTTACAATTCTACCGCATCTTTCATGACCTGACGGCTCATTGCTTTTTCTTCTTTTTTTTTTTTTTGTTTTTTTTTTGAGACTAAGTTTCACTCTTATTGCCCAGGCTGGAGTGCAATGGCACAATCTCAGCTCACTGCAACCTCCACCTCCCGGGTTAAGTGATTCTCCTGCCTCAGCCTCCTGAGTAGCTGGGATTACAGGCACCCGCCACCACACCAGGCTAATTTTTGTATTTTTAGTAGAGACGGGGTTTCACCATGTTGGTCAGGCTGGTCTCGAACTCCCGACCTCAGGTGATCCGCCTGCCTTGGCCTCCCAAAGTGCTGGGATTACAGGCGTGAGCCACTGTGCCAACCAGTTGGTTTGTCTCTTCACCTCCTGAAAGATATCTGGGTTGCTTCCGAGTGCTGGCAATCGTGCAGAAGCAACAGTAAACATCTGTGTGCAGGTTTCTGTGTAGACATAAGTCGTCAACTCCTTTGGGTAAATATCAAAGAGCGTGATTGCTGGATCACATGAAAAGAGCGCGTTTAGTTTCATAAGAAACCACCAAACTGGTTTCCAAAGTGGCTGCACCGTTTTATATTCCCAGCAGCAGTGATGAGAGTTCCTGTTGCTCCACATCCTCGCCAGCATTTGGTGTTTTCAATTTTGGCCACTCTAATAGGTATTTAATGGTGTCTCATTGCTGTTTTAATTTTCAACTCCCTAATGACATATGATGTTGAGCATCTTTTCATATGTTTATTTGGCATCTGTATCTCTTTTTTTTTTTTAGACAGTGTCTCGCTCTGTCACCCAGGCTGGAGTGCAGTGGCACAATCTCCGCTCACTGTAACCTCCGCCTCACAGGTTCAAGCAATTCTCCTGCCTCAGCCTCCCAAGTAGCTGGGATTACAGTCATGGAGTCATCAAATCTCAGGCTACTGGATTTTATTTTCCCAGCCTCTCTTTTGGCCAGATGTGGCCACATGGTAGGTCCAGGCCAAGGACCCATAAGCAGAAGTGCTGGGTGGGGTTCCAGGGACAATCTCTCAAGGGAGCTAACTCAGATGGGAGCTCTACTCCTTTCTTCTTTCTGCTGCCCGGAACTCAGATGTGATGGCTGAACTCCAGCAGCCAGGTTAGACCATGAGGTGCCCTCGGGAAGGGAAATGGCACACTAGGATGGTAGAGCTGAAAGACTGAAGAAGGAGCAAGGTCCCTGGTGCCTGTGAAGCCCCCATACAGCCTCAGACTACTCACTTCCAGACTTCTTTTATGAGAAAGACAAAGAAACTTCTATGCTCTGTAAGACACACTTATTCTGGACTTTCTATTACAAGCAGTCGAATGTATTCCTATCTGAAAGAGATGCAGTAGCAGAAACAACCTCAGTCTCTGGAGACTCAATGCCTATGAAAGGTGTCATTGAGAGGTGAAGATATCTAGCATAGCCTTAGAATTCTCCCTGGGACCATGGCCTCATAACTGTAAATGTCCAGTATGCGGGGCCCAAGTACTTTATTTATTTATTTTTTTAGAGATGGGGTCTCACTATGTTGCCCAGGCTGGATTCAAACTCTTGGGCTCAACGGATTCTTCCACCTCAACCTCCCAAGTAGCTGGGACGACAGCTGCATGCCACCAGGCCCAGCCCACGTCTTTTAAAGACCACTTGGCTGTGGGGTTTCCACTACAGACCTATAAAAGAAATGAGAGAGCACTTGCCCCACCTTTATGGGAGTGGCTCCTTGAAGGAGTGGACAGGTGCCAGCTAGTCCAGACAGGAGAGGAGCTGCACTCTGCAAAGTGTTGCCATAAAACCATGTCATAATATGTGAGATGGGAAAAGCGATATGTCTGCATCAAAGCATTTCATGTCGTATGTAATTGTAAATGTGTGTATGTGCAACTAGATCAGTGAGTCGGACTAGATAAGTAGATGTCTCACAATTTCATCTATGTCCCCGCAAGTTCATGTGTTCAGGCTCGCTGCTCATTACTCAAACTCCTTTTGAAGCTTCTCTTCGGGAAAATAGGCACCCACCACCATCTATTCAGGATCACCAGGTGTATTAGGCAAGCCTGGGCAATGGCTGTCTTGCAGAATAGGTGTGTATCCCCCTTGCATGACTGCAAAGACTGGTTTTGTTAAATAATATATTTGTTTGAAAAAGCAATCACATTATTTTATTATTGGTAGCATTTGATAAATCCTAATCATGTGGATAATTCTAATAATATATTCTAATCACGTGGAGTCTTATGATAGCCTAATGATAGTGATAATGACGTTCTAGTGATGAACGTAACAATCTATTCTAATCGTGCAGGTGTCCTGTTGGTACGAGATGCCCTGTGAAAGCATCTTTGATCTTCTCCCCTTGGATTTTAACTTGACACCTGTCCCTAATGGGTCATTCACGGGTCTTCGATAGAATGGCCGCTGGTCACCTCCTGAAGTGGTTCTTACTGGGGTCAGATAACTCAGGCCCAGTTCTTCCAGCATCTCAAGCCATGTGCTTCCACAAGCATGGTATTGATAACATGTGCTCTAGGCATTGCCTGAACCCTGACATGATGGCCACACCAACTTCTGGACCTCTTGGGAGTGGGATCCTTCAGCAAGAGTAGATCTGGCCCCAGTCAGCCTTCCTGAGGTTCCTACCCCATGACGTGAGGACACAAGGCCCATTTCTCCCTTAAATTGCTCTCTGAAGCCCTGAGTGTTCCTCTTCACGGAGTCATAAAAATCTCAGGCTCCTGGAGATCTTACTAGACCATTTCTTTCATTGAAGGCTCTCCAAAGGAATGCTGCAGCTTCAGACACAGCCTACGCTCTGTCCATGCAATACAATACAACCAAACTTACCAGGTGTGGAAAAAGCAAGCAAATAAGTGATCTGCCGCTTAGATGGTGCTGTAGGTTGAACGGTGTCCCCCAAAAAGATATGTTGACGTTCTCATCTCTGGTAGCCGTGAATGGGAACTTATTTGGAAACAGGCCCTTTGCATATGTAATTAGTTAAATTAAGATGAGGTCATGCTGGAGTAAGGTGGGCCCTAATCCAATAACTGGTATCCCTATAGGAAGACGAAAGACAGACACAGAGGAGAAGGCCATGTGAAGATGAGGCAGAGACTGGAGCGATGCGGCCACAGTCGAGGAATGCCAGGAGCCCCCAGAAGTTGCAAAAGACAGGAAGGATCCTCCCCGAGAACCTTCAGAAAGAGGCGATTGACACCTTGATTTTGAACTTTCAGTCTCCAGATCCACTAGAGAATGATTTTTTGTTATTGTTTTATGCCACCAAGTAACTCTTAGTCCAAGGCCAAAGCCCTGAGAACCTGGCACTGGCAGCGGGGGCGAGAGGGGCGCGCAGATGTAAATCTTGGGTGTGAAGGTCCATGTATTAGCAGCAGGAGCTCTGATGTCAGAGAGAGGAAAAGAAGCGTTTCCCAGTTCCAAGAGAAAGAAGGAATTCACCTTTCCTCTGTCTTTTTGTTCTACCCAGGCCCTCAATGGATTGGACGGTGCCCACTCACACTGGGCGAGGGTCAATCTTCTTTACACAATCCACTGATTCCAATGCCAGTGTCTTCTGGAAACACCTTCACAGACACACCCAGGAATAATGCTTTACTGTTATCTGGGTATCCCTTAACCCGGTCAAGTGGACGCTTAAAATTACCCACTACATTGTTTAATGTATTACTAGGGATTTTATAATTTGGGTTGCTATTGTGAATGTCTTTATTTTGTATTATATTTCCTACATGGCTCTGGCTGGTATATAAGAAAGTTGTATAATTACTTTCTAACCAGCCACCTTCTGAATTCTCCTACAATACAGCCTAGTAAGTTTTTCATGAATGCGCTAGGGTTTATACATAGATAGAATAATTATAGTTTGTCTCCTCCTTACCAAAACTACACCTCTGTAGGAATTGTAGCAGTAACAGCAGGGCATTCTGCCCTGTCCCTGACTCTAGTGGAAATGTGTTTCGTGGTCGGTCACTGAGTACAAAGGCGGTTGCTGGTTTCGAATGGTATTTTCATCACGGCAAGGAAGTTTCCTGCTGGCCTTTACTTACTAAGAATTTCCTTTACTTTTCAAATCAGAAATAAATATTGAATTTTATCAAATGTCTCTTTGGAAATTATTCAAATGATAGTAGGGATTTTTCCTCCTTTTGGCCCATTAATGAGAGGAATTATTAGTAGATTGTCTAATACTGAGCCCGGCTCCCTTTCTTTGAATAAAACCTGACTGTTTATGCTGTATGCCTTAAAATATTCTGTCGGACTGTGTTTGCATTATTTTATTTGCAATCTTACTTTGTGAATTTGTGAATCTGTGTTTACAAATTAGGTATGTCTGCAGTTTTCTGTGGTGTGAATAGAGAAACTCTTCATCCTGTTTTTCAGTAAGAGTGGTCTACATCGTATAGGGATGACTGATTACTTGAGGGCTTGAGGGAATTCAGCCTTTTGGGAGGACAATTCTTTGATAACTTTTCAATTTCTCCTATGGGTGTTTGTCTTTTCAGGTTTTCCACCCCTCCTTAATTCAGTAATTTTGCCACTTGTATTTTTCTAGGCAATAGTAGCCACATCATAGGCACCCAGTAAACATGAAGCCATTTATCAGCCGTGGGTCTTCCATAGCTTCTTTGTAACTGTGTGAATTCTCCAACTCTGTGGCAGAGTCCTTGTTCTCGTTCTTATTTGTTCTCCTTTTTTATTCCTTAATAATGAAAGCATTTAATATGTCTCCAAATTCAACCTTGACCACATCCCATAAATTTGGACGTCTGTAATTTCAGTTTTTACTTCTGCTTTGACCTAATTTAGAAGAGTGTTTTTTAAAACCACGTGGTTGGGTTATAAATTTCTGATTTTATTGCTTTGGAATCATACAGTGTGATTTATATAAACATAAAACTGTTACAATAAGAGCCAGAAAATGTGCATTCTCAATTGGTAAGGTAATAAACACACACACATAAAGGCGTTTATTAATTATAATTTTACCTATTATAGTTACGATTATGTTGTATACTCTATTTTTTGCCTATTTCATAGGCCAAAGACTGAGAGAAGTATGTTCAAGATATCTTTAGCACAGGCCCACAAGCACTTACACAAATCCACTGGAGCAGGCTATAAATCAAAACTCAGAGTGATCTAGTTTTTAGAAAAGTAATATAAGGCATTCACGTAAAGCCTCCAGACAGATGGGAGGCAGGATCCCATAATCAAATCCAGTGATGTTTCTTCAGTGAAATACACAAATATCCACACTGAGTGAGATAAGACTATAAATAGCCTCCTAACAGCTCAAGTCCGGTTTCATTCCCTAGCTGGTGTTAGGCTTACAAAAAGGTTTTGCCTTTCAGAGTTTTTTGAAAATCAAATGATGAAAAGAAGATTTGGGGCCTTGATGGATTTCTGTCCATTTCTCCCTATATTTCTAGCCATGTTTGCATTATATATTTTAAGGCATAATTATCTATCACCAAGAAACTTAAGTCAGTGTATCTTTATTTTGAATTTTATCATCCATAAACATAGCCAGTAATATGCACCTATAGTCCTAGCTACTTGGGAGACTGAGGCAGGAGGATCACTCAAGCCCAGGAGCTCAAGTTGAGCCTGGGCAACATAGCAAGACCTGTCTCAAAAAAATAAATAAATAAAAGTAAAAATAAAGTTACTTTCTCTGTTCCGCTTCTGTTTTTGCTATTGAATTTTACTTGGGCCAATATTAATATTGTGACCCTTTTTTTGTTGTTGTTGTTGAGGCAGAGTCTCACTCTGTCACCCAGGCTGAAGTAGAGTGGCATGTTCTTGGCTCACTGCAAGCTCTGCCTCCTAGGTTCAAGCAATTCTTATGCCCCAGCCTCCCAAGCAGTTGGGACTATAGTCATGTGCTACCATGCCCAGGTAATTTTTTGTATTTTTAGTAAAGACAAGGTTTTGCCATGTTGGTTGGGCTAGCCTCAAACTCTTGGCCTCAGTGATCCGCCCGTCTCAACCTCCCAAAGTGTTGAGATTGCAGGTGTGGAGCCACCATGCTCGGCCCCTTCTTTCTTTGTATTCGCATTTATTAAGTATGTATTTTCCTACATACTTTTTTCACGTTTTGAGCAACTATATTTTAGGGGTATCACCTGGAAATGGCACATAACTGAATTTTAGAGTCTTCTCAATTAAAGAATATGTCCCATTTACATTTATTATTATTACCAAGATATCCAGTCCTATTTTGTCTCTTTATTCTATGATTGTGTGTGCATTTCTTTTTGTTTTCTGTCTTTGATATGTTGTATTAGCCTGTTTTCACACTGCTATAAAAAAACTACCTGAGACTGGGTAATTTATAAAGGAAAGAGGTTTAATTGACTCACAGTCATGCATGGCTGGGAGGCCTCAGGAAATTTACAATTATGGCAGAAGGTGAAGGCAAGGCATGTCTTACATGGCGGCAGGAAAGAGAGTGTGCAAGGGGGGAACCACCACATACTTTTAAACCATCAGATCTCATGAGAAACTCACTATCACCAGAACAACATGGGGAAACCACCCCGATGATCCAATCACCTCCCACCAGGTCCCTTCCTTGACATGTGGGGATTACAATTTGAGATGAGATTTGGGTGGGGACACCCAAACTATATCTTATGTTGAATATACATTAAGTTGAACCCATGAAATTGCCTATATTGAGCTGTTTTAGACTTATAAAAATGGCAATTTCATAGGATTTAACCCAATCAGTCTCCCGATCTTTATTTGGGTCGGGGGGATTCTGCAATAGAACATTTTCAGACTGTGATCCTCATCTTTTAGATACTGTTCTGTTGCTCCTGTTTTCCCCTTATTGGCATTTATTTATTTATTTATTTATTTTTATTTTTTCTGGACGTTTGTTTGTAGGTTGGTTGGTTTGCTGGTTTGCTTCTTTTTTAAAATCCCTGAAAATGGCAAGATCTGTAAAGGCATCATGTTTTCAAATGATCAGGCAAATAATTGTACTTGGTGGATTTCCTTTCTCAGCCCCCAAACAGGGAAGCAAATTAGGTGCTCAATTCCCAGTCTAATTCCCAGTTTCTTTGACAGAACTTACTTAGTACACTGTTCTCTGTGAGGCTAAACTTTTGTCCGTTCTTCTCTGATGTTGACATGAAGCTGTCTCTCAGTGCCATCTGTGGTATCATATACTTTAAGGTTCAGTGTCTGTGGGGACATTTTATTGGAACTTGGAGAATTATCTGTGATTGGTGGTCTGTACCAGTTAGCCAATTCATATCCCACCAACCTATGTCATCATATCCCATTTAAAGTTTTGTTCTTAGGCTAGGCACGGTGTCTCATGCTTGTGATCGCAACACTTTAGGAGGCTGAGGAGGGATGACTGCTTAAAGCTAGAAATTCAAGACCAGCCTGACCCCATATCCACAAAATATCAGCCGAGTGCAGTGGCTCGCACTTATAGTTCCAGCTATTCAAGAGGCTGAGGTGGGAGGATCTGCTTAAACACAGAAGTAAAAGGCTTCAGTAAGCTATGATGGCACCACTGCACTCAGCTTGGGCAACAAAGCAAGACCCTGACTCAATAACGATAATAATAAAGGTTGTTTCTTTGAAGTCATCTTGAAATTTTAACATATGCACATAAACATGAAACACTGAAAGCAAAGAAGGCAGAAATAAGCCCTTAACAAAAGCCAAAGGCAGATGGTTTCCTCCAGACACATAAAATAGAATTTAATCTCTCAGTCTCACAATGAGGAAACTTCCCTTGCAACAAGTCAGGGTGATATGCAAAGCAAATACTCTGAATAATTATGACATCTGGTTTTACCCTTAAAAATAATGTTCATATATTAAAAGCTCAGTGTCATTAGATGACAAGTCTGACATGGAAAAGGCTTGGCCACATTCTCTGTTAAGAGAAGCAAGATTCCTGCCCCTAAGCTCACCGGTAACCTGCATTTGTTATTGCTGAACATCAGGCCCATGTCGCCATGTTCAGCCTGCACGATGACATCAGTTGCAACAACTCTACCTCCAAGTATGACACATTCAGTACCCACTCCACCAGGACTCGTTGGGATGTGAACCATGACAATGAACCAATGACTGTACCTCACCTAGGCTTTTCCAAATGGTGAGTTATGAAGGACATAGGGTGGCCCTCAGTTTCCCCCCCAGCTGCTGTCACAATGGGCTCTTAAAACCGTGAATCTGGGACAGGCACGGTGGCTCACGCCTGTAATCACAGCACTTTGGGAGGCCAAGGCAGGCAGATCATGAGGTCAAGAGATAGAGATCATCCTGGCCAACATGGTGAAATCCTGTCTCTACTCAAAATACAAAAATTAGCTGGGTGTGGTGGTGGGCGCCTGTAGTCCCAAGCTATGGGGGAGGCTGAGGCAGGAGAATCACTTGAACCTGGGAGGCAGAGGTTGCAGTGAGCCAAGATCGTGCCACTGCACTCCAGCCTGGCGACAGAGTAAGACTCTGTCCCAAAAACAAACAACAGCAACCAAAATAAAAATAAAAATAAACGTGAATCTGACCAAGCCACTCTCTGCTTAAGAAACTGCAGTGTTCCCCACTGCTGGGGCACTGTGGCCAGACTCCTTAGTGGAGCCCTAAGGGACCCTCCTGAGTGGCCCACCGACCCCTACAGCTCTTCTAACTCTTCTCTGAGGAAGAGTTACAGCCATTTTATTTTATTTTATTTTATGTTATTTTATTTATTTTATTTTATTTTATTTGAGATGAAGTCTCACTCTGCCACCCAGGCTGGAGTGCAATGGGGTGATCTCGGCTCACCAAATCCCTGCCTCCCAGGTTCAAGTGATTCTCTTGCCTCAACCTCCCGAGTAGCTGGGACTACAGGTGCGTGCCATCATGCCAACTAATTTTTGTATGTTTTTAGTAGAGACAGAATTTCACCATGTTAGCGAGGCTGGTCTTGAACTCCTGACCTCAGGTGATCCACCCATCTTGGCCTCCCAAAGTGCTGGGATTACAGGCGTGAGCCACCATGCCCGACCTAGTTACAGCCATTTTAACCCCAGCCCCCTCCCAATGTCCCTGGCTGTCACTTTTCATGGGCTCTGCTGCTTCCAGAAGGCTGGCCAATCCACCGGAAGGCCATCCTCCCTCCTAGCCTCCTCCCTGTCTTCCTGCTAAAACCCAACACATCCCTAGGCACCTGCCCCTGTGTCTGGTGAAGCCCTCCCTGATATCCCAGGCAGTCTTCTGGATCCCCTCAGCACCTCTCTCCCCATACAGCAGGTGCCACATGGTACTTCAAGCCATGGCTTCATGCCTTCAACAGCGTCATCACCCTGAGCTTCCAAGGACATACCCATGCACCCGTTGTCTTGAGGAGGCAATGTGGCACAGAGCACGGGTTTGGACTCAGACTTCCCAGACACACACCCTTGTGGGAGTTACTTCACCTCCGCAAGTCTACTTTCCCCATCTACAAGTTGAGGTCTCAATAGCACCTGCCTCATTCTGCAGACCCAATGGGCGCGTTTTTGTGATGTGCCTCCCAGTAGCACCTGTGACAGAGAATGAGCATGTGTTTTTGCTGTTGCCACGATTGTACTGTTATTCTCAACACCTTTGTCAGTCCAAAGTCAAAAACAGGGCCTGACACAGGTCAGAGGAATGTCTGTGCTCCGGATAGAGGAGCCACATTCATCCCTTTATCTGATGTTTCATGCATCCTTTTGACTCATCCTCACGCCCTGTCTTGCCAGGACACATGGGCAAAGGCTGGGTCTGGGCTAAGAGACGCGGCTTCCAAAAAGATGGGTCTGAAACCGTTGTGGCCTGATGGCTTGCTTGATTTTTAAAGCTGTTTGCAAAGCCACAGCAAACTACGTATGGGCAACATATATCCTCTCCCTCCCTGCTGTGGTTATCAGCCGGGAACTGCCACCTCCCTGCCGTTCTTGGCCTCCCGAAACTTCTTTTGCATCCCTATCATATATTTTTGTTTTCCTCCAGAAATCAACAAAGCACCAAACAACACAATTCAACAGAAAAATCGGCGAATTTTGATTTTTAAAAATTTCAAATAGCTCCTTTCCCTTCTATTCCCTCAAATAATTAACCAGGGACAGGCCATGCTTCCTCTGATCCTATTCAGGAAATGAATTTTGATGACCAGAGTTACGTGGACGTGTGGTATGTTTCCCATCCGTGGGAGTTCTCTAGCCGTGGACACTTTTTTCCAGTCCTATAAAGATCCTGCTGGAACTGGACACAGAAGAGTTGAGTCAAGTTCCTCAAGTCAGCTCTGGATCTGCGATTGACGAGTTCAAGTTCTCTGCATGACCCAAGGCTGAATCATCCGCAGTTTGGCCTCTGCCCAGTAAAGTAAACTTAGGTACTGTAGAGCAGCTACGTGATTTTTATAATAAAGTCCATCCACCAGGACGACTCATGCCTGGCCTAGGATTACGGACCCAGTGGAATGGTTGTGAATCCCTACTATATAAAAAACTCTTGAAAATCAATGAAGAAAAGGAGAGAAGCCTATTGGAAAACTATGGGAAAGACACGAGCAGGCAATTCAAAGAGAAGGAAATTCAGTTACCAGTAAAAATATAAAAAAGCGCCCGACCTTAAAATTGGTTTAAAAACTGTGCATTTTTTAAACCAATAGTATAAGAAGTTTGGGTTTTGTTTTTGCTTTCTTTATCAGATTGGCAAAGGCAAAAAAAGGTTGAAAATACCCAAGGTCACTATTGGAGAGAGGATAAATTAACTCAGCCTTGGGAGGGGTAGGGACTATAAGCAGCTATTGATCACATTTTAAATTGTGGATGATCTTTGATAGCAACTATGCATCTATGAATTAGCTTAACTGAAAAACCCACATGAGCGTACAAGTATAGACAGGAAGGATATTCATTACGGCATTGTTTTTAACGGCAAATTTTAGGACCCTCATCCCCGAAAAGGAAGCAGGCCCAGAAGATTCACAGGGAACAACAGCTCCTAAACTTTTCATACCAATGCAGTTTAAAACTTGAGCATACAATTAAGAAAATTTTAAAATTATTTTTATAAAGTAAGCATAACATTGATACCAAAACTTGATGGAATCTTTGGATAAAATTTCTTATAAATATCAAGGGGAAAATCCAAAGTAAAATATAAACAAGTAGAGTTCAGAAGCACATGAAAACGAGAGTACATTCACACTGGGAGATATGTTAATAAAATTGATTGTATTAATTGACTTGACGGGAGGTAATCAAATGATCGTTTCCACAGTTGAAAAACATTTGAAAAAGTCCTGGTTAAACACTCAGTAAAAAAGAATAGATTGAAATATCTTTAATCTTACAAAATATTTCCATCTCAGCCAGCTTCCTCTTAATACAAGAGACATGAAAGGTATTGCCACTAAGACAGCAACATGTATTATCAACACTGTTATTTAATTGTTCCAGAATTACTAGCAAATACAACCAGAAAAAGGCAAATAAATTCAAAGTATAAAAGTGGAAAAGAAGAAAAAGTCTTAGTATTTGCAGGTGATATCCTTATATTCCTAGAAAACCCCCAAAATACATTGAAAGGCTATTATAAGCAATCAAATGCATCACTCAGAGAGCAGACTATATTAAAAAATCAGTAGCTTTCACATGCATACACACACAAATGTGCACACACAAACTACACACAATCCAGAATCTGCTTCTCAGTTAATTTTTTTAAAAGATAAAATGCTAGGAATAAACATAAAAAGAATTTTTAAAGAACACAAAATAACATAAAGAATTGGAAAAACAACCCAAATTCTAGAAGCCAATTCTCACAACATTAATTTCCAAAGTCAACTTGACCCCATTGAAAATAGAAACAGCTTCTTTTTCCCTAACCAAAGTAATGCTAAAATTCATGTGGAAAAATAAATAAGATAGCCAGGAAAACCCTGAAAAAGAAGAGGAGAAAAGAGTGTGATAGTCTTGGCAGATATTTAAACATATTATAAAGCATCAGTCATTAAAATAGTGTGGTATCAGAAATAAATAGACCACTGACAAGGCATAGAAAGTCCAGATAGACTTGAAATACACGTGACACTTCAGTACGTGGAAAAGAGGGCATCTCACCCAATGAGGAACAGATGGCCACAAACGGTGTTGGGACAACCAGGGACCTCGTCACAGAGCTCAGATGAATTCCACATCGGTCAAAGGTTCAAATGAGAAAAGTAAAGGAAACAAATTTTAAAAGTGCTACAGAAAAACATGAAAGAATTCTTTTACAGCTAGAAAATGGGGAAGGCCTTTAAGTTATGACTCAATATATTAAAGGGATTAAAAAGTTTCAACTACATGAAAACAAAAATCTCCCACATGTTAAAAAAAGAAAAAAAAAAAGCACCATAAGAAAAACCAAAAAGCAAGACTAATTGAAATCTTTAGGGTAGGCCATAATCCAATAAAAATGGTGTCCTTACAAGAAGAGGAGATTAAGATGCAATTTCAATTTCAATTTATGAAACCAGAACTGTGGTTATTCAACTATCTATAAATGTTGTCAGTTCTGATGGTGTAAAGTTAAAAGTACAGTTGGGAAGGGGAAGAGAAAATGACCCTAATCTAATACAACTGGTATCTTCATAAGAGGAGACTAAGACACAGTTTCAATTTATGAAGCCTAAACTGTGGTTAGCCAACTATCTATAAATGTCCATTTTGATGGTGTAAAGTTTCAAGTACAGTCAGGAAGGTGGAAGAGAAAATGAAGAGAGGTATGTTATAGACTGAATGTTTGCATCCCTCCAGGATTCATACGTTAAAGTCTGACAGCGTGGCTATATTTGGAGATGGGGCCTCTAAGTAAGTGACTAGGGTTAAATGAGGTCAGAAAGGTGGGACCCTGATCCAATAAGATTGTTGTCTTTGTGAGAAGACACCAGAGCTCTCTGTCTCTCTCTCTCTCCCTCTCTCCATCTTCCCCTACTGCCAGCCATGCGAGGACACAGCAAGAAGGCTGCGGTCTGCAAGCCAGGAAGACAGCCCTTACCAGCAACCAACCCTGCCACCTTGGTTTGGAACTTCCGGCCTCCAGGACCGTGAGACAATCGTTATTTAGGCCAACCAGTCTGTGGTATTTTGTTATGGCAGCCATAAGCATCTCACAGAATGGTGAATGGAAAGACGCCACCAGCCCTTGCTGTGTCCTATTCACGTACCATCTCTTGCTCTGACAGATGTGGATGTGATTCACTTACAATATCGCACCATCTCCTCCTGAAACAGTGAGAGCAGATTTCATGTCCTCTGTGAGGTTCATTTTTGATTCACCGATATCACTGTCATAAGACTGAAACAGGCTCTTGGGATTTGAGAACTATGAGAAATGCCAGTCATTAATCCCACGCACCCTATCAAATCATGCTGACGGGAAGGATCCTGCTGATGGGGAGTGTTAGGGTTGAGTTGTGCTCCCCCAAAATGAAAATGTTGAAGTCCTAACCCCCAGGGCCTCAGAACTGACCCCAATTGCCCAGTGACTGCAGTTGGACATAAGGTCTTCACAGAGGTGATTAAGGTAAAATGAGGTCAGATGGGGGGATCCTAATCCAATCTGACTTGCGTCCTTATAAGAAAAGAAGATGAGGACACAGATATGTACAGAGGGATGAACATGTGAAGACTCAGGGAGAATGAGTGTCTACAAGCCGGAGAGACACCTCAGGAGAAACCAGACCTTGACAGCCCAGCCCTCCCCAAACAACCCCATGTCTACACGAAAGTCCCCTCCCAGCCTTCCCACCCACCCCCACCCATATGGAGTGTCCCCCATCCAGCACCCGATGGTGAGCAGATTCCAGGAATGAGATTCAAGGTACAATAAGAACGGACACAGACAAGCCAATGAGAAAAGGCCAGAGAGGGCAGGGGGCTCTCCAGACAGAGGGGCTGGGGCTGTCCATGAAGGAGGGTGTCGTGTACATCTGTGAAGAAAAGGAAAGAAATGGAAAATCCTTTCTCAGAAGGAAAACGAAAGGAGACCCGTTCTCTAGGAGCTTTTCTCAGCTACATCTTTCCCCTCGAAAAAGTCTCCAAAAGCTGTCATGTTCTTCACAGTCCTGTTCTCTGAACCATCTTGGATTCTCAAGTATTGTGAGAAAAATTTAATCCTTATGTTCCAGATTCATCTATACTAAAATTATCAAAATGCTTTCGTCTGTCTAAGGGGACTTTGGTGTTCTTTTTATAGACCTATTCAAGCCCATTTTTGCTTTGAATCACGTTCTGGCAACTATAAATGAATGCAATCTCCTGCTCCCTGAATTCCATTCTGTTTCAGGGTTGGAACTCTAGAGTGGGGACGGCGCTCTGTGTGGCTGAATGAACTCCCCTCTCTTCCTGTTGAGCTGGACTGTGCTGCACGCAGAGGGCCCGAGGAGGCCACGTCTGCTCCGAGGGCCCACGGGGGCTTAGCGGGCCGCACGTGTTGCTTCCTGATCATCCAGTACCCACAGCAGCCCAGCTATAGACAATGAGCTCTTAACACCAGGGCCTCTGCCCAGCAGCTCTGGCAGCTCCTTGGTGCAGTGAGGCCGTCCCTCTCCAGTGGCTCTGGCAGCGCCCCGGGCAGTGAGGCCGTCCCCCTCCAGCGGCTCTGGCAGCTCCTTGGCTCAGTGAGGCCGTCCCTCTCCACTGGCTCTGGCAGCGCCCCGGGCAGTGAGGCCGTCCCCCTCCAGCGACTCTGGCAGCTCCTTGGCTCAGTGAGGCCGTCCCTCTCCAGTGGCTCTGGCAGCGCCCCGGGCAGTGAGGCCGTCCCCCTCCAGCGGCTCTGGCAGCTCCTTGGCTCAGTGAGGCCGTCCCTCTCCGCTGGCTCTGGCAGCGACCCGGGCAGTGAGGCCGTCCCTCTGAGTGCTCACTGTGCCAGGCGGCACACACTCTTGCCTCCGGGTCCTGGTCTAAGAACCTCCCCCCAGTGTCTGTCTGGCTCAGTGCCTCCCAAAAGCGGCTGCATTTCAGAATCGCCTGGAAGCTTTAAACAAACCCAGATGGATTCTGCCAGAATGGCAGTGGGTGGCCTTCGTCTTCTTGCAAAACTGCCCCAGGTGAGTCTTCTATGTGGCCAGGTGAGAATCGCCGATCCGACTCAGTTCCATGCACACAGTAAGTGCCTGTTGAATACGCCAATGGGAAACGCTTCCATGAATGAAGTGCTGGCATCCATGGGTAGGTGTCCAAAGGTAGCTTTCTCCAAAACTTCCCCCACACCCCCGCTCTGTCCCCATTGGCCATGAGTAGGCCAGTCATCCGGGTGACAGGAGGAGGGTCAGGGAGCCTCCTTCTTGCTGCTGGGGTCCCCTTTCTGGGCCAGCCCTCTTTCCGCAGCCCATGGGGGAGCAGATTGGCACCTCATTTAAGCGTTTTCTCTGTGGCTGAACTTTTAACTCTTTGTTTCCTGTGTCATTGCTTTATCTCCCCAACCAGGTATAAACCGCTGAAGGCAGAGGCCACATCTCCAGGCTGCTGCCCTCCCCAGGGCCTGATTGGAGGCCACACCAGGAGGCCGCACAGAAGGATGAGGTTTTGGCCTTGAAGGCCAGCTCTGCCAGCTCCAGGCACCTTGGAGAACAGATCCTAAGTTGGGTACATTCAGTCTCAGGGTGGGCAGAGACAGGCTCAGCCAGCCATAGTTCCTTTTCTCCTTCCCACAGACACAGTGATTGGCTCAGGGCAGTCATGTGACCCAAGCAGAGCAAATCAGAGTCCTCCTTGGCATTGCTCTGTGGGTGGTGGCACACATGAGTGTTGTTTCCACTAGGGTCGGAGAACAAGGTAAGCCTGGAGTCCATCATCTTCTCCGGCCACATGAGAGATGCCCGTGTGAATTGACAAAGAGAAAGGAGAGAACATTGAGAGGAAATCAGAGCCAAGACAGAAAACAAAGCCTAATGACATCACCTGAGTGCCTGGATCCAGCCATCCCTGAAGTTGCTGGACTTCGCCAGTCACAAGAGCCAACTGGGATCCTTTTGGCTCACGCTGGTTTTTGTAGGATTTCTACCCCCTGCCACTAGCCATCTAAGAGAGCACACTGAGGCCTGTGCATAGGAGGCCACCAGAGAGGCAAAGGGGCTGACACAGTGAGCCCGATGGAGTGCTTAGCCCAAAAAGAAGGGCACTGTGCTGGTTGACTCCAGGTATTCAAAGGGCAGGTGAGGGAAGAATTTGCTCAAACGAGCAGCCTCACAGTGCCAGGGGTCGGGGTGGGTGTGTGGACTCTGCTGTGAGGGAAGGCTGCTCCACACAGCTTCACCCTCTCCTTGATCAAGTCAGGGTTCTGTGGTGCAGACACGCAAAACTCAAGCTTCCCCATTCTGCAGCCTATTTCAGGGACACTGATGACTCAGCCAGCATCTTACCCTCCCACCCACGCCAGCACCCACCCAGCAGAGGTGGTTGATGTCCCAAAAAGCCTGCATTTGCTAGACATACATGGGCTCCCCCAGGAACCCGCTGCACGGACCCCACTCTTACTGCAGCTCACCCCAGCCCATCGCAGCTGACATGGCCCTAGCCAGGTGCTGACAGTTCCACTACTTGCAGGGCGTGGGTGAGTCCAGGGACACTTGTGGCCCTTGAGGCAGTAGGGTCTGTGTAATAAGAAGACTGGCATCAAGTGTGGAAGGGGTCTTCTCCTGGGAGTGGAGACCTGGGTGAGAGGCAGTCCTGCCACAAAGAACTAGGGACCTGAAGCCATGTCTCCTGTCCTCCTTGGGCCTCCGATTCCTCAGGTCTGAATACCAACAAGCCTTTGGAGCTTATGCGGTCACAAGAGCTAGGACCACTGCACCAACTTCCCCTGGAGCCCACCCCATGTGTGATGGGCCCAATTGTGTCCCCAGAATTCATATGTAGAGGTCCTAACCCCAGTGCTTCAGAATGTGACGGCTTTAGACATAGGGCTTTTAGGAGTAATTAAGTTAAAAGGAGGTTCCCCAGCACAGGCCCTAATCCCATATGACTGTGTCCCTATAAGAAGAGGAGATGAGGACACAGACACACACAGAGGGTCGACCCTGTGAGGACACAGGGAGAAGACACCATCTACAAGCCAAGAAAGAGGCCTCAGGGAAAACCAACCCTGCCGACACTTTGATCTTGGACTTCCAGCCTCCAGAACTGTGAGACAATACATGCCTGTAGTTTAAGCCATCCACCGGTTTTGGCAGCGGGACCAACAACTGCACCAGGTCATGCCTCGGCACCACTGGTCCTGCTGGGCCCTTGACCTGTGGTGCCCGCCCTTTCCCACCGGCCAGGCTCTGCCTTCCACTTCCGCCTTCAAGGCGTAAGTTGGTGTCACTTTTTTTGTTGTTGTTGTTGTTGAGACAGAGTCTCGCTTTGTCACCCAGGCTGGAGTGCAGTGGCTGGATCTCGGCTCACTGCAAGCTCCGCCTCCCGGGTTTGCGCCATTCTCCTGCCTCAGCCTCCCGAGCAGCTGGGACTAGAGGCGCCCACCACCTCGCCCGGCTAGTTTTTTGTATTTTTTTTTTAGTAGAGACGGGGTTTCACCGTGTTAGCCAGGATGGTCTCGATCTCCTGACCTCGTGATCCGCCCGTCTCGGCCTCCCAAAGTGCTGGGATTACAGGCTTGAGCCACCGCGCCCGGCCAAGTTGGTGTCACTTATTCTAGGAAGGCTCTCTGGTACACACACGCTCACACACACACGCTCACACACACATGCTCACATACACACACATGCTCTCACACACACATGCACACACATGCTCACATACACATGCATATGCTCTCTCACACACACTCACAGACATGCTCTCACACACATGTTCTCATACCCACTCACACACACATGCACACATACACATATGCTCACACACATGCTCACACATGCACACAATACTCTCTCACACACACATGCTCACACGCATGCTGACATACATGCTCTCACACACACAGATGCTCACACATACACATACACACAGTCTCACACATGCACGCACATGCTTATACACATGTTTGCTCTCTCACATACATGCTCACACACGCACACACAAATGCTCTCACACACACATGCTCACATACACACATCCTCACACATGCTCACACACACTCACATACACACACATGCCCTCACACAGGCCCACATACTCACAAAAACATATGCTCACACACACACTCATACACACATGCTCACACACACACACGCTAAGTCATGCACAGGCTCATGTACACATGCTCACACACAGGCTCACACACATACACACACGCTCATGCACAAACTCACACACGCACTAACACATGCTCACACACACACACAGAGTCACCGCCTTCTGTTAGATGGTGGGCCCTGGCAGCAGCAAATGCCACCTTGATGTCTCACCTTGGCCATCCCATCACCATCTCCCTGTCCCTAGAGTCCCCAGGTGGACACTGCACACCTGTGCTTAGAAGCCCAGCATCCCCTTCTACCTCACTGGGACCATGAAGCACCTGCAGGACCACAAAGGTCCCTCTAGTCCTTGGACTCAGCATCCAGCACTATGCTAGCACCTTGGCTTTCAGGACTTGTCCGGTGAAGGAGTGACAGGCACATCCCAGCCACCATCACCACAGACCCGTGGCTGGGCTCACGGTGGCCCCTTCCCTTTCCCAACTGCTTTCTTTCCCCAGAACTCCCAGGACCTCATACCTTGTCCTCACACTCTCCTTGCCAGACACAGGGACATGGCTACGTGCAGACATTTTGGCCACTCCTGGACCTCTAGGGACTGTGTTGACTCAAGTCTTAATGGGGCTTACTGGAGATATTTTTCTTCTTCTTCTTCAACAACAGCAAAATGGACCCTACCGTGTGCCCGTCCTGGAAACAACAGACACCTTGTTGGGTGGGTTGGGCAGTGGAGACACAGAGCAGGCCCCACCCAGTGACCCCTCCAGCCAGGAGCCACCATGCAAGAATGGCCCTCCCAGCGTTCTGTCCCCTGAGAGGCGAAGTGCGGGTGCTGGCTTTGTCAGGTGGTTGAGCTCTCAGCTACCTTCCTCGGGGGTCCCTGCAGGAAGAAACTGAGGGGCTCTGAGAACCTGTCCAGGCTATGCCCAAAGTTGGCCCTCCCAGTGATGATGTGAAGGGGGTGGTAACATCGGGCCTGCCCATGGTCACCTCTGATTTCTGCTGCTGCCTCAGAGGGGGATGTGGGCTGCTCAGCCCAACCACAGGCTCCAGCCAAGCCACCCCCATTTTGAATTTCCCTCACATGCAAACCAAAGGCACAGGGAGTACCTGCCATGGGAGGGGGCAAGCAAACATCCTTCCCGCAGCCCTGGCTGTGGGGCAGGGTGGGAACCCCAGAACACCGGAGTTTCTCTCCGTGGACAGGTTAGCATCTCGTCCACTGTCCCCAGGGGATGCCTCTCTCCAAAGGGCAGCTGCAACCTGCAGGGTCAGTGCCAGCCCCCACGAGTTGGAGGGAGAGGACTGGCCCACAGGATGCAGTCCTCTGCTCAGGATGTCATAACAAGGTCCACAAGCTGAGTGGCCTAACAATCAAAATGTATCCTCTCACAGTTCCGGAGGCCCCAGGTCCATACTAAAGGTGCCAGGAGGGTTGGTTCTGTCTGAGGGAAACCTGTGCCACACCTCTCCTTTGCTGCTGGGGGCCCCAGGCACTTCTTGGCTCCTTGGCTTGTCAATGGCTTCCTCTCCCTGCATCTCCCCTGGTTGTCGGTTGTCCCTCTGTGTGATTTCCCCATTTCATGAGGGCCAGAGTCATGTTGGATTAGTGCCCATCCTAATGACCTCATCTTAATCATCTACAGAGACCCTATGTCCAAACAAGGTCACATTCCCGTTCATGGGTACCAGGGCTCAGGACTCCAGCATCACTTAAGGGGGCACAGTCCAGCCCATGCCACAGGATAGGGGAGGCTGGTGCTTTGTGTCCCTTCCCACCAGGCCAGGAGGTGCATCAGCCCGTGGGATGCCAGGCACAGAGTGTAGAACATTCAAGAGAAAGTCCTCTCTCTAGTCCACCAAAATCTCCAGGACTCTGTGCACTAGGAGCTGAGGAAATGGCATGGAATTTGTCTCGTCTTATGGTGATTCCAAGTAGACTCAGCATTGGTGCCAGATACGGGACACTGGCAATACCAGGTCAGCCTTTTAAAATTGTTGTTATTATCATTATAATCATTGTCACTGTTACAATTGATGCAGCCTAAGTTGTACTTAGAAAAAAGGAACGGCCATGAGCTTTTGTGACAACTGGGGACTGACATCAGGACAGAGGTCCCCAAGGTGTGAGCACCTGGGGTAGGAAGGAGCACTTGCTTATGTGCTCACAGCCACTGAGTCCTTGCACTGTCAAGAGGAAGCAAAGTTCCCTGGAAATATGGCCAGAGGGATGTAACCATTTCCTTATGCATGGCACATGGGTTCCTGGTCCCCACAGTTGGTGCTGACAGCCACCCGGCAGGCAGGAGTAGCATGGCTCTGCGCACTCTTGTGTCAGGCTCAGGGTCCAGTCAGCAGCCCCAACCTCTAGCCTGGGAGGGTCTGGACAGGTGATTGGTCATCCCTGGAGGGCCACTGACCAGGTGTGGCCCTAGTCGAATTAGGGTGTAGCTCTAATCTGATAGGATTGTGGCCCTATAGGAAGAGCAAGAGACACCAGAGAGCCTGCTCCCTCTCTTCCTCCACCATGCAAAGACACAGCAAGAAGGCGGCAGTCTGCCAGCCAGGAAGAGAGCCCTCACCAGGAGCTAAACCTGGCAGGAACCTTGGTCTTGGACGTCTGGCTTCCAGAATTGTGAAAATTCTGTTGTTTAAGCCACCCAGTCTGTGGTGTTTTGTTATAACACCCTAAGCAGATGGAGGCAGCTCTCCTTGCTTTGCTAATAAAAATCATTTGCCTGGGTACATGAATTCAGGTGTTCAGAAAGCTTTCCTGGACAGGCATGGTGGTTCACACCTGTAATCTCAGCACTTTGGAGGCAGAAGTGGGAGGACTGCTTGAGCCCAAGAATTCAAGACCAGCTTGGGCAACATGGTGAAAACCCACCTCTACTGAAAACAGAAAAATTAGCTGGGCATGGTGGCACATCTGTAGTCACAGCTACTTGAGAGGCTGAGAGGGAGGAGGATCGCTTGAGCCCAAGAGTTCAAGGCTGTAGTGAGCCATGACAGCAACAATGCACTCCAGCACAGTGACTCACGCCTGTAATCCCAGCACTTTGGGAGGCCAAAGTGGGAGAATCACCAGAGCCCAGGAGTTCAAGACCAGAAAGCTTTCCTACCCTTACTTCTCAATCTTAACACTCTACGGTGCAAATGCTTTGTGGGTGATGGGGCCAGGCCAGAGCCCAGGGCTCAGCCCCCTGGCTCAGTACTATGTCCCATACTCCAAAGTTAGATTTCAGAGCCATTTGTGATCAGTCTACTTGGGCACTTGAGAATGAAACCCATTCCTCAGAGTGAAAACAGAGGCCAGAGGAGTTAAACAAATGCCTAGAAGCCTGAGGAGCCTGGCTGTACATATTCCTTTAGAGCATAAACAAACTGACCAATTGTAATAAAATGGGTTCAGGAGGCCGGAGAGGCAAAGAGAGTTTGAGTTCCTGCCCACCAGGCACACCCTGCAGGTTTCAGAGCAGCCTTCCAGAGATGTTCCTGGGCAGCCACAGGGCGGGCCGCTGCTCTTCGCAGCCAGAGATCTCCCCTGTGGAGTCCCCAGCCATGCACCTAACCCTGCCTCATGAAACTGGATCCCACCAGACAGCTAAGCCTTGGGATGCCTGTAATTCCTTGGCTAATGCTAGGCTTAATTAAGACATCGACTTTAATAGCATTCTCACCGATTACTTTAAGAAATGGCAGGTCTGAAAGATGATATTTCCTGGTGTGCAAAGATATCATGATGAAATCTCCAAGTCATCGTTTCAACACAGGAAGTTATCAGCTACCTGGGGCAGTGCCGGTCCTGCCGCACAATTGGCCTGCTGTTAGTAGCGTTATTTAAGAGGCTGAGGCATCCGTGTTTCCCAGGAGCCGGTCAGTGGGGGAAAAAAAGGATCAATTGAGTATTTTAGCTCTGCATATAGGCCTTCTCGATGTTTGGTTTGCTTTGATGCGGGGGAAAAGTAAGCGTTATACGTTTGAACTTGTTGCTTTATCTTTTCCAGACTTCTGTCATGCCTCAAAGTCAGCTTAAAAAAAAAAAAAAAAAAAAAGTCGGCTTGAGTTAAATTAGCATTTCTACCTCTCTTCCTTTGTCTGTCTTTATGCCTTTCCGTTTTAAAAGTAAGTATTGTAGCTTTATAAAAATCGAGTACCAGAATCTTTACAGTTCCACATGGCATAGCTGCCACCCAAGTCGAACGTGAAGCTGAGCTCTCCCGTTCGATCTGCAGACGCTCCCCATCAATGTCCATCCGGTGCATCAGGGTTGTGGGGGACACGGGAGAGGAAATGCGATTTCTATAAGGAATTGAGTACAGTTTCTAAAACAAGCTATTTGTTTCCACCATGAGGTGGTCTATCTCTGGCAGGGTGTTGCCCTTTTTATAACATGGGTCTCTGTTTTCAAAAGAAATTGTCTGATATGTGCAAATTATTATTTTTGGAAGGATGAGACCAAAATGTCAGTGCTTTCCTAAGCCACCCTAGGGGTAGGGGTGAGGGGACTTGCCTGGGATCCTCCTCCATCGTCCAAGCAGAATCAAAGCTGGGGCAAGATTGCATTTGGATCAGCACCACCCTCCACCGCCATGTCTCCATCCCTGGAGCCCAGATGGATTCAGTAGGGTGATGAGTTAATACTAGTTTCCTTCCTTAGCCAACTGGCCACTTAGGGTCCAAAGAAGGGACCTTCCGTGGGTACTGACTAAGGCCAGCACCCACAGCAGGAAGAACTGCTGGCAATGGGCAACTCCAGAACCCATATCTGTGCCTCTTGGGAAGGACAGTGGCCTGTGGAGCGGCATCCACATGGGAGTGCGTGCCTCCCAACACAACTCTCACCATGTAAACCCCTCCCCACCTGGGACCCCATGCCACATTCAGACCTCAGAAATTCATATGTACTCAGGAAATTCAAACACATTATCATCCTCCGACATGCAGTGATGATGGTAATGATACTGGGAAGCCTTCACTCAGTGCAACCGTGGATGGAGCGGACAGGGCAAGTGTTAACAGGACCACCACTGATGAAATGGGAAGGAAGCAAAGCCAACCACATTTCCACTCCTCCTTGGCTCTCGATACCCCCAGGCTCCATACCTCAGACCATCTCTCCCTGAGTCGCTCTTGGGAACAGGACCTGTGTGCTCTGGCTTTTGCAGGAGCAGCCGCTGCTTAGGACCCCCCTAGGCCCCAGGACTGTGGCCAGTCCTCGCCTGCCTTTGTTCTTTGGCAGGCCCACCAGGCAGCCACGTCCTCTGTAGAGATGCACATATTCGTTTATTTATTCAATTCATTTTGACTTATTCATCAGATTTAAATGGACTCTTTTTGATAAAAGCCCAAAGAGTAGAAGGGAGGCGGCTCTCCAGATGCAGGTGCTGGGCCCCATGAGTTTCCTGTTAACCCCTTGATGAGGTCCCTGCATGTGCACGACCACGGTGGCAGAGAGGAGACTGAGAGCAGAGGCCGTGGGATACAAGAGCTGCTTCACGCTCAGCTTTGAGGGCCAGCCTGGCCAGGAGAAACCTAAAGGTGGGAACCTGCAGCTTGCTGGGTCCAGCTGAGCTTGGGGTGAATCCACATGTAGAGGGTGCAGAATGCAGGACTGGCGGCACAGCTCAGATGGAAACTCCCCTCCTACAGTCAAAGTCCAGATTCCTGGCTTGGCCTTCAAGTCTCCAGACCGACTACTTTTCCAGCATCCACTTCAGGGCCCTGTGGTCAACACAGCAGAGCAGCTGCTTTCTCACCCCTAAGCTCACCGTCCAGGTCCCCTGTGTTGGCCTGGCTTCTGGGAGCATCCCCCAGTCTCTGATGAAACCTACTGAGGACTCACAGCCATGTCCTGAGCCAAGAATTGCCACTGACTGCAGGGAAGCCCCCTGGCCTGGAACATCCCACTGGGACCACCCTGCCTGGGAGGGCCATAGTCAGTGACTGACTGACTGACCCTGGGGGTCTAAGGGCCCCCATGCCTCACTATGGGACTGACTCTGTGATGCAGGTCACACTCCAGAGCCCCCTGTGGGGCTGAAACCACCACTGTGCTGAGCCTCCCCTGCCCCATCTAGCCTCTCTCACTTTCTTTCTCTTGAAAGCCCTCTGTCAATCAATCCCATGGACCCAAACCCTTGTCTCAGGCTCTGCATCTGAGAAGCCTGGCCAGAGACCCTGTCCTTTCATATCCTTCTGGCTTTGCTGCCTCTGTCCCCTCCATGGAAAGGCCTCTTTCTCCCTTATCACGGGTTGAATTGTGTCCCTCAAATATTTATGTGCTGATGTCCTAACCCCCCATATCTCAGGATATGTCACTGTTTGGGGGAACAGGGACTTCAAAGAAGTAATTTAAGTTAAGTGAGGTCACATGGGTGGGCCTTAATCCCATCTGATCCATGTCCCTGTAAGAGGAGATGAGGACACAGACACGTACAGAAAGACCACCCTGGAGGACACAGGGAGAAAATGGTCGACTATAAACCAAAGAGAGAAGACTCAGGAGCAACCAGCACTGTGACACCTTAATCTGGGACTTCTAGCCCCAGGACAGTGAGAGGATCAATTTCTATTGTTTAAGCCTCCCCGTCTGCAATAGTTCATCATGGCAGCCCCAGCAGATCAAGGCACCTCTACATCCACTGACACTGCATTTGCCCTTCAGGATCTAGCTGTCGTCCACCTGCAGTGCCTCCCTGCTTCTCCAAGATAGAATCATTTCTGCAGCACATTCTTGTGCCCCTCTCAATATAAATACCACACCCCTACTTGCATTATGCTAGTTATATACATTCCTATTCTCAGCAGAGACTTTGCCTTTTAATGTATTCATCCTTGCATTCCACGTAAGACCTACTAAATTGTCAATTAATGTTTGTCGAGTTAAAAATGGACTTGGATTGAATTCCTTGACTCCCCAGGACAGGCCACCTTCCTCCTCCCCAGCAGGCCGAGCTCACTGGCAACTCAGATGGTATCGCACACGGGCACGGTGCAGGATCACGCTCCAGTCTCCGACACCAGCCCCATTTAAATGACTCTGGGGACAGAGCATAGGAACTTAAATTTCTTTCCATGCAGCTGAAGGCTTCCTCCTAGGAAGTCGCTGACTGAACACACTTCACCGAAAAGATCACAGATGAAACTGAGACCCTAGACCCGTCTCAGCTCCCCTAGGGGTTCCTGAGCTGTGGGACTGGCTTCCCTTAAGACTCCCTTTGGGAGCGAGGCTGCTGGGAGTCTGTGCACCAAGAGGTCAATTGTCCGATATCACTGAGCCAAAGCTATCTGTTTAACAGACAACGTATCTGAGTGTCAGAATCAGCGACCATCATCCAAGATGCTGGGTTTTTTCTTCCGCGTTGAAATGGATCCTTTGAGAGTCAGTCAAGGGGAAAGAATGTGGAAGGATGAAGCTCAGCAGAGCACCTCGGAGAAGGAGGCCCTCGGTTATAAGGGGGACATGAAAAACTGGGAGTTTCCTCTCCCATCACACACTTCCCTCCGTTACCTCTACACCTCTCTGTGGAAAAACTACTCATTTGTGTTTCTGAAGACAGGAGGGCAGGGGGTGTGGGGATCATCACAGCAAGGCATGTTTCCTGAAAATGTTTTTGATTGTCAGGAGACTTTTCGAAGTAAACGCATGAGAGTCTCCCTACCCCCACCCTCCATTCGAATACTGGGGGCTGGCTTTGCATAAGCAGCTTGTCGGCAGGAGGAAGGAAAGTGGATGTATCCCAGGATGAATGATAACTGCGCAGCCCTGGCCTTATGAACAATAGCTTTCTGGCCAGACAACATTAGCCACAGCCAGGTTGCATTTTTAAAAGAATGTTTGTGCATTTTTTTTCTCTCTCTCCTAAAACTGAGAAGTCTCTTAAAAGACATCAAAAGTGTTGAGTGCAGATATTCAGAACAAATCAACCCTTTTTCCCCCCAGTATGGTGGTTGTTGTAATAACAGTCTTCTTATTTATTGGATACTCATGTAACTTAAGATGAAAAGACATCTTATAGCCTTCGGGCAAAATGATGGGAAACCAATGGTACACTGGAGGCTCCTTTACGCCCAGGAGGGAGTCAGTTTCAGGCCATGGGAAAGGGGCTCTTTTCACTGCTTCTTGAGACCCACCTCCTGCCTTTCAATATTTCCCTACAGCGACTTTTCATAAAGGCATGTAAAAAATACCTTGGTTAATTGGTTGTGATGAAAGAACATAACACAGTGGTCACGGAGACCCATTGAGGGTTGGTCCAAGAATTCGTTAAGTAACTGGTTTCTGAGTAGATTTGCTTAAATGTGCATGTTCCTCTCTGATTTGGAGACATTTGGCAAGCTGAGGTTCAAAACAGGAAAGTCGGGTTCCAAGGCTCTAAGCAAATCGGTTCGACCTAATGGGCCTCAAATAACCCAGCTAAGAAATGGGTCTAATTATACCCACGGCCTCGGATTGTTGTGAAGTTTAATTAATGCTTGAAAATGTTTTGAGATCCTTGGATGAAAACAGACCACAGATACAGAGTGTTATTATAGAATCCTGCCGGAGGCCTTCTTCTGCAATAAAATGCTGTGGGCATTATCTGAACTTTGTCCCTGCCAGCAATGGGGTTTTCTGAGATGTGCCTCTGTCCACTACACCTGCTTTCGAACCCTTTAAAGCTCTTTGACTGCTACAGGCCACTTATATGTAAATGCCCCAAGACAACAGACGAGAGATCTGACAGACTCCTTAGCAACTCAATTTCCAAGAAGCGGCCGGGTGCAGTGGCTCACGCCTGTAATCCCAGCACTTTGGGAGGCTGAGGCGGGCGGGTCACTTGAGGTCAGGAGTTCGAGACCAGCCTGACCAACATGGCAAAACCCTGTCTCTACTAAAAACACAAAAATTAGCCGGGTGTGTTGGCACGCGCCTGTAATCCCAGCTACTCAGGAAGCTGAGGCAGCAGAATTGCTTGAACCCGGGAGGCGGAGGTTGCAGTGAGCCGAGATAGCACCGTTGCATTCCAGCCTGAGTGACAGAGCAAGACCCTGGCTAAAAAAAAAAAAAATTCCAAGAAAAATGTGTCTGTGCTCTCTCCTGTGGATTTTGGTTAATTTCTCCACCATCAACGGTATCATTTGAGGATGACTGTGGTACCCCCCACACCTGGCTTAGATTGCTCAAAATCAAAATGCTTTTTCTTAATGAACAGCCAAGGAGAGGGCTTGGGTTCACCATCTTTTATTTATTCTTTTGTACTATAATAAAGTAGAAAAGACTGATCTTAACTAAATTTGGTCTCTAATAAAGGGATTCCGGATGCACATAGTTTTGTTTTCCTTTTGATCTTCATCTTTTAAACATAAGTTTCTTGCTGGGCTCATGTACCCGGGGTAAGAGATGGATGGAAGGCTCTGCGTGGCCTGCCAGTCACAGACTCACTGGCATGTGGAGTTCTTGTGTAATCTAGCTAGGCCCCGTTCTCAGGAGTCTGATGGGAAGCTGAAGATTTGTTATTTCTAAACGCTGAACGGACTGGAAAGAAAGTGACTCTCACCTCCCTGATGTGGTCCCTCATGTCCCCTCTGCCCAGGACACTCTGCCCCCATATGGCCACTTGGCTGTCCTCTTTGGCTCACTTGGAGGTCCATACAAATCCCCCCAACCCCCCATGCTGACTGCTCCCCGCTCCCCTCTCCTTCCACCCACTGTCACCCTCAATTTCTTATCTGGCATTATTCCCTTTGTGTTCTCACTCATTCAGTTACATGGAATTCTCTGTCTCTCCCTCTAGAATTCGGCATCCATGGAGTGGTGGGGAGAGGTGTCCGTTTAATTCACTGTAGTATCCCCAGCCCGAGTATCCTACCTCACACATCGTGAGAGCTCGATCAATACTGCCGGGTAAACGGCCTCAGCGCCCAGTGGTGCGGAGTACGCAGAGGCTGAAACAAAGGCTTGAGTGTGAGCCCTTCATGGAGAAGTATGATCTGGGTTGGGGTGAGCAAGGCTGGAAGGACAAGAGGCGATACAAAGGCACAGCCTTGAACCTGCTATTGCTACCTTCACTGGTCTCTCAAACCAAGGGATTTCCCGACGAGTGTGTGACTGTTTTCCTGGACTTTCCTCTGGAGAAGGGAAAACATTAATTCCACCATCATCCACCAGCGACCACCCTCTGCTAGAGTCATCTCACAAACTCCGGTAAGGTGCACGACTGGGTCGCAGTGTGACCATGAAAGGCGTCACTCCTACTGCCCATGAATTCCTGGGGACACAGCCCCGTGTGCCGGCCATTAGCTCAGTGCATTCACCGCACACTGGAAGATGGGGTCCCAGTGCCACTGGGTGTTGCCCTGAGCTGACGCCTTAGCAGAGTCTTTAGCAAGATGCTCTCACATTTCCTTGGGCTGATGCTTCTGGCTTATGGGAGTATATCTGTCGTAAGCCCAATAGATCTCACCAGTGTGTGCTCCAGTGAGCATCTCCCGCACTATAAAAAGTGTCCTTGCTCCAAGGCATCTGCCAATTCCTTGGAGACAGATTCTGTCAGCCCTTTGATTGATGTGGGCAGAGCACTGTGAACACAGAAGGCAAACGCATATCTAGAGTAATGCCAATTCCAAAAAAGACAAGTGTTATCTCCTTTAGACTAGAAGGGGACCAATATAATCAGCTTACCACTAAGTGGTTAGTCAGTGCCCTCAAGGAATGAGGCCTTATTGAAGGTTTGTCATTACTGTCTGCTTTTGTGTGTGTTTGTTTGAGACAGGGTCTTGCTCAGTTGCCCGGACTGGAATGCAGTGGCACAATCACAGCTCGCTGCAGCCTCAATCTCCCGGGCTCAAGTGATCCTCTCACCTCAGCCTCTGCAGTAGCTGAGACCACAGGTGCACGACACTATACCTGGCTAATTTTTTGTTTTTTGTAGAGATGGGATTTCACCATGTTACTCAGGCTGGTCTCAAACTCCTGGACTCAAGCGATCCGCCCACCTTGGTCTCCCAAAGTGCTGGGATTACAGGCATGAGCCACCACCCCGAACCCAGTGTCTGCCTTTGAAAGGTTGGGCAGACCAGCATGATCTGTAGAACATCAAGATGACTACGGTACCTGTGACATATATTCTTGGAGAACAGGAGCTAGGATAACACAGATCTGGAGTGAGATTGTGAATATCCTTCCTATAATGATAAATTGCTTTTTATCCTCTTTACTGATCAGGATAGAGAACACATTTGCTATAGCAATAGCTGCACACCTTCCAACTTCCAATTCTGGCCAAAAGTAACCTTCCTGCCACACACAACTCTAAAACTGGGGGACAGGGGAGGGATATGAAATAACTGTGCCCAGGCATTGGGTACAGGCAGCAAAGACTGTGATCTCTAAGAGAAGGGAAACTCCTGGTGTGAGCCCACGGATTGCCCTGCCTCTCTCCCTAAGGAAAATGTCCTGACTGTGGTCCAGGGGACTCAGCGAGAGCACAGCAATCTTACCCAGCTGAAGAGGCTGCCAAATAGCTGGATCTATGGGTCAGGACACCAGAAATGGGGGAAGCTCTTCCAAGCA
The DNA here is from genome assembly GCF_043159975.1 of Macaca nemestrina. Classification (NCBI taxonomy): domain Eukaryota; kingdom Metazoa; phylum Chordata; class Mammalia; order Primates; family Cercopithecidae; genus Macaca; species Macaca nemestrina. The sequence continues at coordinate 5,058,398 of NC_092136.1, read as the reverse complement.
TGGGCACCTCAAAAGTTTGTGTGGGGGTCACCCACAGTCCTCGGCCAAAGGTGGAGCTGTGTGTATGCAGGGAAAGACTGAAGAATTACCAGAGATCAGTTGCTATGCAGTTGAGAGGGAGAACGATGCTGAGATATATTAGAACTCCAGCTCAGGGCCGGGCGCGGTGGCTCAAGCCTGTAATCCCAGCACTTTGGGAGGCCGAGGCGGGCGGATCACAAGGTCAGGAGATCGAGACCACAGTGAAACCCCGTCTCTACTAAAAATACAAAAAATTAGCCGGGCGCGGTGGCGGGCGCCTGTAGTCCCAGCTACTCGGGAGGCTGAGGCAGGAGAATGGCGGGAACCCGGGAGGCGGAGCTTGCAGTGAGCCGAGATCGCGCCACTGCACTCCAGCCCGGGCGACAGCGTGAGACTCCGTCTCAGAAAAAACAAAACAACAACAACAAAACAAACAAACAAACAAAAAAAACTCCAGCTCAGCCAGAGGGGAGTGGTTTCATTTATATCCCAAACATAAGAGACATCAGAAAAGTCATACCTCAGGAGTAAGGACCACAATCTAGAATAAGGTCTACTCTACACTCTCTTTTTTTTTTTTTTTTTTTGAGACGGAGTCTCGCTCTGTCACCCAGGCTGAGTGCAGTGGCCGGATCTCAGCTCACTGTAAGCTCCGCCTCCCGGGTTCACGCCATTCTCCTGCCTCAGCCTCCCGAGTAGCTGGGACTACAGGCGCCCGCCACCTCGCCCGGCTAGTTTTTTTGTATTTTTAGTAGAGACGGGGTTTCACCGTGTTAGCCAGGATGGTCTCGATCTCCTGACCTCGTGATCCGCCCGTCTCGGCCTCCCAAAGTGCTGGGATTACAGGCTTGAGCCACCGCGCCCGGCCTACTCTACACTCTCTAATGCCTAAAACTAAGCCTCAACAACAGGAGTATCACATATAGCTGCAAGGCAAAACTTGGAGGATGAGTTAAATCAACTTAGAGGGGCTTAGGAAACACTAGATCCTAGTTTATGCAAATTCAAGTTATCCGTCAGAATGAAACTGCCTGCTAGAATAGAAATCAACGGTACTCAGAGGCAAACAGCAGAATCCTAGATTTCTAGGGTGTGTTATATGCAATGTCCAGAATATAATAAAAACAAATTCTAGATATCCAAGACAACAGGAAAATGTGAGCCATACTGAGAAAAAAGGCAATCAATTGGAACTGACACCGAGATGTCCCAGATGTTGCACTTAGCAGATATAGACTTTAAAACTGTTATTATAATAAATATGTTAAGGGTTTAAAGAAAAATATGGGGTTAATGAGTGAACGGATAGGGAATTTCAGCAGAGAAATTAAAACTCAGAGAGAGAACCAAATGGAAATTCTACAGTTCAACAACACAAAGCAAATGAAAAAGTAGCTGGATTGACTTAAAAGAAGATTCGAAATGAGAGAATAAATGATCTAAAGACAAATCTGTGCAACCTAATAACAGAGATCAAAAAAGAAATGTAAAGAAAGTAACAGATCCTGAGATACCTATGGAACAAAATCAAATGGCCTCGCAGTGTGTAATTACAGTCCTAGAAGGAAAAGAGGGTGATAGCAAGGCAGAAAAAAGTCTGAAGAAATAAGACGGAACTTTTCCGAAAGTTGATGGGAATCATCAACTTATAGATCCAAGTAAATCAGTGAACCCTGAACAAAACAACTGCCAAGAAAACCCACACCTAGGCACACCATAGTAAAACTGCTGGAAACCAAAGATAAAAAATCTTGAAAGCATTCAGGGGAAAAAAATGTACATTACAAGGAGGGAAACAAAGACACAAATCGTACTGATGCCTCATCAGAAACAATACAATCAGAAGAAAGTGCCAAGAGAGACTTAATGTGTTGAAAAAATTTTTCAACTCAGAATTCTATATCCAGTGACAATACCCTTCAAAAACAAGGGTGGAGGAAAGGATGGAATAAAGGCCTTTTTAGACCCATAGAACCTGAAAGCATTTCTCATCAGTGAATCTGTACTGCCAGGGTGTTCCTTAGGTGAATGGATATTATACCAATGGAAATAAGAACCCGCACAAAGGCATGAAGACTGTCTGAACTGGTAAATAAGTGGGTAAATAGTCACTTGCCAAATGTCAGAGATTGTGTCAATCTGCTGCAACAAATTTACCACATCTGGCACAACAGCAGGAACGAGGTTAAGTTTACATGGTTAAGTTTACCATACCATCATGCACCATGACCCATCTGTTTTTGCAGGGGCCAGACAGGTGAATTGGATGACAATGCCATGGAGCAGCATCACTTCATACCTTAAGTTTTTTGTGATGGTCCTAAATCCGTGCAGTTCCCCCTGGTTTGTAATATTGCTTCTGATTTTACCATCTTAGCCAGGAGGTGACAGTTTCAGGGGCTTCCACTTGGTTCTTCCCACTTCATGGCTCTTTTCCCACAAGTCAGAGAATCAAATCAAGAGTCCTGCCAATTCTGAAGTCTAGCTACTGCAATTACTACAATCAGGGAGCAAGAAAATGACTATAAGGTGAGTCCCCGGATCGACTGGCACCACTGGGTGATGACCTTGGGCAGGAACTCCATTTATCACCTGGTCTTCTTAGGAAGGCCTCCCACCATCCGCTGCCAGTATAACCAGGGGATAATCAGGAGTTTCAGATTGCCTCATATCAGGCCCTATATCAACAATCCCTGAAAGCGTAAGTAATCCTCTTTCTTCAGTGCACAGTTACTCTGGTAGATAGCCACATGTCCCTTCAGGAAAGCATCAGGGAAATAACTGCTGCATACACTGGCAGTGGTATTACAGGATCCTCCCTCAAGGATACTCAACTTCCCTTTTAGTTAATTAATTAATTAATGGAGTCTTGGTTTGTAAACTGAAATCTACTACTACATATACTTCCCTGGTTCCCATTGGTACATATTGATTAGCTCCTGATTTTTTCACTAGTGAGCTATTTCTTCTTAGAGCAGGAAACGTATTTCCTCACATGGGCCATGCTCAGGGCTGACCCTAGCTATGAGCCTTATTGGCTTGGACGTACTGAGGTGGGAACACATACTGAAAATGGCAAATGTCATGTTACATGCCTGCTTCAAGTGAGACTTTGTGAACTGGAGGAAGCTCTAGGCAAAGGGGGCATTTCTCATCGAGGGGGTAAGGATATCTGCTGATGTAGAGGGCTCAAAAGAATCTGGAGGTACAGGATTTTCAGGCTTATCCACCTAAATGTTACCATCCTGGATCTCAAAGTCCCACTCTTTTCCTACCAGAACCCTAATTTGGACAAAGCAGATCTGTGCATTCAGTGTCCTTTGCTGCTCTGCCACTCTTACAATCAGATTCTGAGCCTGATTTTCAGTACAGTCTGCCCTACAGAAAATGAAAATCTTTAAACGCTTCCAGAGACCCTCTGGATTCCACAGCTTGACATGAACTGACAGATGGCTAATCTAAACCTATCACTTTCTTTTTCAAGGCTCCCAAGGCCATTTAACTAAAGGAAGCACACTCCATGCTATTCAAGTGCCACAGCCCTGCACAGCCCAATGCCTCATTTTCCATGTGTACCTCATCCCAGGCAACCACAGGTGAGAGCCTTGGCTATGTGTGCCATAATCATTACCACCACCTGGAATGGGCCCCTCATTGATGTTTGACTAGTGAGTGATCCAATACCAAAATCCCATCCTGGGGCTCTGCTTTCAGAGGTTATTTTTTTTTCCCAACGATCTTAGCCCAGTGTTCTTAGCAAATCCTGAAACAAAGACTTAACTGCAAGTACTTGGTTGGGAAGTGAGAACAAGTGAACAGGGCTGAGGGAGAGGAGGAGCAAGGAAGGGAGGAGGGAAAAGCCAAGTCACCCTGTGTTATTTGGTTAACCTCCAAGCACCTGCCATTTCAAATCAATAAACATCTGCTGGCTAATAGACCAACAGTAATGGTGGGCATGTCTTAACTGTGAAGCAGGAAACTAAGGCAACTGCCTAGATTTTAAATTCAGGAGCAAACTTTAGGCAGAGGTGAGAGGATTTGGGAATTATTCTCATCCTTGCCTCAGTTCCTTGAATTTCAGGGGAAGGGGAAGAAGTCGTAGCCCACTTATAAGTATGACATTGGCTTCATTTCCAATTCCATACCTAGCCAGCCCTCCAAAACACTATGTACTTTGTTTAAGTAAGGAAAGGAAATTAACATGGGCAGATGACATGCTGCTCATATTATAAGTAAAAATACTGGGATCTAAAGATATACAGGTATCTGTTCAAAGTTCCAAAATTCAAACTAAGAGTCTGCTTCATTCCAAAGTTCTTGCTTCCCCTATCTGACCGTGCTGAGAACTTTGTCCTAAGAATCCAGAGTCCATCAACCCCAAACAGGCCCCAAATTATCTGAAGAATAGTTTGGGTGAGGTAAGTGAGGTTCAGTTGTTTAAGGGAAATTGCCTGTTAAATCAGTGGATTCAGCTGAGTCTGAGATCACACATGAGCCCACCAGAACCATATTCTGGTCTCCATGGCCAGGAAGTTTTCTTTTTCCAAGAGATTGTTTTCTAAAGTGAGAAAATAGCCTTTTTCTTCTTCTTCTGTATTCTGAGGGATTTTCCTCTTTGACTGTACAATGTGCTGAAAATATACATTTTGATAAGAGAAATATTTGGACATCTGGGCAGGAGGGAAGTTGTGAAATCTCTACCCACCGTCCCAGGAGGGAACGGAAAGTGAGGAGGCAGCTGGACTTCCGGGCTCCGGGATCAAAGTGACTCTGCTTGTCTCCATCAGACCTTCCTGATGCCAGTGTGCCCAGCTCTTTCCCTGTCGACATAGGCACCCACCTAGCCGGGGTGCCCTTGCAGCAAGAGGGACAGGGAAAAAGACCAAAGCACCTATCGCAAATGCCATCCTCAAGGTCACAGCCTGCAGGGTCACCGGCCTCAGCCCACTCCCACCGTTAGAAAGCAAATGGCTGCTAGCAGCTCAGGATCACCTGGGCTCTGCAAACCCTGACCACGAGCAATCATTTTCCACAGGGATCACCGTGGTGTTTGTGCACCAGCACATCCCCTTCCTCCAGGGGTCCCCAGCCTTGGAGAGGACTCCCAGCACTTCAGGGAAACCACGTGGCTTAGAACCAAAAAATGATGTCCAGGGAGCCCTGTTCAAGAGATTAGGGCCCTTGGCATCATGGCACCAGGGAAACCTGGGCCTGAGCAGTAAGAGTGTTGTCATGACCTCTATAGATCCAGGTAGGCTTCCTGGAGGAGGTGAGGCCCAGAAGATCTTTGAGAAACATGAAACATTGGGAAAGGTGGGGAGTGGTTGGGGATGGGGGGAGGGCAGTGAACAATGTAAACAAAGCTAAGGAAGCCCAAGTGGGCCTGTCCAGTTAGCTGAGAGTCGATGGCCTCGGGGCCATATTCTTGGGTGGGTGCGCGACCCACGATTTCTCCATGAGGATTTTAAAATTGGTGTTCATTTCAGTGACCTTGTCCTCCAGGCATCACATCCACATGGAATCATCTGGAATCATCTGGATGCTTCTGATTTCAGGGCTCAGATTTGCATTTCTCATTCAGCGGACACGAAAAGAAGATAACCGGGGCAGGAGCTCTGAGCCCTTTCTGCAACGTAGACTTTATGGGAAAGTTTTCAATTCTATGGCCCCCTTCTCAGAATAACACTTACCAGTGCAAAATACAAAACATATAGGAATACAAAGGAAGCGAATTACACTGAAATCAGTTAACCGAATATTCTTTAAAAAAAAAAAAAAATGTGTGCTGGGCAGGGTAATCCCAGCACTTTGGGAGGCTGAGGTGGGCAGATCACATGAGGCCAGGAGTTTGAGACCAGCCTGACCAACGTGGGGAAACCCCATCTCTAACAAAAATACAAAAATTAGCCGGGTGTGGTGGTGGGCACCTGTAAGCCCAGCTACTTGGGAGTCTGAGGCAGGAGAATCGCTTGAACCCAGGAGGTGGAGGTTGCAGTGAGCTGAGATTATGCCTCTGCACTCCAGCCTAGGTGACAGAATGAGACTCGGTCTTGAAATAAATAAATAAATAAATTTAAAATTAAAATTTTTAAAAAGACAAGTGTATCATATGGAAACTGCCCTGCTTTTCCAGCACATGCACTAAAGCCAGCAGCAGTTCTTCTCACTCACTTCCATGGCTTCGAAGGGCACAGGAGCACAAACAACATGCCGAAATGTCTGCGACAACTGTAATGCGACTTGAAAAAATCCACAGTTTCTACGAACGACAAAGCCACACGCCCTGCTGCTACGGCTGTGGCTCATGGCCTACCCTCAAATGCCAAAGTGCAGTCAGAGGTTGGTAAAAATCAAGATGTAACTTTCCCCTGCCCCAAGTTCATGGGCCCCAGGTTAAGAGCTCCTGACCTCTTCACATGCTGGGAAATGCATGTCTAGCTGCGGTCATATTAGCAAGTGGTGGTGGTGAGATCACGGTTCCACACACCTTGATCATCAGGGGGAAGCCCTTCACCAGCTGGAAATGGAAAGATGGTTCCTTGGACAAAGCCTTAATGTGCCACACTGGGGCTTTAGTTCAGCATCTTGAAAATGGTGCCCTGTCTTAGTGTCTTGTAATATCAAATCCCTTTCACAGACAGAGGCTAACAGTGGTGAACTTGATACACAGACAGCGTCTGTGCTCCACAGGAAGGATATGCAAGGAATGAGACATTTAGCCTCCCTCAAGCAGGTCCACGTTTTACTCCTTAAGGGAGTGTGATGGTTTCAGGTGGGCTAGGGAAGAGGCGGCCGGGCCTAGCTGGGAGCCTGGCTCTCCAATGCAGGGTCAGAGCCTCCCATCTCCACCCCAGCAGGGGAACCCAACCCAGCCCGTGGCAGGACGCAGGAAGGTACTCTCAGGTGAGTGCCTGATCCAGGGTGCTGAGCCACAGTGGCAGAGGGCACAGAAGAGACAGGAGCGGGGCAGGGGGCATTAGAAGGGCCCCCAAGCAAGGTGAGAGGGCGGCAGGCACAAATCTGCCCCTCTGAGGTCTCAGGCAGCGGCATGAGAGGACCTCAGGAATGGACCTCCTTCTCTACCTTGAAACGTTCAAAGCTGTGAATACCGTAAGATAGGACAAAAAAGAAGTTTCAGGTGTCTGTGCTACCCCACCACACGCACCCTCCAACAACTTTTTCTTTTAAAAAAGCCATTTTTGACTGTACCTCTTCCGAAGGGCAGGGAGAGGGCTGGCGGCAGGGCTGTCCATCTCCACACGGAAACTCTGCAGAGGAGGGAATGCTGCCTGCGGTCCGCTGACCAAAACAAGCCCATTTGCAAATTGGCAGGTGGAATTCACCCTGTGAAGATAAAGAGCTTGATTGGGGAATGTTTAAAAAAAGTGATTTAAATGTTTTTATGGAGTGCAAAACAAGAGAGGGGGAAAAAATTAAGTTAATAAAAATTTTACTGAATTAAGATAGAAACAAAGGCAGCATTTTACAGCAGCCATTTCCACTGAGGTTTTTAAAACAGATTTTTATGAGCTATTTTTTTCTCTCTTTTTTCTTTTTTTTTTAAACCTTGCTCAGTGAAAAGCCTTCGAAATTACTGCTGACCACATTATTTTCAGTTCCTGAGCCATGATTTTTCCCTGCGCTGAGGGAGGCTCCATCTCCCAATTTACAGATGGGCAGGCCCGCTGTGGCTTCTGCAATTTGACTCTGAGATCCGTTAATGAGTCTGGCGTTTAATGTTAAAGCCATTTAATGGTAACCAAACTCCTCAGGGATCCCACAGGGCTTTGATGGAAGCCCCAGTCCTGTTGGCCCCTGCTAATTGCTCCGAGGCCCAGCTCCCCAGTTCTCCCCCACCCATAACCCCCTGACACACACCAAAAAAAGGTGGAGATGGAGTGAGGATGTTGTAACGAGGAGTCCTTGGAGTCTAGGAGGAGTCGTGGCTCAAGAGAAAGATGGTGTATATATTGCAAATCAACCCAGGATTGTCATCCACGGGCAAGAGACTATGAGGTTAGGGCTTCTCAGATGTCATACTGGAAACGTGGTAAATTTTGGAGTAAGGAGCCAAGACTTATGGGGTGCCAAACCCCAAAGGCTGGCTTCACCAATGTGACTGGATGCTGGTGAGGACCCTTGTGTGCAGAGGCACAATTACTGCCCAAGAAAACCCTGAACCAAGGGGTCCTGGATGCTAGCAGGGCCCTAGAAACAGACCCAGAAGCAACACAGCCTCCACCTCCGGCCCCCATCCTGCATGCCCTGGGCCAGGCGACCGCACCGGAAAGGCTGCACCTGCTGAGAGGCTGGGCCATGCAGGGGTCAGAGAGGCCTCTGGGAGCCTGGACTCTGGACCAGGGGCCTGTGATGAGCACTCACAGGAGCTGCCAGCGTGGCCCTGCAGCCCGACACAGTAAACAGCAGCAGACGCTCAGTTCCAGCCGAGAGGCCCAGCTGAAATGAAGTTACAGGGTCAGTCCTAGACTTTGGGGTCCTTGAATTGACTCCCACCTGCCTTGGGTGTAGCAGGCACAAGTCAAGGCCTGGGAAAGTGCTTATCTTCACCTCCCCTGGGTCAGGAACCAGTGCCTGCGTTGTCCCCAGCCTGTCCTCCCGCAGGCAGCCCCCAGGAGGCAGAACCTCTACCGCATTTTCACCCTGGGCCATGGTGCAAGCCCCAGCATGTATTTGAGTAGGGGGCTCTGAAGCTTGAAACCAGAGCTGGTCCTGCAGAAGCCCCTGGGTGGGGAGGGGCCTGCAAATGTGACCCGGGCCGTCTCACGCTTCCCGTAAGACGTGGATAAACCCACATGCAAGGCTTCCACGGCAAGCTTTCCTGCTCCCAAAGAATGCAACTATTAGTGGGGTTTATTCTCTCATGCCTTTGGCAAATTGGAGAGAGCTCCGAGGTCTAAAATGCATTCTTGAAGCAGAGTTGCGGCGGATGCTGACTGCTGGGGGTTGGTTGGAAAGGCCCGGGAACCTCCTTCCTGCCTCTGGTGAACCTGTCCTCCAAACTGCCCCACCTGCTTCCCCACCTGGTCACGCAGCTCTCTAACCTGAACATCTCCAGTGTGTCCTGCCGACAGGTGGACAGAGCCCAGCCCAGAGGCCCCCACACAGGCCCGGCCAATGCTTCCCACCTCCTCTCCTGACTCTTGCCACAGACACTCCTGGAACCCCCCAGCTGCCCTCCAACCATCCTTGCCAGGCCTCATAGTCTTTCTAAATCAAATTCAATTTAACTTTAAACCCAAAGAGGCAAGAAATGCCATTTTGGAACTAATAATCCAGGTAAGGGGGCCATCCTGGCAACACACACAAAGCCCTTCGTAAAACACCTGGTGCATCCTAAGCGCTCGATGCATTGATCCACTCAACAAACTGGCAGAGAATCACTTCTGTGAGCACCTGCAGGGCACACAGCTGAGCCCAAACCCAGGCCCTGCCTCACAGGGTGCATGGTCTAGTGCAAGGATTTACACAACAAATACCATACATTACAGAGCATGCTGGAAAGCAATGCATACCACAGAACAAAAGAAAATGGGCTGGGTGCAGTGGCTCATGACTGTAATCCCAGCACTTTGGGAGGAAGAGGCGGGTGGATCATGAGGTCAGGAGTTCAAGACCAGCCTGACCAACATGGTAAAACCCCGTCTCTACTGGAAATACAAAATTTAGCCAGGCGTAGTGGCAGGCACCTACAATTCCAGCTACTCGGGAGGCTGAGGCAGGAGAATTGCTTGAACCTGGGAGGCAGAGGTTGCAATGAGCCACGATCGCGCCACTGCACTCCAGCCTGGGCAACAGAGCGAGACTCCATCTCAAATAAATAAATAAAAAGAAAATGGCAAGGGGGTGGGGTGCACTGGGCAGGGGGTGCCCTGCAGCATCAGGTGGGTTGGCTGGGGACAGCCACACCCAGAGCACAGCATTTGAAGAGTTAAAGCCCAGGAGGAAGCCCGCCCTGTAGCTAGCTAGGGAAAGAGCGTTCCAGGCCAAGAGGGCAGCCAGTGCAAGGGCCCGGAGGCAGGAGTGTGCCTGATGCATCAGATGCTCAGCAGAGAAGCTGGCCGGGCTCAGCAGAGTGAGTGTGAGGGAAACTGTAGGGGCAGAGGCCAGAGAGTGGGGAGGACCCACTGAGGGCGGGGAGAGACGGTGCAGGACCTCAGGGTGGCAGAAGGAACTGATCTTCTCTCTGAGTGAAACAGAGAATGGCCTGGGGGACGAGGGGCACTGGGACCAGCCACACGAGACCAGCTCTGTCTCGTGCCAGACACAGGATAGATTGCACTATCCTCCCTACTCAAAGGCCAACGAAATGTCACAAGGGTGATGTCCCTTGAATAGACAATTTCAGGGCCAGGACAGCTCAACCATGCCCTTTCTTCCTCTGGTATGGTGACCAGCTGGGGCCCAGGGCCCCGAGCCCCCTGGCACACAGTGGGTGCCCAGCATGAAGCAGAACAGAGCCTTTGTTGTTTCCAGCCACTGAGATGGGGTTTTTTGTTACTGCAGCGAAACCAGCCTGACTCTGATATGGGGGCAGAGACAGAAGGGCAGCTAGGGCACTATGGCAGTAATCCCAGTGACAGACAACGCAGCTGAGGCCAGAAAAGGAGCAGGTGAGGTGCTGAGAAGCAGTCGGAGTTAGGTATATTCTGAAGGGAAAGCTGGGAGGGGGTGGGTATGGGGTGTGAGGGGAAAAGATGAGTTGGAGATGACTGCAAGGTTTGGGCTTGAACAACTAGAGAAATGGAGTCTCCACCAGCTGAGATGGGGAGGCTGGAGCAGGGAGGGGATCACGGGTTCAGTTGTGAACACGTTTGTGATGTCTCATTAATGTGAAGCCTGAAACATTCACGAGGTGGCAGGGGCAGGCGTCCCATGAATTAATGTGGGGACCAGGGGAGGTGTCCAGGTGGGAGACATCAACGTGGGAGTGGGTGGTCAGTATCGAGATGGGACTTAAATCCCTGAGCTGAATGAGATAACTGAGGGAATGCATGTCCACAGAAGAAAGGCCAGGTTCAAGGACAATCCTGGGATCCCAGAAAGTTAGCATCCTCTGGGTCATGCAAGCATTTGGTATTTTACATGGGTCTAGGGTGGGAGAGAGGCCAGTCTTTGGTCCATCTGGACTGCCCAGGAGTGGCTCTCGTTGGCCACGTGAAGGTGTGCTCCATCCTGCTATGCCAGGATGCACAGGGATCCCAAGAAGGGAGCCCCACCCCAAAACTGTCTCCTTTTCCCTCCCCTACTTCTTAGAGACCTGCTGCTTTCCTGGATGCTCTGGAGGACCACCACAAGGGTCTTTCCCACTCTTGGAATGTCCCCTCTTTTAAATAAAGCCTCCATCTTGTCTGCCAGTTCTGGCCACATTTAGTTAGGCCACTCCTTCCCAGGCCCTGTTGCAAACCCTAGAGCTTCCTCTAACCCTTGAGAAATTTCAACCCTTTTCTAAATAGAGTGTCTGTTTTTTGTTTGTTTGCTTGCTTGCTTGTTTTTGAGACAGAGTCTCGCTGTGTCACCAGGCTGGAGTGCAGTGGCGTGATCTCGGCTCACTGCAACCTCTGCCTCCAGGGTTCAAGAGATTCTCCTGCCTCAGCCTCCCAAGTAGATGGGACTACAGGTGCGCACCACCACGTCCAGCTAATTTTTGTATTTTTAGTAGAGATGGGGTTTCACCATGTTGGCCAGGATGGTCTCAATCTCTTGACCTCATGATCCACCTGCATCAGCCTCCCAAAGTGCTGGGATTACAGGTGTGAGCCACCACACCTGGCCTGCAGAGTGTCTTAATCCTTCCCTGGGGCCAGAGCAGCTTGGTCCTCTTATCTCAAGGTATCACTTGCCCTCTGGAAGGAGAAGTAGGAAAGGGAAAAAAATAGCTCTCATTTTCTTTGGATTCTTCTAGAACAGCAAAGAACACAGAATATTATCACAATATATTAACCTTCCACATATGCTTATCAACTTTGCTCAAATCATGAAAAATGAGTATCCTTCAAGGAACAAATAATCCTTCTACTAAATCAACCATTATAAATATATATAAAATGGGGGACACAATGGGAGTATGACACGATTAGGGTTTTGAATCAAACCAAGAACAGCGAAACTTTAAAGACTCGTCTGTATCATGAACATGGACCCTGGCAACACAATGAGAAAACTAGCCAAATCCAGTGAAGTCTGGAGTTTAATGAACAGTGTATTAGTTCATTCTCACACTGCTATGAAGAAATACCCAAGAGTGGGTAATTTATAAAGAAAAGAGGTTTAATTGACTCACAGTTCTGCATGGCTGGGGAGGCCTAGGGAAACTTACAGTCATGGCAGAAGGCATCTCTTCACAGGGCAGCAGGAGACAGAATGAGTGCTGAGCAAAAGAAACCCCTTATAAAACCATCAGATCTCACGAGAAGTCACTCGCTCGCACGAGAACAGCATGGTGGAAACTACCTCTGATTCAATTATCTCCACCTGGTCCCACCCTTGACATGTGGAGATTATTACCATTCAAGGTGAGAGTTGGGTGGAGGCACAGAGCTAACCTATATCAAAAAAATAATATACCAGTGTTGGTTTCTTAGCTTTGGCAAATGTACTGTGAGATGTTAACAATAGGAGAAACTGGGTGAGAGGTATATGGGAACTCTGTACTATCAAAAATTATTCCAGAATTGGCTGGGCATAGTGGCTCACACCTGTAATCCCAGCACTTTCAGAGGCCAAGTCGGGCGGATCACCTGAGGTCAGGAGTTCAAGACCAGCCTGACCAACATGGTGAAACCTCGTATCTTCTAAAAATACAAAAATTAGCTAGGTGCGGTGACGCATGCCTGTAATCCCAGTTAGTTGGGAGGCTGAGGCAGGAGAATCTGTTGAACCTGGGAGGTGGAGGTTGCAGTGAGCTGAGATCACACCACTGCACCCTAGCCTGGGCTCTGGGCGACCAGCGAGATTCTGTCTCAAGAAAATAAAAATTATTTCAGAATAAAAGTTTTATCTTAAAATTCCAAACATAAGCAGAGACTCTTGCCACTTAAAAAAAAAAAAAAGTGTCTATAGCAACCAAGAAAAGTTTATCCCAAGACTACATCAGTGGCATTAAAGCAGGAAAATTATTTACATGATTTATCATATTGCCATGAGAAATAGTAAGATCCATTTAATTATCTCAATAAATATCCATGAGGCATTTGAAAAAAAGTCACTAGAAATTTGTATGACAGGTTTTATTCTAAACATGATAAAGATTACGGGATTTTATTTTTTATTTTTTGAGACAGGGTCTTGCTCTGTCACTCAGGCTGGAGTGCAGTGGCACAATCTTGGCTCACTGCAGCCTCGACCTCCCCAGGCTCAGATGATCCTCCCACCTGAAGTCTCACAAGTAGCTGGGACTACAGGTGCACTCCACCACAGCCGGCTAAGTGTTTGCATTTTTTATAGAGACAGGGTTTTGCCATGTTGCCCAAGCCGGTCTTGAACTCCTGGGCGTAAGCAATCCTCCCTCCTTGGCCTCCTAAAATGCTGGGATTACAGGCATGAGCCACTGCACCTGACCAAGATTATGGATTTAAAATCAAAAGCCACCAGGCACAGTGGTGTGTGCCCGTAGTCCCAGCTACTTAGAAGACTGAGGCAGGGAGACGAACTGAGCTCAGGAATTCAAGGCTGCACAGTGAGCTATGATCATGCATGTAGATAGCTACTGCAGTCCAGCCTGGGCAGCAGAGCAAGACCCTATCTCTTAAAGAAAAAAAAAGGCCAATTATTGCTTAAGGAATAGAAAGTCATTAGCACTAAAAATCTGGACATGCTCTCATTTGTCCAGTTACCACTCCTATTTTAATATAAAACTAAATTAAAACTAGAAACACTGGCAAAAGCTAATAAGAAAAAGAAATAACGTGAATATCAGAATAGAAGACATTAAAATGTGAATTGTCTTTTAGCCAAGATTATAAACCTAGGAAAGCAACCAAAAGGACCAGTAAATTACTTCCAGAAGATACATAAGAAAACATTTAATCGAGGGCATCCTATATGCATATAATGCAGCTAGAAAATGCGTGTAAAATAAAAGAGAATTCAAGAGCAATTTAAAAATCAAATAATTGTATATCCACTTAATTATAAAAGAGAATTCAAGAGCAATTTAAAAATCAAATACTTGTATATCCACTTAATTGGGGACCTAAGACGCTTACCCAAAGGGCATGGTGAGACCCTAATAGGAGAAATGAAGGAAGATAAATAAAAAAAACAATTTTTCCCGCTCCTGTTAGGAAGAAGCACATAATAAAGATGAAAAATTTATCCCTGCCAGCTGGCAAGAGACAACTCTTGAATATTCAGAAAATTTGACAGTCATTTGTTAAGTTAGGTATAGCTTGAAAGTGGCCACGGTGGCCAGCACAGTGGCTCATGCCTGTAATCCCAGCACTTTGGGAGGCCGAGGCGGGTGGATCACGAGGTCAAGAGATTGAGACCATCCTGGTCAACATGGTGAAACCCTGTCTCTACTAATATACAAAAATTAGCTGGGCGTGGTGGTGTGCGCCTGTAGCAGCTACTTGGGAGTCTGAGGTAGGAGAATCGCTTGAACCCTGGAGGTGGAAGTTGCAGTGAGCTGAGATCGCGCCACTGCACTCCAGCCTGGCGAGACCCAATCTCAAAAAAAAAAAAAAAAGAAAAAAAGAAAGAAAGAAAGAAAAGAAAAGAAAAAAGAAGAAAGTGGCCACAGTATGGGTATTTCTACCAAGCAGTCCACAAATGCACCAATCAGGGCTTTTCTTTCCAGAGAGCCGTTTTTCCTACACACCATTTAGTAAAGGCCAAAATATTTTTTACTGTTACTTTTAGGAATGTAATGAATTGATTGAGGAATCCCCAAATTCCTATTTTTATTTATTCTTTTACTTATTTATGTTTTGAGACAAGGTTCCACTCTGTCGCCCAGGCTGGAGTGCAGTGGTGTGATCATAGCTCACCTCCAGAGCTCAAGTGATCCTCCTACCCTCAGCCTCCTGAGTGCCTGGGATCACAGGAACACACCACCATGCCTGGCTAATTTTTTGACTTTTTGTAGAGATGAGGTCTCACCATGTTGTCTGGGCTGGTCTCAAACTCCTGGGCTCAAGCGATCCTCCCACCTCGGCCTCCCAGAGTGCTGGGATTACAGATGTGAGCCACAGCACCCGGCCGCTACATTCTTTTGCATTTTTACTTACAATTGTTCTAGCTTTATTGAGGTATCATTGACATGAAGCTAATTAACATATCCATCCCCTTACAGAGTGACCGCTTTGTCTTTTGTGGTGAGAACATTTAAGATCTCTCTTAGCAATTGTCAAGTATGTGACACATTATTACTAACTGTAGTCACCATGTGGTACAAGAGAGATCCAGAATTTACTCATCCTGGGGAAAACATTTAATTTGTTGTATTTAAACACTGAGAGAAGTCTGAAAAGATCTACAAAAATATGTCTGAGTAGTGAGATTTCAGGTGCTTTTTTCCAATTATTTATTTATTTATTTATTTATTTTTGAGACAGAGTCTTGCTCTCATTGCCCAGGCTGGAATGCAATGGCGTGATCTTGGCTCACTGCAACCTCTGCCTTCCGGGCTCCAGCGATTCTCTGCCTCAGCCTCCCGGGTAACTGGGACTACAGGTGCCCGCCACCACACCTGGCTATTTTTTGTAATTTTAGTAGAGATGGGATTTCACCATGTTGGCCAGGCTGGTCTCAAACTCCTGACTTCAGGTGATCTGCCTGCCTCAGCCTCCCAAAGTGCTGGGATTACAGGTGTGAACCATTGCGCCTGGACCACTTATTTTTAATTATTTTTATTTTTTTCTATAATAAACATGTATTACTTGTGTGATGAGAAAACATTCTTTTTATTTATTTTAACAAGCTAGAAGAAAAGAAAATCACATTTTTTGCCCACCTGTGTAAAGGAAACAAATTCTGACTAAGGAAACAAAAACATCTCATTAGAGACAAGATGGCAGGGGGCTGTTGAGCATCTTTCAAAAGTTGTGAACTCCTAGGGCCGGGCGCGGTGGCTCACGCCTGTAATCCCAGCATTTTGGGAGGTTGAGGCGGGCCAATCACTTGAGGTCAGGAGTTCAAGACCAGCCTGCCCAACATGGTGAAACCCCATCTCTACTAAAAATATAAAAATTAGCTGGGCGTGGTGGTGAGTGCCTGGAATCCAAGCTACTCTGGAGGCTGAAACAGGAGAATCGCTTGAAACCAGGAGGCACAGGTTGCAGTGAGCCGAGATTGGGCCACTGCAGTCCAGCCTTGGTGACAGAGCAAGACTGTCTCAAAAAAAAAAAAAAAAAAGAAAAGCAAAAGAAAAAAGTTGTGAACTCCTTACATAATCATAGGCATGATAAAACACAAATAGAACAACAGCATTGGAAAATGTGTAATAAATGTAAGTTAAAAGATAACTGTCTAGATATATGAAGTATTGCTATAAAATATACAAGCTCAAGATCCAGTTTCAAGTTAATGAGTGATCAGAGAAGGAAAAGAATACCATTTACACACCAGGAAATTAGGACAAAAAAGCGTCCCATGAAAAAATGCAAAGCGTCAGTAGCAATTCCAGAAAATACAACCAAAACAACACGAAAATCACTAGACACCTGTGAACCAGCTGAAGGAAGCAAAACCTGTGTTGTGAGGGCTAAAAGGGAAACAGGTTTCCGCATTGTCTGAGGTGCCTGCTATAATTTGGTTTTGTTTCTGGAGAATATTCTGACAGCCCTTCTTGGCTTCTTGAGGAAAAAAGAAGACAAACTATTTATACCCTTTTGTATCACTTAGGAAAATATGTTCTGGGCAGCATCTTCCAAGTAATATTTCTGGAATACTTCCAAAGGATGTTGATAGATATTATATAGAAAGTGTATTGTAATTACAAACACGGATGTTTCTATATTTCAGGACCTGTCAGTGCCCTTTACCTGCTAATGTGCCTTGTGGATCTCCAAAACTATGTGCCATTTACTCAATTAATTTGACCCCAGAATCGTTGTCATGGTAACTTTACTAACAGCTCACAGAGCATTAGGCTGCTGGCAATCAGACTGAGAATAAGAAAAGTATTAGGGGTTTTTTGTTTGTTTGTTTGTTTTTGAGACTGAGTCTCGCTCTGTCGTCAAGCTGGAGTGCAGAGGCGCAATCTCGGTTCACTGCAACCTCCACCACCCGGGTTCAAGCGATTCCCCTGCCTCAGCCTCCCTAGTAGCTGGGATTACAAGCGTGTGCCATCAGGCCTGGCTAATTTTTTTTTTTTTTTTTGTATTTTAGTAGAGACGAGGTTTCACCATGTTGGCCAGGATGGTCTCCATCTCCCGACCTCATGATCCACCCGCCTTGGTCTCCCAAAGTGCTGAGATTATAGGCGTGAGCCACCGCACCCAGCCAAGAAAGGTATTTTGTATTGAGATGTTATTGGTATAAGTAAAATCTCTGAAACAACCTGGATTTTTGCCAGCCGAGTAAAGTTTATCCAATTCATCTGCATTTAGTAACAGTTATTTGAGTGTAAGTTCTCTCTCATTTGCCAGTTAGATAAGCAGGCCTTGTAGACTTCTTACTTAAGTCACTGAGCCGAGAGTTGAACAGTAACAGAGAGCAAGCCCGTGGCTTGTCACCAGAGACCCATTTCCTCGGCTGCCACTGCTCAGCGGTCCCTGTTTAATTGGGAAAACCACCGGACTCCATTATCATCTAACCCAGAGATGCTATCAAGAATCACATGCCCTGCCGAAGTCAAACCGGAAAGTATATTTAGTGCTAGATGTTTGTGTATCTTTGTTAACCTTTAGAAAGAGGAAGAAGCTGGAGCCTGGTTCCCCATCAACGGTATCAGCTCAGCTAACTGACCCCGATTCGATCTTGAAGTTAGGACGAGGAATTTGCACTGTATAAACTCATTCACGTCTTATTCATTCTTACATGCTGTCGGTCTGGTTGCCTTCAATTTCCTAGGACGCATTTCTGTTTGAAAGTTTCCAGTCTTCTCCCAGCCAAATGGAGGGGCAGCAGGAATTCAGCCCATATGGGTCACAATGGGTTGGAAGGAGTTGAACCAAAGAAGTATCAGTATAAAACCAGAGCCTCAAAGACTCCACGGACACCAATGTGTAGCATATGCTCACAGACACTGTGCTCAACGGGAACCCAGGGTACCCTACAGGAGCAGAGAGAGGGTAGGAAGCCTCGGCTGTGGACATTATTTATCCCTCCCCTACCCCACCCCACTACTCCTTCCCTCCCTCCCTCACCCTATCCTGCTCCTACCCCACCCCTCCTGATTTTCCACATTTCTCTCTCTCTCACACACACACACACACACACACACACACAGAGTTTGTCTTCTCAGTAGCCTTCTGATCTTGGTGATTTACGAATCCAGAAAAATGCACAAAAGCAGTCATTAGCCAAAAAGAACCCATGTGTTCCTGGTAACATTCAAATGACCCCGGTACTCAGGAAGGTTTCTTGGGGCCATCAGCCTATCTGGAATGGCTATCACTCTTCAAGCCCAAAACATGTTTTTAAACACTTCTGTCCATTCATTCCTTCATTCCTTGGTCCAACACATCTGTGCAAAGCTCCTACAGTGGACAGTACCCCAGACTATACGTTTATAGTCTAGCGCAAGCCTGTCCAGCCCATGGCCCACAGGCCACATGCGGCCCAGGACCGCTTTGAATATGACCCAACACAAATCTGTAAACTTTCTTCACACATGATGAGATTTTGGGGGGATTTTTTTTTAGCTCATTAGCTATGTGAATATTAGTGCATTTCATATGTGACCCAAGACAATTCCTCTTCCAAAGAGGCCCAGGGAAGCCAAAGCATGGGACAGCCCTGGTCTAGGGCATGGATAATATCAAACACTAATATCTAGCAAATACGAAACTCAATAGCAGGGTGCATTTAGAACTAGATGATAGCCGAGTGCGGTGGCTCATGCCTGTAATCCCAGCACTTTGGGAGGTTGAGGCAGGTGGATCTCCTGAGGTCAGGAGTTCGAGACCAGCTTCACCAACCTGGTGAAACTCTGTCTCTACTAAAAACACAAAAATTAGCTGGGTGCAGTGGCGGGTGCCTATAATCTCAGCTACTCGGGAGGATGAGGCAGAAGAATCCCTTGAACCCAGGAGGCGGAGGTTGCAGTGAGCTGAGATCACGCCATTGCACTCTAGCCTCGGTGACAAAGCAAGACTCCATCTCAAAAAAAAAAAAAAAAGAACTAGATGATAAACACGACCAGTGACTCTTATCTCCAAACTCCCAATGCCAGTCATAAAAGGGCTCTTCCCAACTGCCTTCAAGAGCCCCACCTTCCTGGCCCTTCCCAGCCTCAGGAGCGTTTGCAGCATGTTTTTAATGATGGCTCGTGGTGGCTATGCGCTTCAGTCACAAGCAGAGGTTTGCAAGGTTATCACATTAACTGTGCCTGATCCCTTGCACCCAAATTACAGGCTGAAGCCACAAAATTGTCTCCCAATCAGAGGCCTCTTGCCGAACGCCCCCACAAACACCAAGTCCCCTTAATCAGAGTTGAGTGGATGTGCCGGTGAACTCTGCAACAGGGAGAACGCTGATTTTTCCAATTGTGCAAAGTACCTCAGCAGTCTCCCTCTAATTTTCCTTTTCATGTTCTTTTGAGGAGGTTTGTGTATTGCCAGTCAAGATTCTATGGCAAAAAAAAAAAGAAAAAAAAAAACATAAAAAGCCCACAACAGCGAAAACAACAACGACTAAATGCAGAAAGCAGTAGAGAGCTGCCTGCTGAGCCTCCGCCTGGGCTGAGGCTCCCTGAGAGTCCATCTCCATCCAGCCTTGGTGCTTCAGTTGGGCATCTTAGCATGAGAAGCTGGAAGTACATGATCTCTGTGTTTTCATGACTTGTCAGGAGCTGCCTTTGCAGACAGACCCCTACCTCCTGGCACTCCATGCCTGCTTCAAATATCAAGCCAGTCCACCTTCTCCAAAGAGAAGTCTCCCCGGACCTGCCAGCCACGTGGGATCCCTCCCTCTCCTGAGCCCCTGGAGAGCCTGGGATGGCAGTGGGAGGGAATGGTGGTCACAGACTCTGGAGGAAGTCACTCTTCCATAGAGCAACACGTATGGTGCTTGAGACACGCGGGCAGCTGTGGGTGGTGGCTGTGCGCAGCTGGCTGCTGAGCCGCATCGTGGCGGGGTGGGACCACGGTGGGGTCTTGTGTTGAAGGCCCAGATGCTGTGCACTTGGAGGCAGGGGCACCACTGCAAGAAGAGCTGAGTCCCGCGGCTCGAAAAGAGGGGTGGTAGGCCCCTAGGGGTGAGGAGAAGTTGACTTGGGTGAAGAGGGTCTTGGAACACCATGTAGTGATTTTAGAACACCTTCAGGGACCGCCGGGGAGCCACTGAAGGTGCCTGAGTGCACAGTAGCATCATAAGACAAGTCCTCGGGTGTAGCCTGCCAGGCAGGTGGGCAAGGGGAGTGGTAACATACAGCAAGCTTCACAGGCCTGACATCAAGCCATGTGATGAGGGTAACAGCTGACACCTTCTTCAGCACCAGCTGTGTGCAGACCCTGGGTCGAGGCACTTTACAGGAATTGACTTGTTAAATCCTCCCATTGTTATCACTCCATTTTACAGGGAAGTAAAACAAGGCACATGGAGAAAGCAACTCAACTAAGACCATGCAGCCAGCAAGTAGCGGAGCTGAGACTGGAAGCCCGGCGTCTGGCCCCAGAGCTGCACACGTCATCACTGCACAGCCTTGCTTGGCTGGGCTGTAATCCATCGGCAGACCTGGGAGGCAAGGAGGAGGACAGGCCTGTACGCTTGCTTAGAAATGAAAGGACTGAATCAGGAGCTGGAAACATGCCTCTCCTTTTGTATTAGTTATTCACTGCTACGTAACAAGCTGCCTCAATATGTTGCTTAAAACAACACTCATTTGTTATCACCTAGGTGACATGGGTCAGGAATGGGCATGGGGCTTAGCTTGGTCCCCTGGCTCAGGGTCTCTCACAGGCTGCAATAAAGGGCTCTTGGGGGGCTGCAGCCATCTCAAAGGTGGACTTTCAGGCTCACGCCCATGGCTGTCAGCAGCCTGCAAGGCCGTGCTGTCTGTGGGCTGGAGACTGCGGTTCCTGGCCATGTGGACCACCCAGAGGACAACTCACAACATAGCAGCTGGCTTCTCCAAGGGCAAGGGCTCAAAGACAGCCAGCAAGGCAGACGGCACAGCCTTTTCAGAGCCCGGTCTCGGAAGGGACGTCCCATCACATTTCCTTGGAAGTCATAGGCCTCACCCACACTCAAGGAGCAGGGGATTGCACAAGGGCAAGAGTGTCAAGAGGCAGGGCTATTGGGTGCCATTCTAGAGATCGTCTGTCACAACTTTTAAAATCAGAGCTTATTTTATAGTTCTTTTTTGTGTTATTAAAAAAATGTTAATGATCAGCATTGAAAAACACAAACATTTCATGATCGGCACTGAAAAATGCAAAAAGTGTTAAATAAAAACTCTCCAGATTTCTGTCTCCTCGTTCATCATTAGCCCTTGTTGGACCTCCTTTGTCCCTTGCCACTGCTGTGGCTCAGGCTGGGTCCCGCTTCATCCCTCAGAACTGGGACTTTTCTCCTTGTCTGGGTACTTTGTCCTCATATGTGCCCCACCCTCCCAGAAGCCCCCCATCCCTGCATTTATGACCACTGACTCTTCTGTCTCTTCCATGAATGCAGACAAACCATTCACATTCCCAGCCAGAGCCAGCTCCTCTGCCTGTGCAGTGGGCCCCGCTCCACAGCCTCCCCACTTTGCAATGTTTGCCTCTCCCCAGCATCATTTTCCTTTTCTCCTGGAATGTTCCCATCAACAAACGAGTCTGCTGCTATTTCTCCCATTGAAAAGAAAATAAACCCCCCTGTGACCCATTCTCCTCTCCAACTTCCTTCCCTTTCCAACAAAGCTGATTTCTCCCCTGGCAGCTCTGCTCTCAGACTTCCTGCTCCACCTCACAAATCCTGACCCCACTAAGAGTCACCACCACGTTGCCATTGACTGTGTCTCTGTGGCATCATTGTTCTTCCTTCTTATCCTTCGTGGCAGAGGACAGGCCTCACTGAGGGCTAGGAGACCTAAGGGAATCATAGTAGAGAAGGGAACAGGTTAAGTTCCACAACTTGAGTCACTGCCCCTCATTCCTGGGAAGCACCACAGGAAGTTCAGCCCTGCACAGGGCCCCCTCATCCCTGTCCCTGTGCTGTAAGACCCACCGTGGGCAATTCCAAGTCTCTTCCTCTCATCTGGAGCACTGCCTCTTGCCCTTCAAGCCTGTTGCCCTTCCAATCTCTGCCTGTCTTCAAGGAAACCACTCCCACTGCCAATATCATGAATACAAAGTGGCTGAAATAGGGTATAAGTGTATTTTTTCCTCTTATGTACAAAACTTGGTATGGTGGCACTACTCTGTAATTTGAGTAAAGGGCCCTCATCACTGTGACATTCCTCATCCACATCATTCAAGAAGAGCCACTGCCATGTTTGCGCCTCATCAGGAAAAGGAAAGGGAGAAGGGGAACGCATGCCCCTGCCTTTTAATGCCCCAACCCAGGAGTTTCAATCAGCACTTGCTCTCACAGCCCATTGGCTAGGACTTAGTCACAAGACCATCCCCTGCTGCAAGGGATGCTGGGAAATGTAGTCTTTAGCTGAGTAGTAGGTGCCCACTTAAAAACTCTATTGCTATGGAAGGAGGAGAGTATCAAAGATATCAAAGGGCACTGAGCAATGCCGGCCACCCAAAACCCTATCACCCAGCACTACCTTTTCCCATCTCTCTATATAATGCTCCTGGGAGGAATTGAGAGGCTGGGAGACTCTGGAGGTCTAGCAGCCTTCAAGGTGTCCTGATTTGCCCTAGTAGACAGCAGGCTGCTGCTGGATCAGACACACATGTGTCTCCCAAGGACCTCATGAATTCTTAGAGGTAGCATGGTTAAAGTTCATGCTAAGGAATACATGGCTGCCTTACTGCTGCTTACTCAGCAGCCACCCCACCGGCCCTGTGGCAAAAGCATTGTACGTTGATGCTATAACTGTCATTTCTCTTTCCATTTCCTCCTGCTTTCGGCCCATGCCCTGCATCTTAGGAGGCAGAACCCAGGCCTCCTGTGCTCCTAAGTTATCATCATCCAGTGACATGAAGGCCTGCCTTTGCATTTACGTGCAGCATCTGCCCTGGGACCAGACCAATTAAATTCTACCTGAAACACCAGCCTCCCATTCCACTGTCTGCTGGAAAGGAGGTGATGGGGAATTTAGGATCCTCCTGAGCCTGGTAATAGGGGGCTGGGCAAGAGGCTCCTCCCTCCATGACGGACAGAATCCCACGTAGCTACTGCCCAATAAAACACAAGGGATTTGGCTCAGGTGTTCCCAGGAAAGCCAGGGAGCCTGGGGCCTGGAAAATACCTGGGTGTCTTTTGAAGTTGTTTCTGGTTGGATTCTTTTCTCTACTATAAAGGTAGTATTTGTTCATAATAGAATACAGTGTGTGGAAGTACATAACAGAGTATAGAAAAGGGAAAAATTGGCCAGGTGTGGTGGTTCATGTCTGTAATCCCAGTGCTTTGGGAGGCCGAGGTGGGCGGATCACCTGAGATCAGGAGTTTGAGACCAGCCTGGCCAACATGGTGAAACCCTGTCTCTACTAAAAATACAAAACAAACAAACAAACAAAATAGCTGGGCATGCTGGTGCATGCCTGTAATCCCAGCTACTCCAGAGACTGAGGCAGGAGAATCCTTTGAACCCAGGAGGTGGAGTCTGCAGTGAGCTAAGACGCACCACTGCACTCCAGCCTGGGCGACAGAGCAAGCCTCTATCTCAAAAAAAAAAAGGGAAAAATCACTGTGATCATCCCAAAAGTCTCAGCTCCTACTCTTTTGCTACATGTCCTTCAAACCAGCTATGTATTTATTTTGCTGAATTGATGCTGGTTTTATCTTTTGTATCTTGCTTTTTTTCATTTACTGTTCTTCCATCCAGTGAACACACCATAATTTACCATTCTCCTCTTCTTGAACATGAGATTGTTTCTAGGGTATCTCTTGCAAATATGATAATTGGCAATGATGTAACAGGTCTCTATGCAGCTTACAAAAGTGATCAGTCCTGGTGTCCTCCTCATCCTAGTTTTTGGTTCCAAGCAACAGAAACCAATGCTGGCAGATTTCAGCAGAAAAGGAAAATCGGATGCAGAAGATAGGCAGGAACAAGGGAGGCAAGACAGTATGAATCATAATGAAAGCATGCTGCAGATCTCATCTCATGAGAAGCCAGGGCCACCCCTCCCCGCCCCCACACCAGACCCTTCAATAAAACTGCAGGGGCTCAGACCTTGTCACCAGAGCCCATGGCTCTATGATGGGCACCACAGATACTGCTGCTCATAAACCTGGATGTCCCACCCAGTTCTACACTAGAAGACATTTCCTACTTTTTCTGATTCTTCCCACCACCAGCTCCCAATTCAAAATCTTGATCAAAAAAGATGAAATGTATAGATAATGCTATTTATAATGACATCAAAATATCAAGTACTTAGGAAGAAATCTAATAAAAGATGCATAACACACAACACACACACACTCACACACACACACCTGCAATGAAATTAAAGACAATCTAAATAAACAGAGGTCTATATCATGCCCATGAATCATGAATTGAATGACTCTGTTAGTAAAGTGTCAATTCCCTCAAAATTGATCTATAGATCCAATACAATCCCAATCAAAATTCCAGCATCATGTGTGTGCAAGCATGTAAGTTGATTCTGAAATGTTTATGGAACCCTAAGGGCCAGGAATAGCCAGGGCAATCATAAAAGAGAAGCGAGTTGGAGGATTTAGCCCACCAGATACCAAGAATTCATAGTGTACAGCTTCCATGATGCTTCTACGGTAAGGACTGATCAAGAGACCAATGGAACCGGATAGAAAGTCCAGAAACAAGAGATTCATGTTAAATGAGCAGATTTTAGCTGCTCTTTTCACAAAAAAAGTAACTATGTGAGATGACGGGTATGTTAATCCGATTCACTCTGGTAACCATTTTACTATGTATATGTATCTCATGACGTCAAGCTGTCAGGTTTATTTCAAAAATACATTTTAAATAAAACCTTAGCAGCGTTATTCATAATAGCCAAAAAGTGGGAACATTCTATTTTTTAAAGAGCAGAAACTTTATTCCTCAAAGGAGAAATAAGTTAATAATAAGAAGAATTAAGGCCAGGTGTGGTGGCTCATGCCTGTAATCCCAGCACTTTGGAAGGCTAAGTCCAGAGGATCACTCAAGCTCAGGAGTTTGAGACCAGCCTGGGCAACACAGTGAGACCCTATGTCTACAAAATTTAAAAAATTAGCTGGGTGAGGTGACAAGTGCCTATAGTCCCAGCTACTTGGGAGACAGAGGCAGGAGGATTGCTTGAGACCAGGAGGTCAAGGCTACAGTAAGGTATGATCGTGCCACTGCACTCCAGCCTGGGCAACAGAGCAAGACCCTGTATCTAGGGGGAAAAGAAAGATGAGCCTTGTGAAAGAGAAATGAAAACAGCATCCACATATAAACTTGTACCTCCATGTTCACTGGCAGCAGTGTCCATGGTAACCAAAGGTAGAAACCATCCTAAGGCCCATCAAGTGAAGAATGGATAAACAAAATGTGGTCTATTGATACTATTGATAGTACCCGACCATAAAGAGGAATGAACCATGGACACATGCCACCTGTGGGCCTTGAAAACATGATGCTAAGTACAAAAAGCCAGATGCAAGAGGCTGCATAGCATACGATTCCATCTGTTGAAAACGTCCAGAAAAGGTGGATCCACAGAGAAAGCAGATTAGTGATTGCCAGGGGCTGAGGAAAAGGGGGAAGAAAAGGGTGAATAACCACAAATGGGTCCAGGGTTTCTCTGGCGGATGATGAGCATGTTCTCAGATGGTGATGGTGACTGTCCAATATACCAAAATCCATTGAACTATATACTTTAAATGGGTGAACTTTATGGTATGTAAATTATTTTTCAATAAAGTTGTTTTTAAAAAATAAAATAAAAAGGTGAACCCTGCCATTTCTAGGTGCTCTGGAGTTTACCGTTTTTCTCCTTGCATTTTGGAGTCAGAGTGAGAAGGCATCTCAGCTCTACCATAGCTGAATGATGCAGCGGGCTTCGGTTTCCTCATCTGTAAAATGGGGATAAAGGGCCTCTCCTTGGAGCTGCCGTGAAGATTGAATCAGATGCCCTCTGTGAAGATGCGGGGCAGGTGGAGAGCACAGTAAGCGTCCCCGGGGGCTGCGCCATCACCGCCAGCGGGACTCACGGGTATCTTTGCCCGGGGAACAGCCAGGGTCTCGGGAGCAGCCAGGGTCTAGGCAGAAGGGCTGCTTCCCTACGGAGGCTCCTAACTTCCCCATCTCCTCCCTGTTTCTCCCCTGCCCACCCCCAACTCCTGGAAGTTCGACTCCCTGCCTCCTCCTGGGCCTCCCCTATATTGCATCTCCCCAGTTACTGTCTTTATCTCTCATCTCTTCTTTCCAAACAGCCTCTGTCTAGCACCTTGGAGCTTGCATGGTAATTCACGAGTGGGTGGTTCACAGGTGGGTGGATGCCGAGCTTGGCTTCATCAGATGGCAACCAAAGGACAGAGGCCCGGGGGGCAAGGGAGCTCCAGGATCTGTCTCCCGTTGGAGAAGCCCAGATTCACCTTCCCAGAAAGCTGCTTTGGCCTCACCACCATGGCCCCTACAGCCCCTATGCCCCTGACCCTCAATAACCTTCAGTGGCGCCCTTCTTGCAGCTGTAATTCCCCTCTTGGGATGCTACAAAAGGGATTCCAGGGATTTTTTTCCCCGTAACTCAAAAGGGATGGAGTAAACAATATATTTGCCCGGGACAAGGCAGCTAAGGGAAGGCCTCAGGCTTCCTTTGCCTTTGCCTGGAAGTATACCAACCCTTAGCCCAGAGGGCCAGCAGAGAACCAATGCTCCGAGCCTGGGGACCCAGGGAAAGGTTTCCAGGCTGGACATCCCAGGAGCCCTCTCTCCCTTCCCCATAGCAAGATACTAAGAGCAGAGGCTGGCCTGGCAGGCCATGTCGATGCCCTGAGCTGACATGGCCTTGGCAGCTTCTTGACAGTTGTGTCTTTTTGTTTCCAGCAGTGACACTCACTGACCCACACCTTTGGCCAGCGTCCCTTGTGACTGCCCCCTCCCGCTTGAGCAGAATGGCTCCTATTACGCAATGAGTGCCAGGAACCCGGCCAGTCCATCCAAAGACAGGGCAGAGCCCTGGGCTACTGACCCTCTTGGGCCAGCCGAAACCTCCCTATGGCTTTGCCTCTCATCCTAGCATTGACACTTGTGCCCTTAATTAAAGTGCTTCTTTTTTAAATCAACATTTCTACTCTTTTTGCAGAGTAAGAGAAAAAAAAGTTAGGGGAGAAGAAAGAAGGAAGGATTAATGCGGTTAATTTTTTTTTTCATGTAAAAGTTTGTTCCATGATTTAAATCTCATGGCCACAAACAGCTCAGAAGTCAGCATAGAGAAGCAAGCTGACAGATTATAAAGTCATTTGTAAAATCCTCTTTCTGAATATAAACTGAAATGTGTAATTAATTCCACATACTGCATGTGGCACATGGCCTTCATCCTGCATAAGAACAAATACATGAATGAATAAATGGAGCAGGCCTTGACACACGCCAGGCCCTGCGCTAAATGCTTTCCACATATTACCTTAATTACTCCTCACCGTGGCCTTGTGAGGAAAATGATCATAGCCCGTTTTACAGATGGGGACAGAGATTTGTCCAAGGCCACACAACTAGTGGCAGATGTAGGTCTGTGTGTGACATTCTTGTTCAGTTTCATAAATGTGGCTGCCACCTGCCTGAAATTTTGAGAAAAAAAAAAGTGGTTTGGCTTTGCATGAATTCCTGAAAAAGTAGATTTTTATCTTTATCAACTTCTAAGCAAGCTGGATTTATTCTGACAGTGTCCATGACATGGCTACAGACCATCACTGTTGCCAATGTTGTGAACCTGAACAAGGCACCTGGACAAGTTTCTCTGTGCCTCGGTTTCCTTACCATTAAATGCATTTCCCTGAGATTAAGTGTGTGAAACTATAAGTTGGCTGGAGGAAACACCTCATAGAAGTGAGAAGATGAGGATGGGTGGTGGGTGAAGACTTTTTCTCCAAACCCTACAGGAGATGGACCTCAAAGCAAATGGCCATGCTTCCCGTAGACTGGGTGAACTGGTGCTGCTCAGGGCTAGAGGTGTGTCTAGAACCATGGGGACTAATGCAGCCCCCACCACCCTAGGGTATATAACCTGTCTCCCTCCCATAGGATAGCAGGGACAGCTCTCTGTCTAAGCCAGGATTCAGTGAGATGGTCCGGGAGGGGCCTAAGGATTCCTCTGACTCATCCAAGCCTCGGCTCGGGAGGCAACACAACCTAGCCTGGATCTCAGGGGGCCACAATCATGCCCTGAAGCTCATGAGCCCAGGCAGGCATCCTGTTGGTTAAGGTCGGGCTCAGGGTCCAGGGATGCACTAGATTCTTTATCTTAAAGTGACCCTCAGGCAAAAAAAAAAAAAAAAAAAAAAAAAAAAAAAAAAAAAAGCTATAGGCAGTTTCTGGACGTTTTCCTACTTGTTAAGCACCTTCTGGCTCCGAGCTTTCCAGCCACAGCGCACTGGACGCCATGGGAAGGGTGCAGCTGCTCTTTAGTACTTTACCAGCGCTGAGAAGGTGGAATGGTCACGGCCCGATTCCGTCACTTTCTTCGGCCGGACAGTCGCCCTATTACAGATTCCAGTAGAGCCGAGCACCCTCCTTCCTGCCCGTCTTTACAGATGAACACGCTATCGCTCCAGCAGTACAACCCGCCTTATTACGTAAAAAAGCAGCCCCTATCTACCCGCAGGGAAGGAGTATGTTCGGCATCACAGAGGGACCGGCGCCGGAGTTCAGCGTCCTGGGAGGTCCGCATGCGCTCGGGAACCGTGATGCGCGTCTTTTCTAAGCCTTACGGTAAACGCGAAAGCAAGGCAACCACGTGGCGGTGGAACCGAGGCCGGGCGGGAATGCGCGGAATGCGCGGCGCGGCCTCGCGCGGCTCCCGGGCCACGGCCCAGGGTCCGGCGGCGCGCGCTCTCGCCTCCCCCGTCACCTCTTCCAGCCGCACCCCGGCCCTGGTCCTGCCACCCAGAACTCGCTGGGCAAATCGTGCCCCGCGTGAACACCCAGGAGGGACTTGGAGACCGAGCGCGGCCCATCAGTCCCTCAGACCCTGCGAACCCAGAATTCCCTAAGGGGTCCGAAACCGAATCCTGCCCCCAGCCCTTAAGGCACGGGCTCCAGACACCCCAGGGGAAGGGCGCGGGGCGTTAGGTACGCAACCCGTTTCCCCGCACCTGGAAAAAAACTCCGTTTCCCTCCCTTCCCCTGCTTGTTGAGTGTCCCGAAAACAGAACTCTAAGGTGGCCCCTAATAACGACCTCGCTGTCCCTCCACCCACCCCCAAGTGCCAAGCCGAGGGATGGAAGCGCTTTCAAGCGTTCCAACGGCATTATGGAGCGAACTGGAGAGGCGCGGGGATGCGGGGTCCTCCCCGCAGTCTTCCGGAAAGGGCGGGGGAGGGCGAGGCAAGTTCCGGAGTGGGGCATGCCGTGGGAGCCCACGAGGACCTCAGCGCGGATCCTCCGCCGGAAAACCGGCTCCTGCGAGCCGCCGCCGCAGGTTTCCTAGGCCCCGCGAGTCCGGCAGCGGCGCCCTGCGTCTCGGTCCGACGCGGGGGTCTGCTCAGCCTCGAGTGGGCCGCGGCCAGGCCTGACTGCAGGGGAGAGGGTCGGACGTGACCTCCGAGGTCACCGCCAGCCCGCTTTCTCTCCTGTGGCCCGAGGTGGTTTTCTTCTCGATCTGGGCGCCTACTCCCCACGACTTGGTCTGAGAGGGGCTGGGGCCAGCCGGAAGGCCAGGAAATCCCTGGTGGATTTGGGGGTTCATATTGCTCAGGGTACCAGGCGATGCATTTTGAGGGGCGGGAGTCGAGGAATTAGAATCGCCTTTAACCCTCAAGAGTTGCGCCTTCAGCCTCGGGATCCCAGATGCGTCGTTGGAGCCAGGGCCGCCCCCCTACCTGTTGGGTTGCGTTTTAACTCCCGCTCACATCTCGCCCGCAGCCTTCGGAGCTGGAGGAGGGGTCCCATTTCCCCGCAGCCCGCCGGACGGACGACTGGGGCGCGGGGGCGGGGGGGGGCAGGGTGGTCTGTGTGTGGCTGAAACTAATTGATCTACAGCGGAAACGCACGTCTGCGGTTGGGGCGATGGGGGGCGGGGTGCGGCTGTCCATGTGCCGAGCGTGTGGCTGCCTCGGGTGGGCACTGGGGCCGGAGTTCGCCGCGGCCCACCTCGCAGTTTTGGGGCGCCGGGAATCGGCGCTACGTAACCGAAGCAGAGCTGCCGCAGCACGTGGGCCGCCACGCGCACCCCAAAAGCGAGTAGTGTAGGGGGAAGGGGAGCTCGAGCGTCTTCGGAACCCAGGGGCCGGCTTTCGGAAGCGTTTTCCCGGGCGACTTAAGGGCTTAACAATGGAAAACTCGCGGAGCCTGAGCCAAGTCCTTTCAAGTCGCCGCCAGGTATGCGGCTGCAGGTGACCCCACCTGGGTGCGCCCTCCCGCCAGCCGCCCTGGTGGTAAGGCGGGTGCCGGAGGTCGCTGGCGAAAGGTCGGGACTGGTCCCTGCACCACCCGCCCCCAACCCAAGCCCCCAGCCCCGCGGCGCGCAGCCGCGCTGAGTCCCGGGGTCTGCGCCGCGTCGCGCCGGTTCTTGAATGAACGCGCTCCCTTCCCCCGCCTGAATGAAGGTTCCCACAGCCAGGGACGGTGGCGAACACGCGCCTGCAGCGGAATTCGCTCTCTCGGGGCCGACCATCCGCCCAGGCCGCGGTCACCCGGGCAGGGGCCAAGGGGCGAGGAAAGCGTGAAGGTGATTTAAGTTACTTTTGGATTTTCTTTCAAACCAACGTGGTTACCCTCCCGACTGGGCCACTTGCCCTTTGTCTCCAAATGGTCACCAAGAAATAAGAACAGAGCACTTTAAATGAGCCCAGAAGCCGCAGTTCCTGCTTCGTGGTGGGTTTTAAGAAGACAGTGTAAAGTAAAACTGCAACAGAAAAGTTTTTTAAAGTTGCTTTTCCCTTTGGAAAAAAATCAAAATGCTTTCTCTGCGCTTCTTGAAGCAATGACCCTCAAAAGCCCAGAGGTATTGGCCCCCTCAGGGGACCCGGGGGCCGCTAAGCAGGGTTCCCCCAGGTGGAGGCTGGACAGCTGGCGCTCCCCGCCGGGCCCCAAATTCCAGCGCCTCCCCCGCGGGTTCCTGGACGGCTCTTTACGCTCGCTAGCCGGGCTTGCAATTTTGCGCTCGTCCCTGAGCCGGGAAATCAACGAAGTTCCTAGCCTAGATCTGCCCGGTCCGCCTAGTAACAGCGCCGCGCCCCCATTGGCTCATGCTAATTCCAGTTTCCTCTGTCTTGCGCCCGGGATGGGGGGGTGAAGCTCCCTCCTGGACCCAGAGCCGGTTTTGCCGGAGTGGGCGAGCCTCTTTATGCCGTGCTGCCCCTAGCCGACTTCGGCCCGCTTCGCGCCTCGGGCTGGGCCAGGGCGCACGCGGGGCTCGGGGCCCCTCGACCCCCGGGGTGGGAGAGGCCGGGTGATAGCTCCGGGCCCCATAAATCATCCAGGCGGCCGCCGGGTCGGGATTTTATGAATGAAAAAGCAGCTGGGCCGCCCTCGTGCGCGGGCTGATGCTCTGAGGCTTGGCTATGCTGGGGCCAAAGCGATTATGGGTGCTCGGGGAGTGGGGGGGACACGACCGTGGGTGCTCCCTGCTGGGGCCACCCATCGCTCCCCATGCGGAATCTGGGGGTAATTACCCCCCAGGACCCGGAATATTAGTAATCCTAATTCCCGGCGGGGGAGGGGGCACGGGAGGAATTCACCCTGAAAGGTGGGGGGTGGGGGGGTCGCATCTTGCTGTGAGCACCCTGGCGAAGGGGAGGGGACTTTTTCTATCCGTTTTCTTTCAGCTTTTACTGTTAAGAGGATACGGTGGTTTGATGACACTAAACTATATTCAAAAGGAAGTAAATGAACAGTTTTCTTAATTTGGGGCAGGTACTATTAAAATAACAAAAACAAAAGTTAAGACAGTAAAATGTCCTTTTATTTTTTAATGCACCAAAGAGACAGAACCTGTTATTTTAAAAACTATGTATTTTAATTTACATCTGCTTAAGTTTGCGGTAGTGGGGACCCTCTCATGAAACCACGAACACCTATCGATTTTGCTAAAAATCAGATCAGTACACTCATTTGTTTAATTGATAATTGTTCTGAATTATGCCCGCTCCTGCCAGCCCCCTCATGCTCACGAATTTAGTCCCAGGGCAAACTCTAAAGGTGAAGGGACGTCTACACCCCCAACAAAACCAATTAGGAACCTTCCAGTGGTCTTGTCCCAGGCTGAGGCGACTAATATTTCCAGCAATTTAATTTCTTTTTTAATTAAAAAAATGAGTCAGAACGGAGATCACTGTTTCTCAGCTTTCCATTCAGACGTGTGTTTCTCCCGGTTAAATTGCCGGCACGGGAAGGGAGGGGGTGCATTTGGGGATCCCCGCAAGGACCGACTGGTCAAGGTAGGAAGGCAGCCCGAAGAGTCTCCAGGCTAGAAGGACAAGATGAAGGAAATGCTGGCCACCATCTTGGGCTGCTGCTGGAATTTTCGGGCATTTATTTTATTTTATTTTTTGAGCGAGCGCATGCTAAGCTGAAATTCCTTTAACTTTTAGGGTTACCCCCTTGGGCATTTGCAACGACGCCCCTGTGCGCCGGAATGAAACTTGCACAGGGGTTGTGTGCCCGGTCCTCCCCGTCCCTGTATGCTAAATAGTTCTTGAAATTTACACGTGTTAATGAAAATGAAAGAAGATGCAGTCGCTGAGATTCTTTGGCCGTCTGTCCGCCCGTGGGTGCCCTCGTGGCGTTCTTGGAAATGCGCCCATTCTGCCGGCTTGGATATGGGGTGTCGCCGCGCCCTAGAGTCCCCCCTTCTCGTGGTCTCCCCAGGCTGCGTGTGGCCTGCCGGCCTTCCTAGTGGTCCCCTACTGCAGAGCCACCTCCACCTCACCCCCTAAATCCCGGGGAACCCACTCGAGGCGGACGGGGCCCCCTGCACCCCTCTTCCCTGGCGGGGAGAAAGGCTGCAGCGGGGCGATTTGCATTTCTATGAAAACCGGACTACGGGGGCAACTCCGCCGCAGGGCAGGCGCGGCGCCTCGGGGATGGCTTTTGGGCTCTGCCCCTCGCTGCTCCCGGCGTTTGGCGCCCGCGCCCCCTCCCCCTGCGCCCGCCCCCGCCCCCCTCCCGCTCCCATTCTCTGCCCGGCTTTGATCTCTGCTTAACAACAGTAACGTCACACGGACTACAGGGGAGTTTTGTTGAAGTTGCAAAGTCCTGGAGCCTCCAGAGGGCTGTCGGCGCAGTAGCAGCGAGCAGCAGAGTCCGCACGCTCCGGCGAGGGGCAGAATAGCGCGAGGGAGCGCGGGGCAGCAGAAGCGAGAGCCGAGCGCGGACCCAGCCCGGACCCACAGCCCTCCCTAGCTGCCCAGGCAGAGCCCCAGCCATGGAACACCAGCTCCTGTGCTGCGAAGTGGAAACCATCCGCCGCGCGTACCCCGATGCCAACCTCCTCAACGACCGGGTGCTGCGGGCCATGCTGAAGGCGGAGGAGACCTGCGCGCCCTCGGTGTCCTACTTCAAATGTGTGCAGAAGGAGGTCCTGCCGTCCATGCGGAAGATCGTCGCCACCTGGATGCTGGAGGTGCGGGGCTTTGGGCGGCTCTCTTAAGACTTCCCTGCAACTTGTTGCCCAGACCCACGTTTCTTTGCTCCTCACCCCCCTCCCTTCTCTCCCGCTAGAACTTTGAAGTTTGCTGTGGTGTTGCTAGGGATCCGCATTTTCAAAATAAAAATTGTGGGTATTTTCTGAAGCAGGAAGGGGTGGGGGTGGGGGTGCTATAAGTTGCGTTTCGTGGGAGGGGAGAAGGGGTTTGGGGAGGGGTGCCGTCGGGAGAAGCCAGTGTCGGGGCACCCCAATGGGCCCGAGGGTGCGGGCTGGCAGGCTGAGTGCGCTTTGTGCCCCCCGCCTGCGCCCCAGCCCGGCTGCGCCTCCTCTCGCGGCCGCTGCGGCCGAGAGCCGCCAACTCCGGGGGGAGGGGGCATAGATTTGATTTTTAAATTAATATCCATGGACACGTATGCAAGGGCCGCTCGTGCCAGTATTATGCGCCATCTTTGCTCTTTTATTGCAAAGCAAAAGTGTTTATTAATAATTGGGGGCAGGGTGGGGGCGGGGAGCGGCCGCCGGGCGCTGGGGCCGCAGCTAGGGGCCGCGCGGCCGCCGGGAGCCCGCGGGAGGGGCGCAGGGACGCGGCATGGGGAGTTTTGGGGGGACCCCGCTCGGGAAGGGGGGCCCTTTGTTTAAGCAGCGAGTCCCGGGGCGCCCCAAATGGGCAGCCAGGGCCGGAGAGCACGCCGAGCTGCAAGGTCGCGTGGCCCCCAAGACGCCAGGGCTTGATCCCCGTCTGCAGGGATCTCGGCTTGGGGGACCTTCTCTGAGGGAGCCGGGGGCCTGGGAGCACATTTTCAGACCTTCGGTGGGCGCCTGAGGGGCCCGCAAGTATTTTTAAATAATTTTTGAAAGTGCGGCGTGGTGCCCTTGCGAGAGGGAAACGCCGCCCGCGCCCAGGGGGAAGGGGGGGCCCCGGAGTTTGAATTCCTGGGGCTCCCCCCGGAGCCTGTAACGAACTCCCGACCCTCGGCCTGGGTAAAGGGTCGCCCGAGGGTCATTTTCAGGGTTTTTTTATGCACTTAGTTATTTTTTTAATATTTTTAAATATTTTTTGAAAAGATGACGTCTGGGGAAATGCGGCGCGGCGGCCTGGGACGCCACCTTTGTGTCTCGCAGGCGCGGCGCCCAACCCCGCGGTCCGTTCCGCGGCCCCGCACCCCAGTGGGTGTCGACCCTCAGTCAGAGGGACCACGGAGCTCCAGGGCGGGCCGGGGTCCCCAGGGCTGGCAGCCCGCGCCGCCGCGCACGCCGCCCAGCTGTGCCCGCTCCCGCCCCCACCGTGCCAGCCTCGCGGGGACTTTCCCTTTCAGTTTCGGGGAGGGTGGGTACTGGGGACGCGCGGGGGAGGGGGCGCATCACAGGAAGGTCCTTCCGCCCCCGGCCCCCACCCCTCGGCGCCCTTCAGAACTGGCGGTCCTGCCGAGCGCGATGGGGGGGTGCG
Organism: Macaca nemestrina; assembly: GCF_043159975.1. Classification (NCBI taxonomy): domain Eukaryota; kingdom Metazoa; phylum Chordata; class Mammalia; order Primates; family Cercopithecidae; genus Macaca; species Macaca nemestrina. The sequence continues at coordinate 5,022,888 of NC_092136.1, read as the reverse complement.
GGGGCGGGGGTGGGGCGGCGCGACCTGGCGGCGGCGGTCACGGGCCCCGTGCCTCCGCAGGTCTGCGAGGAGCAGAAGTGCGAGGAGGAGGTCTTCCCTCTGGCCATGAACTACCTGGACCGCTTCCTGTCGCTGGAGCCCGTGAAAAAGAGCCGCCTGCAGCTGCTGGGGGCCACCTGCATGTTCGTGGCCTCTAAGATGAAGGAGACCATCCCCCTGACGGCCGAGAAGCTGTGCATCTACACCGACAACTCCATCCGGCCCGAGGAGCTGCTGGTAACCGCGGGACCCCGCCGCCCCCTGCCCCCCGAGAGTCGCACGCAGGATCACGGGGCCGGGGAAGGTGCAGGCAGTGGCGGCCGGCCCGCCTCTGACATATCTGCTCCCAGGGAGGGCGGCCCCGCCGCCGGGCGCCCCTGTCCCGGGAGCGGGCGGGATCCTAGCCGCCCCCATCCCGCCGCCCCCAAGTCGCTTGCCTGCGACTCCCACCGCGTTCGCGCCCGGCAGTGTGGCCGAAAAGTGGGCGGCGCGCGCCCTCCAGCGGCTGCACGAGGAGCGCCGCGCTCCGCACTGAGCCTCCTGTTTCAGGTGGTGGGAGGTCTTTTTGTTTCCACTTGCAGAGTCTTTTCACGCAGCGGGCACCTTTTCTGTTTTGATCTGGGATCGCGTGTTGCCCCGGCTCCCCGATACCACCCCCATCATTCGCCAGCCCTCCCCTCCCACCTCCAGGACCGCACGAGACGCAGGGGCCAGTGCTCTGAGCCGGAGGTGCTGCATGGCCCGGGCCCCCATGCTGCCGGCTTCCCCGCGCCCCCGGGCCGGCCCGCACCTCCCCTGATGGCCGCTCACCCTGTGTTCGCAGCAAATGGAGCTGCTCCTGGTGAACAAGCTCAAGTGGAACCTGGCCGCCATGACCCCGCACGATTTCATCGAACACTTCCTTTCCAAAATGCCAGAGGCGGAGGAGAACAAACAGATCATCCGCAAACACGCGCAGACCTTCGTTGCCCTCTGTGCCACAGGTAGGGTAGGCCCAGCAGCCCCCGGCCTCCGCTTGAGAGCCAGCTCCTTAGGTGACCCTGGCCGGGTTCTCGCTCTCCACCGGGGTGATGTCTGGGAAGATGTCCCTAGGCTTCCTTCTGCGCTGGGAAGCGCTCTTCCAGCTCTGGTGAGCAGAGGCCCTGGATTATTTGTTGTGCTGGATGGAAGGGGATTTGCTCCCTCACGGCCACCATGCAGTACCTTGGGCATCGGTGTGGACAGCTCGGCCTGCCTGTGTCCAGCTGCTGTGGCCTCATCCTCCAGGCCAGGCAGCCTGTGGCCACTCCATGCTCAAAGGGGTTTACCTTGGCTGCAGGGCCGCCTCCTTTCCCCACCCACCTCCAGCCCTTCTTGTGTCCTTAAGGAGCCTGAGCTGCAGGGCCCCCTCCTGGCCTCTCCCAGGCTGGGCCACCTGCCAGAGACGCCTCCAGGGGCGGGGAGAGCTGTTGGCCCGCCTGCACCACGTGCTCTGGGCAGCCGAGTGCAGGGGTGTCCAGCAGAGGAGCTCTGCTGCCTGAGGCCCTGCCAGGGGTGCTGCCAGCCAGCCGGGCTCAGCTGAGCCCTGGGGGGTGCTTCAGAGCAGTCTCAGCTTGGGCCGCCACCGTGGGCAGCAGAAGCACCCAGTCCTCACTTCCCCTGGCATGGCCCCAGAGGCCCCTCCCTGACATGGCCCTGGCCCCAGAACCCAGTGGGGACAGACACGCACATACACAGGGTGCTGCCTCCTGCTGTCCCCAGCCCTGCCTCTGACCCCCGTGTGACCGCCTCCTTTCCTGGCCCAGGAGGCCTGGTTATCCTGATGGGGGGGGCATGTCCCCATCCCACCCAGCTCTGCTGTGGCCCACCTTTGCTCAAGCCTCAGTCATCACATCTGTTTGGGGGCTCACTCTGGGTGACCTAGGCTGCAAGGCCCAGGGGGCCTCAAGGAAGCAGTAGCATCTTCTCCCCTCCCCAGAGGGCGGAGCCCCCCAAGCCTACTTTGTGCTCCCTTCTGACACCAGTATCTGGTATTCCAGAATAGTTTCTGGTTTAGGCGTGAGGCCTCCCCCACCTCCTCCACCTGCTTGGGGCATGAACCCGTCCCCAACATGTTTCCAAGCTAGTCCCCAAGGTGGGCAGATGAAGATGCCAAGGATGTCGTCCAGCCTGGATGGGTCTGACGGTGGGGGGTGGGGGCATGCGGCAGACAGGGAGGCATTCTCTGGCTGGTGCTGCTCAGAGGAGAGAGGCCTCTGGAGACTCCAGCCAGCCTTTTATGGAGCTGAAAGTGGCTTCAGAGAAATGCAAAGTTTCCTGGAGAGAACGTGGGGCGTGGTTCTTGCACAGCCTTCCTACAGGGTGGCTCCTGCGGACGAGCTCCCGTCCCAGGACCCCTGAGTGCTGGTGGGAGGCAGTGGGCAGGTGCAGAGTCTCGCCCTCCCCGCTACTGCACACCCTTTGTCTGCTAAGGCGCCCCCAGCGGTGGGTGGAGGAGGGACACTCGGGGACCCAGCTGTGCACTTACTCTCAGTGGCTGTGGAGTCCACTCCAGGGTGGGCCCCGAGGGAGAGGCAGGAGGCCAGGGGACCCACCCCTGCAAAGTGCTCCAGGTCCTGACCCGTGGCCACCCCATGGAACGTAACTGAGCAGCCGGTGCCTTGGTCCTGCTGGACATCTGTGGAGATGAGAGTGACTTAGGGCTGCTTAGAGTTAGAGATGGCTGAAGGAGGTGGAGGCATGGAAAAGAGTCTGGGAAGGTGTTTCTGCCGTCCACGTGGCAAGGGTTACGTTTAAAGGGGATGCTGGGGGTTCTCCCTGCGCCAGGCATCCCTGGCCCCACGTCCCCAGCGGGTGTGCACATGCCGCATACACTCACGCATGGGGGTTTCAGGGCAGGTGTGCCCTTGGCTCTGCGAGAGGCCAGATGAGGAACATCCAGTACCTAGGAGCTTCCAGGACGGCTGTCACTTCCCTTTACAACCGGGCAGCGGATGGGGTCAAATCCTGGAGCTTTGGTGTCTAATTCTGGGTGGCTCCCAATCTAAACACAGGCAGCGCCACACATTCGGGTGGGAGAATGAGCTTCTGAAACAACGTGGCCCCAGTGACTCCGCTCTGCGTGTGCCCCTGGAGACGGGGGGCACAAGGTACGGGGCCAGCTAGAACCTGTCGCTCCCTGCAGAAGCGGTTTCTGTGTGTACGGTTCTGATTTGCCTCCATGAAAAGGTTTTCATTCATGGCTCTCAGACTGGGTGGAACTGCTCCCATTTAAAGGGGAAAAGAGGTGGCTCGGCTCGTTAAGGATTTCTTTTTTTTAAGTTGTTACGGCGCCCAGCAGCCGGCTTTGTCTCCCCTTCAGGGTGGCTGCCTTTCTTCCCAGCCCCTCGCCGGCGCCCCTCTCTAACAAGGCCGAAGTTGTTTATTCTCTCGGGATGAAGTCTCGGATGGGCCGCCGCACCCCTGGCGGCCCGTGGGGGCCCCTCTCCCTTTGTGCCTGGGTCGGCTCCCATTCAGCTCCCCCGACCCCCCTTGTTCCCGGGCGCTCAGTGGCGCGAGATGAGGCGATGGGGCCGACAAAGATGCCACACTCATCCCTGCTGACGTCCAGCTCCCAGCCCAGGGCCCCTGGTTCCTATGCAGAATTCCTCGTGGGTGTGACAAAGGGCTACCCCCAGCGGAGCTGGGGTGGGGGCCAGGCCGAGAGGCACATCCCACGCTGGCCCACCTGTCCACGGTAGGTGCATGACTGCTTGAGGAGGGGAGGCCGGCGTTCCGCGCCACACACTGGGACGTGATTGGTGGCGAGGCTCTCTATGGAAAGAGCTGGTCTGCTGTTTGTCTAGGTCAGTCATGGAGGCCCTGAGATGCCCACTACTGCAGCCTGGCAGGCAGATGAGTCCCAGTATCTGACAGTGACCAGAGGGAGTTTTGTGCAGACCACAAAGGCTGATGGGCCGCCCTAGATTGGTGTCCCCCTTGGAAGTAGGCCCAGATGTGCGGGACAGTCCCCAGGAAGCCCCAAGTAGGGGGATTGGTGCCTTCTTGGGAAAGCTGCTCCCTCCTGGGACCCGGCTCCTGGCCCAGTCCACCAAGGGTGTCCCATAGTGCCTGCTGCTAGGAACCCCACACCTCTTCCCTTACTTGGGAAGTCGCTGGAATTGCTGGGCTACATCAAGTGGCCCAGAGAAGCGTTTTTGTCATCGGCCAGAAGTAGAGTTGTGAGTAGAGGGCCCTGGGTGGAGTTGGGGTGTACTTGGTCCGTGCTCTGAAGGTCACTGTGACAGTCGTGGTCCCACGGTAAGGGCCATGGGTTGCTGGAACAGCTCTTCCTTCCCGAGTGAGCCAAGCCGGGCTCTCCTGACGCCAGGGCCTGAGCCGGAGCCACACCATCACGGCCACCCTGAAGGCTGCCGGCCAGGGCTTGACACTCGATGGACACAGGGAATGGCTTCATCAATGCCCTGCAGCCCCATGGCCTGGCCCCGTGCAACGTCCCTTCAGAATATGACTTGTCTCCAATCCCTGCTGCTGGGGGGTGGCACGTACTTGGGGTTAAGGTTTAGGGTCATAGAGGCGACATCTCTGTGTCCTCATATTTGTGTCATCTAACTTTGTTTTTGTGAATAAGTGATAACATTCACAAGGCTCAAGATGCTGAAAGGATGAGAGGGTAGTGATGTCCCGGTCACCTGTCCTGTCTTCCCGTGGCTTTCTCTTTGCTTGGTTATGTTTGAGTCAACAGTGGGGCTGACATTCCTGGAGGGTCCCTGGGCCGGGCTCTTGCTCTCCTAGTACCCAGGGATGGCGGGAGGCTGGGGAGGGCCTGGAGAGTGGTACCCACCAGGCCGGGCCGCCTGCTCAGAGCCAGCACGTGGGGATGCCCAGATCACGGGTCCCCCTGCTCACAGCCCCCTTCCCTCTCTCCTGCTGCAGATGTGAAGTTCATTTCCAATCCACCCTCCATGGTGGCAGCAGGGAGCGTGGTGGCCGCAGTGCAAGGCCTGAACCTGGGGAGCCCCAACAACTTCCTGTCCTACTACCGCCTCACACGCTTCCTCTCCAGAGTGATCAAGTGTGACCCGGTGAGTGAGGGCAATGTCCCAGGGAGCCTCGCCGGGGCTCACAGGCAGGAGACGCCTAGTGCCACGGAAATGCCAAGGCTGGTGCAAGGGTGACAAGGTTGGGGTTGGGGCTGGGGCTGGGCCCCTCGGACCCCAAGCCACAGACTGACAGGGCACCAGCTTCTTCCACTGCTCCTAGAACTCACTGACCGGTCGGGAGGTCCTCACAGGCTGCTCATGTCCCCTGGGGCTTCCAGGAGCTGTAGAGTGTTTCTGGGCGAAGCGTCCAGGACGAAGGCCCCAGGCGGCCCCAGCCAATGGTCCGTGTGGTGATAGTGTGTGGGGTTAGGCCCAGGCGAGCTTTGTTTGGGCCACAATGTGCGTGGCCAATAAATAGATGCTTGAAAAGGGCTCCTGTGAGGTCCGAGACGCCGGACAACGGGCGGATAGAGACGGCCTTGTTTACGGCTCTTTGAGAGGCTGCTGCCGTTAAACCCTGGCATGACTGTGTCTTTCTTCTTCAAAATGCCATTGTTTTATTCCCGATTCTTTTCTTAAAGAAAGAATTAAAATGACAATCAAAAGGGTTTGTGGCATTTACCAAATTAGACCAGAGAGGTGGCCGGGTCAGCCGCCGGCCCTGCGGTGTGTGAGGGAGTGACCGCCTGACCCCAGCTTGGGGCCGGCTGGGCCTGCGAGGCCCGTTGTGGCTCTGGCCTGGGCCGCCTCTTGGGGGTCTGCCCTCGAGCCTCCCGGGGGCTCCGCACGGGTCTCAGCAGATGCTATCTAGCGTCCACCTGCCTGTCCCCTGCCTAGCGGTGCCTCTAGGCAGCTAGCGGCTGCCCAGCCCATGTGTGTCTCGGAAGAGGAAGAAGCATTTTTGCCATGGGATACTGGAGGTGGCAGGGGCGCCCTCCCCTCCCTTCTGTGCTCTCGGCCGTGGCCTCCCTTGCACCCTGCCCCGTGTTATCCTGTGGGGGTGGTAAGGTGTCCTCACCCGCTGTAGGGTGGAGGCCAGCAGCCCACAGTTCTCTCAGGAAAATGGTTCAGAAATGCCGTCGAGGCCTCCAGAAGCCCAGCAAAGGGAAAGCCCCTCCGTCAAAATGAAACTCCCATCTGCACTTTCATTTCCAACTCCACGCCCTGAGTGGAAACCGCCTCCCCGCCAGGGGTATCTGCCCGGGATGTTGCTGTCTTTGGGCAGTTGTGGGAAGTTGGGCACTGGCCCTTATTTGAGTAGAGACCATCTGAACTAGATGGGAGGCACACGCTCACAGCTGACACACGGGGTGAAGTTACCTGAGGCGGAGTCCACTCTGCCTGATTAGCTGAGCCCAGACTCAGAAAAACCGTTCACAGCAGAGGCCCCCTGCACTTTCTAGGGCGTGTTCTAGAATTTTCTTTGGTGGGTGGAATGTCCATCTGTGTGAATCGGGTGCACAGGGCCACACACCAGTGACTTTTCGTGGAGGAGCGTGCTGCCTCCTTGGAGCTTCTGGCTGTGGGAGAACAGCTCTGTCCACCAGGGTAGCCTTGCAGGCAGCTGTGGGGCCAGAGGAATGAGGGAAATGGAGTCCAGCTGCATGCGTGACCCTGGAGCAGGTCATGGTGAGGGGGGCGGACGGCAGGTGAAGAGTCCGTGGGTGGAGCTGCCAGGCCCCTGGAGCTGGGAACTGAGGGTGGCTGGTGTTTTAGGTTGAACATCAGGAGTCTTGGATCTCACCCCAGGTCTCTGGCCTCAGTTTCCCCATCTGTACAGTGGGACTGTTTGTGCTGCCAGCCCAGCCGGCTTCATTTGCCATGATGAGAATTTATCTGAAAGGCGGGAGAGGAAAGCCCTCCCTATAAAGTCACAGGACGCTAAAATGTTACGACCCCAGGGGTCCACTGAAAAGTCCTTCTGGCCTAGGTCATCGCCTGTCATGCCCTGCCTTTGTCCACCCCCATCTGGTTGGAAGTTCAGTGGCACCTGTTGGGGCTGTGGCCCAGCCCTGCTCCTTGTGGAAAGTCTGTTTCCTGGGCTGCCTAGAGACTCGGCTTGAAGCCCTACGGTGGCTTCCTGGCAGTTGGGACACACACAGCCCCAACACACGAAGCCAGTTCTCTATCCAGAAGCCCCCGCACAGGAGATAGCCGCTTCGGGCTGCCTGGGACTTGCCCGTGCTGGAGCCGAGGAGAGGCCCCCGGCTGGGCGCGGGGTTCCGGATTCCATGGCTGCTCTTTCCCACTGACAGTGTGGTGCGGCCACCGCCAAGGGGGTCTGGAGACCCGGAGGGCGGAGGTGCAGGACTTCCAGGAGCTTGTTGCACTCCACCCGAGGGCGAGCACCTCTGTGGCCGCAGCGGGTGGATGCATGCTGTGCCAGGCTGATGGGTGGCCCCGGGGCACAGGCCTGAGCGGGAGAGGATGGAGGTGAGGGATCAAGGGTCCAGGTCCCCCTGGGCACCCAGCATTCATCCTCAGTCATGCACGGCCTAAGACTTTGACAGCCGTTGATCATGGAAGGCCAGGTTCACCTGGAGGGCTGCCACACGGAGAGGCTGTCTGAAAAGGCAGGACTGAAAGGGCCTGTCTGTCCAGATCAGATGGCACTGAATTCCCCAGGGAGCTGGCAGGGCCAGTGGGAACAGAAGGTCAAGGAGCTGTTGAGCTTGGGGATGGGCAGAGCGGGTGCAGGGTGGGCGGGCAAGCATCTGCTGTCTTGTGGCTCCGGAGGCCAGGTGGGAGGTGGAAGCGTTGGGTCCTGAGTGTCTCACTGACAGGTGATGGCAGCTCCCACGTCTCGCTCAGGTTCAGAGGCGGTGGCATGGGTCAAGGGACAGTTTTTTACTTAGTCTTGCTCTTATAGAGGCCTTCCAGGTCGTGGCACCTGGGAGGGGGCCCTCACCGCAGGCCCCTTCTAAGGACCCCCTCTTCCCACCTCTCCCCACTCCTTCTCTCTCAGGACTGCCTCCGGGCCTGCCAGGAGCAGATCGAAGCCCTGCTGGAGTCAAGCCTGCGCCAGGCCCAGCAGAACATGGACCCCAAGGTCGCCGAGGAGGAGGAAGAGGAGGAGGAGGAGGTGGACCTGGCTTGCACACCCACCGACGTGCGGGATGTGGACATCTGAGGGCGCCAGGCAGGCAGGCGCCACCGCCACCCACAGCGAGGGCGGAACCGGCCCCAGGTGCTCCCCTGACAGTCCCTCCTCTCCGGAGCATTTCGATACCAGAAGGGAAAGTTCCATTCTCCTTGTTGTTGGTTGTTTTTTCCTTTGCTCTTTCTCCCTTCCATCTCTGACTTAAGCAAAAGAAAAAGATTACCCAAAAACTGTCTTTAAAAGAGAGAGAAAAAAAAAATAGTATTTGCATAACCCTGAGCAGTGGGGGAGGAGGGTTGTGCTACAGACAATAGAGGATTTTATACCCCAATAATCAACTCGTTTTTATATTAATGTACTTGTTTCTCTGTTGTAAGAATAGGCATTAACACAAAGCAGGAGTCTCGGGAGAGGATTAGGTTCGATCCTTTACGTGTTAAAAAAGAAAGCGTAAAAACATTTTTAAAACATAGAAAAATTCAGCAAACCATTTTTAAAGTAGAAGAGGGTTTTAGGTAGAAAAACGTATTCTTGTGCTTTTCCTGAAAAGCGCAGCTGTAGTGTGGTTCTAGGCATCTCTGTACTTTGCTTGCTCATATGCATGTAGTCACTTTATAAGTCATTGTATGTTATTATATTCCGTAGGTAGATGTGTAACCTCTTCACCTTATTCATGGCTGAAGTCACCTCTTGGTTACCGTAGCGTAGCGTGCCCGTGTGCATGTCCTTTGCACCTGTGACCACCATCCCAGTGGAGGTTTGTCGGGCACCAGCCAGCGTAGCAGGGTCGGGAAAGGCCACCTGTCCCACTCCTACGATACGCTACTATAAAGAGAAGACGAAATAGTGACATAATATATTCTATTTTTATACTCTTCCTATTTTTGTAGTGACCTGTTTATGAGACGCTGGTTTTCTACCCAACGGCCCCACAGCCAGCTCACGTCCAGGTTCAACCCACAGCTACTTGGTTTGTGTTCTTCTCAATATTCTAAAACCATTCCATTTCCAAGCACTTTCAGTCCAATAGGTGTAGGAAATCGCGCTGTTTTTGTTGTGTGTGGAGGGAGGGCAGTTTTCTAATGGAATGGTTTGGGAATATCCTTGTACTTGTGTGTAAGCAGGACTTCGAGGCAAGTGCGGGCCACTGTGGTGGCAGTGGAGGTGGGGTGTTTGGGAGGCTGCGTGCCAGTTAAGAAGAAAAAGGTTTGCATTCTCACATTGCCAGGATGATAAGTTCCTTTCCTTTTCTTTAAAGAAGTTGAAGTTTAGGAATCCTTTGGTGCCAACTGGTGTTTGAAAGTAGGGATCTCAGAGGTTTACCTAGAGAACAGGTGGTTTAAGGGTTATCTTAGATGTTTCACACCGGAAGGTTTTTAAACACTAAAATATATAATTTATAGTTAAGGCTAAAAAGTATATTTATTGCAGAGGATGTTCATAAGGCCAGTATGATTTATAAATGCAATCTCCCCTTGATTTAAACACACAGACATACATACACAAACCTTCTGCCTTTGATGTTGCAGGTTTCATACAGTTTATTTTTAAAGATAGAACCTTTTATAGGTGGGAAAAAACAATCTGGAGGAAAAAAACCACACAAAGACATTGATTCAGCCTGTTTGGCATTTCCCAAAGTCATCTGATTGGAAAGGCATGGGTGTCACAAGGAAAATTAGGGTACTCGACATAAGTTCGGTTCCGATATATTCTTATCCCCTGCCCCTTCCTTTAAAAAACTTAGTGACAAAATAGACAATTTGCACATCTTGGCTCTGTAATTCTTGTAATTTTTATTTAGGAAGTGTTGAAGGGAGGTGGCAAGAGTGTGGAGGCTGATGTGTGAGGGAGGACAGGCGGGAGGAGGTGTGAGGAAGAGGCTCCCGAGGGGACGGGGCGGTGCCCACACCGGGGACAGGCCGCAGCTCCGTTTTCTTATTGCGCTGCTACCGTTGACTTCCAGGCACGGTTTGGAAATATTCACATCGCTTCTCTGTATCTCTTTCACATTGTTTGCTGCTATTGGAGGATCAGTTTTTTGTTTTACAATGTCATATACTGCCATGTACTAGTTTTAATTTTCTCTTAGAACATTGTATTACAGATGCCTTTTTTGTAGTTTTTTTTTTTTTTTATGTGATCAATTTTGACTTAATGTGATTACTGCTCTATTCCAAAAAGGTTCCTGTTTCACAATACCTCATGCTTCACTTAGCCATGGTGGACCCAGCGGGCAGGTTCTGTCTGCTTTGGCGGGCAGACACACGGGCGCGATCCCACACAGGCTGGTGGGGGCCGGCCCTGAAGCCGCACGCGTGAGAACCGTGCCGGTGTCCCCGGAGACCAGGCTGTGTCCATCTTCTCTTCCCTGCGCCTGTGACGCTGGGCTCTTCATCTGATCGGGGGCGTATCATCATAGTAGTTTTTACAGCTGTGTCATTCTTTGCGTGTAGCTATGGAAGTTGCATAATTATTATTATTATTATTATAACAAGTGTGTCTTACGTGCCACCACGGTGCTGTGCCCGTAGGACTCTCATTCGGGATGATTGGAATAGCTTCTGGAATTTGTTCAAGTTTTGGGTATGTTTAATCTGTTATGTACTAGTGTTCTGTTTGTTATTGTTTTGTTAATTACAGCATAATGCTAATTTAAAGAGACTCCAAATCTCAATGAAGCCAGCTCACAGTGCTATGTGCCCGGGTCACCTAGCAAGCTGCCGAACCAAAAGAATTTGCACCCCACTGCGGGCCCGCGTGGCTGGGGCCCTGCCCTGGCAGGGTCATCCTGTGCTCAGAGGCCATCGTGGGCACAGGCCCGTCCCGCCCCACCCCTCCAGAACACGGCTCACGCTTACCTCAACCATCCTGGCTGCGGCGTCTGTCTGAACCACGCGGGGGCCTTGAGGGACGCTTTGTCTGTCGTGATGGGGCAAGGGCACAAGTCCTGGATGTTGTGTGTATCGAGAGGCCAAAGGCTGGTGGCAAGTGCACGGGGCACAGTGGAGTCTGTCCTGTGACGCGCAAGTCTGAGGGTCTGGGCGGCGGGCGGCTGGGTCCGTGTGTTTCTGGTTGCACCGCGGCGCTTCCCAGCACCAACATGTAACCGGCATGTTTCCAGCAGAAGACAAAAAGACAAACGTGAAAGTCTAGAAATAAAACTGGTAAAACCCCAGCATGGTGCCCGCCTGTTTGCTTCCTGGGCTGGCCGGGAGCCAGGGGCGCGTGTCCTGGTGCCCCAGAACCAGGGCAGGGTGGCAGGCTCGGCAGATGCGGGAGGCCACAGCCTGTCCTGTGCACTGCGGGAAGTTCAGCGGCATTCTGACCTCCACCCACAGGATGACAGTCACGCCACCCGCTGTGACAACCAAGAATGTCTCCTGACACTGCCACATCCCCGGGGGTGGGGACAGAATCCAGCCAGGAGCAGGCACACCCTTCCCAACTGGGAGGAAGCCCTGAGCACAGGGGTGTGAGGTGGGAGGGGGACTCCTGTCCCGGGGAAGCTCCAAAGAATAGTTTGCAGGCAGCCTGGCTGGGTGAGCCCACCTCCAACCACGCGAGACAACAGCTCCAGCCTGGGTGACGTGAGTGGTGCCCATTGATTGGGAACATCTTCCATCCCTTGCTTGCCCCACCAGTTTGTCTTCTCAGGTTATTTGCAGATAGGAAAATAAATAAAGCCGGCATTTGTTAACCCCCTTCTGGCACAAACTGCTGTTTGTTCTGGATGAATCATGACCCTTTGGCAACGCCAGGCTCCAGGAGAGCAAAGCACCGTGTCAGGGCTGTGATCCAGGGTGGCCTTTCACTGGGATTGTGGAGACCTGGAGGCTGCCTTATAGGATGCCCGTGACATCCACCTCTGGATTTCAGGTGCACGTGACTGAACCTAACTTCAAACCCCGGGGTGGAGGTGGGTAGTGGGAGTTCCCTGGGAAGGTGTCCGCGGACCTTGGTCACTGCTCCTGGACCCATCTGTGAGGTTGGTCTGTCCTTACCCCAAGCTAAGTGGAAGCTCAGGTCCCACGTCACTGATGGTTACTACTTGTCAGCTGTAGGTCAAATCTCTGGCCTTTATGAAGCACCTGCTGTCTACCCTTCCTGCCTTGTAGGGCACTCCTCCCAGGGCGGAAAGTGGGGCCAGGGTGGTCGGTGTGTTGGCTCCACAGGCACCTGCCCTGGGAGGAAGGTGGGGTATGGAGGGAAACACTCAGCCCCTATAGGTCTCCACCAGCCTCTGCCCTGAGGGTGGGGGCTCCGGGAGCCTTCCCCAAGGGAGTCCCATGTTGAGTGGGTGGGGGAGTCTGCAGGGTGCCCCTGACAGGTCACCTCAGCAAGAGCTCAAGGGACCGTCGGAGCCAGAGGTGACACTGGTGGCCACTCAGGTGGCTTACAAGGCCCAGCTCCTTGCTCCTTGGGCAAATTACTCTGAAGGCAGGGACCAGGTCTGCACTATTGTAGCTGTTCAGTTCTGGGCAAGAGCCAGGTCCTGTGTCAGGGCTGGGGTCCTAGGGAAGCCATGCCCCCGCCCCCAGCCTGCAGCTGGGTTTACATTCATCCCCCGAGAGCACATGGGTGTAGCAGAAGGCCTGTGCAGAGAGTTCCAACCATCGCGCACCTTTGGTTGTTTCACGGAGCAGGCAAGGTAGCCATCGGACCCTGTTAGGTTTGAGCAAAGATGTGGGGAAGAAGCTGGAGAGCCACTTTGCCGAGCGCGGGGCTCAGCCAGGCTGGCAGGGCAGGGCAGGGGCCCTGAGTGGGTCAGGTGTGTTCACAGCCAAGTGTGTAGAGAGGGCTCGGGCCCAGAGTGAAGCGGTTGTGAGCTCCCCCACAGCCCAGTCTCTCTGTCTCGGCATCTGTGGCATCCCCTTGATGGTGGGCTCTGTACACCCCCCACCCCTGGCTGTGCCACAATGGGGGGGGTCTATACACCTTCCACCCCTGGCTGTGCCACGATGGGGGGGTCTGTACACCCCCCCAGTGAAGGGTAGGTCTATACATCGTGGTCATGCCACGAGCTCCAAGGCTATATTAGTCTGTTTTCATGCTGCTAACAAAGACATACCCGAGACTGAGTAATTTATAAAGAAAAAGAGGTTTAATAGGCTCACAGTTCTACGTAGCTGGATAGGCCTCACAATCATGGCAGAAGGCGAAAGGCACATCTTACATGGAGGCAGGCAAGAGAGAATGAGAGCCAAATGAAAGGGGAAACCCCTATAAAACCATCAGCGCTCATGAGACTTACTCACTGCCATGGGAACAGTATGGGGGGAACTGCCCCTATGATTCAATTATCTCCCCTCGGAGTCCCTCCGACACATGTGGGAATTATGGGAGCTACAATTCGAGATGAGATTTGGGTGGGGACACAGCCAAACCATATCAAAGGTGTGGTCTGGCTACTCCGGGCCCTTGTTCCCAACTCTCAAACTCCACTGACATCACTTTGGGGCCTGTGATCCCTCCTGGGACGCAGTGAAGACCTCGTCCATTGTTGGAGTATCTGCGCTGCCCAGAGGGTGACGGTAAAAAACTGACCTTTGAGGAAGTTCAGAGACAACAACTTCCGCAGTCAGCTCTCCCTGCAGCCCCTTCTCAGAAGCCTGTTCTCAGGTGCCCCAGCACCCCTACCCGCTCACGAGGGGCCCTGCCCTGCCTCCTGGCCCCTGTCCCTGCAGGCAGACAGTCCTCATCCATTCTTCATCTTCTGCCCCCAACCCCCGGCCTTCCTATCTCCCTTCAGCTCCGTCCAAGGTCCTTGGGACTCAGCCCCATCTCTACCCATCCTTGAGCCCCAATAAGCTCAATGTCTTTGCCCAGGAGCTCCTGACACACCAGACAGAATCAAGCTTCCTGTTCTGTGCTTGGCCCACCGCCTTGGTCCACAGGACCCTTCATCTCTGCACTCACTGTGAGGACGGGCTCTCTGGAGGCTTCCCCACCCCACACCAGGCAGGTGGCTCTGGGAGTCTGGGATTGTCATACCTGGGCACCTTCCTGCTCCGGCTGAGTCCCTCCAGGATGGAAATCTCCCTGATTCCTCTCTGCCTCCCTTCTCCCCACCCTGGCAAACAGTGGGTCCTAGGAAGGGGGCCAAATGGAAGGGAGGTCGTGTCGGCTCCCACAGGGCAGCCCCAAGCTGCCAGGCTGAGTTGCAGATCCATAGGTCCAGCCTGATCCGCGTGCCAGGAGCTGACTCCATGGCTGGAAGGGCCGGGGATTCCCCAGGGGCCCAGACAACACCTAGAGTTGTCATGAGGAGTGAAAGTCCCAGAGGGGACAGAGGACGGAGGCCGGACAGAGCGGGCATGCAGACTTCCGACCGTGCTTGTGGGATAACAGTGGGCAGGGCTGTTGCAGAGGATGGGGCAGTGCCCGTGGGAGTCCAGAGAAGCCAGGCCCAGTGGCAGTGGCATGCAGCTGGCACTCCCTCCAGCCACCCCGCATGCAGCGTGACCCTCCTTGAAGCACCCCAAGAAGCAGAGTCACAGCCTGGCTCTGCCCAGCATCGAGGGCCTGGCCTCTGAATCTGGTGGGGAAGGCTGTGTTGCCTCCTGGCACCCGCTCCATCACCAGTCCCACCATAAGGCTAGTCCCCAGAGTCAGCACTGCAGCCAGGGCCAGCGAGGGCCAGCAAGGGCAGGCCTGTGCAGGGGCTGCAGCATGGGGTGTGCGTCCCGCACGCTGGGCCAGCCTCGCAGCTCACAGGGCTCTGTCATCCCAGGAATGTCTTTGATCAAGAGTTTATGCAAGACGAGGAAAGCAAGCCCAGGACCTCTAATCCGTTCCCACAGTCCCCTGCCCGCTGGGGCCCCACAAGCCCAGCGCCACACCGCCAGGCCGGAGCAGACAATAGCTGGCGGACGGGTGGGCGGGCAGCTCCGGGGCCGCTGGCCTTGGGGCCCACATCCGGGAGCATTGTCACCGCCACTCACGGGGGCACACAAGGAGGACTGGGGAAGAGAGAATGCAGAGCCCTCTGCTGAAGGGGCTTCGGTGGGCCTTGAGCCTTTCAAAGACGGCGGTGTCCATTAATCCTTTTAATTTGCACCTAGCGGCAGCTGAGACAAGCCTCTCAACCGGCAGCCACTTTAAGAGCCGAGTGGTCTAACCCGAGGATCAGCTCCTATTCCAGACCCTGGGCCCTCTGAGCCTGTCGGGGCAGTCCTCCTTGCCTTTGTTTAATCACAGGAGGAACCAAAGCTAGAGGTTACTGAGCACGTACTGTGTGCCTTGTGTTTGACACTGAACACAGTTTCTCTCCGAGTCTCGCAACGACCCCATGGGTTGGTGACAGGGAGGGGACACTCTGGTGAGAGCCACAGACACAGCCCTGCCCTCTCTGAGCCTACACTCTCCCGCACACAATCATCCCATCTGCTAGGTCAGGGATTGGCAGGTTTTCCGGAGAGGGCCACATCGAGGGGCTTCAGGCTTTGCGGGCCACAGGGCCTCTTGCCCTGTGCAAAAGCAGCTGCAGCCGCTCTGTGAATGAGTGAGCATGGTTGTGTGCCAATAAAGCTTTATTTACAAAAATAGGCAACGGACTGGATTCGGGCGAGGGTAGTAGTTTGCCGACCCGTTGCAGATGAGTAAACTGAGGCCCAGAGAGGTAAAGTAACTAAGCTAGGACCGCACAGCTGGTATGTGACCAAGCCAGCCTAGTGGGTCAGCCTCATGGAGAAGAAAGGGCTCAAGCTTCAAAAATGGAAATGCATGGAGCCTTCATTGGGCCATTTGCAGCCAGGCCCCATGCACACAGCTCAGGGCCCTGCTTCGCCAGCTCCACCTGTTTCAAGGCTTCCAGTCGGTCGCCCCTGCGGGCAGCACTGTGTCTTGGCTGCTGGCCTGGAGAAGGGCAGCCAAACAGGCCAGCGGTGGACATCTGAGGGCGATCAGCTGTTTAAAAAGAAAACTCGCCAGCATGTATAGACACACATTAAGCACACACGTTTTGGAGTAAAAGGCCCTGGGGTTGGATCTCAGATCTGCAACATTCCAGCTGTGTGGCCTCATTTCTCTGGGCCTCAGTGTTCACACCTGTAACATGGGGAAAGCCTGCAAGAACACAGCCCATGATGGGGAGTCGTCTCCATCTCCTACCCATGCCAATGACCAGCACAGAACAGGGGCTCCGTAAATCTCTGTCCAATAACTGAACTCTGTCTGGGGTACTGAGGATTCAATGGCTCAATGTGTATTGAGCAGTGCTGAGCACCGAGCTTGGGGCGCAGTGATCACTCAGGGAACGCCGTCATCCCCTTGGAGCATCCGCATAGTCACCATCACCATTCCACGCACCACCCAGGTCTGGAAGCACAGGCCCCCGTGCCACGGTGGCCACGGGTGGTGGCACCAAGGCTGATCTTAATTCCCTCCTTTGGCCCATTCAGTGGACAGTTCTGGGTTTTCTTGCCACCATGGATGCCCCCTCCTGGTGTTGACAGCACCCAGATGTTGCTCCAGGAGAACCACCATTCCCAGATCTGTGACTTGAATGGGACTGACCCCATCCCCAGCTCCAGGCCAGGCCCTGATAAGCTGAAATCCAACCGCACATCCATGCCCACCAGAAGAGCAGCAAGTTAATGGATGGGGGAGAAATCAAATAGAGCCACTGAGTCTTGAGGAGACATTTTCTGGGGCTTCTGAAAGAGAATGCTTCCCCCTCTTCCTTAGGATTCCCAGCAGGGGAACACGAGCCCAGGGGTGGCACTGCCCCTCTGCAGCCCCAAGGGAAGACTGAGCTGCTCCCAGAGCCTCACAGGGGAGCCTGAGCACAAGGCCAGCCTGAGGGAAAGCAGATAATAGGTAACGGGTCTCCAGACAAACTGCTGGATCAAGCCCCTCCTGAAGCCATCCCCCTTTTGTTCCAGGAGCCAATCATTGTCCTTTATTAAGTCAGTTGGATATGGGCACTGTGTCATTTGGTTTTCAAAGACCCTTAACTACTACACCTTGTGTTTTCTTTTCTTTTCTTTTCTTTTTTTTTTTTTTGAGACAGAGTCTTGCTCTCGCCCAGGCTGGAGTACAGTGGCGCAATCTCGGCTCACTGGAAGCTCCGCCTCCTGGGTTCACGCCATTCTCCTGCCTCAGCCTCCTGAGTAGCTGGCACTACAGGTGCCCACCACCACGCCTGGCTAATTTTTTGTATTTTAGTAGAGACGGGGTTTCACCGTGTTAGCCAGGATGGTCTCGATCTCCTGACCTTGTGACTCGCCCACCTCGGCCTCCCAAAGTGCTGGGATTACAGGTGTGAGCCACTGCACCCGGCCGCTTGTGTTTTCTACCTCTTCTAGATCTAACGTGTATGACTGACATAAACAACAGGAGCGACTGACAGAGTTACCATGTGATCTTAGAATTTCAACATGTCTGTCTTGCTTAGCTGGGAGTTCCACAGGGTCAGGGAATGACTCCTCTTGGGGCCACCAGTGCCCAGAGGTATGCCTAGAACTGCTGTCTGAAGGGACAGACCCCTCTGTGTGTAACACTCTGAGTGTAACAGAGCACATGTGTGACCAAACTGACTTGGAGGAAAGGCCTGACCACATCCACCTCCCCAGTTCCGAGGCCGGATAGTGCCCACAGGGGCTGAGACCAGGGGAGAGGATCGAGCCAGCCTTCTCTGGTGGACCCTGCCTCAGTCCTCTGTGCAGGGCAGTTGCACCTCCCAGAAGGCAGAGGCCTCTCAGGGAGGGAGCCTTGCAGCGACAGCACTTTTCAGGGGCTCCCGCCACTTGCCCTCAGTGACGGCTGAGACCGGGGGAGTCAAGGCAAACCCCTGAGGAGGCCCCACGTGCAAGGCGGGAAGTGTCTGGATGGTGCGGCTGGCACCCTTACCCTCCAGACCAGCAAACGAAAGCCCAGGCCGGGAGAGGGGCCTTGTCGTTTTCTGTGGCTGCTACAATGCATTTTCACAAAACAACAACCAACATTTCTCTCAGAGTTCCAGAGGCCAGCAGTGTCTGCCGTACCCGCTCTCCCCCAGCTTCTGGTCGCCTCGGACGACCTTCAGCTCTTGTAAGCTGGTCCACACGCAGCTCCAAACTCGGCCTCCGTCCTCACAGGGCCATCAGCTCCGTGTCTTCACGTGGCAGTCTCTCTGGGCTGCCGGCTCCCCTCTCCTTCAAAGGACACCAGTCATATTGGACGAAGGGGCCACCCTACTCTAGTAAGACCTCACCTTAACTTACATCTTTTCTTTTTTTTTTTTTTTTTGGAGACAAAGTCTCACTCTGTTGCCCCAGCTGGAGTGCAGTGAGGCAATCTCGGCTCACTGCAAGCCCTGCCTCCCGGGTTCAAGTGATTTAGCCTCACTCAGCCTCCCGAGTAGCTCAGAAATACAGGCACTGCCGATGGGAGGGATAGCATTACGAGATATACCTAATGTAAATGACGAGTTAATGGGTGCAGCACACCAACATGGCACATGTATACGTATGTAACAAACCTGCACGGTGTGCACATGTACCCTAGAACATAAAGTACAACTAAAAAAAGAAAAAAGAAAAAAAGAAATATAGGCACCGCCATCATGCCTGGCTAATTTGGTTTTATTTTTATTTTTAGTAGAGACAGGATTTCACTCTGTGGCCAGGCTGGTCTCGTGTTGGCCACTCCTGACCTCAACAGATTTCACTCTGTTGGCCACTCCTGACCTCGTGATCCACCCACCTCAGCCTCCCAAAGTGCTGGGATTACAGGTGTGAGTCACTGCGCCTGGCCCCATTCACATCTTAAAAAAATCTACAAAGACCCCATTTCATATTTCCAAATGAAGTTGCAGGCACCAGAGGCTAGGACTTCAACGTTCCTTTTTGTGAATACATTCAATTTGCAACAGACTTGGGCTCTCAAAGCCTGGAAGCAGGCTCCACAGTCCCCTCGAATTTCAGAGGCACATACTCACTGGAACCAGCAGAGGGACACCAATCCGTGAGCCTCTAGCTCAGCAAGCACCACATACTCTACACGTTCAGGTGTCGCCCGAGATAGAGGCTTCCATCCCTGCAACCCAAGGCCCAGCTGCTCTGGTAAAGGGTGCCAGGGAGGAGACACAGCCAAGGCGCTATCCTGATGGGGGTCACCAAGGGGCAGATGCCAAGGCCTCGATGCCACCTGAGTTTACCAGCCAAGGAGAGTTATGAAAAAGTGTATGAGCAAGGAGTGACTTTCCTTCTTGGAAGTTAATCTGAGAGATCCCAGCTGAACCCTAGTCACGCTGGCTTGGACAACTCGCTGAACCCTTGAGGCCTGGCTCCTCGCCTGCAGGCCCCGTGTCCTGTGAAGCACCAAACACAGTGACCCATTTTTCTCAGATCATAAGAACTCTGTGACTTCAGTTTACTGAGTCACAAACCAGTTCCTCATCTGATTCATTAAGGATCAGGATAACTGTGGGAATTAGGATAAACTTGCATGTTAATTACCCTTTTTGGTGTCTCCAGATTACACTGGTGTTTTCAGGTGGAGTGGGAGAGACTTTCCTGCGGCGTTGTAAGGCCAGATGAACGCTCGCAAAGCTCGGTGTGAAGGTCATCTCCTCCTGTGCCCACCCTCCCATTCCCTCCTCTCCCCTGGGCTCCCAAAGTGCCAGGGGCGTCCCTAGGTGAGACCTGCTCACAGGGTCTGGGGCAGCTAAGGACCCATCCAGGCACTGCCTCTCCTACAGGCAGCCGGCATGGGTCCTTTTCCATAAATCCAGCTGCTTTTGCCTCAATCTGGCCTCAATCTGCTAGATCGGGGTCCCCCATCCTCAGGCCGTGGACCGGCACCAGTCCATGACCCGGTAGGTACCGGGCCGCACAGCAGGAGGTGAGCAGCAGACGAGAGAACATTACTGCCTGAGCTCCACCTCCCGTTAGATCAGCAGAGGCGTTAGATTCTCATAGGAGCGGGAACCCTATTGTGAACTGTGCACGTGAGGGATCTAAGGGGCGTGCTCCTTATGAGAATCTAATGCCTGATGATCTGAGGTGGAACAGTTTCATCCCCAAGCCATCCCCACCCCCAAGCCCTGGCCATGGAAAAACTGTCTTCCACAAAACCAGTCCCTGGTGTCAAAAAGGCTGGGGACTGCTGTGCCAGATGCAAGACTGGTCCTGAAGACAGGCTGCAAATTCTCAGAAAGCAATGGCCTCAGGAAGCGAATCATTCAAGCAACCTGCTCAAGCCCTGCTGTGCCCCGTCAAGCCTGAAGTTGGCCA
Source organism: Macaca nemestrina (assembly GCF_043159975.1). Lineage (NCBI taxonomy): Eukaryota > Metazoa > Chordata > Mammalia > Primates > Cercopithecidae > Macaca > Macaca nemestrina. The sequence goes on along the minus strand of NC_092136.1, from coordinate 5,002,510 downwards.
CTTACTGTGACCACTGGACTTGTCCTCAGTATCTCTGCAAAGCGAGGGTGGTAGCCCTGCCTCCAGCACTGGTGGATAATCCCGGTAAAGGGCGGGCCAGCAGCAGCCACCGAGCAAATAGGCCTCTCGTCCCTTCTTCCTATCTCCTCATTCTTTTCTTGCCACTGGTTAGAGAAAAAATGTCAAGGGGTGAATGGAAAATAAAGTGAAAGGTGGTCGTGTTTTAGGACCGCTGAGTGGCCCTTGGGCAGTTCCCTTTGGCCATCCAGTGACTCTGACAGGTGATTCCAAAGTGGAGAGTTCAGTGGAGGACTGACTACTCTTGCTTGTGCCTAGCTGTTAACATTCTAGAAAAACTAACTGAAGTAACTTCAACTTTTACATGAAATGGCTTTATTTTCTCCCAAGTCCCAATTCAACAGTCTATCCAGCAGCCACAGCTGGGTCCTGTTAGGGACTAAACTGTGTCCCCACAAGACTCATGTGGAAGCCTTAACCCCCAGCGCCTCAGAATGTGACTGTGTGAAGAGTGAGGTCTTCAACACGTAACTAAGTTCAGATGAGGCTGGAAGGGTGGGCCCGAATGCAATCTGACTGGGGTCCTTATAAGAGATGAGGACACACACAGAGGAACGACCACGTGAGGACATGGGGGGAAGGCAGTTGTCTGCAAGGCAAGGAGAGAGGCCTCAGGAGGGAGCAGCCCTGTGACGCTTGATCTCGGACTCCAGCCTCCAGAACGAAGGGAAGGTGGACCGCTGTTGAAGTCATCCATCGGTGGTGCTGTGGTGGCAGCCCGAGCTGAGACAGTGGCAGACAACACGCTGGGAGCTTCCGACAGGAAGGAAGGGGCAGGCCAAAGCCTTGGAAAACCAACCACAAGGGATGCAATCCAACCCCAGGAGCTCCCAAACTCAAGGCCACTCTGGACAAAGGCTGACATCCAGAATTAGCGGGATGGGATGGGCCTGACGGGGATGGGGAAGGCAACAAGCAGCCTTTGTCCGCAAACAACGGAAACCCAGGGCCACGGCCTTCCACGACGGGGATGGGCAGCGCCTACAGGTGCGAGCAAGGTGGCTCAGGGCTGCTGGGAACGGCACGCGGTGGTATCGAGGACGCAGGTTCTTCCTAGCTCTTCGCTCTGCCAGGCTCGGGGTGGCTTCAGCTGTAGCCAGCTTGCAAGATGACTGGAGCAGTTCCAGCTGTCACATCCCAACAGGATGATGTTCAAAATAGCACCAGCACCTTTTCTTTGGAATGACGTAACCTTTCCCAGACCCCCGCAGGACCTTCTGCCAACTCATCTCCTTAACCCAGCAGAGACATACAGTCATTCTAAGAGTGGGCCCACTGTGCTGGGGACTGGTCAACCCTCTACTAACACCTCATTAGCAGAAGAGAAGACACAGACACGCTCATTCCCAGGGTAGAGGCTGAGGATGGCGTTGCCTGGATAGGATGGAAGCACCTGTTACAGTGGGCTCTGTCTGTACCACAGTGTCGGGGGTGACCAAGGGATCCTGGAAACTGGGTCTCGTCCTCTAGAAAGGGGCCAGGCAGGCACAGCTCAGCAGAGTGTGTGAGAATCTTGAAGATGAGGCAGCCCGGGCTCCCTGTGAGGCAACCAGAGGAGGAAGCGGCAGTCTGCTGCTCAGCCAGCTGTCGAAGAGGCAGACAGGGAGTAGGGAGAATGACCAGGAGACAGAGATGGGAGAAGAAAAAAAAAAAAAAGAGGAGGGGAGAGAAGGTCGGCGACAGCGGGGATAGAGATGTCTCGGAGAGGGTGGATGAGTAAGAGCTGGGCCAGGTGAGCAGGAGCTGACCAGTCCCCAACACAACGGAACCACTCTCGCAGCGGCTGTGTCTACGCTGGGTTAAGGAGACGAGCTGGCAGAAATCTAGGGCACATGTCTTCCTTCATATCCAGATCCTAAATGCCCTGGAGGAAGAAACAAACTGGCTGGATGTTGTGCTATAAATGATGCTGTGTCATACGTGACACTGTGTTATAAGTGACACTGTGTTACAGGTGACGCTGTGTTATAAACGATGCTGTGTTATACACGATGCTGTGTTATGAACGATGCTGTTATAAACCGTCCCAGACAAACTTTCACTTTAAAATATGCTATTTACTTTTTTCCAATTATAAAAATAATACATTATCAAAATAGACAACTTACAAAACACAAAAATCCACCAAGGGAAACACAACAAAGGCCCCTGATCCTGCCATCTAGAAAGAATGGAAATCTTTCTGCCCAGAGGCACCAGCTCTGATGAAGGCACAACGGGGCGATGCCCAACGCAGACTTCCCCAGACCTGAGGTGAGGCCACAAACGAGGGGTGCACAGCCACACACGCAGGTTTACAGTTCAGGAGGAGGAGACCTAAGTCTTGTCTTCAAAAAGAAAAAGCAGGCTGGGAGTGGAGGCTCATGCCTGCAATTCCAGCACTTCGGTAGGTGGAGGTGGGTGGATCATTTCAGGCTAGGAGTTCAAGACCAGCCTGGCCAACATGGCAAAACCCCATCTCTACTAAAAATATAAAAGTTACTTGGGCGTGGTGGCGGGCACCTGTAATCCCAGCTACCAGGGAGGCTGAGGCAGGAGAATCGCTTGAATTCAGGAGGTGGAGGTTACAGTGAGCCGAGATCGCGCCACTACATCCCAGCCTGGGTGAAAGAGTGAGACTCTGTCTCAAACGAAAAACTGAAACAAAGACAAAGCAGCGCTCTCTCTCCTCCCGAGCCGCCGTGGAGGTCCCCCTGCCGCCGTGGAGGCCCGCCCGCTGCTGCTCCTGAGGGAGTCCCTGCTCTGGCTCTTGCAGCCAGCAGCTTAGGCAGCACAGCACAATCCACTAGGACATTCGGGAAAGGTTTTAAAACCAAAGTGGATTCATGGTGACTCCTTAATAATCCCGTGGACTGCTTTCAGACATGCTTTCTGGAACAGGAGGGGTGGGGAGAGCCAGCGTGTGGGGACTTCAGTGACCCTGAGGTGCACACAGGAGGGCGCGTGAACACATGTCATCGCATATGACCACTCACCTCGTGGGGACCCACCGAACCATCCACTCCGCTCATCTGTGCCCAGCCCACTGTCTCTGTGTGGCACCTCGTTAAGGACCGACAGAGACAAAAGAGCGCCTAGGAGAGGGGAGAATGCAGGAGCCTGTACACACGGTTCTCAGTTTCTGCAAATATAACGGCCTCCTAACATTTGGTCTTTGGTTCAAAATATTTCCCCCCTTCACCATTTTTTAATGCTGCAGAGCTCATCGCCCCTCTGGGGACAGTGTGAAGGATATGTCCGGGTCCCCTCAGGATTGGGCTGGCCTTTCTTCCTCTCAGCCAGATGGCCAGGCAAACTGGCCACCACGGACTCCCCTGTGCTCCTCGAGGCTCAGCAGGGCCCATGCGGCCTGGGAGGGAGGGCAGGGACTCCCAGTGCTGAGGTGCCGGCCTGTGCATTCCAGAGGCGGCTGTGCCTGGTGGTGGTGAGGCACGGCCTGGGGGCGGAAGTCCTAGCTCTGCTGCTGGCTGCCCTCAGACCACGCAACCCCTTCTTGTCTCACCTTCTTCCTCTGTAAAATGGGAGTAACACCCACCCCGTGGGCTCCTGAAGGGATTAAATAAAACACGAGACGTACGTCCTGCAGGGCCTGGCACACAATCGGCTTCGACATGCGGCACAGCACCCGTCCAGACCTCCCACGAGCCTCGTTGAGGGCCAACTGTCTCTCTCATTGCAAAAAAAAATTTAAAAACCTGCCTTGAGTCCAGGCCTGGGGACTGACCCTATCCAGAGCCAACCCCAGGCCAGAGCCAGCCAGGCCTGTGCTGCCGAAGAGGCCGTCAGGCCAATGCACGTGGGCCCAGCAGGGAGCAGCCACGCGAGGGCTCTGCCAGGGATGGCTTCAGCCCAACAAAGGGCATTGTGAAGAGACCCCTCGGCGGGCACCGAGATGACACAGGCAAAAAACCCCGGGGAAGGAGGCCCTCCCGCGGCTGAACCGGAAGCCTCACCCTCCCACTGAACGACGGCCTTCCCAGCACCGTCTGGCCCTTCGCCGCATTTCTAAACATGTCACACACACATCTGTTCCTCGATGTTCGGTCTCTGTTCATCCATCGTTCTCAAAATGAAAGTCCGGAACCTTCTGCACTAATTTTAAAGTCTGGCTGAACGTTGAGTAATGAACAAAACTGAAAACACAAAAGAAAAGGGATGGTATTTTTAATCTTGTGTATTTTTACTGAAAAACGAGAAGATAATTCTATCTCTAGCGATAGCTTTTCCTGTCTACGTGGCCAGCCCATAAGTGAGTTCTAACTCCTATTTTCTGGACCATCTTCGGTTTTCCCGCAGTGCGACTCAAGGACGAGGCGCCTCTACGGACAGTTCCACGGCGCACGCAGCCCCAGGCCATCGCCGCAGTGGCCCTGGAGTGCGCCGCCCCGCCCGGGAAAGGCACAGTCAGGCGCTCCCAGCAGGAGGAAACACACAGTGCACGCACCTGTTTAAATTTTCCCCTGATTTTGTCTAAGTCTTCATGGAGTTTATCATAAGTAGGGTCATCATAAGGGAATTTCTGGATCATTCCAATCAATGATTCTAAGACCTTCATCTTTCGGCTGTAAAGCACAGAAATACAGACTCTCAGTCATGTGCACACACCAGGTTCAACTTACGCAACAGCTATGCTGCTTGCTTACTGAAACCCAGCAGGTGCGCTAAGAATGCCTTCGTTCAAAAGCTGGATGATCATTTTCTCATTACACGAAATCATATTTATTTACCTAGCAACGTGCTTAGGCCCACACCCAGCACCTCGACAGCAAGTGTGTGCCTAGCTTACAGACATGCCTCCATCCGGACCATGGGGCTGAGTGGCTGAGGCAGCCTGAAGCCCCACTGACTCTCGAGGTCGCACACGCAAAAACAGACAGAACTGGGCAAGAGGGACTGGGGCTGGGCACAAGCAGCCTGCTCTGGGTCTGGGGATTTTCCAGGATTTGGAATCTTTGTGCTCAAAGCCTTCCGGAGTTCAGCTGCAAGTAAACCAGCAAATCTCTCCCTCAAAAGAGCGGAAATCAGTACTGTCCCCTCCCCAGGAAGGACAGAGCTTTGCTAGGGAGGCAAGGAGGTTCTCCAGAAAGGGTGTGCACTCAGGAGACAGCAGCCCTGGGCATGACTGCTCCCCAACACCGACCTACCCGCTCTCAACCCTGCTGGCCTCGTCTGTAAAATGGGGGGCATCCCAGTCTCCAGATGGTAATAAATTCATTTCTGTTGTTTATCTTTTTTAAAATGGGGAGAGTAACAGCAACCTCATAGACTTCCAAGAGGATTAAATAACTGACATGGGCTGGGCCTGGTGGCTCACGCCTGGAATCCCAGCACTTTGGGAGGCCAAGGAGGGTGGATCACCTGAGGTCAGGAGTTCAAGACCAGCCTGACCAATATGGTGAAACCCCGTCTCCACTAAAAATACAAAAATTAGCTGGGTGTGATGGTGTGTGCCTGTAGTCCCAGCTACTCGGGAAGCTGAGACAGGAGAATTTCTGGAACCCGGGAGGTGGAGGCTGCAGTGAGCTGAGATTACGCCACTGTACTCCAGCCTAGGGGACAGAGCGAGACTCCATCTCAAAAAAAAAAAAAAAAAAGACATGAAGCTTGGACTCCAGCACAGAGTAGGTGCTCAATAAATGTCAGTCTCTTGGTTTCCTGTGGATCCTAGAGACCAGGGCTCTCACCTGCAGGGGTTTAAAAATAATCCACACGTGTGTACATCTGGTGGGGCCAGGTCCTTCCAATGAACCACAGAAGCACGCTGCCCCTGTGCCGCATTGGGCCATGTGAGTGGCCAGAGTAGGCAAGATTCTCGATTAACAGGAATTTTAAAGAACTGACGGTGAGGATGGATCGACAGCAATTCAAAGCAACCAAGACTCCTGTGTGTGTGCAAATAGCTGGTGCTCCTGGACACACAGAAGAGCAAGTTCGCCAGCTGCATCCAGTTTACAAGAGCTAACGACGGCTACCTCTCTGAGAAAATACAAAACTGTGAAAGGTCAAAGCAAGTCAGTTTTAGCAACAAAGCACCTGGTTTCCAGGGAAACCAAAGGGAGATGCCAAAACGTGGGAGGTGGCTGTATGCTACCCAGTGCAGAGGACCACCCTCGGTGCTCAGCGATGCTGCTCAGACACACCCAGCCGGGCGCACCGTCAGAGGCAGCACACATCAGGCAGGTGTGAGCAGCTCAGGGCTAACGAAACAAAAGTGATGGCACCAGAGCCCCCACGCTCAGCCCCGGCACGCGCTGCTCTGCAGAAGGGTTTCACCAGAGTGCTAAAGCCGGGGACAGAAGTGCCACGCAGTTTACTGGAAAGCTAGTTACTCAACAGAAAGCACCATCTTTTGGCCCGAGATGCCGCTCTCCATGGTTTCTTTGGTGTTACCATGCCCAGCATTTTGCTGAATGACAATGCAAGTGGCGGGTGTTTTTCTCTTAACATCCTTATTTGGAAACATTTACAGGTAAAACATGCAACATCAGCCCTTCTTCATTTAAAAAAAATAAACAAAACCTGACATATAAGATCCAAATATCCGTGAACCACTGCTCTACAATAAAGCCTTAGGTTCCAAAGAGACCTCTGGGTACTACTGGACGGGGTGAGGGTGGCTGCGAGGGGGGTCTGGCCGGGCTTCCACCAGCCCCTCGTCAACCAAAGCGGTTCTTCTCTGTTAGCTAGACTGGGTGTGCTGCGTTAAGATGTCAGCAAACCCCTGCTCTGGGGTAAGGGCTGGCAGCCTCCTGGGATGGGACCACGGACACACAGCGGAGCACTTCTCCGGGAGCCGGCAGATTCTGCCGCGGTGGGAGACGGGAGACGGGAGACGGGTGGAGAACGCCAAGCACACACATCCTTTTGTGGCCTGGAGTCGAGAGCCAAGCTCAGCTTTGACTGCCACCCAGTGGCGGCACAGGCTGCCAACAACGACTGCCCTGGGGTCCCCAGCTGCCTGCCACCGCCTGAGAACCAAGAGGAAAATGTCCTCAGGTGCCTCTCTACTAACCCAGAATCCCATCAACTCCCAGCCGCTGCTACAAATGCAGCAGAAAGAACCACCAAATTAGCTGCAAGCATCCTCATTCTTAAACATTTGAATAGTCAAGATATTCAAGGTATTTCTAGAAATTCCAGATATTTCAAATAAAAGCACAAGGCACGTGGTTAGGGCGAGTGTTATCCACTCTCCCTGTGCCCCCCCACGCTAGGCGAGGCCACGAGGTGTCAGAACAACCCAGAGCACCAGCTGAGGTCCCGCGCTTGCTGCCGCCCATGAACGGCAGAGTATCCAAACCATCTCTGCCGTTTACTTGAGGGTTCATTTCCAGCTCCAGAATGAAGCTAGATAAAGCAGGGCCACGTGGGGCCTCAGTAAGTACAATGCAGGAAGAAGAGTTTTTGTTTGTTTGTTTTTGAGAAGGAGTCTCGCTCCGTCGCCCAGGCTGGAGTGCAGTGGCGTGATCTCAGCTCACTGCAACCTCCACCTCCCGGGTTCAAGCAATTCTTCAGCCTCAGCCTCCCGAGTAGCTGGGACTACAGGCACCCAGTACCACACCTGGCTAATTTTTGTATTTTTAGTAGAGACAGGGTTTCACTATGCTGGCCAGGCCAGTCTCGAACTCCTGATCTGGTGATCTGCCCACCTCGGCCTCCCAAAGTGCTGGGATCATAAGCGTAAGCCACTGCACCCGGCCGAGAAGAGTTTTTAACAGCTAAAAACAATTCAAATGACAGCTAACATTTATTGACTGTTGACAAGCTCCAGAAAGGAGTTAAACACATATAAATGCATTTTCTTGTTAACAGACTTAGTTGGCTACATTAAAAAACTGATGACAATGGCATCCTCATTTCTGGGCCCAAGTCATACAAAACTGTTATAATTTGTTTATTAGAAGCTCAGGGGAAAGGTGAACGAGAAAATACAATCAATGTCAACATTATTTTATTGGTAGGGTATCTAAAAGCCACGTGGTTCCCTAATGACTCCAGGTAAAAGGCAGGAGCAGAGAACTCGTGAGAAGCAACAACAGCCAGTGTTCATCAAACACCTAAAACGTGCCTGGCGCTTTCTGTTTAGTATTTTCGTTAAATCTCCTAACAACGCTCAAGCTTGACACTGATTATTTTCTCCATTTTACAGATGAGGAACAGACAGATTGATTACTCAAGGGCATGTCGGTAACCCATGGAACTAGAACTCCTGGTTCCTACACTAAGAAAGAAAGACACCTCCATCTTTACCTGTCCTTCTCAGTGGTGCAACTGTGCAGTAGACATTTCCATGCAAAAGCAAAACCCTGGTAGCACCCGATCTGTGAATGTGAAAAATATGTAAGAGTGAAATTAATAAGCCAACTAGCTACACTTTCATTACCAAGATCTCTCAAAACAAAAGGTGGGGGCAAAGGGCAGCGGTGCTTCTTACACTATTGTTCTGGAAGTACCCATTGGGCATTAGGCAATGGAAATTAGGAGATTAGGTCATCGGTGGGGCAGCCAGTCTCCCAGATGCCCCAGTCCTCATCTCCTGGTACCCATGCCCTATGCAGGTCCCTCGACACTCCATCAGGGTGGCTTTCGTAACCAACAGAATGTGGAGGACCAGCACAAAGCTCCTGAGTCTAGGGATAAACGCCAATGCCACCTGCCTCACCAGCTCTCTTGGACCACTCACTCTTGAATGTCACAAGGACACACAAGCAGCCTCATGGAGACGTCCATGCCCACAGTCAGGTGACAGCACCACCTTGGAGGCAGATCCTCCAACCCCAGTCAAGCCGTCAGGTGACATGGCTCCGGCTGACACCCTGAGCCAGGACCACCCAGCAAAGCTGCTCCTGAGTTCCCAACCCTCAGAAACATGTGAGACCATCAATATTTGCTATGTCAATCCCCATGCATTTTGTGGTGATCTGTTTCGAAGCATCAAACATCCAATATAGTCATAACTGCCTCAACTCAGACTTTGCCAATAAGGGCCACTTATCTGTAAGTAAGGGTCAATCTAGGACAAAGGGCAAGAGGAGAAAAAAAACCCATAAAGTTAATGAAATTTCAACGTAAACATAAATGTAATATTTTCACATGACAGAGGGCACCCATGCTTTGGACAATGATTCAGCTGGCTTAGTACATGAGCCAGCACCACAACACTCCAAAATAAACTGAGGAGACCAGGGACTTGTTTTATCTTATCCAGCCTGCATAACTTAATTATACCTACCCACAGCAAAATGCGCTCTCGGTTCTGTACTAAGAGTATTTCTCCAGCAACAGTCCATCTAGTCCATTAACTCCCACACAAAGGCACTGTGATTTTTGTTTGTTTGTTTTTTGGACACGGAGTTTCACTCTTCTTGTCCAGGCTGCAGTGCAATGGCACGAATCCTGGCTCACTGCAACCTCCGCCTCCCGGGTTCAAGCAAGTCTCATATCTCAGCCTCCCAAGTGGCTGGGATTACAGGCATGCGCCACCACGCCCAGCTAATTCTGTATTTTTAGTAGAGACGGGGTTTCACCATGTTGGTCAGGCTGGTCTCCAACTCCTGACCTCAAGGTGATCCGCCCACCTCAGTCTCCCAAAGTGCTGGGATTACAGGTGTGAGTCACTGTGCCCATCCAGCACCGTGACTTTTTTTTTTTTTTTTTTTTTTGGAGACGAAGTCTCGCTCTGTCACCCAGGCTGGACTACAGTAGTGCAATCTCGGCTCACTGCAAGCTCCGCCTCCCGGGTTCATGCCATTCTCCTGCCTCAGCATCCGGAGTAGCTGGGTCTACAGGCGCCTGCCGCCACGCCAAGGCACTGTTGATTTTAAAAGGCCTGACATTCTTACTCCATCACACTGAATATCCAAATAAATTATAAACTGTAAATGAAGAGGTTTCATCTCCAGATGGGGGTTCCCACTTACCTCAGACCCGATTTTGGCTCCATGCAGCGTGCCATGTTGCCTTCCTTCCATCACACCCAAACTACTGCCTTCTTCGTAGCCTTCCCGATACCCTTCCCCATGAAACCTGTGAAGAAGAAACATGCTTCATCAAATCAACAGAAGAAAGAATACTTTTTCCAGCTTCATCAAATCAACAGAAGAAAGAACAGTTTTTCCAGAAAAATTTTTCTCTCTTATATTACCCGGACCCAGTAAGACAAGCCAAAGTAAGAAGGAAAAGCCTAAAATTCAAGTTAGAAGACACAGATTCCGGTCCCAGATATACCACTTCCTAGTCTCCTCTGGTAGTCACTGTACCTCTTGTAGCCCAGTTTCTTCATCTACAACAAAGGGCTAAATCAGTGATTCCCAAACCTGATAAGAGAACTAGAGACACACAAGGAAAATTCAAAGATATTAACTCAAAAGCCTCACCCCCAGAGATTCGGTAAGTCCGGAGCAAGGCCCCGGAATCTACTTTTCTTTCTTCCTTCGTTTTTTTTTTTTTTTTTTTTTAATTTTGAGACAGGGTCTCTGTTGCCCTGCCTGGAGTACAGTGGTACAATCACAGCTCACTATAGCCTCAAACTCCTGGGCTCAAGCAATTCTCCAGCTTTGGCCTCTCAAAGTCTTGGGATTGCAAGTGTGAGCCACCACACCTGGCCCAGAATCTACTTTTTTTTTTTTTTTTTTGAGATGGAGTCTTGCTCTGTGGCCCAGGCTGTAGTGCAGTGGTGCAATCTAGGCTCACTGCAAGCTCCGCCTCCCAGGTTCACGCTCTCCTGCCTCAGCCTCCCAAGTAACTGAGACTACAGGCGCCTGCCACCACGCCCGGCTAATTTTTTGTATTTTTAGTAGAGACGGGGTTTCACCATGTTAGCCAGGATGGTCTCTATCTCCTGACCTCGTGATCCGCCTGCCTCAGCCTCCCAAAGTGCTGGGATTACAGGCATGAGCCATCGCGCCCAGCCTTTTTTTTTTGAGATGGAGTTTCGCTCTTGCTGCCCAGGCTGGAGTGCAATGGTATGATCTCAGCTCATGGCAACCTTCACCTCCCAGGTTCAAACATTTCTCCTGCCTCAGCCTCTCGAGTAGCTGGGATTACAGTGCAGGCATGCGCCACCACGCCCGGCTAATTTTGTATTTTTAGTAGAGACGGGGTTTCTCCACGTTGGTCAGGCTAGTCTCAAACTCCCGACCTCGGGTGATCTGCCCGCCTCAGCATCCCAAAGTGCTGGGATTACAGGTGTGAGCCACCGCACCTGGCCCGGAGTCTACTTTTCGAAGTCTCCTAGGTAAGTCTGGTTTGCAGCCAGAGTTAGGGGGCCAAAGTTCTGTGAGTGTTCAAGTAGCACTAGCCCAAGTCAACTGCTTCCAAAAAACTGCAACATACACAGGGTTTGACATCACATTGGTAGGACAACAGAGAGAAATGGCATCAGATCACCACAAAATGTACTCCCACTGGTACCTGGAGTAGCACTGACCGTGAGGCCCAACAGTGGAACTGGCATTATCTTAACCTGCAGTCACCAAAGACGCAAGGAGTGGGCTGCAGCACTCCATGAAGCAGACTGCACAGCTCCCCACTTATCAGTTATGTGACCCTGGAAAGTGACTGTGCCTCCTAGTCTGTAAATTCCGAAGAATAATTGGATCCACTTACTAAGTAGGGCTGAAGTAGATAAACAGGGTGGAACGTTTAGCTCTGCGTCTGACTCACAGCGAGAGCTAAATAAACGTCAGCAACTGACTGCTAAATGTTCGGTCGCTTTCTTAACTAACATCTATGGACGTGTCCTGTGGGCCGGGCACTGGAAGTCAGCCAGGAGGCAACTCACAGTTCCCCCACTGTCGCAGCACGAGGGGCTCCCCAGGGGCTCTGGAGGGAAAGGGGTGTGGTCGGGCACATCTATCAGCACATCCATGAATACTGCCGTATGTCCTATGGTTAAGGAACCAGAAAAAGAGGCAGCTCCCAGATGGCAAAGTCTGTCCTCCCAGAGGACGGGGCGGCCTCGGAGGAGGGGAACCACCAGGCTGAGCAGATGCTTGGGGCAGCCCTGACACGGAAGGCGGGTCTGGAATTGCAGCTGGGCACGTGCCTCGCCGGAGAGGGCGAGGAGAGAAGGACCAGAGCCTCAGGCCCACACTTGTCCTGCGTCCACGACCACCAGGCGCTCCCCAATGCGCACGCCCAAGGGACGCCAGGCTCCAGCAGCCGCCCTGGGCCTCAGCCGGCAGCGAATCCGCTGGGAGAGGACCAGACAGGGCGGGGTACGGGCCTGGCCTCGCCACCCACCTCTCATCCGCCATCACGATGGAATCGAATATATCCTGACTGCCAGCCATAGCGGCAAGCAGCCCGCCCTTGGCCCCCGGGATTCTGCAGCACTGCGATGCCGTCGCAGTCCCGGCAGGTTCAGGCACAAACGCTCCGCTTGGGAGGAGACAAGATCCACTTCCGGAAGCGGCAGCGCGGGGCAGGCCGGGTAAGAACGGCACGCGGGAGGGTCCAAAGCGGACGGCACACGGCGCATGCGCGGCTGCGGCGGTGGGCGGGGCTGGGCTCGAATGAAGCCCCGCCCTGGGGTCCCTCCGCCCTGCCCCGCTCCCGCAATGGGCCTGTCTGTCCGCGCTGGGAGCGCCCATTGGCCGCGTGCGGAGAGAGCCTGTATTTTACCACCGCAGATGGAACCGAATTTCCCAAAGTGACTCCGAAAGAACCAAGGAAGAAATGGAGAGTCATCAGCTGGGCGCGGTGGCTCACGCCTGTAATCCCAGAACTTTGGGAGGCCGAGGCGGGCGGATCACCTGAGGTCGGGAGTTCCAGACCAGCCTGGCCAACATGGTGAAACCTCGTCTTTACTAAAAATACAAAAATTAGCTGTGCATGGTGGGCGGCGCCTGTAATTCCAGCTACTCGGGAGGCTGAGGCAGGAGAATCGCTTGAACCCGGGAGGCGGAGGTTGCAGTGAGCCGAGATCGCGCCACTGCACTGCAGCCTGGCGACAGAGAGAGACAACGTCAAAAAAAAAAAAAAAAAGGAAAAGAAATAGGAAGTCATCAAACAACCGACGCCTCAAGAGACTCCGGGCCAGGAGGCTTTGCATGTGGGATTTTGGGGGGGAAATTTGTCGGTTTTAGTTCTCATATTTGTCATTTCCATGAGATGTACTTTCTGAACACGATTTTTAAAAAGCGATTTCAAACTCTAAGCAATCACGGAATTCAGATGAGAAACACCAAAAGCATTCCTAATAAAGTAAGTAGTAAAACCTCACGTGACCACTGAACATCTTTCTACCAGCCCTGGCCAATGCAGTAAAACATGAAGCAAGAAGTGCAAATACCAAAAAAAAAAAAAAAAAAAAAAAAAGGCAGGAATACTACTGTTTGCAGATGTCATGGCCCACCTAGAAAACCCAAATAGTTACCTAAGACATTCTTAGAATCCATAATCGCAGCAAGTAGCTATGTGTATGATGAATAGGGAAAAAATCAGTTTCTGTTATTCCAACAAAAATTGGTAGTAACCTGAGCAGGGATGATGATGGGAAAATCGCCTTATGATAGTCATAATATATTTCTTAGAAATAGGAATTTCTAACAATTTGAGCAGGACCCATATAAAGAAAACTACAGCTTTACCTTGACTGAGGATTGGAAAACTGGACAAGTGCAGTACCAAAGAAAATTCCATGAGATCTGGTAAAATGTGTCAAAATCCTAAACTTTTTCATCCATATGAATAAACTAATAAAAACAACTGAGATGTTTTTGAAGAAAAAGAATGATTTTCACATGAGATATGAAAAGATAAAGTGACAATATAAATATTGTGGTATGTTGCTTCAAGAAGAGACAGACCAGTGAAATAAAGTGAATGGCCCAGACAATGGACTGTCATAGATGTAAAGCCTTCTCATGTAAAAGAAGATAAAAAGAAGAATCACAAATGAATCGGGGAAAGGGAGTATTAAGTAATAACTATAATGGAAAATTGGTTGTTTGGGAAAACCTTGGTTCCATGTATGCCTCACACCATTCATCAAAATAATTCCAGATGAGTTAAAGAGTTAACTTTAAAAAATGAAGCACATTGGCCGGGCATGGTGGCTTACGCCTGTAATTCCAGCACTTTGTGAGGCCGAGGCAGGCGGATCACCAGAGGTCGAGAGTTCGAGTCCAGCATGACCAACATGGAGAAACCCCGTCTCTACTAAAAATACAAATTAGCTGGGTGTGGTGGCACATGACTGTAGTCCCAGCTACTTGGGAGGCTGAGGCAGGAGAACCCGGGAGACAGAGGTTGCAGTGAGCAGAGATCGCTCCAGTGCACCCCAGCCTAGGGAACAAGAGTGAAACACTGTCTCTAAATAAATAAATAAAGCACATTGTGCCTGTAATCCCAGCACTTTGGGGAGCCGAGGTGGGCGGATCACGAGGTCATGAGATTGAGACTATCCTGGCTGACATGGTGAAACCCCATCTCTACTAAAAACTACAAAAAAAAAAAAAAAAAAAAAATTAGCCATCCGCGGTGATGCACGCCTGTAGTCCCAGTTACTGGGGAGGCTGGGGCAGGAGAATGGCGTGATCCCGGGAGGTGGGGCTTACAGTGAGCTGAGATCGCACTACTGCACTCCAGCCTGGGCGACAGAGCGAGACTCCATCTCTAAATAAATAAATAAATAAATAATAAAATAAAGTACATTAAAAAAATCTAGGTGGAACATTCAGACAAGTATGAAGATGCTCTTTTAACACATAAAAGTCATGAAGGAATTCTCAGCAAGCAAAACCAACATTTTACTATGTGAAAATGCAAACTTGTGTTTACCAAAAGTGATAATAAACACAATTTAAAGTTAAAGAACAATATGGGGAAATATTTGTCATAAATATTGTAACTAAAGAAATAATATTTCCGGTAAAGAGTTTATTTAGATGGATAAGAAATAAATACATCCTAATGGGGAAAAAAAAATACTTGAAACATTATTCACAGAAAGAACAATTGCTGGCTTATCAGGGAAAGCAGATGCAGCCTTACTAGTAACCAAAACAATGCTCAGAAAGAATAATGAGATGCATTTCTTACCTTTTAAAATAGTTTAAGCTCTTTTTCCCCTTTTTTTAGAATTAAAAGATACTTTTATTGAGCATAGGTGCATAAATTTAAGACACCTCTTGGTCAGGCAGTTCAAAACACAGGAAGGGCATTTCTATAGATATATATATATGTTTTTTGTTGTTGTTGTTTGTTTTTACTAGCTGGGCGTGGTGGGTCACTCCTGTAATCCCAGCACTTTGGGAAGTCAAAGCAGATGGATCACCTGTGGTCACGAGTTGCAGATCAGCCTGGCCAAACAGTGAAACTTCAAAAAACAAAAATTAGCCGGGTGTAGTGGTACGCACCTGTAATCCCAGCTATTCTGGAGGCTGAGGCAGGAGAATTGCTTGAACCTGGGAGGTGGAGGTTGCAGTGAGCCGAGATCGTGCCACTGCACTCCACACTGGGCGACAGAATGAGACTCTGTCTCAAAAATAAAATAAAATAAAAGTTTTTTGCCCCTTGACCGAATCATTTCACTTCTAAGACTTCATCTCTAGGAAATAATCAAAGACAAGTAAAAATATTATGTACAGTGGTGTTCAGTGCAACACGATTTGTAAAAGTCAAGGCACGGAAAGCAGCTTACATTGACAAAATGGTAGAATTATGACATGTATTGTAGGATATTCATGTTGAAGACTCCTAAGCAACCATTACAAATAATATTTCAACAAACGTCACATCATGTAAAACGCTCATGATATTTCAAGAAAAAGAAAAAAGGCCTCTATCTGAGGCTGCAGTGAGCTATGATCATGCCACTTCACGGCAGCTAGGCCAGGGCAACAGAGTGAAATCTCATCTCAAAAACATAAAAAGAAAGAAAAAGAAAAAAAAATAACTCTACATATACTAGAATTCCAATCACACCAAACACCACTTTAAAAGAATGAAAGTAGCCAGGTGAGGTGACTCACAAGTATAATCCAACACTTTGGGAGGCCAAGGTGGAAGGACTGCTTGAGCCCAGAGCTCAAGACCAAGCTAGGTAACAGTGAGACCCCATCTCTCCAAAAAATAGAAAAAAAATAGCCAGGTGCAGGAGTGCACACCTGTCGCCCCAGCTACTCGGGAGGCTGAGGCAAGATGATTGCTTGTTCTCAGGAAGTTGAGCCTGCCGTGAACCGTAATCGTGCCACTGCACTCCAGCCTGGGCGACAGAACGAGACCGTATCTCAAACAAAACAAAAGAACAAACAAAAAGACAGAAAAGAAAAAAGGAAAAGAGAAAAAAGAGTGAAAGCAAGTACACCAAAATGTTAATAGAGAATATAGCTAGATTTTGGAATTACAGTAATTTTTAATGTCCTCATTTATATTTTTTGGAACATCTCATGTTTGTTTGCACAATGAACATAAATTATGTTATAAGCATAAAAAAACAAAAATGTTTGTGGTGGATGAAATTAAATGGACTTTGTATTATTTTGTTCTGAAGATGTCTTTAATTTTTAGGTTTTTTAAATAAGCAAATGAAATCACAAAACACTTGGAATGTAGGAAAAAGGGAAAGACAGCAAGCAAAAAAAAAAAAAAAAAGTTCGCCCTGTCCACCAACTGATTTTTGCTAATTTTGTTATTTTTCCCTTGAATTTTCATATAAACATAATTTAATATATAAACAATGTAATTTCCTTCTCCCTGCCCACTTAGCATTAGATTACAAACATCTCCCGAATAAGGGAACTGTTCTCTTATCAGTACGTATTTAAAACACCTTTTTGGCCGGGCGCGGTGGCTCAAGCCTGTAATCCCAGCACTTTGGGAGGCCGAGACGGGCGGATCACGAGGTCAGGAAATCGAGACCATCCTGGCTAACACAGTGAAACCCCGTCTCTACTAAAAAATACAAAAAACTAGCCAGGCGAGGTGGCGGCGCCTGTAGTCCCAGCTACTCGGAGGCTGAGGCAGGAGAATGGCGTAAACCCGGCAGGCGGAGCTTGCAGTGAGCCGAGATCCGGCCACTGCACTCGAGCCTGGGCGACAGAGTGAGACTCCGTCTCAAAAAAAAAAAAAAAGAAAAGAAAAAAACACCTTTTTGAGCATACATTTCGTTAGCTGAAATAAAATAAAATAAATATATCTTTTGGCATAGGAAAATAGATAACGTGGTGAGAAAAATAAACGACCACTTACAGAATAAAGCCCGTGGACATGGAGGCTCATACAGAAGAGCGTAGGTTTCAATTTCTAACTTTAAAAAAATTTGCAAAGCATCAAACAATTATATGTGCTACAAAAATCAACACTATTGATTCAAACTATTGATCTGAAATAAAGCTTTGGAGAGATTTTCCGTCCCCAATCATCAATTTGTTCATCGGTTTTGTTCCTAAAATATTTATTTTGAAGTCAGACTATCTTAGCATTAAAGACAAAGAAGGGCCAGGTGCGGTGGCTCACACCTGTAATCCCAGCACTTTGGGAGGCCGAGGTGGGTGGATCATCTGAGGTCAGGATTTTGAAACCAGCCTGGCCAACATGGTGAAACCCTGTCTCTACTAAAAACACAAAATTAGCCGGGCTTGGTGGCTCATGCCTGTAATCCCAGCTAGTTAGGAGGCTGAGGCAGGAGAATCGCTTAAACCTGGGAGGTGGAGGTTGTAGTGAGC
Source organism: Macaca nemestrina (assembly GCF_043159975.1). NCBI lineage: Eukaryota > Metazoa > Chordata > Mammalia > Primates > Cercopithecidae > Macaca > Macaca nemestrina. The sequence continues at coordinate 4,984,760 of NC_092136.1, read as the reverse complement.
CAAGATCGTGCCATTACACTCTAGCCTGGGCAACAAGAGTGAAACTCCATCTCAAATAAAAAATAAATAAAATAAAAAATAAAGGCAAAGAGCCTGATTCCATTATCCTGGATTTTCAATAGTCTATTTACAAATTGCTTTATTTTCAAATAAGGACCAAATGGTTAGAATAGGGCCTTTGGGGCTGCATGCAGTGGCACACTCTTGTAATTCCGGCACTTTGGGAAGCCGAGGCAGGAGGATTGCTTGAGGCTAGGAATTTGAGAACAGCCTGGGCAACATAGTGAGACCCCCATCTCTACAAAACATTTAAAAATTAGCTGGGTATAGTGGCTCACACCTGCAGTCTTAGCTACTTGGGAGGCTGAGGTTGCATTGAGCTGTGATTGTGCCACTGCACTCTAGCCTGAGCAACAAAGGGGAGATGCTGTCTGCTTAAAAACACATGCCCACACACAGACACACACACAGACATACACACACTGACACATACACATATGCACACACACGCACGCACACATAGACACACACGCCGACACACACACATGCACACACACGCACGCGCATACACACATGCCTTTGAAAGTAGAAAAAGGCAGTTTTAAAGTCCAAATATTTACATCAACATCCTTAAATAAGTTGCAAATGTTATGCTTTAGCAACTGAGCACATAAAAAGGGTAGGAAGAATCTAAATTAATATCTTCCCTTGACTGGGTGTGGTGGTTCACTAATTGTATTTATTTCAGTGGTTTAGAAACACTATTAGTAAATATTTAACTTATAACAAAAGGTATAAAGGAGATAATATAATCACCTGCCAGGAATCTACCACATTAAGAAAAAAAACATTTTAAAAATAGAAATGTTGGCCGGGCACGGTGGCTTACGCCTGTAATCCCAGCACTTTGGGAGGCCAAGGCAGGCAGATCACTTGAGGTCACGAGTTCGAGACCAGCCTGGCCAATATGGTGAAACTCCGTCTCTACTAAAAATACAAAAATTACCCAGGCGTGGTGGTGGGCGCCTGTAATCCCAACTACTTGGGAGGCTAAGGCAGGAGGATCACTTGAACCCAGGAGGTAGAGGTTGCAGTGAGCCAAGACTTTGCCATTGCACTTTAGCCTGGGTAACAAGAGCAAAACTCTATCTCAAATAAATAAATACATAAATAAATAAATAAGTAAATAAAGTAGAAATATTGCTTACATTCTTGTGAGAGTTCAAAGAAAAACCAGGTCAACATAACTAAAGTGAAAAACAAATTCATCGAAGTTTAATATTAAACTGTATTTACTTACAAGAATACATTTTTAAAAATTTTATATTTACATTTTTAACCTGTAGTCCCATGCTCAAAAAGAAAAAAAAAAGAGGACATTAAAAAAATTATGGCAATTCCAAAATCTAGATATAGTGTCCATTAACATTTTGGTGGACTTTCTTCTAGCAGCAAAATACTAGGTAGTTTTCAAACCAAACCAAACCAAACCTGACAATGTAGATCTACAGTTGTTAACCTGGAAACATACTCATTTTATTAGAAAAGAAAAAACAAACAAGTTAAGAGCAAATTATCATTTGTTCTTATTTTGGCTCAAGAAAAAAGTCCTCGAGCATAGCAACAGGTTTTTATCTATGTATATAATAATGTGCAAGGACCGCACCCCTGAGGTTGCAGTGGTCATGTTTGGGTGATGGATTATGTGTCTTCTTAATTGTATTCCTTTGTTTCTGCATTTTGTGATTCAGGTTTATTATTTTTTTTACAGCACGAAGCTGCTGGATGCGGTGGCTCACGCCTGTAATCCCAGCACCTTGGAAGGCCGAGGCGAGTGGATCACCTGAGGTCAAGAGTTTGAGACCAGCCTGGCCAACATGGTGAAACCCCATCTCTACAAACAATACAAAACTTAGCCAGGCATGGTGGCGGGTGCCTGTAGTCCCAGCTACTCAGGAGGCTGACATGGGAGGATCACTTGTGCCCAGGAGGTCCAGGCTGCAGTGAGTCATGATTGCACCACTGCACTCCAGCCTGGGTGACAGAGCAAGACCCTGTTAAAAAAAAAAAAAAAAAAAAAAAATGAAGCAAGTGCGGCTTTCACAATCTGGAAGTAAAAGAAGCGGTTTTAAATTCTGAAAAGGAAGTCGTTAAATGACAGTTCAAGGAATAAAGTTTCATCTCATGCTCTATTCATCATAAATAAATAACGCATTTGGAAAAGGAGGCAAGTTGCAGGCAGGCCTCAAATCCAAGTTTGACCCCATGGGGCAGGGGGAGGAGAATCTGAGGCGTGAGCCACACTGAATCTTTCCAGCCGAGCCTCCTCTCTGTTCCTTCCCTAATAGGTGTGCTTGGGTTTGGGAGCCTGTCAAATGCCATTTTCTACCTGCTTCCCTGGTGGTCATAGTGCAGGAGACCTGGGTTGGGTAGGGGTCTGGGGCTGTGAACAGTAACTGAGAACAGGGCTCCTCTGGGCACCCACCTGGCTGCTGAAGTTCTCCGGCCAGCAGGGTTCAGCCTCTGCCCATCCTTAAGGCTCCCAGGGGAGTCCTCTTCTGAAGGGCCCAGCCCCACTGGGTCGGTGGTTTTTCTCCCCATGTGCGGAGACCAGAGATTGTCAGAATAAAGACACAAGACAAAGAGATAAAAGAAAAGACAGCTGGGCCCGGGGGACCACTACCACCGAGAGGCGGAGACCGGTAGTGGCCCCGAATGCCAGGCTGCGCTGATATTTATTGGATACAAGACAAAGGGGCAGGGTAAGGAGTGTGAGTCATCTCCAGTGATTGACAAGGTCATGTGAGTCACGTGTCCACTGGACAGGGGACCCTTCCCTGTTTGGCAGCCGAGGTGGAGAGACAGAGAGAGAGAGAGAGAGGACACAGCCTACGCCATTATTTCTTCATATCAGAGGCTTTTAGTACTTTCACTAATTTGCTACTGCTATCTAGAAGGCAGAGCCAGGTGTACAGGATGGAACATGAAGGCGGACTAGGAGTGTGACCACTGAAGACAGCATCGCAGGGAGACGGTCAGGCCTCCGGATAACTGAGGGCAGGCCTGACTGATGTCAGGCCCTCCACAAGAGGTGGAGGAGTAGCGTCTTCTCTGAACTCCTCTGAACTCCCTTTCCCCGTCTGCTAAGTAGCAGGTGCTTTTCCTTGACAGTGATGCTACCGCTAGACCGCAGTCCACTTGGCAACGAGCGTTCTTCCCAGACACTGGCGTTACTGCTAGACCAAGGCGCCCTCTGGTGGCCCTTCCCAGGCATAGCAGAAGGCTCACACTTGTCTTCTGGTCACTTCTCACTATGTTCCCTCAGCTCCTATCTCTGTATGGCCTGGTTTTTCCTAGGTTATGATTGTAGAGCAAGGATTATTATAATATTGGAGTAAAGAGTAATTGCTACAAACTAATGATTAATGATATTCATATATAATCATATCTATGATCTATATCTAGTATAACTATTCTTATTTTATATATTTTATTATACTGGAACAGCTCATGCCCTTGATCTCTTGCCTCGGCACCTGGGTGGCTCGCCACCCACATTATTCAGGCTTCTAGAGAAGAGATAACATTTTGGGAACGTGACACAAAGATCTGGCAACAGTACCTCTACTGGGTGTGGACTGAAAGTCTGAGAGGGTGCCTGCTTTTCACTGTCTAACTTGCATTAGTCAGGTTAGGCCAGGCTGTGCTGCGATAAGAAATAAGCCCTGACATCTCAGTGGCTTAACCAGGAAGGGCTATTTCCCATTTCCACTAAGTCCACTATGGGTGGGGCAGCTCTTCTCCAACTTGCAGGAACCAAGGCCCCCTGATTGCCCCAGTAGAGGAAGAGAGAGACAGAGGAAGCAGACTAGCTCCTAGCTGCCTTGTCCCAGGAGAACATTTTATTTCCATTCCATTGGCCAGAACCAGTCCCAAGGCCCTGACCAAACTGCAGGGGAGCCTGGGAAACGGAGAAGAGCCCACGGACGTTTGGTCAACTCTGTCTCTGCCACAGTGCTTTAGTGCTGTTAGGATTTGTTTTGAACCCTGTAAATATATGGCTTCTCGAACGTAAAAAGAAAGAAAAGCGAAAAGGGAGAATTGTTATCGAATGCATATATTATACATTATGTTATATATTCTATGTATGTAACAGGTGGAATATATCAGTCACTTCTCCTCACCCAATTGAACAAAATGCAAAACACAATAGATGCTGTCAAAGAGATATGTCATATCCACATTTTACTGAAAATAATAACAATGTCTCCAAAACTGTGGTTCCTGAAGTAAATAGACTTAAAATAAATGATGAAAGTTTGAATCTTAGCAGATACCAAACATGTAGATCTTACTTTGCACAGGGTTTAGCTCATAACGGGTGCTCAGTAAATGGTTGTTGAGTGAATACGCGAGAATGCAGAGTGTGGCAGCTGGCAGAGAAGGCCCCTCTGAGCCGTGGGAGGGGGACAGGCCGTGTTTGCCGTGGTGTTTGCCCATGGCTTTCGGATCATCTCAGTAGAGAGGGTGCCTGGATAAACGACTCTTTCCAGAGCTCAAAGACCGTTTACCAAAACTGGGCCCAGCCCTTTAGGGCTAGCTGTATTTCCCTGTTTGTATCAAGGAAAGGGGAAATGAGGGATCCAACCTGGGCTTGGGGCTGCCACCTGCTGGATGCGGTGGCTCATGCCTGTAATCCCAGCACCTTGGGAGGCCGAGGCGGGTGGATCACCTGAGGTCAAGAGTTTGAGACCAGCCTGGCCAACATGGTGAAACCCTGGAGAGGGAAGTGAGGCAGCCGAGGACGCATAGTGGCTGTGGGGGACCCAGCCCTGCCATGGCCTGACGCACTGTCCTTCTAGGTGGGAGTGTGTAGGACTCATGCACCCCCCAGGGAGGCTCTAAGAGAGTCCCCCATTTGACCGATACCCCTGATTTCTTAGAAGGCCCTAGCCTGGCTGGGCGTGATGGCTCACACCTATAATCCCAGCACTTTGGGACGCCGAGGCAGGTGGATCACCTGAGGTCAGGAGTTCAAGACCAGCCTGGGGCCAACATGATGAAACCCCGTCTCTGCCAAAAATACAAAAATTAGCTGGGTGTGGTAGCGGGCACTTGTAGTTCCCAGCTGCTCAGGAGGTTGAGGCAGGAGAATCACTTGAACTCAGGTGGCAGAGGTTGCAGTGAGCCAAGATTGCGCCATTGCACTCCAGCCTGGGTGACAGAGCAAAAGTCTCAAAAAAAAAAAAAAAAAAAAAAAAAGAAGAAGAAGGCCCTAGCCCTGGGGCTCCAGTGTCTATCTTCCAAGGGCTGTGGCCTTCATCTGGCCTCGGGCTCCTCCCTGGCTTCTCCTCTCCTCTGCCCTCCACCTCCCAAGGCTATAGCCACGAGTTCCCTCTCATCCCTGCAGCCTGGGGGAGCTTCTTCCTTTCCGCCCTTGGTGGAGCAGAAATTCTTGCTGGGCTCCTTCCCCCACACCAGGAGGGCTGTGAGGAGTGGCCTTGCTGCTTCCATCTTCTTTCTTCTGCACTGGCCGTTTCCCCTTCCCAACTGGACACAGCATCCCAGAGGCAGGACTGTGACTCCTTCTAAACCTTGGTGCCCCCAGCTATGCCCAGTATGGAGTCTCCAGTATGAAGTCTGGTGCAATAAAGGGTGAGCCGTTCTCATTACCTGCCTTCCCATGTCCTCCTCTGGTCAGTGGGCTGTGCTGGTCCAGGAAGCCAGGGATTTTTGGCTTCTGAGATGCAGTCTCCCCCACTCCACATGTTTTTTTGGTTTTTGGTTTGTTTTGAGACAGAGTCACGTTCTGTTGCCCAGGCTGGAGGGCACTGGCATGATCACGGCTCAGTGCAACCTCTGCCTCCTAGCCTCAAGTGATCCTCCCACCTCAGCCTCCCAAGTATCTTGGACTACAGGTGCATGCCATCACACCTGGATAATTTGTATATTTTTTGGTAGAGATGGGGTTTCAAACTCCTGGGCTCAAGTGATGCACCCACCTTGGCCTCCCAAAGTGCTAGGGCTACAGGCATGAGCCACTGCACCCTGCCAAATTCCAAACGTTTCTCGACAGCGTTAGTGAAAGTCACGTTCCTGCACCTCAGTTTGCTCATCCATAAAATGGGAGTGATACTGGTACCTCCTTTTCAGAATCAACATGAGGATGAACACTTGCACGTAGGAAACAGAATAAATATATTGATAGATAAATATTGTGAACATAATAAATTCCTAACACATGAACAGGAAGTTGTGGAGGTGATGGAGCCTGCCTCTCCTTTGCCCTTTGCTGAGGTCCAGGCACACACAGTAGGGGCTTTGTTGATTCTTACGTATATCCGATGTTCTTTTGCTTCCTGGGGGCTTGTCTGCAAAAGTTGCAGGGGACGGGGTGGAGGGCAGCTGGTCAACCACCAGATCAGACTTCGAGAGGGGCGAGCGTGAGCGCGCAGCTGCTGGGTGCGCTCGGGGCAACCTCGCGGCTTCCGAGTTCCCGGCCCTGCGCGGATGAAGGGGCACCGAGGGCAATTTGCAGACCGCACCCTGCACACCCTGATCCTCGGCCTTGCGCGGGGTCCATTCCAGCCACTGCCACCGGGGGCCGCCATTGCGCCGCGGACGGTCCCGCTCCTCCGGGGAGCCGCAGACCTGCCTCCCTCCCGGGCCCGCGCTTCGCCGCTCTGGGACAGTGTCCCTGCTGCCTCTAGAACTCTCTTCTGAATCTCCACTTCCCCGGCCAGATGTCATCCTGATAATCAGAGCTACGGGAGATCGGACCGTTTACTTTTTCTTTTTTTCTTTCTTTCTTTTTTTTTTTTTTTCCGAGACGGAGTTTTGCTCTTGTCGCCCAGGCTGGAGCGCAGTGGCGCGATCTTGGCTCACTGCAACCTCCGCCTCCCGGGTTCAAGCGATTCTCCTGCCTCAGCCTCCCGAGTAGCTGGAATTACAGGCATGTGCCACCACGCCCAGCTAATTTTGTATTTTTAGTAGAGATGGGGTTTCACGATGTTGGCCAGCTGGTCTGGAACTCCTAACTTCAGGTGATCCGCCCTTCTCGGCCTCCCAAAGTGCTGGGATTACAGGCATGAGCCACCGCGCCCTGCCCGGGCTGTTTTCTTAGATCCTCACTTGAAGATCCTAACGGTTTGCTTTGGAGATGGACGTCGTGATGAGTCTCACCGGGGAAGGCACTGCGCTCTGGGAGACACAGCTCCTAGGGGTAGGTGTCAAGGCCGGGCCACACCAGGCTGCCCCTCCCACTTCAGTCCCCACCAGACCCGCCCCTGCTTCCTCCACCCCATTAGGCTGAGGATGATCAGAGGGGCCCGGGCCCACTGCCCGGGTCCCTGCTCAGAGGCCCCACACAGCTCATGGGGAAAAGGAGACACGGGCCCAGTGACAGGTTGCCCGGCTCTGATGGGAAAAGCGAGGTCATGGAGCCCTGCCTGTTGTGGGTGGTTCTGTTCCTCAGCCTGCTTGGGTCTGGGCTGTCCCCTGAGTCTCAGGCTCCTCATCTGGGCTGGCATTGGGGCCCAGGCTTTAGCCAGGTCTAGACTCCCCACTGGCCATTCAGGCATCAGTCACTCCATCTGGGACCCCAGGAGCCACAGGGCAGGACAGCTGACAAAGAAGGGGGCCCCCACTTCACCCTGAGACTGCCTTGAGCCTCCCATGTCTGGTGAGGACCCCACCAGCCCCAGTGTCTGGGGAGGGCAGGACTCTCTGAGACAGGTATCCCAGCCCCAGTAGGTATCAGTGTCGGAGAAAACTCAGGGCCTGTCACCGTCACCATCGTTCTCAGTTTTCCCAAAAGTAAGGTGAGTATACGTGGTGCCGATGAGCCAGACTCCAGGCCCAAGTGTGCATTAAAATTTCCCTGGGGAAAAATAGAGAGTGTAATTTGGCAGGCTCTGCGGAGATTTTAGAGGTGCGTGCAATTCACTTATGCCTTTCCACTGCAGTAGTGGAATGGTGTCCCCCAAAAAGACATGTTCAAGTCCTAACCCTGGGAACGTGAGAATGTAACGTTATTTGAAAAGAGTGTCTTTGCCGATGTAACTAAGGAAAAGATCTTGGGATGAGACTATCCTGGATTGCTCCAGTAGGCGCTAAATGCAATGACAAGTTTATAAGAAGAGGAGAGACAGAGCAGAGAGGACCACGTGATGATGGAGGCAGAGGAAACTGGGGTGATGTGGGCACAGCCAACGAATGCCTGGGGCTACTAGAAGCTGGAAGAGGCAGGAAGGGCCCTACCCCAGGCCTTTCCAAGGGAGCATGAGTCTGCTGACCCCTTGGTTTTGGAGTTCTGGGCTCCAGAACTGTAGGAGTGTCAATGCCTGTTGCTCTCAGCCTCCCAGTCTGTGGTATTTGTATGGCAGCCAAGGAAATACACACAGCAGCCTAGAAAAATCCTTGCCCATGTGCACAGTGAGTTATACTCAAGGACATTTCCAGAGTGTGGTTGGCAGCGACCCGTGTGCTCACCGCTTGCCCATCTGTGGCTTGGAACCGGTGCTGGCCAAGGTGGGGATGTTTTAGTTGGTGTGATCAGGAAAGAAAGACTGGAATAAAGAGAGAAAGTTGCGCAACATTTAGGGAAAGAACTTTCTAGGCAGAGGCAATGAAAGACCCTAAAAATGAGTGGTCAGGTTGGAGGCACAGCAAGGATCCCAGAGGGGCTGGAGCAGAAGGAGGGTGGGCTGGAGTCCACCAGGAAATGGAACGTTAAAAGCTGCCTGTGCAGCTAGCATTCTAGGAGAGATGGGATAAACACGAGTTGCATTTTCTCGTTTATTTTTCGTTCTTAACAGAGTGTATAGGGATGAATGTGTGTATTTGTCAGGGTTCTCCAGAGGGACAGAACTAATAGGATGTACATATGAAAGGGAGTTTAGTCAGGAGAATTGACTCGTAATCACAAGGTCAAGTCCCATGATAGCCTGTCTGCCAGTTGAGGAGCAAGGAAGCCAGTGGTGGATCAGTCCCAGTCCCTAAACCTCAAAAGTAGGGAAGCCGACAGTGCAGCCTTCAATTTGTGGCCAGAAGCTAGGACAACAGGCATGTGCCACCACACCTGGCTGATGTTTACATTTTTTGCTGAGATGGGATCTCCCTATATTGCCTAGGCTAGTCTGAAACTCCTGGCCTCAAGTGATCCTCCCACCTCAGCCTCCCAAAATGGTACATGTCCTTTTAAATGACAAATTATGTCATACTATAGATGGTGTCCTGAATTTAATTCTACTACACAATATACTTTGGATAACAAACCAACTGTGAACTGGGCAAGACTCAGAATAACAAAAGTTTATCTCTCCACTGTTCTCCTCCGAGACCAGCACAGGTCACTGGGGGGTCTGCTCCACGTGGTCATGCAGGGACCCAGGCCTGGAAGGTCCATCAATCTGTGTCGCAGTCATTGCAACCTCTTCCGCGTGGCTTGGTAGAGAAAGGAGGAGTGTGAAGAATCTACATTTGGTTTTTGGTTTCCTTTTTAGTTTCTATTACATCATTTCACCTGTAAATACTTCAGTACCTATCTAACAGATACAGCTTCTTCACATAACCATGATACATTATCCCACTAGCAAATTAACAATAAAATTCAATACCCAGAATCATTTCCATTTATTTCAACAGTTAAAAACTGTCGGCTGGGCACGGTGGCTCGTGTCTATAATACCAGCACTTTGGGAGGCTAAGGAGGGCAGATCACTTGAGGTCAGGAGTTTGAGACCAGCCTGATCAACATGGTAAAAACCCATCTCTAGCAAAAATACAAAAATTAGCAGGGCATGGTGGTGGACGCCTGTAATCCCAGCTACTTGGGAGGCTGAGGCAGGAGAATCACTTGAAACCAGGGGGCAGAGGTTGCAGTGAGCCAAGATTGCACCATTGCCCTCTAGCCTGAGCCACAGTGAGACTTTGTCTCAAAAAAAAAAAGCCTTAAAAAAAATTTTTTTAAACAGCCTCACCCACATGACTTCATTTAACCTTAATCACCTCTTCAAAGGTCATCTTTAAGTATAGTTATACTTTGAGGTGCACTAGAGGTTAATTTTTTTTTTTTTTTTTTTTTGAGACAGAGTCTCGCTCTGTTGCCCAGGCTGGAGTGCAGTGGTGCAATCTCAGCTCACTGCAAGCTCCGCCTCCCGGGTTCACGCCATTCTCCTGCCTCAGCATCCCGAGTAGCTGGGACTACAGGCGCCTGCCACCACGCCCGGCTAATTTTTTTTTTGGTTTTAGTAGAGACAGGGTTTCACCGTGTTAGCCAGGATGGTCTCGATCTCCTGACCTTGTGATTCGCCCACCTCGGCCTCCCAAAGTGCTGGGATTACAGGCGTGAGCCACTGCGCCCGGCCTAAGATTTTATCATATAAATTTTAGGGGCACAATTCATTCACATATGAGTGTGTATATAGACATCTATATATACACATATATATACACACACAAACAGTTTTTGAAAAAAAGAAACTCAAACTGAAGAAAAGGGTTATAGCAAAATTTTCCTTCCTATCCTGTCCCCAGCCCTCTAATTCCTATCCCCAGAACAACCCACAGTTTTATTGTTGCGTATACTTCTTCCCAGAGAGGTTCTCTCCATATATAAGCATGCATATATATGCCTTTTTTTTTTTTATTTTGAGACGGGGCCTCACTCTGTCACGCAGACTGGAATGCAGTGGCACTCTCATAGCTCACTGCAGCCTTGAACTCCTGGACTCAAGGAATCCTCCCACTTCACTTCCCAAGAAGCTAGAACTACAGGCATGCATCACCACACCTAGCTGATGTTTACATTTTTTGGTAGAGATGCTATCTCGCTGTATTGCCCAGGCTGGTCTCAAACTCCTGGCCTCAAGTGATCCTCCCATCTCGGCCTTCCAAAGTGGTACACGCTCTTTTAAATGACAAATTATATTGTACTATAGACAGGGTCCTGAATTTACTTCTACTCCACAATATACCTTCAATAACAAACCAAGTGTGAAATTGCCAAGACTCAATATAACAAAGGTTTATTTATCCACTATTCTCCTCCAAGTCCAGCACAGGTCACTGGGGGTTCTGCTCCACATGGTCACACAGGGATCCAGGCCTAGAAGTTTCACCAGGTTGTGACATAGTCATTGCAGCTTCTTCCAAGTGACTTGGTAGAGAAAGAGAGAGTGTGAAGAATCCACATTTGGTTTTTGGTTTCCTTTTTACATAGACATTTCAAACATACCCAAGTGTAGGTAGTGTAAACAGACCCCAATATACCAATACCCAGCCTCAGCAAGGATCAATATTTCACTGTTCTTGTTCCAACAATGACCTCATTCCCCACCCCCACCTTTTCTTGCTGAATCATTTCACCTGCAGATACTTCAGTGCATATCTAACAGATACAGAGGTTGTTTTACACAAGCGTAATGCATGATCCCACCTAGTCAATTAATAATATAATTCAGTTTCCAGACCATTTCCATTTATTTCAACAGTTAAAAACTGTCTTTTTAAAGTGTTTTTTTTTTTTTTAACAGCCTCACTCATATGACTTCATTTAGCTTTAATCACCTTTCAAAGGTCATATCTTCAAGCACAGTCATACTCTGAGGGGTACTAGAGGTCAAGTTTTTAACGTGAGTTTTGGCGACACAATTCAGTCACGTGTGTGTATACACACACGTATACATGTATACACACACACACGGTTTTGGAAAAAACAAACTCAAACTGAAGAAGAAGGTTATAGTAAAAGTTCTCTTTCCTACCATCTCTCCAGCCCTCTAATTCCTGTCCCCAGAAGCACCCACAGTTTCATCGTTTTCTATACTTCCTTCCAGAGAGGTTCTCTGCATATATAAGCATACATATATATATGCCTTATTTTTTCTTTTTTTTTTTTTTGTGACGGGGCCTCACTCTGCCACCCAGACTGGAATGCAGTGGCACAATCATAGCTTACTGCAGGCTTGAACTCCTGGACTCAAAGAATCCTCCCACTTCAATTCCCAAGAAGCTAGAACTACAGGCATGTGTCACCACACCTGGCTGATGTTTACATTTTTTGTAGGGATGACATCTCGCTATATTGCCCAGGCTAGTCTCAAACTCCTGGCCTCCAGTGATCCTCCCACCTCAGCTTCCCCAAATGGTACATGCCCTTTTAAATGACAAATGATATTATACCCTAGACAGGGTCCTGAATTTACTTCTACTCCACAATATACCTTCAATAACAAACCAACTGTGAAACTGCCAAGACTCAATATAACAAAGATTTATTTATCCACTGTTCTCCTCCAAGTCCAGCACAGGTCACTGGGGGTTCTGTTCCACATGGTCACACTGGGATCCAGGCCTAGAAGGTTCACCAGGTTGTGACACAGTCATTGCAACCTCTTCTAAGTGGCTTGGTAGAGAAAGAGAGAGTGTGAAGAATTCACATTTAGTCTTTGGTTTCCTTTTTACATAGACATTTCAAACATACCCACGTGTAGGTAGTGTGAACAGACCCCCATATACCAATACCCAGCCTCAGCAAGGATCAATATTTCACTGTTCTTGTTCCAACAATGACCTCATTCCCCACCCCCACCTTTTCTTGCTGAATCATTTCACCTGCAGATACTGCAGTGAGTATCTAACAGATAGGGATTTTTTACATAACCGTAATGCTTGATCCCCCTAGCAAATTAACAGTATAATTCAGTACCCAGACCATTTCCATTTATTTCAATAGTTAAAAACTGTCTTTTTAAAGTTTTAACAGCCTCACCCATATAACTTCATTTAACCTTAATCAACTCTTCAAAGGTCATATCTCCAAGTACAGTCAACTTTGAGGTGTACTGGAGGTTAAGTTTTGTTTTTTGTTTGTTTGTTTTTGTTTTTGAGATGGAGTTTCACTCTTGTTGCCCAGGCTGGAGTGCAATGGCGGGATTTTAGCTCACCGCAACCTCCACCTCCTTGGTTCAAGTGGTTCTCCTGCCTCAGCCTCCCAAGTAGCTGGGATTACAGGCATGCGCCATTACGCCGGGCTAATTTTTTTTGTATTTAGTAGAGACGGGCTTTCACCATGTTAGTCAGGGTGGTCTCGAACTCCTGACCTCAGGTGATCCACCCACCTTGGCCTCCCAAAGTGCTGGGATTATAGGCGTGAGCCACCGCGCCTGGCTAAGTTTTTAACATATGAGTTTTGGGGACCCAATTCAGTCATATATGTGTGTGTATACACACCTATACACACACACAGACACATATATATGGTTTTTGAAAAAAGAAACTCATACTGAAGAAAAGGGTTACAACTAAGACAAAAGGCTTTACACCTATTTTGTTGAACTGAAAACCAAACAAGGCCTATGCATTGAGTTGTTGGCTGTGTCTGCTGGGTCTCTTTATTTTCGACTTCAGTGATGAGACAGCACAGGAGGAGAGTGGGGCAGAGAGGACACGAAGGGGAAACCTGAACCGCAGGAGGTTTACAGGGAAGAATGAAAGTGGGTGATGCTTTGCCTTAAGCCATAAATAACGGCAAGGGAGAGCAAGCAGGCAGCTTTGACGTTAGCAGGGAAGTGAAGAAGAAGAAGATGGAAGAAAGAAACGAAGGACCAGGGAGGAAGGGAAGGTGGGAGGGAGAGTGGGCGGGACGGGGTAGAAGGAAGGTATCAAAATTCACACATCATATCAAGAACAAGGAAAATTCCAACTTCAATGTGAATAAACAATCCACAAATGCGGAGATGAATGAGATGACAGAATGATTCATACACTGTTGGACAAGGATTTTAAAGCAGCCATCATAAAAATGCTTCAACAGCAATTATGAATTCCCTTGAAACAAATGAACGCATTAAAAATCTCAGCTGTCAGCCGGGCACGGTGGCTCACACCCGTAATCCCAGCACTTTGTGAGGCTGAGGCAGTTGGATCACTTGAGCTCAGGAGTCCGAGATCATCCTGGGCAGAATAGTGAGACCCTGTCTCTACAAAAACTACAAAAATTAGCCAGGTGTAGTGGCATGTGCCTGTAGTTCCAGCTACTTGTACTAGAGAGGCTGAGGTGTGAGGATAACTTGAGCCCAGGAGGCAGAGGTTGCAGTGAGCTGTGATCAGCCACTGCACTCCAGCCTGGGCGACAGAGCTAGGCCCTGTCTCAAAAACTAAAAATAAAAAAATAAAAAAATCTTAGCTGTGAAAACTGATCTTAGAAATTGGATTATTCTTGTCATACCTGACTAAACAAAGTCAAGAAGCCAGGGGGATAAAAGTACTCCCCATTCATAACAGTACTCCAAAAATGTAATTCTCTGCAAGCCTGGCTGCTGAAAGTGCCTGCTGTAAACTTAAATGAGTTTTACGCAATAGTTGCTGACACAACCTGCTGCAACCCTAAGACTAGGTTTACTCACTGCCCTCACTCACCAATCAGAGCTTGCCAGCTCCCCAAAACCTCCTTCATGCCGATGAACTTTCTTGAAGAGCAATAGGTAATATTTCTCCTTTTTACAAAACTTTTAACCTTCCCTTTGTTTTCTGGATATATTGAAGACTCCCTAGTCTGTATGTGTGCCCTAAATTGCAATTCTTTCTTCCCAAATAAAATGTTTTCATTTCAGAGATTTGTCTCTATGTTTTACCGGACTTTGACACAGCAAAGAAATGGAAGTTATGGAAAAGAACCAAATGGAGAATATAGGATTGAAAAATACAGCCGGGTGTGGTGGCTCACGCCTGTAATCCCAGCACTTTGGGAGGCTGAGGTGGGTGGATCACAAGGTCAGGAGATCAAGACCATCCTGGCCAAGATAGTGAAACCTCATCTGTACTAAAAAATACACAAATTAGCCAGGCACTGTGGCAGGTGCCTGTAATCCCAGCTACTCAGGAGGCTGAGGCAGGAGAATCACTTGAACCCAGGGGGCGGAGGTTGCGGTGAAATGAGATCACACCATTGCACTCCAGCCTGAAGGTTTGGGCACGGTGGCTCATGCCTGCAATCCCAGCACTTTGGGAGGTCAAGGTGGAAGGATCGCTTGATTCCAGGAGTTCAAGACCAGCCTGGGAAACATAGGGAGACCTCATCTGTACAAAAAATGAACAAAATTAGCCAGGCATGGTAGTGTGTGCTTGTGGCCCCAGCTACTCTGGAGGCTGAGGTGGGAGGATCTCTTGAGCCCAGGAATGCAGAGGCTGCAGTGAGCTGAGACTGTGCCACTACACTCCAGCCTGGGTGACACAGTGAGACTCTGTCTTAAAAAAAAAGAAAAGAAAAGAAAAGAAAAGAAAATGGTCAAAGGAAGTTCTCTAAATAGGCTTTGAAGTTCAGAAAGGAAAGAGGAATATCGGACTGATTAAAAATGGGGTAAAAATATGAGATTGTCCTTCTTATGCATTTTAAAAATCATCTTTGATGCCTGAAACCAAAAATCATGGCATTTGATGTGGTGCTCAATATATGTAGAGGAAAGACTTAATGAAAATTTAAAAGTAGGGAGAGAAAGAGACCTAAGTAAAGGTCATGTGGGTAATGTTCTTGCATTTCACTCAAAATGCTGAGCTGATAGCCTCAGACCATGGTACGTTATGCAGTCATGTAAGTATGCAACCATGCAATGTGAACGATGGGGATACGTCCTCAGAAACGCATCAACTGGGCGATTTCGCCATTGTGCGAGCATTATAGAGTATACTCACACAACCCTAGATGGTGTCGCCTGCTGCACACCTGGGCTATGTGGTACAGCTGATTGCTTCTAGGCTACACACCTGCACAGCACGGTACTGCTCTGAACACTGTAGGCAAAGGTTGCACAATGGTAAGTACTTGTACATATCTAAAAACAGAAAAGGCATAGTAAAAATATGGAGTTATAACGTTATGGTACCATCATTGTATATGTGGTCCGACATTAACTGAAACATCACTATGGGGTGCACGGCTGTATTGTAATACCCAGTGTCTGTGTGTCTGTCTCTCTCTCTCTCGCACACACACGCTCTCTTTCTTTGCCTCTAGTGGCAAAAGGTATACCTTCTCTCCCCACTCCCCTAATTGAGGTTCCTTTTACTCACCTTGAGAGTGGGGGAGGGAGTCTGAGACTAGGGCAGGAAGGATGCTGTCTCACGTCCTCCATGGCTGAGTGGACAATTTCTGCATCTGGGTGGCCCTGTCCCCACCCACTCCCTCTCCTCTTTGGTCTTGTAAAACATTTTTGGCTGTCATTTCCCAATCCGAAGAGGGAAGCTTGCCCAGTGGATGGTGAATTGTAGGAACTTGGGGGAATATCTGTGCCCTGGGTTTTCCTCTGGGGGAGTGTCTCTCCCCTTCTTAGTCCGAGCATCCCATGAGGGCTGATTCTTCCCTGGGCTATAGAAGAGGACACAGCCCAGTTGGTCAGAGCCTCCTGTGCCCAGCTGGGATGAACAAGGGACACAGGAAGGATCCCTGGGACCCAATCTGGGGCTCTTGCTGGAGTTGTTGGTAAGAGAAGATAATTGCCCATCATCTCAGCTGAGGCTGCTGGGGCCATCTTGTCACTGCAAAGGGAAAAGATGCTTGAAAACGGACAGACAGACGATGCCTGGTGTGGTGCCGGTTCCCAGATCCTGCATGCCTGAAGCGCGGCACCGCCTGGCCTTCTCATTAAGGTGAGCCAATAAGTTCCCTTGTTTTTCCTACCACAAGTCAGTTTGAGTTGTGTTTTCTGTCACCTGCAACCACGAGAGTCCTAATGCTGGAGTGTTGGGTTCCAGCCTCCTTCTTGGATGAGATGCCTTTCCCAGCCCCTGGGCACTTTGCCAGAATCCCCAGGAGTCAACAGGCCTTGAGGCGATGAAAAGGATCTCACTTTACAGATGCAGAAACGGCCCGAAGAAAGACCGGGATTCACTCAAGGCCACCCCTGCCCATGGGATCTTTTGAATTCCATTTTGGACTCTTACCAGCAGAGAGTCTTGTTCAACAGAAACAGTTTTTTTGCCCCGGCCCTCTCTCATTTTTAACTTCATGTCAGTGGTGTGGGCCTAAAGCTAGGCTTGCCAGACAAAACACAGGACACCCGGTTCAATTTGAATTTGAGATCGACAATGAATAACTTTTTAGTGTACATATGTTCCAAATATTGCATGAGACACATTCCTACTAAAGAAATGCATTGCTCATCTGAAATTCAAATGTAGCTCTGGATGCTGTATTTTTATGTACTTGGCAACGCTATCTAAAGCAGGGACAGGGGATGCAGGAAGAGGGCAAGGCTACCTCTTAATGAGGACCAGGGGAAGAGTCGGGGTAGGGTGGGTGCTAAGAGGCAGCCTCAGAAAAATAATCTTCCCCATCTCCTGCCGAATTCCCACATCACCCACAGTTTGTCATCAGGGCTTTGCAGCTGCCAGGTGAGTAAAAATGTGGCCTGGAGAGCAAACATATTAACCATCAACAGTCTAGTGTGAATTAGTTTACATGCATTTACTTGTCATCCATATACTGTTACTCCTTCCCTGTACAGAAGGAAGAAGACACCAGAGAGGGAGGTGCTGATAAGCCTCTTTCTTCATTTTCTCCCTGAAGTGCTGGTCTTCAGAGCACAAAGGATGGAATCTGAACTGGTTCCCTGTGGTTCCCTGCACATAAGAACCACAGGGGAGCTTGTGAAAAAAATCCCAGTGCCCAGACCACACCCATCCCCATTAAATCACAATCTCAGCTGGGCACAGTGGCTCATACCTGTAATCCCAGCACTTTGGGAGGTCAAGGCAGGAGGACCACTTGAGCCCAAGAGATCGAGACCAGCCTGTGCAACATAGCAACACCCCATTGCTACAAATTAAAAACAAATGAGCTGGGCCTGGGTCTGTCGTCCCAGCTACTTGAGAGGCTGAGGCAACAGGATCCTTTGAGCCCAGGAGGTGAAGACTGCAGTGATCGGTGATTACACACTCTACTCCAGCCTGGATGACAGAGTGAGACTGTCTTAAGAAAGAAAGAGAGAGCGAGAGAGAAAGACAGACAAAAAAAAAAAAAAAAAAAAAAACCCAGAATCTCCATGAGTGGGTTCCAGCTATCATCTTTTTCCAGTGTGCAGCCAAATTTGAGAACCAGTGGACATAATAGCTCAGGACAGATCATTTGATCCTTGGTGAGGGTTGCTGTGGATAGGCAGCTGACTCTGTGTCAGGCATCCCGCAGACATTATTTCACTGGATTCCTGTATAGCCCTACCATGCAGATCCTGTTAACCTCATGTCCACGGAAGGATGCAGGCTCAGAGAGGTGATGTGACTTACTCAAGGTCACACAGCAATCAAAGGGCCCTGCTCACAGCCCCTGAGCTGCCTCCAGGCCGTGTGGCTCCAGGTGAGTGCCTTTCCTGCCTTGCCCTGCCACAGGTAGAGAAGGCTGTGTCCACAAGCATCATTCAGTCCTGCCTGTCAGCTCTCTAATCAGCATGGTTACATGACGAGGACACCAAAGAGTGAGAAGAGTATCTCGATTGGCAAATGGAGACAGGGAATGGCCCAAGGGTCAACTCTGGGTGTCCTGGGCATGTCATCAGTGAGAATGACAAGTGGAGGTCCCCTTTACTGAAGAGCGGGGAGGCTTCGCCTGAAATAGCCTTTGTAGTCTTCAACAATGACATTACCCCCCTCACTGCCAACATAAGTACCTGGGAACTACTGCCCTGAGCGACCCAACCCTCCTCCCCAACTCCCTCCACCATCCCTAATTGCTGGCAAACACTCACTTGGAATTGTGTTTCATGCACACATTGGTGTCTGGTTGCACCTGCTCCTCCTTGCACTCAGGATGTGGACCCACACCTGGTCACCCTGACCGCTAATTCTTGCCTTCCCAGCCTGCCTTGCAGCTGGGGCTGGCCTGGTCCTGCGATGCAAACCTGGTTCATAGGATGTAACCGGAATTTGCTGAAAGGTTCTAAGGAAGTGTTGGCTTTCTTGATGAGAGAGGCCCAGCCCAAAATGATTCCCTCTCGCTGAGTACAGAGCGCTCAGCTGAAGCCACAGCAGCCCTGCCGAGACAAGGCCCCAGCATGACAGGGACACCAAGGGAATCACAGAGGGCAGAGCTTAGGTGTCGCTGGGCCATTGGGCCCCTCTGGATTTGCGGCTGGGCAAAAAGAAATCCTATTCGCTCAGGTCAGTGGTCCTCCGTTGAGGGTGATTTTGCCCCCCAAGGACATGCAACAACTTCTGGTGGTACTTGGTTGTCATAACTTGGGGGTTGCTCTAGGCATCTAGTGGGTGGGCTGCTAAATGCAGGAACATCTTCCCCTCAGTGAAGAGTACTGAGGGTGAGGGGCCCTGTCTTAGGCCACTGTTCCTTGGTGTTTCTGTTTCCTGCAACCAAAAATACTCCTGGCAGAGAGGCCGCCCTAACCACTGAGATTGCTAGAGAGAAGGTGGTCTGAGGAAGCCAAGTCCTTAGACATAAGGAAAGGGCAGGACAGCAGGG
Source organism: Macaca nemestrina (assembly GCF_043159975.1). NCBI lineage: Eukaryota > Metazoa > Chordata > Mammalia > Primates > Cercopithecidae > Macaca > Macaca nemestrina. Next base: position 4,965,292 of record NC_092136.1, on the reverse strand, counting down.
TCCAAACCAACCTCCACCACTAGAGCTGGCTGACCCAAACCCGTTGAACTTCCCACCCGAGCTTTTGGTGTCAAGGGCAAACACACCGAGGGTTTCCTCCCGTGGGCGGCGCTGCTCCCCACCAACCCCTTCCCCACTTTCCCTAACATTCCAGGCAGATAACAGAATGCAACTTTTCATACAAACAAACTCCATTTTAATGTACAAAACAAACCTCACTTACATACATAAATATAATTTGGGGGCATAAATAATGTAAGAAAATAAGAGATGTACATATCAAAATAAATTACTCATAAATATCATGTTGGAAAACTAAGTGCTGGGGAAAGGGTTCTAAGTCTTCCCCCGCTGCTTCCACACCGCAAGTTATTGACAAGACTTGGGGTCTTCAAATCTTTTCTTTTCCTGACTTTTGAACGAGAAGTGCAGGTTGACATAAGGTGGGGGGCCTGGGAAGCCCCAATCCATGGGGAGACATGTGAGGTGGGCAGAGGGCTGGTGGGCTGGGGGGTGGAAGCAGGTGACACCGGGGACAGCAAGTTATTCTCAGGACAGCATCCATGACAGAACTGGCCTCAGGGGGAATTCTCAAGATGTCCCAGGGCTGGAGGGGTTTGGGAAGGGCAAACGGTCCCTGGAAGTAGATATAGATCAATTCCCACATGGGGTTGAGTGAAATGTACGTGCTGTTTTACAGAGTAGATCACCTGTTCCTGAAATTTAAACCACTGCCTATCTTCCGGCTGCTCCTGGGGAAGTGATGAGAAAAAAAAATTAGAGAATTTCAGCTTGACATAAGAATTTTTCCAAAGGAAGTGAGTTCCCCATCAGTGGAGGTATTCAAGCAGGACTGAGACAGCACAGCAGCTTGTCCAGCAACCTCGAGGGAGCAGAATGGGGGCCCGGGCAGCAGCTGGGCAAGCTACAAGCTTACAATGTTATGATCAGACAAGTCTATTGGCTAGAAACTGGCACGGCCAATGGAAAACTCTGAATATGTACAACTTCTAGATGTTTCTTCCTAAAGCTAAACAGAACGTGGACTCGGGACTGCTCTTGTAGAAGCACGGCCTCCACTCTGCAGGTACCACAGCCCCTGGCAGCAGTGAAGAGGCCCGGGCATGGCCTCAGTTATTTCTCAAAGCTGGGACTCCTCACCGCCTCCAGTCCGGTGACAAGCCCAAATGGGTCCATGCTGTCAGTCTCCAGGGGCGAAGAGAACATGTCAGATTCCAAGTGGCCCCTGAGGTCCTCAGGCTCCTCTGGGGCCATGGGCAGCATGGGTAGGAAATGAGAGAGCGGAAGAAAGCCTCTGTTCTTATACAGCTGCCTCTGTTTGGCACTGCTCAGAGAGACCGGCAGGCGGTGCTTCTCGGATCGGTACACATTGTAGCCATCAGGGCGGATCTCCTCCTCGAAAGCACAGTCTTCCTCTGAGTACTGAAGCTGCAGAGAAAACGGGCAGCTCTGAGCAATCCACAGTGGACGGGGAACACGGGTACACATGGACATTTGTGCTACAGACTGTCCCTGGTGGCCACCAGCAGTGACCTTCCCCGTGAGCATCTCTTGCATGTTTTATACATACTTCCTGATGTACACACTGTATATGTAAGTATATATAAAATATACCTTTATATATAAGCATATATAATATATAATATACTTTAAGGCCAGGCACAGTAGCTTACACCTGTAGGCCCAGCACTTTGGGAGACCCAGAGCAGGTGGATCACTTGAATCCAGGAGTTTGAGACCAGCCTGGGCAACATGGTAAAATTCCATCTCTACAAAAAGTACAAAAATTAGCAGGGCATGGAGGTGGGCGCCTATAGGCCCAGCTACTCGGGAGGCTTAGAGGTGGGAGGATGGGTTGAGGCTGGGGGGTCAAGGCTGCAGTGAGCAATGATCACGCCCCTGCACTCTAGTCTAGGTTACAGAGCAAGACCCTGTCTCAAAAAAAAAAAAAAAAAAAAAAACCCACAACTGTATATATACACAGAGAACACACATATATAAATGTACTGTAAGTATATGTAGTATGTACATTATGTTAATATATAACACATTAATAAATTAAATATACATTTATATACCGTTACAAATTTTTAATAATCTTTATATAGATATACATGCACACAGACAAAACTGAGGTTTATTATTTCATATACGTATATTTTATGTGTATACTTAATGCTACATATACACTTTATATAGACCCAAATAATTTCCACTAAATTACCTCACCTTTTCCGAGAGCCTTGTCCTGAGCAATAATATCCATCAACCCACAGGAATGCCGTCCGTGTTTCCCTCACCCTTTACATTACATACACAACTCCTGGCATTTAAAAAGTTCCTGGGTATTTCACTGGCACTTTGGGAAACACTGATAAACCGGGTTATCATCTTAGGATAAGTCTTTTAAATAAATTGCATGTAATCCGATCTGGAGCCCAGATGAAAGCATCTGTTCCCCACCTATCTCAGAAATCACTGTGTGCCTTTATCATTCTAAGGCCTTCTGGTCTGCAGCAGTTCTGAGAACCATCAGCCCCCCTGTCTCCTCCATTCAGTCACCAAGGGCCTTCTAGGCAGGCTGCCAGAATCCGGATCTCAGTAGCCCCTCCCCCAGGTCAGGCCAGGCCAGGCCGGCGCCCAGCTGGTGGCCGGAAATGTGTGCTGAGGGAAGCCAGTCCCTCTTAGAACATTCATAGTCCACAGGGTTGAGAGGTGCCAGTGGGCAAGTGCCATCCCACACAGGTGTCATTACCCCTTGGTGACCCAGGACAGGTGCAGGCAGGAGCCGGAAGGGCTGGGCAGTAAACACACTGCAGGACGGCCTCAGTCAGGTTTCTGCCTAAGTCTGCAAAGGTCACTGAACTGCAGGTGGGTGAGGATGTGCCTGTGCCAATAAGCTCCTGATAAGAGGCTCATTGCAGCAACCCAGGATCCTGCCGAGCCCACGGATGGCTGGGACAAAGCACTGGACAGCAAGCACGATTTCTCCCAAACATGCCAAATGATAAATAAACAAGGAACACAAAACCGAATAACTGGAGGGCCTCCTTCTATTTACTCGGCTTGTCCTTTGGGAGAAATAAGTATTACATTCTCCATACAGAAGATGAAATGACTTCAAGTTTCTAGAAGAATGTGGAATCTTTATTTAAGAAAGAAAGAGGCCAGGCGAGGTGGCTCACGCCTGTAATCCCAGCACTTTGGGAGGCCAAGGCAGGCAGATCATGAGGTCAGGAGTTCGAGACCAGCCTGGCCAGGATGGTGAAACCCCATCTCCACTAAAAATACAAAAAAACTAGCTGGGCATGGTGGCACGACGCCTGTAGTCCCAGCTACTTGGGAGGCTGAGGCAGAAGAATTGCTTGAACCCCGCAGGTGGAGGTCGCAGTGAGCCGAGATCATGCCACTGCACTCCAGCCTGGGTGACAGAGCGAGCGAGACTCCGTCTCAAAAAAGAAAGAAAGGAAGAGAGAGAGAAAGAAAGGAAAGAGAGAGAGAGAAAGGAAGGAAGGAAGGAAGGAAGGAAGGAAGGAAGGAAGGAAGGAGGGAGGGAGGGAGGGAGGGAGGGAAGGAAGGAAGGAAGGAAGGAAGGAAGGAAGGAAGGAAGGAAGGAAGGAAGGAAGGAAGGAAGGAAGGAAGGAAGGAAAGAGAAAGAGAGAGAAAGATCTTCAATCTGTGTTAGACCATGCACAGGGGATCAAGAGGCACAAAGGGGGCTGGGCCCGGTGGCTCACACCTGTAATCCCAGCACTTTGGGAGGCCGAGATGGGCGGATCACTTGAGGTTGGGAGTTCGAGACCAGCCTGGCCAACAAGGTGAAACTCCATCTCTACTAAAAATACAAAAATTAGCTGGGCGTGGTGGTGGGCACCTGTAATCCCAGCTCCACGGGAGACTGAGGCAGGAGAAACGCTTGAACCCGGGAGGCACAGGTTGCAGTGAGCCGAGATCGGGTCCCTGCATTCCAGCCTGTGCGACAGAGCAAGACTCTGCCAAAAAAAAAAAAAGAAAAAAAAGGCACAAAGGGATTTCAGGTGACCCAACCCCCAATTTGGGCAGAATGGCGGGTTAGGTTGATGTCCCCTGCTGGCCTCCCATCATTAGAAGCACTCCCCCCACCATCATATATGTCAAAATTAAAGTTGCAAGGGTGGGTTTGGAGCGGCTCTGGGTGGGAGTCAGCGTCCAGCGTGCCGACCACCCCGTTTCCCTGCAGTCCTCTCACGCAGGACTCCGCCATAAAACCTGAAACAGGCGCTCTGAGTACACGCAGCACGACAGAAGCACCGAGCAATTTTGAGACTCTTAAAATGCTTTGTCCCGCTGTTCACAAAGGAGCTGGTTGGGCTGGAGGCGGCCCCGCCTCTGCATCCTTTCTGGGGTGGGGGCCCCGGGCAGGCGCGGCCACCCCCGCCCTGGCCCCTGCTCCGCCAGGGAGTCCGGGGCTGCGTGTGAGGCCTGCGCGGGCCGAGACCTCACACAGCCTCCTCTGCGCGCGGGGCCGCGGGAGGGGCGCGGGTTCGTTCCTTTGAACTCCCAGCCTTTGTTCCAGGGCCACCAGAGCCCCAGCGCTCGTACACTTCCGGCCCCGGGACCTCTGCGGTTACCTGGGCCTTCCCAGCCAGCCGCCACCCCCTGCCCCCACCAGAAAGCGTTTACAGGACAGGTGAGGCCCGCAGGAGGAAAAGCACGCCTCTGGCGCAACTTGACTCCAGCGCATCTGCGTCTAAGCCACATCGTGCTCCTGGTAGATTAAAAATTAATTCTAAAAAAACTCGCCTATCCCAAATGCACTGTTTTCTGCCTTGCTGGACAATTGATTTGTTTTTAAAGGAAAGTTATGGGTAGACCCTCTTTTTTCTTTCCTGTTCTTTTTTTCTTCTTTTTATACTGGAGGGAGGGAAACGGAGGCGAGGACCACACACGCGCAGGCAGAGGCTGAAAAGGCCCGAGGTGGGTTTTCCTGTTTAATATCAAAGGAGGCCGAATAATGGGTTTCCTCGGTCCGGCTGGGCCGGCCTTTGACTCAATTGCAAATGCAAAGGCAGCTTTTGCCTATTCTCTGGCTACTGGCTGAGACCCTAAATTTCAGTAGAAAATCGTCGGACATGCACTTAATCGGTCTTTGCAATCTCCCTCAAAGTTGCACACGGGTCTGGTCGGAGGAGGCGAGAAAACCCTGGATTCGAACCAGCGCCTTTTTCTCCTTCCGGCCTCCGCCCGGGGACAGGCGTTGGTTCCCCGCCCCGGCGCATCCGCCCCGTGGGGACACTTACCAGCCCCTGCATCTTGCCGTCGGCGCCCATGCAGAGGTACCGCACGCTGTGCACGCCCTTGATGGCCACGGTCCGCAGAGCTACTGCCTTGATCTCCAGCAAACCTGGGCGCAGGGAAAGCGAGAAGCTGCAGCCGGGACCCCCGGGGCTCGCACCACGTGGGTGCGGTCGGTCCACGAGCCTGTGCCTCTCCCTAGCGTCCCGCGCCGTTTGGGGACTAAGGGAGGGATCCTAACGCCCAAGTGCCAAAACCTGGGGTTCCTAGGAGTTGAGGGGTCCGCAGGAGCCTAAGGGTGGCAAAGGAAGGAAGGGCGCTGGGGTGGGATGCGCGGGGCGGGGTGGGGTGTGCGCGGCGGGGCGGGCGGGGGACCTGGCTGGCACTCACTGTGCGCGCTTTGGCCCCGCGCGCAGTCCACGACGCCGTCGGTGCGGATGCGCAGGAAGCAGCTGGAGAGCCCATGGGGGCCGGAGGTGTACAGGTGCCGCAGGCGGATGGGGTCGCCCCAGCCGTAGTGCACGTGGGGCCCCGCGTCCGAGAAGGCGAGGGGACGCCCGGCCACGGCCAGCCAGAGGCTGGCCAGGATCCAGGCGTGGACCACCACACACCCGCTCCTCATGGCACCTCCCTGGGGCTCTCGGCGCAGTTCCGGCGATGGGGGTGCGGGAGGCTGGGCGGCGACCGGGATGCGCTGCGGGGCTGTGAGTGCCGGATTGGGATGGCCGTGGCCCTCGATCCTGGACGCAGCGCTCCTGCTCCGACGGCGCTGCGGCTCCGGGCCGGCAACCTTATATAGTAGCGCCTTACGGGCCCCGCGGGTAGGTGCCCAAGACACCCGAGCATTTCTTATCGGGATTGCATCAAGCCTCCGCCCCCCGCACACACCCACTCACACCCCGCCTCCGGCCCCAGCCCCCTCCCCGGGCCCGGGCAGGCAGGCGGCGGCTTCTTGTCCCAGCCGGGGTGACCCCGCCCAGGCCGTTCGGATCTGCGGGAGGAGGAGGCCTCGTTTAGCGGCCGGGTTTCGGGGAACTCCTCCCCACCGCGCAGCGGCCCCGAGGTTCTTGGCTGGGAGAGTTTGATTTTGCAAAGCAATCGACAACTGGGGCCCCTCCCCCAGGCGTCGGGCTCCCAGTGGATGCGCTCGGCATGGGGCACCAGCAGGGGCGGGGTCAGGAACCCCGGGGTCAGAGGTTTGGGGGCACCGAGTTTTGCCTCCTTCACCCTCTAGTCGGTAAAAGCCTCACCTCGGCCTTAGGGTCCTTCCCCTTAAAAGGCCACTTGCACTCCCTCCCCCGACTTTCCCAGCCCAGCACATCTGACGTCAAAGCCGTCCAATAGAATTTCCCCCCGCAGTTCCGACCGTCTCAGGTTCTCCCAGCTTCATCTTCTTGCAATTCCTGCCCCGCCCCTTTTATCCGGGTAAATTGCCCCCCGACGGGGGGCCGGGCGCGCTCTCTGCGGGCCGGGAAACAATGGGAGCCGCGCGGACTGTAGGTGGCGCCGCAGCCTCGGCGTCGGCCTCGGCTTTGCGCTCCTGGCCGCGCGCCCCTGCCTGCTCCGCGCTCGCCCCGGCCCCGCGGCTGTGCCCGAGATGCTACCTGAAAGGGGGCACTGGGAAGAAGGCTCTCGGGCAGGGGGTGCGGGCCAGCTGCGGGATTGGTGAACCCCAGCTTCTCGGCTGGAGGGTGATGGAGGCAGAGGCGCAGGGAGGGAGGCCTGGGCCTCCGTTTCCCGGTTTTTGAGCTGTCTTGTGTCGGGGGTCTGGTCCTTCAGTCCCCGAGTCTCTGCGCACGGGGTCAGGGGGAACAGCACGGTCGGGGAGGTCGAGAGCGCCTTACCTGGTGGGGAGGGGTCGGGAAGGGGCCAAGGAACGGTGATGGGCGCCCCTGGCTTCCGGGCATGTGCCAGGTGAGGAAAGAAATAGGGGCCGCTCCATGAAGTGGTTCCTGTAAATAAAGAAAAGGACATCCAGAGAATACCCTGGCGGGGAATAAAGGGGTCCTCCTAGGGGGTTTTGGCTTAACTCTAATTATTTCTTGTTATTCTTCCAAACCCCCAGCTCCTAGATGTGGGGCCCCAGGAGGCTGGTTTTGGGGCAGAGCCCTCCTGGCCCAGCGCAAAGGCGATGGGGAGGGCAAACGGGAGAGACAGCGAGAGAAATGCCAGGCCTAATGAATTTCAATGAGCAGAGGCCACATTCATCCCCCAGTCAGTGACTGGCGTTAATGACTGAGGGCGCAGCAAATGTCACCAGGAAAGTCTTTACAAAAAGACATCATCCCGAAGGCTTTCTAGACCAGGGACCCCCACGCTGTGTGTCTTGGTTCAGAAAGCAGTGGCTTCTGTTAAATCTAATTACTTCCCCCCTGTGGCTTTAAATCGACGGCGGCTCCTATTAAACTTAATTACCCTCCCCTGCAGCTTTCGTTTTAAAGATCCGTGGTAAATGCGTGATAAATGCTCTTGAGGGCGATGGCAGAGGCTGCACTGGGGGACACGACCCAAACCGGGTGGGGGCGATGGCAGCCTCTGGTTCCACACCTACCCCTCTGCAGCCCCTTCCAGGGACATGGGGAAGAGAGTGGCTGATGCGATCAGGGAGCGTGGGGAAATAAGGAAGGCGGCTACTGTCCCCCAGCCCCTGTTCTGAGCGCTCCACGGATGTTTTCAGCTCAAATCTCTACAAGAAGCCCCCCATGGTATTCTATTCCTCCCTCCCCCATGGAGCAGGAGGGAAATGGGGGCCCCAGAAAAGTGGCTGAGTGACCCAAGGTCGCACACCCTGTTAGTGGTGAAGTTGGAATTTGAACCCAAACAGTGGGGCTTGTAAATCCAGGCTGTGCTGCGTCTTATCCCGGGACAGGGGCTCTGGGGTCAAACCCATTGTAGTGTGGATCACACCCAGCCACTCCCTGGGTAGGTCGTGGACCACTGACTGATTGTCCTCTCAGCTTGCTCTCAGGCTTGTCCTGAGGGTTACAAGGAAGAGGAGACAGAGAGGGCCTGGGATGTAGTGCTCACGAAGGTGGTGATGGCAGGCCTGGAGGTCAGCTGTGTACCAGCCATCTCACAGGCACAGCCATGCTCTGAGCGCTTAGGGGATGGATCCTGCTCGTGTGAGGAAGCTGAGGGTCACAGAGATGGACTGCCGGGTCTTGAGGGTTTGCCCCAGGTGGGCCAGGCACACAACCCTGGGTGTTTGCTGGGCTCCCTGGTGTGTGTGGTTGGAGGGAGCCAAGCCCGCAGAGGACAAGGCAGCGCTGGCCAGCAGGGGGCTCTCCAGGCAAGAGCAGAGGTGTGGCAAGGGCTGAGGTCCTCCTCCCACGCTGCTCTGTGCACACCGGAACCTCTGAAGCCACCAGTGTGCTGAATTGGGCTGGCTTTGCTTTTCAGGTTGCATTTGATTTGCCCCAGGTGGCTAAGCCGGCTGAATCGCCCAGGTGGGGTTTCATTCATTAAGTGGCATGAGCACTGGGGAGCAGGTAGGATCAAAGCACCCCTGAGGTCCTGCTCACCCATGCAGGGGCACGGGGGTCTCCAGCCCAGGTGTCCAGAAGGGCTTGGCTTGGTGGCTTTGTTCTGGATTTGATGTGAGCTGTTTTTTTTTGTTTTTGTTTTTTAATTACCCTGTAGAACTGTAAATCCTTTTTCTGGGGTCTTCCTTCTTCCTTCTGAGGGTGTAGAGCTTCCTTCTTCCTGATTATGGCAAATGAGTCATTTGCACCATTTCTAAACCCATGTCCCAATGTCTAAGAACATCTTGTTCGGCTTCACCTCCAATTTTTGCGTTATGAAAATCATAGTTTTCCTTTCATTTTGCAGTGAGAAATGTACGTTTCGCTGTCAAATGTGCGTTCATCTACATAAGCACTCCCTGGAGCCCCTCCCAAACCCCCTGCCCCCACCTTGTGATTGAAAATTATTTTGTAATTTGAGAAACTTCTGGGGGTGGTAAAAGTCTTTATTAGAAAACAAGAACTGCAGGGTAGCGTGGGACTGAGAAAGCTGTGAACACTGAGGTGATCGAGGCCACGCCCCACAGCTGGTTCCTGGCCAAGTGGAGGCTGAGACCCAGGGACTCCTGAATCTCAGCCCAGTATTTTTGCTAGAACCTGCTAGAACATGCATTATTTCCCCCAAGACTTTCTGATTCACCAACACCCATTTTTTTCCCCTATACGCATCGTTATTCTGAAATGAGGCCACCCAGCTAGCCCAGAAATTGGCAGAGACTATGACAGAGTAGAAGAAGGAAGACCTCTTTGAGATTCCATTTCCTCATTTGTAAAACAACAAAAGGAAAGCTAATTTACAGGGTTAATGTGAGCATTAGAAAAGACATCGCCATCTATCAAGTGACCAATATTTGTAAGATAGAGACAGGCCTGGCACATGTAAAGCACATAACAGAAGGGTAGCTATTGTTACTGATGTAAATGCTGCTCTCTGGTGATCTTGGTTACATTTATTACTTATTTTAACATTTAATGGCAACTCTAGAAAAATATATATAGTGACAAAAAGCTGGATGGAGATCCGTTAGAGAAGAGTAAATAGAAGGCTGGGCGCCGTGGCTCATTCCTGTAATCCCAGCACTTTGGGAGGCCGATGCAGGAGAATTGCTTGAACCCGGGAGGCGGAGGTTGCAGTGAGCCAAGATTGCGCCACTGTACTCCAGCCTGGGCAACAGAGGGAGACTCTGTCTCCAAAAAAAAACAAAAAACAAAAAAAAAAAAACAGAAGGAGAAGGAGGAGGAGGAGGAGGAGGAGGAAAAGGAGAAGGAGAAGAAGGAGAAGAAAAGGGTAAATAGAAGATGCAAATGTTCTCTATCTTTATTGTGGTAGTGAATACACAGGCAATGACATTTATCAAAGCTCATTAAGCTGTTCCCTTAAAATTAAGGTGCCTTTTTTCAGAGTAATTTCTATTAAATTCTAAAGTAAATTGTGTCTGAATTTTAAATAAGCATTAATAGATCCTTTTTTCCAGTTGTTTTATTGTGTTTAAACATAAACAACATAAAATGTACCATCCTAACCATTTCTAAATGTACAGTTCAGAGGAATTAATACATGCATAAATCTGTGTGGATCACCGCCATCCATCTCCAAAACTCTTTTCATCTTGTAAAAATGACATTCAGCTGGGTGCGGTGGCTCACTCCTGTAATCCCAGCACTTTGGGAGGCCGAGGCAGGTGGACCACTTGAGGTCAGGAGTTCGAGACCAGCCTGGCCAACATGGTGAAACCCCATCTCTACTAAAAATACAAAAATTAGCCGGATGTGGTGGCGCATGCTTGTAGTCCCAGCTGCTACGGAGGCTGAGGTGGAAGGATCGCTTGAACCCAGGAGGCGGAGGTTGCAGTGAGCCAAGATCACACCACTATACTCCAACCTGGGCAACAGAGTGAGACTGTCTGGAAAAAGAAAAAAGAAAAGGATGTATGTATCAAAAAAACAAAAAAGTCATTTGAATTGTAACCTCCTTTCCGCCAACTGAGTTGTAAACACTTCCCTTGGGATTAAATATCCTAGCACATCCTTTGACACCAGCACATCCGAGTGATGCAATCTGTTGTCACCTATTGCTGGACGTTCAGGTTGTTTCGAATGTCCCCTGCCAAGACCATGCAGGGAAGAACATTCTTGGAGACACATCTCGCACATGTCCACTCTTGGAATTACTGAGCCCTGTCGTCTCTCGCCCAGGCAGGCCCTGGCCCTGTGTAAAGGGTGGAATTCAGGAAGCTACCTTGCTTCTGTTCACACAAAGGGCCGCACAGCTTCCTCCAGAGATCTGCGGTGAGCCTGGGTCTGCGTGTAAGCGCCACCACCAGCAGGCACCATGTGGCATAGCAGCTAGGATCGGAGCCCCCGCTTTACTGTCATTTCAGAAGGCCCAGGACGTGAGCTCCCCTAGCTGGGAGGACCTGTGCAGTGAGCCTTACTTTTCTCACCTGTGAGGACAGGAGCTGACAGAAGTAGCCACAAAGGGTATTTGTGGTATGTGAAAGCCCTTTTCCCTCAGAGAGGGAGACTCCAGTCTCCCTCATCGAAACAGAAATGAGTTCCCATCGCAAATGTGTTGAGCTGTCAGAGTAGTGACGTCATGGAAGAATGCACCCAGGCTTTGAATGTCAGCTATTGAAAGAAAACAAAAAGTAGCTTAATGAGAAAACATTAACAGTGTTCATGCTGACTTCCTGAAAAACCATCAAGTGAAAATATCGAGGTTGGAAATTCTCAGAAGCCCTGGCCTCTGTCGGCTTCATAAACCTTTCGTGAAGAAGGACGAGTCCCAGACTCCACGAGTTGATGGTTCTTCAAACTTCATGCACGAAGGGATGGCCTTTTCTCTCCAAAAGCTCAGCCGCCTTTCCACAATGTCTTTTGTCTGTCTTCTGTCACAGATGGTTAGGAAAGCCTGGACAGGCCTGGCCAGCACCATTTGCTGAGTGCTTGAAATCCTCTGGCCATGGCGATGGTGGTGGTGATGGCTGGTACCAAGTGTCCAAAAGTGTCCTGGGCAGTTTATGTGCCTCATGGTGTTTGAGTCTCACAGCACCCATTCTAAAGAGGGGCACAGTGAGGCTCAGAAACTGCATCTTGCCCAGAGTCACGAATAAAGCCAATAAACAGCAGAGCTGGGATTTGAACGCAGTTCTGGCTGTATTTGAGTCACAAAGCTATTTAATCATTACTCTCTTTTTATTTTTATTTTTTAAAAAGAAGCAAAACCAGGCCAGGCACAGTGACTCACACCTATAATCCCAGCATTTTGGGAGGCCAAGGCAGGCAGATCACTTGAGCCCAGGAGTTCAAGACCAGCCTGGGCAACATGGCAAAACCGCATTTCTACAGAAAATACAAAAATTAGTTGGGCATGGTGGCATGAGTCTGTAGTCCCAACTACTTGTGATGCTGAGGTGGGAGGATTACTTGAGCCTGGGAGGCAGAGGTTGCAGTGAGCTGTGATCTACCACTGAAAAAGGAAAAAAAAAAAAAAAAGCAAAACTCAAACAGCTGCTTTTTCAGAAAGTTAAGAGGCCTGACCAAATTCAGAACCTCAGTTGGGCACATGGCTCAGCTGGCTCATGTAATCCTAGCACTTTGGGAGGCCAAGGCAGGCGGATCACAAGGTCAGGAGTTCGAGACCAGCCTGACCAACATGGTGAAACCCCGTCTCTACTAAAAATACAAAAATTAGCTGGGCCTGGTGGCATACGCCTATAATCCCAGCTACTTGGGAGGCTGAGGCAGGAGAATCACTTGAACCCAGGAGGCAGAGGTTGCAGTGAGCTGAGATCGTGCCATTGCACTCCAGCCTGGGCAACAGGACGAGACTCAGTCTCAAAAAAAAAAAAGAAAAGAAAAGAGAAACAAATTCAGAACCTCAGCTAGGGGCTTGGCCCTACTCTTCGATTTCTTGGCCCCATGACCTGCCCGGGTGCTTCCAAGAGTGGTCATTGGAGACCCTGGAGTGACTCTAGCAAGACAGCCAGAGAGCCCCCCTTCTGAGTGCAGCCCTCAGCTCCTCCTGCTCTGCTGTGTGGTACCTGGACATCATGTCTTGGGGTGGAGACTGACCCGACATGTCTCCTCTTGGAAGTGAGGATACAAGTGCACGATTTGCAGGCATGACCCTCGCGTCCTGCATGGAGCCAGCCTGACACTTGACACTATCAAAAAATATTGGATGAATCATTTAAAAGAACTGGAAGGGCCAGGCACGGTGGCTCACACCTGTAATCCCAGCACTTTGGGAGGCCGAGGCGGGTGGATCACTTGAGGTCAGGAGTTCAAGACCAGCCTGGCCAACATGGCGAAAACCCATCTCTACTAAAAATACAAAAATTAGCCAGGCGTCGTGGGCACCTATAATCCCAGCTACTCGGGAGGCTGAGGCAGGAGAATCGCTTGAACCCGGGAGGCACAGGTTGCGGTGAGCCGAGATCACGCCATTGCACTGCAGCCTGGGTGACAGAGCCAGACTCTGTCTCAAAAGAAAAAAAAAAAAACAAAACTAGAAGGTGTTGACATTGCTGTGCACTCACTGGACTCCTTGCTCATCCTTTCATTGTTCATCCTGTCTCTCCTTCCTCCTGCCCCCCTTTGACTCCCATTGCCAAACTGATCATTCATCTCACCTGCAAACGAGTTCCAGGCACTTCTGATGGGTCACACATCATGTCAAGAAAATCAGGCCAGCACAGTGGCTCACGCCTATAATCCCAGCACTTTGGGAGGCTGAGGTGGGCAGATCATCTGAGGTCAGGAGTTTGAGACCAGCCTGGCCAAGATGGTGAAACCCCATCTTTACTCAAAATACAAAAAAAAAAAAAAAAAAAATGGCTGGGTGTGGTGGCAGTGGCGGCTCATGCCTGTAATCTCAGCATTTTGACAGGCCGAGGCGGGCAAATCACGAGGTCAAGAGATTGAGACCATCCTGGCCAACATGGTGAAACCTCATCTCTACAAAAAATACAAAAATTAGCCAGGTGTGGTGGCGTGTGCCTGTAGTCCCAGCTACTTGGGAGGCTTAGGCAGGAGAATCGCTTAAGTCTGGAGGGCAAAGGTTGTAGTGAGCCAAGATCACACCACTGCACTTCAGCCTGGGTGACAGCGTGAGACTCTGTCTCAAAAAAAAAGAAAAAGAAAAGAAAAAGAAAAGGAATTCTAATCTCTTCCAACCCTGTGGTATCTTAGCAGTAGGGCTTCTAGCTGGGCGGAAGGGGTATGTTTGGGGCAGCAGGGGACGCAGGCAGGCAGGTCCCATATGGGTTGATGTTCCTGTTTCTGCTGAGGGCAAACAAGAACTGTCTTCAAAGTCCACAGCAGAACATACTCCGGGAACTGACCCCTGCACGCAGTTTCATTTCAGGGGCCGCTTCCACATGCTGAGTCCCCCACCTGCATGGTCACCGTGACTTTGTAAATGCCAGTATTCCTCCTGATGAAAACTGATAGGAGAGAAAGTCACCCACCAGTATCCGGCGGCTGATAGGAGAGGAAGTCGCTGGCCAGTATCCGGCGGCGGGGAGTCAGGACAGAGATTTCCACTTGAGTCACATTCAGTCTCTTCGCCTCAACTTGCAGGTACCAAGGCCTCACCCCTGGGGAGTGGCCTGCAGTTATTCCTGCAGCAAGGCGGATAGCCAGGCATTCTTCCGTTTTACAGGTGAGAGGCCCACAAAGCCTGCCTGGCTCTAGGACCCATGGGTGGGTAAGGGACCATGAGCAGGCTCCGAGAGGCCAAGTGCATGGCCTGCGGTCACCCAGCGAGCAGAGGCCTTATGGACAGGGTTTCCCTCCCTGTCCAGCTACCCCCGGGTCTGGCCAGAGATCAGCAGGCCGGACAGATATTCCTGGAGGCTAAGCCTGTAAGATTCTGGAGGGTGTTGCTCCAGCTCATTTGCAACAGATGAGCTCAGAATTCCAGGGTTGGAAAGGACCTTCAAGAAGATTTCCTTAGCCAGGTGTGGCGGCTCCCTCCTGTAATCCCAGCACTTTGTGAGGCCGAGGCAGGAGGATCACTTGAGTCCAGGAGTTCGAGACCAGCCTGGGCATAGGGAGATCACATCTCTACAAAAAAATTTTGTAAATTAGCCAGGTGTGGTGGTGTGCACCTGTAATGCCAGCTGCTCAGGAGGCTGAGGTGGGAGGATGGCTCAAAGCTGGGAGGTTGAAGCTGCAGTGAGTCATGATTGCACCACTGCACTCCTGCCTGGGTGATGGGATGAGACCCTGTCTCAAAAACAAAACAAAACAAAGATTTCCTCCAAGTCCGTTATCCTCATCTAAGCAAAATAAGAAGCAAAGAAAGGGTTCGCCCAAAGACGTCCAGCCACCCGGCTGCAGCAAAGAGGCTGGAAGTATTTAAAAACAGCATCCCTTCCCTTCCCCAAAATAAGCACACACGGCATAGTTCCACATTTAATTTGTAATAAAGTATTTTTAAAATAAAAAAACCCCACACTTAGAAGAGACCTTATGAAAAATCCCTGCCTAAGCAGATGGGAGGTTGCCAGAGGTTGGGAAAGAAGGGGGGGTGACTGTTTCATGAGTCAGGGGCTTTCTTTGGGGTGATAAAGATGTCTAGAAACTTGATAAAGGGAGTTTAGGGGAAGGTACTAAATGCCATGGTGAATCGTTCACTTTAAAATGGTTAATTTTGGCTGGGCGCAGTGGCTCACGCCTGTAATCCCAGCACTTTGGGAGGCCGAGACGGGCGAATCACGAGGTCAGGAGATCGAGACCATCCTGGCTAACATGGTGAAACCCCATCTCTACTAAAATACAAAAAAAGTTAGCCGGGCGTGGTGGCGGGTGCCTGTAGTCCCAGCTACTCGGGAGGCTGAGGCAGGAGAATGGCGTAAACCTGGGAGGTGGAGCTTGCAGTGAGCCAAGATCACGCCACTGCACTCCAGCTTGGGCGACAGAGGGAGACTCCATCTCAAGAAAAAAAAAAAAAGGTTAATTTTGCATTATGTGAATTTCACCTCAATAAAAAGAAATCATATAAAAAGAAAGAAGCAGCCGGGCGAAGTGGCTCACGCCGGTAATCCCAGCACATTGGGAAGCCGAGGCGGGTGGATCACCTGAGGTCAGGAGTGCAAAACCAGCCTGGACAACATGGTGAAACCCCATCTCTACTAAAAATATAAAAATTAGCCGGGCGCAGTGGCTACTGGGGAGGCTGAGGCAGGAGAATTGCTTGAACCTGGGAGGCGAAGGTTGCAGTGAGCCCAGGTCGTGTCACTGCACTCCAGCCTGGGCAACAGAGTGAGACTCTGCCAAAAAAAAAAAAAAAAAAAAAAGAAAAGAAAAGAAAAAGAAAGGAAACAGCCGAGACCTCACTAAGACATGGAGGCCCTCAGGGGAGCTTGGTTATGGAGTGGAAGTTGGCAGCAGCCCTCATAATGCTTGAACTTCCAGGCTTGTGGCTTGTATGTATCAGGATGGTGTAGCGAATGTCCTTGTAAGAAACAAGTGCAAGGCCAGGCGCTGTGGCTCACTCCTGTAATCCCAGCACTTTGGGAGGCTGAGGTGGGTGGATCATGAGGTCAGGAGTTTGAGATCAGCCTGGCCAAGATGATGAAACCCCGTCTCTACTAAAAATACAAAAATTAGCTAGGCATGGTGGCGGGCGCCTGCAATCCCAGTTACTCAGGAGGCTGAGACAGGAGAATTGCTTGAACCCAGGAGGCAGAAGTTGCAGTGGACTGAGATTGCACTACTGCACTCCAACCTGGGTGACAGAGTGAGACTCCATCAAGAAAGAAAGAAAGAGAGAAAGAAAGAAAGAAAGAAAGAAAGAAAGAAAGAAAGAAAGAAAGAAAGAAAGAAAAGAAAGAGAGAAAGAGAGAAAGAGAAAGAAAGAGAAAAGAAAAGAAAGAAAGGAGGAAAGGAGGAAAGGAGGAAAGGAGGAAGGGAGGAAGGGAGGAAGGGAGGAAGGGAAGGGAGGAAGGGAGGAAGGGAGGAAAGGAGGAAGGGAGGAAGGGAGGAAAGGAGGAAGGAAGGAAGGAAGGAAAGAGAAAGGAAGGAAGGAAGGAGAAGTATTTCGAGAGAAAAGTGTCGTATCCACAACTAATTCCCAAATGGCCCAGGAAAATCCATCTGTGTGCATACGTGTGTGTGTGACGAGAGTGAACGCAGATGGGGCGGGGTGCAGGGGAGTGGAGGTGGAGGCTGTACAGGTTTTGTCATACTATTCTTGAGACTCCTCTGTGGGTTTGAAATTTTTCAAAATAAAAAAAAAATGGAGGGGAAGAAACTCAACCCACCTGCCCGGTACCAGCCTGTGTCTTATTCGGCAGAGCCCTCGGCCGCGATGGGCAGGTGTGTGCAGCTCACACATTGGTTTCTAGGCATGCTCCTGGAAGCCCAGCAATGCTCTGGGAAGGCACTCAGCACTCAGGTGACAGTCACTGGTCCCAGCTCCCAGGGCAGGAAACCGAGGCTCGAGA
The DNA here is from genome assembly GCF_043159975.1 of Macaca nemestrina. NCBI lineage: Eukaryota > Metazoa > Chordata > Mammalia > Primates > Cercopithecidae > Macaca > Macaca nemestrina. Next base: position 4,948,023 of record NC_092136.1, on the reverse strand, counting down.
GGCTATGTGCTGACCCACGCAGCGAGGCCCAGCACCAAAGAGGGTGCAGATGGGGAGTCAAGGTATTCTGGGTCCCCGTGGGGCATGTCAGGGGAGCCATGCTGCACGCCCAATGTGACAGGCAGGGGGCATATTTTCCAAGGCAGCCGGTCCCTAGGGAGTGACAAGTTCATCACTCGGTCCTCATCCTGCCCTGCTCCAGGACGTGGCGGCTTAGTCTTTTCTCAATTGCCAGCTTCCTTTCAGGTCAGACGTTATGCTTTGTGTTTTGTTTTGTTTTCTTTCATTTTTTTAAACAGAAAAGTTTTTACAAACTTGGTTTTGGGTCTTCTTCAGCATGGAGGAGTCAGTGTCCCATCTGAAGTCACTCTCAGGTACAAAGCTGAGAGGCCAACCCACACCCAGGCCACAGAGAATAGCCCCTTTAGGACTAGAGATCTTGAGAAGGCCAGCTCCCGTATCTGGTGATCTAGAACTTTCTGCAACTGTTTTCTTACTAATGAGAGGCACCGTATAGCTGAAGGCCCTCTTGAGGCCGGACTCCGTGTGTGTGTGTGTGTGTGTGTGTGTCTGAGTATGTGTACACATGTGCCATTGTGTACATTTGTGTGAGTGCATGTACTCATGTGTGCACATGTGTGTGCATGAGTATACGCAAACGTGTGCTCATGTGTGTATGCATGTGCTGTGTAGTTCTTGCAGCAACAGCTCTGACAACTCATTCTCCATGTTGCAGAAGAGCAGATAGAAGCTCAAAAAGCCTCAGGAAGAGCCCTTGTCTCCTTTGCAGTGCTTGCTAGAATTGCCTTAAAATAATCATCTATGGAATTATTTGCCTATGGTCTGTCTCTGCCTAGTGTCTGTAAGCTCCATGGTGGCACACACATGTGTGTGTGTCTTGGTCACTCCTGCCTCCCCTGGGCCCAGCATAGCGCTGGCAGGGCGTGGGTGTGATGAATCTCCTTCAGCGAAGGGGAGAAGGGCGGGAGGGGGGAGAAGGGCGGGAGGGAGGGAGGGAAGGAGAAGGGGAGAGAAAGCGGGGGCTTCAGTCTCCTTCTAGCCTCGCCTTTCTAGCAGGTCAGGGGAGGCCAGCATTTAAACAGATGCTCTGGGCTCAGCTCTGGCTAGGGTTTCTGGCTGCATACACCACAGATCAAGGGGGCTGGAGGATTCCTGCCAAAGGCTCCCACTGTGCGCCTTGGGACAAGCCCTTGGCTCAGTTTCCCCACCTAGGAAACAGGATGGACACGGGGTTGCCAAGGGTGGCCAGAGGGAGCCAGGCCAAACGGCTGGGACATGGGGGCTGGACAAGGAGGGGCCTCTTCCCGAAGCCCCAGCCAGGGCTGCCAGTTCCCCCAAGACATGCCATGCTTTGTCTCCTTGCAAGGAGCTCCCATCAGCTCCTCAACCCTCCCCTCCAGAATGGTGCCTGCCCTGAACCCTTGCCTTCCCCCCTCCACCATCATGCCTCTTGTTTCAGGCCCTCTGTGGGACAGGAAACAGATGCAAGTGCCTGGTGCAGGCTGTGTGCGTGCAGGATCTAGCACAGCCCCATTCTACAGATGAGAGCACTGAGGTGAAGGGGCCGTCAGCCTTGGCCAGTGCAGAGTGAAAAAGAGCTCCTCCTTCCTTCCTCCTCCCTGCCCCACCACCTCCAGTCTCCTTCCTCCTCTCCCCTTCCCTTCCTAACTCCTCCCTCCTCCCCTCCTCTTCTCCTCTTCCATCCTCCTCTCCTCCCTCCCCTCCTCTTCCCTCCCCTCCTCCTCCCTCCCCTCCTCCTCCCTCCCCTCCTCCTCCCTCCCCTCCTCCTCCCTCCCTTCCTCCTCCCTCTCCTCCTCCTCCCTCCCCTCCTCCTCCCTCTCCTCCTCCTCCCTCCCCTTCTCTCCTCCTCCCTCCTCTCCTCCTCTCCTCCTCTTCTTCCCTCCTCCCTCCTCTCTTCCTTTCCTCCTCTCCTCCTCCTCCCTCCTCCCCTCCCTGTCTCTCACCCTCCTCTCCTCCTCCTTCCTGCCTCCTCCTGTACACTGCTCATTGCTGTCACCACTGGGGCTTGGGGTTTTTGCTGGGATTGAGTCCATGGTCCTGGTTGCGGCTAGGGGCTTATTCCCAGAGGTCCCATGGCCAGAGTGGGAAACATGGATTTCCGTTTAAGCCTCATTTATGATGGTGCAGTCAGCCTGTGCCCAGCCTGATTCCCGGAGGTCAGTTAGTGGGTGGGTTACAGGGTGTCCCTCGTGGAGAGGCTGGCAAGGAGAGCCAAGCGAGGGTGGGGTGACCCTGCCAGTGTGGAAAACCTGGCCTGTGAGGGCAGTGCTTCCTCTTCCATCTCCAGCATCTGATTCCCATGAGCTCTGTTTGTTTTAAGGGTTTCTTGTAGAAGCCTCCACACAAGACAGTTGGGGTCACAGTCTCTGCTGCTCTTGAACTTGGCACCAATGACCTTGAATCTTTATGTGACATCCCGATGAGACTTGGCTGAGCTCTGGGCTCTGCTGAGCGGAGCTGGGGTCTTGTGGGGTGTAGTGGCAGCTGGGGCACCTCCAGTACCCCCGAAGACCCCCAGGGAGCACCCCACCTGCCAGGCATCAGGCACTCGGGGCTTTTCTGAGCAGTAGCAGCATGCATTGGCTTTCCTGGTCAGGTCATCAGGTCGTGAGAACAGCAGGGGCCGCCCACCGGGCACCTGGCCCCTCAGGCTTTAACGAGCAAGCGAGGGACTGCCAGTCTCACACCAGCCCACGAGGGGGCAGGTTTTCCTGCCCGAGGCCACACAGCTCTTCAGCCGCAGGGTGGGGACTCCCAGCTGACTGCGGGACTCTGATGAGTCCCCTGGGGCTCCTGGGACAATGATTACAGATGGTAGCTTAAGTGACAGATTTCTGCTCTCACCGTACTGGAAGCTGCAAGTCAGAAATCAAGATGTTGGCGGGGCCGGGGCTCCTGGGGCCTGAGAGAGGATGCTTCCTGCTCTCCAGCCTGGGCGTCGGACTTCTCTCCCTGCTTTCTGTGTCTAAACTCCTGCTCCGTCTTTCTCTTCTGTGGACATTTTCTTTTTCCAGGACTCTCATCAGCTCACTCAGCGCCCCCTGCCCAATCCAGGATCATCTCATCTCGAGATCCTTCACTTGATGACATGCACAAAGACCCTTTTCCAAGCTGGGTGACACCCACAGGTTCTGGAGGGACACACCTCTTGGGGAGCGTCACTCAGCTGACTCCGTGAGCCAGTGCTCATCCTTCTCAGCACCCGGGCCCCAACCCCAGGAGCCCCTCTGCTCCCCAGAGAGACGGAGAGGGCAGCGGGTCCCCATAGTGTCCTCAAGGTGAACTTGGGAAGTCGACGAATGATTTTGCAGAAAATAAGGGTAGACGGAAAGGAAGCCAAACCTCCATCCTCACCCCTGCTCGATTCTTCACGGAGTTTGGCTGCACCGTCCTCAGGAGGGAGAGTCAGCAAACTGCACCCCCTAGTACACACTGGGGGAGCACTTCTTCAGGGAGCACACCTGTTGCGGGGGCCTGGGGGCCCTTGGACAGAGGCAGCTAGGAGGGAGATGGCAGGTCCAGATGCCCCTGAGGACGGACTCAGAGGGGTCCTCCCAGCAGAGGGCCAGGGACACTTCTTGATGTTGGTTCACCGAGGGGCCCAGTTCCAGGCACCCTGGGAACCGGCGGGCTCATTGACCCCGTCCCCTCTTGGCCTGGCAGGCTTGCAAAGCTGCTCCCCAGGTCCCCAGGGTGAAAACACCCGCGTTTGGGTCCGGCCCTTGGCTTCCCTTGGAAGGGGAGACGGTGGTGCAGTTTGCTGACTCTCCTTCCTGAGGACGGTGCATCCAGAGACAAACTCCACGAAGAATCGAGCAGGGGTGAGGATGGAGGTTTGGCTTCCTTTCCGCCCACCCCTATTTTCTGCAAAATCATTCAACAACTTCCTAAGTTCACCTGGAAAGTCGTGAGAAACTGTTTCCAAAAGAAGAAATACACATAGCCAATGAAGATAAGAATGTTCAAACTGGAGGGAGAAGCCTTCTTCTTACTTAGCAAACTGACAGAGGCTCATCGGAGAAATCCTGCTAGGTAGAGACTCCTAGGTGTTGGGGGAACAGCCTGTCCCGAGGCCAGGGGGTGGAGGAGCGAATTGGTGAGGGTCTCCAGCCTGGCAGAAACCCTGCAGCATCCATCCTAATCCACTCCTGTGGGAAGCTGCGCCGTTATCACGATGAGTCCAGAGTCCCTGCCAGGTCCCAGGAGACCCTGCCTAATGCCCATAGACTTCGCCAACTGGTGCCTCGCTTTCTCAGAATGAGACAAGCTGAGGAGAGCAGGGCCTGGCCTCATGGGGTCCACTGCAGCTCCCGCCCTGGCACGGGATCAGTACAAAGTGAGCTGATTCAATGAATGAATATGCTTCAAACTGTTCATCCTTTTTAACCACACAATTATACTTCTAGGAGTTTAACGTAAAGAAAGTCCTTAGGCCGGGTGCGATGGCTCACACCTGTAACCCCAGCACTTTGAGAGGCTGAGGTGGGCAGATCATGAGGTCAGGAGTTCGAGACCAGCCTGGCCAATATGGTGAAACCCCATCTCTATTGAAAATACAAACAAATTAGCCGGGTGTGGTGGCACATGCCTGTAATCCTAGCTACTCAGGAGGCTGAGGCAGGAGAATCTCTTGAACCTGGGAGGTGGAGTTTGCAGTGAGCCACTGCACTCCAGCCTGGGCAACAGAGCAAGACTCCACCAATAAAAAAAGAAAAAGAAAAAGAAAAAAGAAATAAGAAATATGCAAAGATACTCATTAGGGCCCAGTTTTGTGCAGGGATCAGCAATTTTTTTCTGTAAGGGGCCAGATAGTAAATTTCAGCTCTGAGGGCCATAGGTCCTTCTCACAATTCCTCAACACTGCTGTTGTGGCATGAAAGTGGCCACAGGCAATGCATTCACGAATGTGCATGTCTGTGTGCCAATAAAACTGAAATGTGGGGCCAGGCATAGTGGCTCACTCCTGTAATCCTAGCACTTTGGGAGACTGAAGCTGGCAGATCTCTTGAGGTCAGGAGTTCGATACCAGCCTGGCCAGGATGGCGAAACCCTGTCTCTACTAAAAATACAAAAATTAGCCAGGCATGCTGGTGAGTGTAATCCCAGCTACCCAGCTACTCAGGACGCTGAGGCAGGAAAATTGCTTGAACCTGGGAGGCAGAGGTGCAGTGAGCAGAGATCGTGCCACTGCACTCCAGCCTGTGCGACAGAGTGAGACTCCATCTTAAAAAAAAAACAAACAAACTGAAATTTGGGTTTCATAATATTTCATGTGTCACAAAACCTTATTGTTCTTTTGAGGTTTTTTTTTTTTTTTTACATTTTAATGTTTAAAAATGTAAAAAAAAAAAAAAAAAAAAAAAAAAGACTGGGCATGGTGGCTCATGCCTGTAATCCCAACACTTTGGGAGGCCGAGGCAGGTGGATCACCTGCCTCCTGGAGGTCAGGAGTTCAAGACCATCCTGGCCAGCATCGTGAAACCTTGTATCTACTAAAAATACAAAAAATTAGCTGGGCGTGGTGGTGGGTGTCTGTAATCCCAGCTATTTGGGAGGCTGAGGCAGGGGAATTGCTTGAACCCGGGAGGCGGAGGTTGCAGTGAGCTGAGATCGAACCACTGCACTCCAGCCTAGGTGACAGAATAAGATTCTGTCTCAAGAAATAAAAAAAAAGAATTTTAAACAGTTAAAAAAAAATCCTTAGCTTGTATAACAAACAGCAGGCTGGATTTTGCCCATGGGCCACAGTTTCAATGGGTTCCACGAAGAAGAGTGAGTGCATCCAAACAATTAGGCCCCGGATAAAAATTGTCACCACGTGAGGCAAGGTACAAACAGCAGGACACCCAGATCTACAGTAAAATTGATTCTATAAAAGCCAAAAAAAAAAAAAAAAAAAAAGAAAAAGAAAAAGAAAGAAAGAAAGAAAAGAACAAAACACGCATCCCAGTCCATTTTTTTTTTAAGTAAGAGAATACACCCATTCTGTCCTTATTTTTATCTGTCTCTTTTTTCCTGCATTTCCTACACTGAAAATGGATCACTTTTATTATCACAACACAGGAGCTATTAAACCAGGAAGAGATTTTTTTTTTTTGGTTTGAATTTTTTTTTTAAAATTTATTTATTATTATTATACTTTAAGTTGTAGGGTACATGTGCATAACGTGCAGGTTTGTTACATATGTATACTTGTGCCATGTTGGTGTGCTGCACCCATCAACTCGTCATTTACATCAGGTATAACTCCCAATGCAATCCCTCCCCCCTCCCCCCTCCCCATGATAGGCCCCTGTGTGTGATGGAAGAGATATTTTTAAAATGTTAACTTGGGGCCAGGACAAAGGAGGCCTGTGGTGTGGTTGAGTGACTCCCATCAGTCAGCAGCGAGCGACCACATGCAGGGACGTCGTGCAGCTTCAGTGGTCAAAGGTGTGCAGACGGCGCTGTCTTACCCGTCCCCGAATGTCACCTTCCTCCCAAACAAATCCCCGGGGCTCCTGCACAATGGCTTTCTACTCAAGATCCTCCAGCCGGAACCTCCCCGATGTTTTCCTTAGAGGGTCAGAGGAGCTGCCCCCTGGGATGGAATCCACCGTTCCCTGGCTCGCTGGCTCAGCTGCCCAGGGCTATGACCTCTCGGAGCCAGGCTCTCCGGGCCACTTTGTGCTTGCAAAGGAGGCTTTTAACTTTTTCAAATGCGTTCGCAGCCCGTGATGGTGTCTTCTCCAAAGGGCTCCATGAAATTCTCGGAGACCTGTCAAACCTGGCGAGTCCGCAAGTGCTTTGATTTACAGGACAGATGTTTGCCAGCCGACACTTGGAGGGACGGAGGGAGGCGGGGCGGGGTTACATAGGAATGGGGGTGTCAGCTCCCAAAAGGTGGCAATCTCGGCTCTAATTCCTTAACGCCCAATATGGTTCAGAGGTCGGGCTGTTAATGGGCAGGGAACAAATTGGGGATAGCCACCTGTGCTTCAGCCAAAGGGGGAGGGGACCCCCTTTACAGGTCACGGACCGGCTGCCAAAGCTGCTGTGCTCCTGGGTCTGCCACTGACCGGCTTTGTGATGCTGTTTGTCCTCTCTGAGCCTCAGTTTCCTCACCCATAAAACAGAGCCATCCTGAAGAGTAAATGAAAGCTGCCCGGAAACACCCAGCCCCGGACCTGGTACATAGCAGGTGCTGTTTTTCTTTCGCTGTGCCTCCCCACAACCCAGACAGACCATCAGAGGGCAGAGTGGTGCCCTTCCTGCGGGCTTTTTCTACATTACAGAAACTTCCGGGAAGGGTGGAATGGCAGACACCAGGCCTTAGGAACCTTTGTTCATCAGCTGCCTGGTCTCTGAGAGACAAAGGGGCCAGGGAGGACAAGGACCCTTGTACAAGGCTGCTGTGCACAGTGGCTCAGGCTTCGCACTGCACAACTACACAGTTGGTGGACAGATGGAAGGTGGTGTGACATGGCGGCCTGGGGGGCTCAACCAAAGGGTAGAGGTAGGGAAAGAACAGATTCCAGAGTGCCTGACTTCCGGCTCCAATGCTACATGACCTGACTTCTTCTTTGAGACAGGGTCTCGCTCTGTCACCCACCCAGGCTGGAATGCAGTGGTGTGATCTCCACTCACTATAGCCTTGACCTTTCAGGCTCAAGTGATCCCCCTGCCTCAGCCTCCCAAGTGGCTGAGACTATGGTTGCATGCCACCACGCCTAGCTAATTTTTGTATTTTTGGTAGAGATAGGGTTTCACCATGTTGCCCAGGCTGGTCTCAAACTCCTGGCCTCAAGCAATCCTCCTGCCTTGGTGTCCCAAAGTTCTGGGGTGAGCCATGCCTGCCCTGACTACTACTCCTTCCCCTTCTCCCTCTCCTTCTCTTTCTCCTTGAGAAAGAGAAACAGCAGGCTGGATTTTGCCCATGGGATTTTGCCAAGGGAGGCCGAGGTGGGCAGATCACTTGAGGTCAGGAGTTCGAGATCAGCCTGGGCAACATGGTGAAACCCCGTCTCTACTAAAAATACAAAAATTAGCCAGGCGTAGTGGTGCGCGCCTATTATCCCAGCTACTCGGGAGGCTGAGGCAGAAGAATCGCTTGAACCCAGGAGGCAGAGGTTGCAGCAAACCAAGATCATGCCACTGCACTCCAGCCTGGGTGGCAGAGCAAGAGACTCTGCCTCAGGAAAAACAAAACAAAACAAAACAAAAAACAGCTGGAAGTTGGGTGGGGGAGATCACCTGAGTATGTAAAAATGTCTATCTGGATAAGTAGATCACACTCTTATTTATCATAGTGAAACACTGAAACCAACCTCAATGTCCAGTCTCAGGGGACACTTTGGTACCCAAACCATGAGTGGCTATGCCAGTCGGTTGCAAGGTGTGCTTGCTGACATAGACAGATTTCCCTGGCCTTCCATAAAACCAGGCTTCAGAATATCACCTGCCATATGAGCCCAAAGCAAACATGCTCATTGTTAGCCACGTTTATGTTAAACCATAAAGAGGGAATAAAATGAAATGTGAAAGCAGACCCCCACTGCTGTCAGTAGTCCTGCTGTTAACAGATTTTTGTTGTATGTGTCTAAGAGTGTTCCATGTGGGCCAGCCACGGTGGCTCACACCTGTAATCCCAGCACTTTGGGAAGCCGAGGTGGGCGGATCACCTGAGGTCTGGCCAACATGATGAAACCCTATCTCTATTAAAAATACAAAAATTAGCTGGGCATGATAGTGGGTGCTTGTAATCCCAGCTACTCCAGAGGCCGAGGCAGGAGAATCCTTTGAACCCGGGAGGCGGAGGTTGCAGTGAGCCGAGATCTTGCCATTTCACTCCAGCCTGGGTGACAGGTCGAGACTCCATCTCAAAAAAAAGAAAAAGTGTTATCTGCACTGCACACACAGCATTTATAGGAAAACCTTTTTGTTTGACATCTGTGTAGCCACATACTAACCTTAATTTTTTTTCTTTTTTCTTTTTTTATTTTTTTGAGACAGAATTTCACTCTTGTCACCCAGGCTGGAGTGCAGTGGTGCAATGTCAGCTCACTGCAACCTCCACCTCCCAGGTTCAAGCAATTCTCCTGCCTCAGCCTCCTGAGTAGCTGGGATTACAGGCTCCCACCACCAAGTCTGGCTAATTTTTGCATCTAACTTTCCTTTTCAAAGATCTATACATATCTGCAGAGCAAAATAGTCTGCTTAAAAAACAGAGTGCAGTGGTGTCATCTCAGCTCACTGTAGCCTCGACATTTCAGGCTCAGGTGATCCCCCTGCCTCAGCCTGGGACTACAGGTGCGTGCCACCATGCCTAGCCAGGCTAGCATCATTTGGTAAAGTTGAAGGTCTACGTGCTGTATGGTTGCTGGGTGGATTCCCCTCAGGACCAAGGTGTTCCGAGCAGCCAGGTTCCAACAGCTCCAGACTAGGACATTGAAAGACTAGCTCCTTTGAAAGTAATGGCAAAAACCGCAATTACTTTTGCACCAACCTAATAGCACATTCACACTGTGGGATATGATACAGCAAGGAAAAATAAACCAAGTACAAGTTCACTCATTCATACAAATAAATCTCACAAATTCACACGAATAAATCTCACAAATATAATGAAGAGGGAGAAGGCAAGATCTACACGTAGGAAAAAGTAAAAAAGGATATTTTTTAGAAAGGAATATCTAGGCTGTAAAGATCTAAAGAAAGCAGGACAAAGTCAGAACGGTGATTCCCTTGGGGAGAGAAGGATCAGCTGGGCTCAGAAAGGGGATGGGAGCGACTTCTGTATGCTGATTGGGGTCTGTCTCTTGCAGGCCTGTTGGTTTTGTGAATTTTCACTTTAAAATTATTCACAAAATCAGCATGTGGGCCAGGTGTGGTGGCTCATGTCTATAATCCCAGCACTTTGGGAGGCCAAGGTGGTCAGATCACCAGAGGTCAGGAGTTCGAGACCAGCTTGGCCAACATGATAAAACCCTGTCTTGACTAAAAATACAAAAATTAGCTGGATGCGGTGGCGTGTGCCTGTAATCCCAGCTGCTCAGGAGGCTGACGCAGGGTAATCGCTTGAATCCAGGGGGCGGAGGTTGCAGTGAGCCGAGATCGTGCCATTGCACTCCAACCTGGGCAACAGAGCAAGACTCCGTCTCAAAACAAAACAAAACAAAATAAAAAAGCAAACAACTGCCGTGTGCTTTTTTTGCACTTTTCAGTATGCCTGAAATTTTCCAGGACAGAAGAAGGAAAAAGTATGCAAGGAGAGACCATAAAACAGTAGCCATGCTTATCTCTGGAAGGTGAGATTCCTGGCCATTTCCACTTTGATGTTAATAAAACCCATCACCATTTATGAAGGTTTGCGAAGGGCCTTTGCTTGACAGCTGTCATCTAATTTCAACCTCGTGACAATTTTGAAGAATAGCTTTTGTCCATCCCCTTTTCACACCTGAAAACCCGAAGGAAGAGACAGCGGGATTCAGGCTCCTGTCCCTCTGAAGAGCTACGCCCTTCGATGCTTTTACGTAAAGAATGACCATATATGACTGGAATGCTGTGCAGGAAGGAGGAAGCGGCTGTCGGCTGTCACAGTGGCTGGGCTTAGGGCAGATTCCAGGCCTGCCTGGCCCAAGGTGACAAATGGCGGGGCCACCACGGTTTCGGGGCCATCCAGGGGGCTGGTTCCCTTTCTCGGTGCTACAAGCAGGTTGTAAAGCACTTTAGAGGCCAATTGGCACCAGGACAAGGAATTGCACCCTTGAGGTGGTTCGTGACCCCATAAATTGCCCAGAGGTGGGAGGCAGCTGGGAGGCCCGGGAAAAGCACCAGCCAGGTCCTCGGAGGCTGCTCCTTCCCCAAGGTGCAGCATTCCATGGGGTGATGGCCCTCAGGCCCCGGGAGAGGGAGAGGAACCTGGAGGAAAAGTGGAGACAGACAAGTCCCCAGTGGAACGGGCCGGACGGCAGGCACTCCAGGACATTGTGAGTCAGGGTGGACAGGGTGCCTGCCCTGCCGGGGCCTCTCCCTGAGTGCCTGCGGAGACTCTGTAGGCCTGCAGCAAAGGGGGTTTAGGTTTCAGAGCGCACGCACATCAGAGGAACCACATCAAGAGCCTGCAGCTTCCAGGTGTGAATAAACCTATGGGGAGCACTGGCGCTGGGCGTGGGCCCTGGGAACGGTTTAGTTTCCGAAGTAACCCGATAAGCGCTGGCTAACACCTGCACTCACTACCTGGAATATACAGAAATATCCATCCCCATCCCCTTCCCGTGGGGAGCCGTGGCCTCGATTTCATGCTTGGGGTGCACCTACTTACTGTCTGCAAAGTTCCGGCTGCGTCCACCATCAGAGGGGGAAGGAACCCTGTGTTTCTGAGGGGAAACTGAGCCCAGAGAGCAAGCCTGACTCTCCGAGGCCAAGCAGAGCTGGGACCCAAGGCTCTCCAGCTCCTGCCATCCTGCCATCCCACTGCAGGCATCCGTCTTCTCTGGGCTTTTCGGCTTTCGAGGGAGCGCCACCCGGGGCTCCCGGGGACAGGGCGTGTGGCTCTCCCTGCCTCACAGGAATGTTGCAGAGGTGGAATGATACGGGCAGAATGATGTGCCCATCGTGCCATATGACTCTTAGAACAACAGGACAAAATTGCAGGTCCCCATTTAGCCTTGTGTTAGGTGTTCGTACTGGGCCAGCTCAAAGACCACACAACGGCATCCTCTACCGCTCGACGGGCTGCTCTCCGTGGCGCCGGATGGGTGCTCATGGTGGGCCTGGCTCTGAGGCATCTCCCAGACAGAGCAGTCCTGGACGCAGAACACATGCCCGACTGTTCCCAGGGGGCTGCCCAGCCTGTCTGTCCAGGCCAGGCCCAGGGATGTGGAGACCAGGGCCAGAGTTCCACCTATCCAACTGCTGCACTGCACTGGCACTGCCTGCCCATGGAGGGCGCCGCAGACGAGCAGGGCAGGTACTGGGCGGTCAGAGCCATGATGAGGGTGGCACACCCTAGGGCTGAGGACCCTGAACTGAGGGCAGCTGATGAGAGGGAGAGGTCATGGAACAGGAGCCGGGGAGCATCCTACGGCTGGAGCCGCAGGTGTAAGAAGTGGGGCTGGGAGTCGAGGAAGCCAGAGTCAAGCCTTTGAGAGAGACGGGCATCACCAGGAGGGGGAGGCTGGCAGGTGCTCTGCCCTCGCAGTATCTGCAACAGAGAAAAAGGTGCCCCTCACTCTGGGCATGTAGCTTGGCAGGCAGTGGGAGGCTGGGCATCGTCCAGGAGGGGCCCTGGTACAGCAACTTGCACAGCTGTACCAGGCTGGCCTGCCCAGGCCTGTGTGCGTGTGTGTGTGCATATGGGTGTGGGTTGCCCAGAGAAATGCCCCCATGTGTGCACACACTTACACACTCAATCTTGCACACAAGCCCAAGAGAAAGACTGCCAGAACAGTGGGACCCTGGATGTTCTCTGGGCCAGTTAAGCTCAACGACGCTTCTCTAGCCTGGTTGGCGGAGCTGGCTTGGGAACTGGGAGAGACAATGGCTCTGGAGCCCCCAGGAGCTTGGATTTACTCTTCCTCATGTGTAGAAAGAATGACACGCTCCTCGTGCCATATGACCCTCAGAACAACACTACAAAACTGCAGGTGCTATGACTGTCCAAATTTTGCAGATGAGGAGACTGAGGCTTGCAGATGTTTGCAGTTGCCCAGGTCCAGGTAGCAGGTAGGAGGTTGGAACGGCAACAGTAGCGGCTGCTGCAGGATGAGCCTCAAATCCATGAGAGGGGGTGCTGGGGTCCTCCTGGGCTGGCTTTGGTATCTGCGTGCCTTTCTGTGCCTTGGGAGCTTATGTGCAGAAAGAAAGAGTGACCAGCAGAACGCTGGCTGCAGGGGGATGTTCTGCAGGTTCCAGGCACATGAGGGGCTGTCTCCACACTGCATCTTCGGGCGTTTTCTAGTTGGCCATTTGCAGTGAGTCCCTCGGGTCTGAGTCACCAGGGGTCAGGTTTAAGAGCTGAGGGTCAGAGGTTACCAAGGCACCCATGCCAGGCCAGAGAGCTGACCTTTATTTGACCAAGTCGAAGGACCCCCAGGACCCCAAAGAGGGGCTTCAGGCCCCTGGCCGCCATCTGAAATGATGCTTGGGGGTTGATCCTAATCATCCCTAATTTAGGGGCCAAATGGTCAATTAAGGGTCTATTTGAGAGTCAGAGAAGCAGAAGGTGAACTGAGGAGACAGATGAGAGGCAGCTGATGCCTCTGCCATCGGAGCTAGGCATGGGTTCTGCTGGCCAGCCCAGGCCTCCTCCCCTGGCATTAGGGGCCTGGGCTTTGTTGTCAGCACCCCCGAGAGACCCGACGGCAACATTCCCTGAGGTCTGCTAGCAGCCAAGTGCCTGGCAACATGCCCCTTTGCCATTTCTTCAGTTAATACTCAAATAAGTTAAATATCTACCGAGTACCTCAGTAACCGGTCAAACACCAGTCTAGGTGGTGGGGACTCATCAGGGAGAGAAGTCAAGTCCCTGCCCTTGAGGAGCTGTAATTCTGGAGGAGGGGGCGGGGACTGAAAGAAAACTAAGCAGCTAAGTGTGCAATATATCAGGCGCCGCTGCCTTCCCAAGCTTAGTGACTTCACACGAAACCCTAGTATTGCTCACAATTCTATGCACAGGAACTGGGGACTCAGCAAGGTCAGCTTGTGACCGCTCTACCTGCCCGCTGGTCTCCCTCTGAGATTTCCATCCTCAGGAGGCCAGGCTGGGTCGGAGGTCCGAGGTGGCTGCCCTCCTCCATCACGGACCCCAGGGCTCTTCTACACGTGTCTCTCTCCACAGCAGGGCTACTTGAGATTGGGCTCCGGTCACAGATCTGTGGGGTCCTAGAGGCCTTGTAAGAACCCTGGCTTTTGCTCTGAGCAAGAGGGTCCCAGAGTGTAAAAGCACAAAGGTGGCTGCACTGAGTGGGGAGGGGCACAGGTGAACTCCGATGGTGGCTGGGCCCAGGGATGATCAGATTCTGCCTCCATCCTGCAGGGTGAGGGGACCGGGCCTGCTGCCGGACAGGGCTTCTGGCCTGGGAGCTGGAGGGTGAAGTGGCTGAGTCCCCAGCTGGGAGATGGGTGAAAGGAGTAGGTTTGAGTGGGAGGTCCTGGCACAGTTTGGACTTGTGGAGTTGGAGGTCCTGTGAGACATCCATGCAGCAATCTCCGGGGCAGCTGGAAGCAAGAGTCTGGAGTCCAGGGAGACAGACATTCTGGGTCACCAGAGTCAATGAATTTCAACTGAAGGGCATTGGGAAGTGTATTAGTTCATTCTCACACTGCTAATAAAGACGTCCCCGAGACTGGGTAATTTGTAAAAGAAGAAGGTTAATTGGCTCACAGTTCCGCATTGCTGGGGAGGCCTCAGGAAACTTACAGTCATAGCGGAAGGTAAAAGGCACTTCTTCACAGGGCGGCAGGAGAGAGAACGAGAGCCAAGCAGAAGGGGAAGCCCCTTATAAAACCATCAGATCTTGTGAGACTTGTTCACTACCACGAGAACAGTATGGGGGAAACCACCTCTGCGGTTCAATCATCTCCCACTGGGTCCCTCTCACAACACATGGGAATTATGGGAGCTACAATTCAAGATGAGATTTGGGTGGGGACACAGCCAAGCCATATCAGGGAGCTTGCCTGCCCGGTGAGCAGGGGTCAGACAGAGCTGCAGCCCTGCGGCCTTGGGAGGTCAGCGAATGCAAAGAGAGCAGCACGGGGAACACAGGAAGAGGTGACTGGGACCAAGAGGCACCCACACAGTGTGGAGCCCGTTGGGGGTTGAGGGGTGATCAGAGGTCCTGCAGACTGAGGACTGAGGAGCAGCTGCTGGATGTGCCAAGAGCAGGTCGGGGATCCCAGGGAGGGGCCGGCCTGGCTGTGTGGGTTCCACGGAGCTGCAGGAGAGAGGGGCAAGTGTGGAGCCTCATCCTGGAGCTGGGCACAGATGGGAGCCAGGACAGACGGGGGCCAAGCCTCTGGGCCTGGGGGCAGGAGGCAGGGGGTGAGGAGGGGCCATGCATACAGGCTGTCTTTGGAGGAGAGGAGGCATGAGGGGAAAGAATCTTCTAGAACGTTCTACAGACCAAAGGTTAAGCCACTTGTCCAAGGTCACACCACAAGAAAGGGGCCCTGTGTGGACTGGACCTCATGCCTCAAGGTCAGGGGTTAGAAAAACCTGGGCTCACCTGAGGCTGTGGAGTGAAGCCCATGGAGGCATGGCAGCTACCTCCTCCTCTCTGTGCTCTAGCCTCCAGGCCTGCCTCACCTCCGCCTGTCCTGGCCACCACAGAGATCTTGCCCAAGCACAGACCCGTGGCAAACCTGTGGCAGGGATTGGCGATCTCCAGCTAGGAATGGTTTTGGGGGGCACTGGATCTGGCCACCTGTGACTGTGCCTGGCATTGCTGGTCTCTGCCCTGGAGGCCCCTTCCCTGGGTCACTGGCCCTAACTTGGGTCCTGTCAGGGATCCCCTGAACTGAGGGGCTGTTGCCTCAAAGGTGCCCCTCCATCCTTGGGCCATGCATCCACCGTTGGCTTCTGGTTACACCCCTGCCTCCTCACAAGGCCATGGGGGCCTCAATGACTGCCCCCCACCTGGGCTGGGTGCTGGCCTGGCCCCCAGAGGCGCTTCACTAAGTGCTTGCTGGGCAGGTGAGAGCCTTGGCACATCTCCCGTGTAGAGGAGGCAGAGCGCATCTGGGTGGGAGGTCAGCCCTGCCCGCTTCCATTTGCCAAGCTGGGGCTAGGTCTCCTTGCTCCTGGTAGGACCTCTGACCTCCTTGCCATCCATGGAGGCAGAGATGGGGCAAACAGCTCTGGCGTTGGTGTTCCCCAGCATCAGCCAGGCCTGGAGGGATGGGGTAGACCCTGGCTTAGGGGTGGAAGGTTTTCGGGCGTCCACCAGGTGAGGCTACTTATACCACTCACATCCTATAGGTATGGACTGGGTAGGTCCCTTCTGCACGTGCACAGAGGCTCTGGGGCTTTGTTTTTTGTGCGTTTGTTTGTTTGTTTGTTTGTTTGTTTTTTGAGACAGGGTCTGGCTCTGTCACCCAGGCTGTAGTGCGGTGGGGCAATCACATCCAATTGCAGCCTCAACCTCCTGGGCTCATGTGATCCTCCCGTCTCAGCCTCCTGAGTAGCTGGGACTGGTCACCTTACTTGTGACATGAGCAGTGAGCCTGGGTGGGATCCTGTCTTTAGGTATCAGTGCACCTGCCTCCCAGGGCTGTGCTTAAGACTCCCTTGGGAAACATCTATCTCTACATTGAGAGGAAGACCCTCAATGCATCCATATACAACAGACAGGACCTCTCACCTAATACTTAGATGACAGCTTGACCAGGGAACACCACCACCTCCCCCAAAAAACAAAACATACACACACTTTAGTCACAGGTAAACCCAGCTCAAGAGGGGCCCCCAGTCCTGGCCACTGGATAGGGGGAAGGAGGCCTGGCTTGACCCCATCTCTGCTCTGTGATCAGCCCACTCTCCCAGGGGGTCCCCCAGCCCCTTGTCTGTTCCTTGAACTGTGAGTGGCTTTGTGGTTTGGGGGATCTTATATGTTGCTCTGTGATTGAAAGGGATTTGTTTTGGCCGAAAGTAATTTGTTTTCCAGGCTAATTCAATTATCCCCAGGGGGGCTTCCTACCTGGGGCCCCAGGCTACCCGCTATTACCATCAATTACCATAAAGACCCTCTTCAAAGGGTAGGACCCCTGAGGTTGGCCCATTAGGGCAGGGCTGAGCCCCTGAGGGCCAGCAATAAACTTTCTGATGTTAAATGATGGCTAAAGTGTCAGACACAGGTGATGGGGAGCTGGGGCCAGGGCCGCTGTGGCTTATGAGGGGTGAGATGCCTACTTATTGAAAACCGGGTCTCTGTGGGGTTTCTGCAGCCCCCGGCAGGGACACCCTGAGCCAGCCCTGGAGTAACAGGCAAGGTCCATCTACACTTTCCTATATGAGGCTCCCAAAGTGGGAAGGCCCTTGGAAACTCTCTCCCAAATCTTGTCAACAACCCAAGAGGCAGGGGGGATTTGTGCCCATTTTACAGGTAAGGAAACTGAGGCTCAGAGAGGTGAAGGGAACTGCCCAGGCCACTCAGAGAGAAGGTGGAAGATTACAGTATTGAGAGGTAGGCCCAAGTACCCCCCACTCCATCCGGAGACCCCCTAGATGTGATGGTTGTTAGGTACGTGCCCAATCTCTTCAGCCTCAGAGTGTTTGGGTCTGAGGTTGGGCTTGTGGTTACTTCCCAAAGGGAATCAACCCTATGACTCACTGGCCAGGTCTAACAGCCCCAGTACCCTGCACAAATGAGTGGGCTCCATGGGGCATCAGAAGCCAGAATGGGAGATGAATCTGTCAAGCAGTTGGGCCTCCTTTAAGCAGATATTTCAGGAGCGGCGGGATCCTGAGGGTTGTGCTGTGATCGCGCACATGTGGGCAGGACCACGGCAGGCATCTGAGTGCGAGGACTAGCTGAGACTTCACTGGCAAACAGCTGGTGTCCAACTCTGCCAGCTGGGTCCCGTCCCCTGCGGGTGCAGGGACATCAGCCTGGTGACACCCTCTGTGTTTTCTCCCAGCTCTTCCCAAGGGAGTCAGTGGATCTCTGGAAACATTCTGTGGGGGCCTAAAGCCTTGACCCCAGGGGCCAGTGAACCATATAAACATTAAAAATCCTAGGAAAGGAAAGGAAGAAGGAAAGAAAAGGAGAGAAAAAGGAAGAGAGAGAAAAGGAAAGAAAGGAGAGGGAAAGAGAGAAAGAAAATAAAGAAGAGAGAAAGGAAAGAAAGAAAAGATAGAAAAAAGAAGGAAGAAAAAAGGAAGGAAGGAGAGAAGACAGAAAGAAAGAAAGAAGAAAGAAGAAAGAAAGAAAGAAAGAAAAGAAAAGAAAGAAAGAAAGAAAGAAAGAAAGAGAAAGAAAGAAAGAAAGAAAGGCCTCTTTCTCCCCACCCCCTGCTACCAGAGTCCATCTTCCACTACAGCAGTGAATGTTTGGTTAGAGCCAAGAGAGGAAGAATAAGGACTTTCATAGACACTCTGGTGGCTGGAAATGCAGTGAAGGAATGCAGGAGACAGGATGACCTTTTACAGAAAAAATTCTCCTTTCTCAGCCCGCCCAAGGCTCTGCTGGCTTTTCCTGAGGCTTTCCCAGGGATTCCCCGTGAACCACTTCCTTGTGCCCCTGTTGGAATATCTGGGAGGAAAAAACCTGTCTGGGGACCCCTCGGCTGGGGTTTGTGCCAGGGAGGCTCTCAGGTCTTCCTTGAAGATGAAATGTGTCAGCATCCAGCATCAGTGTCCTGCTCAGACTGTGGATTTCCTCCTGGCAGGTCGAGACCTAGCTCTGCTGCCCACCCACCTCACCCCACCAAAAGGAGAGTTCACTGTGGGGGTAGTGTAGATGGAGAATGAGCAAGTTGGCCATGGGATGGGGAGGGGCTACATATAGTTAGTGATCGTAGCTGGGGCAGGATGAGGATCATTGTTTGCTTTGATTTTATGACCAAACTTTTGGGGTATTTTATAAGATGGCTAATGTTTTCCATAATCTCTTATTACATGGTAGGTCACTCCAAAACTTAAGGGATGAAAACATCCACCATTTTTTTTTTTTTTTCTCATAATTCTACAGTTTGGGCAGGGCTCAGCAGGGATGGCTCATCTTAGATCCATGTAGTGGGCTGGGTCACTCCCATGGGTACATTCAGCTGGGAGCTTGGTTGCAACTGAAAGTTCCAAGATGGCTTCATCCACATGCCAGGTGCCTCGGCTGGGCTGGCTGGACAGGCTGGGGGCTGGCTGGGCATTCTCATTCTCATTATTTCTCTCTCTCTCTCTCTCTCTCTCTCTCTCTCTCTCTCCTCCTGCATGGTCTTTTGCTACATAGTCTTTTCAGCAGGGTAGCTGGACCTTTTTACCTGATGGTTCAGGTCTGCAAGAGAGAGATAGTAGAAGCTGGCACAGGTGAAGGTGTACCCTCCTCCCCAGAAACAACTCCTAGGTATATACACCGTAGAAAAATGTGTGTGCTGGAGCCAGTGTTGTTGGGAATGGCAGCAGCAACAACAATAACAAGGAAAGATCTGAATGTCCCCGACAGGAGAATGGTCACATGGTTTATACTATAGTCATGTGGTGGATTGCTAAGCAGCAGTGAAAAATGAATTTCTAGGCTGGGAGTGGTGACTCACACCTGTAATCCCAGCACTTCAGGAGGCCAAGGCAAGTGGATCACTTGAGGTCAGGAGTTTCAGACCGGACTGGGCAACATGGTGAAGCCCCCGTCTCTACTAAAAAACACAAAAATTAGCTGGATGTGGTGGTGCAACCTATAGTCCCAACTACTCGGGAGGCTGAGGCAGGAGAATCACTTGAACCCAAGAGGTGGAGGTTGCAGTGAGTAGAGATTGTGCCACTGCACTCCAGCCTGGGTGACAGAGCAAGACTCTGTCTCAAAAAAAGAAAAAGAAAAAGAAAAAGAAAAAAGAGTTTTTAGCCATTGGCAGGGATGGATCTTCCACACAAGATGTGAAGTGAAAAAAGCAAGTCTCCAAATGCAGAAGAACAGTTACCTCTGGGGAGAGAGGGCACGTTGGGCACCAAACTGTTGGTGATACTGTATTCATGAAGCTCAGTGGTGGGTTTACATGTGTTTGCTTTGTTGGTGTTTTTTACACATTCTACATGCGTGACATGTGCAATTTTTTTTCAGATCCCACTCAGGAAAGAATACACCAAACACATTCACATTTATCACATTTATTTTCTTTCTTTCTTTTTTGTTTGTAAAAGCAAATGACAAAGACTCTGTTTACCAGCTTTCCTTTTTTTTTTTTTTTTTGAGATGAAGTCTTACTCTGTCGCCCAGGCTGGAGTGCAGTGGCACGATCTCGGCTCACTGCAAGCTCCGCCTACCAGGTTCACGCCTTTCTCCTGCCTCAGCCTCCCGAGTAGCTGGAACTACAGGTGCCCGCCACCATGCCCAGGTAATTTTTTGTACTTTTAGTAGAGACAGGGTTTCACTGTGTTAGCCAAGATGGTTTTGATCTCCTGACCTCATGATCTGCCTACCTCGACCTCCCAAAGTTCTGGGATTACAGGCGTGAGCCACCGTGCCCATAAAGCCACCAGCTTTACTTTTTTAAACCTAAGCTTAATATTACATATTTAAATATTTAAACAATTGTCAAAGCGTACTAAGTTGCCAGCATTCATGCACAACTAGAAAACATCCTTTAATTTAAACCAGAAATGTATTACCATTAATGCATCAATATTTTTCACTACTAAATACCAAAAAAAAAAATTGAAATGATTTCTCTAGAAGATTCGTCCTGGCAGTGTTAACTTCACAGCAGGCTGACACTATGTGACTCACATTTCAGATGCTGTGGAAAAGCAGATCCATGCTGGTGTTAGTGTTAGTGTTAGTTGTCCTACACTGAAGAGTCAAGGCTCACCTTGCAGTACGTTTGGTAAAAAAGCAAAGAGCATGCAGAGATTTATACCAATTAAAAAAAAAAAGGGCTGGGCACGGCGGCTCACGTCTGTAATCCCAGCACTTTGGAAGGCTGAGGCGGGTGGATCACCTGAGGTCAGGAGTTCAAGACCACCCTGGCCAACACTGTGAAACCCTGTCTCTACTAAAAATATAACAATTAGCCAGGTGTGGTGGCACACACCTGTAACCCCAGTGACTCCAGAGGCTGAGGCAGGAGAATCACTTGAACCTGGGAGGCAGAGGTTGCAGTGAGCGGGGATCGTGCCTTTGCACTCCAGCCTGGGTGACAGAGTGAGACTCCATCTCAAAAAAAAAAAAAAAAAAAAAAGGACAATCAAAAAACAAAATCAAAAACAAACAAAAAAACCACAAAAAAAACAATGGTCCTATTATGTGGTCCCAACAATCAACTCAAAAGTCCATGACAAATAGAGGCTCCAGTGAGTTGTTTATAAATACTTTAGATTAGGTACAATTATACTGAAAGTCGAGTTCATTTGAAATCTTCAAAAAAAAAAAAAAAGTTCCTGTTAATCCTCAAATGGTGCTTGTTTTAGTTTAACATTTCTGTTAAGGCCGGGTGCGGTGGCTCAAGCCTGTAATCCCTGCACTTTGGGAGGCCGAAACGGGCGGATCACGAGGTCAGGAGATTGAGACCATCCTGGCCAACATGGTGAAACCCTGTCTCTACTAAAAAATACAAAAAACTAGCCGGGCGTGGTGGCGGGTGCCTGTAGTCCCGGCTACTCGGGAGGCTGAGGCAGGAGAATGGCGTAAACCCAGGAGGTGGAGCTTGCAGTGAGCTGAGATCTGGCCACTGCACTCCAGCCTGGGCGACAGAGCGAGACTCCGTCTGAAAAAAAAAGAAAAAAAGAAAAAACCATTTCTGTTAAAAGCTTGCGTTGAATTACTTGCAGCAGCTGCTCCTTACCATGGATTGCTAAGGACTTTAACTGGCTGTCTTCTTCAACTTCTACTCTTTCTTTGACCATTCTCAACAATTCTCTTTGTAGTCATTTTTCTGCCATTAACCATTTTAGCAGAAGTTGATATTGATTTGAAGTTGCCCATCCCACTACCACCAAATGATGTGGAAGAGAATGAAGTGAGGCCCCCATGACCCAGGGACCTAAATGAAGTAAATACTGCGTGAAAAGAAGAAAATCCACTTCCAAAAGATGGAAATCCACTGGACGTGTAGAAAAATGACCCCATTCCTTGGCTTCTGCTTCCTCGGGGATGCCTTTGATTCCCAAAAATGTCCTCAAAAAGGTCTTCAAAGAAGTCAGATGAGAATGGGTCCCTTCCACCAAAAAAATTCCCTGAAGATGTCATCTCTGGGTTACAAAATGTGAAGCCAAACTCAAACGGACTGTCAAAATGACGTCCACCTCTTCCTCCACCAATTCATCCTTCTTTGCCATATTCGTCATAGATGTCCCATTTCTTAGCATCTGACAGCACCTCATACGCCTCCACTACTTGTTTGAATTTTCTCTCTGCTTATTCTTTATTATCAGGATTTCTATGTGGGTGTCACTTCAGTGCCAGTTTCCAATATGCCTTTTTACTTTCCTTGGGTGGGGCGTGTCTCTACAAGCCTAAAACTTCATAGTAATCCACCATGTTTTAAGTGATTGTTGGAATACGTCTGAGATCAGAGGCAGCTGGTGACAGGATTCAGGGGGAGGCAAGGTGGTGGCCTGGATCTTCTGTCAGTTCCAGCACTGCTGTGCTTGCAATGTTTTGTATGTGTGGAAATGTCAGATTCTGTCACACATGAACAGATTCCAGTTGTGCTGGCACACACATCTCCCTGCACACACTTTCACATACAGGTTTGCACATGATGCACTCACATGTGAACACTCATACAACACACTCAGGGAGCTGCTGTAGGGTCCTGGTGGGCGTCCGGGACACTGCCCCCTCCAGAACTCAGCCCTGCCCATTGGCCCCTGAGGTGTCTCTGGGGCTCTAATCTTTAGGCTGGGCTCCCATAAGAAGATGTGAGGCTCTGGGTGGGCTGCTGACATGGGCTCTGGGTTGGAAGTCTTTGTGGCTCAATGTTGGCCCTTAGTGCTCACATGAAGGAGCCCTGGTGAGACATGAAGAGGCCTTAGACAAATGAAATTACAGGGGAGCTGCTGGGCATGTGGCCAGATCAGGCTCCCAGCTCCCAGGCAGCTGGCCCCAGAGGCAAGTCTAGACAGCAAAGCCACTTGTTAGGTAGGCTTCTGCCTGGCAGCATTCCCAAGAACACCTTGCCCTCTGAGACGCAGTGGTAGCCAGCCCCCCAATGGCCTCCAATGGGCTACTCTCTAGTGTCAATGCCCGTGTAGAGTTCCCTCCCTCATTGTTTCAGGGTTGCTCTCTAGGATCAGTAGAATGTGGTGGAAGTGGCGGAGTATGATGCCCAAGACATTACCACTTGCACCTTGCTCTTTCTTGGATCACATGCTCTGGGGGAAGCCAGCTGCCATGTTGGGAGGACACCCAAGCAGCCCTATGGAAAGTCCAAGTGGTGAGGAACTGAGGCCTCCTGCCCACAGACATGTGAGTGAGGCACCTTGAAAGTGGATGCTCCAGCCCCAGTCAAGCCATCAGATGAGACTACAGCCCTAGCTGACATCTTGATTTCAACATCATGAGAGATCTTGAGCCAAAAATATCCAGTTAAGCTGCTCCCACATACCTGATGCAGAGCTATAATGCTATGTGAGATAATAAAGGTCCATTGTTGTTTTCAGCCTCTAAATGTTGGGGAAATGTACTATGTAACAGTAGATAACTAATATAGGCCAGGTGCAGTGGCTCATGCCTGTAATCTCAGAACTTTGGGAGGCCAAGGCAGATGGATCACCTGAGATCAGGAGTTCGAGACCAACCTGGCCAATATGGCAAAACCCCATCTTTACTAAAAATACAAAAATTAGCCAGGCGTGGTGGCACATGCTTGTAATCTCAGCGACTCAGGAGGCTGAGGCAGGAGAATCACTTGAACTTGGGAGGAAAAGTTTGCAGTGCACTGAGATTGCACCATTGCACTCCAACCTGGGTGACTGAGTGAGACTCCATCTCAAAAAAAATAAACAAACTAATATAGACACCCTCCCCGTTTACTGAACACTTATGTGTGAATGCTTTACATCCTGACCTAGTCTTATCATCACAGAATTCTTGCAGGTGGATAAAATGGTCCCCATTTCATAAAGAGACAGAGGTTCACAGAGGATCAGTGACTTGTCAAAGTCTACAGCTAGGAATGGGCTCAGAGCCACATTCCAAACCAAGGTCCGTCTTTCCCTTATGCATCGCTTCTTCCTTTTTCAATTGCTTTGGAGACAGAGGGAGCTGCTGCTCATCTACAGAGGTCACTGTGGGCCTAAGTGTCTGGTGAGACATTTCAGTGGCTCAGAGAATTCTTTTTTTTTTTTTTTTTTGAGATGGAGTTTTGCTCTTGTCGCCCAGGCTGGAGTGCAGTGGCTCACTTGACCTCCACCTCCTGGGTTCAAGCCATCCTCCTGCCTCAGCCTCCTGAGTAGCTGGGATTACAGGTGTATGTCACCATACCCAGATAATTTTTGTCATTTTTAGTAGAGACTGGGTTTCACCATGTTGGCCAGGCTGGTCTTGAACTCCTGACCTCAGGTGATCTGCCCACCTCGGCCTCCCAAAGTGCTGAGATTACAGGCATGAGGCACCGTGTACTGGTCACAGAGAATTCTTTAGAGTAACAACTACAAGAACAATGACTTGTATTTGTTATTAATCTCCCAAGGCTGCTATAATAAACACCTGCAAACTTGATAGCTTGCAATATCAGAAATGTATTGTCTCACAGTTCTAGAGGCCAGAAATTTCAAAATCAGGGAGTCAGCATGGCCCTGCTCCCTCTGAAGACTCTAGGGAAGGACGCTTGCTGCCCTTTCCACCTTCTGGTGGCTCCAGACATTCCTTGGCTTGTGGCTGCATCACTCCAGCCTCAGCCTCCAGCTTCACAGGGCCTCCTGAATATCTGTATCTTCCCCTTGTCTGTCTTTCTGTGTCTCTCTCTCTTTTTTTTTTCTGAGATGGAGTTTCACTCTTGTTGCCCAGACTGAAGTACAATGGCTTGATCTTGGCTCACTGCAGCTTCTGCCTCCTGGGTTCAAGTGCTTCTCCTGCCTCAGTTTCCCGAGTAGCTGGGATTACAGGTGCGTGCCACCACACCCCGCTAATTTTTTGTCTTTTTAGTAGAGATGGGGTTTCACCATATTAGCCAGGCTAGTCTCAAACTCCTGACCTCAGATGATCCACGCATCTTGGCCTCCCAAAGTGCTGGGACTACAGGCGTGAGCACTGCGCCCAGCCGTCTCTCATAAGAATACCATTCACTGAATTTAGGGCCCATCCTAGTCTGCAATGATCTCATCTGGATTCTTACCTTAATTACATCTGTAGAGATCCTTCTCCCAAATAAGTTCACCTTGCGAGGTTCCAGGTAGACATACATTTTGGGGGGACACAATTCAGCTCAGTACATATTTCTTCAGAGTATTGTCATTTAGAAAACGCCTATGCTTCAGAGCAAACTGGAGAGGTAGGTTCTGTTTTTATTCTCCATAGCCGATTGCAAAACGGGGACTCAGCAAGGTGAGGGTACCTGCCCAAGGTCTCAGAGCAAAGCAAACAGCCGAAGTGGGGTTCACATACGGAAAGTGGGACACCACGGCCCAGGAAGTGGGACCAGGCAACCTAGGCCCTCAAAGTCGTGGCTTCTGACTCCCGGTCCAGCGCTCAGTTGGATGGAGTCCTAGCCTTCCCTAGAGCAGGCGTGGCAAGAACCACAGGTGGCTGCCCCGCGGGCCTCTCCAGGTGGGCTCCGAGGCCATCAGAACGTGGTAATGATTGGGGAGTTCTCCTTGCTGTGTTCCCTGATGGTCCATTAAAGGCAAGTTTGGGCCCAATGATTACAGGGAAAGTTCAACTGGCTTCCCCTTTGAAATACACAAAGGCTGTGCAGGTAATGGGCTTGAGCCCCGGCGTTTGAAGTGGCAGTCCTTCCAGGGAACATCTGGAGGGCTGTGCCACTGCACTACAAACGCTCGCAGCACGGCTGGCCCTCAGAGGCTGCTTGGGCCAAACGTCGGGGCACGTTCTGCTTTTTTCTTTGGTTTTGATGCGTCCCAAATTCTAGGATGCTCCCTTGTGTCTTTCTTTGGTGATGGGTAGGTGGCGGGGCGGTCTTTCTTTTTATTTTTCTCAGAGCTGAACTTCAGAGAATATTAACACCAAAGAACCAGTGTGGCCTCATTAAATCAGGATTAGAGACGAGCCAAGTGATTACTGCAGATTCTCACAACAGTTTAAAAAAAAAAATGTGCAGTTCAGAGCAGAGAGCCAGCCTGCTCAGAGCCCTGTTGCATGAGTGCTGGGGTCCTGCAAGCTCCCCTGTTTCTGGTCGCCCCATGCACTCAACACGATGCTTATCAAGCACCTACCATGTGCCAGGGGATGGTAGCCACACAGCAACCACAAAACACTTGGTCCCTTCTCCGGGGCCACAGCATGTGGGTGAGGAATAATGATCAGCGAGAGAACCAATGCACGAGATGGTTTTGGATGGTAATACATGCTTGGAAGAAAATCAAATAAGCGGCCGGGTACAGTGGCTCGCACCTGTAACCCCAGCACTTTGGGAGCCCGAGGCGGACGGATCATTTAAGGTCAGGAGTTTGAAACCAGCCTGGCCAATATGGTGAAACCCTGTCTCTACTAAAAATACAAAAAAAAAAAAAAAAAATTAGTTGGGCATGGTGGCAGGTGCCTATAATCCCAGCTACTCAGGAGGCTGAGGGAGAATTGCTTGAACCCGGGCGGTGGCAGTGAGCCGAGATCTCACCACTGCACTCAGGCCTGGTGATAGAGCAAGACCCTGTCTGGAAAAAAAAAAAAATGGCTCTCACATGTCGCTGTGCAGTGGCAAAAAATCAGCTACAGTCCCTCAGCCACCACCTGGAGGGCCTGTGGACCCTCCTTCTTTCATTCCCCATTCCCCGCCCTAGCCCTTCCCGGCCCTCCACATCAGTGATTCACAAAGGCCACCATTCTGGCATGACCAGGGCTTGCTCGGGAAGAGGCTGCACAGCAGAGGGCCCTCCCTGGCCCAGCCTTCCCTCCCCCACAGTGCACGGGCCAGTGCCGCCTGCTGGCGCCCTGACCCCACAAGGACAAGTCTTCCCTGAGCTGCCCCGCCAACTCTGGGGGCAACCTCCAGATGTGCCAGGGCCAGCCAGGATCCCCAGAGGCTGAAACGAGGTCCCAGAGAGGGAAGGATGTGTCAGTGGCCCCCCCCCCCGGGGTGGTCCATGATACCTCAAGGTGCCAATCACCCACACAAGGTCCAGCAGGCACTGAAGCAAGCCCCTGCCTGGGTGGGCACGGAACAGGCTTTCTGGAGAGCAATTTGGCAGTACAAGGCAGTGCAAAGCAAAACAAGCAAAGCACGGATCCCATCCCTACCCACCACTCACCCTTCAGGCCTGGAGCCTGAGAGAGTGACCATGGACATGCAGTGCGTGCTCACACAGAGGGGGATGTGGAACGGAGGTTCCTCAAAAACTCGAACAGGGCCGGGCGTGGTGGCTCAAGCCTGTAATCCCAGCACTTTGGGAGACAAGAGTCATTTTAGCAGGCATTCCCCCAGGGCAGGGGGCAAAGAGATGAAGGAGGGCAGTTAAGACTATTTCAGACAGAGGGCATGGGGTTGTTTCTGTGCAGAAAGATGACAGAGGAAGTCAGGGGTCAAGGAACAGCCCTAGTGCCTGAGGTTGGTGGGCTCCATGGATGTGACATCTGAGGACGCCAGAGGTGAGGGGATAGGCACACCCAGAGTCCCCTGCCGGGATCCTGAGCACCCATGAACCATGGCTATGGAGGCCAGAGGCCACCAGGGGTGTGGTGGGCAGGGAGCCTCCCCAGGCTGGACCTCCAGGCACAGACGAACAGAGGAGAGGACATCTAGGCTGGAGGAGATCGGGAGGAGGCGCAGAGGTGGCCTGTGTGAGGACAGCGAGGGCCAGGCTGGCTGGGGCCATGCATTGGAGCCTGGAATGCTGGTCTAAGGCTTCCATCGGCAGCTGTTGCAGAGGGTTCTGATCCATCTCTGTGCCCCACGCAGATGGGCCTGCTGAGGGAGGCCAGAGTGCTGGGGTGCTGCCTAGTGAGGGACAGGGAGGGACAGGAGCCGGTGGTGAGGAGCCTGCTGCTGAGAGATGCCTCTCGGGGCCCGACATTGCTGGGGTCTAGTCTCGGTGGCCTCTGTGCTTGGGGCCAAATGCCCTTGACCACCTCTTTCCTTCTCTTTTATGGGTCTCCAGTCCTGCCTGGGACGGAGAGGGTTACTGGAGATAGCGCTTTGTACTTCAATAGGCGCTTTCATCTGCAGCCCTTGGAGGGCTTTGCAAACATGGCTTAATAAAGGGCCCCAGCACCCCAGCCTCCTAAGCAGCGTTTTGAGCTGGATGCACGCAGAACAGAGGGATTCAGTGAATTGTCCAGGATTGCACAGCAGAGCTGGGTGGATTCCCCTACCGTGCCCTGAGGCTCAGGGCTGCGTTGGGCTGTGCCTGCCACCTTCCCTCTCTGCTTGCTGGGTCTTGTCTTTTGGGAGCCCCCGAGCTCTCAGCTGACGGCCTTTGGCCCCTGGAACTCCATGCGGCCCCTTGCTTGCCAGCTGCCAGCCCACGGTCAAGGCGTGTCTCTGATGTCGACGGCCGGCTGAGGAGGGGACCTTTCGGGAAGGGGTGGCCGTAGGCGAGGGTTGATCACTGGGCCTGGAATCTGCTCCCACAGGGCCTATGGGGCCTCATGGGGTTGCTGCTGGCTTCAGCCTCTGGGCGCTGGGCTGGCAGGGGTGAGGGGGCTGAGCAGAGATGCCTGCGTGTGGGGCGGGGCGAGCCTGGCCCCCGTCCTGCTGGGAAATTCCTGACGTTCTTTCTTTGGGTCTGTGAGCTCATGAGCAAGTATGGCGGGTGCATTTTATAATCCGGAAAATAAATCATTCATTGAAATGGAGACAAACAAACGCATTTCCAGTCCAAAGTGTCAGGGGTCATCCAAGTCAGGGGCAGGGAGGCAGCCTGGCTGTCCCCGTGAGCTGAGACAGCACGATGTATGCAGTCCTGGCTCACCCGCCACCTCTTCTCTCCACCCCCAGTTCCCCTGGCATTCCAGGCACCCACCTCGCTCCCCTCGTGATGACAGGAGTCTTCGGGTGGTCTCTGCTCCTTGTTCCACGGTGATCTGTTCTCAGTCTCACAGTCAGAAGATCTTTTTACAGCCCAAGTCTCATCAGACTCCTGGTCGGCTTAAATTCTCCCAATGGCAGCCAGGCGTGGTGGCTCACGCCTGTAATCCCAGTACTTTGGGAAGCCGAGGCGGGTGGATCACGAGGTCAGGAGTTCGAGACCAGCCTGACCAATATGGTGAAACTCCATTTCTACTCAAAATACAAAAATTAGCCAGGCATGGTGGTGTGCACCTGTAATCTCAGCTACTTGGAAGCCTGAGGCAGGAGAATTGCTTGAACCTGGGAGGCGGAAGTTATAGTGAGCCGAGATCATGCCACTTCACTCCAGCCTGGGTGACAGAGCGAGACTCTGTCTTAAAAAAAATAAAAAAATAATTTTAAAAAAATCACCCAGTGGCTCCCATTTCACTCCGAGCAAAGCTCAAGCCTTGCCATGGCCCCCTAGGCCTTTGCTTCTGCAGCTCTCTGTCTGCCCTTCGTCCACTGCTGCAGCTGCTCTGGCCTCCTCCCTCTTCCAGTCCAATCTCCTGGCCTTTGTCCCCGCTCCGTCCTCTACCTGAGGCACCCTCGCTGGATCACTTGCAGGCTCCCCTCTCATCGACGCCCAAGGGACCCTTTTTCTTTAGCAAGGCTTTTCCCGACCCCCGGAATTAAAGTTGCAGCCCCTCCCATCCCGCCGCCTCCCCGGCCTTCCCTGCAGCCCTCCCTTTCTTTCTTCTCCATTCTGCCTCTCACCACCTCCTGAGACACTGTGTCATTTTCTTACTTATTTTACTTGTCTTCTGCCCCCCACCTAAGCATAAATGCCATTGGAGTAGGATGTTTGTTCATTCACTACAACAGCGCCCCGCCTATCGTAGGCAGCAAGAAGTCCTTGCTCAACCCTGCACACCCCGTGGACCCCTCCCGGCAAGAGCGGAGTGGGCACCTGGAGGCCTGAGAGGTCCTCAGTGTGTTAAATTTCCAGAGTCGGCCTTGGGACTGTGCCGAGAATCCTAAACTGGAGAGGTAGGTCCCCAGGGATGAAAGGGGAAGGTCAGGGGCAGAGCCCAAACTCCTCAGGGCAAGGAGGTGACTGACTGGCCTGCTCACCTCCCACTGGGGTTTGGAGGGTGGCAGTTCAGCCAGACAGAGTATTAGACTCCAGAAGAAGGCAAGAGGGAAGAGGGCAGACAGCTAGAGCTTTCAGGCAAAGGTCTCCTGCAGCTGAGCCTGAAGGTCCTGGAGGTGAGAGGGAGGCGCACCAGAGGGGCGCTGCTTGGGGCACCGCCGGCTGTACCCCAGCATGGGCGCCTGTGATCCTAGGGGACCCGCAGCACCCCCACCCCAGAAGCACAAATTTCTCCCATGCTGCAGTTTGCTGTGAAACTACCTATGCATGACCCCGGGTCAGGACCATGCAAAAGCGTGATTCCAATTGCTCCACCTAAAGCCTGGGCCAGGCCTCGATCCTTCCTGCCCCTGGTCTTAAGAGTCACAGTCCTGGCCAGGTGCCTGTAATCCCAGCTACGGGGGAGGCTGAGGCAGGAGAATCGCTTGAACCCGGGAGGTGGAGATTGCAGTGAGCTGAGATGGTGCCACCGCACTCCAGCCTGGGCAGCAAGAGTGAAACTCCATCCCCCCGCGCCAACCGCCGACACACACACACAGAGTCATAGTCCCTCTGTCAAACCTACCCTGGAAAAAGGGGTGTGGAAGAGTCCCCAAAGCTCCAGAAAGAAGAGCTACATGTTGGGGTTGCCAGACTTAGCAAGCAAAATGGAACACCCAGTTCAACGTGAACTTCAGACGAACACTGAATAAGCTGTTAGTATAAGCATGTCCCTGGCAGTTGTTGGAGCTGTTGGGTTATACTAAGAAGTTGTCTTTTCTCTCAAATTCAGACTTAGCTGGGCATCCCGGATCTTATCTGACAGCCTGGGGGAGACGACACTTGAGCCTCTAGGAATCCCCATGTGAGTCCCCAGAGAGGACTGGCCACAACCAGAGTGTCCAGCAGAGAATCCGGCCATGCTCTGTCTCCTGCATCCAGCCCCTTTGGCCCTGAGAGTGAGCGCCCCCTCACTGAGAGTATTCAAGGAAAGAGGAGAAGGATTCCTGCGCTGAGGAGGATTCCTGCGCTGGGCAGAAGGTAGAGTTTCTGGAATCCTAAGATTTTCAGAACGAGAAATGAACAGTAGGAGTTTCAGTTCACAGAGAAGGAAGCTGAGGCCCGGGGAGGTGGGCTGACTTTCTGAAAGTCCCCCTTGGAGTCAGCAGCTAAGCTGGGGCTGAATCCAGGCATCCCAACCCCTGCTGTCTTGCACATGACCGACTGCCGGAGCGAGTGTGGCCCCAGAACTAGTGTGACCTGTACGAAAGGCCCATCATCCTCAGCCCCACGCCCAGCAGAATCAGACTGGGATGCTCTGGCCAGTCTCCCAGCCCTGCACCTCTTCTGGCCTTGGCTCCTGGCCCGGAACAGGACAGGCGCACAGCCCTGCCCACACCTTGATTTTGGACTTCAGGCCCCTCTGCCACTCCCTCTGATCCTTGTTTGTCAAAGCTCCAGCCCCTGGGGACCCCAGAGGCCCCTGTGTTTTGCACATGAATAGGTGGGGATTTCCTGAGACCATCTTGCCATGAAAATGCACATTTCTCACCAAAAGGCTCCAAATCTGGGCACCACAGACTCTAGCAAACAGCCAGGCTGACTGTGCCCCAGGTGTGAAGGTGGCTGGACCCTCCCAGGGGCTGCCTGGATCCCAGCCAGCTGGAAGAAGCCACACAGGTGCCTGCAGGGAACCAGCACCCTGAGGTTGCCAAACAAACTCGTGGCCCTCTCAGCAGACAGGAGGAGGCGTGGAGTTTGGAACCACCTCTCCAGACTCCAGCTGCCTGGCAGAGATCTTCAGGGATGGGGTGAACCTAGAAACCAACCACCTCTCTGTGTGTGCTCATTCATTCACTCGACAAACATTCATCCAGGTCCTGCTGCATGCTGGGTGCCCTTATAGACACGGGACACAGCCGTGATAGGGACAGTGAGACAGGCAAGGGCTTGCTGTCGTGGGGCTCGGAGTCCAGGAGGAGACACTCAGTCGACAGGAACTCGATGGTCTGGGCTGCTCACGCAGGCTAGGGCGGCGCAGAGGCCAGGGCTGTGAGAGGGAGCGTCTGGGAGGCTGTAGCTGTCGCTGGGGTTAGGGAGGATGCCTTCCGGGTGTGGGGGAGCCCGCCTGTGAAGATCTGGGCATAAACCCTCCAGGTGGATGTGCAGGTGAAAGGCCCTGGGGCTGGATGGGTTGCAGGAAGAAGGAAGCTTGTACCTCCAGGACTGGGGAGAGAGTGGGAGGTGGCCCCGGCCTGTGGGCTGCTGAGGAGGGCGGCTGGTCTTGCTCCCACCCTCTTAGGACTGGCTTTTAAGGACCTGCCTTCCTCTAGGTTATGTCACTTCTCTAATCACCCACAGCCCAGGTCGGGCCGGCTCCTCTGTCCTCACAGGGCCTGGGCCCTGGCCTTGCAGGGGGTTCAGCCAGGCCAGCCTCTCCCTCTTGCCTCCAGAGCCCAGGAGAGAGGACCCCGCCCAGCAAGGCTGGGTGACATGGGGACAGGCTCGTTCCTCCTCAGCTACAGGAGGTAGAATGGTGTCCCCCCGCAAAAGATATGTCCACTTCTTAACCCCTGTGGCCTGTGAGTGTGATCTCACTGGGAAATAGGGTCTTAGCAGATGGAATTAAGCTTAGAATCTGGAGATGAGGTCCTCCTGGGTTTCAGGTGGGACGTAAGTTGAATGTAGGCACTCTTCTCAAAGCAGAGGGGGGAAATGGAAGCAGAGAAGCCCACGTGAAGACGGCAGTAGACACGGGAACAATGCAGCCCTAGTCCAGGAGTGCTGGGAGACCCCAGGAGCTGGAAGAGGCAGGAGGATCCTCCCGCAGAGCCTTCGGAGGGTGCACAGCCCTGCCCTAGACTTGATTTTGAACTTCTGGTTTCTAGAACTGTGAGGAAACAGATTTTTGATGTTTTTTTGGTTTGTTTGTTTTTTTTTGTGATGGAGTCTCACTGTCACCTGGGCTGGAATGTAATGGCGCAATCTCGGCTCACTGCAACCTCCGCCTCCCAGGTTCAAGTGATTCTCCTGCCTCAGCCTCCCAAGTAGCTGGGATTACAAGCATGCACCACCACGCCCAGCTAATTTTTTGTATTTTTAGTAGAGATGGGGTTTCACTATGTTGGACAGGCTGGTTTTGAACTCCTGACCTCATGATCCGCCTGCCTCGGCCTCCCAAAGTGCTGGGATTACAGGCATGAGCCACCACGCCTGGCTAATTTTTTGTGTTTTTAGTAGAGATAGGGTTTCACTATGTTGGACAGGCTGGTCTCGAACTCCTGACCTCATGATCTGCCTGCCTCGGCCTCCCAAAATGCTGGGATTACAGGCATGTGCCACTGTGCCCTGCCAGATTTTTGATGTTTTAAGCCACCAAGTTTGTGATGTTTGCTAAGGCAGTCCTGGGAAACCCCTGCACTGCCCTTTGACTCCTCTGTGACTCGGTCAGTGGTGATGAGGCCCAAGCACCTCCAGACCTACTCACCTTTCCAGTCTGGGCCGTCTCTTGAGCCTGTCACCAGGGAGAAGGAGCCTGAGGAGGGTCTAGTGTTAAAGAGATTTGGGAGACCAGGCGCGGTGGCTCACGCCTGTAATCCCAGCACTTTGGGAGGCCAAGGTGGGCGGATCACTTGAGGTCAGGAGTTTGAGACCAGCCTGGCCAACATGGTGAAACTCTGTCTCTACAAAAAAATACAAAAATTAGCCGGGCGCTATGGTGTGCACCTGTAATCCCAGCTACTCGGGAGGCTGAGGCAGGAGAATTGCTTGAACCTGGGAGGCGGAGGTTGCAGTGAGTGGAGATCATGCCACTGCACTCCAGCCTGGGCGACAGAGCAAGACTTCATCTCAAAAAAAAAGAGAGAGAGAGAGAGATCTGGGGCTTGAATGTGGCCCCTGCATCTACCCTGAGGAAGAAATTGGGCAGGTAACTTAAATTACCTCTAACCTGACTTTCCTCCCCTGTGAAATGAGGTGGCCGCCTCATGGGGTCTTCAAGGCGTCTCAAGAAGGCCCCAAAGGCAGAATTTCAGCAGCAGCACAGATGGAGTCCCGGTCCCAGCCCATTCTCTGCCCAGACCCCAGGCTGGGCTCCAGCCACCCCAGGCAGCTCCCCTCCCCAGGTAATTGGGGGCTATTGAAGTCCATTAACATACTCTGGCGACAATCCTAACCCTAATCACATTAGCTCTGAAGTACAAATCAGGACCTGGCCCTGGAGCTGGTTTCAAAGATCAGGGGGCTCACGGGTTCTGGGGCTTTCCTCAGCCTCTGTTTGCTCCTCTCTTGAAATCCACAACCTCCTGGGCTGGTGTCAAAGAACTGAGAAGAGCCCAGGGGCCTCCCTGGGAAGTGTGAGTGTGTCTGGGGGGCAAACCCGGACCAGGACGGAGACTGCCCACCTGCCCAGGGCCTGTCTGGGTGCCCCTTCCTGGCCCCAGAGACTGAGAAAGGCTTAGACGGTCTCTGCACCTGGATCGGGGGGTTTGCCCGAGGTACGGTTGTGCACACTGCGTTTCTCACCCTGGGACATGCGGATGCATTCACGGTGGGTCAAGGATGCCCCACGTTGGAAACTCACTCTGTGGTGATAGCCAAGGGCTTTGGAGCACGGAGACCTGAGTCCTACGGTGGCTCTGCCGCTCACAGCAGTGTGACCTTGCACAAGTCACTGCACATTGTCTGTGAGGTGGAGATGATGATGGCACCCCGCCCTGGAGGAGAACAGGAAGGGGATAATGCATAATGTAAAGAGCAGTGACTGTGCTCAACGCCCCACTTCCACGCTGATGCTGAAAGGGTATCTCATGGCTGAATCGTGCCCTCAGTTTCATAGGTTAAAGGCTAATCCCAGTGCCCCCAGAATCTGACTGCATCTGGAAATGCCATCTTCACAGAGGCAATTAAGGTAAAATGAGATTATATGGGTGGACCCTCATCCCACCTCACTGGTGTCCCTATAAGAAGACGTGAGGGCCAGGCACAGTGTCTGACACCTGTAATCCCAGCACTTTGGGAGGTCGAGACAGGTGGATCGATTGAGCTTGGGAGTTCGAGACCAGCCTGGACAACATGGTGAAACCCCTCCTCTGCTAAAAATACAAACATTTGCTGGGTGTGGTGGTGCATGCCTGTGGGCCCAGCTACTTGGGAGGCTGAGGCGGGAGGATCACCTGAGCCTGGGAGGTCAAGGCAGCAGTGAGCCGTGATCTCGCCCCTGCACTCCAACCTGGGCAACAAAGTGAGACCCTGTCTCAAAAACAAAACCAAACACCCAAGAAAGGATGAAGACACAGACACCCACAGAGGGATGGCCACAGGAGGACACAGGGAGAAGGTAGAGTCTGCAGGCCAAGCCCAGAGGCCCCAGAGGAGCCAGCCTTGCTACCCCTTGATCTTAGCCTCCAGGGTGGTGAGAGGATAATCAGCTGTTGCCCATCTGTGGAGCTTTGTCATGGCAGCCTGAAGCCTCTCCCAGCTCTTCTTTCCTTTTCTTTTTTTTTTTTTTTTTGAGACGGAGTCTCGCTCTGTCGCCCAGGCTGGAGTGCAGTGGCCGGATCTCAGCTCACTGCAAGCTCCGCCTCCCGGGTTTACGCCATTCTCCTGCCTCAGCCTCCCGAGTAGCTGGGACTATAGGTGCATGCCACCACGTCCAGTTAATTTTTAGTACAGACAGGTTTTCACTGTGTTGGCCAGGCTGGTCTTGAGCTCCTGACCTCATGATCTGCCCGCCTCGGCCTCCCAAAGTGCTGGGATTACAGGCGTGAACCACCATGCCCTGCCTAAAGCCCAGCTATTTCTTTTCTTTTCTTTCTTTTTTTTTTTTTTTTTGAGACGGAGTCTCGCTCTGTCCCCCAAGCTGGAGTGCAGTGGCGTGATCTCGGCTCACTGCAAGCTCCGCCTCCTGGGTTCACACCATTCTCCTGCCTCAGCCTCCCGAGTAGCTGGGACTACAGGCGCCCGCCACCGCGCCCAGCTGATTTTTTGTATTTTTAGTAGAGACGGGGTTTCACCGTGGTCTCGATCTCCTGACCTTGTGATCCGCCCGCCTCGGCCTCCCAAAGTGAAGCCCAGCTATTTCTTTAACTCTGTGTCCACAAGTTGGCCAGGGGATTTTTCCGCCGTGGGCTGGCTCGGCTCATCTCTCTGGGCACTGTCATGGTGGAATTCCAAATGAATAATGATCCTTCTAAGCGCACCAGCCTGTGTCTTTGTACACTCGGTGTTAAAATGTGAGAATCAGCAAGGACTAGCAGGGTGTGAGGGGGACACTGGCATGAGTTGAAAGTTTTCCATTCCTAATCAGAAGGATGAAGGAGAAGGAAAAGGGGACCGTCACCCACTCCATAGTTCAACAAGACTCTGTGCTGTGTCTGCCAGCCATCCATAGCCATTTCCTAGGCCACCAGAAGTGTGTGCCCGCCCTGGGAGACACTCCCAGAACTATGGGAAGCTGAAGTGGGCGGATCATCTGAGATCAGGAGTTCAAGACCAGCCTGGCCAACATGGTGAAACCCCATCTCTACTAAAAATACAAAATTAGCCAGGCGTGACGGTGCGCACCTGTAGCTGCAGCTACTTGGGAGGCTGAGTCAGGAGAATTGCTTGAACCTGGGAGGTGGAGGTTGCAGTGAGACGAGATGACACCATTGCACTCCAGCCTGGGTGACAAAGCGAGACTCGGTCTCAAAACGATAAACAAACAAAACAAAAAACCAAAGATCTGTCCTTAACCGTATATGATAAATTCTAGTCCAGTGATCACAAGATGTTCAGATTCCATTTGCTCATTCACTCAACCAGCTCACACTGTGGGGTCATTTTGAGCACGGCTTCCCCACTGGGTTACAGCAATGACGAAGGATGGCAAGGCCAACGCTTGGTATAAAACAACCCCTGCTAAGGACGCAGAGCTTAAAACTGGGTAACAACAAATGAATATGGTCATATGAATAATTCTAAGTGCCACAAGGTGGGAGTGACCGGGAAGAGACGCATCTTACGAGGTCCTCAGAAATGCCCCTGAGCCGGAGCTGAGTGCCACGTGATGCAAAGAAGCCACCAGACATGGAAGGTCTAGCAGGGGCTGTGTGCAAAGGCCCAGGGGGCAGGACAGAAAGAAGGTGTGCGTGTGAGGCTGGGCGCAGACAGAGGGAAACTGGGCGGTGGGTTGGGAAATATCTTTGCCAGATGATCTCGTAGTTCTCAGACTCAGCCATCATCCTTTTTCTTTTTTAAACCCATCTATTGAACATTTAAAAGTTATTTTAAAAATCTACACGTTATTTTAGAAGTTAATTGCTCCGTCGTTTCTAATTCCGTCTCTTCTAGAAAATGCCCTTCCTTTCCCTTATTGGCTAGAATTCTCAGCTGAGTCTCCATCACACTTTGGGCTGGGACTTCCTCCCCCAGGCAGCTGAGGGCCCTTGGGTAAGCCGTTGTTGTCTTTGCTCTATCATGACTTTGTCTTCTCCCAGGCCCCATCTGGTCAGGCTGAAGGTGGAGGGAGACAGACAGTGGATGGTCCAGCAGCCTCTGCCCTGAGGCTGGGAAGCTCAAGAAGGTAGAGGGAAGGGATCAGCCATCCCCTCTCTGCTGGCTCTGGGGTGAGAGGCTTTCAGTGCCCGGGCGCCAGGTATAGGTGAAGGCCCTCTGCCAATTCTGGGGTCTGGGAACAATTCATCCTGCTCTAAGGGACCCCTCCTGGTCCTCAGGGCTCAGCAGGCACTCTTAGCCATCTGGGAACACTGGCAAGGGTTTGCACTGGCTGTTGGTACTGGAGTCCCTTCAGGACATGAAAATCCTGGATTCTGCCGGGAGCCACAAAGACAGGCAAGCTTTGTTCCTCACCACGGGTCCCAGCTCCCCTTCCAGCCCAAAGAAGCCAAATGCCAAACAATCATCCTGCCTTGGATGTCCCACCACGGCCCCAGGGAGGAAGTGGGCCGCAGAGAGAATGGGGTGCGTGCCTCACCGCTCTCTTCCCCGCATCTCCATTAGCGCCTGTCCCGTCATCTCTTGCTGCATGACAAACGGACGCAAACCTCAGTGGTACATGGCAACCACCATTTTATTGAGCTCGCTGGTTCTGTTACAAGGAGCTTGCACTGGATGCAGTAGGATGGCTTGTCTCTTCCACGACATCTGGAACTTCAGCTGGGAAGACTCAAATGGATGTGAACTGGGACCATCCTGGAGGCCTCTTCACATGTACGATGTCTGGGTTGGGACAATTTGAAGTCCAGATCTAGCTAGGACTGTGGCCAGAACACCTACACTTGGCCTCTCTGTGTGGCTTGGGCTTCCTCCCAGTATGGCCTCTTCCAGCCGTTGGACTTCTGATCTCTGTGGGGCTTGCGCTTCCTCCCAGTATGGCCTTTTCAGGTATGAACCTGACACGGTGACTCAGGGCTCCAAGCATGACCTGTGGTGACCCAGCCTCAGAAATCACACAGTGGCACTTCTGCCAATGCTACTGGTGGAAGCAGTTAGAAGCCAACTCAGACTGAAGAGAAAGGGACATCGGCACCCACCTCTCAGTGAGAGGAGAGTCAAAGAACTCACCACCACTTAGCTTCGTCTATCATTTTGTCAGGAATCTGACATTTGCAGAGAGCCATGTGCAAGCAAGTCCTAAGTGGGGTGCTCTGGGACGGCCCAGGGTTGCAGGGTCTCTGGCCGATTTAGGTGCCGTGAGTGGCCCTGGGGACAGGGAGCCCTTTGAAGATACGAGGTCACTTGCCAAGAGCAATTTCCCTCCTGGGTCAGATGCCTTGGGAGCTCCTGCAGGGACCTGCCACAGACGTGTTTTGTCTGGGAAGGTAACCTCAGCTTCCTCTTTGTGTCCACAGCGGCGTCCAACGAGCCATAGGAGTCACTAAAATCACAGCTTACCCTTGTGAGCACTTGCCAGCCTAGGGTTGTGCTAGACCCTTTCTGTGGATTAACAGGGTGCTGCCCCAGGTGCCACAGTGGCCCGTAGCAGGAGAGACACTTCTAGGTGGAACATGGGTTGGTCGCATTAACTCACATGGAATTGCCCAGTGAGAAAGCTATTCCCTTTCAGCCATTCTCACTCCCAGGACAAAGTCTCTGTTTGGTGACAGTAAGTCCTTAACACCCCTCTAACACTTGCAAA
The DNA here is from genome assembly GCF_043159975.1 of Macaca nemestrina. NCBI lineage: Eukaryota > Metazoa > Chordata > Mammalia > Primates > Cercopithecidae > Macaca > Macaca nemestrina. The sequence continues at coordinate 4,908,919 of NC_092136.1, read as the reverse complement.
TCTCTCTCGGGGCGGGGCGGGAGGTGGGGGAGAAAAAGAGACAGCAGGCCCGAGGCTCAGAGCTTTTGGCAGACACCTGCATCTTGCAAGAAATTCTCGACATCATTTTGTGTTTCTTATCATGGGCTACCTTCTGTGTGTGACAAGGGACAATGTTTTTCCAGTGAAGCTTGTCCTGCAAAATTTTAAAACAAGATTATTTAAGTAACAAAGGAATAGATCAAAAAGAAAATTCAGGTAGACAAAAGTACACATGGTAGGCAGGTGTGGGAACCAGGGCCCAGTGGAACCAAGGCAGCCCTGGAGACACTCGGATGTCTGAGTTTTTAGAAGCTCTGCCTTGGTTCCCTCATAACAACCCTGAGAAGGGTTGGTTATTGTTCTTTCCATCCCGTGGTTGAAGGAACAGGACTCAGTGGGGTTCAGTCTCCTTGCTCAAAGCTCACAGCAAGTGCAGGCAGCACCGGGGGTTCTTCCCCCGGAACCCAGGCTGTCCCCCACTGGGCTTGCTGTCCAGCTCCACTCCCAGGATCGAGGTCCACTCCGAGCAGGAGAGTCAGGGGCTGACCACACAGAGGGACATTTCAGGACCAAACATGGGGAAGTTCTAGAGAGGGCAACTGCCTGGGGCCAATCCAGAGGCAAAGATGTGGGCACTGGGGCTTGGGGTCCAAAGAAACCACCCCTGAGTGGTAACCAGGGGTCACTAAGCCACTTGGTCCCAAGATGACCCACAGGAGTAAGCCCTGAAGCTTCTCTAGTCATTGGGTCCACCCTGTACGCGTGTGGGGGAGGGTGGGGGGTAGAGGTCGCCAAGTATCCCCCAAGGGAAGAAATGAGGACTCAAGCTCACATAGGCCCCAAGTCCAGGGTTAGGACATCTCACAGGATGGAACCCGCTAGCTCCAGCCAGTCACAGGCACCAGAAATGTGGAAGGCAGCTTGGTGCATGAGTCCTCCCAAGGCCTGGGGCCCGGGGAGCTGCTCCAGACAGTTCCCCATTCCCCCAGTACACACGCCATAAACCGGTGTGGGAAGCTGGGCAGAGTGGAGTAAGAGTCGGCTGAAGAAGCGAAGTGTGTCACCTGACTTTGGATGTGACTTCAGGAAAGGAGTCCCCAAGGCATCTAGGCCTCTGCCCAAGAGCCACTGGGCGTGGCCCCTATGGTGGGTGAGACCAGGAAGGGGCGGTGCTGCTTCCTCCTCTCCTGATTCCAGTGGACGCCCTGACATCTTGTCCTGCCTGCTATGGCCTGATGTCTGTGTCCCTGCCAAAAAATTCATATGTTGAACCCCAATCCTTAATGTGACGGTGTTAGGAGGTGGGGACTTTGGGAGGCAATTAGGTATTAGATGGAGCCTTCATGAGTGAGAATTAGTGCCTTTAAAAAAGGGACCCAATGGCCAGGCACAGTGGCTCATGCCGGTAATCCCAGCACATTGGGAGGACAAGGTGGGCAGGTCACGAGGTCAGGAGTTTGAGACCAGTCTGGCCAACGTGGGAAAATGCTGTCTCTACTAAAAATACAAAAATTAGCTCCATAGCGGTGGCAGGCACCTGTAATCCCAGCTACTTGGGAGGCTGAGGCAGAAGAATTGTTTGAACCCAGGAGGCGGAAGTTGCAGTGAGCCAAGGTCGAACCATTGCACTCCAGCCTGGGCAACAGATTGAGACTCTGTCTCAAACAAACAAACAAACAAGCAAAAAACTAGGCAGGCGTGGTGGTGGGCAGCTGTAATCCCAAATACTCAGGAGGCTGAGGCAGAGAATTGCTTGAACCTGGAAGGCAGAGGTTGCAGTGAACCGCAATCGTGCCACTGCACTCCAGCCTGGGCAATAGAGCGAGACTCCATCTCAAAAAAAAAGGGACCCCAGATAGCCCCTTTGCCCCTTTGCCATTTGAGGACACAGGGAGAAGTTGGCAATCTGCAGTCTGGAAGAGGGCTAATAGGGTTTGGATCTGTGTCCCCACCCAAATCTCATGTCCAATTGTAATCCCCACCGTTGGAGAAGGAGGCTGGTCTGAGGTGATTGGATCGTTGGGGCGGATTTTCCTCTTACTGTTCTCCTGATAGTGAGTGAGTTCTCATGAGATCTGGTTGATTAAAAGTGTGTAAACCCTCCCCCTTTTCTCCCTTCATCCTACTCCGGCCATGTGAGATGTGCCTGCTTCCCCTTAACCTTCTGCCAAGATTGTAAGTTTCCTGAGGCCTCCCTAGTCATGCCTCCTGTATAGCCTGTGGAACCATGAGCCAATTCAACCTTTTTTCTTTATAAATTACCCAGTCTCAGGTAGTTCTTCACAGCAGTGCAAGAACAAGGGCCCTCATTATATTCCCCCTATGCCAACACCTTCATCATGAACTTCCAGCCTCCAGAATGAAGAGAAATAAATGTCAGTTGTTTTCTAGGCCTCTGGGTCTATGGTATTCTGTTCTAGCAGCCTGAATGGACTAAGACACCGTCCAACAGGAAAACCCTGTTTAGCTATAAATGTAAGAGACAAGGCTGAAAGGAGGACTTGGAAGTAAGTGAGCTACCAAATATGTTAAAGATGCACCAACTGTAGCCAGGCATGGTGACTCATGCCTGTAATTCCAGTACTTTGGGAGGCCAAGGCAAGTGGATCATGAGGTCAGGAGTTCAAGACCAACCTGGCTAACATAGTGAAACCCCATCTTTACTAAAAATACAAAAAAAAAAAAGTAGCTGGGTGTGGTGGTACGTGTCTCTAATCCCAGCTACTCGGGAGGCTGACACAGGAGAATTGCTTGAACCTGGAAGGTGGAGGTTGCAGTGAGCTGAGATCATGCCACTGTATTGCAGCCTCGGTGGCAGAGTAAGACTCCATCTCAAAAAAAAAAAAAAAAGATGCACCAATCTCCTGAGCCAGTGTTGGTGTGCTTCCCATTGGCCAGCTGGGTGTGGCTGCCACGTGTGCTGGGTCACTGGCTGGATGGCTGGAACTGGCTCGGGGTCTCCTCTTTGGCTGGGGCCAGAGCATGGATCAGATGCTCACCGGTGGGCATGCACACCTGAGAACATCATGAAAAGCACGGAGCAGCTCCCAGGTGCCCGGCAGTGCACTGGGGATCTATATATATATAGGTGGTGAACCAAATGGGTCCAGCCCCTGCCCACAAAGATTCCAGTCCTGGGGAGGGAGGGAACGCAAGCCCCAACAGGTGCGTAACTCACAAATCAATTACTCTGTGTAGGGGTTAGGAAGGCCTGTGTGGTGTGGTCTGTTTCCCAGGATGGAGTCTTCACCCCACAGCTGCTGATGGCTTGGAGCTTCCCTGCTCCTGAAAGGGACCACATTGCCTGGAAAGGCCTGGAGGGTCCACTCTCCCTGATCCCCAGGGCAGCCTGCAGCCAGGGACTGATTAACAAGGGAGTATAGAAGCTCATCCCCCTTGATCCAACGTGGGACAGCTCTAGGATGCCCTTGGTACCCCAGAGCACCCCGGGGAGTGAGGAATCAGGCCAGACCAGACTGAATTGTGATCGCCCCTTCTTTGGCCTGTCCTGCTACTCTCCTTTCCTTGCCAGTTCTTCCTGGGAGCTCCTCCCTTGACAAACTCCTTGCTCAGAGATCCCAGTCTTGGGTTTTGTTCCTGCGGAACCTAACCTAGGACGCCAGAGAGTATGTGACAGGATGACTCGTGGTACTGTGTGGGCTGGGAGTTGCTGGAGAAGGCTCTGGGGACATTACAGCACTAGCTGGTTGGAATAAGCACCTACTGTATGCCAGGCCCTTTATCTTCCAAATGCCTCACTTATTTCATCTTTAGAGCAAAGAACCTTTGAATTGTGACTTTAATAATGGATCTGAGGCCAGGCGCGGTGGCTCATGCCTATAATCCCAGCACTTTGGGAGGCCGAGGCTGGCAGATCACGAGGTCAGGAGATCGAGACCATCCTGGCTAACATGGTGAAACCCCGTCTCTACTAAAAATACAAAAACTTAACTGGGTGTGGTGGCGGGCGCCTGTAGTCCTAGTTACTCGGGAGGCTGAAGCAGGAGAATGGGGTGAACCCGGGAGGCGGAGCCTACAGTGAGCCGAGATCGCGCCACTGCACTCCAGCCTGGGCGACAGAGCGAGACTCTGTCTCAAAAAAAAAAAATAATAATAATAATGAATCTGAGTAACTGGTGTGCGGCCTGATGGGTGTCTCCCAAATGTCCTGTCTCCCCAGAGCTCATGAATGGAAACAGAGGCTTTGAAGGGCCAATCAAAGCTAAGATAAGGTCCTGCTGAACTTCTTCGAGGAGGTTAAATCCAGTGGCTCGTGTCCTCATAAGAAGAGGGAAATCTGGACACACAGAAACAGAGAGGAGAAGGCCATGTGGTGACAGAGGCAGAATCAAGCGATGCAGCTGCAAGCCGAGGAGTGCTGGCAGCTGGCAGCAATCAGAAGAGGCAAGGAAGGACCGCCCCCAGAGCCTTCTGAGGGAGCAGGGCCCCGCTTACACCTTGATTTCTGCCTTCTGGCCTCCAGAACTGCAAGACGACACTTTTCTGTTGTTTAAGGCTGCCTGTTTTGTGGTCATTTGTCACAGCTGCCCTGGGAAACCCAGCTGGGTGAAGTGCAGGGGTCGGGAAGATCCTTCCAGGCAGGAGGCTGGCATGTGCAAAAGGCCCTGCGGCCGAGCGGATGGCGCCTGTGGGCTCCGAGGGAACGTCAATGTGCTGGGAACCGGCCACGCACAGGGATGTGGAGAGGGAGCTGGCAGGATGGGCACCGGGAAGGGCAAACGGAGCCTCTGCAGCAGATGAGAGATGACCACACATTCCGTGTTAGTCCTCCCACTGTAGCAGAGGCCTGCTTTCTCCCCTTGAATCACAGCTGGTCTGATTTCATGATCAATGGCAGAAATGGTGTTCTGGAACTTTCTGCACCTGCCCCTAAGAAGCCTTGGGCATCTTGGAGCCCTCTGAGCTGCCTCGTAAGGACTCCAGCCCCAGGAGAGGCTCCCATGCTGGAGAGATCCCGTGTGGGTGTTCTGACCGACACCCGGCTGAACCCAGCCCTCCAGCCCTGCCCATCAGGGTGCCGGCCTCGGACCCCCAGATGAGCCCATCCAATGCCAAGGTCAGAAAAATCACCCAGCCAGACCCTGTCCACATCCCTGAACTGCCACACTGGGAGTTATAAGACGGTGGCAGTTTTGTCACTGTTTGAGGCAGCTCATTAGGCAGCAGTGAGTGATCAGAACGGCTTGGCTGACGGCTGTGATCTCGGTCTAAGAACGTCACGGGGCTGTGGAAAGCATCCCAGCCCAGGGAGCAGGATGAAGCTTGCACAGTGAGAAGGCCCCTAGAGAAGGGTCTGTCAGGGTGGAGGAAGAAGCGGGGGAAGGGGCCAGTCAAGGGGTTGCTGCAGCCACCCAGGCCTAGGGAGAGGCGGCCTGCACAGAGGTCCTGTGCAGATGGAGAGGTCTTTAGACTGCAGAGTCCATGAGGTGAAACAAACTAGATGGAGTGAGAGGCTGCTGGGGGAGGTGTGGGTTGGAGGAAGGGCTTGGCCTATGCTCCTGGACAGAAGGGACAGGCTGGGGACGGCTGTGACTGGGTGTGGACCCACGGAGGCCGAGGTACCCTGGCACCTCCCAGTGGGGAGGATCTGAGACCCAGCAGAGGAGTCTTGCAGGGGGCAGGGGTGGGCGGGAAAATGATGTTGTATTACCTAGCAAGGGTGTCCCAGTCCCTGGGTCTCCTGGGCAGTTTGATTCATTACAGTGGCAGCAGCTCTTCTAGCTCGATTCAGGACCTTGCCTGCATGTGGTCCCAGGGGAGGGTGGGCATGTGCTGGGTTGCTGTCCCCCTTCCCCACCCCAGGACATGGACCAGCACGGACGTCACTTTCCTCAACCACAGCTCACTGCAGCTGTGACCTCCCAGGCTCAAAGGATTCTCTCACCTCAGCCTCCCAAGTAGCTGGGACTACAAGTATGCACCACCACGCCCAGCTAAGTTTTTAATTTTTTTGTAGAGATGGGGGTCTCACTATGTTGCCCAGCCTAGTCTTGAACTCCTGGGCTCAGGTGATCCTCCCACCTTGCCCTCCCAAAGTGCTGTAATTACAGGCGGGAGCCACTGTGTCCAGCCTCCCTCCTTCCTTTCATAAGAAGCATATAGAATTTGAATGATGGGCTGGGCACAGTGGCTCACGCCTGTAATCCCAGCAGTTTGGGAGGCTGAGGCGGGTGGATCACCTGAGGTCTGGAGTTCGTGACCAGCCTAACTAACATGGAGAAACCCCGTCTCCACTAAAACTGCAAAAGTAGCCGAGTGTGGTGGCGCATGCCTGTAATCCCAGCTACTCAGGAAGCTAAGGCAGGAGAATCGCTTGAACTCAGGAGGTGAGGTTGTGGTGAGCCGAGATCGCGCCATTGCACTCCACCCTGGGCAACAAGAGTGAAACTGTCGAAGAGAAAGAAAGAAAGAAAGAAAGAAAGAAAGAAAGAAAGAAAGAAAGAAAGAAAGAAAGAAAGAAAGAAAGAAAGAAAGAAAGAAAGAAAGAAAGAAAGAAAGAAAGGGGGGCGGAGAGAGAGAGAGAGAGAGAGGGAGGGAGGGAGGGAGGAAGGAAAGAGAAGGAAGGAAGGAAGGAGGAAGGAAGGGAGGAAGGAAGGAAGGAAGGAAAGAGAAGGAAAGAAGGAAAGAGACAGAGAGGGAGGGAGGGAGGGAGGAAGGAAGGAAGGAAGGAAGGAAGGAAGGAAGGAAGGAAGGAAGGAAGGAAGGAAGGAAGGAAAGGAGGGAGGGAGGGAGGGAGGAAGGAAAGAGAAGGAAGGAAGGGAGGAAGGAAGGAAGGAAGGAAGGAAGGAAAGAGAGAGAGAGGGAGGGAGGGAGGCAGGGAAGAATCTGAATGATGAATTGAGAACACTTAAAATTATTCATGTGGAAGAAACACTCTGAGCTCAGGAGCCCTCGATCTGAACTTTAATGTAGACCAGAGTAAGCCAGTGCAGGTCTGAACTTTAATGTAGACCAGAGTAAGCCAGTGTAGGTCTGAACTTTAATGTAGACCAGAGTAAGCCAGTGCAGGTCTGAACTTTAATGTAGACCAGAGTAAGCCAGTGCAGGTCTGAACTTTAATGTAGACCAGAGTAAGCCAGTGCAGGTCTGAACTTTAATGTAGACCAGAGTAAGCCAGTGCAGGTCTGAACTTTAATGTAGACCAGAGTAAGCCAGTGCAGGTCTGAACTTTAATGTAGACCAGAGTAAGCCAGTGCAGGTTGCATTTGAGGGGAGTGGTCTTCCTAAAGGTCTGTCTTTTTTTTTTTTTTTTTTTTTTTTTTTTGAGACCGAGTCTTGCTCTGTCACACCAGGCCAGTTTGTATGCACATTTGTATGTTTTAAATTGTGCACTATTCTGAGTGGAGTAATGGAATCCTGTGCCGCCCAGGCTCTGTCCCACCAGGAACCGAATCCAGTGTCTCCACGCTGTAGACGGTCCTGCTTATGAGTCAGTAGTTCAAGTCACCTGGATCTTACTTCATAATGATCCCGAAACAGGAGTAGTGATGCTGACATACTGTTATAATTGAATTTGATAATTAGTTACTGTTAATCTCTTACTGCACCTAATTTAGAAATTAAACTTCATTACAGGTATATATAGGGGAAAAAAGAGTGTATACAGTCGGCGCTCATATCTGTGGGCTTTGCATCCCTCAGATTGAAAACATTTGGAGGGTCAGGCGCGGTGGCTCATGCCTGTAATTCTAGCACTTTGGGAGGCTGAGGTGGGAGGATCACCGGAGGTCAGAGGTTCGAGACCAGCCTGGATAACATGGAGAAACCCCATCTCTAATAAAAATACAAAAATTAGCTGGGCCTGGTGGTGACTGCCTATAGTCCCAGCTACTCAGGAGGCTGAGGCAGGAGAATCTCTTAAACTCAAGAGGCAGAGGTTGCAGTGAGCCGAGATTGCGCCAGGGCAATAGCAAGACTCTGACAAAAGAAAAGAGAAAAAAGTAAGGAAAGAAAGAAAGAAGGAAGGGAGGGAGGGAGGGAGGAAGGAAGGAAAGAAGGAAGGAAGGAAGGAAGGAAGGAAGGAAGGAAGGAAGGAAGGAAGGAAGGAAGGAAGGAAAGAAAAGAGGCCGGGAATGGTGACTCATGCCTGTAATCCCAGCACTTTGGGAGGCCGAGGTGGGTGGATTACAAGGTCAGGAGATCAAGACCATCCTGGCTAACATGGTGAGACCCTGTCTCTACTAAAAACACAAAAAAATTAGCCAGGCCTGGTGGTGGGCACCTGTAGTCCCAGCTGCTTGGGAGGCTGAGGCAGGAGAATAGCGTGAACCCAGGAGGTGGAGCTTGCAGTGAGCTGAGATTGTGCCACTGCCATCCAGGCTGGGTGACAGAGCAAGACTCCATCTCAAAAAAAAAAAAAAAAAAAAAAAAAAAAAAAAGAAAAGAAAAAAGAAAACGTTTGGGGGGGAAAAAAAAAAGCTGGGTCTGTACTGAACATGTATAGATTACTTTTTCTTGTAATTATTCCCTAAACAGCACAGTATGACAACTATTTACATGGCATTACATTTTATTAGGTATTGTAAATAATCTAGAGGTGATTTAGGGGAACTGGGAGGGCGTGCGTAGGTTATTTGCAAATACTATGCCATTTCATATCAGGGACTTGAGCATTCTCAGATTTTGGTATCCAAGGGAGGTCCTAGAACCAGTCCCCTCAGATACCAAGGGACGCCTGTATAGGGTTCAGTACTATCTGCAGTCTCAGGCATTTGGTGGGGTTTTGGAACCTGTCCCCTGTGGATAAGGAGGGACTACTGTATTATTGTCATTACCTTAAAAGACTTAATTATGGTCTTAATGTCCCAGTCCTTTTCTATCTTCCCATTAATGGGATGATTTTCTAGCCCAGTGCTAGGAGCCACTGTCATGCCGAGAAAAGGCCCTTCCTTAGGGTGTGGCCAGGGTCTTCTCTTGAGAGGCCGGGTCTGGTGGAACCCGCACAGGGCCATTCACCTTGTTTCTGAAGACAGCCCGTTAGGGAGCTGGGTGTGGTGGTTCACGCCTGTAATCCCAGCACTTTGGGAGGCCAAAGCAGGCAGATCACTTGAGGTCCAGAATTCTAGACCAGCCAGGCCAACATGGTGAAACCCCGTCTCTACTAAAAATACAAAAATTAGGCCGGGCGCGGTGGCTCAAGCCTGTAATCCCAGGACTTTGGGAGGCCGAGACGGGCGGATCACGAGGTCAGGAGATCGAGACCATCCTGGCTAACACGGTGAAACCCCGTATCTACTAAAAAATACAAAATACTAGCCGGGCGAGGTGGCGGGCGCCTGTAGTCCCAGCTACTTGGGAGGCTGAGGCAGGAGAATGGCATAAACCCGGGAGGCGGAGCTTGCAGTGAGCTGAGATCCAGCCACTGCACTCCAGCTCGGGTGACAGAGCGAGACTCCGTCTCAAAAAAAAAAAAAAAAAAAAAAAAAATACAAAAATTAGCTGGGTGTGGTGGCGCGGGCCTGTAGTCCCAGCTACTCAGGAGGCTGAGGCAGGAGAATCATCGCTTGAATCCGGGAGGCAGAGGTCGTAGTGAGCCAAGATCGCGCCACTGCACTCCAGCCTGGTAACAGAGCGAGACTCCATCTCAAAAAAGACAAAAAACAAACAAACAAACAAACAAAAACATACAAACTGTGTATCCCTGGAATTTAATATTTTGAGACGAGGGTGACTGCAGGTAACCGAACTATGGAAAGTGAAACTTTGGATAAGTAAGGTCTAATCTAGCAGATGACAGTCACTGTTTGCTGTGACAGGCACTTTACACGCATCATCTTCTCCGTCCTCACGCCAGACACAGGAGGTGGGAATCATGAGGAGAGGTGAGGCGGGGTCCCCTGGCTCACCCACGGTCATTCAGCAAGGAAGCCGTGGGTCACCCACCTACGAAGCTGTGAGGCTGGCCCCAAACCCGGTACTCAGCCACGGAGACGTGTGTCCCCTAGGCAGCAGGCTGATTTTGAGAAACCCCATATCTTATTTTGACTTTTCACTCCCCATCGCACCAGCCTTGACCAACCTCACACCCAGCCTGAATCCCCATAATCACTTCCTCCTGGGACTCCTCCGCTTCCAACCATCTCATCTCAACCTTCCTCTGCTCCATCCCAGGGCTGTGAGATGGCACAAACTCACTGTAAGGAAAAGCCCAGTCCACACCACGGCCTCCAAGGCTCCAGGAGCTGGCCTTTCTGACTCTGCCTCCTCCCTGCCCATCCCACGGTGCCTTAAACATCCCAGGCCTGCTGCCAGCCCCACACCTTCACAGGGGCTGTTCCCTCTGCCCAGAACAAGCTTCCTCACATGGCACCTTGAAGTCTTTGCTCAGATGTCATCACCTTCACTGCACCCACCCTTACCCCCACCCCTCCCCACCCTGTTCTCTCTCTGTCTTGGCACCATCCACCTTCCCAGGTGACCCGCGTTCCTCATTCACTGTTATCTCCCTCGTTACGATGAGGCTCTAGGTGAGCAGGGATCCTTGTTTCCTTCTCTAATTGTGCCTGGCACAAAGGAGGCACTCAACAAGTATGTAAAGTGAATGAGTGACTTTTTAACCTCTCTTGGGATCTGTCCTTGACTCCCCATCATCCCTCTATGCTAGGAGCTGGAAAGCCAAGATGAAAGCTCAGTTCAGCTGATAGATCTTGCCAACGATGGGCAGACTTTCACCCTAGAAGCTGGATGAGCCATTCCTTGTTTGGCCAGGACAGATGTGGACAGAGACCCACAGGGTTTGCATGCATGAAGGGTTGCAGATCCAGACGGCTGGATCGTCTGGGTTGCAGTCCCATCCTCACCCCAGTGTGAATGGCTGCCAGTAGCAGCAAAGTACCACACACTGCAGGCTAAAACAACAGCAATTGATTATCTCACAGCCCTGGAGGCTACAAGTCTGAGGTCAAGGTGTCCACATCATTGGTTCCTTCTGAGGCTAGGAGGGAACCACTGTCCCAGGCCTCTCGCCTGGCTGTTGGGCATTTGCTGGCACCCCTCAGCAGTCCTTGGCTTGTGGAAGCATCACCCATCTGCCTCCATCTTCACACCACCTTCTCCCTGTGTCTCTTTACATGGCCTCCTTTATAAGAGGGCACCCGTCATAGTGGATTAGGGCCCAACCCCAATAGTCTCATTTTACCCCTATAAAGACCCTATTTCCAAATAAACTCACATGCTGAGGTCCTGGGTGTTAGGACTTCAACATATCCTTTGGAAGAGATCTTTTGGACATAATTCACCCTCTAACATCACCTATGTATTTCTTTGTCGTACCTAGATCATGGGAGTCAAGAAATAAGGACAGAAAAGGACTGGGCTCGGTGGCCCATTCCTGTAATCCCAACACTTTGGGAGGCTGAGGTTGGAGGATCACTTGAGCTCAAAAGTGCGAGATCAGCCCGGGCAATAAAGTGAAATCCCATCTCTATAATAATTTTTTTTTTTTCTAGAAAGGTAAGAACATAATGCCTTGGAGAGCAAATTAAGTACAATTAAGGGTCTTCTAACCCTGACTGCCTTTTTGCAAAGCAATTGGACATGTCTTACGGGGAGAGGAAACCCCATATTCTAGGTACATTAGATCAGCATTTAGCTTTTTTCAAAGTCATCCACTGCACTCATGAGTACTTCCTAGGAAAGACTAGTTATAAATACTATAATTGTATATAATTGAACTCAAATTTTCACAAAACAGTGTGCACCCCTGTGACTGATACACTCAGATAATTTATATCTATAAGATTTAGTTCCATTTCCTTCTTATAAAACAGTAACTGCTGGCCGGGCATGGTGGCTCACGCCTATAATCCCAGCACTTTGGGAGGCCGAGGCAGACAGATCACCTGAGGTCAGGAGTTAGAGACCAGCCTGGCCAATATAGAAAAACCCCATCTCTACTAAAAATACAAAAATTAGCTGGGCATGGTGGCGGGTGCCTGTAATTCCAGCTACTCGAGAGGCTGAGGCAGGAGAATGGCTTGAACCTGGGAGGCAGAGGTTGCAGTGAGCTGAGATCGTGCCATTGCACTCCAGCCTGGGCGACAAGAGTGAGACTCCATCTCAAAAAACAATTAAAAAAAGTAATTAATTAAAAATAAAAGACTAGCTGCAGTTCATTATATTGAGTTTGATACCCACGGATGGTGTCTACTTAGATTTTGAAAACTATTCTCGAGTCTGCCTTCTAATGCCCAGCTCTGGAGCTTCACTGCTCCCCTCAGGGAAGTGCAAATTGCTTTTAGAGAACAGGAGGCCAATGGGAGAGGCACAGAGTTTAGGGCTAGTTACAGTGTGGGAATGGCGGGAATTAGCCCCATCAGGAGAATGAGAATAAACTGCAAGACTCAGTGTCATGGCAAAACTTTGTGACACTCACACCCTCCAGGCTCCTGTTTTCAAGGCTACATTTGTGTGGACACAGCTGGCTAAAATTCGTCTCTCTTGACCCCACCCCCACCCCCACCCCCAGCCATGTGAGGCTCAGGCCTCAAATAGAAAGACCCCTGGAAGACAGGGGGAGGGAACCAGGTCTTGGCATTTCAAGGCACAGTTTTAATAGTTTTTAATTCCTTTCCCATTGTGTACATCCAGTCCAGTGGCGTCTTTTATACACGATAAACGCTTATCAATGCGCTTGGCATGTCAATGTGCACAGCACATACATCACAACGAGGGTCGGCACCTGTATAAAACTACAGATTCTGAAAACAGTGGCACATACAGGAACCTTGAATCCCCATCGCAGCAATAGGAAAACAATATTTTAAAGGGACAGTTACGTCCTTACAGGCATCACACATGATTTGTTGAAGAAATATCTGTAAGCAGTGGTCAAGGGTGAGTAAACCTAAGACATGTTAATTCCTGACAATCTGATTGGGCTCTGAGACAAGAAATCTCATAATAATTTAAGGCATTTAAGACAATCATGGTTTGTCACTAGGTGAATACATTAAAATCCAGAAAGTCCACGGATGATCCCGCCACACCCCCCTCCCGACCCCAAACAGCATGGAGACCTGCAAACAGCGTCTTTCCTCAACACTCCTGGAGCCTAGGGTGTGGTTTAAAACTTAAAAACATTTTATTGCATTGTAGGAACAGCAGTTTAAGATGTGTGGTCCTGTCTCAGTGGCTTTGCAAGTGTCTTCTTTCTTCCAGGCCTTGGTTAAGAATAGTATTTTAAGTCGATGATTTGCATTCGAACAAAGAGTTTTCAAAAGGAATGTGAAAGACAAAAACTCCAATCAGATTTTCCAGTCTTGCTGTCTGTAGACTCCCATAAAGTTAATTCGGGAGACAGTTCAGAAACATCCTAGGAGAGTATTAAAGTCTTGACGAAACATTCGGAGCATTTCTGGTAGCAAGCTAAGGTCATTTTGTATAAACTCTAAAAAGTCATTCATTAAAATTAAATGTTTGCCATCACCTCGGAACTTTTTTTAAACATCACCGACCCTGCCTCTTCCACGGTTGCTTCAACGACAGGGGTTACATTTGTAAAATATATAAAGAAAAATATAAGGTTACTTGGTGACCATATAGTGCATGTAACAGCTGTCTGCAAATATTTTCACCATGATCACCCTTACTAAAAGTAAATCACAGGGTAAAGATAGCTCAAACGTGACAAGGTTCGAATAGGATGCACCGACGCTATCTGCAATCCTTTTTGGCTACATATGGAAAAAAAAAAGCCACTTGGGATGGCATACTCCTGCACCGGGTCTGAGCTTTCTGCAGGTTTCGCCGGGGGTTTCAGGGCTTGTGAGGTAGATGTTAAACGCACTTAAGCAGGGAATGCATCAGAAAGCAGCAGGCTCCTCCACGCAAACACTGCACCAATTGTTTTGTACAATTACAAGGACATTTCACTTAAAAATAATAGCTAGCTCTAGCCCGAAGCTCCCTAAGCACAGGGAAGCCCGTTTTGAGGGGGGTTTGATGGTTTGTTTTAAAAAACATATTCTATCACACCATCAGAAGCATCTGCCATCACAAATTATTTTTTGTCACCAGGGTTTTGTTTGTGATTGCAAACACACCATCTTGTCCATTTCTAGCCTTCCAGTGGGATATCAATTCCTCTCCATGGAATTTATGAAAGAGCTTCGTCCTTTCCCCAATGGTCACAGCGATGGGGGCTGTCGCTGATCCAAAAAAGGCAAACAGGAGTTTATAAAGTTGTCCAAGGGTCTCTCCCATCTGGTAGATCGAGGAAGATTGACTACAGGAAAGTTCAAAGGTCAGTCTGGGCAGATCTAAAAACAGAGTGGCAGCGAGGACGTCGACACCGCACTTTCTGTACCCGAAGTAAACCGATATGTCCCGATTAATAGCAACAGGGCACAAAGGGAGCGGGCCTCTGAGGATGCTCGCAGAGAGCCAAGCCCGGGAGCTCCCTGAACTGGCTTCTGAAGCCTCAGGCAGGCCTTTCCAGACAGAGAGATGCTCCACGCCATACTACAGGGGTTGACATCGGAATCCAATATCACCGTTTTTTTTTTTTTTTTTTTTTTAAACACAGAATAGCAGCACACTCGTGACAACTTTTGACAAGTTAAAGAAATCCAGTGGTAAGATTTTCTGTTGCACCAGAAAAGTCAGAGGTGGTTTTTTGGTTTTGGTTTTGTCTTTTTTTTCCCCCAGAAAATTAAAAAACACACCCGCAGAACTATAAATAATTTGGTGGCAATATATACACATTTAAATAATTAATTTAAATATCTTACACCTACTCTTGCATTAAACTCTTCATCCGAAGAAAGTGCACGAAGGTGGCCCTCGGCACTCCCCTCCGGGGGGCTTCCCGAGGCTGAGGCTGAGGCAAGGGTCCTCCGGAGGGTCACAGCCTGGGGAGGAAGTGGGTGACCTTCATGGTGGGCGACACTCGATTCCCCTTCTTGGTCTTCCCATTCTTGCTCAGGGCGATGAACATGCCCGGGTATTTGTAGGACTCGTAGGCATTATAGTTGTTGGGGAGGAGAATCTCCTTGAACTTGCACTCATCAGTGAAGAAGGGCTGGAGCAAAGCAGGGCAGTGTCAGGGCTGGTGCACCTCTTGGGCAAGGTACCCAGCCTGAGGCCAGGGGTCAGAACTCCCTTCTGTCCCAGACCCCACCCTGGGCTGAGATGTGTCTCCTGCACAGTTAGGGTGTCAAGATCCTCACAGGGTGAGAAGGGGACATGGCCAGCCCACAACAGCTGGTGCTCTCACTACTTGCCCTGCACCTAGCAGCCAGAGAATTCATCCCCTTCGTGTCCAGCCTCAAGCCGGCAGTTCCAACTCTGAGACCCACCACTCTGGACTAGAGAAGAGAAGGGCTCTCAACAGCGCCCTTTCCTCGGGCTGGGAGGGGCCCACTCAGGGATGGCAGGAACCTCATTGTTCCTGCCTTGGGGCTGCTTCCTTTGTCTGGGCAGCCCTGCCGGTCCCGTGACCCGGTGACCCTGCCACCCCTCCAAGACTCAGGCACAGGTGGGGCTGGAGAAGCCACGATCCTGCCAGCCATGTCCGCTGTTCCCCAACTAGGTACCTGGCCAGACCCCTGCGGTACTCACCGAGCCATAGAGCTTGCCCTTGCTGCTCATGGCCACGAAGAACCGGCTGGCCACGCCGAAGATGCTCACCACGCCCCGCTCCACCGGCGAGAGCTCCAGCAGGCCTGGGGGCGGGGCGCAGGTCATTGCGGGGCAGGTGACCCCTGGCCCACTCCGCCCCTCGGCCTGTTCGCCTCCGGGCACCCTATTTCTGGGGTAGGATTGGGGATAAAAGGCCCGGGGTTCCCGGCGCAGCCGCCCCCAAGGGCCTCCGGAGCCCAAGCTGCCCACTAGGGCCTCCGGAGCCCAAGCTTACGCTAGCTCAGATTAGCTTGCCTGCGTAGGGGACCTCCGGCGGCCGCACCCAGTCCCACACCTTCAGAAGCGAGCCCACCCCAGCGGTTCCCCAGCCTGGCCCAGGCCGGGGCGCGTGTCTCGGGCCCCCTGTGGCTGCACCGCGCGCCCTGTGCCCACGGGCGAAGGCGATGGAATTCGGCGCTGGGAGCCCGAGCTTCCGAAGGCGGGAGGCGGGGCCCGGCCTCAGGGGTTGCGCTGGGCTGCCGGAACCAAGAGTGTGCGTCCCCAGCCCCGCGTCAGAAGGCACCGGAGCCCGAGTCCGCCCCGGTTCCCAGGGCCCGCGAGCAGGTGCCCCCCTGAGGCCTCAGCGTGTGACTGAGCGCGTTGGCCGGGGCGGCCGTTGCCCTCCGCCCCCGCCCCTTCGCGCCCGGCCGCGCCACTCACTGTCGCGGGTGTCAGCGTGCGCGCCGCCGATGCGGCCGTCGGGGAGCGCCTGAAGGTGGAATCCGATGCCCACGTTGCAGTAGAGCCGCCGCAGCCGCTTGATGCCCAGCAGGTAGTCGCCGGCGCCGCTCTGGACGGCCGCCTCCTTGGGCTGCGCTGCCACCGGCAGGCGCGCCAACGAGCGCGCCACCAGGCTCTCCCAGCGGCGCTCCAGCTCGGCCTCCAGCGTGCCGTTGGGTGCGGTGGGTGCGGCGGCGCCCCCTCGGCCTGCCCAGGGCGCTAGCAAGGCCAGCAGGACCGCCGGGAGCAGCGCCGCCGCGGCCGTCCCGGGCCCCGACATCCCGGCCCGAGGGCCGTGCGTCCGTCAGGCGGTCCGTGCGCCCGGGAAGCTGGGGGGCAGAGCTGCGCCTGTGGCGGCCCGCGGGAGCGCACAGCCGAGCTCGTGCGGGAATGCGTAGCCGAGTAGGAGCGGGAGGCGAGCGACGGGGCCCCCGGGCGCCGGGCGCTACCCCGGCTGCATGGAGCGGCGAGCCGGGCGTAAAGCGCGCGGCTGGAGCTGGGACCCTGCGGAGCAGTGCGCGCCTCCCTGCGCGCCAGGCCCGCCCGAGGCCGAGCCGCTATATATATAGCCCGGGCCCCCTCCTACTCGCCCGCTCCCGCGGGGGGCCGTTCGCGTTCGCCTGGGCGCCCGGGGCGCTGTGGCGTTCGCTGCTGGTCGCAGGCCGCCTGCCAATCAGGGCCGGGGGAGGGGAGGAGGCCGGGGACTAGCGCCGCCAGTGCCACCTGGAGGGACCCCGGCCCCCACCCTTGGCTCCGCCCGGCCCACGGACCTGTTCGTCCCGCCCCTTGCGGCTCCTACACTTCTGCTTTTCAGCCAGTTTTGCCTCTTGCACTTTGTCCTGCCTGTCCCAGTCCCCGTCTCCTTCTCTGCTCCGGACCTCTTGGCGCAGCCCTAACTCGGGCACCCTAGGCTCCTAGTGGGCGCAGAAGCCAGCAGCTGCTGCCTGCCCTTCGCCTTTGGGAGGCTCACGGCAACTTGGTTTCTTTGCTGGGGCCTTTGAGGACCGGCCTGGGAAGGAGGGGTGGGTATGAGCAGTAATAGACACCGGGGCCTGACTGGGCAAGGGAGGGCCTTTTGACTACAGGCCGGAGGGAGGCCACCCCCACCCCCTAGGTCTTGGCCCCACAGGCTTGGCGCGTTTCTGGGCTGGAGTTCTGATACCTAGTGGAGGTCCACCTGAGCCAAAGGGCAAGGTGGCAGAGATGCACCCAGGGAAGCCTGGTCCTGCACCCCCTACACACACACCCCTCCATGAAAGGACAGGTGGCAGGGCACAGGGCCAGAGGGGATATTCACCATCCCCTCTCCTCTGATTCCACAGCAGAAATATCCATGCACCATAGCCAGAGCCCCCAGTCTAGGGGGGACCCAGGCCAGGCCTCTGGAAGGCTCCCCTCTCTGACTCATGGTTCTGCCTCCCACTGTGCCCCTTATGGCCTGATGGGGACGGAGCTAGCTAGATTCTGGCCCGCCCAGCCACAGCTGCAAGGGGCTTGGTGCCTACCCCACCTCTCCTATCACCAGCACCTGTGACCAGAGATGTCCCCAGGCCACCTCAGCCTCCTCCACCTCCACTGCATCCCCACAGGGAGATTCCTGGGACCCCTTCAGAACCCTGCTGGGGCCTATTCGTGCCCCTGGAGGGGACCTGGGAGGCTTGAAGGCTCTACTCTGAGGTGCAGAAAGGGGGGCACTTGGGGATCATCAAGTGTCTTTGGCAGTGCCAGAGCCTCAGCTCTGCACCCCTCGAGAGGCTCTTTGTTCCTCCTTGGGCCTGCAGCCTGCCTGGGCAGCACCACCCAGACCCGGGCCTTCCTGGGCTGCAGCTCACAGCTGCTAAGATGCAACCAGGCTGCCTCTGGGTCCCTGGGTCCCCCAGATGAGCCTGCAGATCTGGTGCCAAGAGGACTTCCCTGGCCAGGGTGCAGGGTGAAGGGGACTTAGGGCCCATCCCTCACTTGCTGTGTGGTCTTTCCGTCTCTGGGTCCCTGACTCCCCATTTGCAAAATGACATGGGAGGTGGACTTCCCTCCCTCAGCCTGGGTCCACCCGAACACGCCCTCTGGGGAAGTGAGACCCAGGCCTGGAGACCCACCTGTGCCGGCTGACCTGAGCAGAGGGCCTCTGATGTCTTCCCCCTGCTTTTGATAGGACGAGGTTCCTTTCTTCCCAGGACTCCCATGGCAAGCTCAGTTTAGGGCTTCCCAGGCCGGGCGCGGTGGCTCAAGCCTGTAATCCCAGCACTTTGGGAGGCCGAGGCGGGCGGATCACAAGGTCAGGAGATCGAGACCACAGTGAAACCCCGTCTCTACTAAAAATACAAAAAATTAGCCGGGCGCGGTGGCGGGCGCCTGTAGTCCCAGCTACTCAGGAGGCTGAGACAGGAGAATGGCGGGAACCCGGGAGGCGGAGCTTGCAGTGAGCCGAGATCGCGCCACTGCACTCCAGCCTGGGCAACAGCGTGAGACTCCGTCTCAAAAAAAAAAAAAAAAAAAAAAGTTTAGGGCTTCCCAAGGACCTCTCCCTGTCTCTCCTATTTGCTGTGAGTTCAGCAAAGGACCCTGCAGGCGGCTGATATATGTCCCAGAACTACAGGCTCCCCCACACAGGACAGGTGCTTTTGGTGACTGGGGACTGACAGCCAGCAGGGCTTTTGGGAGCTGGAAATTACCAGCAGAACTGATCTGGAATCTGGCTTCCACCTTGCTGCTGGGGGGTCCCTGAGCACACTCTCAACCTCTGCAGCCCCTGGCCTCCTCAAATGTCCAAGGGAGGCAACAAAAGCACAGGTAAGGATGAATTGTGGGTGAAGGATGCACCAGGAAGCACTCACTTATCTGCATCTGATCCCTTTCTGTGCCCCTGGCCCTTGACCCCGCTTCCCACCTGCTTCCCTTCTGCTCTTGTGTTCCCGCCACGCTGACCGCGTCATCTCTCCCCCTTCCCACTGGATGTCCCCTGGCCCCAGATCTTCCTGCCAATGACTTCTCCCATTCAGGTTTGCCTGAATGGAGAAGCCACTCCTTTGGAGTAGCCACTCGGGGGTGCCTTCTGGATCCCCTACCCGGTCCTTCTGGCTGGAGCTTCTTTGAGCTCTTAGAGAACCTTCTGCACTTGTTAGCTGACTCTGCCGCATTTCGATTGTCACCTCCACGGAGCAAGCCTGGATTTGTGTGTTGTTGCCAGTTGTACCTCCAATGCTGGGCACACAGTAGGTGCTCAATAGGTGTTTGTGAGTAAATGGTCGGCTAGGTACACTAGGAGCTCCTCTATCAGCAATCCTCGCTGCAACCTGCCCAATCTGCCACTATGCCCGGGGCAGACACACAGAGGTACCTGCAAAGGCCTCAGGCTGAGCTGCCAGACTCTCATGGGAAGCTCTGCATTGGCTTTTTTTTTTCTTAATGTGAAAGAAATAGTTGGACCGAGGTGACTAATCTTTTCCAGATCTGGTTACTTCTCAGCAGAGGGACAAGGGAATCTATCTGTCTGTCTGTCTGTCTATCTATCTATCTATCTATCTATCTATCTATCTATCTATCTATGTAGTTTTTTTGAGATAGTGTCTTGCTCCTTTGCCCAGGCTGAAGTGCAGTGGCTCTATCAGAGCTCTACAGCCTCAAACTCTCGGGCTTAAGCAATCCTCCAGCCTCAGTCTCCTGAGTCGCTGGGACTACACACGCAGTGAATTTTTTGTTTTCTTTTTTAGTAGAGACAAGATCTCGCTGTATTGCCCAGGCTGGTCTCCAACTTTTCAGCTCAAGCAATCCTCCCACCTCAGGCTCCCAAAGTACTGGGATTACAGGTGTGAGTCACTGCACCTGGACAGGTGATCTAGAAACAGGACCCTCACTTAGCTTGGACCCAAAGCCCTTCTGCCATGCTTCACCCCAGGATGCCCGCTTTGCCAAGTCCTGGGGTTCGAGGAAGGCTTGGGGCCATGTTGGGCTTCCGGTTGGGTTCAAGTTTAGGCTGTCTCCTTGTTAGTTGTATAACCTTACGCCATTTCACTTCTTAGCATTCTCAGTTTCCCCATCTGTAAAATGGGCATGAACTGATGTCAGCCTTAGCAAGACAGGGTCTGACCCTAGGAAGAGGCTGAGCAAAGTGAGCTGTTTAGACTGTAAGCCCCTTGGGGGTGGTTCAGTATAGGCCTGGTTAACAGTAAATGCTGGGAATTTGTGAAATAAACAAAGCCATGTCATTATCGGGTGGAAGGCTCCCTGTACGTCATCAGCCACTGGAGGGGTAATAAATTGAGGGAGAGGAGCAAAGGCCCAGAAAGCCTCCTAACAGTGACCTTTTTTGACCTCCAAAAACAAACAAAAAAAAACCCCAACAATGTAGGATCTTCATGTGGATGGTCCTTCTCCTGTGAAGGAGTGAAGAGGCTTCTCAGAGCCACCACCTCAGCTGTTAAGAACTTACTTGGCTTGATAGTAATAATAATAAAAAAGACAGTGCTGCATACAAATCCGCTTCTAGTCCTCAGGGCAAAATGACTGAGCTCAGCCCCGGGCAAGGGCCCAGGCTGTATAAACTTTGTAAATGGCTCAACCACTTTCTCAATTCAACTTCCCTTTCTTGGCTTTAGCAAGACACCCTCACAATGACGTCTTTTGGCAAAAGTCCAGGAGGATGATAAGGCCGGTGGGATAGACCGGTCTACACTGAGCCGAAGCACCCTAAGACAAGTGGCGTGTTTTTCTTTAGGACCTTCAGAACAAGGGGAGATTGAGCCAATTGTTTTTTTAACTTTTTAAAAAATGGTGTTAATTGGGCACAGTGACTCACCCCTGTAATCCCAGCACTTTGGGAGGCCATGGCGGGTGGATCACTTGAGGTCAGGAGTTTGAGACCAGCCTGGCCAACATGGTGAAACCCCATTTCTACTAAAAATGCAAAATTAGCTGGGCGTAGTGGCACGTACCTGTAATCCCAGCTACTCGGGAGGCTGAGGCAGGAGAATCGCTTGAACCTGGGAGGTGGAGGTTGCAGTGAGCTGAGATGGTGCCACTGCACTCCGGCCTGGGTGCTACAGAGCAAGTCTCTGTCTCAAAAAAGAAAAAAAATAAAGGTGGTAAAATATACATAATACATAACATAAAATTGATGTTGGCCGGGCGCGGTGGCTCAAGCCTGTAATCCCAGCACTTTGGGAGGCCGAGATGGGCGGATCACGAGGTCAGGAGATCGAGAGACGATCCCAGCTAACACGGTGAAACCCCGTCTCTACTAAAAAATACAAAAAAATAGCCGGGCGAGGTGGCGGGCGCCTGTAGTCCCAGCTACTCGGGAGGCTGAGGCAGGAGAATGGCGTAAACCCGGGAGGCGGAGCTTGCAGTGAGCTGAGATCCGGCCACTGCACTCCAGCCTGGGTGACAGAGCAAGACTCCGTCTCAAAAAAAAAAAAAAAAAAAAAAAAAATTGATGTTAACCGTTTTTTTGTTGGTTTTTTTTTTTGTTTTTTTTTGTTTTTTGAGATGAATCTCACTCTGTCCCCCAGGCTGGAGTGCAGTGGCGTGATCTCGGCTCACTGCAAGCTCCGCCTCCCGGGTGCACGCCATTCTCCTGCCTCAGCCTCTTGAGTAGCTGGGACTACAGGTGCGCACCACCACACCCAGCTAATTTTTTTTTTTATTTTTTCTATTTTTAGTAGAGACGGGGTTTTACCGCGTTAGCCAGGATGGTCTCGATCTCCTGACCTCATGATCCACCCGCCTTGGCCTCCCAAAGTGCTGGGATTACAGGGGTGAGCCACTGTGTCTGGCCTGATGTTAAATATTTTTTAAAGACTTTTTTGAGAGCACTTTTAAGTTCACAGCAAAATTGAGAGGAAGGTACAGAGATTTCCCATACACCATCTGTCCCCACGCCCCACCACACTCCAATTTTAGCCATTGTTAAGTGCACGGTTAAGTGGCATTAAGGACACTCACATTTTAGTGCAACCATCACCACCATCCATCTCCAGATGGTTTTCATCTTCCCAAACTGAAACTCCTGCCCATTAAACACTCGCTCGCCATTCTGACCCCTAGCCCTGGCACCCGCCATCTTCGCTTTCTGTCTCTAGGAATTTGATTACTTAGGGACCTCATGAGTGGAATGATACAATGTTTGTTCTTTTTGTGTCTGGCTGATTTCACTTAGCGTAATATCATCAAGATTCACCCACGACGTAGCATGTGTCAGAATTTGCTTTCTTTTTTTCTTTTTTTGAGTCTGAATAATATTCCAGGTATGGATGGACCGCATTTTATTTATTTACTTATCTGTCAGTGGTCCCTGAGCTGCTCCCACCTTTTGGCTTCTGTGGACGATGCTGCTGTGAACCCGGGTGTGCAAATATCTGCTTGAGTTCCTGCTTTCATTTCTTGAGGGGATATACCCAGAAATGGAATTGCTGGAAGAGGTGATACTTCTATGTTTAAGTTTTTGAGAAACTGCTATACTGTTTTGCATGTTTTTGTTTTGTTTTGTTTTGTTGTTGCTGTTGTTTTCAAGTTACCTTGATCCTAGGGCATTAAAGAGACAGCAGGTCACTCCTTGGCTCGTAGCGATGTCTTACCCAGTTCTGTGTCCAGGGGAGTTTCCTCTCTCTCGTTATTCTGCCCTGTTTCTCTTCTCCTCTGAAGGTGGCCCAGCCAGGTCTGGGCAACAGGCTTTGGGGGCAGTTTCAATGACTGCGAATCAATAAAACCAGCTGACTCCCTGTGCACATGCGTGCAGATCTTTTGCACATATCAGATACGCAACCCTGGGAGGATGGAAGACAAACCGTGCCTCAGTTTCCTCATCTGTAAAATGTGGAAGATCAGAGTTCTCGCCTCAGGGGGCTTCTGGAATAGTTACATGAGAGAATGTGGGTTCAGCCCTTAGAACAGGCAGGCACACGGCGATGTGTGCCCGCAGGCATCACTGGTTGAGCCGTGTGACTGCCCAGCTTGGGCATGGATCTGGGGAGCCAGGTCCTGGCCTCTCTCGCTCACCGAGGGAATGTGGGTGATTTGCTGAGCCTCTCAGGACAATGATGTCTGTCTTCATTGCTTGCTAGGGAATTAGAAGAATTAGACATGTAAAGTGCACGGTGTCTTATCCAGGGCTGTGGGCTGGCGTGATTGCCAGCACCTCTCCAGATAAAAGAGGTGCCACGTTCATCAGGTGCTGGCAAGGAGCGGGCTTGGTGCAGGGTGGGGCTGCTTTGCAAGGCTGATCGTCTTTTCTTCTCACCCAGCCCTGTAGGGTGTGGCTCTGCTGGTCATCACCATTTTACAGAAGAATTAACCCAGGCTCAAAGCCTCTGAGCAGCTCACTCAAGGTCACAGAACTAGCAAAGAGCTAAGCCAAAACTCACACTTCAGCTGTGGGCGCCAAAGTCAGGCCCCTGACTATGCTGCTGCTGCCTCAGTTTCCCCTGCAGCAAAATGGAGCTCGTGATCTGGACCTTGTCTGCCTCACAGGGATGTCGGGGGTTCGAACTGTGCAGGTGAAACTCTTCTGTCAGCTCCAGAGTGGGGCTTAAGCTCCATGAGTTGATATCACAACCCCAATTGATTTGTTCATTTGGAGGATCACAAAACAGACCACCAAGCCTCCAAATCCCTGCAGTCTCGTTAGTATTTCAAATAAAAAGTGGTCAGAGCCGGAAGGGACTCACCCAAGGGCTGCTAAAATGACCCACTGCTTGCACAGAAGACAGTGGAAGGCCAAGAGGAAAAGGGCTCCCCCATGTTACCTAGGGACCCACTCATGCAGGGGCTGCTAAAATGACCCTCTCCTTTCACAGACGACAGTGGAAGGCCAGAGAAGGAAAAGACATTTCCCCTGTTACCTAAGGACCCACCTTTCCTGCTCAGGGGTCCGGCACCCCATCATCCGAGTGGGCCTTTATGGAGTGCCCACTCAGGAGAGTCACAGGGTCTAGGGACAGGGTCATTTCAACCAAGACCTAAAGAAAGGGTGAATACGAGCCAGCCAAGGTGGAAGAGTGGGAGTTCCCGGAAGCCAGTGTGTGGAAGCTGAGTGGGTGCATGAGGTCGGAGGGGTGGGCAGGACTCTGTGGACCCAGGAAGGGTTTCGGATCCCGTTGAGGGGTGCTGAAAGCCAGGGTGCCATGGACTCAGCTCACCCCATGGAGCATGCCAGGGAATCCTTGAGGTCACAGCCTTCCCCAGCAGAAGGGGCACCCCACAGGCCTGGTGGGCTGACCCTCAGGGTGGTGGGGGTGCACTCCTCCCCACTTGCTTCTTCCCTTTCCTCCTGCTCAGGGTCTCCCAGCAACATGGAAGAGAGGCCCACTCTCCTCCCCAACACCACGGCTGGGCGTGGGATTCCGCCTGTCTCCCTGAGAGAAGACGGGAAATACCAGTGGGAAGCAGAGAGGCTCCCCGTTCCCCGGGTTTCAGACCACAGGCCCCTCAAGGGAAGCATCCTGGTAGGGAGGAGATGGAAGAAAAGTTCTATTCAGTCTTGGCAACTGTACCCTCCCTTCCCCCTCCCTCTCCCTGGATGGACTCGAGGCCTGGGGAAGGCCTGACCACCCAGCCCTGGCTGTGTGAGACATCCATGCCCGAGGTGGGATCCTTCTCTTTCCCCGTCTCTCCCTCCAGGACGGCAAAGCCGGGTTCCATCCCACCCCCTGGGAGAGGTGTTGCCTGAGGACTAGATCTAGGGGGGACCCTAGGAAAGGTGTCTATGGTGGCACCTGGATGGGAACATTCTGGAATCTTGCCATTGGGATTGAGAGGGATGCTCAAGTGATCATAGCACAGAAACTAGAGTGAAGCTTTGGGGCCCGCCCTCCCCTATCAGGGAGGAGTCCCCTGTTCACACAAAAGTCACGTCTCCTTTGCTCTCAGGCAGTTCTGAACTTGGTGTTATAACTTATGTGGGTTCGTAAATCTGGATCACTGAGGTCAGGATGCACCCACCCCATCACTCAAATTTGGATTTAGATTGACCTCAGTCTGAAAAGCATTACTTGATTCTTGGGACATGTGTGTGTTTCTTTGTCCAAGGAAATAGGAGATCAGATGGGAGGACTTCAGCAGGGACAAGGGCTCAGAGGAATGAGGGTAATCTCTAGTACATTTCAAATATTAATGATTTAAAATACTCTTACTGTTTTTTGTCATTCTAGTTTTTTTTTTTGAGGGCGGACAGGGTCCCGCTGTGTTCCAGGCTGGAGTTCAGTGAAACAATCACGGCTCACTGAAGCCTCAAACTTCCAGGCTCAAGGGTTCCTCCCACCTCAGTCTCCCAAGTAGCTGGGGCTACAGGTGCACGCCACCATGCCTGTCTAATTTCGTTTTATTTTTTGTAGAGACAGTGTCTCACCGTGTTGCCCAGGCTAGTGTGGCACTCCTGGACACAAGCAATCCTCCACTGCAGCTTCCCGAAGTGCTGGGATTACAGGCATGAGCCACTGCCCTGGGCCTTCTGTTACTTTTAATTAATTAATTAATTTTCTGGGGAAACACAGTTTTACTCTGCCACCCAGGCTGGAGTGCAGGGGTGCGATCTTGGCTCACTGCAACCTCTGCCTCTCAGGTTCAAGCAATTGTCCTGCCTCAGCCTCCTGAGTAGCTGGGATTACAGGCGTTCACCACCATGTCCGGCTAATTTTTGTACTTTTAGTAGAGAGGGTTTCACCATGTTGGCCAGGCTTGTCTCGAACTCCTGGCCTCAAGTGATCCACCCGCCTTGGCCTCCCAAAATGTTGGGATTATAGGCGTGAGCCACCATGCCCAGCCTCTTCTGTTACTTTTAAAAATGTGTGCAATGGAGTCTACAGCCACACCAGTTTGACATCTGCCATCTTTTATTTTAGAAAAAAATACATGAATAAGCTTTACTCCAGCAGACAGAAATTATAAACTCTCACCCATTATCTTTATATTTGTATTTTCATTCTGTTTCCCACATCAATTTCACCCAAATATTCAAGGGTAATTTTAACCTCAAAAGTTTTTTATTGATCATTTTATTATTATTCTTTTTTTTTCTTCTTCTTTTTGAGATGGAGTCTTGCTCTGTTGCCCCGGCTAGAGTGCAGTGGCACGATCTCGGCTCACTGCAACCTCCGGCTTCCGGGTTCAAGCGATTCTTCTGCCTCAGCCTCCCAAGTAACTGGGATTACAGACGTGCAGGTGTACCACCACGCAGGGCTAATTTTTGTATTTTTAGTAGCGACGGGTTTTCACCATGTTGGCCAGGCTGGGCTCAAACTCCTGACCTCAAGTGATCCACCCGCCGTGGCCTCCCAAAGTGCTGGGACTATAGGCATGAGCTACAGCACCTGGCTGCTCACTCTATCATTATTCTCTGCAATAAATGAAATATTTAAAAAACTTATTTCCTAGGCCGGGCGCAGTGGTTCATGCCTGTAATCCCAGCACTTTGGGAGGCCGAGGCGGGTAGATTGCCTGAGGTCGGGAGTTCAAGACCAGCCTGGCCAACATGGTGAAACCCTGTCTCTACTAAAAATATAAAAATTAGCGTGCCCCTGTGATCCCAGCTACTTGGGAGGCTGAGGCAAGAGAATCACTTGAACCCAGGAGGCGGAGGTCGCAGTGAGCTGAGATCACACCACTGCACTCCAGCTCGGGTGACAGAGCGAGACTTCATCTCAAAACAAACAAACAAACAAACAAACAAACAAATTTCTTATGACTGTTAGCATTAAATGGTTTTGTTCTGGGTTTTACTTTAAACAATTTTTACTAATACATAGTTAATCAAAATGCCGTGAATGTAATATCACATAATTGATAAAGAGTACACATAAAATTGTCGTAGAAATGAACCTTTTCATGTGACCTAGGGCAGGGTTAAAAATAATTCCCTATGACCATTACTTATTGCTAGAATAATATGGGGTCTGGCCTCAATTTCATTCACATTTTCCATTTCTGTCGATGGCAAAGCCAAGAAGCCTTGTCCTCAGGTAGAAGAGGCAGAATTTAAGTTTTGTTATGGTGAGGTCACTCAAGGGTTTGAACACTTGCCAAGGTATACACTCGAAATCACCTGGTTTCTATCAAAAAATGCTGTCTCCTGCTCTATCTGCTGACACTTTCAGCAGCTCACTTTCTTTTTTTTTTTTTTTTTTTTTTTATTCTTTGAGACAGGATCTCCCTCTGTACCCAGGCTGGAGTACAGTGGCACAATCTCCCCTCACTTCAGCCTAAACCGCCCCAGCTCAAGCGATCCTCCTACCTCAGCTTCCCAAGAAGCTGGGACTATAGGCATGTGCCACTACGCCCAGTTAAATTTTTTTTTTTTTTTGGTAGATTTGGGATCTCACTGTGTTGCCTAGGCTGGTTGGCAGTTCCTCTCTTAATTCCTTGATAGCAAAGACTCACCAGTCATTGGAATTGCACTTTCTCAACTTCAGGAAATTTTCTCTAAAGGTTTTCTTTGTTTGTTTTGAGACAGAGTCTCACTCTGTCACCCAGGCTGGAGTGCAGTGGTGCAATCTCAGCTCACTGCAACCTCTGCCGCCCAGGTTCAAGGGATTCTCCTGCCTCAGCCTCCCAAGTAGCTGGGATTACAGGCGCCTGCTACCATGCCTAGTTAATTTTTGTGGTTTTAATGGAGATAGGGTTTCACCATCTTGGCCAGGCTTGTCTCAAACTCCTGACCTTGTGATCCACCTGCCTTGGCCTCCCAAAGTGCTGGGATTACAGGTGTGAGCCACCACGCCCGGCCCAAAGGTCTTTTTTTTTTTTACCAAGACCTATTAAAGAACAATTAATTATACCAGTTACTCTTTTACTTGGAGGAGACTTATTAAACCTGATATAATGAAAATGGGGGAGACTGGGAATGAAACTTTGGCTAATTTCAACATGGCTTTGCCAGTACTATAGTGATACAAAAGCTTCCAATGCATTGCGGGTTTATATCTATTTCTTTCTGATTGCAGCTTCAGACACAACCTATACAACACATAGATAGCTTTCCCCGTATAGCCACAGAATCAGTAAAGCCAGTCTTCTCAGTGAGAGAGCCATGTCCCACTTACCATTGGAAGACCTCTGACTGTATTTTCCAATTCAAACAAGCGAGTTAATCTGCATCTCCAGAGTATACCCCCTGCTTCTGATTTCTGACCCTTTGAGGTAGGAGGAGATGCAGCGATGAAGAGATAGGGCCAGATCCTTGCCTGGAGCTGGGCACCTGGCGACCTCCAGGCGCACCAGGATTTTTGCCTCCTTTCCTGGGCCTCTTTTTCCAGCCTGTGGCCTTGGGACCACAAGTAGTCCAGGACGACTTTGAACATGGTCCAACACAAATTCATAGACTTTGTTAAAACATTTTGAGATTTTTTTTGTTGCTTTTTTTTTTTTTGCTTATCAGTTATCATTATTGTTAGTGCATTTGATGTGTGGCCCAAGACAATTCTTCCAATGTAGCCCAGGGAAGCCAAAAGATTGGACACCCAGCCGGGATCAGTGGCTGGGATCGGTGGCCCAGCACTTTGGGAGGTGGGCGGATCACCTGAGGTCAGGAGTTCGAAACTAGCCTGGGCAACATGGTGAAACCCTGTCTTTACTAAAAATACAAAAATTAGCTGGGCGTGGTGGCAAGCTCCTGCACTCCCAGTTACTCAGGAGACTGAGGGAGGGAGAATCGCTTGAATGCGGGAGGCAGAGGTTGCAGTGAACTGAGATCGTGCCATTGCACTCCAGCCTGAGCGACAAGAGCGAAACACTGTCTCGAAAATTAAATAAATAGGCTCATGCCTGTAATCCTAGCACTTTGGGAGGCCAAGGTGGGAGGATCACCTGAGGTCTGGAGTTCTAGACCAGCCTGACCAGCACGGAGAAACCCCGTCTCTACTGAAAATACAAAATTAGCTGGGCGTGATGTCCCATGCCTGTATCCCAGTTACTCGGGAGGCTGAGGCAGGAGAATCACTTGAACCTGGGAGGTGGAGGTTGGGGTGAGCTGAGATCACGCCATTGCACTCTGGCCTGGGCAAAAAGAGCAAAACTCTATCTCATAAAGAAAGAAAGAAAGAAAGAAAGAAAGAAAGAAAGAAAGAAAGAAAGAAAGAAAGAAAGAAAGAAAGAAAGAAAGAAGGAAAGAAGGAAAGATTGGGCACCTCTGCTCTGATGCATCTTTGTCAAGGGCACACAGGTGATTGAAAGAAATAGGCCTCTGGCCCTTCACTCCCAAGGCAGGCCAAACAGGTAGCCACTCCTGCCGCCACCCTGCACCCTCCCGGGGCTGCTTCCAGGCCTGGGAGAGCTGGAAGGAGTGTTGGCTGCTGGTCCTCATTGCAGCTTTGTTTGGTGCCCTGAGGCTCCAGCACCTAAGAAGCGCTCCTTTCTTTTGTAAAGTGAGAGAAAGAGGCTGTGAAAGGGAAGGTGGGGAAAGGGAACCAGGGCTAGGTGCTCTGTTCCTCCCATTCACCAGGCAGGAGGAAGTGGGGGCTCCAGCTGCGGGTGTGGCCTTTGGGATGGAGCAGAGACGCTTCAGAGAACTATTCCTTCCCCTATGTGCCCATCAGACCTCAGCTCAACCTTGACCTTTCTGGGAAGCTTTGCCTGACTTTTCAAGTCCAGTCACCCGTCACAAGGTGACCACAGGCCAGTCCAAACTGGGCCTTTTCAGAGAGAAAGGAAGTGCCTCTCACTGTTGCCCTGGGGTGAGGGGTACACCCCTGCACGGTTCGGGACAAGCAGGACTGGAGCCACCTGACCTGTTCCACTCTCACCACCAAGCACCCTGAACTCGAGGGCAGCCTGCATGGCCAGCTCATGCTCTCGGAGCGCACCAGGAGGGCTCCGGGAACTCACCTGTGCCTGGATACTGTGCCTGGACATCTGCAGGACTGGGGCCTCGACTCACCCTGTGACCAGCTGTGCACAAAACGGCTGATGTTCTGTCTCCGAGGCTGGCGGTGTAAAGAGCTGCATTTGACCCTGAGGGACCCACAGGATGGGGTGGATCATAGCATGATCCAGCAATGCTGGGTAGAGGGCGAGGGTGCAGGGAAGACAGCCCAGCCCTTGGACATGGTGACCCCCATCAGCCTGCCAGTGGAAACCCCGTTTCCCATTCATTCACCAACCCCAAGAGGTGGGTGGGGATGATCCATCTCAATTTACCAGTAAAGAAACTGAGGCCTAGAGAGGAGGTGACATCCCCAAGCATATGTGACAGGTACCAAGTGGTGTCTTAAAGTCAGCGTGGGCAAAGGAAAACCTCAATGAGTCAGTGTCCTGGAAAATTCCTTCCAGAAGCCAATTCCCAGCAGGTGCCAGAGGCATTTTGCCCTCCAGGGTTGGCTTTTCTTCTGGATGGGATGAAGCAGGCAGCTTACCCTTAGGGACCACGCTGGATAAAAAGTGCTCTCTGCACTGCAGGCTAATCTATTGTGGGGAGGCCAAGCTGAGCCCTGCCTAGGGGAGCAAGGGCTCCCTCACCCCCTCTCCTATCCCCACCCCAGGGCTCAGGGAACAACAGGTGGAGTCACCCATGTTAGTAAATTAGTATTTCCCCACCTGCCATGGTCATTATGATTGCTGCCATTGGATTGGGGGAGTTCACGGGCTCATTGCAGACTCCGAGGCCTGTAAGGACCACCTGGCTCTCCCTCACTCTGGGTGAGACCTTGGGCAGATTCTGACCCTCAGTCTTCCCATTTGTAAAGTGGGCAATCTGAGTACTCACTCACATCTTAGGGCAGTGGGGTGGTGGCTGATGTTAGGTGAGCTCACGCCTAAAAGAGCAGGCGTCCATTCTGGTCTGCTCTCCCAAGCCAGTCCTGCCTCTCTCCATCAGCCTGCGGGGCTTCCCACCTCTTCGAGGCCAGGGATGCAGGGTCCTAGCAGGCAGCCAAGGGCCATTCCTGGGCCTCTGGCCTCGGTGACAAGAGGCCTTTTTCTGCCTCTGCCGCCTGCTCCCTGACATCCCACGCGCCTGCCTCTAAGCCTGAGATGCGGCTTCTAAGCCGGGGCAGACCCAGCCTGCTATTCTGGGGTTTTCTTTCAACTATTTTGGCAAAGACCAAATGGCAGCCTCCTTTAAAATAGCTGCTGCAGGCCTGGGGTCATTCCCTGAGAACCAGGTCAGGCCAGGCCCGCACTTCTTCCTAGCAGCCCATTCAAGTTAAATACGGCCCCTGGCATCTGCAGCTTCGAGGAGGGCTCAGCTGAAATTCCGACGGGCAAACACCAAAATAAAACGTGGCTGGCCCTCCGAGGTGCCTGCGGCTTCTCAGTTCCACAGACGTGCTTACGTTTTCCATGAAATCACAGGGCTGGTCTCAGGAGGTGCTGAGAGTACCCAGCTGAATGAGGAGCAGTGACCGGCCCCCCGGCCCCCCGGTGAGTCACTCCATGGAGACTGCTTGGAAATGTGGGAGCCCAGGAACCCCTCACTGCAGTCGAATTCCCTGGGAGGCTGCAGCTCCCAGATAAATGAATTCGCCTCCCCTTGATTTCCAGGCCCAGATGCTGCTGGCTTTGCTCACCTAAATTTTGGGGGGAGGGGGGCCTTTAATAGAATATACACATAATAACTGAGTAAACTTTTTATTTATTTATTTTTTTGAGACGGATTTTCAATCTTTTTGCCCAGGCTGGAGTGCAGTAGCGGGATCTCTGCTCACTGCAACCTCCGCCTCCCAGGTTCAAGCGATTCTCCTGCCTCAGCCTCCCTAAGTAGCTGGGATTACAGGTGCGTGCCACCATGCCCAGCTAATTTTTTGTATTTTTAGTAGAAATGAGGCTTCACCACGTTAGCCAAGCTGGTCTTGAATTCCTGACCCAAGGTGATCCGCCAGCCTCAGCCTCCCAAAGTGCTAGGATGACAGGCGTGAGTCGCCACATCCTGGAGGAAACTTTTTTTTTTGAAAAAAAGCAAGCAGAGCCGGGTGTGGTGGCTCACGTCTGTCATCCCAGCGCTTTGGGAGGCCAAGGTGGGTGGATCACTAGAAGTCAGGAGTTCGAGACCAGCCTGACCAACATAGTGAAACCCTGTCTCTATTAAACATACAAGAATTAGCTGAGCATGGTGGCATGCGCCTGTGGTCCTAGTTATTTGGGAGGCTGAGGCACGAGAATCACTTGAACCCCAGAGGCAGAGGTTGCTGTGAGCCGAGATGACACTGCTGCCTGTCAGCGTGGGCAACAGAGTAAGATTCCGTCAAAAAAAAAAAAAAAAAAAAAAAAAGCAAGCAGAAAGGGCTCCCACGGATAAAGCAATGCCACTTCAAATTCTACTAAAGAGATGGCACCATGCTCCAAAGACAGCAAACTGCCAAGCGACTCGGGTGTGTGTGTCTTACGCCTGGCTCTGGACTGCCTCCTCCACGTTCCCACCTTGGGAAGCCAATCTCTGGACAAGTGCTCCTCAGTGCCTCAGCTGGGCCCCAGCGTCAGGGCAAGAATACGTAGAGCCGTGAACCCTCCAGAGCGATAGGAGCAGAAGCCTAGTGGGTGTACGAGGCCTAGGAGCCAGCCTCGCGTGGGGGCGCCCCCCCTGCAAAGCCACTCTGGGGCTGTGAGCTCGAGACTGCATCGCCTCCCTCTTACTGACCCTGTGATGGCATCAGGCCTAGTGTCTAGGGAGTCCCTTGCCCACTTTGAATCCTGGCGAGTCATTCAACAAATGTTGGCTGCACTTCCGTGGGTGCGCGTTTGGCTCCAGGCATTGCGGACACAGCAGATATGCCACCATGCGCACCGTGGGGAAGCTGACATCCCGGGGAGAAGCAGACAAAGAGCTAGGACTTACCTGTAGGGTGAGGATTACGGAAGAGGAAGAGAGGGTTCTACAGGTAGGGTCTGATGGAGGCCAGTAGCCACTGACCTAATCTAAGGGCCAGGGAGGTGTCCTCCAGGAAGTGACATCTGGTCGACCTAGAGCTGGGCTTGAGCAGTCACAGTGCTTCCGGGCAGGAAGCACAGCATGGGCAAAGGCCTGGAGGAGACACGGGCAGCCTTGCTGAGGGAACCCCAGGCAGCAGCCCTGGGGGCTGAATCCAAGAGGCTGCAAGCTAGCAGGGCTTTAAAAAGGCTGGCTCGGCTGGGCTTGGGTGGGGGCTCAGTCAGCTTTGTGTTAAAAGCAGAGCTTTCTGGTTGCGGCAAGCACCTCCCAGGCGACCAGAGGTATGAGTCGCTGGCAAAAATTCTTCTTGAAACTAGCCACTGGTGCCAAGAAATGGAGAATCACGTTATGTACATCAACCAGAAAGATAGCAGAGACTCGGGTACAATGAGCCACAGGGAAGTGAACCTGGTAGTTCAGGGCAAGCCGTTTTAAGAGGCTCACAAACAACCTGGGAGCAGGATCTGGACACGCATGTGAATTCCTCCTCTCATCTTTTCCTGTAGTCCCACCCGTCCCAGTTGGCCAGCATGACTTTTTGGTAACTCATTTTCACAGAATCTTTCCAAAGCAGACAACGTTTCCATGAGAACACCAGCTCTGTCTTGGAGGTTTGTATTTCATCGGTGAGTTTTAGGATTCATCGAATTTCCTGGTTGCTGTTACGAGTACAGTGGGCCCGGGCCGAATTGGGAACAAATCAGGCCGACTGCTGCAGGCCCAGGAATGAGGGTGAGCATCTGGGCCCTGGCCTTTAGTGGCCAAGGACGTGGGCCAGCGCGTCAGCAGGAGTGAGGGTCATTAGGCTGGTGAGCCTGTGTGGCAGAAGGTCAATGGAGTCTCGGTTGCCTGACAGAGGCCGCTCTGGGTGCTGTACAACATTGTGAGCTGGTTTGCTGCATTTCTAGAAGCAACCACATGGCCTCCTTGGTGGGAGACCTCTGAGGAGCTCCACTTTGCTCATCGCTTGCTGTGTGACCATAGGCAAGTTACTCACCTTCTCTGAGCCTCACTTCCTCCTTCCCTTGCAGTGAGGCCTCAACAAGAATGTGGACAAGGGAGGCAGAGTCCTGTGCATGGGCTGGTGGCATGATCTGATCTCTATCTACCTGGCACCTTTTGGAGCCGGTGAGCATTTGTGGGCAGCAGGTCCTGCCCTGGGTCACAGCAGAGGGGCCCCCCAGGACCCGTGGGGATCCCTCTTCAGCACAGATGCGTGTGCTTTGGATTGGGGGTGAGCAGCCTCTTTGATATCCTCTGTCTCGCCCCTGGCCCCTAATTGTACAACTCTACTTCCCAGGACGCGGGGCCTGGGTGGAGGCGGGAGGGGCCTAGGACAGCCATCAAGTCAGCCTGTTGTCGGGGGTGCGGGGGCCGGAGCCAGAGGATGTTTGGTTTCCCACGAGCCATTGTAGTCCCAGGGGAAGGGGCTGTTGGGCTCTGGGGATGTGGACACGCCAGAAGCAGTGACCGTGGCACTCCGAAGGGGCCCACACTCCGTCCATCTTGATCACCCAGGCCAGGAATGTGGTGGCAGAAAGGCTCCTGAGATGAAGGCCCTGATAGGTCCTGGGGCGGGGGCGGGGGCGGGGGGGTCTTCCTCTTACAAAGGATGTGGGTCACGGTGAGTGGTCTTGCCACAATGTGGGAGGACAGGCAACTCGAGGTGACTCCTGAGAGATGCTCCAGAGGCAATCCGATCCCATTGCTGCCTCCTTCACCCTCCATGGCTCCCCAGTGCTGGATTAGAAGGTCTGATGGCTTTGGCTAGACTCTGGCTGCCTCTGCACAGTGCCCCACCCACCAGGACCATCTGGTCACGCTCCACTCCTCAGATTCCATTTCTTCTACGCGCCCCCTGCAAAGGCTGTCCCCACCTCCTCTGATGCCACCATTTCAAAGGCATCTCATCTTTGAAAAGCTGCCTGGCTCTCGTGCTCCAGGGCCCAGCAGGGCCACCCCCATCAGTGCCACCCCCATCAGCGCTCTACTCCAGCAGGCAGTAACTGCTGGTCTGTGGTCTGCTTCTGCCATGACATCCCAGCTCTTCAGTGTAGGGCCTGCCTGGCACAGCCAAGGCCTCCATACATGTTTATTTGCTGAATTGATAGATGGATGAATGAATCATCCTGCAAATATAACTTTTTCCCACTTAATAAATATACTCTGCCATTTTCCCACAATATTACATGATCTTTGTAAACATTGTGACTTCTGTTAAGAAGGCGGATATAATAGGCCATGGCTTATTTAACCACTCTGCTCTGTTTCTAATATTAGATGGTTTCCAAGTTTATTTCTGTTATAAACAATGCTGTGATGAACATCTTTGTGCATTTTTTTTTCTGTATTTTGGATGTTATCTTCAGAAACAGAATCTCTAGATTTGGGGGCTATAAATTTAAGGTCCTCAAAAGTAAACAATAATGTGTTTTATATTTCAAAGTAGCTAGAAGAAGACTTGAAATCTTTTCTTTCTTTCTTTCTTTCTTTCTTTCTTTCTTTCTTTCTTTCTTTCTTCCTTCCTTCCTTCCTTCTTTCTCTTTCTTTTTTTTTTTTTTTTTTTTTTTGACAGATTTTCATTCTTGCTGCCCAGGCTGGAGTACAGTGGCATGATCTCGGCTCACTGCAACCTCCACCTCCCAGGTTCAAGCGATTCTCCTGCCTCAACCTCCTGAGTAGCTGGTATTACAGGCATCTGCCACCACGCCCAGCTAATTTTTGTATTTTTAGTAGAGATGGGGTTTCGCCACATTGGCCAGGCTGGTCTCGAACTCCTGACCTCAGGTCATCCACCCTCCTCGGCCTCCCAAAGTGCTGGGATTACAGGCGTGAGCCACTGCGCCCAGTCGAAGTGTTTCTAACACATAGAAATGACCAGTACTCAAGGTGATTAGCACCCCAAACACCCTACCTGAGTGTCACATATTCTATGCACAGGACCAGGCACAGTGGCTCATGCCTGTAATCCCAGCAGATGGGAGGTGGAGGCAGGAGGATCACTTGAGCCTGAGATTTCAAGACCAGCCTGGGCAACATAGTGAGACCTTGTCTCTACAAAAAAAAAAAAAAAAAAAAAATTAGCTGGGCATGGTAGCACACTCCTGTGGTCCCAGTTACTCAGGAGGCTGAGGGAGAAGGATCACTTGAGCCCAGGAGGTCGAGGCCTCAGTGAGCTATGATGCTATGATTACACCAATGCACTCCAGCCTGGGTGACAGAGCAAGACCCTGTCTCAAAACACACACACACGTTCTCACACACACGTGCGTGCCACGAAAAAACCCACAGACACATCATATGCATGTAACAAAATATCACATGTACTCCATAAATAGTAAAATACTATGTATCAATTTTAAAGTGTCAGCTGATGCGGTTTGGCGCACACAGGAGGCTGCCTGTTTAACCACATCCTCACCAGCACTGGATACATTTTGTGTGTGTGTGTGTGTGTATGTGTGTGTGTGTGTGTGTGTGTGTGTTCTTTTCCTACTTTGTTTTGTCTTTATTAATTGGCAAGCAGGCAATGATACTTAACTTTTAGTTTTTAATAAGTTTTAATAAACGTTTATTTTAGGCCAGGCGCGGTGGCTCACACCTGTAATCCCAGCACTTTGGGAGGTCAAGGTGGGCAGATCACGAGGTCAGGAGATCAAGACCATCCTGGCCAAGATGGTGAAACTCCATCTCTACTAAAAATACAAAAATTAGCTGGGCGTGGTGGCAGGCACCTGTAATTCCAGCTATCAGGGAGGCTGACGCAGGAGAATCGCTTGAACCCGGGAGGCAGAGGTTGCAGTGAGCTGAGATCACACCACTGCACTCCAGCCTGGGTGACAGAGCGAGACTCTGTCTCAAAAAACAACAACAACAGACAACAATAACAACAACAACAATAAGAAAAAACAAAGAAAAAAACCCCATTTATTTTAAAATAATTTTAGATTTCTCAAATAGTTACGAAGACAGTGCAGAGAGTTCCTGTGTACCCCGTGCTTCGTGTCCCCTGTTATTTGCACCTTGTGTTAGTGTGGTGTACTTGTTATAATCGACGAACCAATAGTGATCCATCATTATTAACTGAAGTCCATGCTTTATACAGAGCTCCTCAGTTTTCCCCTAATGTCCTTTTTCTGTTCCAGGATCCAGCCAAGACACCAGTCATGTGTAGCTCTCTCATCTTCAGACTCTTCTTGGCCTTGACAGTTTCTCAGACTTGCCTGGCTTGGATAAAAGTCTTTTCCTTTTTCTTTTTGAGATGGGGGGTTTCAGTCTGTCCCCCGGGCTGGAGTGCAGTGGTGCGATCTCAGCTCACTGCAGCCTTGCACTCCTGGGCTGAAGCAATCCTTTCACCTCAGCCTGCCGAGTAGCTGGGATTATAGACATGCACCACCACGCCCCACCAATTTTTAATTTTTAAATTTTCTGTTGAGATGGGGCCTCTCCATGTTGCCCAGGCTGGATGGCAGGTTTTGTTTGTTTGTTTGTTTGTTTTGAGACAGTGTCTCACTCTTTCACCGAGGCTGGAGTGCAATGGTGTGATCTCTGCTCACTGCAACCTCCATCTCCTGGGTTCAAGTCATCTTCCCACATCAGCCTCCCGAGTAGCTGGGATTATAGGCCTGTGCCACCATGCCCAGCTAATTGTTGTATTTTTAATAGAGATAAGGTTTTGCTGTGTTGGCCAGGCTGATCTCGAACTCCCGCCTACCTCGGCTTCCCAAAGTGCTGGGAGTACAGGCATGAACCACCATGCCCAGCCTGGATGGCAGTTTTTTTTTTTTTTTTTTTTTTTTTTTTTTTTTTTGAGACGGAGTCTCACTCTGTTGCCCAGGCTGGAGCACAGTGGCTTGATCTCAGCTCACTGTAAGCCCCACCTCCCGGGTTCATGCCATTCTCCTGCCTCAGCCCCCCGAGTAGCTGGGACTACAGGCTCCCGCCACCAGGTCTGGCTAATTTTTTGTATTTTTAGTAGAGACGGGGTTTCACCGTGTTAACCAGCATGGTCTCCATCTCCTGACCTCGTGATTCGCCCGCCTCGGCCTCCCAAAGTGCTGGGATTACAGGTGTGAGCCACCGCGCCCGGCCTGGATGTCAGTTTTGAGACAGTGCTTGGTTTCCGTTCCAGCCGAAGGAAGCTGTGGGACTGAATATGGCTCCATGAGTTGCTTTGATGTTGGGGTTTTCTCCTCCATGTCCCTTTATCTCCTGGGGGTCTTGGTAGCTTTCCTAGAAATGTGAGCGGTTATAGAGGTTGTAAATATGAGCCCTTTCCTGTCCTGAGCAGCTCACACAGTTCATGCCGGTCCGTGGTCCCTTCACTTGGGCCTATCACCTGTCACTCACGGTACTTGCCAATGAGCTTTCCAGGAGACGGGTGCTGGCGGTCTTGTGGGCCAAGTCCTGGGGATACTTCTATTCCTCGGTTCTGTGGGAGGTCAGAGAGGGCCTGAGGGGAGCAGGGGGTGGAGGAACCTTGAGGCAGGGCAGTAGTAGCATCTCAGGCAACTCCATTGAGAGCAGTGAGGTTCTCTTTTTCAGGGTGCGCCACAAGCAAGATCCCCAGCCAAAAGTAGAGGAACTTCTGCACCTGCCCTTAAAGCCACAGCCCCAGAGTTAACCCCTGTCTACACTCAGAACAAAACGCAGAGCCCCTGGCTCAGCCCTGCAAAGGCTGCCCTGCCTGCCTCCGTCACCCTAGCCCCTCTGCAGGTTCCAGGCAGCCTCCCGCTGGCCTGGCTGCCCGGGGCCTGAGCTAGAACTCCTGCACCCCAGGGACTTTGCAATTGACAGACACCCCCGCTTCAGGGTGGCTCCTTCTTGCCACTGCGGTCTTCACTTGCTGTCGCCTCCCTCGTCGGGTTTTCCTGGTCAAATTGTCACCTGTCTCCCCTACCATGTCCCTTTGGCCTGCTCAGGCTTTAGACGTGCGAAGCGCTCGCCGCAACCTGGAGTGGCTCTTTGGGCTCTTTGTTTCTTACATTGTCTGAGTGTCTCACTGGTGTCAGCCGCACAGACCCGGGGCAGGCCCATCTCACGTCCTCTCCCTGCAAGGGCTGGTGCCAGGCTGGCACAGAGAGGAGGTCAGTGAGCAGAGAAGGACGCTGGGCAGGAAGAGTGGATGGCGCCGTGCAGGTCTTCCTCATGATCAGTGGGATAGCACCATCTGCTGCTGGAGGCAGCCGCGCCACGTGGCCACTGCCCAGCTCCGTCCTCATGGACAGGGGAGCTAGGGGTAGGGTGGGGCATGGAAGGGTGGCCTGGAGCTGGGCCATGTCACTCCCCAAGGATAAGGGGTCATGCTCCCCTTGGACTAGGACTCAAGTCCTACCTTCATCCCTACTCAGCAGCCTCTCCTGCAGGACCCAGCCATCAGGGTGGCCGGCTCTCCAAGAGGCCCACCTGGTCCGTTTAGAGTGGACACCAGACCAGGGGTTGCTGCCAATGACCTCTGGGGTCCCGCCTGTGCAGAGACCCTAAGACCTTCTCACCTGAGTCTCACACACTGCCAGCTCTGTCATGCTCCCTATGAGGGGCATGGGGCAGGGAGGGGCACCCCCATTTTATGGGTAGAAATGAGGCTCAGAGGGGCAAAGGAATGGTCTCAGAGGAGCTGAGGCCTCAGGTGGGGGGACTGAGCACCAGCATTCGGGTGCAACTGCCACTTCCAGTGTCCAGGGCTGGGTTAACTTGGCCAAGCATGTGTGGCCTGAGCACAGGGCCTGGTGCACAGCTACCCTCAGAGCCCGCTAGCCCTGTAGGCTTCCCTCATCTTCAGGACTGTGGTTCTTTTTTTTTTTTTTTTTTGAGATGGAGTTTCACTCTTGTTGCCCAGGCTGGAGTGTAATGGCGTGATCTCGGCTCACTGTAACCTCCGCCTCCCGGGTTTAAGCGATTCTCCTGCCTCAGCCTCCCAAGTAGCTGGGATTACAGGTGTGTGCCACCGTGTCTGGCCAGTGTTTTGTATTTTTAGTAGAGACGGGGTTTCATCGTGTTGGTCAGGCTGGTCTCAAACTCCTGACCTCGGGTGATCCACCTGCTTTGGCCTCCCAAAGTGTTGGGACTACAGGTGTGAGCCACTGCGCCTGGTCAGGGCTGTGCTTCTGAGGTAGATGCTGGCCTGGCCAATGCCCCTTACATGGCCCCACCCTGGGGGGACGGTGGGAGTGACAGCTGAGGGCAGCAGCCCAAAAAACCAGCGGCCACCCAGAGAGGAGCCTCTGATGACAGCCACTCAGCGTCATGCCAAAAAAGCCTCTGACGGAGGCCGACAGGCTTGGGCTGGGGAAGCTCTCATGGCTGGGCCTGGAGTGGGACCAGCAGCACTCTGACCTCCAGCAGGTGGTCTCTGGCTGAATTGGCAGTAAATAACATCACTACACAGCGGGGTGGGAGGACATCCAGTTCACCAAGCATTCTCCTGTATTCTTGACATTTGAAGAAGCTGCCAGCAAAAAACACAAACAAAAACAAAACAAACAAAAGATCACTTGACAGCCCCAGGAGGCACACAGGTGGGTGGATGAGGAATTGTGATGCCCACTCTCAGAAGAGCTGTGGCACTGACAATATCCCTTTTCTCTTTAGCAATAGAAGCCCTGAGTTTTGCCTGGCACTGGCTGCCTGGAGTAAAAACTACATTTCCCAACCTTCCTTGCATCTTGCAGTGGCCATGTGACTGAAGGCTGGCCAATGAAAGATATGCAACAGTAGTGGGTGTGGCTTCTAGGAGATGACCTTTGAGGAAGGAAACCAACCTGTCTTTTTTGCTACTGCTGGGTTGGAATGTGGGTGGGATGACTGGAGCCTAA
Organism: Macaca nemestrina; assembly: GCF_043159975.1. Lineage (NCBI taxonomy): Eukaryota > Metazoa > Chordata > Mammalia > Primates > Cercopithecidae > Macaca > Macaca nemestrina. The sequence goes on along the minus strand of NC_092136.1, from coordinate 4,867,879 downwards.
GAAGCCATTTTGTACCATGAAGTCAAAGCTGCATGACACATATGAAGGAAAAAGATGGAGGGACCTGAGTCCTTGATGAATCTGAGCAACCTCATCACCCTGGACTTCCTTTACATGAGAATCACCAGTTTTTATCTTGTTTAGGGTACATGTATCTTAAGTTTGCTGGCCTGAATAGCTAGGCTGAATTCCATTATAACTCATAGAGGGAAAACAGATACTCTGGAAGGTTCAACTGGGACCAAGACGAACTGCGGGACCCAAACCCATTGGGTTCTGAAAGCAAGTGTTTCCTGTGTACCTCGAGGAGGGCTGCAGGTTGGGTGAGCATTGGGAGGATCCACCCTGCTGCTGTGGGGTCCGGGGATGCCCCAGATGAGGCCTTGGTGAGCCTCAAGGGGACCGTGACCCTCCCCCCCAACTCTGGCCTGTCTCCCTCATGCACAAGGTCTGAGGTGTCCCCAGACAGTGATACCCATATTTCAGCGGCAATGCCTTCCCCAGAACCCTGACTCCATAGAGAATGTGTGTGTGTTGGGGGTGACAGTCACTGTACCTGGTGCACAGTGGCCTCTCAGACCCAGCCTTCTGTCTAAGCTCATCCCTCACAACTAGGGACTTCAGGCTGTACCCCTGGGCCTCAGTCTCCCTACCTGTAAAATGGGAATCATAGTGGCCATCCTTGCAGGGTCACTGGGTGAATTCAGTGGATGATGGGTGAAAAGCACCCAGCCCATAGCAGAGCACTTTTTACACTCAGTCAGCATGAGCAACCCATGGGGATGCCCCTTTAAATCAAGAGTTCCTAAATTCTAGGGCATCCAAACCTCCTGGCAGGCTTGAAACACAGATTACTGGGCGCACCCTCAGGGTTCTGGTTCGTCAGATCTGGGGTGGGGCCTGAAATGCAAATTTCAAGAACCACTGGTTTAAATCAAGAACCTAAGACAAGCCAGGTGTGGTCATTCACGCCTGGAATCTCAGCACTTTGGGAGGCTGAGGCGGGTGGATAACTTGAAGTCAGGAGTTGAAGACCAGCCTGGACAACACGGTGAAACCCCATCTCTACCATGCGCCTGTAATCCCAGCTACCCGGGAGGCTGAGGCATGAGAATCGCTTGAACCCAGGAGGCAGAGGCTGCAGGGAGCCGAGATCGTGCCACTGCACTCCAGCCTGAGTGACAGTCTCGCTCTGTCTCACACACACACACACACACACACACACAAACCCTAAGACAAAAAACATGGAATAAAGGAATCAAGATTGGGTTAAGACCACCTGGGCCCAAGACCAGCTGGGCAGCTAGGTTTGAATTTGGCTCCAGTTCTTGGAAGCTGCATGACCTCGGGCAAGCCTTTCTTCTCTGATTCGCCTATCATACGGGGAGAATTAGAATTCAGAGAGCTGAGGTGGAGTCAAAACAACATGGCCAGGTGGGAAAGGCACCCACTAAATGCTGCCCTTCCCCCTCTCCCCCCACCACTGTCATCATCATCATCATCATCATCATCATTTTGTATAGCTCTGCTGCCCATCCTTCCTCCAGTGGCAAGGATGGGCGCCTGCTGCATACCCTACCCAGGCCCCAGGCCCACTGCCTCCTCCTCCAGGCCAGGCCTGGCCCTTATGCCTGGGGAGGGGTCCTCTGCATTCCGTGTGCCATTGGGGCATGCCAGGATGTCCAGGCACGGTCCATGCTGACTCCTCCCTGACTGCCTGGTCAGGGTGAATCAGCAGGTGCCACGAGCATGTCACCAGCAGAGAGGCACCGTTGCCAACCAGGTGGAAAGATGGATGGATGGAAAGACCCGGCGAGGTGTCCTCAGCCGACTCTGCTACACCTGAAGCTTATCCCTGAGGTCGCTGCCATCTGCTGGTAGGCCTCAGTACTGCATGCAGGGGTGCCCTCCCAGACCATCTGGTACCACCCAGCCCCCACCTCCTATGCCCCAAATTGTCCCCAAGAGTGGGGAGGTCCTGCCCAGTCCCATTCTCCTAGAAAGACTTGCAGATCACGCAGCTGTGCCAGCAGATTCATTGAGGTATCATTCATATGTGATACCATTCACATACCATACAATCCACCGGTTTAAGGAGTGCAATTCATTATTTGTATTCACAGTATGATGGTGACCATCGCCATCTATTCCAGAACACTTTCATCATCCCAAAAGAAACCCCATACCAACAAGCAGTCTCTCCACTTTCCCCATCAGCCCCTGGAAGCCACTAATCGACTTCCCATCTCTATGGATTTGCCTATTCTGGACATTTCATAGGAATGGAATCATGTGTCCGTTTGGTCTGGCTTCCATCACTTAGCACCCAGCCCTCAAGGTTCATGCCTTGAGGTGGTGTAAGACGTATCAGCACTTCATTCCTTTTGTCGGTGAACACCATTTCATCCTACGGCTATAGCATTGTATACATATAGCATTGCATATGCTATCTACGGTAGATAGTGGATACATTGTATTTATCCATTAATCACTCGGTGGGCGTTTGGGTTGTTGCCCTGTGTTGGCTATGATGAATAATGCTGCTAGAAACATTAGTATGCAGGTTTTTGTGTGGATGTGTGTTTGCACTTCTCCGGGGCATATACCTAGGCGTGGAATCGCTGGGTCATGTGTAACTCTCTGTCCTGCAGTTTCAGAACTGCCACACTATTTTTCCACTTCTCACTTCTTGGCAACTGCCTGTTCTTGCTCCCCTCCTTGGGCTCCATGTAATATAAGCATTGGAGCCTAAGAGATCTTGGAATCAGCCCTGACATGTCCCTCACTGGCTGTGTGACCTTGAGAAAATTGCTTCACATCTCTGAGCCTCAGTTTTCTCATCTGCAAAAGGTGAATCATGACAGAATGTAGCAGACACTGGTGTCGTTCTACCCATAACCCTTCAGTCCTCACCCTTCTGCACAAAGAGGTCCCAGGGCTTTTGGTCACAAGCCCCTGGGTTTCTTGTCTGAGGGGAGCAGGCCAGAAGTTCAGGGAATTCCTGTCCCTGGGAGTAGAGTCCTCAACCAGAGGCAGACTTGACTTGGTGGAAATAAATAGTCCAGGTGCCTCACCTGCATGTGCGGGGCTGACGGGGACAGCAGTGAGTGGACAATTAACTAGATAATTACAGATTATGTTGGATTCTTTGAAGGAAAATAATAAGGCACTGCAAGAACAAAATGAGAAGGGATCCCAGCTTGAAGTAGGGTGATCATGGTAGATCTCTCTGAAGAGGTGACACCTTTAGAAGGGAAGATTGTGAAGGAACTCAACTAGTGAAGAGTGGAGGGAAGACTATTCTCAACAGACAGCACGTGCAAAGGTCCTGGGGCAGGGGAGAGTTTGGGATTGACCGAGATGCCAGAGCACTTTATCTGGCCTCACAGCCTTTGAAGGGAGCTTTGAGCTTGGGGCCTAGGTTGACCTGACTCCAAGGCCGGAGATCCTAAACAATCCTCACGAGGCAGCCAGTTCTTTCTTTGTCTTGTCTTCTCTGCCCTTCCTTCAGCCCTGCAATCTGAGCCTCTCCATATTGCAGGGCCACTCTGTCCCCTGTGAAACTGCAAGGTTCTGATGCACAAGGAGAGGTAGCACCACTTCTGTCCTTCCTGCCCAGCAGAGGATCTGGCATTTAGCTAGCTGCATGGGTGTCTGCTGCATTCTCTACCCAGGCTCCAGACTCACTGATTGATGCCCATATGCTTGCTGGATGGATGGTAGAGGAGTGGATGGATAGGGAGAATTAATGGATGGAAAGATGCATGGATGGATGGAAGGATGGGAGGATGGATGGATGGATGGATGGATGGATGGATGGATGGATGGATAGATTGACAGTAGATAAGGAGATGAATGGGTGGACTGACGGATGGATGGGTGAATGAATGATGGAGGGAAGGACAGAAGGATGGATGGATGGATGAAAAGATGGAATATGGATTGACAGATGAATGGAAAGTAGATGAATAGGTGAATGGGTGGACAGATGGATGGATTGATGGATGATGGATGGATGAATGAATGAAGGATGGATGGAAAGATAGAAGGATGGGTGGGTGGAAGGATGAAAAGATGAAAGATGGCTTGGTAGACGAATGGATAGTAGATAAGTAGATGAATAGGTGGACAGACAGATGGATGAATGAATGGATGAATGAATGAATGATGGATGGATGGATGAATGAAGGATGGATGGATGGATGGATGAATAAAGGATGGAAAGATAGAAGGATGGATGGATAGTAGATGAGTAGATGAATGGGTGGAGAGACGGATGGATGGATGAATGAATGGATGAATGAATGATGGATGAATGAATGGATGAATGAATGAAGGATGGATGGATGGAAGGACAGAAGGATGGATGGATGGATGGTTGGATGAAAAGATGGAAGATGGATAGATGAATGCATAGTAGATGAGTAGATAAATGGGTGGACAGATGGACGGATGGATGAATGAATAATGGAAGGATAGAAGGATGGATCAAAGATGGATGGATGGGAAGATGGAAGATGGATGGATAAATGAATGGATAGTAGATGAGTAGATGAATGGGTGAATGGATGGATGTATAAATGAATGACGGATGGATAAATGGAAAGATGAAAGATGGATGGATGGATGGAGGGATGGATATATGGATTATGGATGGATAGTAGATAAGTGGATGGAGGGATGATGAATTACAGTGCCTTTCTCCTGAACTATACAAAAGACAGATAAATGTATTTGCTTATCAGTGATAATAAATGAATTTTTAAAATTTCTGTCTTGAAACCAGCCTGCCCAAGGCATGAGAGCTCCCAAGATCTCCCAGCCCACCATCAACACTCCCTGTGTCCTCTAAACTTTTCCATTCATCCCCCTCCTTCTGGGCCCAGGTCAGTGGTCCCTCCAGCGAGAGTGCTGCCGAAAGGGCACGTAATGGAGATGTGTTCTGACTCTCTGCACTATGCCTCCCCCGCCGCTGGCTGGAGAGCAGGGCCAGGCTTTCTCCTGCATCCTCTCATGGCTGTGTATGCAGCTATTATTCACAGACCATTCCCCATCTGCATGACCTCAGCAGCTCTCAATGACCACTGTGGGAGCCCCACTTGACGGATGGGAACACTGAGGCTGGGGAGGGGCAGCGGCCAGTTCTGGGCCACGTGGCTGCAAATGCTGTCATGATCAAGCAACAGAAGTGGCTAAGGCCACTTTTCATTCAGCAGGTCTGAAAACGGCACGTGTGCTGGCTTTTTACCCACTCAGAAGCCCCTTCTCCCGTGGTCCCCTTCCTCAGTGTGGACTCACAGCCGGCCACGCACTCAGGCACAAGTGTGGGCTGCCCCTGGTACTCCAGCCATTGCAGCCCAAGTGGGGACAGAGGTCAACTCCAGGGGCTATATCTGTCACAGCCCTGGAATGCTGAGGCACGGTGGCCCTCCAATGTGTGGGCACTAATTATAGGCCTGCTGGTTCACCCTTCTGAGTTCTTCAACCCCTGGGAGGCAGGAGGCCTCTGAACCCACCAAGGGGTTCAAAGACCCGCTCCGAGCAGCTGAAACTCGGGCACCCACGGCCGTCCTACCCTCCCCATTGAAGTCACCGACTCCATCCAATGCAGAGAAGGTCGAGTGGGCTCCAGGGCTGGGACGCAGGGAGCCAGGCAGCGGGGGTCCTTATTCTCTTGGCTTCACCCAGGCAAGGCCGTCTTCCCCTGTGGGGCAAGCGGGGAGTGGACCAGACCCCGGCCAAGCACTCCCCCTGCCTGTGCCTACCCTGGAGAGCACTGTGCAGGTCGACTGGGCAGGCAGGGAACCTACTGGCCACTCCAAGAAGACCTTTTTTCCTTTTTTCCCTTCATTCAGCAATGGTTATTGGATGCTGCCAATGCTCTCAACTAGCACTTTCCAGGGGGAGGGCACGAAGGTGAACAACAGAACCACTGCAGTCAAGGTGCTGCAAGAGTGTCACCATTGTAAGAGTACAATTGACTGCATTGAGGGCTTCCACAACCTGTAACCATCACCATCATCTACTTTCAGTACTTTTCCATCTTCCCAAACTGAGACTGTCTCTCCGTCAAACACTAACTCCCCATTCCCCTCTCCCAGCTTCCAACACCCATCATTCTACTTTGTGTCTCTCTGGGTTTGACTACTTCAGGGATCACATCTAAGTAAAATTGTATCGTATTTTTTCATGCAGCACAATGTCCTCAAGGTTCACTCATGTTGTAGCATGTGTCAGAACGTGTTTTTTTTTTTTTTTTTTTTTTTTGAGACAGTGTCATTCTGTCGCCCAGGCTGGAATGCAATGGCGCGATCTCAGCTCACTGCAACCTCTGCCTCCCAGGTTCAAGCAATTCTTGTGCCTCAGCCTCCTGAGTAGCTGGGACTGCAGATACACACCACCACGCCTGGCTAATATTTGTGGGTTTTTTGTTCGTTTGTTTGTTTTTGTTTTTGTTTGAGATGGAGTTTCACTCTTGTTGCCCAAGATGGAGTCCAATGGCATGATCTCGGCTCACTGCAATCTCTGTCCCCCTGGTTCAAGCGATTCTCCTGCCTCAACCTCTCGAGTAGCTGGGATTACAGACTCCCACCACCACACCCGGCTAAGTTTTTGTATTTTTAGTAGAGACGGGGTTTCACTGTGTTGACCAGGCTGGTCTCAAAGTCCTGATCTCAGGGGATTCACCTGCCTCAGCCTCCAAAAGTGCTGGGATTACAGGCGTGAGCCACCGCACCTGGCCTGTGGGTTTTGTTTTGTTTTGTTTTGTTTTGTTTTGTTTTGTTTTGAGATGGAGTCTCACTCTGTTGCTCAGGTTGGAGTGCAGTGGTGCGATCTCAGCTTACTGCAGCCTCTGCCTCCTGGGTTCAAACGATTCTCCTGCCTCAGCCTTCTTGAGTAGCTGGGATTACAGGTACTTGCCACCACGCCCAGCTAATTTTTGTATTTTTAGTAGAGATGGGGTTTTGCCATGTTGGCCAGGTGATCTGCCCGCCTCAGTGATCTGCCTGCCTCAGGTAACCTCAGGTGATCCACCCGCCTCGGCTTCCCAAAGTGCTGGAATTACAGGCGTGAGCCACTGCACCCAGTCTAATTTTAATATTTTTAGTTGAAACGAGGTTTCACCATGTTGGCCAGGCTGGTCTTGAACTCCTAGCCTCAAGTGATCTGCCTGTCTCGGCCCCCAAAGTGCTGGGATTCCAGGCGTGAGCCACCGTGCCCAGCCATGTCCTTCCTTTTTAAGGAAGAATGGCATTCTATTGCATCAATGGAGCACATTCTATTCATCCATCCCTCTACTGATGGATACTTGGTGTGATGGTTAATAGTGTCAACATGATTGGGTTGAAGGATACAAAGTATTGATCCTGGGTTTGTGAGGGTGCTGCCAAAAGAGATTAACATTTGAGTCAGTGGGCTGGGGAAGGCAGATCCACCCTTAATCTAGTGTGCACAACCTAACCAGTTGCCAGCGAATATAAAGCAGGCAGAAAAAGGTGAAATGGCGAGATGGGCCTAGCATCCCAGCCTACATCTTTCTCCCATGCTGGATGCTTCCTGCCTTCAAACATCTGACTCCAAGATTTTCAGTTTTGGGACTCAGACTGGCTCTCCTTTCTCCTCAAGCTTGCAGACGGCCTATTGTGGGACCTTGTGATTGTGTAAGTTAATACTTAACCAACTCCCCCTTTATATATATATATCCTATTAGTCCCATCCCTCTAGAGAACCCTGACTAATACACTTGGCTTGTTTCCACCTCTGAGCTACTGCAAATGGCACAGTTATGAATATGAGTGTGCAAACATCTATCCATGTTCCTGCTTTCATTTATTTGGGGATATGCCCGGAAGTGGAATTTCTGGATCACGTGGTAGCTCTCTGTTTAGTGCTTTGAGGAGCCACTGTGCCATTTTTCATAGGCTGCATAATTTTTCCATTCTTACTCCTGACAGGTTCTGGACCCAACGTCCCAGAGACTCAACAGGCAAAGACCTGCCCCACCAGTTCAGCCCCTTTCTCTCCCTTCTGGTTCCCTCTGGGTCACGAAAATGCAAGCAGGGAGGCCACTGTCCCTGGAGCCCCTGGGGCGGCCTTTCTTGACCTAGAGGGCATCTTCCCACAGAGCCATGGGTGTGGGGTCTCCAGGCATTGCCCGCCCCGAACACACGTGAAGCAGGTGAACCATCTAACAGCGATGGGTGCTGGGTCCCAGGACCCCCTCACGCCCGTACCCTTTTTCTTTTCAGGAGAATTCTACCTGCCCCTAGCCCCTCCTGTGTGTAAGGAAGCAGGAGTTCCCACCGTGGCACCAGAAGCAGCGGGCACCCTCTGACGCCTCCCAGGAAGCCCATGCTCTCAGCCTGTTGCCCGCCTTCTCTCACCTTCCCCTCATCCAGCAGAAGCGGGGTCGCTCTCCTTTTGGAGGCCAGCAGGCCCCTTGCCCGTTGTACCTGATGCTCAAGCTGTGGTAACACAGCCCCACACAGGGTAAGTGGCTCAAACAGACATTTATCATCTGCAGGACTCTGGGCTGGATGTCCGAGACCGGGGTGTCAGTAGTGTTGGCTCCTTCTCAGGGCTACAGGGCAGAGTCTGTTCCTTTCCTGTCCCTTAGCTGCTGGTGTTTGCTGGCAAACTTCGGCACTCCTGGGCTTGTAGCAGTGTCACACTTGTCCCCACCTTTACGCTCTCATGGCATCCTCCTGTATGCACGGCTGTGTCCACGTGTCCCTTAAGGAGGACCCTGGTCACAATGGTTTCAGGGGTCATTCTACTCCTATGTGACCTCATCTTCACCAGTTGCATCTGTAATGACCCCATTTCCGAATAAGGTCACATGCTGAGGTACTAGGGGTTGGGACTTCAGCAGATAAACTCTGGGGAGAGGATGTAATTCACCCCATGACCCCCCAAACACACACACAAAATAAAGTCCCTTGGACTCTGGTGTGGGAAGGTGACCTCGGCATAGCTGTCTGCTGCGAAAAATCCACATTCTCTTGTCCAAGCTGTTTTACATGTTAAACAAGAGCCCCCAGTGTCTCCTACGCCTTCATCAGGAGCCATCTGTTGATCCTGTAGCACTGGGTGCCGCTGCTTCCCCGCGTCGACACGGCCCCTGGGCAAGTTCCCCTTGCCAGGCCTCAGGGTCATCATCTGCAAGGTGGAAGTAATGGCAGCCCCTGCCCCATCCCACTCTGGAGAAACAACAAAACCCACAGCAGAGCTCAGCCTACGCCCTGCTCCTGCTGACTGCCATGAATGTGTGTCCCTGCAGGGAGCCATTCCAGGAAATCTGACTTGCGCTGGGAGCTGAAGGAGGCACCAAGATTTTCACTTGTGTTGCACACGTGCCAGTGAGGAGCCCGGCCTCCCTGTGGGTTTGGTGAGTCTGCACTGACCAGTCAGGGGGCTCTGAGTCTGGGCTCTCTGACTCTGACTCTCTGGCCCTGGACTCTCTGAGTCTCAGCTCTCTGACTCTGGCCTCTCTGACCCTAAGTTCTCTGACCCTGGGCTCTCTGAGTCTGGGCTCTCTGACCTCTGGAAGGTCATGGGAACAGAGAGTGATGGTCCTCACAGCCCCAGGCTCAGGACAGGCTCCTCACCTGGGCCCTGCCCATCCTGCAAAGTGCCAGGAGAGGTTTGTACACTGCCCATGCTGGCTCTCGCCTGGGCTGGCCCAGGTGATCCCACCCATGCCATTGTTGGGGAACAGGTGTGAGGAGGCACCTAGTCCAAGGCAGGGCCTGGCCACCACGTAATTGGTTCTCTGAGCCTCACCTTCTCAGGTAAAGATGGGGTGCACAGGTCCCAAGAGCAGGTTGTAAGGATAAAGGAAGTTTCTGTGCTGCCTGACCTGATACAGTTGCTCTAAAGAGTCCCTGGAGAAGCGCACAGCTTCCAGAGGAAGGAGCTTTTTAGAGTTTTAGAAGAGTAAACCTCTCTCTCTCTCTCTCCACACGCACATACACATACATGCACAGACACACACACATCACACATTCAGACACACCCAGAAACATACACACACATACATGTCCACACACAGGCATGCACTAACACAAGAACACACATACCCACATGTGCACTCACGCTTTCATAAATACACGATCCTTCTCTCCATGCACACACACGATGCACACACACGATGCACACACGATGCACACACACGATGCACACACGATGCACACACACGATGCACACACACGATGCACACACATGCACAAACATGCCTTAGCATGTTTCCATCCATCCAAAAAAATCATAACTTTCTAAAACCAGGGGACTGAAGTGCACCTTTAGCCTGATCTCTGGGAATACCGTCTTCCTCTTAAAGCCTCAGCTGACGCAGGCTGGTGCCAGCGCGGATTCTGCTGTGCTCAAAGCAAGCACGTTCCAGTAAAGGCGGCAAGTGCTCCTCAGCCTGCATTACCATCTACCAAACGACAGAGTAGAATAAAATACTTTAATGTTTTGATGACACAAAGCCCCACGCTGCCCTGCTGCTCCTGGGAGGCTCCTCGGTCTGCCAGGGCTGGCACTCAGGCCCTTCCCTGCGAGCTTCTTGCCACACAGACCCACAAATGCCCTGCATTGCCGGCACCCCCCTCTGAGCTCCGACTTGGGCCCTCTTCAGTTCCCATTGGACCCTGATCTGAGCTGGCTCTGGAAATAGCTGAGAACTCAGAGGCAGGACGCAGGGGCAAGTGCTCAAGGAGGACAGTCAGAGTCGAGAGGCTGCCACACCAAGACGTTGCCAGGAGCTCTGGCGGTGGCCACCAGGCCCAGCTAGTGCGCACTGGCCTCCAGCTGGGAGCCCAGTCTTGGGGCCTGAACGTGCGAGGGCTCCAGGCCACCCAGGCTCTGCTTCTGCCGCCGCCGTCGGGGCTGGACCCCCTTACCAGGGGGTCTAGGCAGCCCACCCTGCAGCTGCCGCACCATCTCGTGGTCCCTGTGGTCCAGCACGCGGGGCAGGAACAGGGAGGACTTCTGCGTGCGGCGGGTCTTGAAGCCCCTGCGGGGCCGGCCCTTGCCGTTCACAGACACGTACCACAGTCTCTCCGCGCTGGGCTGCCGCCGGGCCCCAGGCGTACTAGACACCGTCCGGTACAGCCGGGAGGCGTATGTGTTATAGCCCAGCTCGTGGATCCGCTCCACAAACTCGCACTCGGCGCTGTAGTGCTCCTGCGGGGATGAGATGTCACGGTCAGTGGCCCGGGGAGACTGCGCCAGCGTCAGGGCCCAGGGCTGCCCGATGCCTCCCTCCCCTCCTTTGAGGCTAATCGGTCCAGTGCCAAACCCCAGCGCACTCTCAGCCAGCCACACCTTTGCCTAGGCCTTGCCCTCTGCCCGGCATGCCCTTCCTCCCCTGTGTGCCTGGTGAACTTGGCCTTCTGCCCAAAGGTCACCTTCTCTCAAAGCTGTGCTAAACAACTCCCAGCTCCAGCCTCTGTCCCCCGTCTGAGGGCGCTGACCCAGCACAGGGATGTGTAGGGCTATCTGTGGAGCAGAGACCGGGCCAGCCAACCTAGGTGCCCTGGGGGTCTGCTGGCAGCGTGGACGTCAGCAAGGACTGGGCATTTGGACAAAGGAAGATGACAGCACCCAGATCGCTTTTAAAGAAACTACAGAGGCCGGTTGAGGTGTCTCATGCCTGTAATCCCAGCACATTGGGAGGCTGAGGCGGGTGAATCACCTGAGGTCAGGAGTTCGAGACCAGCCTGCCCAACATGGCAAAACTGTCTCTACTAAAAATATAAAAAATTAGCCAGGCGTGGTGGCACGCGCCTGTAATCCTGCTACTCAGGAGGCTGAGGCGGGAGCATCTCTTGAACCCAGGAGGCAGAGGCTGCAGTGAGCAGAGATTGTGCTGCTGCACTCCAGTCTGGGTGACAAGAGCAAAACTCTGACTCAAAAGAAAAAAAAAAAAAAAGAAAAGAAATTGCAGAAAAGAAAAAAGAAGAAAGAATATGAAAAGCAGGAAGGGAAGGGGACACAGCCAGGTTTCATGAGCCCAGACTCTCCGTTAAACGCTGCACTCAGGGGTCCCAGCTGGGGTCACTGACCCCTGAGCAGCACTCTGAAGCTGGAGGGTCCGGCCTTGCAGGTTGAAGAGGTTACAATACAGAGCAGGGGCCAGGGCCTGGCATGAGGCACGTGCTCAATCAATGCCACAGATACTGCTGTTCTTAGGATGAGAGCAGAAGCTGGGGTGTCCCACCACAAGCAGGACAGAGAGGACACTGCTTTGTCATCAGAGATTAATGGGATCCTTGTCAGGCCCCGGGTGCAGTGGGGGAAGGGCAGAAGGGACCCTGCCCTCTCAAAGGCACAGTGAAGCTCTGAACTGAAGGAGCTTACACCAACATCCCCAAGGCCTGGCCATGGGAGGTTCCCTGAGGGGGTGCCTCATGGGGCCTTCTTAGTCTGTGGGATAGGGAATGGGTGGGTATGCCTTATGCAGACCCACTGGGCTTCAGTCCCAGCTACAGACGGGTGGCAACGTCTAGGGCCACCTCCCTAAGGGGGTGACTGAGAGGAGCTGCTCCCTCCAAACCAGAAAGGGTGGTAAGAGGTGGAAGCAGCAGGTGAAAAGTAGACAGCAGGATCTCGCCTTCCTCCTGGGGACTGGCCACAGGGAGGAGTCGGAGGCCCTCATGGTCTGTCCCCATCTAGGGTGTGGTGTCCCATGGGAGAGAGGGAGAGTGGCAATGGCCTCCGGGGCTCCCAGGCTGGACCCAGCAGTATCTGACCCGGCAGGACCTCAGGGAACAAGATACTTCAAGCACCCCAACCTCTTTTCTAGCGACATGAAAGCCCAGAGCAGGGAAGGGTGGAAGGCTTGACCTGGTGGTAGGGGCTGCCTCTTCCCATGACCCAAAGCCCCCCTGCTCTCCAGCCCTCTTGGAGCCCCAGGGCCCCCTGGGTCACAGTATGGATGTTACTGTCCAAGACCAGTCTCCATGTTTATAGATGTGGAAACTGAGGCCCGGGGTGGTGCCAGGCCCTACATCACAGGGGGATAGAACAGTATCTGATCTGTGCCTGACCCCACATAGCCTGGGGCTCAGGGGCTATCTGGGAATGAGCGGGTGGGCTCAAGGCCGACTTCCCCACCCCACGCACTGGGTACGCCATGTTAGTGTCTGGCTCCAAGTCCAGACTGTGAGAAGCTCAGGGCAGGACCCAAGCTTCCCCACGTCCCTCGATCCTGCAGCAGGTGCGTCCTCTCAGGGCCAGAGAGGCCAGGCGGTAGGCTTTCTCTTTGCAGGGCCACTTGGGGGGTGGGCCACTGACGGACACGTGCCTGTGAGCCTCAGGTGGCGGGGGCTCAGGCCCTCCTGAGGTGGGAGATTGGGGGCAGTGTAGATCACTCGCTGACACGAGGTAGGGCACCTGGGGCGGCCGAGATGACCAAGGCAGAAGGTGTGTCGGCTCAGGGATCGGGGCCGTAGACTCCAGAGCTGCTGCAGTTGGGACTTGCCGTGACAACGCTTTCCAATGTGCGTCCTGACACTGCCATCCCACCAGACCTGGTCCCACAGGCCCCTCCCCCAGGACCGCTCCCACCCCATGAGGGGTGGGGAGGAAGCAGACTCCAAAGCCACTTTGTTGAGGAGGTAGCTTCTGAAGTGAGCTGGAAGGGCGGAGTGGGCACTTTTTAGTGGGCATTTTCTGGAGGAGGGCATTCCAGGCAGTGAGGGTGTGGCGTGAGCAGCATAGATGGCTTGGGAGTTGAGGGAGCTTCCGGAGGCTGGAGGAGGCTCACCCTTTGGATGACAGCCACACTGGGAGCAGGTGGCACCTGGGCTGCTGCTCTGTGGGTGGAGGTAAGGTGCCTGTGGGATGCCTGGGTGTGATGGGAGTCCTCAGAAGCCATGAAATGGGCTGATTTGCTTTTTTAGGAAGCCCCCTTAACATGTACCTAGCAGAGTGCAACACACAGTAAGTTCCCAGGACACTGACTGGTGAATGAAGAACTGAATGTCAGATGAGTGGGTGGATGGATGGATGGGTGGATGGGTGGATGGCTGGCTGGCTGGGTGGATGGATGGATAGCTGGATGGATGGATGGATGGATGGATGGATGGATGGATGGATGGATGGATAGGTGGCTGGATGGATGGGTGGATGGATGGATGGATGGATGGATGGATGGATGGATGGATGGGTGGATGGGTGAAAGGATGGAAGGAAGGAGGGACAATGGATGGATGGACAGGTGAATGGGTAGATGGACAGATGAACAGATGGAAGCATGGATGGAAAGAAGGATGAAAGAAAGGAAAGAAGGAAGGAAGGAGAGGTGTATGGACAGATGGGTGAAGAGAATGAAGGAAGGAGAAGGAAGGAAGGAAAGAAGGAAGGAAGGAGGAAAGGAGGGAAGGAGGGATGGAGGGAGGGAGGGAGAGAGGGAGGGAAAGAAGGAAGGAAGGAAGGAAGGAAGGAAGGAAGGAAGGAAGGAAGGAAGATGAAAGGATGGCTTGACAAACAGATGGACTGGAGGTGGGAGAGGCTGGAGCGGTGATCCAGGTGGGAAGTGAGGAGCCTGCCTTATAAGGTGTGGTCTCGGGGATGAGGCAGAGGGAGGTGAGGTGCGTGGGCTGAAGAGATGCAGGGGCATGGTCTGAGGTCTAGGGATGGGCTGAACAGCAGGAGGGGTCTACCGTGACTCCCAGCCCACTCTGGGTGAGAGTGAGTGGCCGGTGGGGCAATGATTAAGATGGGGAGTCGGGGAGCTGCTGAGTTCGGTTGGAGAGTCTGAGCCAGCAGGATGCTGTGGGAGGGTGGTCTATACCTCAGAAGGGAGGTCAGGACCAGACCCAGGAGTGTCGGGGTGCAGTGCTCACTGGCCCAGAAGAATAAGCTGGCCCAAGGGCAAGCATGCTGCCAGCAAAGTCCAGGGAGCCCCATGGCGGGACAGCACTCCTAAGCAAGCTGGCCACATGCAGGACTGTGGTACCAGGTGGCAGGTGGCAGGCAATGGGATTGGCATTCAGGCTACTATGCCTCTCAGGTTGTCTTCAGGGCAGTGGGAACTTCTCCACTGGGCACTCTGGAAAGTTCCACACCCTCCAACCAGACTGCTTGACTACCCCCAGCCTCAGCATCCCTTGTGGGGCTAGGAGCCTCTGTCCACCCTTCTCAAAGCCAGACTGCGAGCTCTCAGGCATGAAAGCCCCAGGTGGGCTCTGAACCACTGGGACCCCCTCATGTCATGCTTTATTCTGTCTCCCCAAATCCTGGGTCCCCTATGGCAGAAGCTGGCACCATGAGGGCCCCTGCTCCCAGACACAGCTTCCAGGACACTGATGAATGGACTGAATGTCAGACGGATGGGTGGATGGATGGATGGGTGAGTGGATGGGTGAATGGGTGGATGGATGGGTGGATGAGTGGATGGGTGGATGAATGGGTGGATGGATGGATGGGTGAGTGGATGGGTGGATGGATGGATGGATGGGTGAGTGGATGGGTGAATGGGTGGATGGATGGGTGGATGAGTGGATGGGTGGATGAATGGGTGGATGGGTGGATGGATGGATGGGTGAGTGGATGGGTGGATGGATGGATGGATGGGTAAGTGGATGGGTGAATGGGTGGATGGATGGGTGGATGAGTGGATGGGTGGATGAATGGGTGGATGGGTGGATGGATGGATGGGTGAGTGGATGGGTGGATGGATGGATGGATGGATGAGTGGATGGGTGAATGGGTGGATGGATGGATGGGTGAGTGGATTGGTGAATGGGTGGATGGATGGGTGGATGAGTGGATGGGTGAATGGGTGGATGGATGGGTGGATGAGTGGATGGGTGGATGAATGGGTGGATGGGTGGATGGATGGATGGGTGAGTGGATGGGTGGATGGATGGATGGATGGATGAGTGGATGGGTGAATGGGTGGATGGATGGATGGGTGAGTGGATGGGTGAATGGGTGGATGGATGGGTGAGTGGATGGGTGAATGGGTGGATGGATGGGTGGATGAGTGGATGGGTGAATGGGTGGATGGATGGGTGGATGAATGGATGGGTGAATGGGTGGATGGATGGATGGGTGAGTGGATGGGTGAATGGGTGGATAGATGGGTGGATGAGTGGATGGGTGAGTGGATGGGTGAATGGGTGAATGGGTGGATGGATGGGTGGATGAGTGGATGGGTGGATGAATGGGTGGATGGGTGGATGGATGAGTGGATGGGTGAATGGGTGGATGGATGGGTGGATGAGTGGATGGGTGAATGGGTGGATGGATGGGTGGGTGAGTGGATGGGTGAATGGGTGGATGGATGGGTGGATGAGTGGATGGGTGGATGGATGGGTGGATGAGTGGATGGGTGAATGGGTGGATGGATGGATGGGTGAGTGGATGGGTGAATGGGTGGATGGATGGGTGGATGGGTGGATGGATGGGTGGATGAGTGGATGGGTGGATGAATGGGTGGATGGGTGGATGGATGAGTGGATGGGTGAATGGGTGGATGGATGGGTGGATGAGTGGATGGGTGGATGGATGGGTGGATGGGTGGATGGATGGATGGGTGAGTGGATGGGTGGATGGATGGATGGATGGGTGAGTGGATGGATGAATGGGTGGATGGATGGGTGGATGAGTGGATGGGTGGATGAATGGGTGGATGGGTGGATGGATGGATGGGTGAGTGGATGGGTGGGTGGATGGATGGATGGGTGGATGAGTGGATGGGTGAATGGATGGATGGATGGATGGATGGGTGGATGGGTGAATGGGTGGATGGATGGGTGGATGAGTGGATGGGTGGATGAATGGGTGGATGGGTGGATGGATGAGTGGATGGGTGAATGGGTGGGAGGAAGGAGGGAGTGGCCTCTGGACCAGAGAAAATGAAGGGGTGCATTCCAGCTTTCTGGACCTTCCTTTATCAAAACGGCTAAAAATGTGTGATGAAATCATCGGCTTATGTGAGAGGGAGCTGCGCGGTGTGTCCTCTGTGCGCAGGACTGAGCAGAGAGCTCACTGCAGGGAGATCGTCCTCGGGCCGCGTCGGCTAGACTACTTGTGGATGGAAAACCTCTCATTGCCCAAGGAAGTATCAGCCAAATTGCATGTAATGACTAGTCGGAGGTAGCAAATTTCCCCGTTACATGTATTTTACTCCGTGTATTCCCCACCCCTACCCCTTATGAGGAGGGGCACTGCCATACCCGCAGAGTAAGGAGACCCTTTTTGGTTACACGGAGGCCCAGGCAGTAAATAGACTGTGTCCCAAGCCTGGGCTCCAAGGCTCCTGTGTGCCCGGGACATGGGTGCCATCTCCCTTCCCCTCCTAGGCTTCAGCTCTCACCTTTCCACCCTTGGAGGGAACCTGCAGAGCTGGCCCAGCGCCCTCCTCCCCATGCTCCCAGGAGAGCTCTGGCTGCCCCAAGGAACACTCCCAGGTTGCCTTGGGTCCATTTATTTTGGTGGAAATTTGGGGGACAATCACTTCCCTGCTCTCAGCTACTCTCAAGGGAGGATGGTAGTGATGACGAGGATGGGAGGAACCTTTGCTAACCTGGCATTCTCTAGATTCCAGGTCTGCCAGGGCGAGGCTCCAGGTCACTCACGGAGCAGCCTCTAACAGACACAGCCAAAGATCACTGGGCGCGGAGCCCTGCGCCACGGTCTGTTCCCAGCTCGGGTCCCATGTACCTGAGCAAAGCGTTCTACTGCCCACATCCCCCATCTTCTGGTGTGATGTGCAGGCCAGACCACTACTCCCACAGCGCCCACCCACGGGACAGCCTGGACTCACCGAAGCATAGAGTCGTCCCCTCTTGTTCATGGCCAGGTACCGCCCGGAGAAGAGACCCCTGATGGCCACAATGCCCACCTCCACTGCCGTTATCTCCAGAATACCTGGAAGAAATGAGAGGTGCCTCACTCCCACCGCCCCCCACAGAGCCACGGATCGGGCGGCTGATGCCCAGCTGGCCTTGCCCAAAGCCACACCCCGGGCTCAGGGCTGGGGAGGGTAGCACACAACCCACAGGTCACAGAGTGAGTGGACGTTCAGGGAGGGAGAAGTCACCAGACAGGAGGCAGAGAAGGAGACCTCAGGGAAGGTTGTCCTTATTCAAACCTGGGAGGGAAACGATGCAATTAACATTCCCACCCGCTGACGCTGCCCGCAGGATGGTTTCCATTCCAACCTCACAACATCTTGCCAGGTGCCTTCATCATCCGACAGACAAGCAAGTGGAGACCACTATGGCTGGGTGACTGTCAGGCCCCTGCACATGTGCCTGAGCGAGAAATCAAGCCCTCGCGGCAGTCATGAGAGTCTGAGCTCTGGGACTGCACGGTCCCCAATACCTGCGCCAGACAGCGGGAAAGCTGGGCCCTGATGAGCCAGGCTGGTAATAAAACCCACTGACAACAACACACAGGGTGCCTGCCACCTAAATCCTTCTGGCCGTAGACCTGGCGGGAGATCATTGTACCTGGCAGGGCAGGAAGCCGGTTTAGACCCTGGAGCCCGCAGAGGGAAGCTGGGTGGGTCTCACCCACTCGCCAGGGAGAAGAAAGTTTAAATCTCCCCTCCCGCCTTTCCTTCTGGATACACGAGTGCAGTAGCGGAGGCTGGGGGCGGGGGACTGCATCAAAGGCCGGGGTCACTGTCTCCCAACAGAGGCTGCGAAGGGATTGGGGCGACTGCCTGCACCCTCTCCAGGGGATGCCTCTCAGGACCGCGCTCCTGGCACGCGGTCCGAGCACGGCCGCGGTCGCCACCGGGCTTTTGCTCCAGCCCAGGGCTGCTACGGTGCAGGCTGCGAGCCTCCCGCCTTCCCAGTGCGCAGGCTGGGCGGCCTCGGCGGTGACCGCCCGGGGGGACCAACGAAGCCAGAGTCTCGACGCAGGACGAGCACCAAGAAGTTTGGATGCTGTGCGACTCGAGGGGGAGCCTGGCTTTGGAGAGAACCGGGGTGTCTTTGTGAGACGAGTTCGGCACACTCGGACCCCCTGGCAACAGCTGGTGCCCACCGTGCGGCTCCGGAGGCGCGTGTCCCCAGGGCGCCCTCACAGGGCTACGGCTTTCCTGGAGGAAGTCGCGGTTTACTGCAGCCGCCACCTTCAATCCCCCGCACCGCTTCCTGAGCCCGGGGCCGGAGCCGAGCGCCGCGCGGCGCACGCGAGGACCACTGTGGTCTTGACTGCCCTCCCACCCTCCCCACGCGGTCCTCCCGGGCCTTGAGCTCCGCTATCCTGCTCCTTAAAGGGCTCGGCGCGGGCCTCAGGTCCCTGTGACCAGAGGAGCCTAACCGTGTTGCCCGGCGGACTCCCGCGGTGAGCGCAGCCCGGGCCGCGGGTCCTGCGTGCTGCGGGGGGAGGGTGTGTGTCTGCACCCCCAGGTAGGGGAGGACTCCGCTCCGCGCTCCTGATCCGCGCGTCCCGACGGCGAGAGCCCCCACCCGCCCGTCGCTGTGCAGCCAGGGAGGAGGCGGGGGAGGTGCAGATTCCAGCGCGGGGAATAACTGTCGGAGGCGGCCGCGGCTGGGGAACCGAGCTCCGCAGGGCAAGAGTCCTCCGCTCAGAGGCAGCGGCTGGGGCGGCCACCTGGGCAGCCGCGAGCGGGGAGGGCGGAGGGGACGGCGGGGCGTCCAGGGGTCGGCAGGAGGAGGAGAAGTCGTCAAAATAATAAAGAGGATGATAAATGCCTTGTCCGGCTCCTTTTCTCCGACACATTCAAAGGGCTTAAACTTGTCAGAGCTGCCCAAAGCAGCAGAGCCGGGAGCCCAGGGGTCGCCTAGCTCGCGTCCCCTCAGACCAGCGGGCTGAATCGGGGACGGACTGACAGCCGCCGTCGCCCTCTTCGGACGTGAACGCCCATCCCCCCGAGTTCTGCTCGGACCCCAGCGCGAGCTCTTCTCCCGGACGTGTAGGGCGAGGAGGACACCCTGGCAGTCGCCTTCTGGCAGCGGGAAGCAACCGGTCTTTTCCCGGACACCCTGAGCGCACCGTGCCTTCTCCCGGGCCCGACCCTCCCCGGCTCCGCTTCCCCCGCGGGGTCCCGCAGCGTCGGGCACTCACTGTAGGCGCTGTTCTCCAGGCTGCCGTTGACGCGGCCGCTCGGGTGCAGCTGGAGGTGGTACTTCGTGGCGCAGTAGAGCTTGCGGCGCCGGGGCGCCCCACCAAGGTGCTCGTAGACGCCGCCGCGGCCGCCAGCATCGCGCCGCAACCGAGCCCCAGGACCCGCTGCGGGCCAGCCCGGCTCCAGCAGGCTGAGCAGCAGCAGCCAGATTAGGCCCATCGTGGCATCGCGCCCACCCCGCGGCGGCGGCGGCTGCAGGCGAGCGCGGCGCCCATGGAAGGGGCGGCAGCCGGGCCGCGGCGAGGTGCTCGGAGCGGGCTCCCGCGCTTGGCGATGCTGACTTCGGCTTCGCGGGAAAGGTGGGGGAAGAAGGGGAAAGGGTGGGCGAGAGAGAGAAAGAGAGGGAGAGTGGGAGAGGGAGAGGGAGAGAGCGATCGCGAGTCCCTTTAATTTCCACCCAGGAGCAATGAAATTTCCGTTGCTGCGCAAAGCGCTGAAAGAAAGGACGGTTCGGCAACAAAAGGCCGACGTGGTCCCCAGGCGGAGGCGCGGGAGGGGCGGGAGGCCGGCGGGTGGGGAGCCCCGCGGAGCTCGGGGTTCGGGCCGGGCGCCGCCTGCATACACTCGCCCCCAGCGCAGGGCCGTCGAGCCACGGCTCCGCTCCGCAGCGCGCCCCACGCCCCCGAACGCCCTCCCGGCTCTGAAAGGTCCCTTCCCCGCCCCTCCCCCCGCCCCCTCCCCCAGACCAATTATGTCTCCGAAAATTATAGACCGAGGCCTTGAGGCGGCCGCCCCAGGCCCTGTCACCCCCTCCCGCTCCCCATCAATCCCCCTGCACAATGGGGCCGCCGCCAATGACTGATGTCCGTGAAAACAACTTGCGGGGAAGTCGAGCTGACAAACGCCCATTAAAGGCGGCGCATAATGAAGGGCACTGCGGAGGGCGGCGGTGCGAAGGCTCCGGGGCGAGGGCACGCGTGGGGAGCCCGGGGTTTGTGTCTGCGCTCGGCGCTTCCTGCAGGAGCAGCGGTGCCGTCCTCAGCCTTGCAAGGCGCGGGCGGGAAGGGACTGGAGATGCTATCTTCTGTTGCGCACCCCAACCGGGCACCCGGAGTGGTGGGGTTAGGGCAGGCCTCGGAGGATCCCGTCCCTGTGGCAGTCCAGAGAGGGTCCTGGAGAGGCAGGAGGAGGGACGCGAGAGCCAGAGAAGTGGACGCAGACAGAGAGCCCTAGAGAGAAAGAGATGCAGATAGAGAAAAACGGAGAAGGAAAGGACAGGAAAGACATGGAAAATGTGAATGACAGAGATTGGCCAAAGAGAGGAGGCAGGGGAGACGGAAAGAAGACAGAGCGGCGGAGAACACCCGGAGAAAAGCACAGGGAGTCTGGCAGCCACAGCGGGACGGTGATGAGAGGAGGAGCCCCGCAGAGGCTGGGAAGGGATGTGGAGGAGTCCTGGCCTGGAGGATCTGAAGCAGTGCAGATGGGGGGGTGGTCCCCTGGACTGTGTGGGGGTCAAGGTGTATCTCAGCTCAGGGGGCCCTGTGAAGAGGGGTTTCAGAAAGTACCCAGAAAAGCCACCTCCCCACCCATTTCTCTTGCTTCCTGGTCCTCTGTCCCCCAGGGTCCTGGGACCAGCAGGAAGCAGGGGCCAGCACAGGGGCTTTGCCTCTCTCAACCCCGCCCCGGAGTAGGGCACCGCTGTGGGGTCCAGGGGTCTAGGCCACAGCTTTGGCTTCAAGTTGACCAGGGGCTCTGGGGTGAGTTGGGTGGGCTGACATTCCCCAGCCTGCCATCTGCATCAGGGTTTGGGGTCAGGCAAGTGTGCAGGGCACTGTGAGCTGTGGCAGTGAGCACACGCCCCTGGGACATGTCCAACTCCCATGGCCCAATACACAGGGCAGCAGGTCCTCCAAGAGCCCACTCCGGCATGCACAGGGTCCAGGTGGCCCTCCTGAAGGAGGGTGCCCCCAAGCCGTCCCCAAGCACCTCAGTCTTAGTCAGGATCTCCTAGCCACTGCTCCAGGGTCAGCTTGTGAGAGTTCTTGTACAGGCCAGAGGCCAGCCACCGAACTACTGGAGCCTCAGCCTCCTGGTGATGGAGACTGTGTTACAGGGGTCAGATGACAGTGCCAGGAAAGCCCCAAAGGACAGAAGCAAGAGGAGAGCTTGTCCAGTGCAGCGCTGCGCAGGCCTGGACTGGGATGTGTGGCCACCTGGGCTCCCTAAGAGGCAGGGAAGAGGCATAGGAAGGAGGTCCCTGCTCTAAATGCCGTAGCTCTGCTACCTCCTGACACCTGGCCAAGAAGAGAGGAGATATAGTGGGATAGGGGGTGCACAAAAAATTCAGAGAGGGGTACAGTCAGGGGGGCACAGTCTGACAGAGAGAGGAGAGAGGACACAGTAACGTTTTGAGAGAGAGAGCAAGAGCAGCTGTCCAGGGCCAGGGGACTTCCGATGCCCTTTCCTGTTGACACCCCAGCTGCCTCCTTGGCAGGACCCCCCCTGGAAGACTGGGAGGAGCCAGAAAAATCTGATCAAGGCAATCTGGGTGTAAACGCCCCTCCTGCTCCACGCCTGGGACCCCCAGCACTTCCCAGGGAGACTCCCAGGCTCTGGTCTCCGGCCCTGCCCACTACCCAGTTGCCCTGTGCCCGAGGACCCAATATGAGGGCAGGGGCTGCTGCCCTGAAGCAGGAGTCCAAGGGTGACCCCTCTATAGGAGGGAAGCCCCGGGGATGGGCAAGAGGTTTCCAACTCTTAGGGAGCGCCTGACACACTAGCCACTCAGTGCATACTCCTAAAATGAATGAATGAATGAATGAATGGCTTGGCCACTTCCTTGCCACAAGGACTTGGCCATGTAGTGTCGCTCCTGAGATACTGGTTTCTCATGTGTGTGATACCCCAAAGGTAGGGCCGGAAACTGAGTGGCATTACCTCTGCAAAGTCTGGACCACCCATCAGTGCAGGGCATGCTCCAGCCGCAGGGGACCGTAGTTTATGATGCAAACCCTGCTGCCTTTGAGAGTGAAAGGGGGTGCAATTCGCAGTTACACTAGGAAAGCTGGTGCCCTGCCCAAGGTCCCTCCTGGTGGCCCTGGCTCACTGTCTGCTGTTCTGGTGAGCATGACTTTTCTGAGGCAGCCGAGCTCTCTGGGTCATGTTTTCCCCTCTCCTCCAGTCACTGGTGACGGCCTTCAGCCCGGTGCTTCCATCCGCGGTCCACCCTGCAGTCACAGGAAGTTGTCTGGAGCCCAAAGCTGCCTTCTCCAGATGCCCCAGCCCTACTGACAAAGGTCGTAGTGTTGAGGGAACCGTGGGGATGCCCACCCACCCGCGTGAACCTCTAGTTCACTTCCCACAGCTTCCGGGCTGGGCCTCCAGGCCATTGCTCACCCACCTAGTGAGTTCCTCCTCATCTAAACCTGCGGCTCTTTTCAGCCCAGGAAGCCCCCCCAGAGCCCCACTCTGGGAGTCTGGGACCCTCAGGCCCAGCCAAGGGAGGGGAACCTGATTCCTCTACATCTGCCTGGCAGGGGCAGGGGTCTGGGCCACAAAGTCTTGTGGGTGGGGTGGGGCGGAGGCACCCACATAACGGTGACCTCGCCCCTCTCCCTCCCAGTCGGAGCCAGGTGGGGGGTGCACCATGCGCTAATAGCGACCCTGTTAATTGCTTCCAAATGGTCAACTGTAGCCATTTGACTAATTGGTCTCTTCCAGAGCCCAGCCTGGACACCCCAGGCCCAGCTGAAGTGCTCCTACCAGCAGCCCCCGAACCTCTGCACTGGGACCCTGTCCCTCAGAGCACTCCCAGCCCTATCTGATACTGAGTCCGCCCCTAGCCCCTTCCCCTGGAGAGAGAGCTGGGGTGGAGAGAGGGCAGAGGACAGGGTCCTGTGATGTGGCCGCAGGTGGCTGGCCAGGGACTGTCAGATGTGATGCTGACTCCCAGCCCCAAACTCACTCTAATTGTGTTACCTGCCACCCCCATCCCCTTACCCTATCCTTGTCCCCAAGAGCAGTGGGAGAGAGACGCAGCCTGCCTGTCACCGGGAGACCGTGGGTCCCTGAAATCCTAGGAGCAGCCCTGATCAGCCCCACATTACAGATGAGAAAGGGAGGCTCAGAGAGGGGAAGTGACTTGCCTGGGGTCACACAGCTGGGAGATGAGGTGAGAAGACTGGAATGCCCCTTCTGGCTACGGGACCCAGGACCTGAGCAGTGGGAGAGGGAAACCGTTGCCCCTCTAAGTCCCCAAAGCAAAGCTGCGGCTTTGCTTCCGTCAATGTTAGAAGCCCTGGCAGGCAGGGGTGGGATGGAAGGCACATACATCTCCCCACATTGGGGCCTGCACAGCATTTTGAGGCTCATCCACGGTGTGGCGTGTATCAGAGCGTCCTTACCTTTTCTGCCCTCGTGGCATTCCATCGTGTGCACAGACCACATGCTGTTTATTTTTCATCCATGGATGGATATTCGGGTTATTTTCTGGCTATTGGCTATTTTGAAGTCCCAAGCTGAGACGTAAAGGAGGGATCCTCTCTGGGTAGAGGAGAGGAGGGAGCAGAGGGCTCCCTGGCCCAGGGACAGACAACTCCAGCTGCTCTTTTCCTTCCCCACAACACCAAGGGCAGCCACCAGCCTCTGCATCCCCTGAGCCTGTCAGTGCCTGGCATCAGACTCCAGGCAGAGCAACTGACAGGGCTTGTAGATGCCATCTTCTCCCTGTGTTCTCACAGGTTCGTCCCTCTGTGTGTGCCTGTGCCCTCATCACCTCTTCTTATAAGGACCCCAGTTGGATTGGACTGGAGCCATTCCACAGACCTTGCTTTACTTTAATCGCCTTTGAAAAACCCTAGCTCCAACTGCAGCCACATTCTGAGGTCCTGCTGAATACGGCTCCAACATACAAATCTTGGGGGACACCGTTCAACCCAAAACAAGTGCAAATGATGAGGTATGCCCCCAGTCCTGTGGATGAGATGGGGTGGAGGGAAAGGAAGCAATTCACACCCCCACCTCCTCCCACCATGAAGTCAACTGCAGTTGCGCGGGGCCAGGCTTGATGGGGAGCTGTGGTGGCAAACCCACTCCCATGGAATCACCCCGTGTCCCTGCCTTGCACCCCCCTACCCCCTCCACCTTTGCCCAGACCAGTTCCTCCACCTGAGGGCCCTTTCACCTTTTCCATCCAGAAGCTCCTGCCATTCCTGCAAGACCCAGTCCCTGGCCCCTGGAGGTGCCCACCCCCCAGGGCAGAGTCTCTTCCTCTGGCCTCCCTGGCCCTTGCTCCCTCCATGCCACCCTGATCCCTAGGCCCGTTTCCCATCAGCAGCGGCTCAGGCAGGGCAGCTCGCTCTGGAGGGCAGGCAGGCTTTTCTTACCTCTCCCCAGTGCTGACCTGTGCAAGGTGTGGCTAGGACGCTTGGACAGTGGGCAGGAGGCAGGGATGGTGAGGTGGGGGTGGAGGGAGGAGTGCTGAGCTCCCCACGCCCAGTCTAGGATGGTCCTCCTCCGCACCTGCATGTTCTATGTTCTCCTTAAACCATCACGGTGCTGCTTTGAGGCTCCTGTGTCTGCTAGGAAAAAGGGGCTCTGTTGCTGAGGCCTTCACTCAGCCGCCTACAACTGGGGTAGGCTGGGGAGCGCTAGAAATACAATCACAAGAGCCGGCATCGATGGATCCGATGGCTCAGGTATGCAAGCTCTATCTTGGGGGTGGTGGCACGTGGGTCCAGGACCACCCAGATTCCATTTTCTGCTCTATTCATTATCCTGCATCAACACCCCTACAGCTGTCAGCTTGATATCAATTCCAAGTCATTGGATTTTTTTGAGACAGGGTCTCACTCTGTCATCCAGGCTGGAGTTTGGCTCACTGCAACCTCCACCTCCCAGGCTCAAGTGATCCTCCTTCCTCAGCCTCCGGAGTAGCTGAGACTACAGGCACATGCCACCACATCCAGCTGATTTTTGTATTTTTTGTAGAGATGGGGGTCTCACTATGTTGCCCGGCCTGGTCTCAAACTCCTGAGCTCAAGGGATCCTCCTATCTTGGCCTCCCAAAGCACTAGGACTACCAGCATGAGCCACTGTGTCCAAACCCTATTCTAAGTTTAAAGGACAAGCAGGATGTCTACCTTTTGCCTCAAGTCCCGGAGTAGCGCACCCTAGTCCCAACACCAGGACTGAGTGTGCTCTGACCTGTTTCCCTGAGATAAGGAAGGGGCCGAAGAGCTGAGATAACTCCCACGAAATTTCCGGGGAGGGAGTTTCTGGGGTCAAGCGCTTGCCTGGCCCTACCGGGCCTGTGTGAGCTCAGGGTCCTGCAGCCCCAGTGACTGGCCATCAATGCCCAAGCTGCAAGGACTCTCAAGGAAGTCTGAAAGGCACCTCTGCCTCTCTACAGGCTGTTCTCGGGTGGCCAGGAGGAGCGCACCGCAGAGGTGGCGGGCAGTGCTTAGAGACCAGCTTCCTGCCTCTGGCTCTGACTCAGACCTAGTGGCCTTGCCCGGCCCAGCCCCACCCTCTCGCCAAATCAAAGCCACACCGTTCAGATGTGGTTTCCCAAGCCTCCCTTCGTTTCATGACTGCAAGGGACCTTCTGCAGCCACCTGAGCTGGTGCAGGGATAGGACCCTGTGGCCGGAAGCCCCAACCCTGCAAAGGCACTGAGTGTGCGACGTTGGGGGGCACGGCCGGCCACACACCTTCCTTAATGGGAAACACTGCTCACTTCCAGACTTCCAGAGGCTGGCACCAGGGACTCGACTGTCACTGAGTAAGCTGTACACAGACCCTGTGGGCCCACCATGGCAAGACCCCTACTTGCAGCCACCCGATGGCTGCCCTGGCCCCTGCCTCAGGAGGCTCCCTTGCTGCCAGCTTCGTGGGGGTGAGTCACCCGTGAGCATGCTGCATCCTTCTGTTCTTTGAGGCCTGGCTGCAGCCCCTCATCTCTGGGGTGAAGCCCATGTTCTTCGCTTGGATTTGGGCATGGTCTGGACCCTGTCCATCTCTCCAGCTCCTCCTGGCCCACCCTTGGCCTTGAGCAGCTGCTGTGACCTGGACATTTCCTGTGAGCACCGGCTTCTCCCCACTCTGGGGTCTCTGCACGGACTGTTACTACCGCCTGCAGCTACTGCTCCCTCTCCTGCTGCAAACCTTTGGCTTGTTTAGATTTTTCATGTCCTTCCAGATGCAGCTGAGAGAGTCTCTCCTCGGGGTTGGGGGGCGGTCCTTAAATCCCCTTGCCCTGCCACTGCACCCCCGGGCTGGGCCAGGGTCCTCCTCTCGGCTCTCTCAGCCTCCTGCACTGCACAGTCACCTTCCTCATCAAGGGGTGTCTGTGCCACCCCTGGCCCTCAGCTGTGAGCTCTGGAGCAGGCAGGTGGGGTCTGCTTTCCTCCTGTCCCCTGCCCAGGGCTTGGCCCAGAGTCCCCCTGAGATGCTTCAGGAATGATTGCATGAAACCTCTGTGGCATCCCTGACCTGACAATGTCCGTCATTTGAGTGAAAAAATGGAGACAGAAAGGTCCTTACACAGATCCTGACAAAGAAGGAGAGGGCAGCCGGGGACAAGCAGCCTCATCCCCTCTCACCCCCTGGCAGGGTGGCATGACCCACTTGGAGACCTTTCAGTAAGGATGCTGGAGGCTTCCTGCAAAATTTCATCTGGTGAAACTCCAGAAAAATGATAGACTAGAAAATCAGCCACAAAAGAACTACTGCTTGGGCCCGGGCGCGGTGGCTCACGCCTGTAATCCCAGCACTTTGGGAGGCCGAGGCGGGCGGATCACAAGGTCAGGAGATCAAGACCACGGTGAAACCCCGTCTCTACTAAAAATACAAAAAATTAGCCGGGCGCGGTTGTGGGCGCCTGTAGTCCCAGCTACTCGGGAGGCTGAGGCAGGAGAATGGCGTGAACCCGGGAGGCGGAGCTTGCAGTGAGCCGAGATCGCGCCACTGTACTCCAGCCTGGGCTGGGCGACAGAGCGAGACTCCGTCTCAAAAAAAAAAAAAAAAAAAAAAAAAAAGAGAACTACTGCTTGGAAGCACAGAGCAAATTCCAGGCACTTCTCAAACTTGAACGAGTTCATCCAATACATGAAACCATCAGGGCAACTAAAAAGACCGAGAATGGGCCTTGAGCCTATGTCTGCAGAGGTGGCGGGGGCGGGGCATGCAAACCAGGGCCATCATCACAGGGGACACTGGGCTGTGACTGTGACAGTGTCCATCGTAATGCCTTTTGCTCAAGGAACACCACACCTGACACTCTGACACTTTATCTTGCAGATTCTATAAAGAAATACGCACAAGCAGCATCCTTCAGCAGGATTTCAGACCAGAAAGAACCCTCCTGTCGGAGACCGGTGGCCACACAAGCATGCACTATGAAGCTTTAGGGACAGCAGACAGCCAGAGTTGTGCTCAGGGCAGCCAGGAAGGGAAATGACACAGTAGCAACCAGAGTGCCCTCCCATGTATGACTTGCTGGGTTGGAATCCAGATTCTGCCATGTATGACCTGTGAGGACTTGGGCATAGTAACCTCTCTGGGCCTCAAGGTCCTCATCTGTAAAATGGGAACGTGCCACAGTGTTCTTAGAAGGCCAACATGAATCTATACGGGTGAAGAGCTGTGACAGTGTCCAGCGAGCTGGACACACCAGATCAGTGTTTGCCTCTATTGTTTGGTATTCACATATGTGACTTTTTTTTCTTTCTTTCTTTCTTTTTTTTTTTTTTTTTTTTGACAGAGTCTCGATCTGTTGCCCAGGCTGGAGTGCAGTGGTATGATCTCTGCTCACTGCAACCTCCACCTCCCGGATTAGAGCAGTTCTCCTGCCTCAGTCTCCCAAGTAGCTGGGATTACAGGCATGCGCCACCACACCCAGCTAATTTTTGTATTTTTAGCAGAGGCTGGGTTTCTCCATGTTGGTCAGGCTGGTCTCGAACTCCTTACCTCAGGTGATCCACCCGCCTTAGCCTCCCAAAGTTCTGGGATTATAGATTTGAGCCGCCGCGCCCAGCCCACACATGTGATTTATAAACAAGGCCCTTCTTCAAGATAGGCAAGAAGCGGTAGGAATGACCACCTCTGGGAAGTAAGGATACAAAGAGGTGAGAGCGAGAACTTTCCTCTTTGAGCCTTTGGTACTAATTTTGCTATTGACTAGATTTTTACTGCAAGCAGGGATTCCTTTGGTGATGAACAAGCCAGTTGGTGTGCGGGGTGTTCACTGTAAGGCCCAGACATGACTAGGGACCAGGACTGTCCTTTGTATGTGGTCTCTCTCTCCTCTGGTGTCAACTCTGCCCAGGAACGGATGTGAAGGCTGAAGCCCAGGCAAGGACTCATAGCGTGGGGACCGTGCAGCTGGATTCACGTCCAGTGGAATTTGACACCACGGCCTGCTGTTTTGCCGTCATCAGCACAGACCTGTGAGCAGAAATGCTAGAACAATGTGGTGCCACCCTGGAGATTTATTTTATTTTTAGTTATTTATTTTTTAAATTAAATCCAAATTGTTTTTAAGAGATGGGGTCTTGCTATGTTGTACAGGTTGATCTTGAACTTCTGGTCTCAAGCAGTCCTCCTGTCTTGGCCTCATAGTGTTGGGATTACAGATGTAAGCCACTGCACCCGGCCTGGAGATGTATTTTAAACTGACATCTTGGGAGAAATAAAAGCCTTCCTCTTCCCTGTGTGTCAGTAATGTAAGTAGTGAACTGGGAAGGATTTCTCTGGGCCCCCCGCCCTGAGCTCCTAGACCTTCTCTCCCATGCCATGTTACACAACAAAATCTGACCCTGAAAGATCAATTGGGTCCAGCTTGGGGTCTGATGGGCAGACAGGCTTAAGCAAAGCCCCCACTTGACTTCAACAGAGGAACTTGGGGCCCACATAGACATCGAGGCCTGCACAGTGTAGCTAATTGGCCCTAACATTTTTCTTTCTTGAATTTTAAATCCTTTTAGCAACAGATTATGCAACAAAGGCCGAACTCATTGGGGCCGTCATTAGGCTGGCGGAAAACGCTGGCTTGGCTGTTCCTGGGCGAGCCTCGTTACCGGGTTATATAGAAGTGCCATGTGTCTCTCTTGGGGACATGCACACAAATGTAAAGAATGTCTGTGAGCCACAATGACATTTTCATTACCCGTGGCTCACAAAGGAGCCTTTCCTGGCAGTTCCAATCCGGAAGGTTCTTATCCTGCTCTCTGGCTTTCTTGATCCGGGTGAAAGGCAGGCACCACAATCCAAGCCAAACACCCCGACCTTTGACCCCCACGTGGTGCTTGCTCGCAGGGTGGGGGTTCTTCTGGGGTGCATGTCTGAGGCCTTGCTGGGGCTGCATGCTCTCCCAGAGTGCCCTGCCTTTGGCCAGGACAATTCACCTCAGTCCCTTTTGTCCCAACAGCTTTTGATCTTACCTGCCTGTCACCCAGGGGAAGAGCCTGCCCAGGCCCTGTCCCATGCCTGCCTGCAAACTGACAGCCATGGCTCTCCCAGCCCCATTGCAGCAGCCTTAACCCTTTCCCTGCCTGCAGGCCCTGCACCTACCTATCTCCAGGGTGCTGGGGCTACAGGCTTTGGCCAGACCAGAACAGGACTAGAAAATAATTCTTCTGAGGGTCCAAGGCCTCGTCCTACCACCCCCACTGCGAGTGTGGGACTGACAAGGGAGTTTGGGGAGCATGAGTCCCCTAGAATGGAGCTCCCAGGAAACGCCGAAGAGAAAGCCCCAGGCCACTGGGCCTGGACTTTGCCCCACGGCAAGGCCCCCACCGCTGGCTGGACAGGTGCTTTTGTGAAACTGACATTTTCCTAGCTGCACCTCTACCACTGCTGATGAGCTTTTCAACACACCCTTTCTCATATCGAGACAGAGCCATGTTTTCATAACCTGGCACTACAGCAAAGAAAGACATGGGATCCCTGATGCTCAGTCCTGGTGCCCGGCCCAGTGCCTGGGGTGGATAGCCTGCCTGAGTTGCCCACCTTGCCCAGCGTGTGCTGGGCATGCAGGGACACTTCCCTAGGGCCGAAACCTGGGAGCTTTCCTCCAGGCCAAGACGCAAATCTCTTTGTTTTTATGGCAGCTTTGTTGAAACGTGATTTACATACCACGAAATTCACCCGCTAAAGGCATGCAATTTAGAAGGTTTTATTCTTGAGTTGTATGACCATTACCACTATCAACTTCAGAATGCTTTCATCACCTCCAGAACCCCTCTACTCATTAGCAGTCACTCTCCTCTTCCCCCTAGTCCCTCCAACTCCTGGCATCCACGAATCTACTTTCTGCCTATATGAATTTGCCTGTTCTGTACTACTTATTTATTTATTTAGATCGAGTCTCACTCTGTCACCCAGGCTGCAGTCCGGTGGCACGACCCTGACTCACTGCAACCTCCGCCTCCCAGGTTCAAGTGATTCTCCTGCCTCAGCTCCCAAGTAGCTGGGATTACAGGTGCCCGTCATCATGCCCAACTAATTGTTTTGTATTTTTAGTAGAGACGGGGTTTCACCATGTTGGCCAGGCTGGTCTTGAACTCGTGGCCTCAGGTGATCCGCCCACCTTGGCCTTCCAAAGTGTTGGGATTACAGGCATGAGCCACTGCACCCGGCCATGTTCTGGACATTTTATATCTATTGACCATACAATTGAGAGTCTCCTGTGACCCGCCAAACCTGTTGTTGCATTAAAGAAAAGGCACCCTCCCCTCCATAGCACCCCCTACCTTGGCACCCAATGGCATCCTCATGTTGCAAGCTGCAGAGTGGCCGGGGCCCAGCCCTGACCTGGTGTGGACAGGGCAGTTGTTTTTGCCACTTCTTTTGAGCTAGAGTCTGAAAACCAGGGTCAGAGACCCGCAGGGCGCTCTCAAGAGCCTGCCCACTTCTGACCAGGCTGGCTGATTCCCTAGGGAAAGGACCGTCCTAGAGGCATCAATGAGCCCTATGTTCTGTGCCAGATCAGCGTTGGGCGTTTGAAATGGCAGATGATCCTCCCCAGCACGAGCCCCAGGTCACCCACTGAGACCTGGCAGTACCAGCATGTGGTCCCATCTCTGTCTTCTTCCAAGAGCCAGGCTACGACCTCTGCAAGCCTGGAGGTCGTTCTTCCAGACGTAGAGCGGTCTCTTCCTCCCACCTCCCCGATCACATTCCCCAGAGCCTCCGCTGCCCAAACATGGGGATCCAGGCAGCGAGAAGACCAACCTCAACCTCAGTTTCTACATCTGAAAAACGGGTGCAGCAATAGCGGCGTGAGGCTCGTACACATCGGGGGGCACAGGCAGCCTGTGCTGAGGAGGGACCAGCCAGGACTTGCTTTTCCTCTCTCCTTCCCTGCCTCCCTACTCCTCTCCCTGATGGAACCCCTCAAACGCAGACTTAGCCGGGAGAGCTGGGCAACCTCATCACTCTACCTCTCCCAGCCCCAAATCTGTTCTCTTCTTTTGCTGAAGCTGAGACTCTACACAGTCTGCCTGTCCCCAAAGTAAAACCCACAGAGGGCCGAAGTCTGCTGGTCTCATGCCCTAGAAAACCACTGACATCTTGAGATAGTGTGGTGCCTGGGGGGCTGACCCCATGGCCAGAGTCAGGCTTCACTGGACTGTGAGCCCTGGTGCAGGGCAGCGTCTGACCGTCTCTGTGGCTCCCCCAGAGTCGCGTATGGATTTGGGGATGAAAGGCACAAGGGTGGGTGCCCCGGCTCTGTCCCGCAGAGAAACTCCGTGGACATGAGCCTTGAGGGTCAGTGTTGTCAGCTATGATGGGCCCAAGGGACAGATTGAAGAGCCAAGGAAAAGCTGAAGAGAAAGCCTCAGGCCGCCTGGGGCTGGACTTCACCCCACAGTAAGGCACCCGCCCACTGGCTGGGCAGATGTGTCTGTGAGACCGTCATTTTCTCCGCTGCACCTCCACCACTGTTGATGAACTTCTAAATGTGGTCTCCCTCTTACTGAGACAAAGCCACATTTTTATAACTTGGCACCACAGCAAAGAGAGACACAGGGTCCTTGCTGCTCAATCCTGGTGCCTGGCCCAGCGCCCGGGTGTCCAGGACACAGTCTCAGAGCAGGAACCTACAGCCAAGAGGCAACAGGGCTCTAGACCCTGTGAGGTCTGCTGAGGGGATTTGTGAGGCCAGCAAGGCCAGGGGGAAGGACAGCAGGCGAAGCAATCCCTGTCTCCCCCGAGAACCTGCCCATCTTCCTCCTGGAGGCTTCCCAGCCACAAAATACAGATGGGAATTGTCTATTTCCCAAGGCCATTTTTTCTGTAATATAAGGGTAATCTATGTTCACTGTGGAAAGTACAAACTATTCAGAAAATACACCATGAAAAGTGCACATTCTCTGTTTATCCATTTATTCAGAAACTGTTTCTTTCACTCTCTCTCTCTCTCTTTCTTTCTTTCTTTCTTTCTTTCTTTCTTTCTGACAGTCTGACTCTTGTCACCCAGGCTAAAGTGCAATGGTATGATCTCAATGCAGCCTCCACTTCCTGGGTTCAAGCAATTCTCCTGCCTCAGCCTCCTGAGTAGCTGGGATTACAGGCGCTCGCCACCACATCCAGCTAAATTTTGTATTTTTAGTAGAGACAGGGTTTCACCATGTTGGCCAGGCTGGTCTCGAACTCCCGACCTCAGGTGATCCACCCACCTCACATGAGCCAGTGCGCCCAGCCTCAGTATCTGTTTCTGAAGCACCTACTATATGCCAGGGTCTGCCCTAGGCGCTTTGGAAACATCGACAACAAGAAAAAACAGACAAAAGTCCCTGCCTCGTGAGGCTTCAGTTCCAGCATGGAGAGGTGGACAATAAATATTATAAATTAAGCCATTGTGTAGCAGGCTAGCAGGGCCTGACAATTTCCAGTGCGGATTCCTTCGGACCTTTCCCCATGCGTTGCCAGCACACACCTGCATCTAACACACAGGCTGCTCAGCCGTTTGCTCTGCCAGGAGCCAAATGTCGTGGACACTTTTGTGCGACAGTGCCCGGACCACCGCTCCATCCCTTTCACAGCTAAAGCGGGACTCCACTGTCCTCCAGTTAATTCAGTGACTCCTGTGGGGGCTGCCGCATGGACTCTATTTAATATCATAATGCAAACTAGGGCAGCACTGAATATTCTTGTTCTCTTATGTTTGTGCACTTGGGAAGTGCCAGAGAGGGCAGGAGGCAGATCCCACATGCACCGCAACATATTATCTTTCCCCCTTTTTCTTTCCCTCTCCCTGCCTTCTGTCTCCCCCTTTCCCTCTCTTCTTTTCCTCCAAACCCCCATGTACAGCAGCTGCAACTTCCTGGGATCCTTTTCTGCCTGGGACCATGAGTTGGGGGCTGTGTGAGCCCCGCGTCATTTTCTAGCCCTCCTAGATGAGCAGTGGGCTCTGGAGGAGCTGAGCAGCCTGAGAGAGGACGTCTAGCACTCAGAAGGAAGAGGAGGAGGAGGAGGAGAAGGAGGATGCGACCTCAAAATGCCCTTAAAAGGGCCAGATCCCCAGACTTGAAACTGGAACAGTCCATCTTTGTCCCGGGATGTAACCCCATCTCTGGCGCCTGGAATGGGGAAAGAACAGCAAAGCCACAGAAGCCAGAGCCCCAGGGACCCACCCTGGAGTCCCATGTATCCAGAGGTGCCAGTCCATCTGGGAAGATGCCCCAGGAGGGGAGTTTCCTCACCATAAACCTCTTGCAAAAATGCCCTAAAAATGTCAGAACCTACTTTCCTTTCCAAAAGAGCTCACTGAGAGCTGCTGAGCATCTGTGTTCATAAAC
The DNA here is from genome assembly GCF_043159975.1 of Macaca nemestrina. Classification (NCBI taxonomy): domain Eukaryota; kingdom Metazoa; phylum Chordata; class Mammalia; order Primates; family Cercopithecidae; genus Macaca; species Macaca nemestrina. Next base: position 4,833,020 of record NC_092136.1, on the reverse strand, counting down.
CTTCCACTGGGATGACTGTGCAGGGTGCCACCCTCTCAAGATGGCCTCAGGAGAATGTGTTCAAGCCACTGGAGGTCCACTGTATGACTGAAGTCCGACAGACAGCACCACGGCTCTTACAGACACCAGGGACCACTGACGCCCACCTAGGACCACCAATACCCACATAGAGGCCACTGACTCCCACCTGGAGGCCACTGGTGCCCACTTGGGGACCACTGATGCCCACCTGGAGACCCCCCTTGCAGTAGTGCTCCCCCAGGCTGCTGCCTGGCCGCCTCCTTGGAAGGCACTTGGTGTGAGCACCAAGGGACTCTGCCTTCTTCGTGATAAGCAACCCAGGCTCCAGTGGCCTCCAAATGTCTGTCAGGATTCTCCAGGCAAGCCCGTGGTCTGCCCACTATGGAAATCGCCGCCTTAGGCCATCTGTGAGACCAAAGTACAGTCTGATAACTCCTCCACTAACTTTTTTTTTGGAGATGGAGCTTCGGTCTTGTTGTCCAGGCTGGAGTGCAGTGGCATGACCTCAGCTCACTACAACCTCCACCTCCCAGGTTCAGGTGATTCTCCTGCCTCAGCCTCCCAAGTAGCTGAGATTACAGGCATGCACCATCACGCCTGGCTAATTTTTGTATTTTTAGTAGAGACTGGGTTTCACTGTGTTGGCCAGGCTGGTCTCGAACTCCTAATCTCAGCCTCCCAAAGTGCAGCGTCCCAAAGAACGCCTGCCTCAGCCTCCCAAAGTGCTGGGATTACAGGCGTGAGTCACCACGCCTAGTCTCCTCCACTAACATGTGTTGTCCTTTCATTCATTCACTCACTCATTCATTCAGCAATATTTTGTGTTCCCATTTCACACCCAGCCATGAGCTAAGGTCATGAGGATCTAATGCATGGCACATCCTTCTAGGCATTTTATAAATATTGACTCATTTAGTCCTTATAACCCAGGGGTAAGGACTTTTAATAGCCCCATTCCAGAGATGAGAAAACGAAGGCACGGAGAGGTGGAGCAACTTGCCTGCAGTGCTCAGCAGTTGAGGGGCAGAGCCAGGATTGACAGCACGGAGCCGTGTTCCTGACTACCAGGCTCTGCCACCTCTCTCTGAACTACTTATCACCCAGCTTTAAGGACAATTACGAAGACTGTGTGTTGGGTGGGAAAGAGGTCATGATAAGATAAGGGAAAAAAGTAGCAGTGGACATCGTATATATAAACAGGAGACAAAGTATACACATATTTTTATATAAAAAAACGATGACATGCATGTATCACCTGGGGCATGTCCTGGCAGGGAGCAGACACAAAGCATAAGACACCAGAGTGATTAGCGTGGAGGAATGGGGCGGGGAGTGACTGACCCCATTGTCTGACAACAAAAATAACTCATTTCCCCATGAATGGGTTTCCTTAAAGTGTCACTTCACAATTCCTTTCGGATTCTCCAGGCTTACTCAGGTGCTTGCCACGGGAGTGAAGGCAGCCCATTATCCAGGGACAGAGGGACAGCGTTCCCGCCTGTCCTGGGCTTTGATGCTCAGAATGCATCATCTGAAAGAAACGGCATTTCCCTGGGCAGGCTGGAACGTCCGGAGGGTAACTAGACCCGGGTAAAGAAATGCCGTGGCCTCCATGTGACAAAGCGGGAGGGAGCTCAGCAGCTCAGGCCAGCTCCTGGTCGGCCCTGTGTAATTCTGCATGGGCATTTCCCAGAGCCTCAGAGGCTCCTGAAGTACCGAGGCTCCTGGGACCCGGGCCACAGGACAACTGACCTTCCACCAAAACAGGGACGACTCCACAGCCCGCTAAGTGAACGCGTATGAAAATGTTTCCTGATGGGCTGGCAGCTTCAGGACGTAAAGGAGATTCAGGCAACAGTCTCTACCAATGGGAAATCAAACATATTCTAGCAGATCCAGACTACAAAAGATGCTGCAGCCACCAGCACTATTTGCAATGGGTTTGAAGAGTCGGGGGACACTTTTGTCCCAGCTGCTCATGCACGGTGCAGGAAGGAAGATTTCAGGGTGGCCTTGTCCTCATGAATGAGCGTCCACGCAGTCCTCGACACGGTGACCATGGCACAGAGCTTCACAAGTCCTCCCCCCCGGCCTCACCCTGACCTGTCCTGTGACCACTCTGTGCCTCAGTTTCCCCATCACACTTACTTCATGGGTTTTGTGATGATAAAATATTTAGAACCACCCAAGCGTGTATTAAATATTCGAATAACTCAACGTAGACTGGAACTTCAAAGGGCAGAGAAGCTGAGCCACCAGCCCAGGTTATTAGTTGTAGCTCTGTATCTGCTTGGGCCATTCATTGATTCGGTGTCCCAGCAAGAGTGAGCATCACTGGACCCCCAGTTACTGGGCTGCAGCAGGAGCTCCCCCACAGAGCTCACGGCAGCTAAAACTGTCCCAGCACACGTCTTGCCAGTAAGAAATTATCTGTGAAGAATACATGGATTCATTGTCATTTTTCTACTCCAATTTATTTGAAAGCAAACTCTGAACCTTCATTGTCAGTAGAGACCAGCATCACTTGCTCTAATTCAAATGTAACTGTAAAAATAAGTTTGACCAAACAGTATTTTCAAATGCCAACTGAATGACAGGCTGAGACATGGGCACCTGCTCTTGTTTGGGTAAGGGGCAAGCAGCTGGTGTTGGGGAGGGGTCACAGGTGGACCTTGGTTAGAAAACTTGAAAGAGGCGAGGCACACTGGCTCACACCTGTAATTCCAGCTCTTTAGGAGGCTGAGGAGGGTGGATAAGCTGAGGTCAGGAGTACAAGACCAGCCTGGCCAACAGGTGAACTCCCATCTCTACTAAAAATACAAAAATTAACTGGGCGTGGTGGTGTGCACCTGTAATCCCAGCCACTAGGGAGACTGAGGCAGGAGAATCGCTCGAATCCGGGAGGCGGAGATTGCAGTGAGCTGAGATCATGCCACTGCACTCCAGCCTGGGCAACAGAGCAAGATTCCATCTCAAAAAAAAAAAAAAAAAAACTTGAAAGAGAAGAGACTGGGGTGCCCTCGCTGCACGATGCTACACCCACACCCCTTGGCTCCCCTGCACGCAGAGCAGTCCTTGGTCCCTGCGGGCCCCTGTGGCTGCAGGCCGGGCCTCTCACTCCATTGGCTGAGGGACACCCTGTGAGGACCTTGATCCCCGCCGGCCCCTGTGGCTGCGGGCCGGGCCTCTCACTCCATTGGCTGGGGGACATCCTGTGACGAACCTGGGTTCTTTACAGTAGTGGGAGAGGGGCCACATCGCACCAGCAGATGCCAGTTGGTTCAGGCCTCCGGTGCTGGGGGCATCTGCTTCTCTTGCACTTTGGATCATCTGGAGTGTGAGGGGACCTGGGCCACTCTTCCCTCCCTGACAGAGGACATCTGTTCCCTCAGCCAAGCTGCCTGCTGGCCCCCGGCCCAGTCAGCTTCACCTTCTGGCAGCAACATGCCAGGCCCTGGGCCTACGGGCTGGGATTGGGAGAGTAGAAAGTCAGACAAGCATCCGAGCTGTGGCCTGGGATCCCTGAGGGCATGAGCCTGGGCTGTACTGCTGCTCTGCTGCAAAGCAAAGAGTGAGGGGGCACCTGAGCTGGGCTGGGGCCTCCCGCAGCTGCTCCCACCTCCCTTCTCAGGAGTTTTCTCCTTCACCCCCTTACCCGGTTCCTTATTTATAGTAGACGTCAGGGGCCCAGAGAGGTCAAGAGACTTGGAGAGGTCACACAGCAGGCAAGAAGACCCAGTAGGCTCAACCCCTCACCTCCAGGCTGGGTTCTTTATATTCAGCGATCACAGATACAGTGATCTCGACTGTGGTGAGAGCACACTGGATCTCCCAACACCAGGTTCAGAGGTAGAGTTGGCCACAGAGGACTGAACGACACGCTCAGTCTCATGGCCAGGAAGTGGGTGCAGGATTCGAACTCAGGCCCGTTCTCACACCTCTGCGCTCCACCTGTGGGCTCACCCCCATCCATCAGGCTTTTGCTGGCATCCACACCAGGGCATCACAGCCACCCACCCTAGGCTGCTCGGCAGGACAAGGATCAGCGGAGCCCACTGCTCCCCGCCTCAGAGCACTCCGCATTCCAGCCGTCCCACCCCCATTTTTCTGGCTTTGAAAAAACGCTGTGGTCTTCAAAAAACCGTTTATCTTCAAAGCTGGGGGAAGAGAAAAGGCTCCAGAGGGGCCGAGCGTGTGTTATGAGCGGCTGGGAGGACATCACTTAAGGTCCTTAAATGACAACTAATTGGAACCCGGGCGGCCACTTTCAAGGGGCCAAGTGGAGCCGCATTGTGAGCTCGGCAGGCGGAGGAGGCCGACGCGGTCGCGGTTAGGGGAGGGCGGGCGGAGTGGCAGCCAGAGCCGCATCCCCTTCCCAGGCTGGGGCGGCCGAGTCTGGCCCCACAGCCCAGCTGAGTTGTGGTTACAACCCCAAGTCCTGCTTCCTGGCTTTGGTTTGCGAAACGGAGAGAACCCCTGGGTCCGGCCCACTGCGCTGGGCTCTCCGGCGGGCCCTGCTGGGATGGAGATTAGAATCAGATCAATTTTGTCTTACTGTCCTGGGGCTGCTGTCACTACGTCCCACAAAGTGAGGGGCCTGAAACACCAGACATGCATCCACCCACTGTGCTGGGGGCCAGAAGTCTGAGACTCGGGTGCCAGCAGGGTTCGCACTGGGCAGGCTCCTTCCAACAAATTTCCAAGGCATCTTTCTTTCTTTCTTTCTTTCTTTCTTTCTTTCTTTCTTTCTTTCTTTCTTTCTTTCTTTCTTTCTTTCTTTCTTTCTTTCTTTCTTTCTTTCTTTCTTCTTTCTTTCTTTCTTTCTTTCTTTCTTTCTTTCTTTCTTTCTTTCTTTCTTTCTTTCTTTCTTTCTTTCTTTCTTTCTTTCTTTCTTTCTTTCTTTCTTTCTTTCTTTCTTTCTTTCTTCTTCTTTCTTTCTTTCTTTCTTTCTTTCTTTCTTTCTTTCTTTCTTTCTTTCTTTCTTTCTTTCTTTCTTTCTTTCTTTCTTTCTTTCTTCTTTTTGAGATAGAGTCTCGCTCTGTCGCCTGGCTGGAGTGCAGTGGCGCGATCTCAGCTCACTGCAACCTCCGACTCCCTGGTTCAAGCGATTCTCCTGCCTCAGCCTCCCGAGTAGCTGGGGTTACAGGCACGTGCCACTGCACCCAGCTAGTTTTTGTATTTTTTAGTAGAGACGGGGGTTTCACCATGTTGGCCAGATAGTCTCAATTTCCTGACCTCGTGATCCACCCGCCTCGACCTCCCAAAGTGCTGGGATTACAGGCGTGAGCCACCGCGCCCGGCCCCGGGGTTTCTTGGCTCTAGGCTGCATCACTCCAATCTCTGTCTCTGTCCACCCGTGGCCTTTTCCCCTTGCACGACAGTGTCTCTCTTCTTCCTTCCCATGGGCACCGGTCACTGGAGCAGAGACCGCCCTCCCCCAGCATGCCCTCGTCTTAATTCATTACATCCATAAAGCCCTTCTTTCCAAGTAAGGTCCCATTCCCAGGTACTGGGAGTTGGGACTGGGACATGGGTTTTGGGGGGACACGATTAGAACTGCACTCTCTCCTCTGGCTCCCACGGTGCCCATCTCCTCCCCCAAATTGTGGCAGTGATTCTTTCCCACACAACGGCCCTGCAGAGGAGGCTGGTGGATCTCGTCTGCACTGTTTCCATTTTACAGACGGAGAAACCAAGGCACAGAGCTGCTGTCAGCCGCTAGCCCAGGCAGCTCAGCTGTATGAGAAAGGACGACCATCCCCTTCCACAGATGGGGACAATGAAGCCTCGGGAGCTTCAGGAACTTGCTGTCCAGCAGCCATAGCTGTCAGGCTCCATGCCTGGGCACTGCCCACCACCCCACGCGACTGCCCCACCCCACCCTAGGAAGGCTTGTGGCTTCAGTGGATTGTAGACTGGACAGATATGGAGGCATTTAGTGCCTGAGCTAGGCTGAGTTGTGAATTCATGAGGCATAACAACAGGGACCAGGGGCCAAAAAGTGCGATCTGGTCCCCACTCAGGCAGAACCTGATACAAAGCCTTGGACAAGACACTTCCCCTCTCTGAGCCTCAGTTTACCCAACTGGAAAAACAGGGAACCTCTCAGTCTGCACTGTTCAATAACCATCACTGTGTGTGGTGATTGAGGACTTGAAATGTGGCTGGTGTGACTGAGGAACTGAATCTTTCATTTTACTATATCTTAATGAATTAAAAGTTAGTTTTAAAAGCAGATGTGCTAGTTGGGCATGGTGGCTCACATCTGTGATTCCTTCACTTTGGGAGGCTGAGGCAACAGGATCTTTTGAGCTCAGGAGTTTGAGACCAGCCTGAAACCCTATCTCTAGAAAAAATACAAAAACATTAGCCAAGCGTGGTGATGTGGGCCTGTGGTCCCAGCTACTTAGGAGGCTGAGGTGGGAGGATCACCCAGACCTAGGAAGTCAAGGCTGCAGTGAGCCGAGCTGTGATCACATCACTGCACCCCAGCCTGGATGACAGAGTGAGACCCTGTCTCTAAATAAATAAATACATGTATATAAAATAAAAACAGATGCTCGATTTAGTTACTGGAAAACTTTTATGTAGGTTTGGAACAACTTGGGTTTGTGAATATACTTTTTCAACCACAGATTTATGAAATTTATATCTGAGATATAGGATATATATCTGAGCAGATATCTGAGGAAAATTTAGCATCTGAATTGGGATGTTTTATAGCACTAGATTTCAAAGACTTAGTAGCCCAAAAAGAATGTAAGATAGCTCGTTAGTGTTTTTTTAATCGATAGCATTCTGAAATGATCATGTTTTGCATGTATTGGGTTAATTAAAAACATTATTCAAATTAATTTCACCTGTTTCTATTTATTTATTTATTTATTTATTTATTTATTTAATTTATTTTTTTGAGACAGAGTTTCGCTCGTTGCCCAGGCTGGAGTGCAATGGCGCGATCTCACCTCAACCGCAACCACCACCTACTGGGTTCAAGCGATTCTGCTGCCTCAGCCTCCCGAGTAGCTGGGATTACAGGCATGCGCCATCACACCCAGCTACTTTCATATTTTTTAGTAGAGACGGGGTTCTCCATGTTGGTCAGGCTGGTCTTGAACTCCTGACCTCAGGTGATCTGCCCACCTCAGCCTCCCAAAGTGCTGGGATTACAGGCATGAGCCACCGCACCCGGCCTCTTTTCACTTATTTAAATGTGGTTGCCAGAAAATGGAGAAATGACATCTTCTAATTGGAATGGTCTAGATCCATGGTTTGCATTTCAGATGTTGCAGGAGTTAAAGGATTTATGGTGTCTTCCAGGCAGGCTCTTGCAGCCTGGTGCACACAGTAGGCGTATCCTGTCTTCCAGGCACATACAGTAGGCATCCAGCAATTCTCAGAGAGAGCTCTGGTGGCTGTCTGCAGGAGATTGGAGAGGGTGATGCCGTACAGGGTCAGGTCCAGGCAGTGCTGCTGTTCCCACCAGGCCCAACCACACCTGCACTTGTGTTTCCAGCGTGTGTTTAGTGGGTCACTAATGATTTATCACCCAATCCAGGACAGTGGAAGAGGGTGCTAGGAGCCCATGCACTGACTGGGACTGTCCTGAGCAGAACAGGTTGTAGGGTCCTCTGTGACTAAACCATGTCAACCATCAAACCACAACCACTATGTCCCCACCCCAGGGGGAGCTGTCTTGGACCCCACTCCCATCTGATGGCCTCCAGAAATTACTCAATGCTTTGCACCATTGTGACAAAGAACGTGGCTCATGGTCTCAGTTATCTCTTGCTGCATAACAAACCACTTCGAAGGAGAGTGGCTTACAAACCACAATTTAACATTCAGAAAACCAAACCAAAGCAAAACTATTTACAGTTGGCTTTCTGTATCCATGGGCTCTGTATCCATGAACTCACCAACTTGGGTCTAAAATGTTTTTTTAAAAAAGGATGATTGCATCTCTACTGAGCATGTACAGACTTTCCTTTTTTTACACATGACTAATATAGAGAGCAAATTCACAAAACTCTCCACACTGAATACAGAGTTGGCCATCTGGGGCCTCGTGAGGAGCAGTAGAGATTTCTCCTTGTCTTTTTAGAGGATGTCTCAGAAGGAAATTTGTAAAGAGTGGTAGTGCCTACAAGAGCGTGGCCTTGGATGTTCTCATTGGAGGTGAGTTGGTATGTCAGAGTTGTTGATCTGAGTAGAGAAAAGGGAACTGGAGAGTGATAGAAACATTGATGGAATGAGGGGGATCAGTGGAGCAGCTGACATGTCCAGTCTTTGGCATGGTAAGGAAGCCTGTATCCAGAACTAGCTACGTAACTAGCTATGTTTTCATGGCTCAGTGCAAAATGAAATTGTGGGGCCTGTTGTTAAAAAACAATCAAGAGGGCCAGGCGTGGTGGCTCACGCTTGTAATCCCAGCACTTTGAGAGGCCGAGGAGGGTGGATCATGAGGTTAGGAGATTGAGACCATCCTGGCTAACACGGTGAAACCCCATCTCTGCTAAAAATACAAAAAATTAGCCGGGCGTGGTGGCACGCGCCTATAGTCTCAGCTACTTGGGAGGCTGAGACAGGAGAATGGCGTGAACCTGGGAGGCGGAGCTTGCAGTGAGCCGAGACTGCGCCACTGCACTCCAGCCGGGGCGACAGAGCGAGACTCTGTCTCAAAAAAATAAAAAAAAAAAGATAAAAAAATTCAGGATAGCACCAGCAAAACGTCAAACCAATCACAGATCACAGGGCCCTGTGCTACAGCACAGGTTGCAACACCGTGACACAGACCCTGCCTGAATCTCTTATGGTCAGACTTTCTTTTTTGTCATTGTTCCCTAAGCAATACCGTATAATCACTATTTTTAGGGCACTTACATTGTATTAGATGTTATAAGTAACCTAGAGGTGATTTAAGGTCTGCAGGAGGTTATATGCAAACACCATGCCATTTTCTATCAGGGACTTCAGCATCTGTGGATTTTGGCATCCCCAGGGATTCTGGGATGAATCCCCCAAAAACACCAACACTGTTGTGTTTCTCACAGTCCTGTGAGTTAGAAATCTGGGCGACACTCCTGCTGGCCTTGCCTGGACCCACTCACATGGCTGAGGTCACCTGATGGTTCGACTGGGGCCAGAGTCAGAGATGGCTTCACCCCTATGTCGGGTGGTTGGCACTAGTTTGTTGGGGCCCTTGGTTCTCCTCCATGAGGCCTCTCATTCCCCAGTGGACCAGCCCAGGCCATCCCCTACCTTCCCCAGCAGGCTAGCCCAGGCTGTCCAGAGGTCCCAGAGCCTCAGAAGGTCTCAGGTCCATGTTCCACAGTGGTGAAAATGGAAGCTGTGTGGCCCCTTAAGGCTTCATCTCAGAAGGTGCCCATCATCACTTCCAGCACCTTCTGCTGGTCAAAGCCAGTCACAAACCTGTCCCGCATCAGAGGGTGGGAAAATAGGGTCCGCCTCTTGATGGGAGGAGCTTCAGAGTCCCATGACAAAGGGGTATGGCCAGAGGGATGGGGAATCTCAGTCCCACCTTTATATACCATGGATCCCATGAGCCCTTTTGAGAATCTGAAGGACACTGACCCTCCCACGTCCAAACACTCACATATACAGCATTTTGTGTACAATTTTAAACCATTCACACACCCTGTTCCTGGCCCATCTATGGAACCCCCATCTACACCAGGGAGCTCCTTGTGGGCTAATCTGACTGAAGGCATCAGGGCTGTTGGGTGGCCTAAGCCAAGGGCTTATTGTTAAGCCTCCTGTTCTGCCCACGGGAAATTGTCCCAGTCACCATGGTTGCGTAACAAGTCACCCTAAGACTTGGTGGCACCCAACAATCATTTTGTTACACTCTCAGCTTCTGCAGGTGAGAAACTTGGATAGGCCATAGTGGAGATGGCTTGTGTCTTTTCTCACATGCTCTGGGCCTCAGCTGGGGAGACAGGAAGGCTGGAGGCCACTGCAGGACTGGATGCCAGGCCATCTGGTGGCTCCATCACTCATTGTCTGGTGCCTGGGTGGGGACGTCCCCAAAGCTGGGCTGGGCCAGGTCTGTGTGTGGTCTGCTATGTGACTTGGGCTTCTCCCAGCATGGCCACCAGGTTCTGAGAGAGAGTGTTCCCGGAGCAAGCTTGGCAAGAGAACAGGCAGAGGTTGTGCTACCACCTCTGACCTAGCCTCAGAGAGCACATGGCATGACTCCTGCAGAGTTTTACTGGTTAGGAGCAGACTTGGCCTGCCTGGGTTCAAGGGGAGGGGACACAGGCCCTGCCTCCCAATGGAGGAATGTCAAAGAGCTTGTGGCCATTTTTGAAAACCTCCACCAAGACCACTCTCTGTGAACCAGCTGCCATGGAGCTGCCCCTTCCAGCACCTCCTCGCAGTGCAATGTGGGCGAAGAGAGGAGGCTTCCTGGACTCCCAGGGACACGAGAGAGTCCCCCATGACTCCACCCCTGTCTGGGCTCATGGGAACCTGAGGATCCCTGATTGCTGCCCTTCCAGGGGGTGGACTCTCAGTTTTCTGAGTCTTGGGTTGCTCCTGCTCTCAGCCCAATGAGTGCAGTGGGTAGAGTGTCTCTTAAGCTGTTTGGTGTCCTGGAGTGACCAGACAGGCACGGGCTTCCTCAGTTAAGCTCAGGCATGAGATCCTTCTGTCTGGGTTCAAAGCCCAGCCCTGCCACTCATAGCTCTAAATTTAGCCAAGACATTTCATCCCAAGTCTCAGTTGCCTCATTTGGTAAAATGGAGTTAATGACAGCTCCGGCCTCCAGGGAAGGAGTAAAGGGTAATGGAAGTGACGTTCTCAGCACTTTGCCTGGGCCACTGCAAATGTCAGTGGTCATTCTTACCCCAAAGATGAGAGTTCTGAAGTTTTCCTGCTTTCTTCCTTCTGATTGGTCCTAAAGTCATAATCTTTTTTGAGAACGAAGTGTCTGCCTCAAAGAGGCTCCACCTACCTGGTAAAAGGACCTCTGGCCTCATAGACGGTTCGCCCAGGGTTCCCTCAAACTCCAAGCCCTCTCCCTACACCCACAACACAGCAGGCCCTGCCAGGTGTTGATTGCTTCAGAGCATCAGGCAGCGCCCATCGAGTCCTCACAGTACCCCACAAGGATATGGAGATGTGGGTGCCTCTGTGTTACAGAAGAGGAAACCAAGGCTTGGAGGTGAGGAGTGACTTGTCCAAGGTTACTCAGCCACTCAGAGGACGCCTAGGATCTAAAACCAGCCATGTGACCCCAAAGCCAGCTGTCACGTTCACTGGACTTTCCTGCCTCCAATGAGCCAAGGTCAGCACACGGCCCTCTCCCATTGACAAGAAATCCTTGTCACAAGTGGGGTGCAGTGGCTCACGTGTGTAATCCCAGCACTTTGAGAGGCTGAGGCAGGTGGATCACTTGAGGTCAGGAGTTCGAGCTGAGCATGTGGCCTAGTCCAAGGCTGTATCAGGACTGCCTGAGCCTGCACCTCGTGTTCATCACTGGGCCCTTGTCCTGCACCAGTGAACAGCAAGCAGGTGAGGAGGTGACTTCAAAACACAGGGTAGACCAGGCATGGTAGCTCAGGCGTGTAATCCCACCACTTTAGGGGGCCGAGGTGGGCAGATCACTTGAGGTCAGGAGTTCGAGACCAGCCTGGCCAACATGGTGAAACCCCCGTCTCTACTAAAAATACAAAAATTAGCCGGGGTGGTGATGCACACTTGTAATCCCAGCTACTTGGGAGGTTGAGGCACGAGGATCCCTTGAACTGAGGAGGCGGAGGTTGCAGTGAGCTGAGATCACACCACTGCACTCCAGCCTGGGTGATGGAGCAAGACTGTCTCAAAAAAAAAAAAAAAAAATTCCAGAGGGTAACCGCTGTAAAACCTCTCCACTCATGCTATGTAGGTGTTTCTCTAAACACTGTAAGAACATCCAATGTTCACCCTCACGGTGCCCGGTTGAGATGGGTGCTCCATTCTACCGATGGGGAAAGAGGCACAGAGAATTAGGATAGTTGACTTAAGAGCCCATGGCAAAGGGAGTCCATCTCTGTTTCCACGTGGACCTCACACCTCTTAGAGGCAAAAGTGGCAGTGAAGGGAGCTGTGGTCCCCAGCTGTCCTGCTTCACTGCTGGCCTCCCTCCAGCTTCTGCCTCCTGACTGGCTCCCTGGGCTGCCCAGACCCCTCCAGGCTGACTCACCTGGCCCTGGGCTTGGGGCCAAGCCTCTCTCTGCCTAGAAACTTCTGGCCAGAGCAGCCTGCAAGTGCATCCCCTGGGAAGCCTCAGGAACTAAGGGCAGGTGGAGGCAGCGGCCGACTGCCGAGCCCTGAGGCAGCCACCCTGCTCAATGTCATCCTTAAGAGTCCAGGGTCACAGGCCAGTCCTCCTGCCGAAATGGAATAGTCCTCCTGGGAGAGGGGCCCCCTTTCAGCAGGCACACCATGCCCCCAGCAGCCCTCGCGGGCAACATTGCCTTGCTGCCGCCCCGGCTCCACTTTGCTGTGACTCCCACTTAAGATATCAAAGCTTCGGGGCCACAATGCCCCACTGAAAGCTGAGTCACCTAGGTTTTGTGACACCACCAAATCCCTCCTGCTGTCTCGCTCTGAGCCCGGGGCTCCTAGTGCCAGATGAAAAGGAAATCCCCAGCCACGGGTGGGACAGGGAGGACTGGTGGAGCCGGCGCCACATAAAGGGGCCTTGTTCCCAAATCAAAAGGGCCTGAACAAAGAGCAGAAAGAAGAAAGGGCTGGGGCTGGGTGGGGGGCAGCTGCAGTCTGGCGCACCTTGAATGGCTCGGTGTGCCAGGTCAGCCCACCGCTCCTGGCTGGCAAAGCAGCCCCTCCTCCACCACCTCCCTGGCAGTCCTGGGCTTTTTCCTGAACCCCTGCTGCAGGAGGAAGGGAGGGACCAGGTTGGGGTCACACATGGAGCCAAGTAGCAGAGCCTGGGACCCACAGGCTGACCACAACCAGCACCCTCTCAGCAACAGCAGCAGCAACAACCACCAGCACCACCACAACACAACAGCATCATCAACAAGAGTAACAAGCAGCAACAACCACCACCACGACAGCAGCAACAACCACAAAAGCAGCAATAACTACCAAAACAACAGCATCATCAACAACAGCAACAACCACAACAGCAGCATCAACAACAGCAACAACCACAACAGCAGCAAGAGCAACGACCACCACCACCACAACAGGAGCAACAACAAAAGCAGCAATAACCACAACAGTATCATCAACAACAGCATCAGCAGCAACCACAACAGCAACAGCAACAACCACAACCACTACCACAACAAAAGCAACAACTACCACAACAGCAACAACCACAACAGAAACAGCAGCAATCACCAGCACCACAACAATAACAGCAACAACTACCACCAACAGCAACAGCATCATCAACAACAGCAACAGCATCATCAACAACAGTAACAACCACAACAACAATAGCAGAAACAACAAAAGCAACAGCAACAACATCATCAACAGCAACAACCACCACAAAACAACAGCAACAACCACAACAATAACATTAGCAGAAGCAACAATAACAACAGCAACAGCATCATCAGCAACAACAGCAACAACCACTGCAAAACAACAGCAACAACCACAACAGCAACACAACAGCATCATTAACAACAGCAATAGCCACAACAATAACAGCAGAAGTAACAATAACAACAGCAACAGCATCATCAGTGACAATCACCACAAAACAACAGCAACAACCACAACAACAGCAATAGCATCATCAACAACAGCAATAGCAACAACAACAATGGCAGCAACAATAGCAACAGCATATTCAACAACAGCAACAACCACATCAACAGCAACAACCATATCAACAGCAACAACTACAACCACCTCAAAAACAACAGCAACGACAACAGCAGCAATAACAGCAACAGAAGTGACAATATTAGCAGCCATAACAAAAGCAGCAGTGACAGTAACACCAGCAGGGGCAGCAGCACCCTGACAACAGCAGTCATAGTGGCACCCCTACTCCCACCGGCAGCAGCCATGGCAACAACCCAGGTTCCTCGTCCATAAAATAAGCGTGCTCACAATGGTCCTGGCCCTGCAGGGCTATTGTCAAGGTTAAATGTGTTAATTCCCATAGAGCTCTTGGATGAGTGAGGACAGAGAGCAGCCAACACTTAGGAAGCTTTCACCGTGCCCCAGGTTCTATTATAAACACCAAACTCAAGCTGCTTCCTTCAGAGAGGGATATGATTGTCATCACTCCCATTTCACAGATGAGGGCACTGAAGCCTGGAGAGGTGCAGGAGATTGCCCTCTGCTGGAAAGTCGGGCACTCAAAATCCAAACCACAGGCAATTTGCTTTCAGAACCTGCACCTGGAACCAGGTGGCCAGGCTGCCTTCCAAGCTGATGAGCCAGTAGAATGCAGTGTGCAAAGGAGGCTGTGCTCACCGGTAGACCCTGAGTCTCTGCTCAGTGCACACCACTGCTGCACTCCCAGTACCAATCAGGAAATATCTGCCCAGACTTCTAAGAGGGCATTCCAATTTGACCTGCGGTGCAGAAAAAAGCCACAAAGAAATCTGCACTGGGAGACTGTTCATCCATTGGCTGTTAACTTGAAAACCCTGAAAACCCAATGCTGGCCAAATAAAACTGGTCTGAGGGCTACAGCTGGCTTGAGGACTTCAGTCTGGGGCTTTCAATGACACAAGGACAGGACCCAGAGACCAGAGCCAGGCTGCCCTGGTCTAGATCCCAGCTTGGCCAGGTGCCACCTGAGGGGGGACAAGAAATGGGCCAGAAATGAAACTTCTATGCCTCAGTTCCCCAATCTGCAGAATGGGAATATTGACATTTAAAGGTAACCTAAGGCTTAACAGGACAGATGTCAGCACAAGGAGCCATTGCTCCAAGGCTTTTGTCCTAGGGACCCCAGACCTCATGCCCCTGAGGGCACTTGCAGATGGGCCAAGGGCCCCACAGGCCACTCTTCCTGACTTCTGAGGAGGTACGAGCTTGGCACCTTCCTCAATTTACCTGCTTCCACTGAGCTAGGGGTGCCTCCATCCCTATGTTCTGACTCTTGCATGAGGAGGTACAGCCTAGAGCCCAGGTCTCCCCATCTCAATGTGCAGATTTTGCTGGGGTGGGGGCTGCTCCGTGACCTCTTTTAGCAGCAAAACCAACTTTTTATCCAACATTTTCAAGGCAGATTTCACCAACTAAGCCCCACCACTCCCCACAGCCCAGGCATCTTTTTTTTTGTTTTGTAAATTGCCTTTCAGAAAGCCACCCTGGCAGGCTTTGATGCGGCCCTTTGATAATTTAGCCTCATCAATAGGCAGGCCCTGCCCAGGAAGGCCGACTTTGAAGAGGGAGCCTTCTCCCAAGGCAGGAAAGGCAGGGGCTTCTGTCTCAAGCCTAGGGGGAGCAAAGGAGTGGGCAGGGGAAGGGGTTAACTGGCTATGAAGCAATTTGCATAGTGACTCTGTCAGCACTTGGGTGAGGCCAGAGCTCTGAGGCTCCTGGGTCATGGAGTGGGTGGTGGCTGAGGATGGAACCTCACAGCCAGAGGGGGCCTTTGGACACGTGAAGGTTTGGTTTGCATTTCAGCTCTGGCACTTTTCAGCCATATGCCCGTGGCTGGTCCCTTATTCTTCATGAGCCTGTTTCCCCATTTTAAAAATGAGGATGGGGTAGGGGAGGAAAATGGCACCTAATGACACCTTTGTAGTAAAGATTTAACGAGATCGTGCGCATGACAGTTTGGCACAGTGCCAGGTACACAGCAGGTGCTCAGAATGAGCTGGAAAGATGGTGATGATGATAATGATAATGATGACGTGATGATGACTATGGTGATGAAGATGATGACCATGGAGACAATGTTGTCAAAGAAGATGATGATGGTGGTAGTGATTGTGATGAAGATGATAATGTCAGTGAAGGTGACAAAGAAGAAGATAAGGAAGATGATGATGGTGGGGTGAAGATGGTGTGATGATGAAGATAATGATGTCAGTGAAGATAGTGAAGAAGTTTATGCTCCCTTGTGATGTGAGGATGATGTTATTATGTGAAGAAGAGGGTGACAGTGCTGGATGGTATGAGATGATGAAGATTATATCAATTAAAGTGGTAAAGATGATTAGTGATATGATAAAGATGATGAAGATGATTATAAATATGGTGAAGATGATGGTAATGAGGATGTTAGTGAAGAAGATGAAGATGGTGAAGATGATGAAGATGGTGAAAATGGTGATGAAGATGGTGAAAATGGTGATGATGATGGTGAAGATGGTGATGATGAAGACGGTGATGACGATGATAGTGAAGAAGATGAAGATGGTGGCGGTGATGATGAAGATGATGAAGAAGTTGAAGATGACTATAAATATGGTGAAGACGATGGCGATGAGGGTGTTAGTGAAGAAGATAAAGATGGTGAAGATGATGAAGATGGTGAAAATGGTGATGATGATGGTGAAGTTGGTGATGATGAAGATGGTGATGATGATAGTGAAGAAGATGAAGATGATGGTGATGATGGTGCTGCTGCTGAAGATCTAATCCAATTCTCTCTTTAGAGGTGCAGAAAATGGAGAAAGTAACCCAAAGCCACAAAGCAAATAGGGGAGAGCCACACCTGGCACCCAAGGCTCTTTATGCCCATTCCAGTGCTCTCTCCTCTGCCCTTGTTACCACCTTGAATCGAAGCAACTGGTCTAGTCCTTGCATGAGCTCCTGGGATTCATGGGTGCCCAGAATTAGATGACTCAGACATAACTCCTCAGGTGTGTCAAATCTGCCATTTGCCTCCTTCCCCATCTCTCTCTCCCCCTTCCTTCTTTAGTAACAGCAGCCCTTGTACTTTGGTGTGACCATATGACTGAGATCTGGCCCGTGAGATATGAGCAGGAGTTCTTGGATGGGATTTTTAAGAGAATCTCTTTTTGCTTTTACTCCAGCTTCCTTCCCTCTGCCTGGGATGCCAATAGGATGGCTGGAGCTGGAGCAGCTACCTTGGATCATGCAGCCATGAGAAAGGAAGTCACATGCTTCCTTGGAAGCAGACAGGCAGAAAGGGCCAGGGTCCCTGATGACCACAGAACATCACACCAGTGCTGAGTGTTCACCTGTGATGCAGAAACAAAGCCCCTGCCCTGTGGAGCATTTGCACTGGTTGAGAGAGATAGGACATAAAACAATAGACAAGCAAATGTATTCAAGTCAGGCATTGTAAAGCCAAGTACAAGGATGAAGAATGATCAGATTGTTCTGCTTTTGATGGGGTGGGGAGTGGGGAGGCAGTCCATGTAGAGGGAAGAAGGGCCTTGGAAATGTGTCTGAGGAACAGCCAGGGATCAGGGATCTGGGGTCATGTGGACATTGGGGTCTACAGTGGGCAGGATAGTAGCTTCCCAAAAGACACATCCATGCCCCAATTCCTGAAACCCGTGAGTATTACTCCATATGGCAAAAGAGTGAATACTACCTCATTGGGGAAATTCAGGATAAGTTAAGAACCTTGAGAGAGGCTTATCCTGAAGAACACAGGTGGGCCCTAAATGAAATCACATGTATTCTTTAAAAAAAAAATTTTTTTTTAAACAGAGTCTCACTCACTCTGTCACCCAGGCTGGAGTGCAGTGGTGCCATCTCTGCTCACTGAAAACTCTGCCTCCCAGGTTCAAGTGATTCTCGTGCCTCAGCCTCCTGAGTAGCTGGGACTATAGGCAAGTGCCACCATGCCTGGCTAATTTTTGTGTTTTTAGTAGAGATGGGTTTCACCATCTTGGCCAGGCTGGTCTCAAACTCCTGGGATCAAGTGATCCACCTGCCTCAAGCTCCCAAAGTGCTGGGATTACAGGGATGAGTCACCATGCCCAGCCTCACATGTATTCTTATAAGAGAGACACACAAAGGAGAAGACACAGAGGGGAGAAGGAGGCCAGAAGACAGAGGCAGAGATTGGAGTGACACCCACAGTCACCCTAAGCTGCAAGAAACAAGGAAGGATCTCTTTTGGAGCCTTCAGAAGGAGTGTGGCCCTGTAGACATCTTGCTTTTGGATTTCTGGATTTTGGATTCTCTCTCAGCGTTGTGAGGGAATAAATTCCTGCTGTTTTGCCTACCCAGTTTGAAATTATTTGTTACGGCAGTCCTTGGAAGCTAATACAGAGGCAAGTTGTGACACGGGGGCCAGAGGCTGGGAGGGGTTCAGTCAGGCAGGGCTTCATAAGGTGCCCTGGGGACTCCAGACCTTATTCTGGATGTGAGGAGAAATCATTGGAGGACCAAGAGCAGAGTGTGATGGCATCTGACGTGCATTTTAAAGAACAGGTCTGGCTGCTGGGTTTCTGGAAGGATGCTAAGAAACTAGCTAGGAAATGTCTGTGGTCATCCAGTTATAAGAAGGTGATGCCTGGCCTAGAGCAGTCCTATTCAGGGGTCACCCCATGCACAACTGGCCAGTTACATTCAGTGTTATGAGTGGTTTTGGAAAAAGATGAGCATGGTTGGGTCCCTCTAATAAGCCAAACAGACCAGATATGATTTCAGTGGGAAGTAAGAGGCCATGTAGCCTCTGGGGCAGAGAAACAGTTGTTTGTAAATACTAAGAAAACTGGGTATGACATGTTCATATTTTTAAACATTTCATTTCCTTTTCAGTCAATGATTTTTTGAATGACAAAGTGGAACCCCTAAGTTGTTTTTACACAAATTTACAGAGAGGTCAGTGAGCTGCAGTAAGCTGAGGTGGAGGAGAAGAAAAGAAGAGGGAGACCTAGGAAAATTCAACCCACAATCTTCCATCAGGGCAACAAAAGAATCTGGCTCAGCTGATCCTGTAGCTTAAATCCTATAAAATACACAAGGTATGGACAACAACAAGAGCTCCACAGGTACAAAGCCCAGCTGTTAGGACACAAAAGCCCAGCAGGTAAATACTCTTGTTCATTATTTTATCAAGGGCCTTTGTAGCTGGGTGAGAAGGCAAATCTACCACAATTAAAATGAGTTTGGATAAAAGACTACTTATTCTCAAAATCCCTGCCCCTTCTCTCTCTGCACTGTTGTATACATCACATTGCCTCTTCTCTGTTCTTTAATTCCTGGCTTCAGATGAGCATATACCCAAGGAGAGCACAGTATCCAGAAGACCTTGGACTTTAAGGTGAAAGAAGACTTTCCTTTGGGCCACCCAAGAGGAGTAGTAAAATAAAAACCCATCAAGGCAACTGGGTTATCTATCTAAAGGGCTGAGCAGAGCAGGGGGACTCAGGAATGAGCAGCAGGACAGGAATTTGGAAAGTAGTTCCAGACAGAGCAGGATATCTCATTCCAGTGTGTACTAGTCTGTTTTCATACTGCTATAAAGAACTGTCCAATACTGGGTCATTTATAAAGGAAACAGGTTTAATTGACTCAGAGTTCAGCATGGCTGGGGAGGCCTCAGAAAACTTCCAATCATGGCAGAAGGTGAAGGGGAAGCGAGGCACCTTTCTCACAAGGCGACAGGAAAGAGAAGTGCCAACCAAAGGGGGAACAGTCCCTTATAAAACTTTCAGATCTTGTGAGAACTCATTATCACAAAAACAGCATGGGGGAACAGCCCCCATGAGCCAATTACTTCCACTTAGTCTCTCCCTTGACACATGGGGATTGTGGGGATTATAATTCAAGATGAGATTTGGGTGGAGACATAAAGCCTAACCATATCATAGTGTAAGACTGAACCTGGAGGCCTCTACTGTACCTCAGAAATATGATACTGTGCTCATGATAGTTGGGGGAGCTTTTAAGGGCACCAAAACACTGCCACATCACCCAGACTTCTCTCAGCTTTGCTCCAAGCCCTATACATCCAAGGTCACCATTTCTATAATGCATAACTTCCCTCTTCTTATGCTCCTTTAGCTCTCAGAAGGCAAAAGCAGAGAGCTGTCACACATGCTGAGCATCTATTATGTGCCAGGCTCTGTGCCAGGGGCTTTATGTGTTTTATATCACTTAATTCTCATTGCACCTTTGTCATATAGAAACTATACCTCCTCCTTTGCAGATGAAGAAACTGAGGCTTAGAGAAGTAAAAACTTGTCCAGACTCACATAAGTCTGTTCTTACAGTCTTGGAATTCATCCACTTATTCTCCAAGTATTTGTTGAATGCTGCTTGATGCCCAGCACTGCTCCAGAGTGTATAGTGTACATCATAGTGAACAGAACAGACACAAACCCCTGCCTCCTGAGGGAGGTTTCTGGATGCTGGAAACATCCTGATTCTTTCTCTCTTTCTCTCTCTCTCTCTCTCTTTCTCTCCTTCTTTCTTCCTTTCTAAGATGGGCGCTCTCTAAGTTGCTCAGGCTGCCCTCGAACTCCTGAGCTCAAGTGATTCTCCTGCCTTAGCCTTCTGAGTAGCTGGGACCATAGGCATGCACCACAATGCCCAGCCTAACATCCTAATTCTTCAGCACAAGTGTGTTCAGTTTGAAAATCATCAAACTGTACCCTCATGATCTGTGTATTTATTGTTTATATGTTGTACTTAAATTTTTTTTAATCCCTGCCTTCTTGGAGGTTATGTTCTGATGGAAGAATCGGGGAGTTTGAGAGAACAATAACCAGTAAGTGGTAAACCGAATCACGACCCTCAAAGATACCCAAGTCCTCTTCTATAGAGCCTGTGAAAGTGATCTTATATGGCAAAGGAGACTTTGCAGATGCAATGAAATCAAATGTATGGAGATGGGGAGATTATCCTGGATTAGTCAGTGGGCCCTAAATGGGACTGCACATTTCCTTATAAGAGGGAGGCAGAGGGAAATTTAACCACACAACAGGAAGTAGAAGGTGGGATGATGGAAGCAAGAGATTGGAGTGATGCGAGGAAGAGGCCACAAGCCAAGGAATTGGGGCGGCCTCCAAAAGCTGGAGGAAGCAGATAAAAAGGTTTTCACCTGGAGCCTGCAGAAGAATCCTGTCCTGCCTATGCCTTGGCTTTAGCCCAGGGAGACCAACTTTGAACTTCTGGCCTCCAGAACTTGAAGACAATGAATCTGTACTGTTTTAAGCCAACTACCAAATTTGTAGTAATTCAGTGTACAGCAGCAACAAGAAGCTAATACACAAGTTAATTAAATACATTACACAGCATTACATATTATCTTAGTCACATTCGTTTCTCATGGTTCTGTTCTGTCAATTTTTTTTTTCTTTTTGATGGAGTCTTATTCTGTCACCAGGCTGGAGTACAGTGGCACCATCTCAGCTCACTGCAACCTCTGCCTCCCGGGTTCAAGCAACTCTCCTGCCTCAGCCTCTCGTGTAGCTGGGAATACAGGTGCACACCACTACGCCCAGCTAATTTTTGTATTTTTAGTAGAGATGGGGTTTCATCATGTTGGCCAGGATGGTCTCAATCTCTTGACCTTGTGATCCACCCGCCTCAGTCTCCCAAAGTGCTGGGATTACAGGTGTGAGCCACTGTACCCGGACAATTTTTTTACTGCTGAGAAATTTTCATGGGACAGGCACGGTGGCTCATGCCTGTAATCCAAGCTCTTTGAGAGGCAGATCACTTGAGGTCAGGAATTCGAGACCAGCCTGGCCAACATTGTGAAATCCCGTCTTTATTAAAAATACAAAAGTTAGCCAGGCATAGTGGTGAGAGCCTGTAATCCTAGCTACTCAGGAGGCTGAGGCATGAGAATCATTTGAAAGTAGAAGGTGGAGGCTATAGTGAGCAAAGATCATGCCACTGCACTCCAGCGTGATTTAAAAAAAGTAAGATTGGGGGGCAGGTCAAGAGTGAGTTTAGGTCACCCTTTCAAAGGAAGGAACTGAGCAAGATAGAGGGGACAATAGCTTGAGTGAAGAGAGAAATTCTGACAGTTTTTTTAATTGTGGTAAAATACTCAGAGCTTAAAATTCACCAACCTCATAATTTTTAAGTGCACAATTCAGTGGCGTTAAGTACCTTCACAATAGTGTGCAACCATCACCACAATTCATCTCCAGAACTTTCTCATCTTACCAAACTGAAAGTCTGCCCCTATTAAACACCAACTCTCCATCCCCTCTCCCAGTCCTGGGCACCCCCCATTCGACTTTCTGTCTCTATGAATTGACTACTCTGGGTACATCATATAAGTGGAATTAAACAGTTTTTTTTTTTAAACTGACTTTCAGGTTTCTCTCAAATGAGAGATATAATAATGTATATTTTAAAAAGAGGCTGGTGGTGCAGTGGCTCATGCTTGTAATCCTAGCACTTTGGTAGGCTGAGGTGGGAAAATCACTTGAGTCCGGGAAGTTGCAGTCAGCCATGTTCAGGCCACTGCTCTTCAGTCTGGGTGACAGAGCGAGACCCTGTCTCAGAATAAAATAAAATAATATCCAATTAAGATGGACAAATAGAGGATTCTCGAGAGAGGAGAGCACTAGTGGAGCTGTGATCCTGGGTAGGAGGCAGGCTGGTATTTGACATCAAGTGCAGAGACCAGAGCCTGACATCTGTGCAGAATAACCAAGAAGGGGATGCATGTGGGGACAGGTGTGGGAGCTTGGGGGTCAGAGTGGTGGTGGTGGCTTATGATCATTCTCTCTGATGGTGCCTGCAATTCTCAGTGAAGCAGAGAACAAGGTGATCAGCTGAGGATGAGGACAGGAGAGGAGGCACCAGAGATTCATGCAGAGGAGAGAACCCAGGTATCCATTAGAAGACTGAGGAAAGAACAGAATTCAATAATTAGGGTGAAGCTGGCAGTGGCTAAGCATAGCCTGTCCTGTTTCCCAAGCATTATTAACCTTTTGTCTCTGTTTTCCAAGCTTCCTGGGAGCTGTATCCTCCAAAGTCCTCCTAAGAATAGAAATTCAAAGGAGAGCCATCCTCACGGCATATGGTGGTCTTCAGATCAACTTTTGCTGAATTTTCAGCACAGTTGGGGTGCTGTACATTTGTGGCTGGGTGTAAGCAGCACACGTCATTTGAGGCTGACTTGCAGCAGCAAGAATTATTGGCAAGTTCCTCACCAGGCTGCTCTGCCTCCTGAAAGCCTCAGTCTCCAAGTGGGTCTGAGCAGGCAACAATCTCCTTGGTCAGAACCAATCTCCTTGATGGTCCTAATACCAGTGGATGGTTCTAGAAACTAGAAATCCCCTCCTCGGCAAGTCACAGGAGTGCCTGGGGGGCGCCAGAGGCTGGAGAGACTCTAAACTGCTTCTTGCTCTCCACCCTCCATGCCCCATGGACTCCTCCAGACGTCCAGCCAGGTGGACATCTGGGATTTGTGGTTCTACAACAGCTATAACCCTTGCACCTCTAAGAGACACGGCACCAAAGCCTGCACTGGTCATGCTGCATGTTAAAAGGGGAAACTCTTCCTTTTGCACACTAACTAAAGTCAAAACTTACCTTTTTGTCATCTGTTGGAGTCAAAGAGGCAATGAGGCTGAGGCTCTAGTCCATTTCCTGCCTCAAGGCTTTTGGGCACCTGGCCCCTCTACCTGGGAACCCCGCCTTCCTTTCTGCCTAGAGGACTCCTTCTCAACTTTCAGGATCTGGCTCCCTTGCCTCCTCCTCTGTGAAGGGTCAGGGGGTCCTCAAGACCACCCTCAGTTTCAATAATTCACTAGAAGGGCTCACAGAACTAAAAAAAGGTGTTACAGACCAGGCGTGGTGGCTGAAGCCTGTAATTCCAGCACTTTGGGAGGCCGAGACGGGCGGATCATGAGGTCAGGAGATCGAGACCATCCTGGCTAACATGATGAAACCCCGTCTCTACTAAAAAATACAAAAAACTAGCTGGGCGAGGTCGTGGGCCCCTGTAGTCCCAGCTACTCGGGAGGCTGAGGCAGGAGAATGGCATAAACCCTAGAGGCGGAGCTTGCAGTGAGCTGAGATCCAGCCGCTGCACTCCAGCTGGGGCGACAGAGCAAGACTCCATTTCAAAAAAAAAAAAAAAAAAAAAAGGTGTTACATTTGTGATTCATTACTGTGAAAGGCTACACACTGAAATCAACAAAAGTAAGTGGGACATGGGACAGCGTCCTGGAAGGAGCAGGCACCAGCTCCCGGTTGGTCTCTTACTATGAAGTTGCATGAACAATATTTAATCCTGCTGGCAACAATGTGCAGCAACACAGATGGAGAACTGCCAACCAGGAAGTTCTCCAAAGCCTTCAGAGTGCAGGACTCACAGGCATGCAGAGTCCATGTGACTGACCTTAGCTACTCGTCCTCCAGCCTCTCCAGAGCTCAAAAGGATCCGAGAGGCTGAAGGTCTCAGGTGAGCAAAGAAATTGTCACCAGGCAGTATATTTCAAGAGCTCAGAGTTCCTTCTAGCCCTTTCTTTGGAAAGTGCAGAGTTTTGGACATCCCAAACATTGCCATTTTATGTGCCTTTCCTTGCTTCATTGCAATGGCTTACATCTTCAATGTGATTTGAACAGAACCAGTGAGAGCAGGCATCCATGCCTTGTGCCTAATCTTAAAAGAAGTGTTCAGTTTTTCACTATTAAGTATGCTGTTATCTGTGGGGTTTTGTAGAAGCCTTTATTATGTATGAATATTGAATTTTGTTAAATTCTTCTACTGCATCTAATGAGATGATCACATGATTTTTCTCATTTATTTTTATTAATATAGTAAGTTACATTAATTGGTTTTCAAATATTAAACCAACCTTGCATTCCTAGAATAAATTCCACCAGGTCATGATGTATCATCATTTTGTTTATATTGCCAGGCTTGATGTGCTATTATTTTCTTCAGGATTATTGCATTTATGTTCATAAGGGATAGTGTTTTGTACTATCTTTTTCTTATAATGCACTTCCAGAGTTATGCTTGCCACATAAAATGAATTGAGAATTGTTTCTCCTCCTTTATTTTCTGAGAGTGTTTATGTAGGATTAATATTAATTCTTCCTTCAATTTTTGATAGATTGCACCAGGAAAAATATATTATGGAGGGGACTTTAATAATAAATGCATTTCTTTAACAGATAGAAAGCTATTTTGTATTTTCTACTTCTCTTCTTGAGTCGGTTTTAGTAATTTATGTCCTTCAAATAATGTGTCTATGTTGTCAAATATATTGGCCTAACGTTGTCTACAATGTGTCCCTATTATTCTTTTAATATTTGTAAGACCTATATGATGCCCCTTCTTTCATTCTTTGTAATCTGTATTCTCTTTCTTGATAAATCTAGCTAGGAGATTGTAATTTTAAAAAACTCTTTACAGAACCTATTTTTCTTTTGTTATCCTCTTTTTTAAAAGTTTTATTCTAATCTTCATGATTTCTTTCTTTTTAAACTTATTTTAAGCTTATTCATCTTTTTCTAGTTTCTTATGGTAGAAGTATAAATAATTAAATTTATATATTTGCTCTTTTTTAATACAAGAATTTAAAACTATAGCTGCTTTCAGAGGTTTTCATTTTTTTATTATCATTCAACTAAAAATATTCTATACTTTCCTTTGCAATTTCTTCTTTGATCTACATATTAGTTAAAAGTTTTTTGCTTAATTCAGCAATCAAAAGGGCCACCAAACAACCCAATTCAAAAATGGGTGAAAGATTTAAATAGGCATTTTTCCAAAGAAGATACACAAATTGCCAGAAAGTACATGGGAATATGTTCAACATCTTTCATCAATAGGGAGATGAAAATCAAAGCCACTGTGAGATACTCCATGCCCTCAGGATGGTTGTTATTTTAAGAAAATAAACAGAAAAGGCATGTTGGCAAGGATGTGGACAAGTTGGAACCCTGGTACATTGCTGGTAGAAACTGGAACCCTTATATGTTGCTGGTAGAAATGTAAAATGATGCAGCCACGGCAGAAAACAATTTGATGGTTCCTCAGAAAGTTAAACATAGAATAACTATATGATCCAGCAATTTTATTCCTAGGTATATGCCCAAAAGAATTGAGACCAGGTGTGGTGGCTCACACCTGTAATCCCAGCACTCTGGGAGGCTGAAGTGGGAGGATCACTTGAGCCCAGGGATTCTAGACCAGCCTGGCAACATAGTGAGACCCCATCTCTAAAAAAAGTGAAAAAAAAAATAGCCACAGCTCACTGCAGCCTTAACCTTCTGGGCTCTGGTGATCCTCCCACCTCAGCCTCTCAGGTAGCTGGGACTACAGGCATGCACCATCATGCCTGGCTAATTTTTGTATTTTTTGTAGAGATGGGTTTTCACCATGTTGCCTAGGCTGGTCTTGAGCTCCTGGGCTCATGAAATCTGCCTGCTTCAGCCTCTCAAAGTGTTGGGATTACAGCACTCAGGTAGCTGAAGTGGGAGGATCACGCGAGCCTGGAAGTCAAGTCTACAGTGAGCTATGGTTGTGCCACTGTGCTCCAAGCTGGGCAACAGAGCAAGACCCTGTCTCAGAAAAAAAAATTAGAAGCAGGGACTCAAACAGATATTTGCATGCCAATGTTCATAACAAAATTATTTACAGTAGCCAAAAGGTGGAAACAACTCAAGTGTGCATCAGCAGCTGAACGGATAAACAAAATGTACTGCAGTAGTCCTCCCTTATCCATGGTTTTGCTTTCCATGGTTTCAGCTCCCTGTGTTCAACTAAGGTACAACTATATTAAATGGAGAACTTCAGAAACAAACCATTCATGTTTTAAATTGCACACCATTCTGAGAAGTCTGATAAAATTTCACACCATCCCACTCCATCCCACCCGGGACATGAGTCGTCCCTTTGTCCATCATATCCTCATTGCCTGTCCCTTAGTCACTTAGCATCTGACTCTGTTATGAGATGGAAAAATGTAATATGTATAAGGTATGATAGTATCCGCAGCTTCAAGCATCCACTGGGGATCTTGAAATGTATCCCCCACAGATAAGGGGGGACTGCTGTATCTACATACAATGGAATATTATTCAGCCTTATAAAGGAATGAAACTCTGACACATACTACCATATGGATGAACCTTAAAAATATGATGGTGACCGGGTGCAGTGGCTCACATC
Organism: Macaca nemestrina; assembly: GCF_043159975.1. NCBI lineage: Eukaryota > Metazoa > Chordata > Mammalia > Primates > Cercopithecidae > Macaca > Macaca nemestrina. The sequence continues at coordinate 4,805,968 of NC_092136.1, read as the reverse complement.
TGTAATTTCAGCACTTTGGGAGGCCAAGGCTGGTGGATCACGAGGTCAAGAGATCAAGACCATCCTGGCCAACATGGTGAAACTCCGTCTCTACTAAAAATACAAAAATTAGCTGGGCGTGTTGGCATGCACCTGTGGTCCCATCTACTCCGGAGGCTGAGGCAGGAGAATCGCTGACCCAGGAGATGGAGGTTGCAGTGAGCTGAGATCACGCCACTGCACTCCAGCCTGGTGACAGAGCAAGACTCTGTCTAAAAAAAAATTTTTTTTAAACCCATGTGTATGTATATGTATATGTATATGTATGTATATATGATGCTAAGTCCAATAAGCCAAACACAAAAGGACAAATCGTATGATTTCATTTATGTGAGGTACCTAGAATATACAAATTTACTCAGACAGAAAGTGAAATACACATTACTAGATTACTAAGGGCTTGAGGGAGGAGGAGGGAATGGGAATCATTGACTATTGGTTTACAGAGTTACTGTTTGGGATGACCAAAAAGTTCTGGAAATGGGCAGTGGTGATAGTTGTACAACACTGTGAATGCACTGAATGCCACTAAGTTGTATATTTAAAAATAATTAGTTGACTAATAAGTAGTTAATTAATATTTAGTTAATTAAAAATAATTAAATAATAAAATAAATAGTTGATGATTTTTTGATATCTTTTTATTATCAATTTTAAATTTCATTCTATTGTGGTGAGAATACATACTCTATATGATTTCAGTCCTTTGATATACATTAAGACTTGTTTTATTGCCCAGAATATGAGCTATGAGCTATGTTAGTGAATGTTCCATGTACCCCTGAAAGAAATGTGTGTTCTCATCAATTTCAATAGTGTGTCCTATAAATGCCACTTAGGTCAAGTTGGCTGATAGCATTGTTTAAATCTTGTACACTATGTTTTTTCTAGTTTTTATTGATTTTTGTTAATGATTTCGTGGAGTTTCAATTTCTCAACTATGGTGTAAATTTATGTTTCTCTCTTTGGTTTTCTCAGATTTTGCTTTATGTATTTTGGAGCTGTGTTGTTCAATGTATACAATTTTAGGATTGTTATGGTTTCCTCATGACAATCCTTATAACAATTTCTGAAGAAATAACCCCCATATCTCTGATAATACTCCTTGCCTTGATGTCTACCATATCAGTATAGTAATACTAGCTTTCCTGTGTTTATCATTTGCTTATGTCTTTTTCCATCATTTCATTTTTGACCTGTCTTTATATTTAAAGTACATCTCTTATAAAGAACACATAATTGATTCCCATTCTTACATCCAGGCTGACAACTTTTCCCTGTTAATATGAGTAGTTAGACCAACTTAATTTAATGTAATTATTAATATGGTTGATTTTAAGTCTACCATCTTTCCAGTTGTTAACTTTTCATGATATACCTTGAATTAATATTATACCACTTCACATATATCGTAAGACCTTTACAATTATGCTTTTTTTTTTTTTTTTTTTTTTTTTGAGACAGAATCTCGCTCTGTCACCCAGGCTGGAGTGCAGTGGCACGATCTCAGCTCACTTGCAACCTCTGCTTCCCAGGTTCAAGCAATTCTGGTGCCTCAGCCTCCCAAGTGGTTGGGATTACAGGAGTGTGCCACCACACCTGGCTATTAACAATATACTTCTATTTATTCCTTCACCTTGCCCTTTGTGCCATTATATAATATATTTTATTTCTGTGCATATTACAAACCCATAATATACTGTGATTATTTTTGCTTCACTTCAGAGATACCATCAATTATCTCTGTTCTTGTTTGGGTAATTTCTGTTGAGCTAATTTCAAGTTCATGATATTTTCTTCTACATTGTTAAATCTGTTTTGAGGACCATCCAGTGAATTTTTGATCTTGTCATTTCAGACATTGTACTTTTCAGATCTGGGAATTTCCATTACTTCTTTTTTAGTTTTCATATATCTGCTGTAATTCTTCATCTTTGTATTCACTATGTGCATTTTCTTCTTTAAGGCCTGGAGCATATTTATAATACAGTTGACTTGAACAACTCAAGTTTACCTGTGCAGGTCCACTTATAAGTGGATTTTTAAAAATAAAAGTTACAGCAAGTGCACCTGCCTCTCCTACTCCCCCTTCTACCTCCTCCATTACTTCTACTTCTGTCACCCTTGAGAGAGCAAGACCAACTCTTCCTCTTCCTCCTACTTCTCCTCCGCTTACTCAACACGAAGACAATGACGATGAACACCTCTATGATGGTCCACTTCCACTTAATGAATAATCAACATATTTTCTCTTCCTTATGCCTGCCTGCCTGCCTTCCTCCTTCCCTCCTTCTCTCTCTCTCTCTTTCATTTGAGATGGAGTCTCACTCTGTCCCCCAGGCTGGAGTGCAGTGGCACAATCATAGTTCACTGCAGCCTCAAACTCCTGCATTCAAGCTATCCTCCCATCTCAGCCTCCTGACTGCAGGTATGTGCCACCACACAACTTACTTCTAAATTTTTTGTAGAGATGGGGGTCTTGTTATGTTGACCAGGCTGCCTTATGGTTTTCTTAATAACATTTTCTTTTCTCTAGCTTACTTTATTGTAAGAATACAGTGTATAACACATAAGACTTACAAAATATGTGTTAATCAACTATTTGTTATTGGTAAGGCTTCTGGTCAACAATAGGCTGTTAGTTAAGTTTTGAGGGATTCAAAAGTTAAACATGGATTTTTGACTGTATGGGGTGTTGGCACCTCTAACTCTCATGTTGTTTTAAAGTCTTGTCTGCTAAATCATCTGTGTCATCTCTGCGTTTGTTTTGATTAATTACTTTTTCTCTTCTGATTATGGGTCACATTTTTTCTGCCTCTTTGAATGTCTAGTAATTTTTCTACTGTATGCTAGACATTGCAAATGCTATGTTGTTTTAGTCTGGATTTTATTGTCTTCCTTTAAAGAATCTTGAGAATTTTTCCCCCCTTAACAGGCTGTTAATTTATTGGTGAAGCAGTTTGATCAAAGATTATTTTTATTCCTTATTACTGTGGACCTAGAAGAGCCCTTGCTCTAGGGCCACAGTGGCAAGAATGCTGCTTTAGGTTGGGTTTTGCTGCCTTGTGCCTCAGTTTAGAAATTTCCCTCAAGTATAAAGCCAGGATGAAGGTGGAGCTTATTCCTGTATGTCTTTCACCATTAAGGAAAATAACCCTGTTTTTCTGTTGTCTGATGCCTTCAAAAGTTATTTTAAATATTGCACCCAGTTGAACAGTTGTTTATGGTGAAAGGGTGATCTTAATACTCAATACAGCATGGTTCGAACCAAAATTACTTTGCTTCACATAGTTTCTTTTTTTTTTTTAACTTTTTATTTTGAAATAATTTTCAACTGAAAGAAAAGTTGCAATAAATAGTCCCAAGACTTCCTTACCTAGCTTCCTTTAATGTTAGTATCTCAAGCAGCCAAATATAATTGTCGAAACTAAGAAATTAACATGGGTTCAACACTATTAACTAAACTACAGACCTGATTCAGGTTTCATAAATTTCATCGCTGTGTCTTTTTCCGGTTCCAGGATCCAGTCCAGGATATCATATTGTATTTACTTGTCATATCCTCCTAGCCTCCTCAGTCTGAGACGGTTCCTCAGCCTTGCCTTATTTTTCGTGACGTTGACACTTTTGAATAGTGATGGTGAGTTATTTAGCAGAAATTTCCTCAATTTGGATTTATCTGATGTTATCTCATGATAAGGTGGAGGTTATGCATTTTTGCAAGATTACCCTAGAAGCAATGTCCATGTCACTGTATTTCATTAGTGGCGAAGTTAACCTAGATCACTTGGTTAAGGTGGTGTCTTCCAGCTTCTTTACTACATACTTACTACTTTTCCTGTTGTAATTAGTAACTTTAGGAGCAATACTTTCAGACCATGCAAATATCCTCTTTCTTCTCAAACTTTTACCACTAATTTTAGCCTCAACCAGCAGATATTACCAGCAACAATTATTGAGAAGTGAGGCCAACTGGACTTCCTGGGTCGAGTAGGAGACTTCCGGAACTTTCCTGTCTTACAAGAGGATTGTAAAATGCACCAATTAGCATTTTAAACGCAATCGGGGCTCTGTAAAACGCACCAATCACCACTCTGTAAAATGCACCAATCAGCGCTCTGTACAATGCACCAATCAGCAGGATTCTAAAAGTAGCCAATCGTGGGGAGGATTGAAAAAAGGGCATTCTGATATGACAGAAACGGAACATGGGCGGGGTCAATAGGGGAATAAAAGCTGGCCACTTCAGCCAGCAGGGCCAACCTGCTAAGGTCCCCTTCCGTAGTGTGGAAGTTTTGTTCTTTTGCTTTTCACAATAAACCCTGCTACTGCTTACTCTTTGGGTCTGTGCCATCTTTAAGAGCTGCAACACTCACCGCGAAAGTCTGCTGCTTCATTCTTGAAGTCAGGGAGACGACGAACCCATCAGCACGAACCAGCTCTGGACACACGATGACTGTGATGACTGTGTTGTTCTAATGGTGATTTTCTATTTTCCAAATTCTTTCTACATTTATTAATTGGATTCTTTGGTAAGGAAGTGCTATCGCGTCTTCTCATTTATCCCTTTACTCCCTAGTTCTAAGGTACCAGATCCGTTTCTTCCCAGGCAGCAGGGGAGGCTTTTGTATTACACAAACTTGCAGTTCTTGTCTTTTCTACAGACTGGCCCATGTGTCAGCCACAGCGACACACCTTCAGGCTTCCTACACAAATCCTCCGATGTTCTCACGGTGTAAAAGCTGAGACTGTGATCACAAGTACAATTTTGTTTAATCTGAGTGAATGTTTTCTTTTTTTAACAAATATACACATAAGGGGATGGGGTAATTCCAGGAAGAGAAAACAGCCACGTGTTGTTTTGGAGGAAAATGTGAGCTCCACCTCTGAGCTGGACTCCATGTTGCCCTCTGGAGAGGATCTCGTTTACACTGCATCTCTCCTGCCTCTGGCCCCACCCCGCTTCACGTCTTGTTTGTTGGTCCTCTTGGTTAAATGACTGCAGAAATGTCCCTAATTATTTTCCTCTCCAACTCAACACTTCTGGTCGCAGCAATTCCCAGGAAGAGGCAAAGTCTATTTCCCTGTCCCTTGAATCTGGGCTGGTCTTGTAACTTGCTTTGGCTAATAAAATGTGGCAGTAGTGGCCGGGTGCAGTGGCTCATGCCTGTATTCACTGCACTTTGAGAGGCCAAGGAGGGCAGATTGTTGAATCCAAGAGTTCGAGACCAGCCTGGACAACATAGTGAAACACTGTCTCTATAAAAAAATACAAAAAATTAGTTTGTATTTAGTTTGGCATGGTATCATGCACCTGTAGTCCCACCTACTCAGAAGGCTGAGGTAAGAGGATTGCTTGAGCTCGGAAGGGGAAGGTTGCAGTGAGCCATGAAGGTTGCAGTGAGCCATGATTACACCACTGCACTCCAGCTGGGGCAACACAGAGAGATCCTGTCTCAAAAAAAAAAAAATGTGGCAGCAGTGACCGTGACCAGTCACCAGTTCTGAGCCAGACCCTAAGAGGACCGAGGACTCTTGCCAGGAACTGACCTGCTGGAAGAAGAGAGACAGTGGCCCAGTGGTCCACCGTGACTCCAGCTGAGAGCTGCCAACCTTCAGGCATGGGAGTGAGGGCATCCTAGTCCAGCCAGCCCACCTGCTGTCTGCAGACACACCATGAGCCCAGCCAAGATCCTCCGAGCCTCACCCAGATAAGCAGGACTGCCCAGCTGACCTCTGGGCTTGTGAATAGAAGAAGCACTCCTCGTGTGAAGTCATGGAGTTTGGAGTGGTTTGCTGTGCAGTGATAGCTACCTGGTACAGTCTTTCTTGAGCCACTCTTACTCTAAACCCAGATCCCGCAACACCTCCAGCAGATCCTCAGGTCTCTTGCGATGCAGTGCATGGAGCATTTGCCTGGTCCAACCCATTATAGAAGGGATGACACCAAGAGGGATCAGGTGAACTGCCCAAAGGGACACAGCAAGGTACAGGCATATTGTGGGGCTAGAACCCTGGACTCCAGCTTCCTAGTTGAGTGCTTTTCCCAGGACCCTTTCTGTTTTTACTTTGACAACTTCTTCCCCAAAGCTCAGCTCTCACTCCTCAGAACAAGTAGCTCCAAATCCTTGGGCTCACCTGCGCAGACCCAAGGCTGACTTTGGCAATCCAGATCTCCTGCCCACCTGGGGCAGGTGTCAAAAACCAGGGCTCCTCCTGCTTCACCTGGCCAGTGGCCACTTCTACCTCTCCTTCATTTTTCTCCTGCAGGGAACGGCTGCGGTCCTGCCAGCCCCCACTTTTGGAGGGGCCTCCAACACTCGGGGTAAACATAGTTTCTGAGGACACATTGCCCCAGAAGCATTGGCTAAGTGAAAGATTAATAAACAGAGGTTTATAGGATCTGGAAAGGCTTCTAACTGGAATGATCTGAAACTAAAGATTAATGACAGCGGCAGCCGCAATGTAGTAGCTGTGCGGTTTATTGAGGTCTTACTGCATTGCTGATGGAGCTGAGCGTGTCTCATGCTGTGTGTCATTTCATGCATTCAACAACCATATGATACAACAACTACTATTATCTCTGTTTTACAGGGGAGGAAACTCAGAGAAATGCAGAAATTGTCCATCATCACCCCGGATCACCCCCTTGGAGAAGCTTCTCTGACCACCCGAGCAAGGACACAAGCCCCACCACTGCCTGCCTCTGAACACTGATGACATTGGACACCTCACCCTCGTGTTGGTTTATTGTTCTGCTTTCCTTTGTGGGACACACAGCCACATGAGCCCAGTGTGTCCCACTCACAGGGGTATCCAAAGCCTGGAGCGTGGCAACAGGCAAACAGAGACCCGTGGAGGGAACGGTCGGGGAATACTGGGGCTGTAAGAACGGCCCTCGTGAAGATTACGTTTCAGTGGGGAGCAAGGTGTCAATCAGCCAATGACATAGTGCATATTTGATGACCCCTTGGTGGGTGCAGGGCACTGGGGACCTGGTGCTATTGAGGATTACAGATGGGCTGGCAGGGGCCCCTTCTCTCTTATGGAATCAAGCACGGCCAGCAAAGGTTGCTACCGAGCCGGACCCGGCCAAGCAGCGGCCCCGGCTGCAGCCGGGGCCTTTGGAAACCTCATCAAAATGAAGAGTGGCCTCGTGCGTGCTGACCCGGGGGCTGGTGGCCCACGGGGACGGCATTCCCAGAGACTACAAGGAGCCGGTGGCCCTTTCTTCAACGGTCAAACAACAGCCAACCTCGGCCCCACAAAGACGGGCGCATGAATCACTTCTGCAGAGACTGCATTTCCTTTGAGGGGCTGTCACTGGCACCGGGCGGTAAGAAAACATTTTGTCATGCACATCAGCTGCCTTTCTCTGGGCCTCGGGTGGCCCAGGGCCACTCCCCCACCCAAGGGGATGGCTGTCCCAGTCAGCGCTCATCCATCAAGCTCATAATGAGGTGGCAAATTGCTGTCTTGGAGAGACACTCAAAAGCCAACTACTTCAGCCTGTCCACGGAGGTGTCAACGGGCCGGGCCCCAGGAGACCGCTCCCTCCAGGAGGCCTTCTATAGGGGCAGAGGTGGGAGGTTTTACTGATCACTGAAGAAGTTGCAGCACCCACCAGCAACTCCCTGGTCCCCTGGGGGTCAGGCTGCCCTGACCCCACTCACTGCCCATTGCAGCCAGAGGCTGACATCTGTCCCCACCCCTGGAATCCCCATAACCCTGAATCCTTGTTGGCTTCAGAGTCAGCTGAGAAGACCTCTTCTTCCTCTCCCAAGTTTCAGGCCTCAGAGACAGCAAAGCAGAGCAGCAGCAACGCCTTCCCTGGCCTTTGACCTGAAGACATGGATGAGGATGGTGGTGGTGGTGGTGGTGGCTACGGGTTGAGCATCAGCTTCCTTCAGTCATAACCGAGGCTTCCACACTCTATTAGCCCTCATGACCACCCAGGAGGGAAGTAGTCCTGTAGCCCCATTTCACAGATAAGAAAGGGAGAGGTCACGTGAGCTCCCCACATCACCGCACCAGTGGGAGAACCAGCCCCCTCCAGAGCCCAGGCAGCTGCACACTCGCTCTCAGACAACACCCACCCAGGTGACGAAGAGACCAGTGTCCCGCCAGACCACTTGCTCCTCAGCCCTGACCCTCGGGGACTCACTTCCCTGCTCATCTGTGTAGTGTAACCGCCCACCTGTGTCCCCAAGCAGGTTCATTTGGGCTCTCTGCAGCCCTCTGTACGTGGGATCCTACGGGATGTGCTCCTCTGTGGTCGCTCTGTGACTTCTCTCCATCCAGGCCATTCGGGAAGGTGTGTCTGAGCTGCCGCATGGTTCCACGCTTTACTGGGCCCACTGCTGAGTCATATTTTCCAGCATGGATGCTTCCAAGCCCACGGCCCTGTCATTTCCCAAGGCCGGGAAGGGCTCCCAGCTCTAAGGCTTAGGCACTGGTGAGCGCCTCCTGCAGTTGGGCCTTCTGAGCCCCCAAAGGCCCCCTGAGGCTTCCTCCTTCCCCACTGAAGTTTGGTGGGGCGGGGTGGGGCACAGAGAGGTGTAGCGACGGCAGGACAGCCTCTGGGACCCACCCAGTGCAGTGCCCTGCCTTTACACGCGTGGAAACCCTTTGGCCCTCAAAGAAGCAACCTCCATCCTGGCTCCCTCCAGCTTCCAGGCCCTCGCTGCGGCTTTGGACCTGGGTTCACAGGGCAGGGGGGTGCAGAGGGCCTCCCTCCACCTGCAGAGCCACACGTAGCCGCACACGGCTGGGTCCCCAAGTGTCCACCTTGATTTAGGTCAAAGCTGCCTTCTCTCCCTCACCCCTCCTTTCATCCCACTGCCCACTTAAACGGCGGGCCAGGCTGTGGCGCCCTCGAGGCCACTGTTCCCTTTGCTCCAAGTTTTCAGCTCTGTGGGCCGTGGGGCAGGTGACTCAGGCCAAGCAGATGCCTGGCATCCTGCTGGGAAAACCTGATTTCATAGACATTTGCTAGGACTGCCACTGAGCGGGAGGTGGGGTGGGTGCGGTGGGGGACAGAAACGGCAGGAGTAGGGGCCGTGCAGTGGCCAGGCTGTGGGGGAGGAAAGGCAGGGAGCACGGTGGCCTCTGTCACCTCTAGGAACGGGCAGGCCCCCAGGGAGGCCCCTTTGACCTGCAGTGTGATCTTGGAAAGGCCCCTCCACATCTCTGGGCTTGGGTGACATCATCAAAAATACAAGGAAATAGAGAGAAGGCCACGCAAGGTGCGTTGCGAGGGCCGGAGGTGCCGTAGGACCCATGCACGTGGTGTCTCCTTCCCTGAGCTCACGCCGCAGGGAGGGAGGGAACCAGTGCCCCGGCTGGTGTCCGGGGAGGGGAGAAGCGAGAGGAAGAAAGCAAAGCAGAGGTGAGCAGGAGGCAGCTGGAGCAGCGTGGGAGGGGGACGTGGAAGCAGTGTTAGGGCGGGAGGGTGACCTCTGAGCAGAGGGTGGAGAACAGCCCAGCCGTGCCCGGGAATGGGGATGCAGGAGGGACTGTGGGCAGAGGCAGCTGCTGGAGATGAAGCCCAGGGCTGGCTGGGCACCTTCCCATGGTGGGGACCTAGCTCCTTGTGCCCAGCACAGGATGGTGGATGGGGTGGTGGGGGGAGGCTCAGCCAGGAGGATCCCTGGGACTGCAGAGGCAGTCACTGGGGCCTGGATGTGAGTGGGTGGCGGGTGCACAGGGAGTAAAAAGAGCCTGGCCTTTGGGGATGAGAGCCCTGGGTTGGCATCCGTTTCCTCTCTCACTGCAGTGGAGACACCGGCAAGGAGGGGGTGACGGCTGGAGCTCTGGACATCAGCAACGAGGTGCTGTCAGCCCAGAGAGGGGCGGCTTCCTACTCACGGTCACACAGCCGGTGAGTCACAGAGCTGGGTTCTCAGCCCCTCTCTTCGCCTTGGGCCGGGTCATGAGACAGCCGTAGGAGCCCCACATACAGGAGGCTCCCATGGAGGGAGAACCCAAGGCACCCGACAAGGTGGGTGTATTGAAGAGAAGAAACCAGGGGCCAGAACTGACTCAAGCCTCCATCCTGAGAGTGGCTCCCCGGAGTGGTGTCCCACAGGCCTGCGAGAGACAAGCCTGGCTGTGCTTCCTGCCAGCACCTGGCCTGCTGCAGCCCACCTTTCCGTCCGCCTGCGGGGCTCAACTCCACCACAGCCACCTCCTCCGGGAAGTCTGCCCAGATCTCCCCTCCCCGGCTGGTGCTCCAGTAAGCTCCTGCTGTTTACCCGCCCATTTCCCCTGCTGGACCACAACTCCCAGTGTTTTATTTCCATTTCCCTTTGGCTGCACCCAGAAGATGTGATTTTGAACTAAATAAGTGGATGTGTGGAAGGCGGGGGCGTCACAAAAGGGCTCACCCCAGGAACCCTGACTCCCTGATTGTTATGTTTGCCATGGGAACTGACCCCCGAAAACTCAATTTCCTAGACATTTGTCAGAACTGCCACTGAGCATGCAGTGGCGGGTGGGGGCGTGGCGCAGCAGGAGAAATGGCAGGAGTAGGTGCCGTGCAGTGGCCAGGCTGTGGGGGAGGAAAGGCAGAGAGCACGGTGGCCTCTGGCACCTCTGGGAACAGGCAGTGCCCCAGGGAGGCCCCTCGCCCCATGCTCACAGTCCCCTCCATCATCTGCAGCTCAGAGGCTCAACGCATCATGTGATCACAGCTTGACCTCCTCCTCTTTGTGCCTCAGTTTCTCCATCTGGAAAAATGGGTAGCTTTTGCCAATCCTTCCCAGCTGCAGAATTCCAAGGGCAGAATTTCAGAAAGATGGCCACCAGAGGCTCCTTGGGGCCTACATATGTCCTTGTGCTTCTTTAACTTAACATCCTGACAGTTCTCTAACTCCTCTGCTCACTCAAAGGGCCCTTCTGGAGTGTGTCATGGTCTGTCAGCTTTTTTTTCACCCTTAGTGGAGTATAAAATAATGTTGTCTCTTACAACAACTGGTGATGCCTTATCTTCTATGAAATACGGTGATACCAACCATTTCCCATTTCTAATGGCACCTTACTATTTTCATTTAATCCTAGCAACAACCCCAGGAGGTAGTTACTGTTACTGTCCCATTTTACAGAGGAGGATAAGAGAAGTTAACACATCACCCAAGGCCACACAGCGATTTGCCCACGGAGGCTGGACAGTGTCAGACAGCCTGGGCAAGGTGCTGGGGCAGCCTCCTGGGGTGTTGATGTTTTCACAGGGCCTTAATGAATGGTGCAGTTTCTGTCGGAAAGACATTTGTTCCCTGTGACATTCTGGACAGAAGCATGGCTTAGCAGAAGTGCAGAGGCAGGACCAGGGAGACATTTAGGAGTTGGGGAGTCTCTTGGCGGAAGCTTAAACGGAATGTCTGGAGTTTTGATCATCAGGGGTGTTAGGTCCAAATTGTACAGGTCTTGAATCCCTGTGCAAGAAAGAGGGCCTTTGGGAGGCAATAGGGAGCCATTGAAGGCTTTGGAGTAGGGACATTGCAAGGCTGGAGCAATGTCTGAACAGCCCCTGTGCATTCAGGCTAAAACCAAGCTCCTTTGGCTGGCATGCAAGGCCTCCTACAACCAGGCCCTTGTCAGTCACCCCTGCCAGTGGCCCCCACCCCATGCCCTCCCCAACACACTTATTCAGCCGTACTGACACTTTCTCTGTTTTTGAGCTGACAAATGTGTTCTTCCCACAGGTCTCCCCAGGCTCACCTCCCCGGAGAGCCCCCTCACGTCTCTCGCCTTCGCCTCCCACATTGCCCAGCTTCACTGTCTTTAACACACCAACCACAATCCAAAACTATCCTGTCATCTGTGTCGTCATGGCCTGCCTCTCACCAAGCACAAATTCACTCAGGATGGGGCTGTCCTGCTCACCAGACTATGCACAGCGCATGCCATACGGAGGGCTTTGAAATGAGTCAATCAATCAACGGATGGGCTTATTCCTCCCACAGGGCACGTGTGTGTCTATCTTATGAACACGTGGATAGCAGCTGGCTGCCAAGAGGATGAGCTTGGACATCCCACCACCGTTTTCTTCCCTCTGCTTGTTCCTGCTGCCACAGCCCATGGAGAGCCTAGGCTCAGATGATCAGGTGTGGTCCTAGCTAGGTCCCGAGCATGTCTGAGTAATCGGGAGCGAGGAATAGATCAACACAGGCTTAGCCACAGGTGGCTGTGCCAGGCATCTGGCCCCCTTCCCCATCCTGACGCTCCATCAGCATCTCCAGGGCAGAGAAGCAGAGGCTGAGAGGGGACATTTCCTGAGCTTTTCTAAGCACTGAGCACGGGCTGAGGCCTTGTCCTGTGTAATGCTTTGGCTTTTTCTGCTGTTTCTTGCAACAGCCTTGTGCTGCAGCAGTGGCTGGTGGTTTTGTGACTTCCATGTTTCGGGTGAGACTCAGCGAGACCTCAAGACTTGTCCTCAGCCGCCAGGCCAGGGCCTCAGCTGGATGGCATCTGGGCCAGTGACTCCCACTGGCTTCTTTCTCCGGGCCCCGCTGCTCCAGCTGCCCCATGTGTGACCTGGAGCGAGTCCCGAAACCTTGTCCAGCCTGGTCTGTAAACAGGCTTCCCTCAGGGCCGAAGCCAGTTCGATGTGCCTGGCACAGGGCCTGACACCCGCATGTGCTCTGCCAGCAGCAGAATGCTGACATCATCATCATCGTCATCGTCACCATCCTCGAATGGGGAGTTTGCATCTGACTCAAAGTGGAGCTCGCCCTCTGGAAGCCGGGGCTCTTCACGAGGAACAGGAGAGCAAAGCCCAGGTCCTGAGCTGCCACCCCTTGTATGGGGGCAAGGACCCAGGCCCTTATGGGCATCCAGGGAGTCTCTGGCCACCCCTCATGGGGTCCGTGCACCCTCGGAATCCCCTGTACCTTGTCCCTTCTTCCGTCCCCCGCCAGAGCTAGGTCCCACATAAAAAGGGCTCGAGGTGGGCGAGCGCCTTCCTTTGTCATCCAGTGCCATTAAGGCCGGAATTTCTCATGGGAAAAGGAGCATTTTGGCTGCATGAAAGGTGGGGGGTGCAGCACGGCCTGGGGTTCCAGGGACGCCCGACCTGGAGTCGTTTGAAGTCCACCCGTTATCTGCCGCTGGGGCTGTTTGGCTTCTGTGGGGCATAAACAGGGTGATTGAAGTAGGCGGTTGTGTCTTTCCGGACGACAAAAGTCCCCTTGCTAATTGCCACATCAAATGATTGGGAACCCCCCAGTGGAAGCCCTCAAATTACCGTGAATACTCACTGCTGCCCCAAGGCCGCCGCGGAGCCCCCACCCCGGGCAGCCGCCCCGCGCACCAGCTCGGGTTGCAGGCGGGGGAGGCACAGGAAGGCCTCGGAGGATTTGTTCTGCTTGGCTGCCGGCTCGCTATGCCAGCCCCCGGCCCGGCCGCATCCCCCTTTGTCTCTGGCCGCCAGAGCCAGCACACAGGCCAGCCACACAGAGTCCCCCGCAGTAGAGGGAGGTCTTCTCTCTGTGGCCACGCTTCGGGACGGGGTCCCCGCTCAGCCCCAGCCTCTGCACCTTCAAGGAGACCATCACAGGGCTGAAGTCACCTTGTCCCCACACACATCAAAAGCATCCAAGCGCACAGTTTCTTTGGGCTCTCTGCTGTCCATGCCTGGTGGGAAGATGTGGACACCCACTGGCCAGCACCCCTCACTGTCCCACACCTGTAACAGGCACTCAGTGGGCCCGGCCCCTTTATCAATCCAGGGATGCACTTCTCTGTGTGCTCCCCATGCTGGCCGAGCCCTTCACACCCATTGCCTTGTTCAACTCCATCAGGTGGGACTACTGTCATTACCCCATTTAATAGAGGAAAAACTGAGGCTTGGGGACGTGAAGTGTCTCACCCCAGGACCCCAGGACATGCTCCCGCCTGTGCTCTCTGGTTGCTCTCGGGCTGGCAGGGGAGAGACCCTCGTCACTCAGTGTGGATAACGGATCCTCCCTACCACCACCTGGGTGATTTCAGGGTTGTGCGGCCGCTGCTCCTGAGGAGAACACAGCCCCCAGCGGCCCTGTCCCAGGCTGGCCACCACCTGAGGCCTAGCATAGATTTCCCACTGGGGTAGCCCTGACCACCCCCAGGCCAGCTTCATGCCCGCCTGGCATCCGATGACAGGCAACACCTGCCTCGGTGGTCACTCACCAACTCTCAGCATGATGGGAGATGATAAAACGACAGAAATGGGTGCGATGAGATCCCTGGAGTACAGGACACAGAACAAAGCCACTCGGCCTCTCTGAAGGAGAGAAGGTGTTAGCCAGGTCAGGGGTGGAGGGAGGAAGGCCAGGAAGCCAGTGTGTGCCAAGGTGCCACGGCAACAGAGTGGGGCCTGCAGCCACAGAGGATGGGGACGAGGCTGTGAATGGGCTACAGCAGCAGTGGCATTTTCTGCTCCCAGCAGACGTTTTCTGAGTAGTGGCTCATGCAGGTGGCCTCTGCTATGCCCTGGCTGGCCTGGGCTGCCTGAGGAGACACCCATGGGGGGCCCTCATGCTGCCTGTCAGCAGTGGGAGCAAGGCAGGGACAATCTCTGAGTGCCTCAGTTTTCTCATATGTAGAAATACACATAATAATAGGAGCCACCTCGTAGAGTTGTTTTAAGGAATCAGTGACTTCATTGACACACACGGCACGGCAGAGCCTATCACACAAGTACTCAATAAATGTTCAATATTATTACTCTATACAATACAAAAACATTCAATGCTCTAGAATCAAAGGAATGCCCGCTACAACCATACTTTTTTCCCAAAGGGTACAAAGTTTTAGTTACATAGAATAAATTCTGGAGGTCTGTGGACAGCATGATGACTGTACAAAGTTAGTTAATAATGTGTCATATAACTGAAAATCACCACACTCACAAATGATAACCTGTGAGATGATGGGCATGTTAATCAGCTTGATTGTGGCAATCTTTTCATGATGTGTACATGTATCAAAACATCACACTGTGCGTCATAAATATGGACAATTTGTACTTATCAATTATGTGTCAGTGAAAAACATGCAAAAAAGAAAGAGCTTTAAAAAGCCACTACATTTTGGCTGGACGTGATGGCTCATGCCTGTAATCCCAGCAGTTTGGGAGGCCGAAGCGGGTGGATCATCTGAGGTCAGGAGTTTGAGACCAGCTTATCCAACGTGGGGAAACCCCATCTCTACTAAAAATGCAAAAATGTTCTGGGTGTGGTGGCTACCGCCTGTCATCCCAGCTACTTGGGAGGCTGAGGCAGGAGAATTGCTTGAACCTGGGAGGCAGAGGTGGGCTGAGATTGTGCCGTTGCCCTCCAGTCTGGGCGACAAGAGCAAAACTCCGTCAAAAAAAAAAAAAAACAAAAAAACAAAAAATACTACATTTTTTTGCCCTAAAGGTCAGATATTTTTTGAAAAATCATAATGCCCAGAATTAGCCAAAAAAATCAGAGAAACAGGTTCTCTCATGTGCTGCTTCTTAGAGGTGGTGAAATAAACGAAACATTTTCCTTTTATTTGTGAAGCCTCCTTAACATAGAACTGGCAGTTTAAAGCCAAGGTCAGTGTAGAATGTTCTGGAGTTTGTAAAATCTGTGGAAGGAAAGAGATGACAACTATTGCACAAAAGCTGAGAGAGTAAATATGTTGCACGGTTCTTCCGCCATGTGTGAAACTGCACGACATTCTGGAACGGTAGATCGTAACACAGAAACCTCAAAGCAAATGCTAAACCAGGGGTGTCTAATCTTTTGGCTTCCCTCGGCCACATTGGAAGAATTGTCTTGGGCCACGCATAAAATATACTAACACTAACGATAGCTGATGAGCTAAAAAAAAAAAAAAATGCAAACACATCTAATAATCTTTTAAGAAAGTTTACCAATTTGTGTCAGGCCGCATTCAAAGCTGTCCTGGGCCGCATGAAGCCCTAGGGCCATGGATTGGTCAATGTTGTACTCAACAAATAACCAAAGAAAGAAAGCAAGGAGGTAAAGCCAATCAGCCAGTGGAGGAGATGAAATGGAATCATACTCAATTGATCCAAAAGAATGACGAGGAAGAGGAAAGACAGGGACCAAGAATGCAAGACAGAGAGAAATGGAGAGCACCATGGGAGATGCTGGCTCAGCCACGGCAGGAAATGCATCTAATGGAATGGCCCAGGTACAAGGCAGAAGCAGACAAAAGGGATGAAAAGGTGAGGTCCAATCACACGTAGCCTGTAGTTAACATACCTTAAATAGGGAGACAGAGAGGAGAAAAACACAGCGAGGGAAAATTATATGCCATGCCCCACCTATCTGGGCCCACCACATCCACTTGGACCTGTCTCACCTTCCTGAACCAAGGCATCACATCCACCTGAACCAATCATTTCTACCTAGGTCCATCACATCTGCCTAAGTCCATCACATTTACCTGAACCCATCACATCCACTTGGCCCATTATGCCTACCTGGTCCCATCTCATTCACTGAACCCGTTATATCCCCCTGGGCCCATCACATCTACCTAAACCTATCTCACCCACATAGACCTGTCACACCCCCCTGGACTCATCACACACCCCAGGACCCATTAAACCCACCTGGACCCATCACAAGCATCTGGACCCATCACACCCACCTGGACCCATCGTGCCCACCTGGATACATCACAAGCATCTGGACCCATCACACCCACCTGGACCCATCACACCCACTTGGATCCATCGCACTCACCTGGGCCCATCACACTCACCTGGCTCCATCACACCCACCTGGATCCATCACACCCACCTAGACCCATCACACTCACCTGGACCCATCACACCCACCTGGACCCATCACACTCACCTGGCTCCATCACACCCACCTGGATCCATCACACCCACCTGGATCCATCACACTCACCTGGACCCATCACACTCACCTGGCTCCATCACACTCACCTGGATCCATCACACCCACCTAGACCCATCACACCCACCTGGGCCCATCACACCCACCTGAACCCATCACACTCACCTGGACCCATCACACTCACCTGGACCCATCACACCCACCTGGATCCATCACACCCACCTGGATCCATCACACTCACCTGGACCCATCACACCCACCTGGATCCATCACACCCACCTAGACCCATCACACTCACCTGGATCCATCACACTCACCTGGATCCATCACACTCACCTGGCTCCATCACACCCACCTGGCTCCATCACACCCACCTGGATCCATCACACCCACCTAGACCCATCACACCCACCTGGATCCATCACACCCACCTGGGCCCATCACACCCACCTGGCTCCATCACACCCACCTGGCTCCATCACACCCACCTGGATCTATCACACCCACCTGGACTTATCACACCCACCTAGACCCATCACAAGCATCCGAGCCCATCACACCCACCTGGATCCATCACACTCACCTGGGCCCATCCTGCCCACCTGGACCCATCACATCCACCTGGATCCATCACACCAACCGACCCATCACATGCATCTGGGCCCATCACATTCACCTGAACTCATCACACCCACCTGGGGCCATCCTGCCCACCTATGCCCGTCACACTCACCTGCCCATCTATACCTGTCACTCACCTGAACCCCAGTCTTCGTGTATCAGGTTTGTTTGGAACACGTGTTGGAGTGTGCCTACCTGGCTCATGGGTCAACCAGAGCCTGGCTTTTTGCCCATGTTTTAAATGGTGCAGTGCAGGGGATTTCTGGGATGATGAAACCCTTCTATATGATACTGGATTTGAAATTACACATTTGGCAAAACCCATGGAGCTGTGCAACACCAAGAGTAAACCCTGATGTCAACTGTGGGTTTTAGAGAATAACAATGTGCTGATATTGGGTCTTCAGTTGCAGCAAATGTGCCACAGCAAGGCGAGATGTCAACGACAGGAGAGACTGTGGGTGGAACCCTATGTAATATCTGATCAGTTATTCTGTAAATCAAAAACTGTACTAAAAATAGTCTATTAATTATTATTATTATTTTTTTAAAAAACCCACCAACCAAAAGGAAGTGGTATGAGGCATCCAAGAAGTGGAAGAGGCTGTAGCTTGACCTGGAAGCCAACAGCAGAGGCAGCGTTCTGGGAGGTGACGGGCGTGCTTTCCTCCTGCTGGAGCTGCCGGTTTTCTGATTCTCCGCCAAGTTCTCCTTTGGCTGCCCCATGTACTTCAGCACTTATCACTTAATAGCATTAATTATCACAACTCCTCCCTGTTTACACGTAGCTTATCAACAAACAACTTGGGAGTCCGATAAAGCTACATGGCTGGAGCGAGCTTCCAGAACCTTCCAGTCCCACAATAGGCAGCAGCTCCAGGCCCCATTTCACCGGGCCCTGGGCTCCAGGCCCCCAAAGACAGGAGGCAAGAGGTTACACGCAGGGCTTGGATGCTGTGGGAGGCTGGGCCAGTTACTCAGCTTCCCTGTGCTCAGGTTCATTTTGAAAGTTACACTTAAAAACAGCTTCTGGATCACAGGAGAGAGTGTGGCCAGCACATTGGGAGAACTTCATGATAGGTGTCCTTTTTCTTGGCAGCTCATGTGCCCTGGCTGAGGGAGGGAAGGGTAGAGAACCTTCTCAGAGAGATCAGAAGAGGCCGGCGTATTCCCAGCTGTATTCAATAGCTTGGGCTGCTGGAACGAAGTGCGGCTTCCACAACACAAATGGATTCCCCCATAGTCCTGGAGGCTGCAGGTCCAGATCAAGGTGTGGCAGGGCTGGCTCCTCCTGAGGCCTCTCTCTCTTTGGCTTACAGACCCCTCTGTGTGTGTCTGTGTCCTCATCTCCTCTTCTTACAAGGACATCAGTCCTACAGCATTAGGACCCATCCCAAAGGCCTCATTTTAGCTTAATTACCTCTTCATAAACCCATCTCCAAATACAATCACATTCGGAGGCACTGTGGGTCAGAACCCCAACAAACTTTTGGGGGGACACAATTCAACTCATAACCTCAGTGAATTTCTAAAACACCCACAGACCTGGTCCCACCATGAGGACGGCCAGGCGCAGCTGAGATGTGAAATCGGAAGCAGGTAAAGGCGGGTGGAGCGTCTCCTGTGAGGCTTTGTCCTGGGGTGGGGTGGGGGCTGCTGCAGAGAAGAAAGGAAGATGCAGCTGCATCCCACGTCCAGCCCTGAGCTGGCCCAGCTTCCTCGTGGCCCTGATGGCTTTCTGGCCCTGCGTCTGCATCTGTCTCGCGTCTGCATCTTTCTGACCCTGCGTCTGCATAGAATGGGTGAACACTCCTTCAGACCCCATTGCTTTTTGTAAGGGTACATGAGACTGAGGACATGGGCAGCTCCTGGAATGCTGAGAGGAGGTAGGATCCTTTATGGTAATTGGCATCTGAGAAACCCTAAAACAGAGAGTCAGGAGACCTGAGTTCCTGTCGCAGACAAGCCTACCTGCTTCCAAACCTCCCTCTTGCCGTGGCAGTTCTGAGAACCATAGCTGGTATCAGGACAGCAGCCACAGGATGCTTCCCACACTCCTGCCTTTGAACCCCACAACCCTGTGGGAGAGGCCCCCCAGGCACTCACTTTTACGGAGGAGAAGTGAGGCTCAGAGGTTAAATGTCCCTCCCGGGCTCACCCTGCGCTGGGATCAGAACCCAGATGTCGGCCTCCACTGTGATTTGCCAGGAAGATCTTGGATGGGAGGGAGATCTCCCCGGAGTGGCCCATGGGGACCACTCATGAGTCTCCCTGGCTCCCTGGGGACAGTTTCAGGTCCACAGCCCGGCAGGCTGAGGTGTAAATGGCTTCTTTGCGGTGCCTGAGGAGTTGCCGGCATCTGGAGTCTTTGTGCCTGTGTTTGGTTTTGTTTGCTTTGGAACTACAAAGGACTCACCAGTTAGTTACTTAGAGTTAACTCCTCAGTTATTTTGCTCCAACTGCAGGGAACTTTTACATCCACCACAACCGTGTTCCAGCAGCCAGGAGGGTCTTTCGTCCTGCAGAGGGCTCTGGCGGCTTCACCACCAGGCAATGGAAAGAACTTATTTTTAGGAAAACGAGAAGCTACCTACCACTTAGCGAGGAATCCGGGTTAATTGTGAAGCTGTTCTCAGTTTCTTTATTTAGCTATTTATTAAACTGGCTCAAACGAGAATTAATGACTGTGCCAGCCTCGCGGCTCCTTGTGTGCCCGTTCAGGGCAGCCACAGCAATTTTGGCCTGATTAAAGGCTCCGCCAACCCACCTCCCCACTCAGACACACAGCTCGAAGGCCCCGGCTCAGGAATGCGTGGCCTACAGCTCACAGGCCCGGCTACAGAGAAGAGCCATTTCTGCCTCAAATCCACACCCTGGGCTTCCACCCGTATAAGCATGTTGCTGAGCCTGTCCAGGGGCACCAGCCTTCACCGTCCACCCCAGAGGCGGCCCCAGCCCCTTGCATCCCGCCCCGGGGCCCCTGGCAACAGATCCCTCCTGGCATCACCCCACTGGCAGTTTCTGCGATTTGAATAATCGCATGTATCTATTTGCCTGCTCCACCAGAACATAACGTCCAGGAGGCCAGGTCCCTCACCCCTCCATTCACCCCGAAACTCCAGCTTCTAGAACATGGCCAGATGCACGGCAGGTCCCCACCCCTCCATTCACCCCGAAGCTCCAGCCTCTAGAACATGGCCAGATGCACGGCAGGTCCCCACCCCTCCATTCACCCCGAAGCTCTAGCCTCTAGAACATGGCCAGATGCACGGCAGGTCCCCCCTCCCCCATTCATCCCAAAGCTCCAGCTTCTAGAACACGGCCAGATGCACAGCAGGTGTTCCATCAGGAGGTGCTGAGTTTCTCATTCCGTTTGAAAACAAAGGGTTCAGAGACCAGCCCCAGGGGAACCTCAGCCCTGAAGAGCAGCACACAGTGGAAATTAGAGAGACACTGCTTCGTGGCTCCACTGCTTGGTGGCTCCGGACCCAGCCTGGGGGCTGCAGGGGACACCACTGAGGCTTGATGTTAGGGATGACCCTAGATCCCAGAGCCTCCCAAGCTGGAGAGAAACAGGAAGAGGCATAGGCAGTCCTGTCCCCCAAGGAAGCCTCTTGGGCAGTGTTGTAACCTGCACATCCAGGCAGGAGTGACAGCCTCACCGCTGCACAGCCCCAGGACGGTGATGGCCAGAAAGTCAGAAAATGTGGAGTGTTTGTGCCGACGTGGAGAAATCAGAGCCCTCCTATCTGGCTGGTGGGAAGGCTACGTGGTGTGACTGCTTTAGAAACAGTCTCTCTGTTCCTCAACAGGTTAAACATGGACCTACCATAGGACCCAGCAATTCTGCTCCCAACTGTATACCCAAGAGAAATGAAAACACGTGTCCACACAAAAACGTGTACAGGAATGCTCATGGCAGCATTATTCGTAACAGCCAAGAAGCAGAAATGAGCCAAATGTTCATCAATTGACAGAGGAATAAACAAAATGTGATCCACCCACACTGTGGGATATTATTCAGCCCTAAAAAGGGATGAAGGGCCGGCATGCTGCAACATGGATGGCCCTTGCAGACAGCATGTTTAGGGGAAGAATCGGTCACAAAAGACCACACCTCATATGATCCATTCACATGAGATGTCCAGAGCAGGCAAATCTATAGAGACAGAAGGTAGATGAATGGTTGCTTAGAGCCAGGAGAGATGGAAGAAAGCGGGGAGGGTCATCGCTAAAAGGCTTCTTTTTGAAGTGACAAAAATGTTCTCTGGGTGCGGTGGCTCACGCCGGCAATTCCAGCACTTTGAGAGCCCGAGGCGGGTGGATCACCTGAGGTCGGGAGTTCGAGACCAGCCTGACCATGACCAACAGGGAGAAACCCTGTCTCTACTAAAAATACAAAAAAATTAGCCAGGCGTGGTGGCACGCACCTGTAATCCCAGCTACTCAGGAAGCTTAGGTAGGAGAATGGCTTGAACTCGGGAGGCGGAGGTTTCCGTGAGCCAAGATTGCGCTATTGCACTCCAGCCTGGGCAATAGGCTCAACAAAAAAAAAAAAAAAAAAAAAAAAAGGAAAGGAAAGGAAACCTCAAATTGGCTGTGATGATGGTTGCACAACTCTGTTAAATGGACCCAAACCAGTACGTTGTGCACTTTAGATGGGCGAACTGTATGGTGTGTGGATTATATCTCAATAAAACTGTTGCCAGAAGAGAATGAGCCTTGCCCAGGCCGTCTGCTCCTGGTAGGTATCCAGCGGAGGTGTTTACTCCCCCCCACATCAAAGGGCTGTGCTGGGATGGTCACTGTAGCTTCAGCCAGAGCTCTGAGCTAGACTCTACACAAAGGCCCTTAGATGGTTCAACAAGTAAGGAGACTGTGGGGTCTTCACACAGTGGAGTGTCGTGCAGCAGTGAGAGCACTCGGCCCGTACCCGCCCCTGAGAACAGGGCTGCATCTGACACACGTGGGTGAATGAGCCACACATGACACACAGACAGACAATTCCTGTCTGCGAAGCACAGAACCAGGCGAGCCCCAGAGGGTGTTAGAAGCAGGATCGTGGCTGGCCCTGGAGGAAGGTGCTGGGTGGTGATGGGGTCTCTTGGGTGTTGATGGTGTTTTTTTTTTGAGATGGAGTTTCACCCTTGTCACCCAGGTTGGAGTGCAGTGCCGCGATCTCGGCTCAGTGCAACCTCTGCCTCCTGGGTTTAAGCGATTCTCCTGCCTTAGCCTTCCGAGCAGCTGGGATTACAGGTGGCTGCCATCATGTCCAGCTAATTTTTGTATTTTCAGGAGAGACAGGGTTTCACCACATTGGCCAGGCTGGTCTCAAACTCCTGACCTCAGATGATCCAACCTCCTTGGCTTTCCAAAGTGCTGGAATTATAGGCGTGAGCTACCGCACCCAGCTTGTGTTTCTGTCTTGATCCCTGACAATAAGCTATGAGTAGCTTGGTGAGTCCTATTGACCAGAATGATGGCGATGTGGGTGAGCTTATTCAAGAAAAATCTGCACGCTTTCCTGTATGTACATCATATGCCCATTTTCTTTCTTTCTTTTTTTTTTTTAAGTTAAGGCTAAAACCAAGCACAGAGGGCTGCAGGGTTGGGGCCCAGTGGTATGTGGGTTGTGGGGTCAAATGGTCCCCACTCCCTCGGTCAGACTGAAGTGCCGGCTCTCCTGGCTGACTTTGGTTTGGTTCTAATTCTCACCCGTGCAACAGGGATGATATTGACACCTGCCTGAGAGGGCTGTTCTGGGGACGGAGTGGAGTCCTGCCGGTAAGAAGGAAGCCAGGGCCCGACACAGCAGAAGAAGGACCCAGTCCTGCCAACACGCTGATTTTAGCCCAGTGAGCCCATTTCAAATTTCTGATCTCCACGTCATGAGAAGACACTTGTGCTGTCTTCAGCCAGTCCATCTGGGGTCATTTATGACAACAGCCACAGTAAACATCCGATGGGTCTCTCATCCTGCCTGTGCAGGCCTCAGACGTAGCCTAGAGCTGTGTGTTCTACCTCTGCCCCCCTCTCCCGAGCCCCAGTCTCCTCATGGGCCTTTGAGGTGCTGGGCAAAGTGCAAAGCCCCCACTTTTGTCTCTGGCTGGGCAGGTGCCCGCTGGTGGAGGGAGGGCTGGAGGAGGTTTCAAGCTGGAAATCCCAGGGCTCTGCCCAAGGAGTCACCAGAGGCCTCAGCTGCCCCAGCCCCAGGCATGTCCCTCCCATGGAGGGAGGAAAGGCTGAGTCCTCTCCAGAAAGATCCCCACTGGGGCCCCCTCAGCCTGTCTGAACACAGAGGGACACAGCCTCAGCCCCACAGGCAGAGTTGACCAGGACACTTGCAAACACCCTGCCCCATCCTCAGTCCAACCAACACGCCTGCCATGCCCAGCCTGTGCTATGGAGTTAGGGGCACAGAGGTGAGCAAACATTAACAGGATCTCTCCCCCAGGGAGCCCAGAGTTCAGCGGGGAAGACAGATGTTCATCCAGTCATCGCATTTGTAAGGCAGCGTCAGTTCGAGGAGAGGCACCTGGGGGCCGAAGGGGGTCAGGAAGGTCTGGAAAGACCTGCCCGAGGAGATGCTAATTGCCCTGATATTGGCAGAGGGGAAGTCCAGGCATGATGTTGGAGGAGGTTGAGCAGGGCCTTGAGACCCGGGGGAGGGGGCCTCGGGGAAGAGGCCACAGTGGCGGGGCAGCCAGGACTCTGAACCCGGTGGAAGGCTCTGGAAGGCTGTAAGCTGAGGGTCTGGGGATCCCATCCACTTTCGTAAAGACCACTCTGGCTGCCCCGTGGAGACTGGCTGGGCGAGTGGCAGTGGCGGCCCTGGGGCAGGTGGCTGCCATGGGTCCCCAGCTGCTGCCGCTTCTTGCAGGAAGCAGGACCTAGCACACCCACCTGCGGCCACTTCCCAGGCCTGTGACCCTAGCTGCATTCTGGGAGCTGGCTCTGAGGGACCACCCTCCTGCTGGCCCAGGGGGAAGTGGGGGTGGGATGTGCAGGGGGAGAAAGAGACCACCAGCAGCTCCAAAAGGTGCCAGCTCTGTAGGCTCCAGCTTCCCGGGGCCAGGACCCCGGACTGTGCCGCCACCCCTGCCCCCATCGTAAACACATCTCAGCTCCTCTTGGCCTGTTCACTGACCTGCAACCAGGTGTGAATTGGGCCCTGGCCAGGGACGAAATGGCTTTGATGAGCCAAATGGTGGGACCCTTTTTGGTGGGGGGAGGGGCACTGGAATCTCCACAGCTCACCCGGGCATGGTGTCCTGCAGAGACCCAGGCCCAAGAAGGGGCCGGGAAGGCACGGTGTCCTGCAGACACCCAAGAAGGGGCCGGGAAGGTTTCTTTTACAAGCCTCCCTCCTCCCAGGGCCTGCTGCACAGAGCCCCTCCCTGGGCAGCTGCTGCCACTGTGGCCAGGCCTGTCTGCAGAGCAAGGAGGCTGGGCTGCCGCAGGCCTGGCCCCTTCCTGGGCACAGAGATGAGCATCTGCCGCACCAGCCCATGTCACTTTCCTGGAGGGCAGGCCTTTGAGGAAAAAGGGACAGAAGCTTTCAAAGGGACTAAAACGTTTGTTTTTTAAAAATAGCAAATGAACTCTATGCATCTCAAGGCCTTTTTGGAAGCCTTAAGAGAAGCAGGGGGTGGAGAATGCTGGGCCCCTCGCCAGAGGGAGGGGTGGCCCTGCCCAGGGTCAGCTGTCCACGCTCAGGGGCTGCCCATCAGCCCCTGGTCCCTTGTTCACACACACAGACTCACGGGTAGCTAGTGGGGAAGGTCAGGTCCCAGTACCTGGTTCCCGTCCCCAACAGACACTTTGTTCAGTGGGAGCCAGGCTGGCCAAGTCTTTTCCCAGGCATCCCCCACCCACGGATTCTGTAAGGGGTGGGCAGGACCAGCTCTTCCTCACTTCACAGCTGGGGAAACTGAGGGTCCAGCCATTGGGGACAGAAGCTGGGGCACTCCGGGTCTTTCCCTGCCCTCTTATCGGACCTGCTCCTTCCCTTTCTTGAGGAACTCCCATCCACCTCAAGGCTCCTACAGAGAGCACGGTGGACTGGACTGGGTGGTTCGACCTGAAACGAGAGCCCCACCAGCCTCCAGGCTGCCTGTCTGGCCGGGCTCCTGCCTTCTCCACAGTTGTCCTCAGGAATTGACAAGCTCCTGCTCCGTGCAGGTGCTGCCCTGGGCCTGTAACCCTGACGGAGCTCAGCAGGGCTCAGGCCGGAGAGCCCCCAGGCCTTCTCTGAACCCCCAGCCACTGTCTGGGTGCCCCTGCTTTGCTACCCTCCCTGCGTTGGTCACCCCCTCTTGCTCGGGAGTGTGCTTATTTACTGATGTTTTGATTGCAGCGAGCTCTGTGAGGCACATGGTAGGTGCTCAGTAAATATCCCTCTAAGGATTGGATGAGGGAACCCTGGACAGAGCCCAGAAGCAAGGGAAAGTGAGAGACAGGATGCACTGAGCTTCAGTTCCCGGCTACACTGCATGTCAGGAGAACCTGCCAGGAGGCTCTGCCCGGGACGTGGCCTGGCTGGCCCCACCACCCACCCCTGTGGGGTCTCGCACCCGGCACCGCCCTTCCCTGCTCTGTCCAGTGGGGTGATGCCATCTACCTGCTCACCTCGCCAGACCGAGACAGACTCTGGATTCGAAAGTGCTCAGACACTCTCATGGGCTGTAGGACAATGTCGGGGTCCCAGGGTGATGACAGAGAGCTGGCATTTAGGGTTTTCAGGGAAGGCCACCCAGACACCAGCTCCCTGCAGGCTGCCCTTGGCCTGGGGTCCTGACCACACTCTGTTCCCACCAGGCCCCCTGCCTGAGTACCATCAGGAGCCACTGCCCCACCCCATCTGGGTGCCGCTGGTCATGCCCCCCTTGGCTATGGGGTGCACCAGTGCAGTTCGTGAGCCCCACAGCCCACTCAGACCCACACCACCACCCAGAAGCTGAGAGGCTCAGACAAGTGATACAGCTGTCCTGGGACCAGTGCTGGTTCCTAGGCCAGGAGGGGTTGACAGGGAAGATCACCACGGGTGACCACCTGTCATGTGCGTGGGAAACGCTGGGCTCTGTCCACCCTGATGAGATGGGAAGACGCTGACACATGAAGGTATTCTTTATTCCAATTAGAATTTCCCTGGACGCAGCCGTCTGGGACAGAGCCCTGGGTGCCCCAGGAGAAGAGGCCCCAGGCGCCACACCACCTCTAGGCCAGAGCTGCCCCCGCTTGGTTGAGTGGATTAGCAGCACAGGGCTCTGGAAAATTCTCTGGCCTCACTCTGCCACTGGATCCAGGCAGTGTGGCCTGGGACACGGGACCAAGTCTGCTCAGTGCTCAGCCTCTGTGTGGCCAGGCGTGGTCAGGCCTCCAAGGCCGTTTCCTGGGCTCAGCCCTGCTCACTGGCACTCACCCCACAGCCCCGCTGGGGGACTGGCAGCGGGAAGTTCTTCTCAGGTGTGTGTGGTCATGGCCGTCAGTGCCAGCCAGGCCGGTGCTTGCCACCCACCTTTTCGAGCCCATCAGAGCCGCCCCTGGCCAGGCTGCTGCTGGGGACAGGAAAGGAGAAGACGGCCAAGCTGGCTTCCTCCAGTGCCTGCCAGCTGCCGTCCGCCCTCCCACACAAAGACCTCCGCACCACACAGGCCTCTGTTCAGGAATCCCGTAAACCATCGCCCACCCACAGCTCCCTCTGCTGGATACCTTGGCGCCTCACGTTGACCTCATCAGGCCCCCCGGGTGGGATGGGCTTCCAGGGTCTCACTTCCCCTCCCTGACTTGTGTGTCTTCAAAGACACTCCACCCCTGCTGCAAGCATGACTGGGCTAGAGACCCCCATCCCTGCTTCCGTCCACTGATCCAAGGCACTGGGCACCGACTATGTGCCAGCCCCGGTCAGAAGTGCCAGAGATGCAGGTGGTCATTGGACGAAGCTCCTGCACTCCTGGATCAGGCAGTTCCTGAACTCCACACGGAGCTGTTTAGCTTAACCAGTGTTAACTTTAGTGACAACACTACAGGCCTTTCAGGGGGCCATCCATGTTGTGCCCATTTCCAGGGTGCCACAAAGATCTCATGAGCATGGGCCTTGCCTGCTGACTGACCTGGGTTGAAATATGAACTCCCCACTACAAGCTGAGGGACTGGGCAAGTTATAAAGATTCACGACCATGTCAGTGAAAATGGATGCCACACCAACTAGGTGTACATCCTGCTCCAGCCCCCTGAGTGATAAAGACTATTTAGTCATCCCCAAACCCTACAGGGTAGGCCCCGTTGCCTCCTGAGTTGCAGGAAAAAGGAAATGGGGGCGTGGGGAGAGGTGTGTTGGTCATGGCCATGCCTCCACTCTCTGAGCCTCAGTTCCAGTCCTGACAGCCTACGGGCAAGGTGCCCTCAGTGACCCGCAGCTGCTGCAGTGAAATCCCACAGACCAGGTAGTGTGAATAGCAGGCATTTATCCCTCGCAATTCTGCCGGCCACAAGTCCAAGATCGAGGTGTTGGCAGGGCCACATGCCCTCTGAAGTTGTCGGGGGAGGACCCGCTCCACCTCGTCCAGCTTCTGGGGCTCCAGCTGCCCCTTAGCTGTGGCTGCCTCCCACCAGCCCCTGCCTCCGTGGTGACACGGTCACCTCCCCTCTGTGTCTTCTCTTTTTTTGCCTCTTATAAGGATCCCATCATTGCACTTAGGGCCCACCTGGGTAACCCAGGATGATCTCATCTCAAGGTCCTTCCCTTAATGACATCTGCATAGACCCTGCTTTCCAATAAGACCAGCTTCTGAGGTAGCTGTGGCTTAGGGGCTGCCAATCAACCCTCTACCAGGCCTCTGATGCATGGGGCCAGGGCAGGGGCGTCTCTAGCTCAGGTCTGGGGGTCTGTGGGTGGCCCTGCAGACACAGGGTTTCATCAGAGGCATTGAAGGTGCCCACGCCATGCCGAGAGGTGCCCACATGGCCCTGTGAGCTGCGCTCCCCTGGCTGGCACCCCAGGCTGGCTGTCTCAGGGCAGACTTGCCTGTGGACCCAGTGTGGAATTCCAGCCACCACGGGATGCTGGGTGTGGTCTCTGCGGGATCCTTGGTGGCCCGAAGAAATCATCTGTTCCCATGTGCTGTGGCCGCCAGGGCTGTCCCGCCACCATGGAGCCAGCTCAGAGGGCACACGGCCCTGAGACAGACTGGCATTCTGGCTGCATCTTGGGGGGCAGCCTTGACATCTGAGGGGCTCTGAGGCAGGGACCTGGTGCACCCACGGTGGGGGACAACAGCTGCCTCTGGCCAGGGGAGCCCAAGGAAGGAAGCTCAGGCAGCCCAGCTCCTTTCCAGTGATGCCGAGTGCCTAGCTCAGGCCAGACACAGGAGCAGGGAGCTGGCAGGGGCACTGCCGCCCACAGGGCCCTGGGAGTTGGTCAGGGAGTGGCTGGCAAAGGCCAGCATGCCATGGCCCCTCTGGAGGGGAAGGAGCCTGGACACAGAGAAGCACGTCACCACCCCCATTCCAGGTGTAGAGACAAAGGGAACAGAATGAACAAGACCAGGGTCTGTCCTTCAGGGAGCCAGGGGCCAGGGCCTGAGCCCTGCTTGGCCAGCACTTGCTAAGTGGCTGGAGGCCGGTGGCTTCCTCTCTCTGTGACTCTGCCTTCAGTCATATCTGAAGTTGGAGCTGGTGGTCCAATAGAATGCAGGGCACTGCACATAGGCTGCACGCGCCACATGGGCCGTCGCCAGCACTGCCTGCACCAGCGTGGGGCCATGACTGGAACGGCACTGGGCAGAGTCTGTGTTCAGTAACCATCCTTAGCTGCTGTTATCAAGGAGTCACTAAAAGGATTCCTGGGCTCCCCGGGGAAGAAGTAAATGGCTGCATTTGTTGGGGAGGGAATAAAAAGGGCGGAGAAGAAATCAGGGACAGCTGAAGGGTGAGTGACACACCAGGGTACCAGGCAGTGCCAGTGAACAGAGAGAGCAGAGGCCCAACTGCAAATTCCTTAGGAGACCAGCTTGCCTGGGGACGGCTTCACAGGGGCTTTGACATTCACAGAGGAGCTCGGACCTTCGTGCTGAAGGAAGAAATGTTTAAGGTGGGAAGCAAGTTTAGACCAGCACTTGGAAACGTCACGGGGGATTCTGTGAACAGAGCAAGTCTGATTAAGATAAAACAGGAGAATTGCAGGGTGTAAGGGCTCTGGGTGTAAGGTCCCCTCCAAATTCTCCCTCAAGGTCCCTGCACGGACCCAGGCAGCATCCCTGGTCTTTTCATGTTGGTCTTCTCACCAACCTTTGCTGCTTCTGCTCCAAATCCTCCCGGCTTGAGAGTCCCTACCTTGGTCTCCCGGACCCCACTAACCAGGGCCCCTGCTCGCTGGTATTGCGGTTACTCCCACCTCCAGGCTTGGCCGCGCAGGCGCGCAGGGGTGAGAGGTCATTGCAGTGCATTGGCTTGGCCAGAGCCAGGACTTTTCATTCAGGGCCGCAGGGAGCAGCTGCCCCCTCCCCGGGAGGCACCTACAGCCCCACAATTGGGGACGACGCCAGCCACCAAGGTCTTTCTTCTCGGCACTGCCCCCACCCCCACCCCGGCTGTCCATTCTTCAAGCAAATGTTTTTGATTTTACAGGAAGTAGAGCAAGGACCTAATCTGAGTTTAATTTTTGAAGCAAGGCCTTTGATTTAATACTTATTCATTTAAGTAATTAATGCCTCCGAGTCCAGAGTCAGAAGCCATCTCAGTTTAGCCCGTCTCTTTCCTTACACGCAAAAGCAGACCTCACAGCACTTGGTACCTCCAAACCATTAATTTATACCAACGGGGACATTCCAAGGCCCGGAGCAGTTACTGAACACGACTGTGCAGCCTTCTCTGCCATATTAATGTACTCCTGTCCCCAAAGACCTGAGACAGGAGCGGCTGCCGACTTAGCAAGGACTCTGCTCACAAGCCTGGTCCTTGTGAGTATAGAATATTCTGGGTTATGAGACATGTTTTCAAACCCAGACTTCATGCATTCAGTCAACAAACATACATGAATCGCTGTCTCCCATGCACTAGATGCACCTTAGAGAAGCAACTCTTATCCCTACAGAGAAAACACACAGGCAGCAAATTTGTAGGAATGAGGGCAGAGCGAGGAGGGCAGAGTGGGGAGGGCACTCTGGGGCAGGGATGGTCAGCGCCACATGGTGGGAAGATGTTCTGCGGGGACCCTGAAGAGTAGGGAGATGGAGAGATCGGGAGGGAAGGGTGACACAGAGGTGAGGGTAGAAGGTAACAGCCAGGAAGAAAGAGGGGTGTCGAGGTGGAGGGTGGGATTCCAGAGAGCTTTTCTTACTGAATTCCTGGGGGAATTTTGTTTTTCTTTTTCAAACCACAGGATGGATGTGCTGTCTCCTCCGGCAAGCTCTCCTCTCTTCATCGTGTTATACTGGTGTTCGATCTACTATCATCTCCTGTAGGGCAGGCAAACAGGGCCTTGACTCTGGCCCCTCAGAGCCCCTGGTTTTATAGTCTGTGTACAGTGTGGGGTATGTGATAGCAATTGCAGCTCTTATTTTATAAATGGGTAAACTGAGTCCTGGAGGCAGGGCTGTCCCTAGATGGATGTGGGTTTCCTGAGTTACCTGCCACTGACTTGCAGGACGCTCCACTGTCAGCATTTTGCCTGGGGATCTGGGGATACTATTCAGAGTCTAAAGGCAAAATTCAATCAAACTCGGTTGGGGTCGTGGCTCATGCCTGTAATCCCGGCACTTTGGGAGGCTGAGGCAAGCAAATCATTTCAGCTCAGGAGTTGGAGACCAGCCTGGGAACATGGCAAAATCCCATCTCTACAATAATAATAATAATACAAAAAATTAGCTGGGTGTGGTGGCCTGTGCCTGTAGTCCCAGCTACTTGGGAGGCTGAGGTGGGAGGATTGCTTGACCCCAGAGGTCAAGGCTACAGTGAGCCAAGATCACACCACTGCACTCAGCCTGGGTGACAAAGTGAGATGCTGTCTCAAAAATAATAATAAATTTAATCAAATTGGACTTAAATACTGTACAGAAAAGAAAGGTGAGGTGGGTAGAGCCTGAGACCTGGGATGGCATACCCCAACACCCCACAAAAAGAGGGTCCTGCCTGGAGTCCACACCTGGAATTTAGCCAAGGACAGCTTTTCTAGGGGGGAACAGAACAACTACTTGATCACGTCACATGGGTCCATTAATCTGATAAACCCATTAAGAAGAGCAGAGAACAAACATTTGGCAGAGCTGTGGGGGTTGCAGTCTTTTGTTGCCACTCCAGATGTTTGAGGGCGTGCACAGCTGTCTGCAGGCACCACAGGGAGGATAGCAATCGGGAGAGCACTGCATTGTTAGTGAACCCTCTCAAACCCGGGGTGATTTTTGTGCACACCTACATGATCCCAGCATCTAGAGCTTTTGTCAGGTTTCTTCAGTCCTCAGCGGCTCCCCAAACCCCTGGCTTCTTGCTCACAGGCTTGGAAAGAATTTGTGCATCTGAGGACCTCCAAGTGGAAACCTGAAGTCTGCAGGAACACAGAGAAGCAGAAATTTTCTCTGAAAGAGGTCAGGGAGGCTTCCTGGAGGAAGAGGCATTTGAGCAGGCTTGCCTATGGCCTCCTGCTCTGGGCACGCAGAGTTTATGATCCCTTTAGTAACAAAATGCAGATAAAGCACCTCCTGCCAAAAATATATATTCAGGCCAATGGAATAATTTATTCATCTCAACCCACAAACCTCACTTTAAACCTGGGCTGGACACTGGTTCTGCCTGTTCATAGCTGGTGGTTTTCGGTGAGTCACTTAACTTCTCTGTGCCTTTGTTTCTTCATCACAAGATGGAATAATTATGCAGCCTGCCTCAGAGGACTGTTGAGTGAATTCAATGAACTCTCAGATATTGCTGACAACTGGACCCTCAGTATTCAGCCTGGAGACCTGATTGGTCTCTAGGGAACTTCTTACTCTAGGCCAGGTCCTCTGCCCAAACCTGGGGAGCCCTGGTTGAGCACCACCCAGACCTGGCCTCCAGAAGCTCAGAGTACAGTAAGGGAGACAAATAGCAGACAGTGCTCCCACAGCCAGGTGCGAGTGGCCACAGGGTGGCATGGAGCAGAGCCCGGAGGTGCCCCCAGCCAGGCCCAGCTTTGGCTCCACATTAGCCAAGAAAGAGAGGAGGGGAAGGGCCACTGACGACAGGAGATGGATCTTGGCGCTTCTTGTTGTCCAGCAGACACACACACAGACATACGTGCACACCATGCATGCAAAAAGGCATACACATGTGCTCTGCACACATCCCCACACAGCCCAAAATATACACATGTGCACACGCTGGCACACACATGTACCATGCAGGCAAACACACATGTACATATATATACACATGCACACAATACCTACTGACACAAAGGCACACATACACCCATGAGTACAGACTCACACGAGCATACACCATGCATGCAAATATACACACTCCCGCACACATAGGAGCATACACCACACATATTCACATGTATGTACACACTCATACATATGCACACATGCCCACACAAGGCAAAGACATGTACAAACACACGAGGATATATGCCATGCATACAAAGATTCACACGGGTACGTATGCACACACATGCACCTGCACGCATGATCACACACGTGGACACATGATCACACATGCGCACGCACCCTACAAGAAGGCGTCTTCTGCCCTCTGCACCAGGACGACAGAATTACCTTCAGTGCCATAAACCCAAGAACATCAAAGGTGGCAAAGACCTCTGAGGTCCGTGTGCTTAGGTTGTAAAGAGAAGCAAAAACCCCGCAAAACAGCGCCATCTTGTGGTGGCAGTGGGACCAGGCAGGAGGAAGTCAGCATCCTTCTTCCTTAGGGGAGCTCCGGTTTTTCCTAGCATCTGGCTTCCAAGGTGGGCTGAGCCAACCGTAACTCTCAGGCAGTACCGAAGCCACCCCTTTTATTCGAGTGAGGTTGGGATGCTCTGGACCAGCGGCTTTCCCCACCTCCACGGCCCCTGTGCTGGGTCCTGGCCAGCCGAGGGTGACCAGGGTCCTGAGTCCGGCTCTGCTGGGGACTCTGGGAACCTCCTTCTGTCCCTGGGCTTTACTCACCTCATTCATGAAACTAGGTTATTACACTGATGCTCGAGAGCCCAGACCCACCTGTGTCTACAGCCATGCCTCCGAGCCTGGGGCATCCATGAATAGACTGGGTCGCCCCCTATATCAAACTGGAGCGCAAAGCCTCCTGGGCATCTCCACTTGGCTGCTTTAGAGACCCACTGGGAATTCACCACCAGGGTCTCCCTTGCTGGAAGCCTGGGAGTGACATGAGATCTCAGGTCCTGCCTGGACCTTCTGACCCCTCAACTTTATCTTAACAAGAGCCCAGGGGATCTGGGCACTGCCCCTAGAACTCCCATCAGCACCCAGCACCCCTCACCTCCCCTGGGAACCCCCTTCCCCACGAAAGCCTCAGCTCTGAGACACAGACTGTTCCCCACCTGGTCCTCAGCCCCCCTCCCCGCCCTCCAGCCTGCTGGAACAAAGGCTCATAACCATTCAGTGAACAGAAAACCAAGACACTTTCCTGGTGGAAATCGAGGCATGGGATTTCTCCCCGCCTGCCCATTCAGATCACTCGCCTGGCAGGGCACAGGTAAGGACCCAGCTCTGAGACAGGCCACCGGGGCCAGATCCTGGTTCTGCACTCCCTGAAAGTGTCACCTGAGGCAAGTCGCATCCCCTCTGGGTCCTCATCTGTAAAATGGGAACAACAATAGAATTTATCTCAGAGTTGTTTTTAGGGAATAAAGGAAATAGAATCCATGCAAAGTGCCTGGTCCACAGGAAGCACTTACTGTTAGTGTTGTAGTTGTTTGCTCTGCAGGGCTGTTCAATCCCCTGCCAGCTTCTAAACACATTTAACTTTGGGAAGGGGCCTCTTGGGGAGGACAAAAGGAGGCTGGGGCTTCCACTGCCCTCTGCGGACCTGGTGTGCGATGGTGCTGCAGCAGGTGACCGTGGTTTTAAAGGCATCGTCGGTAGAAACGGCCTCACGCATTTCCATAATTCACTCTGCACCAATTAATCTTTCACTGTCGATAGGAACCTGCGGCTGAATTCTCTCCCCGGGAGGACGCGCCATTCTCAAGCTCTGAGGGATTTTCTTCTCGGCTGGCATCATGCTAATTTCCCTTGAGTACCCCTGGAAAGAGGTTTTAGAACAAGACGTGGAGCTTGGCAGGAATTTGACATCTGAAACAACTGTCGCTCAGGGAGGAGGGGGTTGTGACATTTGCTAATTGCCAATCGAGCGCTAATGCGAGCATTGAGATGCTTGGAAAAATGCTTCTTCCCGCTGAGGCTGGATGGCGCTGGCTCATGGGCCGCACATACACCTGCAGGACGTCATCCTTTGCCATTGATAAATACCCTTCATGGATCTAAGGAGGGAAAAAAACAGGGAAATTTCCTTTTGGAAAATCAGAGAGCATTGGCTGGGGATGGGGATCCCAGGCTCTGGAGCCATCGTTGCCAAAAACCAGCTGAGTCACCCAGGGTGAGACCCTGCTTTTCCTCTGTGCCTGTGAGATGAGGGCCATGGCCCTTGCTGTCCTCTGCCCTTCCCTAACTGCAGACCCTGGCTCTGACCACAGACAAGGGAGCTCTCCCTTATCTAAGGATGCATGGAGCAAATTTTAGGGGCCTCAGAGCCCTACCTCCAAACCTCCTCCAGCAGAGTCCCAAAGGGCCCCTGCCTACCCTGGCCTGCCTGCCAAAGGGTGCTGGCAGAAAGCAGGCAGGTGGTGCAGCCTCGCCCTCTCCCACAATGGGCATGGGCCATGCCTGCTTCCTGGATGGCAAACCCCTGCTTCCAAGAGAAGCCGGAGGCCTGTCCTGAGAGGGCTCAGCCCCTCCTGGCATCCCTGGGTCATCTCCCTCTCCTTAGGCCTGGCAACCTGTAAGCTCGGCTCCTGCGAGCCGGGGTCCCCCAGAAAGGAGCTTTCCTCATTGCCAGTGAGAGCAGCTCCAGCCCATTCTGCAGGCTAATGAGAGGGACAGCTCGATAAATGAAGCCAAGAATGGGACTGTGTTGGGACCCCCCCTGGAGAACCCACAGGGCAAATATCTTTATGTTCCAACCCGATTTCCTCTTGTGGAATCTCGACTATAAAATGAGCAACACAGCTGTACTAATAACAAACAAAAGCATCAATGTTCAACCACTTATGCTGTGCCAGGCTTTGTGCTAAGCACTTCATTCTGTGAAATCTTCTGGAATCTTCTCGATAGCCCCATAAAGGGGGCTCTGACACAGCCCCTACTTTATGCAAACCAAGGCTCTGAAAGGCTCAAGTCTTCCCAAGGTGATTTAGGGCACGCCTGCTGAAATAATAACCAAGACATGGGTTTGGGGTTAAAATCCTGATATTCAAGACTGAAATAGCTGCCCCTCACATCCTCCTCCAGCCCTGCACCCATTGCCCCGAGCCCCACTATGGGTGAAAGAGCAGGAGGGCCCTCCCTGTGAAATAGCCTCGGCACGGGTATTGCTGTGCCCTGAGTTCACGCTGATAACGCACCCGAGGGCAATCACATCATAACAGCCCGGAATTGTTCTCAGTCTAGAACAGACAATAAACCGCCCGGGCAAAATGTGTCATCATTCTGCCGCCAGCCAACGGGCTCCAAGAGTCATCATCTTGAATTTGTGCCCAACTCAAGGTGCCGGCCCCGGCTGGGTCACGGGGCCACAGGGTGCTTTCCAGGAAGGCACGCAGAAGGCATTCCAGCACGGGAAGGTGAAGCAGCGCGGAGGTTATTGACTTGACATGGGTCATTTTGCCCCGGCGTACCCCATGGGACACTGCCATCCTGTATCTCCGGCATGGCATTCTCTGGGTAAACAAGCGCACAGTCATAAATGGTGGCCTTTGCACACCCAGAATCGCTGCCTCATGGTGTTTTGATCACTGACTTGGTTTGTTTGTTGATTGAGAGTATTTTTAGCTCGACCGCGATTACCCCCGGGGTCACCAACTTTCCTTTTTAATCTTCTCTTTGAATAGAAAGGAAATGGAGAGTAAGGTGCCTGTCACTCGAACGCTGGGGTAAGTCTGGGGCAGTGCACAGGCCACCGAGGTCACACTCACGTCAGGGACAGGGACGACACTGCCACAGTCGGCAAATCTCGCTCAGCCAGCCCTTGAGGGCACCAGTGTGTAAGCCGACCCCAGGCCTGATCAGAGAAGAGGGTCACGGTGTCCCTGCAGGGATTCACCGAGGGTCCAGAACCCAGAGGGGCAAGCGGTCAGCACCACAGTCTCGCCCCACAGCGCTGGCCCCAGGGTCTGTGGAACCCATTGGCCCCCTGCAAGAGCTCCAGAGGTAATCCCCCACATCCCGTGCAGGATCAAGTGTATTCCAGAGAAGACTCCCAGGTCGCTCCGGCTTCCTCCCAGTTCTGGTGTCCTTGACTACTGGCTCTGCCATCCAGCACCCTCACGGCTCAGTTTCCCCATCTGTGAAGTGGGGGCTAACAAGAGCGTCTACTCCATAAGCTTGTCCAGAGAGGTGAGAGGGGTGGAGTGCGCCTGTGCATGAAGTGCGCCTATACGAGGTGAAGTGCGCCTATAGGAGGTGAAGTGCACCTGTGCGTGGTGGAGCACGTTGTGGAGTGCGCCTGTGCGCGGTGGAGTGCGTGGTGGAGTGCGCCTGTGCGCGGTGGAGTGCGTGGTGGAGTGCGCCTGTGCGCGGTGGAGTGCGTGGTGGAGTGCGCCTGTGCGCGGTGGAGTGCGTGGTGGAGTGCGCCTGTGCGTGGTGGAGTGCGCCTGTGCGTGGTGAAGTGCGTGGTGGAGTGCGCCTGTGCGTGGTGGAGTGCGCCTGTGCGTGGTGAAGTGCGTGGTGGAGTGCGCCTGTGCGTAGTGGAATGCGCCTGTGCGCGGTGAAGTGCGTGGTGGAGTGCACCTGTGCACGGTGAAGTGCCTGGTGGAGTGCGCCTATGCGTGGTAAGTGGTGGTGATTATTGCTACCATAGCTGTTGCCATCATTTCCCGCCACATGCATCCGTCAAGGGCCCCCAGGAAGCAGATGACCCACCCCGAGGGGTGGGCGAGGTCAGGAAGCCGGAAAGGATGGTCGATGAAGCCCCTTGTTACTGTCTGAGGCCAGAAGGAGGCAGTTACAGAACCCAGCAAGAGGGAGCTGTCCATGGAGCTGGATGGGAGCAGTTGTGGCTGTGCGTAGGGGAGGCACCCACTGCCCACTGTGGCCCAGCAGGAAGGAAGCCAGCCCCTCTCTCCTTCCCAGCTCTGATTTGTTACTGGCAACCCCCACTGGCCGCTTCCAGTAGGAACTCCAAAGCCAGGAAGCTGGGGAGCCAGTTGGTCTCCTGTGGCAGAGAAACAGGGTGGGGAGTGGGGGGCTGAACCTGGAGGGGCAGGCGGAGAGTGACCAGCGGAGTGAGTGTCCAGTCCCTCCCTTTCCAGGTGCCTTTCTGTCAGCCATGCCCCAGGTTCTGCAGGGAAGAAAGGCTCTGAGTTGGGGTCTGGGGATGCCCGAGCCTGACACCTGCGGCCAGGCTGGGTCATTAGCCGCTCGAGGGAAGCAGGGCTGGGCTGAAGGTGGGGAGCCTCCCTGACCTGCCTAAGCAGGGCTTTGTGCGCCTTGTGTCAATAAATCCAAGAGCAGGAATGTATGTCATCAAGTGGCTGGTGGTGCCATCTGGCCAAAGCAGGAGGCAGCCTCTGGGACAGTCGCATGGACGATGAGGCCAGACAGGGCTGCACCCCTCCCTGGGAAACCAGAAGCACTGACCGCCTTTCAGCCAGACTTCCCTCGGTGATGCTGAACAACAATTAGGAATCAAATCCCCAAATGTCCTCCTGGCCTCTTTCCAACAGGAAGAGCCGCCCGGCCTCCCCTTTTTGCAGGACTGGGGTTGTGTCCTTGCTTTTGTGCTAATAATCCAGGAGTGCTTTAGGCTGTCAGAGCTGGGTACCGATTGCATTTTTGCAAATAGAAGAATGATTCCCCACCCACACTCCATTTCAGGGACACACGGATCGGTCTTGGAGCTAGACACTCTGACAAGAATCTAGGCCAGGGCCTCCTTCCCTGGGGGCTGTGGTCCTCTCTCTCAGCCTCGGGGGTCCCTTTGGGAATCTGATGAAAGCTACGAAATCTCTACTCAACACGGGGAAATGAGGTTGTGCGCCGACACGCTGCTTTTGCTATCATTTCAAGGGTCTGCCGACCTCAGGTTCTAAGCCCAGGCCTGGGTGGGGCCAGGGGGAAGGCCCCCTGGGCTCTGCGAGAGTGAGACATCAAAATGCCTTCCTCTGCCTTCACCGCCCACCACCAAAAATTGCCATGTCCTGTAGATCCAAGCTCCTGAATATCAGGTGGCTCTGCACTCCTGTCCCCACTTGCCGTCTCACTTGGGTTATTAAACCAGCCTCTTAACTAGTCCCTCCGCCTGCCATGACCACCCCCAGGCCCCCCACCCCAAATCTATCATCTTCATGGCAGTAAGAGGGACTCTTCCAGAGTACCAGACTGACCTTGTCCCTTCCTGCTGCAAACCCTGCAGCCCTTTACCACGTGGGGGCCCCTCATTATCCCCAGAGGCCATCTCACTGTTCAGGAAAGTTCAGACCTACAGATGCAGTGTGATAGCTGGCATGCTCCCTGCCCCTGCCGGCTCAAGGACACACTGTGGCTCTGCCCACCACCTCCAGTTCCTCGCCTGGCCAACCCATCCCTCGGGGCTTAGCTGAAGTGTCACTTGGATTGTGCATTCTTGTAGCAAGCACTGGGCATGTATGTGTGGCTTTTACAGCTCTGGGAGCCAGTGTGGACGGCCTCAGAGTTGCCATAAGCACAGAGTTGTCAAAAATTGTGCTGCTCCTGAAGATCTGGCCGGGCCCTGTGGAGCCAGTCAAGTGGAACTTGTTCCTGGACAGGTGACACCTGCAGTTTCAGGATTTGGATGTGGTTCACTTGTGATGGTTAACATTCCGTGTCAGCTTGGCCAGGCTGTTTGGTCAAACACTAGTCTAGGTGCTGCTGGGACGGTATTAGGTAGAAATGGCTGACATTTGCAGTCAGTTCACTTAAAGTCAAAGAGATTATTCTCTATCATGTCAGTGGGCCTCATCCCACCAGTTGAAGGCCTTACAAGCAAACAGACAGGTTTTCTGGAGAAGAGGGGATTCTGCCTCAGGTCAGTAACATAGAAACTCTGCCGGGTTTCCACCCTGCTGGCCTGCCTTACAGATTAGGAATTTGCAGATGGAACCTGCACCTGCCCAGTTTGGCCAAAGAAGTCCCCATAATCTCTGTGAAAAAGACTTCCAGAAGCTATTGTGTCCATGACCAAGACACACACACACACACACACACAAAAGATCATTCTTGAGTCTGATTTGAAAACTAAGGTCAAATTCTGCAGACGCATTTGAGTGGTAAGATAATACGCTAATATGTATATATTTTTTCTCTTTTCTTTGGCAGGGGGTGAGGACAGAGTCTTGCTCTGTCACCCAGGCTGGAGTGCAATAGCACAATCTCAGCTCACTGCAACCTCTGTCTCCCAAGTTCAAGCGATTCTCCTGCCTCAGCCTCCCAAGTAGCTGGGATTACAGGCACCTGCCATCATGCCTGGCTAATTTTTGTATTTTTTGCAGAGATGGGATTTCACCACGTTGGCCAGGCTGGTCTTGAACTCCTGACCTCAGGTGATCCGCCACCTCAGTCTCTCAAGGTGCTGGGATTACAGACATGAGCCACCGTGCCTGGTCTCTATATTTTTAATTGAAGTGAATAGGACTTCGTTATAGATTTGAATCCATTCTTCACTTTCAATAAAGTGTTGTTTTTACATAAACTTACACCTTTGGAATAATTGCAGAATTATTAAAAAGTTACCAGGATAGTGCTGACAGTTCCCACGTGCTCTTTGCTGAGTTTGCCTGCATGTTAACCTCTTACATAGCCATATAAACATTTAGAAAATGAAGAGACCGACATCAGTACAGTGCTGTAGCTGAATTCCAGACTTTATTTCCAAGGGCTGCATTCTAAAGATGCATCCATGTTACAGGCATGGGGCCCCTGGCTATGCACCTGCTATGCGGTGCCTGCCCACTCTGCTGGGGGTGGACACTGGCTGAGGCCCCCTCCCCAGTCTGGTTACAGAGCTGACACATTAGAGCTTCGTCTGCCTTCCAACCGAGGAGAGAGCAGGAGAAGTGGCCTAGATCTCTTTTTGCTGTATTGATTTCCCACTGCTGTTTTCTGAAAGGTGTTAATGACCTCTAAGGCCACGGTAGCCAAGACTGGCGGGTGAGTGCAGTTCCAGCAGGGCAGCCCCGGGCCGTCTGTGTCATGTGAGTGCTTGAACTCTGGCAAGTCCAGTTGAAGACATATTGTGAGTGTAATATGCACACGGAATCTTGAAGACTTTGTATGAAAATAAGGCCGGGTGCGGCCGCTTACGCCTGTACTCCCAGCACTGTGGGAGGCCAAGGCAGGCGGATCATTTGAGGCCAGGAGTTCAAGACCAGCCTGACCAACATGGCGAAACCCTCTTTCTACTTAAAAGACAAACAATCAGCCTGGCCTGGTGGCACATGCCTGTAGTCCCAGCTACTTAGGAAGCTGAGGCAGGAGATTCGCTTGAACCCGGGAGGCAGAGGTTGCAGTGAGCCAAGATCACAGCACTACACTCCAGCCTGGGTGACAGAGTGAGACTCTGTCAAAAGAAAAAAGAAAAAAAGAAAGAAAAGAAAAGAAAGGAGGGAAGGAGGGAGGGGAAAGAAAAAAGAAAGAGGAAAGAAAGAAGGAAGAGAAAGAAGGAAGATAAAGAAGGAAAGAAAGAAAAAGACAAAATAATAAACATGAGATAATAGCTCACAAATACTATTTAGATGTCGATTTCATGTTGAAATGTTAATATATTGGGTTCATTGGGTTAAAAAAAATTTAGGGTTAAAATTAAGTTCACCTGTTTCCTTTTACTTTTTTATTGTAGCTAGTAGAAATTTTTAAATTACCTATATGACCAGCCCCACGAAGTCGAAAGTTTGAAAGGCCTCCTTGCCCTGGTCTCACCCCAGTCAACCTTTGCTATCCTGCCTGGGTCCCGGCCACCAGCACACCCCTGCCATCCTGCACCCAGACAGCAAACACAAATGCTGGAGTGACCACCGAGGGCTGAGATGAGACTAGAGGCCAGCTCCCCAGGGCTGTGAGAGCAGAATGAGTGCCCAGCTGGCCAGCCAGGGTCAGTGACCAGCAGTGTATGTCCCCAGCCACCACTGGGGTGCCTGGTAGCTGCTACTGAGTCATAGGAATGAGAAATTTCTTGGCCAAACTACAAGGAAACTACTTCGCCATGGCTGGTGTCCCTATTTTGACAGTGGTTAATAGGTCACCTGCCGGTCACATCCCCAGGAAACCCAGACTTGGGGGCTGTCACGGACGCCTGGATGACCTCCACTGCCAGAAACGGGTGTGCATGGGACAGGGTGTCTTCCACAACATATTTTTAATTTTGACTACTTCAGAAAAGAACAAAGCAGGCCAGATGTGGCGGCTCATGCCTGTAATCCCAACAATTTGAGAAGCTGAGGCGGGCAGATCACTTGAGGACAGGAGTTCAAGACCAGCCTGGCCAACATAGTGAAACTCGGTCTCTACTAAAAATACCAAAACTTAGCTGAGTGTGGTGGTGTGCACCTGTCGTCTCAGCTACTCGGGAGTCTGAGGCATGAGAATCACTTGAAACTGGGAGGCAGAGGTTGCAGTGAGCCGAGATCGTGTCACTGCACTCCAGCCTGGGCAACAGAGCAATAGTCTGTCAGAAAGAAGGAAGGAAAAAAGGAAGGGAGGGAGGGAGGGGCAAAAAGTAGGAATCACCTATATTCCTCACCCAGAATTAATCATTTTTAACCTAATATTTTAATAGCTTACTTACTTCCTTAGTCTGTTAAAATATGTATTTATTATCTTGAAATCACAGAATGAATAGATAAGAATATGTTGCCCTGAAAAAAGAATGAAGGAAAGACGGTATTACCAACCACACTAAAGCTCCTTCCGCCTTCCCTGACTCTCATCCCCTCCCCCTTCCCAGGGAAATCCCCTCTGTGGATTCCGGGCAATGCACTTCATTCCTTTAAACATCGCTATGGGCACCTGACTTGTTTGGGGCTCAGGTTCTTTTCTTTTTCTTTCTTTTTTTTTTTTTTTTTTTTTTTTTTTTTGAGACCAGGTCTTGCTCTGTTACCCAGACTGGAGTGTAGTGGCATGACCTCAGCTCACTGCAACCTCCGCCTCCCAGGTTCAAGTGATTCTCCTGCCTCAGCTTCCCAAGTAGCTGGGATTACAGGCATGTGCCACCACGCCTGGCTAATTTTTTTGTATTTTTAGTAGAGACGGCCATGTTTTGCCACGTGGGCCAGGCTGGTCTTGGATGCCTAACCCCAGGTGATCCGCCGAGCTCAGATTCCCAAAGTGCTGGGATTCCAGGCGTGAGCCACCCCACCCGGCCTTTTCTTCTCATTTATAAGATGGCATCACACCGTGTGTGGTGTTTGCAGCTTATTCTTCTTGGGGCAATGGGCCTGGTGTACCCTGAGGTCACACTCTGCCCGAACCCACCCCATGGCTGCTCTGGACGGTCCGCTGGACAGGCTTTTCGGAGGGCAACGTGGCTGTGTCTACCAGTGTTTAAATGAGCACGTCCTCTGAGCTGGACTTCAGGGTCTTGGAGTTTACCCCACTAACACCTTCCCACCGTTGTGCAGAGGCAGAGGCTCAAGGGTGCTTCTGCTGTGTTGTTGATTAGCAACCAGTGTGACCAACTATGACAACTGATAGAACAGACTCTCACAAAACCATGAAAAAGAACAAGCAAAATCCATCCGAGCAGAGCCAGAGGTCTCTCAATAAGTCAAGCAAGACAGAGCGAGGGCACAGTTGGGCATGCCAGGCCCGGCTGTGTGCTCCCCGGGATGGCTGTGTCTGGAGCGTGTTTGCGGACATGTGAGAGCAGTGAACACGGACCCACGAGGAAGTGGCAAGGAGACTACTTCGCCATGGCTGGTGTCCCTATTTTGACAGTGGTTAGTAGGTCACCTGCCAGTCACATCCCCAGGAAACCCAGACTTAGGGGCTGTCACGGATGCCTGGATGACCTCCACTGCCAGAAACGGGTGTGCATGGGAGGGGGTGTCTTCCACAACATATTTTTAATTTTGACTACTTCAGAAAAGAACAAAGCAGGCCAGATGTGGTGGCTCATGCCTGTCATCCCAACAATTTGAGAGGCTGAGGCGGGCAGATCACTTGAGGACAGGAGTTCAAGACCAGCCTGGCCAACATAGTGAATCTCAATCTCTACTAAAGATACCAAAATTTAGCTGGGTATGGTGGTGCACACCTGTCATCCCAGCTACTCGGGAGTCTGAGGCATGAGAATCACTTGAACCTGGGAGGCAGAGGTTGCAGTGAGCCGAGATCGTGTCACTGCACTCCAGCCTGGGCAACAGAGCAAGAGTCTGTCAGAAAGAAGGAAGGAAAAAAGGAAGGGAGGGAGGGCCTTGTCTCTGGAAATGCTGTCGAGGGATTCAGGTGTGGGGAAGTGAGAATTTCACACTTCCCGAAGCATGTGACTGTCTTCTGTCTAACCA
Source organism: Macaca nemestrina (assembly GCF_043159975.1). Taxonomy (NCBI): domain Eukaryota; kingdom Metazoa; phylum Chordata; class Mammalia; order Primates; family Cercopithecidae; genus Macaca; species Macaca nemestrina. Next base: position 4,761,739 of record NC_092136.1, on the reverse strand, counting down.
CAAAGGAATGGTTTGCTTTTATTTAAGGACAACTAAGCACATCTCTGAGGAATATCACCAGCCCCAGGGCCAGGCACGGAGGCTGGATGGGGCGGCCTTCACGGTCTCTGGCTTCACCCTAGGAGCAGAATTGGCAGCCCAGAGGCCCCGCGAGGCCCCACGCACCGCCCGGGCGTTTGGCCATGACAATTTGAGTGTGGACACGCGGGGGCCACTTTCCAGCCGCAGGCTCGGTCCGGCTGCTCCAGACATAGCGTGTCCTCAGGCCTACACCAGGGAAGCCCCGGAGGTCGGGCCCAGGTGACCCGTGGGCAGCCCCTGGAAGGGGCTTCTTTTTCTCTTTTCCTCCGATGGACAAAGAAGCAGAATGTACAAGAGTTAACGCTCAAGCAGATCCTCAAATTCCAAGGAGCTTGGGGAGCGGCCCCGCTCCACCCTGTATGAATGAAGGGCCTGGGGCAAGTCTCTGGCCTCAATTTCCTCCTCTGCAAAATGGGGACAGTGATCACCTCACAGGACACAGGAAGAAGGACCTAGGACTCACCACTGGCGGTCATTGCCAAGCTTGTCCTTGGGGGGACTTCACCTCCCCAGTCACCTCACTCCCTCTCATCCTGTCCCCCTCCCCTTGAAAAAAATACAAAGACAAAGGAGAGCCAGGCAAAGAGTCTCAGAGGGGCTGTGAGCTCAGGACCGCACGTCATCCCACTCATCTAAATCTCTAGGGCTGGGAGCCGGCAATCTGCCCCTTAGCCCCCTTCACGAGAGCCCGGGGTGCCAAGGCACATTGATTTGAGAACCTTCCTCCCGGGATGTAGGGTCAAACCATGAAGCGCACACGGGAAGTGGTGGGTGATAACCCACACCAGGCAGAGCCACGACCCTTGCCCCGTGCTGCCTGGCAAGCTCTGACCCAGCACCCTCTGGAACCCTCTAGAACCCTCTAGAACCCAAGGCATGGGATCCCAGGAGAGCAGCAACATCAGCCCCACTCCCCATGCCAAGCTGCTCCCACAGCCTCTGGCTTCCATGGGGGTCTCTCACCTTTGTAGCTTTCACAGGCATCTGCTGTCAGCATCCAAGGGTGCTGCCCACAACCTCGTCCCAGTTTTCCATGGAGACCACTGTCCCTCCCCAGGTGCTGGTGAGCAGTGTGGGCACCCCCATCCACACAGTGTCCTCAGGTCCCGGTGGATGGTGTGGCCTCCCCCGTACCCACAGGGTCCCCAGTTCCCAGTGGATGGTGTGGCCTCCCCCATCCTCACAGTGTCCTCCTGGCAGGCCTGGGTCAGGCTGCACTCCTGACCCTGAGGTGGGTGGAGCTCTCTCTCTCCTAGCTTTTGCAGAAATGTGGGGGCAACATGCTTTCCTTCTACAGGACTCAAAGGTGGGAGATGCCAGCCTATAGCAGCCAGAGGCTTCCTACTGGGTGATGGGGAGAGGGTGCCTGCCCCAGAGTGAGGCCAGCAGAGACCAGACTCGCAGAACAACAGAGATCAGCCACTCACTCAGCTGCGGGCCAGATGCACATAGTCTGTTTGAGGTGGTTTCTTCACTGGCTACCAAGAAAAAACAAATAAAAATACATGCAAAGCCCACTGGACTGAGTCCTCCACCTGGAGAAGACCCTGCAAATGCCACCAGTGTTCACAGGTCTTCCTCCCCCATCCAGCCCCCAACCCACGGCCTTCCGCTGTGCGTCCCACAACCCTGTCCCCCAGGGAAGTGGTGGGCACAGGAAGCCCTTGGCTGTGTCCTCTTATCTTTTGCAAGCCCAGCTGGCCTCTGCTCCACCCCAGGCCTGGTTCTGGAGTGCGCGTGTAGAAATGGGGCTGGCTGCTACGGCGGGCTTATCTGGGCCTGCAGGTCCACCTTATCTCCCACAGCTTCTCATTGCCAGTCACTGGTTTATGCTTTTGTGAGTGCAGTTTGCTGCTTCTAGGGAATCACTGAGCAATCTCTGAAGGTGCCTGGTTGTGGGGGCAGCAGGGTTCCTTCCTCCTAAAGCGCTGGTCCCATGCCAGCCCTGGCTCTGCAGCTGCTGTGGGCATCTTGCATGGGTGGGTGCCTGAGTGGAGGCCGTGGTGGTCTCAGGGGCTTTTGCCAGGAGAGGCGATCAGAAGAGGAGCCTTCAGGAAGGACACCCCAGGTGGCCCCCACACCTTCTCTTGTTTGCCCATTTGCTCTGCCCTACGCTGGATACACCTCGATCTCACCAGCCCAGTCTCCAAGGTCCAGCCTTAGAGGATGGGCCAAGTCCTGCACTGGAAGCTGGGAGGCTGGAATCAGATCCTCACATTGTGCCTCCGCTGTCCTCTGAGCCTCAGTTTCCTCACCTGTAACATGAGCAGAAGGTATGGGGCCACCTGCCTGGCAGGAAGGCCATGGGGAACCCCAGGAGGGGGCAGCGTCGAGGGTCCCATGGCCAGCCAGCATGGGCCAGCCCATGTGTCACAGTTCATAGAAGGTCCTAGGAGTCTGGTCCCTTCCCCTCCCCCTATCCCGTGATGTTTGTAGTTTGAGGCAACAGGCAGATGCCTGGTTAAGCCCCAGGGTCTGGAGAGCGGTTTCTAACTCCAGGCCCCTATGAGCTGCCAAGGCCTCCACCTCCTCCCCAGGGCCCCCGAGGGTCTGTTTGCTCCTTCTGCTTTTGAGAATCAGATTGTAATGGGAGCCTGGGTCAGTTTCTGGATTTGTGGGCTCAGGACCTCCCAGGAGCAGCAGAGCTGAAGGCCGAGAGCCTGGCTCCTGTCCTGTCCTGTCACTTACTGCCCTGTGACCACAGGCATGTCACTGCACCTCTCTGAGCCACAGCTTTCTCATCTTCTGAGTGGGGAAAGTCCTTGAAACAGAGGCTGCAACCGTTACATTCATTCATTCAACAAATATTCGCTGAACGTCTGCTATGTGCCAGGCATGTGTGCTGGGGGCACGATAGAGATCTAAACAGACAACAAACAAGACATTACTTTTAATGACAAAACTGTTTTGCCATTCGTTTTCATGGCAAAAACTTTTAACAGCCATTATTTTAATGGGAGAAACCGCAATTATTTTCGCACCAACCTAATACATAAGTAAAATGTATGATGATGACGCAAAGCAGGAAGATTCAGTAGGAAATGGGGACGGGCACGTCTGGGGTGGAGGTGGAAACTCAATTTTCAATCATGTGGTTAGGAAAGGCCTCGCCAGGCAGGTGGCAACTGAGTCAAGACCCAAAAGAGATGGGAGAGTGAGATGCAGAGATTCTGGGGTCCAGACGCAATCATGACATGAGCTAAGACCCTGGGGCAGGAGCGGGTGTGTGCAGAGAATGGCAAGGAGGCCAGAGGGACAGAAGGTGAGGGATCAGTACCAGGTCCAGAGAGGAGGTGGAAGGGGCAGGTCATGGTATGTCTTTGGCTGTGAAGCCAGTGGGACGGAGCCTGGGGGACTCTGAGCAGAAGAACAACAGGATGGGTTTATGGGCTCAGCACCTTGCTTTTTTTTGACATGGGATGTCATTCTTTCACCAAATTTGGAATGCAGTGGAGCAATCCCGGCTCACTGCAACCTCCACCTCCCAGGCTAAGCCATCCTCCCACCTCAGCCTCCTGAGCAGCTGAGACCACAGGTGCACACCACCATGCCCAGCTAACTTTTTGTACTTTTTGTAAAGACGGGTTTTTGCCATGTTGCCCAGGCTGGTCTCAAACTCCTGAGCTCAGATGATTCACCCACCTCGGCCTCCCAAAGTGCTGAGATTACAGGTGTGAGCCACTGCGCCGTGCCTAGCACCTTGCTTGAGAGATGAATTCACTGCTAGGTAGAGTAGACTGAAGGGGCGGGGCAGAAGCAGAGTGAACAGGCAGGAGGCCCTTGCAGCCCCTCGGGCCACAGTGGGAGCTCAGAGGCTAGAGGCAGCAAAGAAGGAGGTGGTGCCCAGCGGCTGAACACTGGGCCTCCATGGAGGCTGGAGCAGGTTGGCAGATGGACATCCACACTGGGGCTGCGACCCAGGGGGACACAGCATTGAGCCTACACGGAGGACCAGGCACCATTCTACACATTTCACATGTCCTTGACTCACAGAATCCTTCCTGCCAAGAAGCTACTCTTACCCCACTTTCAGGGTGGGAAAACTGAGGCAGGGAGAGGCCACAGAGCTTCAACTCCAGGTTGGGCCCCGCATTTCTGCCCCTCAGGACTCCTGTCCCTGACAAGGAGCTCCTGGCTGGGGGCGGGGGTAGTTTTCCTTTAAAACACTTCTAAGCACATACCGTATGTGGGGCACCGTGGTGTGTCTCATACAGACCATTTCTCGTTTCACCTTCATCCCCACTTGGTGACCTGCAGGGCCACTCAGTAGGCCCAGAGGGGGACACCAAAACATTTGAAGAAGTATTTTAAAAAGTTGCTTTTTAAAAAATGCATAAAACACACAAACACCAATGTAGCTGGAACTGACGTCATGTAACAATATTTTTATCATGAATTTTGTATGTGGGTATAGTGGGTTCAACTGTATCCACCCCATCCACCTCTTAACCCCTGGAACCTCAGAAGCTGGCTTTGTTTGGAATCAGGATGTTGCAGGTGTAATGAAGGTGAGGATCCTGAGCTGAGATTAATCTGGATTAGGGTGGCCCTAAAGGCAATGAAGTGTGTCTTTATAGGCGAACAGGAGAAGAGACACAGAGACCGGGCACAGGAGAAGGCAGAGGTTGGAGCATTGCAGCCACAGTCTAGGAGTGCCCAGAGCCCCAGGAGCTGGAAGAGGCAGGAAGGTCCCTCCCCTAGAACCCTTCGAGGGAGCGTGGCCCTGCTGACACCGTGATCTCAGACTTCTGGCTCCCGGGCTGCAAGAGAATGGATTTCTGTTCTAAGCCACCAAGCGTGTGGTCATTCATTACGCACCATGGGAAACTCACACCGGGGGTGTGCACCCAGCAATTTGAGTCAGTGAAGTCTTAACCCAGCTCTGGGTGAGGTGAATACGTTTTACAGGTGCAGGAAACCGAGGTCTATAGAAAACCAGCACCTTGTAAGGGCCACCATGCTGGTCAGCTCTGATGTGGCCAGGGCTGGTGCCCGGGTGAGGCGAGGGTGACCTGAACTTTGGAATCTCTCAGCCCTGGGCAGGTCCCTTCATCTCCCCAAGTGACCACTTCTTCATCTGAAAAATAGGGTTAGCCCCAGAGACAGTGGGGAAGTTACAGGGAAGGAATCGTGGCTGCGCCCCTGCGGGAGGCTGGCCCAAAATTAGTGCTCCAAGGTACTCATGCCCCACCCTGAATAACAGTACTAGTTAGTGAGGACTTACTGTGCACAGGGCCAAGCCCCTGACCTGCAGGGACACAGGTAATTGTTACAAAAAATGGACACGCCTGCTGTTGGACGCCAGCTCCTCTCTGGGTCACCATGAGAGGTTCCTGAGCCTCAGCTCCCCTGTCAGCGCCCTACCAGGAGGGAGGGAGAAGGCAGCGCTACCCCCATCTAACAGAGGAGGAAACTGAGGCACGAGAAATGAAGACACTGCCCAGGTCAGTGACACAGTGGGACCAGGTGCAGGTGTCCAGCAGCGCACCTAGATGGGGGAGAGGTGCTCGGTGAATATTAAAAGGGGTTTTGTCTGGGAAAATTGAGGCGGCTGCTGCGTGACCCCAGCCTCCTCTCTGAAGGCGGGCTGTGGGGTGACCGGCTGGCCCTCCTCCAGGCCCTCCCCCCACACGTGTGCTCATCCAGCTCAGCCAGCAGCAGGCGCCCACCCACCACGGGCCCCTTCTCTGAGTCAGCGTGCACAGCTTCCTGGAAGGGACGTGGGGTGCACAGATGTGCACAGCAGGTGGCCTGTTCTGCTCTCCCTCCAGCCAGACAGGGCCGGGACCCAGCACTGACAGGATGGCCTGGCCAGCCATGGCTGTGACCACTGAGGAAACACTTCCCAGAGCAGGCAGGGCCCTGGGAGCTGGAGTCGATCCCCACATCTGGGCTCCTCCTGGGGCCAACCAGGGCTGTCTGGAAGCCTGCAGGGAGATCTAGCGAGGTTTCGGGAGAGTCAATACCCACCCACATCCCCTGGCCCCAGGATGAGGCCACCGCACCCCACAATCCCTCCCATGGGAGTCTCTCGCCCTCCCACCCACACAGTGTGGCCAGGCATGGTGGCCCAACCTTCCCCGAAGCAAGAGCTTCTGCTTGGTCCCCAGGGGCCACGGCCCTTCTGTTAGGGGTTCCCACCCTCCTCTTGCCCACTCCCTACCCTGGGGTCCCTGCTGCAGGCCCCCACCCAAAGGGCCTGAAAGTCTCCACAGTGACGTGACAGTGAGCAGAGAGTACATGGCCCTGGGGACCCTGACCTCTCTCCAGGGGACACCCTGTCCGGCTTGAGTTTCTATATTAAGCGGGGCTGTGACTATCGTGGGGGTGAGACCTCAGCAACACTCCCAACCGAGGGGTCCTGGGGATCCCCGAGGGCTCATGAGGCCCTGGACAGGCCCCTCACAGGTGCCAACCAATGTCGCCAGGAAGTCCCACGGGCCCACATCTTCCCCTCCAGCTCTGTGGAGCAGGTGCTGTGCCCTCGTTTACTGACAAGGAGGCTGAAGCTCTGGACTCTGTCATGGTGACACAGTGAGGGCTGGGTGTCCCCCAGTACACGGGCCTACCGGACATCTGCAGTGTGGGTGCTGACAGTCACTGAGAAGCCCCAGCCCGGTGGAGTTTGTGGTGGGAGGGAGGGCGGGGGTCAGTGTCTAACCACAGGCCCATCCTAGCAGGACTCCAGCAAAGGCACCCCCCATAGGGTTGGGTCCCTCCCCACCCCTAAGAGTCTTGACCAGTCCCAGGAGAAGCCACTTTCTCCCGACGGGATCCTTTACCTCTCTGCCGCTGTCTCCCTCCCCTTTACCTCTCTGCCGCTGTCTCCCTCCCCTTTACCTCTCTGCCGCTGTCTCCCTCCCGACGGGGTCCTTTACCTCTCTGCCGCTGTCTCCCTCTGCCGCTGTCTCCCTCCCGACGGGGTCCTTTACCTCTCTGACCCCTCCTGGCAAGGGAAGTAGAATCATTGTCACTGAGGGAGTCAGGAGAGCAGCTCCCCCAACCTCGGCAGAGAAAGGAACAGTCCCTCACCTGCACTCCTCCTGCCAGCCCTGGTTTGCGTGGTATCAAGGGACATGAGCTTGGGGAGGCCACTCATTCCTTCTCCCAGACAGAGGATTATTTGGGTGGGAGGCACCTCCTGAAAATGACGTTTGGGTAGCAGACATGACGAGGACAGGGCCATATACGAGTCCCCTCCCCAGGACGCCTCAAGACCTCTTGGCCAGGAATGCTGATGTGCCATGCACATTCACGTGGGATCCCGAACCTCCCTCCCAGGCCTGCCCTTCCCCCTGGCCAGCAGAAGCCACCAGGGGCCACTCCTTCCCTTCCCCTGAGAGGTCAGAAGCAGCGTGTGCTGGGTGAGTGGGCCCGCAGGCTCTGGACAGGTCCGCCTGGCTCTGAGCTCAGCAGCACTGGGTGCCTGCAGGGAGGGCACGCACGGCTGTGAGGGGTTCTCCCCAAATCTGAAAACAGCCCTTTCCCCAGACAGTGCCTGGGAGGGAGCCACAGGAAACAGGTCCAGAAAGACGGGACATCGCCACCTGCTGGACAGCACTGAGGAGGCTGACTGGAGAGAAGGGCGCACCTGACTAACGCAGAGCCGCAGAGCCGGCAGCCTGGAGACCCCGATTCTCTCCTGAGCGGGGGACAGATAGGAGGTGGCGGGGGCTGCAGCGGCTCCAGAGAGCAGGGCAGAGCAGAGTGCTGGGCCCAAGCAGGAAGGGTGGGTTCACTCGGGAGCTGCGGGCACTGTGCCTCACAGGACTCACTTTGACTGCAGCAGGAGGACGTGTCAGCCCCAGGGAGGCCGGTGGGGAGGCCAGGGAGAGCTCCTGCGGAGGTGGTGGCGCCTGGACCTGGGGCTGGGCGCGGGGATGGTGAGAAGTGAGCATTTAGATTTAGGAGGTCGAGGGCCCAGGGCAGGGGTGTTGGGGGCTGTGGCCCTGGAATGCCAGCTGGTTTTGGCTCTAGGCCAGGCCAGGGGCCAAGGGGGGTGGACCCAGGACCAGAGCCCCATGCCCCACCTGGGGCTCCTGCAGGGGGAGGCCAGGCAGAGGCACAGTTCTCTGGCTCCAGTGAAGTGGGAGCTGGCAGTGTCTTCTGCTGGGACACAACAGAGATGTAAACAGACAGCTAACAAGAGAATTAGGTAAAACATGTGGCGATGACAGCAAACAGGATGTTCCATAAGGAATGGGGGCCTTGGGTGGAGGTGGCCCAGAAGGCGAAGTGGGTTTGGAGGGAGGGTGCCGGTTCCACTTTGGGCAGACACAGAACTCAGGTTCCAGAGGACTCGCAGGCGGGACCTCCTAGTGGGCAGTTAGACCAGCGGACCCAAGCCGGGGGAGCAACCTCCACATCTGCCCTCCCTGCTGTGGCCCTGCTGGCCCCCAGAACACTGTTAGGGGCCAACTCTGGCCCTTTCCCCTCGCCCCCTGCTATGTGGAGCCACATGGTCCCAGCCCCAGGACTGGCCCTGAAACCCCTGGCCGTGGCCAAGCAGGCCTGGCTAGGACGCCATGTAGGGCAGTGACTCCTGAGGACAGAACCTGCATCTTGGTCACCCTCAGGGATGCCTGGCACACAGTTGGCACTCAGTACATGTCCAGTGAATGAGCGCCACTTGGTGGACATGCAGCAGAGGCAGCACGTACCAAGCCGTCCCCTGGCTGGAACAAGGGCCCAGGTGGGGCCTGGGGTGCTTGCCCTGGTGTCCACCCAACTTGACCCCTGGCCTGGCCCAGAGTCAAAACCAGCTGGCATTCCAGGGCCACAGACCCAAGACCCTGAAGTCCACCCTGGCCGTCTCCATCAAGCATCTCCTGTTTGTCCAGAGCTGTGAGCCCAGGGCAGGTGAAGGAGGCCAAGCCACAGCCCTGCCCTGGGCCCAGGCCGGAGCACGAGCGGGGTGGGCAGCAGAGGGAGAAACAGATGTGGTCTCTAAATGGAGTTGTGCACTGAGGAACTCGGATGGCACCAAGGTGCCCGGGGAGCCGGTGTGGACTCTAGAACGGGGCAGTGCCATGCCAAGGAGGGTGCTGTGCTGAAGAGCAGCTCCCTGCCTCCCATGAGGGAAACCGAGGCCGGGGCAATCCCAGAGGAGGTTGCTGCAGCGTTAGGGGACCGGCTGTGACTCTTACCAACCCTGTGGCCCAGGGAGGACTCTGGCCTCCGGGCAGGGCTGGGTGAGGAGTGAGAAGATGGGGTGCACACTGCCATCTGCTGCCCACGCAGTGGGGCGTGCACTCCCAGGCGCCACGTGGTAGGACCTGCTTTGGATGCAGCTCCTGGGTTCACAAACTTTGAATTTGGGACCCGGGAGGAGGTGACTGCTCCCTTCCCTCAGTGATGACAACCACCAGGGCCCCGCTGGGTGGCCCCTTCGGCTGGTGGGACTGCAGGGAATGGGTGGGCCACTGGCCGTCTTGCTGCCAGCTGGGCCCTGCTCCTGCCCCCATGGAAACCCCAAGTCACACCTTTCAGGGTCAGATCCCAGATCCTGCATCTCGGGGCTAGAAAGGGACCCCTCCAAGAAACCCAGCATGTCCCTGGGACTCCACCCCAACCTCTTGTTTCCTGCCAGGAGGTAAACACCAGACTTCCCTATCCCCAGTGTCCGAATAAGGAAACAGTCTCAACTATCTTGTTAGTTGTCTACTTACATCTCTGTTGTGTCCCAGAGGGTCTGCACCTGGGGCGCACTTGCCAGGGACCAGGCTGGAACCCAGATCCTGGGCCCCGTTGCAATGCCTGAATTGTAGGCCAGCTGCTGCCCGAGACTCCCACATGGGCACCCCGAGGCCCACTCACTCACCAGGGGACCTCACAGGATTCCTTGGGACTCCAGGGTCCCTGAGAACCCCATTTCTGGGGCAGGGACTCCCCAGGGGCCGTGGGACAGCCAGCAGCATCATCGGTTCACTGGGCAGATGGTGGTGGCTCACCGGCCCCGAGTACCCAGGTACTGGGCCAGGCACAGAAGGCAGGAGCCTCCCTGAGTCCCGCCTCCCTACAGCCCCACAGCCCTGTCCCACCCACCCCTGTCAAATGGGACTCTTTGGGGCCGACACCCAGGGATCCCAGTTTTTATGATCTCCCACCTGAGTGGGAACATGGGCCAACGTGATGGGGCAGGTGTGGCTGGGACACAGATTCGCTGAAGCCAGATCCACTGATGCGAAATAAGCCCTTTGGAGCAGGATGGAGGGGGTGGGTCATGGGGACAGGAGATGGTAAGGCACCCACACTCCGGGGGTCCGCTCTGCAGCAACTCTGAGACCCACCTCCCTGTGACCATCAGCCTTTCCCTGGCCAGAAGCAGGGAGCAGCGTCTAGGCTGGGCCCAGCCCTGCAGCCCTAGGGCCTCACTGGGAACACAAGCTCTCGGGCTAAACTAGCTGGAGCCCCTCGGCCAAGCTCAGGAACCCTCGGGCAGCACCGGGAGCTGCTGGAGGCAGCGCCTCATCTTCCTTCCACCTGTCTAGGCCCCAGAAGGCTGCAGCCGGGGAGGGGGCTGGGCATCTCAAGGGGGACCGGCTCTGTCGAGCAGAGTCCTGGGACAGGAGGCCAGAGCTTTCACTGAGAGCACAACACCCCCAGCTTTCACGACACCTCCCACAGCCTTCCCGCCTGAGCCTCTCAGACTCCCTGTGTAGGGGGCTTATTATGGTTCTGCTTTACAGGGGAAGAAACTGAGGGCCCAGGAGGTCACACTGTGGCTGAAGCTGCAGGGACTCTAAGGCTGACCCCGGGGTGGGGACGGGTTTGGAATTTCCTGTTCCTCCTCACCTTTGAGAGGTGTCCTGGCTGGGCTGTGCCAGGCTGGGAAGTGTCTCCGGAGGCACCACACCCACCCGCACCTGGTATTTTTATTCCCAGGTGGGTCTGATGCCAGGAGGATGTGGTTAAGCTCGAGGCCCTGCTGTCTCCTTCCATGCCCGGGGTCAATGGATCCTTATCTGGCAAGATCTTATCTGTGTGTCCTTGAGAGACTCTGGAGCTGGCTCCTGGAGGTACCGGGAGGCCCAGGTGGGTAATCACGGGTGCCAAGAACTGGCCTGTGGGAGGGGGGCCTCCACCTTGGGACCCCACCCGAGAGTCCCCTGTCCCCAGGACTACTTCTCAACCATGCCTTCCCCTTGCCCTGCTCCTTGCTCCCTGCTGGGAGGCACAGGCAGCGTGCTAGGAAGCTCGAAAGAGAAGGCCAAAGCAGAGCAGGGCATCCTCCAGGGTCCAAGGGGAGAGGCTTCAGACCTCACACAAACTGGGTGGGAGCTTCCTAGCAGCCAAGGCAAAGAGGAAAGAAGTTGAAGGAAGGTGGAAGTGGTGTAAGAGACATGTCTGACGGATGGACCCCAGGATGCTCCCTGGAAGTTGTCTGAGCCATCCTTGGGACATAGCAGGACTCAGTACATTCATTGAACAAGCAAGGCACTCATTGCTATGTTTTTAAGGCACCTACTTGAAGTGAATTCACAGCCTGGTTCCCAGTCTCCTGGGAACCCCGCCCCACGGACAGGGTGCTGGCTCTTCCCTGTCGCCTGCATTGTTACCGGCTGTGTTCCACATGGTGCAAACTTATTCCCTAATTGACCCATGGGGTATGCTGGAGCCCTAGGGCTGACTACAGGGTCTGCAGGGGATGGTTGTCCTGGGAGCCCCGCAGCTCAGGTCAGCTTGGCACTTTCTGGAAAATCAGTCGCCTCTGGGGGGCAGCACAGTGACACTGGGAAAAGCCGGACGTGACTTCGGGGACCTGGGCTTGGATCCAGGATCCAGCCCCTGCCGCTTCAGCAGTGGAGTGATGGGGGCCACGTCACTTCCGCCCCAAGCCTCAGTGTCTCCCTGCACCCCTCCACCCCCTATAAAGTGGGACTGAGAGTGTTCTGAGCCAGGCTCCCGGTGAGGCGGGGGTGGGGAGGGCAGGACAAACGGGACAGCATCCTTGCTCCTGGCCCCTTTTCACCTCTGACGCTGAAGTTAAACATTCAACAAATTATGAGAAAATAAAGCAACAGTTTAAAAATAGGAGAAAACGTATCCCAAAAGAATGTTCTATGATTTCCAGCTGGGTCACTTTTGGCAGACTCCGGCAGGGAGGAGCAGGGCAGGGCCAGGGCATGGCTCGGGGAAGGGGGAAGCTCTCTCCCTAAGCCCCCCACCCCAGCCTCTGCCCTGTCCTCAGGCAGCCAGGAGCAGGCACAGCTGCCTCGCTTCCCCTGGGAGAACACAGGCTCCTTCAACTTCCCCACCAAAGGCATCCAGAGGCCTCCAGCTGGCCCCCTCCCCTCATTCCCCCAGCTTTGGGGTCTGGGCAGAGTGGGGCTGGAGTCCACCTTCCGGCCACTGGGAGGACAGGAGACTGTCCCAAGGGACCTCTTTCACTTAGAAGGCGCAGGAATCCCTTCCTAGAACGGGACCTGTGTTTGTTTCCAATGGCTGCTGCAATCAATGCCTGCAAACTTACAGGCTGGAAATGGCACAGGCGGATTCTCCTGACAGTCCTGGAAGTCAGAAATGCCACTCATCAGCTGGGCGCGGTGGCTCACACCTGTAATCCTAGCACTCTGGAAGGCCGAGGTGGGCGGATCACTTGAGGTCAGGAGTTCAAGACCAGCCTGGCCAACATGGCAAAACCTCGTCTCAGCCGGATGCAATGGCTCACTTCTGTAATCCTAGCACTTTCGGAGGCCAAGGCAGGCAGATCATGAGGTCAAGAGTTTGAGACCAGCCTGGCCAACATGGTGAAACACTGTCTCTACTAAAAATACAAAACATTAGCTGGGCGTGGTGGTGTGCACCTGTCATCCCAGCAGCTCAGGAGGCTGAGGCAGGAGAATTACTTGAACCTGGGAGGTGGAGGTTGCAGTGAGCCAAGATCATGCCACAGCACTCCAGCCTGAGTGACAGAGCAAGACTCTGTCTCACAAAAAGAAAAATTAAAAAAAAGAAAAAAAGAAAAGAAATAAAGGAATGCCACTCATCTAGAATCAAGATGTCTAAAGGGTTGCATTTCTCCTGGAGACTCTAGGAGAATCCAAGCCTTGCCTTTTCCGGCTTCCAGGGGAGGCTTGTGCTCCTTGGCTTGTGGCCCCTTCCTCCATCTTCAAAGTCAGCAGCACTGTCTCTCCTGGGAAGATTTTCCTCTCACTCCCTCTCTCTCCCTCTCTCTCCCTCTCTCCTCTCTCCCCCCCCAACCTCTCTTCTCTGTCTCCCTCTCTTCTCTCTCTCTCCTCTCCCTCTCCCTCTCTCCTCTCCCTCTCTCTCTCCTCTCTCTCTCCCTCTCTCCTCTCTCTCCCTCTGTCCTCTCTCTCCTCTCTCTCCCTCTCTCCTCTCTCTCTCCCCTCTCTCCTCTCTCCCTCTCCTTCTCCTCTCTCTCTCCCCCCTCCTCCTCTATCTCTCTCTCTCCCCTTCTCCTCTATGCCTCTCTCCCCCCTTCTCCTCTATCCCTCTTCTCCCCCCTCTTCTCTCTCTCCTCTCTCTCTCCCCCCTCTTCTCTCTCTCTCCCCATCTCTTCTCTCCCTCTCTCCCCCCTTCTCCTCTATCCCTCTCTCTCCCCCTCTCCTCTATCCCTCTCTCTCCCCCTCTCCTCTATCCCTCTCTCTCCCCCTCTCCTCTATCCCTCTCTCTCCCCCTCTCCTCTATCCCTCTCTCTCCCCCTCTCCTCTATCCCTCTTTCTCCCTCTCTCCTCTCCCTCTCTCCTCTCTCCCTCTCTCCTCTCTCTCTCCCTCACTCCTCTCTCTCTCCCTCACTCCTCTCTCTCTCCCTCTCTCCTCTCTCTCCCTCTCTCCTCTCTCTCCCTCTCTCCTCTCTCTCTCCCCTCTCTCCTCTCTCTCTCTCCTTCTCCTCTCTCTCTCCCCCTCCTCCTCTATCTCTCTCTCTCCCCCTTCTCCTCTATCCCTCTCTCCCCCCTTCTCCTCTATCCCTCTCTCTCCCCCTCTTTTCTCTCTCTCCTCTCTCTCTCCCCCCTTCTCTCTCTCTCCCCATCTCTTCTCTCCCTCTCTCCCCCCTTCTCCTCTATCCCTCTCTCTCCCCCTCTCCTCTATCCCTCTCTCTCCCCCTCTCCTCTATCCCTCTTTCTCCCCCTCTCCTCTATCCCTCTTTCTCCCCCTCTCCTCTCTCTTTCTCTCCTCTATCCCTCTCTCCCACCCTTCTCCTCTATCCCTCTCTTCCCCCTCCTTCTCTCTCTCTCCCCCTCTCCTCTCTCCTCTCTCTCTCTCTCTCTCTCTCTCCCCTCTGCTTCTTCTTGTCACATCTTTTCTGTGACTCCCTCCTGCCTCCCTCTTACAGGAACCTCAAGGTTACTCAGGACCGTCTGGGATCATCTCCACCTCAGAATCCTTGCTTCGTGACATCGGCAGAGTGTCTTTGGCCATGGAAGGGAACATGTTCATAGGTCCTGGGCACTCAGATGTGGACGCCTTTGGTGGGGGGTTCCATTATTTGGTTGACCACCGACCTGGTACACAGTCGGTGCCCCTGGGATTTGTTATAGTAGGGAGCACTGGCTGCAGCAGGAGCCTGACCCTCGCGGGAGTGTCTAGCCAGCCTTGGTGCCAGTTTCACAATTTGGCTCTCTGGGGCACAGAGGCTCGGCAAGGCCACAGCGCTTGGCCAGAGGAACACAGTCACCCAGCGGAGAGCCAAGACTCAGCCCAGATGCCCCGGACCCCAGGGCCTTTCCTGGGTGCCCTCAGCACCCCCCCCCCCACCCTGTGAGGATGTCTGCCCAGGCTCCGGATGCCCCCAGGGCCTTGGACCACCAGGGATTGTGCCTCAGGGACAGGGTGACCCTGCAGTGCTGGACGTTTGAGATGGCCTTTCCCCCAGAAGCCTCAGTCGCTCTCGATACAGTGTGAAGAGCTGGGCTGTGGGGTCAGGCGGAGAGACCGGGGTTAAAATCTGGATTCTGGCACCCACGGGCAGAGCGACGAGGACCAGGCCGAGAAACGGTTTCCTCACTCTACACGCCCCGACGGCCCCTGCCTTAGAGGGAGTGGGGGATGAAATGTAGCAATGTCCCCGGTACGTGGAGAAGCCTCCTCAGGCAGGCCAGCGGATCACGCAGCTCGCCAGGAAGGTTTCGCATATAATGCACCTTCTATTTTAGTGCCCCGGGGTCTTGCTGCAAAGTTGTGCAACAGGAAATGCGAGGGACGCGACACTCACTCCACTAAGCGGGACAGGGCCCGGCCCACCGCCAGGGGGCAGCATCGCGTCTCCCGGCGGAGCCTTCCTGGGAGCCCCGCGGGGGCCGCTCCCCAGAGGACAGAGCTCCGGGTTCATCGGGGACGGGGCACCGAGAAAGCCTGCCTGGCCCTTCCAGACGCACGTCCTTGTTCTTACAAACCTAAGGAAGAGTGGACTCCCGGGATTAACTCAGCGCCATGAAACCCTGGCCCTGAGGGGCGGACCTCCCAGCCTGGGTCAGGCCAAGGACATCTGAGCGGCCCCACCGCGAACCCCTGTGAGCCCCGGGAGCCAGCAGTGGCCTCGAGTCTGTGCCCACCTCCTTTCGGGGTCCCTCTTCCCTGGCTGGCCGTCCTGGAGCCCCTCCTCCCCTGCCTCTCCATCTTGGCCTCCTGGGCCGGCTCCCACCCCCTGGTTCCCATGCTTCCTCCCCCGGAGAGAGACCCAGAGGCGCCACCACCGGGTGGGTTGAGCCTTGGGGTGACCAAGTCCCAGTGCCACGTTTAGCCCCAGGGCTCCTTCACTTCACCCACAGGCGCCTTTCCCTGCAGTTCACGGAGACACAGGGTGACACACGTGCCCGCACACTCGTGTATACACGCACGCAGGCACAACTACTGCTCACATGCACATAAGTGCAATATGTACTCACACGAACATGAATGCAATGGGAACACGCTTCCACTCCAGCTCACAGACACCCACATGCACACACTCCACCACACGTGCATACACACATACAGGTACACACTCCTCCAGGGCTCTTGGGAAAGGTTCTCTGTTTTGTTACCAAGCTCCCAGGAGAGCTGCCCCTCCCTGCTAGCTCCAGGGCCTGTCACCAGCCATCCAGCTCTTGCCTGGAGTGAGTCCTCCCTCCTCAGCGTGAGTCCTCCCTGCTCAGGGTGAGACCTTCCTCCTCAGGGTAAATCCTTCCTCCTAGGGGTGAGTTCCTCTCCTGGGGTGAGTCCTCCCTCCTGAGGTAAGTCCTCCCTTCTCAGGATGAGTCCTCTCTCTTCAGGGTGAATCCTCCCTTCTCGGTGTGAGTTCCCCTCCTGGGGTGAGTCCTCCCTCCTGAGGTGAGTCCTCCCTCCTGAGGTAAGTCCTCCCTTCTCAGGGCGAGTCCTCCCTCTTCAGGCTGAGTCCTCCCTCCTGGGGTGAGTCCTCCCTCAGGTCCACCTCATCTCCCCAGCTGGCTTCCATGGGACCTCTTCAGTGGTTCCAGCTGGCGTGTGCCAGCCCCCCGGGAGGGCCAGGCTCTTTCTCAACCTTTTCCTCAGCTGCCGGGGCTGCGGGGGATGCACCAGCTGCACAGACGGGGTGGCATTGCCCAATCCCACCCCCCAGAAACGTCTGTGCACCCGCCCCTGCCCCAGCGCTGCAGCCTCAGTGTAGGTGTGGCCAGCACAGGGCCTGCAAGCACTGAGCTCTGAAGCCCCGACCTGCAGCAAAGTGCCATGGGGCGGGGGACATGAATTTGAAGCCCTGTGGCATCAGTAGGGAAATGTTGGGGGTACACAGGTGGGGTCCTCCTGCTGCCCCGGAGCGGGGCCCACCGTGGCCTGCAGCAGCCACAGGTGCAGGGGGTGAGGGAGGCTGTCAGAGGCTATCAGTGCCCAAGCTGCCTTCTGCTTGGGGACAGCCCTCAGACGAGTCCCTAGGAGCTCGGTGCTGCTCAGTGAGGGCCTGGGCCGGGGTTCAGGGCTGCTCCTTGGCTCTGCCCATCAGCAGCGTGACACAGGCAGGCAGGGCCGCTCAGGGCTCCAGACTTTTCAAGGTGCAGTGTGGCAGGACAGCCTCCCTGGGGCGTTCTGAGGACTCGGAGGCTGCCTCTGAAGGTCCTACTCACCGTTCACTCCAGTACATGAGGTTAGGGTCAGGTTGGGTAATCAGTGAGACACCAACCCCCTACCACCCCTAGGAAGGTGGGGAGGGGCAAGTCCTGGCTTCCTGCAGCATCCTGGCTTTTCAGGACCCCCAGGGGCACTACCCACCTTCTGTCAAAAACAAAATGATCTACTTGCCCTACAAGAAATAAAGCTGGGGTGACCCAGAGAGGCTGGGCTCAGCCTGGGAGAGGGGGTGTCCCAAGAGAAGGAGGAGGGTAAAGGGCTGAGGCCTCTGGGGAGGGGGTCACCGGGAGTCACCGAGAGGCAGCAGGACCAAGAGGGGAGGCTCTGGGCATCCTGCCGAGAGCACCACAGCTTGAAAAACCCTACCCAAGGCCTTTGATCCCCCGCCGGGGAGAGATTGGATATCCCTTGAACCCCAGGAGGAACCAGGCCTGGGGCTGGATTTTATTCTGTGGAGACAAGCGAAGCATTGTGACATCCACAGAGTGAGTCCTGGGGAGTGGAGCTGTCCAGTCTGGGGCTCGTGGGCCTGCATCACGCCACTTGTGGGTGGGTCTGTGTCACGCAGCTCATGGGACACAGCCAGGACACCCCGAGGAAGGCTGAGGCTGGATAGCCAGGACCCCGTGCCCTCGCTGGCTTCACAGTCCAACTGCGAGATGAGAAAAATGAAAATCAAGGGCCAGGGCTGGTGGCACGAGGACCCCAGGGCTTCCTGGCAGCTGGATTTCAGCCATGGGAGGAGGGAACAGTGCGTTTCTGGGTAGTGAGGGGCACAGTACAGACAAGGTCTGGAGGCTGGAAAGTTCGGGGTGTGCCCCGGGACTGGGGAGCAGGCAGGCGTGGTGCAAAGTGGGTATTGGCACCCCCACACCCACCCAAGGCAGGACTCGGCTCGAGCCATGCCTTCTGGATCATGGGGGTGCGGAAAGCGGGGCCGTGCTGTGCGCGGGGTCGGCGTGGGATCTGTGCCTTTAGGAGAAGTTGGTTGGCTCCGCAGCTGCCCCTTCCAGGGACTCAGGCACCTCTCGTGTCGCCATCCTCCTCCCCACTTTCTCTAAGTGGCTAAAGAGCAGGGGTGGGGAGTGTCTCAGGCCAGTGTGGGGGCCCAGGGCACAGCTCCAGCGGGAATGGACCCTCAGAGCCTCCAGGCTGCAGCAGGCAAAGCTTGGAGGAGGTGAGAAGGAGCAGGGTAACGAACGTCCCAGGAAGCCCATTCCCGGAACAGCGTCCTTGGGTTGGTTCTGGGAACTGGGGACACCAGGAAGGCCCAGGGGAGTGAGGCTGCTGGGAATGGCCTGGGGGAGGCCGCGAGGTGGGTCAGGGGTGGAACTGGGTGTTCTGAGAGGGCCCCTGAAGCCCACTGGCCTTCAGTGCCGGGCAAGCAGGAAGGAAACCCACAGGAACCACTGTTCCTCCAGCTGGGACCCGGCTCCCCTTGCCCCGCGTGAGCAAGTGCTGGGGAGAACGGAGGTCCCAGGGGTGCTCTGTGGGATTTTAGCCTGGGCAGGTGTTACAGGCTGAATTTCACCCACCCACGCCCCATGTTCATATGCTGAAGTCGTAACCCCAGGACTCAGAACGTGACCCTGTTTGGAAATAGGAGCGTTGCAGATGTGATTAGTGAAGATGAGGGAACAGGGTGGCCCCTCATCTGATCTGCCTGGGGTTCTTCTTCTAGAATGGGGAACCGCAGGCATGTACATAGGTGAACATGGCAGGGAGACGGGTTCTACTGCCGCAGGCCAAGGAGCCTGCAGAAGCCAGCAGAGCTGCTGGGCACTGACCCTCCCGCCGCCCTAATCCTGGGCCCTCAGCTTCCAGCTCTGAGCGTGCATGTGTTTCTGTGGTTTACGCCCCTCCGTGGATGGCACTTAGTTGCAGCGGTCCTAGAATGCAGACCCAGCAGATGCAGGGAACCAGGCCTGTGAGAAAAAAGGCCGGGTGGGGGGCAGAAGGGGCCCGTTCGTTGAAGCTCACCCTCTCGGAGAGCCCTCAGCAGGTTGGAGCAGCCCTCCCTCCTGAGCACAGCCCAGCAGCCTCCCCCAGCTGTCCAAGACCCCCTCCATGTTATACCCCATGTAATGCCCCTAGGGCATTATTCTCTTGAGCCGGCCTGCAAGGAGTCCAGCCCACGGAATCTCCAAGATGAACAGGCTCAGTGCATGGATGAGTGGGGTGAGCTTGGGCTCTGGAGTTCCCAAACCCGTGTGCCCATGGTGGAGTTGGCTCCACCCCGGGAGGACTTGCCCCCTGTACCCTTGGGCCCCCTGGCCTGGTAGCACTGTCCTTCGGTCTGTCTGCCCCCAGGGAAAGCTGGTGCTTCCTGGGGAGTGGCCATCATTCTGTGAAGCTGTGTTTAATGGGGTTCTGTCCAGGAGAACCCAACTTCCTATTCTGACCAAGAATGTCTGTGGCCCCAGGGTCCCCTGATCAGCCGGGACACTTTGTGGAGGCCACATCTTTGGCGTGTCAGAGGCTGCCTCTGCCCCCACAAGCTCAGAGCCTCCCGGCTGCCTGGGAACATGTCGGCTGGGAACTGCCTGTGGGCCAGAGGGTATGGGATCCCAGAGAAAGCTGCAGTGGCCTGTTTGGATTAAGTCCCTACTGAGTCCCAGGCACTGGCTTGGTGCTTTCCAGGTGTCACTGGTTGAATTCTCCCAGCACCCAAAGGTGCAGGAACTATGACCACACCCATTTAACAGATGAGGAAACTGAGGCACAGCCACACAATGACCAGTAGAGTCCAAATCCAAACCCAGACAGTCTGGCTCCAGAGTTTGCACCCTTCACACTTTGCTATACTGCCTGAGAACCAGAGGAATCAACACAAAGGGGCCGTGAAGGATGCAGAGGAGTGTGTCAGGGGAAGAATGCAAGGAAGAACATTGTGCACCATGGGAACAGCATCGGGTTGAGGCAGAGTGTGACCTGCTCCAGTTGCGGAGGCGGTGGTGGGTCTGGAAATGCATGTTTGAGTCACTGGGAGGGCTCTGCATGGCTGGATGGAACCCGTGAGGGAGGAGGCAGGGACATTAAATGGCTGAAGGGGTCACCAGCAGCCCAGCTGCAAAGGTTCCCCAAAGGCCCCCAAAGGCAGAGTTTTGACTTATTTCTGGGACAACGCGGCCCCAGCAGAGGACCATAACAGACCTGGGTTCATGAAATGCAGCTGGAGCCAGAACAGGGAGGAAAGATTTGAGTTCAGAATACAGGTTCCGTGGAGACGCTGAACTGACCAGGCTCATCCCTCAGCAGGATGGGTCTGGATTCGGGAAACCCACACCCTCCTGATCTCCCTTTCTCTCCAACTGCTCCGGGCCTCAGATTTCTCTCCTGCAACAGGTGCTCTCTAGGTGGACTCATGGGTCCTGTGGCTTGAACACTTCTAGACATTCATGGTTCCCAAATTCATATCTCCACCCTCTCCCCTGATCACCGGCCCAGCCTCCAGTGTCTGCTCCACAGCTCTGTCTGGGTGCCTCAGAGGCCTCTCCAGTCCATCCCCCTGATACGGAGCCCTGAGGTCCCTGCCAGAGCTGCTCCTGACCATCTGCCTTCCTGAGGACTGAAGCTTGGGCCATCAATGGCTGCAACCAAGAATCTGGGGTTCACCCTTGCCCTCTTTTTCTCACGCTCTCAGTGAATCCAAGCAGATCAACGACAGGCCCCTTCTCATGCTCCTGTGCCATGCCCCAGGTTGGTGTGGGCAGCAGGCAGCTGGAGGACGAGGCCACACTGGCTCCAGCCACCTTGGATTGGAGGTCTCCACAGGGCAGCCAAGCAGGCCAGTCCAGCAACAACAGAAGAGACGGTCTGGGGCTTGGCAGCGGGCGACTGGCTTGGGGAGAGGAAAGTGAGAGGCAAGCGCCATCCTTCCTCATGGCTCCCCCTGGGGCCACACTTCATCCCCCAGCCACTCACTGACCGAAGCCACACCCCCAGCCCTGGGTCAACCCCAGGTGTCACTGGGGGTGAGCAGAGGGAAGAGGATCAAGCTGGGAGGGATGGAGATGTGTCCAGCTCTTGCCTTCAGTAGAGACCATGAGACCCTCCAGCCCAGCCTGCTGAACTTCCTTGCCTCCCAACACCACATGCTAAGCTCAGAGCTCTGCTCCAGTGGCCCGGAATGCCCCTCTGTTCCTCCCAAGCTGCAGACTCACAGATCTGCTTCCTTCCTCTGCGTGAGATTCCCCACCCCACCTGTTCTTGGCTTTGCTGACACTGCCCCATCCTTCATTCTCAGCTGGCATGTCGCTTCCTCAGAGAGGGTCTCCCAATTCCTTGTCACATGCTCCCTCTGCTTCTCCTTCTTCATGTTCCACACTTGCAATTTCTCAACACTCCCTTCCCCTTCTGTCAGCCCCACTGTTGGCAGAGTCTGTCCTTCTTGTCACTGGGTCCACAGCAGCAGATCCAAAAGGATCTGGTACCCAAATCAGACCCAAAGGGTCTGATACGTGCTAGGCGTGCAGTAAATCTTTAATGAATTGATGGATGGATGAATGGATGGTTGTATGAATGGATGGGTGGATAGATGGGTAGATGAATGGATGGATGGTGGATGGATGGATGGATGAATGGGAGGATGGGAGAATGGGCGGGTGGATGTATGGTTGAGTATGTGGATGGATGGGTGAGTGGGTGCATGGATGGATAGGTGGATGGATGGATAGGTGGATGGATGGATGAGTGGATGGATGGATGGATGGATGGATGGATGGATGGATGAGTGGATGGATGGATGGATGGATGGATGGATGGATGGATGGATAGATGGGTGGGTGAATGGATAAATGGGTGGGTGGATGATGGATGGATGGATGGATTGTAGGATGGGTGGGTGGATGTATGGTTGAGTAGGTGGATGGATGGGTGGGTGGGTGGATGGATGGGTGGATGGATGGATGGATGGATGGATGGATGGATGGATATATGAATGGTTAGATGGGTGGGTTGGTGGGTGGATGGATGGGTAGATGGATGGATGGATGGATGGATGGGTGGATGGATGGATGGATGGATGGATGGATGCATGGGGGGTAGGTGGATATATGAGTGGGTGGATGGATGGATGGATGGATGGATGGATGCATGGGTGGGTAGGTGGATATATGAGTGGGTGGATGGATGGATGGATGGATGGATGTATGGGTGGGTAGGTGGATATATGGGTGGGTGGGTGGATGGATGGATGGATGGATGGATGGATGGATGGATGGATGGATGGATGATTTCAGTGGGTGGATGCATGGAGGGTAATTCACCGCTGGTCTCACTCCTTATCACTTCATCCGGGAGAGGCTGGAGGTACTATTGCCATAGTTATTAATTCAGGAGATACTCTCATCTGAATGACGCTTTTGGCCAGAAGTATCCAGACTGGCACAGGCTGCTGCATTTGTTCAATCATACTCCAGCAACTTCCCTGCCAGCTGCACAGTGTGGGATTTTTGTCACTACTTGTCCCCTGACTTAGAAATC
Source organism: Macaca nemestrina (assembly GCF_043159975.1). NCBI lineage: Eukaryota > Metazoa > Chordata > Mammalia > Primates > Cercopithecidae > Macaca > Macaca nemestrina. Next base: position 4,739,128 of record NC_092136.1, on the reverse strand, counting down.
CTGAAAAGCAATGGAGTCATCCCCAACCCTGCAGGACAGGGGCCTCCCAGACTACAGTAGGCATCCCAGACGGCACTGTCATGTGCCCCCAGGTGCCCTGGGCAGCCTACTCCAGATGTGCCAGCCTGAGAAGGGAGCCTTGCCTTGCCGGCCCATGGCTCTGGGACAGATTTCTAAACTCGGCTCTGAGAAAAAATAAACTTATGACAGAGTTTATCTGAAGGAGGAAGCAGCAATAAAGCGTGACACCCAGAGAGCAATGAACAGAGAGCTCCAAGACAGACACGAAACAGGTACCGACAAATGTGGAACGCATTATTTAAAATTCCCCGAGCCGACAGATCGGACAGCATAGCGGGCCAGACGCCGGTTCGAGGAGATGAAAAGAGTTCATTTCCTTCCTCCAGATAAACACGCTAGAAGCCAGATCTCTCTGTGATGATAAATGGCTTCCTCCTGCCATCAGTGGGGTTGCGGGGGGTGGGTCACACCTCATGGCTGGCTGGAACCTGTGGCCATCAAAGGCAGGAGAAAGGCAGCCGTGGGGAGATGCTCCCATGTTGGAATTCCCACAATCCCGGCCTGTCCTCCGGGGACAGAATGCTGCTTATCTCATCCCAGGGCCCCCACAACTATCAAAATACAGGAAGACACAGAATGAACTGAGGGATGTAGCTATGGCCTCCTGCTCTTCCCAGGGCTGTGGGATTTAAGGGCCTCCCACCACAAGCTGGATTCTAGAAGGGAAGGAGCCAAAGGCAGGAGAGGAGTCGGCCTGTTCACTCCCATGGGGCGCAAGGATGGTGCCAGCCCCTTCTTCTGGAAGTCAGGACCTAGCCCCATCTTTAGCCTTCCTGCTCCCCAGGAACGTGGACGGGTTTTGGTTGAAATCTGCATCTCCTGGCTGGTGGGAAGATGGTCACCCCATATAAGACAAGCATCACTGCCCAGCCCCAGGGCTGTTTCAGGAGGAAATTGGTCTTAAGGATAACAGGAGCCTGGAGCAGTCCACCCCGGCAGTGCTCTCAAACAAAGTCCAAACAAAGCTATTTATAAATGGCCAAATTGCTGGCATCTGCACTGACTCCTGGGGCTGGAGGGGAGGAAGGAGATGGAGCCCCAGCTTGCGGCTTGCAGTGATCCATTTGCTGCCTCTGTCCGTCCTTAACATCCAAGATGCATTTGTGGTTTCCTGTGCCCAACACTCTCCTGGGGGCGGGCAGGAGGACGCAGGAGAGTAGCTGCAGGACTGCAGAAGAGAAGTCCTAAGGAAAGCCGAGGTCCCTTCCCAGGGGCCAGCATTCAGTCTGCAGGGTCCTCGGTCCTCACTCCCCGCTAAGAGGTATCCCCTCAGTGTGGCTTCCCGCTCTGTGTAGAGTATATGTGGGGAAACCACAGAAAGGAATGAAGCCCTGATAGCTGCTGTACGATGGATGCCCCTGGAACTAGTGTGCAGAAAGGAGCCAGACAAAAACCGCCACATATTGCATGATTTCATTTGTATGAAATATCCAAAAATTTAGCCAGACGTGGTGGCACATGCCTGTAATCCCAGCTACTCGGGAGGCTGAGGCAGGAGAAACGCTTGAACCTGGGAGGTGGAGGTTGCAGTAAGCTGAGATCTCACCACTGCACTCCAGCCTGGGTGACAGAGTGAGACTCCATCTCAAAAAAAGAAAAAAAGAGGCCGGGTGCGGTGGCTCACGACTGTAATCTCCGCACTTTGGGAGGCCGAGGTGGGCGGATCACGAGGTCAGGAGTTCGAAACCAACCTGACCAACATGGTGAAACCCCGTCTCTACTAAAAAAAAAAATACAAAAATTAGCTGGGTGTGGTGGCACATGCCTATAGTCCCAGCTAGTTGGGAGGCTGAGGCAGGAGAATTGTTTGAACCTGGGAGGTGGAGGTTGCAGTGAGGCAAGGTTGCATCATTGCACTCCAGCTTGGGTGACAGAGCAATACTCCATCTCAAAAAAAAAAAAAAAAAAGAAAAAAGAAAAAAAAATGTCCGGAACAGGCCAATCCACAGAGACAGGACTCACAGTGTTGACTGTCAGTGTGTGGGAATGTGGCGGTGGGATGGGGAGTGACTACTTGACTGGGAGGGGCTTCCTTTGGGGTGGTGAAGATGTTTTGGAACTTAGATAGAGGTGTTTTCACAACATTGTGGTCGCGCTGAGTGCCGTGGAACTGTGCACTGTAAAATGATTAATTTTGTCATGTGAATTTCACTTCCATGTTCTAGAAAACTGCATCTGGGATCAGCAGGGTCTCTCAGGAGGACCTGCGTGGGGCGTCCGGCTCCTCGGCTCGGGCAGGTAGCCCACATGTACAGGCCTGTCAGGAGTGAGGCATGGACGGCCAAGCCTTCGACATCAGCCCCTCCTTCAGCAAATCCTAGCGTCAGCATCCTAAGCTCAGGTCATGGGACCTCCAGGGACTTCTGGACTCGAACTCAGCTCCACCGCTGTGGGTAACTGGGTCGAATGACTAAACTTCAGGAGCCTCAGTCTCCCCATCTATAAAATGGAAGCCACAGATGCAATGTCTGGAAAGCACGTAGCCCAGCCCCAGCACCAAGCCATGGTGGAGACACAGGGCCATTACCATCGCCTTGTTCCTGGCGATGCTTCTGATTTGGGTCCATCCCTCTCCCGTCCTGTCACACTGCCAGCTTCCCAGAGACAGAGGTGTGCCTGTCCTGCTTTGCTGACCCCTGCAGCCAGGCTTCCCAGATGCCAGGCAGGACAGGTTGTCAGCATCTCCTGGGAGCCCCTTCTGCAAAGTCGGATTCCTCGGCTCTCCGGCCAGACATTCAGCATCAGTGCACCTGGGTGCAGGTGTGGGGGCTGGAGATCTGCATTTTAACAAGTGCCTCTAGTGACGTGAATGCAGAGCCCGGTTCAGGAACCTTCTCCCTTCCCTCCTGTAGTGATGTGGGAAGGAGGGCAAGACGTTGGCTTGGTTGGGCTTTGGGCATGCAGAGAGCTCACACCTGTCACCAGGGGTGGCTGCAGCAGGCACCAGGCCCCAGGAGACATTTTTTTGCCTTCACTTCCTCAACACCCAGCAGGATCCTGCCCTTCGTTCCAACAGGGAATGATCTGTAGGAAATTCAGAGGTATAAAAAGAAGGCTGATAGGCTATTAAAGAAACTTGTCAGTCTTTTTTTTTTTTTTTTTTTGAGATGGAGTTTCACTCTTGTTGCCCAGGCTGGAGTGCAGTGGCATGACCTCGGCTCACCGCAACCTCCGCCTCCTAGGTTCAAGCAATTCTCCTGCCTCAGCCTCCCGAGTAGTTGGAATTACAGGCATGCACCACTATGCCAGGCTAATTTTGTATTTTTAGTAGAGACAGGGTTTCTCCATGTTGATCAGGCTGGTCTTGAACTCCTGCTTGGGTGATCTGCCTGCCTTGGCCTCCCAAAGTGCTGGGATTACAGGCATAAGCCACCGCACCTGGCTGTTTTTTTTTTTTTTTTTTTTTTTTTGAATTGAGACTGGGTCTCACTCTGTCACCCAGGCTGGAGTGCAATGGTGACATCATGGCTCACTGTAGCCTCAACCTCCTGGGCTCAGGTGAGCTTCCTGCCTCAGCCTCCCAAGTAGCTGGGACCACAGGCACATGCCACTACACCCAGCTAATTTTTGTAGTTTTTGTAGAGACTGGGTTTCGCCATGTTGGCCAGACTGGTCTTTAACTTCTGGGCTCCAGCAATCCTCCCGCCTTAGCCTGCAAAAGTGCTGGGTTTACAGGCGTGAGTCACAATACCCAGCCTAGTTTTTTTTCATATGAAAAAAGAAATGTTTGGAGCCTTCCCACTAAGGAACAATAAGATTAAGGGGTTTAAAAGAAATGGTTAGTGACATCCACATACTGCCCGAGGAGAAAATTCTGCTATTACTCATGAGAAGAGCCAACATGAGGAGCTCTGTGAGGTCTGAGGTCACCCTTGTAACTGCACTCGGGGACTTCAAAGTCAGCGTTGACACAACTGTGACCATAACTCACCTGTTCCAGGTCCTTCTGTGCACTGCACACCCTCCTGTGCACCGCACACCCTCCTGTGTACTGCACACCCATCCTCCTTCTCAACGTTCCTAGCAGCTGTAGGAGATAAGAACAGTGAAAGTAGCTAAGACAGAGTCTGTTCGTTCCACAAACTCTGGCCTCTTTCCTCTTGGACACACACTAACCTGCGTGTCCCAGCCCCTGGCAGTTAGTGTGGCTGTAGCATGTGGGTGGAAATGGTTCAGGTATGACCCATGGGAAGCCCCCTGTCATCCTCCACGTCTGCCTCTTCCCTCGTCTACAGAGGACTCAGGGAGGACTCGGCCCTCTAAAAGAGCCAGAAGCTGGAAGGGATCTGGATCCCTGAATGACTTTGTGGAGCAGAGTCCCCTCCTTACCACCTGCCTCCATTGCATTGTGACATGAGAGACAAAGAATCTTCTTGTGTGAAACCATTGCCATTTTCGAGTTATTGATCACAGTAGGCATCTCTTAGCTACAATCAACTGCACTCTTACCATGAGTCAGACACAGCCCTGAGCACTTTTTGAGTATTAACGCACTTAATGCTCACAGGAGGGGAGAGGACAATGCAACCCCCACTTCCTTTGATCCAAGGTCACCCAGCCAGGCAGGGACAGTCCTGAGGTTGTACCTAGGTAGCCTATCCCTAGAGCCCCCTGTTGCAGAGGAGACAAATGAGACTCTTCCCAGGGTACCAGCTGGTAGTTCTGGGGGTGCAGGATTTGAACCCCTGGCTCCAGTGCCTCCAGAGTTCATGCTCCATGACCACTTTGCTATTCTGCAAAGGAGGGAGCCAGCAGGAGCAGTGTGAACCTGCACAGAGCCCCCAGTGCACCTGTCGTGGGGGTCTCAGAGTGGAGGCAGCCCCTTCCCACCCTCCTCTGGGCCAGCCTGGGTTCTCAATGGGGAAAATCATACTCCAAGCTGGGACGGAGGTGGGGGTCCCAGAGAGCCAGGACCCTCTCCAGTGACAGCCCCATCAGCAGCAGCCTCGGCAGCACACACAGCCCGTTGCCCAAGGCCAGCAGGCCCTTCCCTCCAGGTGCTCTGGCAGGCGACCAGCCAGCACAGGCCGAGTCCCAGGCCAGTGTCTTCCTGAGTCCATGGCCTGGCCAGATGAGATGAGGACTCACCTGGACATCTTGACCACCAAACTCCCAGGGACCACGGCCCCTCATCCCTGTCAACATTCCCTTTATTGCCCTTCTCAGACACCACCTGGAACTGGCTTAAACAGCAACAGCATTTTTCGGATGCCAATTCAGCAGCCTGTGGGTCTCTGAGGAGCCTGGAACCAGGTCCCCCGGCAGGAGTCTCCCTGACCTCCAGTCCTGGCTTCTCTCTGTAGGCCGCCGCCGCCTCCACAGTGGCAGCTGCACACACACCTGCCTTGGGCTCGTGGCGCTGTGGTCTGCTCTTCCCCGACATCCCCCAGACCCCTCCAGGCCTCAGGTCCAGCACCAGCTCTGAAAAGCCCCTGGGATACAGCCCCTTCCCCAAGAGCCACCTGGTCCTCCTTCACAGCCCCATCTTATTATCCCTCTATTTGCTGCTGTCTCCCTCAACCTTGCCTCTGCCACATGGGAGCCTTGCAAGGGCAGAGACCCTGTGTATCAGAGGCCCTGATGCCCACAGCACTTCGTCCCAGCACTGAGGGGCAGGGGATTGGCATGCACTGCATGGTCTAGAAGAGCAAACCCACCATGACTTTATGACCCTGATTACCACCTCCTTCTGTGGTGCAGGGCCTGGGAGCAGGGCTCTGAGCATGCCAGAGACAGACAGAGCCACGCCTCCGCTGCCCAGTGGTTAGGGTGGGGTGGGGAGGTGGGGCCGCAGAAGGGAACACTCTGGGCTCCCTCCTCCTCCTCCCTGGGTGTGGCCTACCCCCACCCCTAACCCTGGCCCCTGCACAGGGCTGTCTTGGGCCATTCAGTGCAGGCGGCTGAGCCTCTGAGGATGGCTCGTGACTGCCCTGGGGCTCATCAAATGCCTGTTTCATGAAGCCTGCCTAACTTCATGCATTGTTTTATGTGCCTCTCCGGGTTGGGGCAGCTGCCCGGGACAGAGATGCCACCAGGGTCCCAGCCACTGGGAATGGGGCCGTCTGATTCTCCTGCAGCCCCTGCTTACTCTGGTCCTGGCATTCAGCAGGAAGGAGGCTCAGGGATCAGTGCCCAGGTGGAGCATGGTCTCCAGGGTCCCAAGAACATGGGGCGACTAAGGTAGCCCAGGACATGGTCCTTGGAGTTGCCCTTCCTTGTGGACCAGCATCCCCGGTCACTGCCACGTCCTCTGGGAGCCTCTCTGACAGCCCTAGCCATAGCCTTCCTGTCCTGCTCTCTGTGCTTGGATGAAGGACTTGACCCCAGTTAGTCAAGTCCTTCATCCTTGACTCCCAGACCAGCAGTGCTCTCGGCTGGCACACCTGGCCTGAGCTGTGGGGCCCTCTGCTCACAATGCCCCCCACCCATCTGCACAGGGTGGGCTCCTCGGGGTCAAGGTCACCTGGTGGAGATGCCCCCTCCCCATCCACCTCTTGCTTCTCATGCCACAACTCCACATTTAGGGCCTCACTCACTTGTGGAAAGGACCCTGATGAGGCTGTGGTGGCCAGGTCCCTCCTCTGCCAAGTGGTTTGAAATCCAAGTGACTGGGGTGCCCACTGGGGTTCCCTCCATTTCCATCTGATTCTATTTCCTAGAAGAAACAATGTGCATGACAGCCAAAGAAGACAAATGACCACAAAATCAGAAATGTGTTGTTTCTGCTGGGCTTTTTCTTCTCTTAGAATTTCAGGGGAAGGAGGGCTACTGGTCACCAGTCTTCCCAGGTCAGCACCCTGGGTCCAGGCACCTTGTCCAGGCCACATCAGAGCCGGCCAGACCCTCCAGTGGCTTTCCCAGCAGCAGACCGCTGCCCCCTAGCCTCTGCCAGCACGTCCAGAGGGGATCCTGGCCCTTCCAGGCTCTTTCAGTAATATTTGCCTGCAGCTCTTAGCACTCCATTCCTTTCTTTCTCATGCAAGATCTTTTTGAGGTCTGACCCGGGTTTTTGAGCAGAGTTGAGAGGCTGTGAATCAACATTTCAACTCTGTCTTCAGTTTTGTAACTTCGCCTGATTCCTATGATCCTGGGAAGGGATGTTGAAGGCAATAAATGGCAAAATGCAAGCCATGCAATTTGATCCCAAAGCCCTGCTGACTCTAAGCCGCTCTTCAACCCATTCCTCCATGACACGCCCCTCCCAGCCCCAGCTTCTCTACCTCCGAGGCCACTGCAGCCAGGCTGGTGCCCTTCACCTGCATTCCCACCCCTTCCAGTCCATTCTCCACCTGCAGCTGGAAGCGTTAGGGCCTCGTTTGGGCCTGCCAAGGGCCGGATGCAAAGACAGGCTCTGACAGTGAAGAGGTTTTTCAGGGAAGAAACAGGAGAGCGTGGAAGAGGCTTCAGGCCACAACACAGAGGTGACCCATGTGGAAGGAGAGAAGGAAGGAAACAGAAGTGGACAGGAGGAGTCTCAACCTACAGTGCTGTTCCACTCAGGTTCAGCCCTGCAGACTCTTTCAAGGGAAAAAACAAAGCAGCTAAACTGGCTAAAGTAATCAAGAGGAAAAGGGGATGAATGCATACGCAGGCATACACAGAATAAGAGAATACAAATAGATAGCAACAGACACGAGAGATAAGAGAATCACAAGAGAATGCTTTGATTGGCTCTATGCAAATAAGTTTATAAACTCAGATGAAACCAATTCTTCCAGGAAAAAAAAAGAAGTCAGTCATAAAACTTAACTCTAGAAGAGACAGAAAAAAGAACAACTCCATCACCATTAAAAAATATAAATAAATACATAAATAAAAAATTCTTAATCTCCCATCCCCCTATCCCAGGCCGAAACATCACCAGGCTAGTAATTTCACATGGGAATTCCATCGTCATTGGAGGGAGCAGAAGATTTTAATACCATGTAAGCTGTTTCAAGGCATGGAAAAAGTAGAAGAATTTCAAAAGTCTTTAGAAAAGACTAGTGTAACACTGATACCAAATTCAATAAAAAGAGTACAAAAAGTTTAAAAAGGACCGACCAATCTCTTAAGAAAATGACAAATTCCTAAAATAAAATATTACTTAATACTACAGAGTGATTGATAGATAGAGAAAAGCATTGAACATAATCCAACATGCTTTCATGATAAAACACTCAGAATCAATAAACCAGGAGGAGAAGAGAACTTCCTCAACCTGATAAGGGCCATCTAGAAATTCATATCTAACATCGTACTTAATGGAAAAAGAACAAGTGCCTTCCTCCTAAGATCAGGAACCAGACAAGGGTATCTGCTCTCACCCTTCCATTCAACATTGTACTGGAAGTTCTAGCCACGGTGATTAGGCAGGACAATGAAATAAAAGGCATGCAGATTGGAAAGGAAGTAAAAACTGTCTGTATTTGCAGATGACGTGATCTTTTATGCAGAAAATCCTAAGAAACCCACTGAAAAAACTCTTCAAACTAATAAACGAGTCCGTCGATGTAACTGGAAGCAAGATCAATGTACAAAATTAATTGTATTTCTACACACTAGCAATGAACTATCTATCTAAAAATAACATTTAAAAAAATTCCAGCATGTGAGGCAAGGCATAGGTGAATTAGCTTGATTTAGCCATTCCACAATGTATCCATATTTCAAAACATCATGTTGTGTACCATAAATATACACAATTTTGTCAATTTATACAATAATAAAAAAATCCAGTGTAAAAAAAAAAAACAACCCCATTTGCAAAAAGAATAAAACACTCAAGAATAAACTTAACAAAGAAATACAGTAGTTGTACATTAAAAACTGCAAAACAGAAATGAAAGAAATGTCAAAGATTACAATGAATGAAAAGATATTCCTTGTTCCTGCATCAGAAAATAGCATTGTTGAAAAGGCAATGCTCCTTAAATTGATCTTCAGATTCATAGCAATCTCTATCAAAATCCAAGCTGAGTTTTTTGTTGTTGCGGAAATTGCCAAGATGATTTATTTTTTGAGATAGAACTTCACTCTGTCACCCAGACTGGAGTGCAGTGGTATGATCTTAGCTCACTGCAACCTCCACCTCCTGGATTCAAGTGATTCTCCTGCCTCAGCCTCCCGAGTAGCTGGGATTACAGGTGCCTGCCACCACGCCTAGCTAATTTTTGTATTTTTAGTAGAGATGGGGTTTCGCCATGTTGGCCAGGCTGGTCTCGAACTCCTGACCTCAGGCGATCCACCCGCCTTGGGCCCCCAAAGTGCTGGGATTATAAGCGTGAGCCACCATGCCTGGCCTACCATGTGTTTTTTTCCATTGTTCAGTTTTTTGTTTGTTTTGCTTTGTTTAACCTAACCCCCTGTTACCGACATGCATGCAAGTCGTGGCTGTGCCAGTCATTCACTCATGATCCTGGCTGCATAGCGCCCCCGACAGCATGACCACGACTATGTATCCAGCCTTCTCCCGCTTGGTTGATCCCAAGATTTTGCTATTACAAGCAGAGCCGCGGAGAACAGCCTTGCCACGACACGGTGCTCCGGGGAATCACTGGGTCGCAGGCCACGTGGCTACTTACAGCCCAGTGGTACCTATTTGTCTTCTGAAGTATGATTCCAATGGACCCTGATCCCTCCACCCCACTCCGCAGATAGGAGCTCCAGGTGCTTCCCAGCACTATGGTCAGGCATTGATAAGGGCAGACTCGTGACCTTTTAGCCGTCTTTTTGGTGCAAAATGAAATGCCCTTGTTGTGTGAATTGGCCTCACCTAATTACTAATGAGGACTTCACCTGCTGGCCAGCCACGCAGGTGTACCCTTCTCAGAGATCCCTGATCACCTTTTTCTGTTCCCCTTTTCTATTAAATTGCTTTTTTTTTTCTTCTTTTTCTGAGACGGAGTCTCACTCTGTTGCCCAGGCTGGAGTGCAGTGGCATGAACTCAGCTCATGGCAACCTTCGCCTCACAGGTTCAAGTGATTCTCCTGCCTCAGCCTCCCGAGTAGCTGGGATTACAGGCACATGCCACCACGCCCGGCTAATTTTTGTATTTTTAGTAGAGACAGGGTTTCACCATGTTGGTCAAGCTGGTCTCAAACTCCTGACCTCGTGATCTGCCCACCTCAGCCTCCCAAAGTGCTGGGATTACAGGCGTGAGCCACCGCGCCCGGCCTTAAATTGCTTTTTTATATCTTTTGAATTTCAAGCATGGGCACCACCTATTCAAAAACAAATGTAAAACACTGTATTATGGAGCTAATTGGACGTTTAGAGTCCCCCGTGGGGTGGGGTGGGTGATGTCATCATGCCGTGGCGCTCCCCGGGGACCTAGTCTCCCCCGACCTCTGTCCTATCTCTGTTTTATTTTAACTTTCAAGGACGGATGTGACTTTCAGATGACTGATGGTTTCAGATTTTTTTGCTCCTTTTTTTTTTTTTTTCTTTTTTGGCGTTATCCCCGGATCTTTTCAAAATAGTAATGACAGTAAAACAACAGAAAAGAGCCATGTCAGAATCCTGATCACCCTCACTATTAAACGCACATATTCCTTTTCCTTCAACCAATAGGGACGCCTCCTATGTGCCAGGCCCCGATTTAGAGGCTGCACTTAAAGATATTCTTGAGCTTTTGCTTCTTTTTCTGAGCTACCTTAAGCATCCCTCAACACACACTTTTCCCAGGGAGGCAGCAGCGGCTCACAGCTCAAAGCCACAGAGGTGCCCAGGGCCTGGAGCTGGGGGAGGCGGAACCTTGGAGCCGTGTTCATGGACTCAGGGAATTTTCAGGCTCCGCAGAGACAGTCAGACTCCCAGGCCCAAGCACCCAGGGTGTGCTGAAAGTTTAGATGTCACGTTCCTAAAACGTCAGCCTGTCTGTTTCCAGGCCCCGCCGCCCCAGGCTGGACTTTGGGAAGTTCTGAACAACTCCAGCTTCGCGGCATTCCCCAACGCCCTGCGACCCAGCGTAAACAACTCTGCACTCAGCCACTTGGAGAGGTTGCTAGGATATTATCGCTTTGGGAAATGCAGGCGCTGGTGTGAGAGGCTGCACAGCAGAGCGAGGGGACACAGCTGCAAAGCGCCCGTCCTCCAGCCAGGCCCTCCGTGGACTCGCTGGACCCTCGGGTGCCCAGGGGCCGAGGCAGGGCGTGGCTCCCCACCTCCCCTGGCACCACCCACTCCCCGGCCTGTGTGCTGTGAGAAGGGGTCACTCGGTTCTGGAGAGCCCGTGGATAGCTGAGGCCTGGGCGCTGGGCAGACTCCCAGGCTCGTTAGCGCGGCCATCCCGGGCGTATTTCCGGCCACAGTGCGGGAGTGGGAAATGTTCTCTTTCATGTCTCCTCTCGGTGCCGCCAGGGCAGTGACCCCAGGATTTGCCGTTTCTTATGTTTAAAGCTCGCGTTGATGGTCTGGCTGCCACCAACAGTCTTCCCCCAGAGATCGTGAAGTGCAAAGGCCGGATGAATGTGAGCTGGGGACCCAGGGCACCCAGGGAAGGGCAAAGAAACCTAGAAGGGCGGCCACTGCCTACCCCTTCCCCGGCTGGGCCTGCTGCGAGGGGCTCCAGGGCAAACCTATCCCATTCTCCGCAGGCGCTTCATCGAGCCCTTCTCCCTGGGTTGTCTTCCATCCCCCCCAAAGCCTGTGTCCACTGGGCAGGTGCATCTCCTGGTTAGGAGTCTGCCCAAAGTCGGGGGAAGCTGCCCCCTGTCACCCCCCACGACAGCAGGGACCACATTAGGCTGCAGCTGCCCCTGGTCTTGGCTCTGTCCCACTGACATGAGTTCTTCCTGCACACCTCAATTCCTATTCTCTTTAGTATTCCTAAAGCACAGCCACTGCCCACCACACATTTTTTGTTTATGGATGTCCAGAATCTATTCAATCACTTCTCCTGTTTGTGAATGTTGAGGTTGTTTTTTGTCACTACATAAAATGCTTCAATATGCATTTCTCCAAAGTGGGATTTGAGATTTAAAAAAAAAAATGCTTATTTTTATTAGGTGTGGCCAAATTGGATTCCAAGGATTATATAGCCCAAGCAACATTGAGCAGTATCTGTTTCCTTATACTCCCACAGGTCCTGGGTGATGCTGATATTTTTAGTTTTTTTAGTTTTTAATTTCCTGGTTGTGTGATCGGTAAAAACAATACATCTTTGTATTGTTTTGTTTTGTTTTTAATTTTTTTTTATTTCCATAGGTTATTGGGAAACAGGTGGTGTTTGCTTACATGAGTAAGTTCCTTAGTGATGATTTGTGAGATTTTGGTGTGCCCATCAGCCGAGCAGTACACAATGTATCCAACTTGTAGTCCTTTATCCCTCACCCCCTTCCTACCCGTTCCTCCTGAGTCCCCAAAGTCCATTGTGTCATTCTTATGCTTTTGCATCCTCATAGCTTAGCTCCCACTCATGACGGAGAACATACGATGTTTGGTTTTCCATTCCTGAGTTACTTCATTTAGAATAATAGTCTCCAGTTTCATCCAGGTTGCTACAAATGCCATTAATTCATTCCTTTTTATGGCTCAGTAGTATTCCATCTATATCTATCTATCTATCTATCTATCTATCTATCTATCTATCTATCTATGCCACAATTTCTGTATCCACTCATTGATTGATGGGCATTTGGGCTGGTTGCACAGTTTTGCGATTGTGAATTGTGCTTCTATAAACATGCATGTGCAAGTATCTCTTTCGTATAATGACTTCTTTTCCTCTGAGTAGATACCCAGCAGTGGAACTGCTGGATCAAATGGTCGTTCTACTTTTAGTTCTTTAAGGAATCTCCACACTAGTTTCCACAGCAAATTTTTACAAAAGATGGAAAAATAGTGGACTCCTGCTCTCAGTCCCAGAGGGGTCAATGTGAGTGCAAAGGAATCACAGGAACCCCAAGACCAAGCCCCCCAAGGCTGGGCTGGGCTCCCTGGGGTCGGGGCTTCTCACCCTTGGCCCCACTAACACTTGGGACTGGAACCATCTCAGTTGTGGGGGGCTGTCCTGGCCACTCCCCACTAGATCCAATGGTACCACCCAAGTTGTGACAACCAAAAGTATCTCCAGAAATAGCCAAAGTCCCCAAAGGGCAACTTCTTCCTGATTAAGAACCCCTGCTCTGACCAGCCCACCCATTCCCTGGGAGGCTCTGCAGACCCCAGATGGCAGGAAGAAGGGAGGGAGAGAGCAAGGGTCCCATCCTGATATCAAGCTTTGCCTCCTGAGGCCCGGGCTGGGCTGCTCCCTCCCCACCCCACTCAACACAGGAGGGGAGGCTCCTTCTTGGGCCAAGTGGGCAGGATTGAGTGGGTACGGCAGGGCTGAGTGCACAGTGCCTGTCAGGAGCAGGGCAGGAAAGCAAAAGGCCTTTACTGCAAAGGGGTGCACGGGAGTCAGCCAAAGGAGGGCTGGACTCATCGGGGGAAGCCACTGTGGGGCCTCATGGTCCAGGACCACCGCATGGGCAGCATCATCACCTCAGGGTCCCTCCGTCCACAGGCGGTGACCCTGGAAATATCAGCAGAGCAAAGGCCAGTGACAGCTGGCAAGGGGGAGCTATGGCAGAGCTCAGGCACAGGCGGTGACCCTGAAAATATCAGCAGAGCAAAGGCCAGGGACAGCCGGTGAGGGGGAGCCATGGCAGAGCTCAGGCACAGGCGGTGACCCTGGAAATATCAGCAGAGCAAAGGCCAGGGACAGCCGGCGAGGGGGAGCCATGGCAGAGCTCAGGCCACATTCATGCTGGAGGTCAGGACCAGAGCCTGCTGCCACCTGGCTCATCTCAGGAGGGAAAGCGGCTCTGCAGAGATGGCAAATGTGTCTGCTTTCCCCACCTGCGCCACATTGCCCTGGCACCGTCACTTCCCACCTGACACCTCCCCTGGCTTCCTAGCTGCCTGCCCCACCTCCTTCCTGCCCCCTCTGATGCATGCCCCACCCCAAAAGCAAACCCTGCTCTGCCTTTTGGAGGCTCACCTCCTGTCCTCTGCAGCCTTCAGATCTCAAGCGTGCCCTGCCCTCCCCAGCAAGGACAAACGCATGCGGGCGATGGAGACCACTCTGTCTCCATCAATTCCAGATGTTGTTTTCCATGTTTGTGTAATTTTTTGATCAATGTCTGATTTCCTATTGGATTTTAATCTCCAGGAAGGTAGGCTGGGCTGTGGTTTGCTAAACTGTCTATCTCCAGCACCAAACAGTAACTGTACCATAGGCTGGGCTCCACAGCCTGTGGGTGGGTAAATAAATGGATGAAATAGGTGTGGACAAGGGCTGTCTCTCCTTCTGGCTGCAGAGGGCAAGATTCCAGACTGCAGTCAGCTCTTGAGGGCGCTGTCCAGCCCAGCCACCGGTGCCCCAAGCGGCTTCTCCTCTAGATGGTGGAAACCTTTGAAGGCCGGCGATGGCACTGGGGGACCATCTGTGGGACGGTGGGGAGCCTGAGGTCTGGGTTAGGTGTTGAGGCTGAGCCAGGCCCTGAGGCTAGATCAGGTCTACTCCAGAGAAGGGAAGGCCACTAGGGGTCACCAAGACTACTGCCATGAATTCAGTCCACTGTTGAGACGTGGCAGGGGCTGGGTGAAGCTAGTCTAGCGGGCAGGAAGCAGGGAACACAAGGGGATCCACGAAAGTAGAGCTTTGTGAGTGGAACTCCTTCAGAGCCTGAGGCCTGAGGAGTCTCCCAGTGGCCCATGCGAAAATGGGAAGTGGCGTGGGGGGAGTGGACGTTCCCACTGCACAGGGAGGAGACACAGAGGACAGGAAGCTTGCTCTGCCCAGGGTCCCTCCTGCCTCCTGGGGAAGCTGACCTGAGCGAGGTGGGGGCCACGTCCAAGGGGCCCTGAGGCCGCCTCAGCCTGCTGCTGTTTCCCACGCCTCCTCCTCAGCTGCAATGGAGAGACCAGGTCCCCGGAGGGAGGCTATTACAGGGCTTGACCCAAGCAAACCCGGAAGCCAGTGCTGGGAGTCTCCGAGGACCAGCCCTGTGAGAACAGCCGTGAAGACTCCCCGCCGAGAAGCTTAAGGGACCTCCTCAGTGCCCACTCTGTTCCTGCCGGGCACTGACCGCAGAACAAGGCCCTGTCCCGGACTGGCCCCCCGGGCTGGCTCCAGGTCTTGGTCCCAGGGCCCTGAAAAGCCCTTCCTAACTTCAACCCTTGGGCTCCAGGCATTGAAAGAGAAGAAGCCCGTTCCCCTTGGGTGTGCTGGCGGTGCTGGGATGCTGGGGGCGTTGTT
Organism: Macaca nemestrina; assembly: GCF_043159975.1. Taxonomy (NCBI): domain Eukaryota; kingdom Metazoa; phylum Chordata; class Mammalia; order Primates; family Cercopithecidae; genus Macaca; species Macaca nemestrina. The sequence goes on along the minus strand of NC_092136.1, from coordinate 4,723,823 downwards.
TGAAGGTGGGAACCAGGGGAGGCCCCTCCGGGTTCTTCCAGCTCAGCAAAGGGGGGGATGACCGCGTAGAAACGTGGCGTTCTTTTTGCATGACCGGGTGGAAGATTAAAATCGTCCCTGGTAGAAAGGAACCTAGTCTTGCCCGGGCTGCAGATTCTCGATAAGATCACTTCAAATGCTTCCACCACCAAGTCTCCCGACAAACACGCATCTCCCTGGAAATGCTGACTCCCGCTGATAAAGCCATCAGCACCTCACATGACAGCAGAGTCCCTCCTTTTCATTCACTCTGGAACTGTGCCTGCTCAGGGCCTGCGGGGTGTGGACAGGGCAGGAGGGTCTCCTCCCAACCCATGGTGGTGCCACATGCTTAGTGTCTGGGGAATGGAAAGGGCTGGCAAAGAGTCAGGCCCACCCCCAGACCCCAGTCAAGCTGCACAGGGTTTGGAAGAGGCTCCCACCCGGGGTGCAGAAGGGGCTGGAACACTAGAGAAACTGAGACAGAAGCTCCGTGAGCAGAATGAGCACACACAAGGGAGTTCACAAAGGCTGCTGTTCTCTAGGACTCCGGAGGCCAAGGTCTTCACTAGACCCACCCTTGGCAGCACCAGCCGATCTACCACCTGCCAGAGCCAGGGGCTCTGGGCTCCGGCTCTGGGTCAGAGAAGGCTGGGGCTGGGAGAAGACCTTATCCCCCACACCATGGAGGAAAGCGCTTTCAGTACCCATCACCTGCTGTCTGTGGGCCTTCCTTCTCTCTGGTCAGATGTCAGGACTCCCTGGAGAAAAATGGTAGCCGCAGTGGGAAGTCTTTCTCAGTGCCCTCGGCACCTTCCACTGAATCCCTGCCTCCCTCCTTCCTCCAAGCCTCATCATCTCCTACCCAGGACAGGGCTGGCTCCACTGCCTCACCTGCTTTCATGTTTCTGTCACTTGGTGGAACCATGTATCAGGTTAAGCATTTGAAGTGATCTTACCGAGAATCTGCAACACCGGCAAGACTAGATTCCTTTCTAGCAGGGGAAATTTTAATCTTCCACCTGGTCAAGCAAAAAGAACGCCACGTTTCTTTGCTGTCACCCCACCCTTTGCTGAGCTGGAAGAAACCAGAGGGCCCTTCCCTGGCTCCCATCTTTATTGAGGGACCTCAATAAAGAAAGACTCATTTTACAGTCAACAATAAGCAGGAACAGTAGAGATGACAGGTGCCTAGCAAGTATTTGCTGGATGGGTAGAAGGAAGGAAGAAAGGACAGAGGGAAGGGAAGGGAAGGGGAGGGGAGGGGAGGGGAGGGGAGGGAGGGAGGGAGGGAGGGAAGAAGGAATGAAGGAAGGGAAGGGAAGAGAAGGGAAGGGAAGGAAGGGAAAAAGGGACGGAGGGAAGGAGGGAGGAAGGGAGGAAGGAAGGAAAACAGGAAGGAAACGAGAATGATGGATGGATGAATGGGTGGATGGATATGTGGATGAATGATCAATGACTGGATGGATGGATTAATGGATAGATATGTGAGTGGATGGATGAACAGACGATGAATGGATAGATGGGTGAATGGGTTGATTTGTGAATGAATGGTGGATAAATGGATGGGTGGATATGTGGGTAACTGGATGGATGGATGGATGGATTGGAGGACAAATATATGGTTGGTTGGATGGATAGATGGGTGGATGAATGGATGGATGGATGGATGGATGGATGGATGGATGGATGGATGGATGGATGGATGCATAGATATGTGGGTAGGTGGGTAGGTGAATGGCTGGGTAGGTGAGTGAGTGAGTGAGTTATATGTCTCAGGGATACTCCATAGCAGGGAACCCCAATATCACAGAAAGGTGTTTCACAGTGGACAAAAGACTAATAAAAGATGCCTTCTGGCAGCAAGATTGCTTATGGTTTTAATTTTCTCCTTTGTATTCTTCTGTATGAAACAAAGTGGGGAAACTACTTACCAGAATGCCTGCCGGGGAGTGCAGAGGTAATTAGAAGGCATACTATGATAAGCCACTGGGGCACAGGTGGGAGGGACACGCTGAGGCTTAAGCTTTAACATGGTGGTACTGCTGCTCTGCTAACAGAGAAGGCTCTTGAGGAAGCAGGCTTATCTTTGCTGAAGGGGATTTGACATCATGTGGGGGAGCTGAGGACTTAGAGAAGAGGCCCTTGGCAGGAGGTGGGCAGAGAAGGTGGAGCTCTGATGGCCACAAAGAGGGAAACGAACAAAAACAGACACCTGTGGTAGAGAAAAGATGTGTTTATGGGGATATTTGAGACCATTTGCCATGGAGTGCTACATGCTCGTCTGTCTTTCTGGCTCGATGTCTTGTTGCTGAAGGGCTTGGCAACAGCAGGCATTTATTGCTCACATTTCTGGAAGCTGGAAGTCCAGCACCAAGGTTCTAGCAGACACAGTGTCTGGTGAGGGCTCACTTTCTTGATTCCTAGTTTGCAGATAGCCTTTGATATGGATTGGCTCTATCCCCACCCAAATCTCATCTTGAATTTTACTCCCATAATTCCCACATGTGGTGGGAGGGACTCGCTGGGAGATAATTGAATCATGAGGCAGTTTCCCCCATACTGTTCTCGTGGTAGTGGACATACATCTCATGAGATGTGAGGGTTTTATCAGTGGTTTTGGCTTTGGCGTCTTCCTTATTCTCTCTTTGTCTGCTGCCATCCATGTAAGATGGGACTTGGTCCTCCTTGTCTTCTGCCAGGATTGTGAGGCTTCCCCAGCCATATGGAACTTAAGCCCAATTAAACCTCTTTCTTTTGTAAATTGCCCAGTCTTGGGTATGTCTTTATTAGCAGCATGACTACTACAGCTGTTTTCTCACTGTGTGCCCACACGATGGGAAGAGAGACAGAGACACACAGAGAGACAGGGACACACAACGACACATAGAGAGACACACAGAGACACACAGAGAGACACACAGAGAGACACAGAGATGGAGACATAGAGAGACACAGAGACACATAGAGACAGAGACACACAGAGAAAGCATTTCTTTGCATCTCTTCTGGTAAGGACTCTAACCCCATCATGAGGACCACAAGCTCATGACCTCATCACCTCCCAAAGGCCCCACCTCCCAAACCCATCTCATTGGAGATTAGGGTTTCCATATATGAATTTTGGGGGGACACGAACATTCAGTCCATAGCAATTCCACCCCTCTGTTCCTTTATGAAATTACTGATACAACCTAAATATAAAACCTCCAAGTTCAGAGTTTGCCTGGATTTCAGTGGAAGCTGCGCCCCCACATCGGTGTGCATTTTGCCTCGAAGGAGAGTGTGGCACCTTAGGAGCACTGTTCTCAACACAGGCACTGTACATCTGCATCTTTGCATGGTTTTCTGCTGGGTGGAAACGGTAAGTCTTGCAGAAGGAGCACTTTGATCTGACTTGCATAAAGTTGCCACAATTCTAGAAGCAATCTAAAAGTAAGGACACTTTTTGTGTGAGCTCAAGGCAGAATTCAGCAGCCTAGAGGCAGCGAAACCCACGGGTCCAGATTCCATCCTTCCCAAATATTCTACATTGTGAAACAAAGAGATGAAAACCCAGAGAGGTCAGTGGTCCTGTTCAGGCCCATTTAATACTCTGAAACATTGGGGCAACCCCAGGCCCTGCAGCTCTGAGCATTACAGCTCATGGAAATCCCCCAAGGGCCTCAGCTCTGAGTGACACCAATCCCAGTTCACCTGGGTGTTCCTTGGCACAGGGAAAACGCCCGGCCTCGCCCCGTCCCGTGGCACCCACCTGAGCTGACTGGCTTGGCCCTGCAGCCGGGGATGGCCATACCCAGGCCACACAACCCAACCTCCTGTACTTCAGGATCCTTTGAGAACTTTCTTGAAATCCCTGGAAAGTCTGGTTCTGTGGGTCTGTGAAAGGCCCTGGGCACTGGTGCTTTTTTAAAACTCCCTGGTATTTTTGACTCACAGCCAGGTGGAGCTGCAGTTCCTCCTGGTTGCCAGGGCAGCCTTTGCCCCTCACAGTGGGCGTGCGTTTGGCATCCCAGAGCCCGTGCTGGGTGGGGAATGCCGAGTCCACAGACAGCCTCAGTGAGCCCCCACCCTGCCGCTCTCCTAGACGTGCCCACGAGTGAAGAGGAGCTTCCCCAGCCCTACTCCCCACCGGCCTCCAGGTCCTGGGTCTTCCCTGCCTATCTGAGCCCCTCCATTGCCTGACACCAGCGAGGGGGGCACAACTTCACACGGGGCTTACTTCGTCAAGGGGACCCTGAGTCACCAGGGTGTGTCCAGAGAACAAAGACCAGACAGGGGAGGGGCAGGACAGGACAGGGTGGCTCAAACTTCCAGGAGCACTGGGCTAGAGGCCTCCTGATATCTGTGGGGCTGACTCACGGCGGAGGGAGCAGCCAGCTGTGCTGTCCTCAGGAGCAGGAGTGGCCGTGATAAGCGACAGATTTTAAAGGATTAGAGAAAGAGCCCTCTGGCAGGCTGTGCTGCCCGGCCTCCCGGAGGAATGAGCCCCTGTCCCTAGAAGTGCACCATTGAGGAGGGGTGACGGTGACCCACCCGGGAGGGGGATCTGAGGGAGTGTAATGAAGGGACTATTATAAAAGATGTGAGCAGAGAAAGGGGAAACTCAAAGGAGGGGGCATGCACAGAGCCCCCACACTGGCAGCAGCGGCGGGGAGCTGTGGTGTCCCTCATCCCAAAGGGGGCTGGAGCCAGGCTGGAGCCAGGCTGGAGGAAGGACTACCCAGGAGAAGCTGCCCCCTTTAGCAGAGGAAACAGGCCATGGCAGACAGGGAGCCAGGGACACATTCCTCAACTCCTCTCTCCCCTGAAAATTATTCTCCCATCGGCCAAACTAAACAGAGGACACAGGGCAAGGAGGATGCAGGGGCACGCACAGCCCTGCAGGTTGGCACCCAGGGCACAGGGCTGGGAGGAGGGTGGAGGGTGGCTCTTAGGGACCTTGGGTGGCCCATTAAGTCCACTGCTGGGAATAATTTGGGGCAAGCCAGGCCCTGGCTCCTAGCAGGATCAGGATGCTGAGCAGAAGCTCACGGATGTGGCCAGCTTCACGGGCACATGCGCTGCTCTCGAATTGGCCATCAGGGCTTATGGGTTGAGTTGGACTTGCTAGGTGATGTCACCCCCAGTGCTAAGGCTCAGGCTCCCACTGGGGACTTCTAGGTGACTCACACAGGCCAGCCCTCTTTCAGAGTGGTGAGGCAGCTCTTTGGATGTCAAACGGGGCAGGAACAATGAGACAGTGTGGGCCTGCATTCTTGAGAATGAAGGGATTTCCCTTCCAAGTGCGAGGCTGCCCTGTGCTTGCCTCACCCATGACCAGACTCTGCTCTGGGTGCTGCAGTGTGGCAGGTGCCCACACTGTCCCCCAGGAGGGCTGGATGGAGGCAGGGAGGCTGGTTTATTGGATCACCATTCAGCCCATGGAGCCAGGCGACCCTGAAAGTGGCCGAGGGGCCTTGTTGAATACTTTGGAAAGTCACAAGAACTGGATGGGCTGACCAAGTTCCACAGGTCATGGGGGGAGAGGGAGAGAGCTGTTTACTTCAGCAGGAAAATGCGTCCCAGGAAAACAAAGTGCAGGGTCCAGCGCCCACACACGTGCAGCCCATGAGGATACTACCAGCAGAATGACTAGGACCCACCTAGATAAAGGAGCAGTCTCTTCCTAAACCATCAATTAAATTTTCCAATTCATTGTACCATCATTGTCCATCTTAGCTGGAAGCCTAGGCTTTTCCTCCTGAAGACTCACCCACCGATGTAGACTGTCCAAGGACATTAGGACTTACGCAGCCCATAGGATTCACTCTGATTTCCAAGCCAAAGACAGAGGGGACTAGACCATCAATCCACAGGGTCCCTGGTTTGACCGAGGTTGTTTCTGTTGCCACCACAGGGTGTCGCTGTTGAACACTGGGTTGTGCAGCCAGGCTCCCTGCCATGGGGAGACCTGCTCAGGTCCTCCTGGTGCCCCATGCTTGGCTCTAAAGGGCTGTGGATTCAAGGCTTGTCACTGTTCCCCATCAGGAGCCCCCATAGCTACGTAGGCAGGACCAGCTCCCTGCAACCTTGTGCTCAGCTGGGAAGCCAGGGGGTGGGGTCTGCTTGAGCACTGTGGGTTCTCGGGGCCTTCCAGTGTTCATGATCCTCAGTTGGAATGATTCCAGTCCATCCAAGAGTCTCTTAAGGGGGCCAGGGCTCCTACTCCTGTCCCTCCAGGAGGCTCCTTGCTCCCTGGACAGATCTGGCCACGTCCTTCCCAGCAACCAGCTCAACAGCGGTCCTGGAGAGAAGGAGATTGTCAGGCACAGAAGGTTCTGTTCTCCATCCTCTCCAGACCCCATAGACCTAGCCTTTCTCCATGCCACCACTCTCTTTATCCCTCCAGTCAGAAAAGCAGATGGCACCTTCCCAGCCTTCACCACAATAAAAGTGTGACATTTCACCCGGCCTGACACCCCACCAGTTGGAACTGAAGTCTGAGGCTGATGATAATGGCCTGGATCCTGAGTTCTGGTAGTAAGACCCTGGGTTGGAGGTGGAGGAAGAGTAGGGGAAGCTGGGCAGGGAGAGGCACCAGGAGAAGGGAAGAGAAACAGGAGGAAGAACAAGTTCTCCTTTCCTCAACTCAGGACCGCACTATTAGGAACAGTTTTGAAACAGAAGACAGAGGACTTTGTCCTCCTTCTTCCTTTCTTTGGCAGCTTTATTTGTCCCAGTGCCACTTGCTCAAGCTCCCGAGGGTAGCACTCACCTTCCTCTGTGTCCTGGGATCCCAGACACACCCCAAGAGGGCCTGTCCCAGCAGTGCAGGGCATCTTCATTTGGGTGTTAGCAGGAAAGCACACTGCACAAATTCACACTAAAGTGAGAGTGGCTGATAGACAGTGACCTCCCCAAGAGCTAGGAGCATTCTCTATAAAAGTGGTTTCAGAGCTTAATTATTCACTAATTGGGGAGCTTCACACCCAAGTCAAAGGAAACGTGGGCAATATCGGGAGGATACCTGGAGCCGGGGGGTGGAGCAGGTCACCCCTGGAGCCACAGCCTCGACATCACTCCTGCTCTTTCTGCGTTCCTTCCTCCTCTCGCCTCTACACTGAATGCTTCTGTCCTGGTACCCCATGAGGATAGGGGGCCCAAGTGGGATGGTAGGCAGGTGGCTCTGGACCGAGGCCTCGCAGGACTGAGCTCTGGGCAGGTCAAGGGGGATGCTGGCCCCCAAGCTGCAGACCCTAACAGGACTGCCTTCTGTGGACCCTGAACTCCCCAGCACCGTCGTGAGATCCTCGCTGCCCCCAGAAGACCCTCTGGTTTCACCGACGTGACCTTGGCCAGAGTTAAGCTGCCAAGGACTAGCATCTGGGGACCAATTTGAATTTCCAACGCCCTACCCATCCTCAGTGGCGGATCCAAAGTGGACAGAGCCTGCCTTTACCCGTAGGGAAAACCCACGGGGCTCGCACCTTCCAGGGCCCCAGAAGCTCAAGCCCTTCTCAGCCTCCCTTGGACACACACAGTTTCAGAGACATGGGAGTCACTCGAATGACACAGGGACAGCCTTGCTTATAGAAGCCCATGACTCACCGTGGTGGCCTCCGTGAAGGGTTCCCTGACCAACGTGGGCTCCTTCTCACAGGACCTTGACTTCAGGGGTCAGGGGCACCACCACCAGCTCCCCCTACTCAGCACCCCTGTCTCTTGTCAGTTGGGAGGTGAGCAGAGGGGCCCTCCGTCAGCTAAGCCCAGTGTCCTGGCCTTTCCTGACTCAGGGTCAGATCAGGCAAGTGAAGGCCCCACAGATGTTTAAGAAGTACCTGGTCTGCCTGGGCCAGGGCAGGGGTGGGCAGAGCCAGGCTCACTGAACCAGTCACTCAGATTCTCAGAGCCCCAGGTGCCTCATCTGGAGAACAGGGAGAATGAAAGCACCGCTCTGAGGATCCATGCCGGAACCCAGTAGCCAAAAGGACTCACAGGAGCAAGGGAGAGTGAGTGAGGTCTGCAGCCCAGCAGGCAGACAGGGCGAGACCCCGTGCGCCGTGAGCATAGCCAAGCACCGAGCTCATGTGCCATACACAGTTTATGGGGTGAGAATTGCTGGTGGGCCGTGAGCACAGCCAAGCACTGGGCCCGTGTATCATACACACAGTTTATGATAAGAAGACGATGAGTGTGGTCATTATGGTTTCCCTTTTGTGGAGCAGGCAGATGAACAGGCAGCTCTAAAAAACAAGGAAAGATAAGAGAAGAGAGAGAGACAGAAACAGAAACAGAGAGAGACACACACAGAGGAAGACAGAGAGAGACAGAAAAAGAAACAGAGACAGAGAGATAGCGAGAGAGAGAGAGAGAAACAGAGAAATACAGGCATAGAGAGACAGGGACAGAGAAAAGGAGAGACAGGTGAGAGACGGAGACTGAGATCGAGAAAGAGACAGGGACAAAGCAAGGTAGCCAGGGAAGCACAGAACCCTTACAAGCAGTATCTCCCAGATGGGGAAGGGGGAGAGGGACGGCGTCATCTTCAGGGAGAATTTGGCGCTGGAAAAGACCGGCTTGCAGAGGAAGTGGGGCCTTCTGGACTGTGGGAGAGGCATGTTGAAGCCCAGTTGGTCTGTCTTGGTGGCCAGGGGTTCCCCGGCAAAAGAGTGTCATGGTTAGGGTGGGGAGGGAAATGGGGATGGGCTGGAGCCCATGCAGGAGCAGAATGGATTTTATCCTGTGGCGATGAGGAGTCCCTGAAACCATGAGCCAGCAGCACCTTTGGATGGAACAATCCAGTTCGAAACTGGAGCTTTGCTGGCAAGACTGGAGGAGGGATGGAGGCTGAGCGAAGTCCGCAATCACAGCACAGCCGGGCAAAGCAGGTGGTGCGGGAACGAACGAACGCGGTGCTGAGGGACCTGAATCCTGGTGGAGGGAAAGCCCAGGCTTCTCCACTCTCTGGGGCAGAGGAGAGGCAGGAGGGAGCAGACACCTCGGTCCCCCACCTGTCACAGGGCACCCAGGTAGCAAAGTCGTCTCCTGTGTTGTGGTGCGAATGAATGGATGCGTTTACCGGAGACACGTTCATAAGCAAAGAACCCTGTAAGAAGGCAGATGAAAATCGGGCCCGGCTGGCTACATAGTTTGCAGGGCCCAGCGTAAAATGAAAATACCCTTGTTCACAAAACGGAGAAAAGAAACATGACTCAAGGCACAAAAGTAGACAGCTTTTTCCTCCCATCTGAAGCCCCTTTCTTGGCTTCTTATGATGTTTTTTTATTTGCCTTTTCTGTTGTCACAGAGCAAAGTTAAAATGTTAAATGATTGGCATGCATCTTAGCATGCTCATGTTTACCTTGCAAGATGCAACTAGAAGAGCATTTAACACGTGTGTAGAATCACGGAAATTACACCATTCGGGTATCATAGCTCATATGTACTTATATATTTTATTTATTTATTTATTTTGAGACCGAGTTTCACTCTCATCATCCAGGCTGGAGTGCAGCGGCATAATCTTGGCTCACCGCAACCTCTGCCTCCTGGGTTCAAGTGATTCTCCTGCCTCAGCCTCCCGAGTAGCTGGGATTACAGGCATGCGCCACCACACCCGGCTAATTTTGTATTTTTAGTAGAGATGGGGTTTCTCCATGTTGGTCAGGCTGGTCTCGAACTCCCGACCTCAGGTGATTGGCCTGCCTTGGCCTCCCAAAGTGCTGGGATTACAGGCGTGAGCCACCATGCCCAGTCCTTTTTTTGTTTGTTTGTTGTTGTTTTAGAGAGGGTCTCACTCTGTCTCCCAGGCTGGAGTGCAGTGGCGTGATCTCGGCTCACTGTAACCTCCACCTCCGGGATTCAAACAATTCTCCTGCTTCAGCCTCCCAAGTAGCTGGGACTACAGTGCCCACCACCAAGCCCAGCCTACTTATTTTGTATTTTTAGTAGAGACAGGGTCCCACCATGTTGGCCAGGCTGGTCTCAAACTCCTGACCTCAAGTGATCCACCCACCTCAGCCTCCCAAAGTGCTGGTATTACAGGTGCAAGCCACCACGCCCGGCCTACTTATGTATTCTAGATTCTGCAAGAGTAGTGGAAACACAGCAGAAAATCATCTTGGCTGTTTTTATTTCACTTCTTTCCCGTTCCCTCTAAGTCACCACTTCCAGTGTCAGGGGCTGGCTAGCAGTAAGAAATGACAGGACGGCCTGCTTGGTCGTCTGTGTTTCTTAGAACTCTCTTGTCTTCTTCTGTGAATTCTGGCTTGAGTGGAATACGTGGCCCGAGGGACTGTTAGGTTCCCGTGCACTCAGCCTTCGCACACTGACCTTGTCCTCACTTCGGGCTCCACTGAACGCCCAGGCATCATGGGTGCCTCGGACTCTGTGCTTTATAAGTATTTGTACCAGGGATGCTGTCTGCAAATGGGTGGCGGTGAAGGGTGAACATGTTTGCACACCTGTAGCCTCTGTTCTTGGGCACCCTCCATCAGATCTCACTCAAAAACACAAGGTCAACGGCAAAGTAATTAAGAACTAGCAGAGCATGGAACCAAGCGCAGGGCCTGTCTGCGGGGGGCTGCCTGGGACTGCAGGGGTCTCGTGTCTGTGAGGCCAGCTCTGAAATGAGGCGTTCTTCTCCTTACCTCTTGGGACCCCCTGGTCTGTGTGCAAAGCCAGTGGGCCTACCTGAGATCCGTGTGCCTTTGGATCCTATCTAGGTCAAAAATCCTATAAACGATACATTCTCCCGTTAATGAGTACAGTTACTTCCCATTGGGTAAAATTAGAGGCACAGATTTAATTTAACATCTTTTTTTTTTTTTTTTTAACATCAAGGTTTCTAGACCTGGTAGGTTCTTATTTTAATTTCAATCTGCTTTTATCCAAATCCCTGAAGACCAGGAGGAGAGCCGGCCCATATCTCCAGCAAGCTTTGGTATGGGGTGGAGGGTGGAGAGAGGCGAGAGAGAGAGAGAGGAAGAAAAGAGAAAGCGGGGGCCGGGCACGGTGGCTCCCGCCTGTAATCCCAGCACTTAGGAGGCTGAGGCCGGTGGATCACCTGAGGTCAGGAGATCGAGACCAGCCTGGCCAACATGATGAAGCCCCATCTCTACTAAAAATACAAAAATTAGCCTGGCATAGTGTCAGGTGCCTGTAATCCCAGCTACCCAGGAGGTTAAGCCAGGAGAATCACTTGAACCCGGGAGGCAGAAGTTGCAATGAGCCAAGATTACACCACTGCACTCTAGTCTGGGCAACAGAGCAAGACTCTGTCTCCAAAAAAAAAAAAAGGAAAGAAGAAAGAAAGAGAGAAAGAGAAGAAAGAAAGAGAGAGAGAAAGAAGAAAGAAAGAAAGAAAGAAAGAAAGAAAGAAAGAAAGAAAGAAAGAAAGAAAGAAAGAAAGAAAGAAAGAAAGAAAGAAAGAAAGAAAGAGAGAAGGACACACCAAATAACCCGTAGGCAGAGGCAGACACTTGGTAAGAGAGAGAGCAGGGGCAGGCACAGGCTGGTCTGTGTGGGGAAGGAGGTCCTGGCAGAGGGGGAGGGTCTGCAGAAGCCCAGACACACATGGTCCAAGGTCAGGCCGGGTGAGGCCAGTCCATGCCTACCAGGATGAAGGAGGGAGCTGCCAGGTCCTCTGCAGGGCCTCCTTCGCACCCCATTTTTAACAGGGAGAAGTCAAAGCTGTTGCACAGCACCAGCATGTGGCTCATGCACCCTGGCGTTTGCAGATGCCTGCATCGGAGGGGCAAGCAGCCTGAGCATGGCTTACGGCATTTATTTATCCTTTCAGCCTTAATGCATGAGCTTCCTGAGAAGAGACTGAAGGCTGTGGGACAGTGCATTCCTGGACGCTGGCATCAGAGTTGAGGACCAGGCAAGGGTTGCAGGCACAGCTGTCACCAGGAGACAAATCGGTCTACTCTGGAGGGAGCCAGCTCTGCCACCTCTGACTCCTGGAACGGCTCAGGGGTGGAGCAGGGTGCAAAGGGAAGACCCGAATGCAGAAGGACCTCTGTGACCAGCTGCACGGCCTCCTTAGTCTTCCTCCCCAGGCACTTCCCAGACTGTCTCCTTTGTTTTCACCGTGGCCCTAGGAGGGACCGGGGACCGCTGGCGTTCACCGAGGGATGCCCGGCCACCTTTTGGCACATTTACGCTCACAAACTCCTCTCTGCTGCACAGCAGTCCTGGGAAGGAGGCGCCCTTATTGCCCCTATTTTACAGATGGGGAAACCGAGGCTAGTCGGTGAGGAAAGCAGGATGAGAGCCAGGCTGCTGGCCCAGGCGGTGGGAGCAGCAGCCTCCTCCTGGTGTTGGGCTTCTCAGTCCCCCACTTACAGGCCCCGGGGCACACAGCTGGCAGTGGCTGGGGAGGAGCCACACCTGGGTCTGTCTGGTGCCAAAGTCAGGACCCCTTCCCCCAAACCAGAAGGCCAAGGAGGCGTGGCCCCTAAGATCACAGTGAGGAAGGGGTGACGGGTGACTGCACACTCTCCTCCACTTTTTCCCAGCAGGTCAGGCCCCAAGCTCCCCTTCCTTCCTGCATCCAGCCCAGCATGCTGTGCCCCCTCCCAGCCCCTCCTGTGTCTGCAGTGGGCAGCAGACAGTGCGCCCAGGCCCCACGGCTGTGCCGCCTCTGCCTCCTGGCCCTGGGTTCCCTGATGGCAGTGGGAGCAGCAACCTCCTTCTGGTTTTGGGCCTCTCGGTTCCCCACTTACGGGCCCAGGGGCCCCCCCACAGCTGGCTGTGGCTGGGGAGGAGCCACACCTGGGTCTGTCGGGCGCCAAAGTCGGTGCGCTCAGGGAGAGTTCCCTGGCCCTTCAGCCGCTGCTGGTTCCAATGACTCTCACCCCAGCCTGCAGGGGCAGCTCAGATTTCCAGGATTCCTGGCTTCCTCAGAGTGCTTCTGAATGCAGGAGACAGAAACCTCACTAGAGCTCAAGAAAGGGAACAATTAGGGCAGTTGCCGAGAAGTTCCCGATCACCGCTGACCCAGGCCCAGCTGAACCAGGAGGAATCTGCCTCGCTCCAGCGCTTGGCTTGGCTCCGCCTGTGCTGTCCCCAAGGGGTGGCTGAGATGCCACCAGCAGTTCCGGGTTGTGTCACCAGGGTCCAGCCAAACGCCCAGGGCTGATGCTCACTGGGCCAGCCTGGGTCATGCAGCCACCCCTGGACCTAGCACTGTGGCCCAAGGCTTCCAGGGCTCCAGGCCTGGCCTGGGTCACGGGCCTACCCTGCCACTGGAGAGAGAGGTCGGCACATTCTGGGCCTCACGGGAGGGAGGAGAGAGGGTGGCCTCAGGGAACCCAGGGCCAGGAGGCAGAGGCGGCACAATCATGGGGCCTGAGCGCACTGTCTGCTGCCCACTGCAGACACAGGAGGGGCTGGGAGGGGGCACGGCATGCACGTGCACCCCCAGTGTCCATGGTCAGCGAGCTCATTGCCAGCTGCCTTGGAGACAGCCAACGTCTGCTTTCCCTCCAAGCCTGCCTTGAGTTCGAGACTCAGCACGTCTCACCCTTCACCATCCACTGGAATCAGAAAATCTGTAAGGAAAACCTTTTCCGGAAGATTTCCTGGGCAAAACCTAGGGAGCGCTCACGCTGCAAACCAGTAGTGTCTCCTGTGAGACCCCAAGTGGACAACAGTGTTCTCCTCTTCGCTTGCTTCTCTGCAGACGACCCCAGGTCTCCTTTGCCAACCTTTCCCACCCTTCCCTTAAATTGCTGCAGGCTGTAGGATGATACCTCGGTTTCCCCAAATCTAAAAGGGATTTTTAAAATTGTGGTAAAATTCCCACAACATAGAATTCTCATGTTACTCATTTTGAAGTGCACAGTTCAGTGGCACTTGGTGCATCGACAACATTGTGCAACCATCACCACCATTCCAGATCATTCCATCACCCCCATAAATACCCCATACCCATTAGCAGTCACTCCCCTCCTGGTGTTGGACCTCTCAGTCCCCCACTTACAGGCCCAGGGGCGCACAGCTGGCAGTGGTTGGAGAGGAGCCACACTCGGCTCTGTCTGGTGCCAAAGTCAGGACCCCTTCCCCCAAACCAGATGGCCAAGGAGGCATGGCCCCTAAGATCACAGAAAGGAAGGGGTGACCGCACACTCCCCTCCACTTTTTCCCAGCAAGCCAGGCCCCAAGCTTCCCTGCCTTCCTGCACCCAGCCCCGCATGGCAGTGGGAGGGTGTCCTGGCCCTTCAGCTGCTGCTGGTTTCTAATGGCTCCCACCCCAGCCTGCAGGAGCAGCTCAGATTTCCCTCCCCCTGCCTCTGACAGACACAAACCTACCTTCTGTGTCTATGGATTTGCCTATTCAGGGCATGGCATATAAATGGAGTCATGCATTGGATGGTCTTTTGCGACTGGCTTCTTTGACTTGCAGTGTCTTGTAGGTTCATCCATGCTGGGCCCCGTGTCAGTGCATCATTCCTTTTTGCGGCTGAATAACACCCGGCCGTGTGGATGGGCTGCACTTTGTTTCTCCATCCATCCGTCAAGGCACACTTGAGTTGCTTCCACCTTTTGCTTGCTGTGAGTGGTGCCGCCACAAACATTCAAGTAGCAGCTTTGGTTTGAATGTCTAACAAGGCATCGAACAGGATGCCTACCTGTCTTTGATTCTTCGGGGTATACACCTAGGAGTGGAATTTCTGAGTCATAAGGTAACTCTATGTTTAACTTATTGAGGAAGCACCAATCTGTCTTCTACAGTGGATGGTCTTATATTTCCCCCATCCCCCTCAAAAAAGGTATCTGAAAAGCCTCCTTACAGAGCTGCTGGGGAGACTATTAGCAACAGGTCAAAGCCTCTGCACTTTGCATCTAACAAATGGTGGAGAGTGACTGGGGGGTGGTAGGACCAGCTGTGCAGGTGTCCACCTATGCTCAGGCTCTAGCTCCAGCACTCCCAGGCTGTGTGCCCTCAAGCAAGTTGCCCAGCCTCTCTGAGCCTCGGTTTCCTTGTCTGTTCAACAGGGCTGTTGTCAGGGCTGAATGAGCATGCACAGTGCCTGCATCAGCTCTGGCCCACCCTCACTGCTCCCCAAGCCTTGGCTCTCTGTATTCTTCCCAGGATGCCCAGCACCAGGGACTTCCTCTCTCTCTTTCACAGCCTCTTATGTTGTCCTGCACCTCTGGCGACCAGCACCAGCACCTTGCAGAGAAGGAGACAGTTCAGAGAGGTCATGCGGCTTGCCCAGGCCACACTGCAGCCCCAAACTGTGACGAGATCCGCTGCTACCTCCTTTCCCTTCCAAGTTCATCTCTTGAGCCATCACCGCAGCAGAAACCGGAGCTCCGACGTGGCCTTAGAGCGAGTGTTTAATGCCCATAAAATTCAAGGAACTCAATAATCCCAAATAAGGTCTCCTATGCATTCCCCCAGGATCCCAGCCCAGAAGGCAGAACTTGGGACGGTCTTAGAAGGGGAAAAACACTGCACTTCAATTTTTCTCAAGTCTCTCAGCATAAGACAGCTACGATGGTATCTCTAGTTCCAAACAAAAGCATCTAATGGGATGCCTGCCAAACCCTGCTAGCTTCAGGCATTCTTGCAGACAATTCAAAATAACCACATAATGCGTAGGAAAATGATAAGCAGGGTTCAAGTTAAATGGGCAGAATGAAATCCACTATTCTTAGTTATGGGAAGGGTTTTTGGAAAAGGAACAACTCTCAGATCAGATGTTTGTACCATGAGAGCCTCTCTACTTAATCATTTAATGACCAGGATTTTTTTTAAGATTCTAAAGAGAAGTTTAGAATGCACCAACAACCCCACCCCAACCAAGAATGAGCCCAGCCCAGCCAGGTGCAAGCTCCACTCTCCTCAGGAAGGCAGGGGTGTTGGGACTGGTGTGGGTGGGGGTCTCCGGCCTCCCCAGGCTCAGACACCCACAGCCTCTCAACACTGAGACCAGACTAGAAGATCCAAATCCAGGTCCTAGTGCCACCCCTTCACCAAGAGGTGATTTTGGTCAGTTGCTTAATTTCTTCAGGTGTCAGTTTTCTTACCAGCTAAATGGGTGTAAGTGGGTTTAAATGTCAAACAAGAAATCGAGGTTTGTAAAAGGGCCAGGTATCCTCTGAAGCTTTAGGACGTGTCCACAGTCCAGCATCTTTATCATCACCAAGGTCACCTCCTTCATTTTACATTGTTGGAGCACAGGCTCAGCAGCCGGTGATGGCTCAGGCAACATTTCAGGCCAGGGTGGAGATGAGGCAGCTCTCCATGCCAGGGCGGGGCTGCCTCTGGAACCCTCTGCTCTCCCACACTGCTCACCTGGCCTCAACTCTGCCCCAGGGTTTTCACTTGTTTTGTCATGACAACATACCCCGGAATATGGACCCGAGCATCACCTTATTCCGCAGACGAGGAAACCAGAGTAAGGAAGTAAACAACCTCTCCAGAATCACACGGCTCACAAGGGACAGGACAAGGATGGGAGCTGGGCATTTCACCTCCCTGCCCTTGACACACGTAGGTCAGCCCAGCTCCAACCAGAGAGGAGAAAGAGTCAGGGCTGGCCTCACCGGGGACTGGAGCCAGCAGCCAAGCCTCCAGGAGGCATTCCTGGCCTGGAGGTGAGGCCCCAGCAGGCTTCTTCCCCAGCAGCGAGGCTGCTTCCGGGTGAGCCTCCTCAGCTCACGTTTCACCCGTCCCAGAGCAGGCAGTGCAGGTAGCTCTGTCGGCTTGCCGGGCCAACTGTGGTCCAGCATATGGGGTTCTGGGGAAGTGGGCAAGGCTTCGGTACTGGAGCAGCCAGGGTGGCACCTGGAGGGCAGCTCCAGGCCCTGCCAGCTTGTCTTTCACTGGGGGCTCCCTTTTCTCCCAGGGAAAATGCCAAACTCCTCCCTGTGGCCTATAGGGTTCTGCATGGGTGCCCCCATGCCCGCTTCCTCTCCCTCTTACTGCAGCCACATTGGGAGGCTTCCTTCAGCTCTCTAATGGGTCAGTCTCCTTCCAGCCACAGGGCCTTTGCACCTGCTATTTCTTCTGCCTGGAATTTCCATCACCTCTTTGCCTCGCTAAGTCATTGTGTCCTTCCAGTTGCAACAACAACACCCTTCTCTGGTATAGCAAGTCAAATAGTGACCCCCCAAAAGACACGTTCAAGTCCTAGCTGCTTGTCACTGTGAATATCACCTTATTTGGAAATAAGGTCTTTGCAAATGTCATTAAGGTAAGGACTACGAAATGAGATCATCTAGGATTAGGGTGGTCCCTATGTCCCATAATGACTGCCCTTATAAGAGACAGAAAAGAATAAGACTTGGAGGGACATGCAGGGAAGGCGGTGCAATGTTGGAGGCAGATCAGACCCACATGTCTGCAAACCTGGACGGCCGGGGATTGCCGGCTGCCCCCAGAAGCTGGAGTGTGGCCTGGAGCAGAGCTCCTAGAAGGAACTCACCCTGACAGCACCTTGATTTTGAGCTTCTAGTCTTCAGAGCTGTTTAAACCTCCCAGTTTGTTGTGATTTGTCACGGCAGCCGCAAGACATGCACGCGCTTGGAGACTGCCCTACGGTGACCAATCACCCGGTTTTCCAGGATGAAGGAGGTTCTCTGAGATGTGGAACTCTCAGGGCTAAAACCGGGATGGTCCCAGGCAGAGCGGGATGGTTGGTGCCCAAAGCCTGCCCTTACCACTCCTTTCTGGCCATCAAATTTATGATAGCCCGCATTTCACACACCCACAGCTCCGTGGGCGTCTTTGTGATGCTTGTGGTCATTACAGTTCATTAGCTCATTGCTTTCATAATTATTCACACCGTAGTGGTCCTCACTAGAAAGTGAGCTACTCAAAGCAAGGCCCTTGCCTGTTCCTGTCCCCCCACTGCCTATTATAGCACTGCAGAGCTCAGGTGCTCTGGGAAGCTTTACTGGAATGAATTAATGAGGAGACCGGATCTCCTGGATGCCAGGGGGCAGACCCAGGGTGGAGGAGGATGCCCCAAGGCATACAGTTGGTGCTCAGCTGTGGGAAATGCTTCACGGTATGGGGAGCCGGCCAATGATGACCAGGCTGTGATGGAGGTAGTGAGCGCTGTGTCCCTGAAAGCATTTTAGTACAGGCTGGGGGCTGTCACACGGCACAGCCCATGCTGGGGAGAGCTACAATCAATGCCCTCTAAAGTCCTCTCAGATCCCAGGATTCTGTAAGAGTCCCACTCTGAACGCTGAAAACAGGGGAGGACAATTGGCCTGAGACAGGGAGTACAGTGCAGGGGGGTACCGGAAGGGCTGGGCAGCCGGAGGGGACAGAGCGAGGATGCCGAATGATGACAGTGAGTTCAATGGCATTACTGGTGGGAGGGGCCAAAGATGGGAAGCTGAATAATAGTTCACACCGGACTCACTGTGAAGCTGAAAAACCAGCAGCAGAGGGTAAACTCACTTGTCCTTTACCCTGGAAATTGGATCTGGGGTCCTTACCTCACTTTTGCAGAACTCTTCATAGTTCCCAAAGTACTTTTATGCACTGTCCTAGGCAAAGGAAGCTTGTTCATTTTCCATGTAAAAATCTCAGGGTAGGCCCGGCCCAGTGGCTCACGCCTGCAATCCCAGCACTTTGGGAGGCTGAGGCAGGCGGATCACCTGAGGTCAGGAGTTCAAGATCAGCCTGGCCAGTGTGGTGAAACCCCGTCTATACTAACAATACAAAAATCAGCCGGGTGTGGTGGCACACACCTGTAATCCCAGCTAGTCCAGAGGCTCAACAGGAGAATCGCTTGAACTCAGCAGGCAGAGGTTGCAGTGAGCTGAGGTTGCACCACTGCACCACTGCACCACTGCACTCCAGCTTGGGTGACAGAGCGAGACTCTGTCTCAAAAAAAAAAAAAAAAAATCCCAGGGTACGCAGATGAGGATGGGTGTACCCGGTTTCAAACACAGGCTTCTTGCATTTTAATGCTCTGTGTTGCGAGGCCCCCATGCTCAAAGCCACTTCACGGCTTCATGATCCAAAATCGCTACTGTTGCTCCGGCCATCACAGCCCTGCCTCAGCCAGAAGGCAGTGGGAGAGGAAAGGGGAAGAGAACACCCCTCTCTTTAGGATACTTCTTGGAAGCTGCACTCTCACGTGCCATTATAATGAACTATAAGTGAAATAATAGGGAATTTTGGAAAATGTAGGTGGCCTTTTCTCATTTAAGGTTTTAATTAATCCCACCATCAATTTAGCACCACTGGCCTCTCTGCAATACTGATTCATCTGAGGAATTTCTCACTGCAGCCCTCCCAGGCAGGTCCCAGGAAGCCTACTCTACAGATGAGGAAACAGAGGCTAAAGGAGAGCTGACTTGCCCGTGGCCCCCACCGGGGGACATGGCCAGACTGAAGGCTGAGCCCACGCTGGCGGATGCAGTCTCCAGCTCCACCCTGCCCACTGCTTCATACGTGCGATGCTTTGTGATCTCCTCCTCCATCCAGGCCACCCAGTGAGTCACTGCCCCTTCGTACTTCCTCTTCCCTTCCTATGATTCACACTGTCCCCTGCCCCGGGTCAGTGGCCAAACCATCCCAGATTGTCCCTCAGAGGAAACATCCAGGGATGGGGAGTGGTAACTGAGCCTACAGAGACCCCCATGATGGCTTTGACCTGAGGAGGAGGGCCCTTAGCAATAGACCACCCCCCAAGAGATGGCCACCAGGGGTGGCCGCTTTTCCATGGGGGTTGGCCTCTCACAGAGAGGCACAAGGGACTCTGCTGTGCCTGCACCAAGGGGATCAGGCAGCTGGCCCCACGGGGAACTTGCACGGGGCCCTCTCTGGGCAGCCTCCTCAGCAGATAGCTGCTCCTGGTGGGGAAGCAGCGTCCTCTGGCTACCAACAGGCCCCAGGTTCAAGCCCCTCCCATGGAAACCCACCATCCCCTCCTCTACACAATGCGCTCTGTCCAGGGTGCGTGGCAGGTGGCAAGCCCTGAGCCTGACGGTCTTACTCTCGCTTGCCCTGCCCGGGCTGTGCGTTCCCTAAACACTACAAAACCCCAGGTACACCTGCCATCCCTGAGCCGTGCTCTGCTCTGAGACACTCAACTTTGCTTTATAAAATCTGTGTAAACTGGCCAGGCATGGTGGCTCATGCCTGTAATCCCAGCACTTTGGAAGACCAAGGCAGGAGGATCGCTTGAGCCTAGGAGTTCCAGACTAGCCTGAGCAGCGTAGTGAGACCCCCTCTCTATAAAGAATTTTAAAAATTAACCAAGTGTCATGGCGCACTCCTATAGTCCCAGCTACTGGGGAGGCTGAGGTGGGAAGACCCCTTGAGCTCAGGAGATTGAGGCTGCAGTGAGTTATGATGGCACCACTGCCCTCCAGGCTGGGAGACAGAGCAAGACCCTGTCTCAAAAGAAGAAGAGGAAGAGGAGGAAGAAGACAAAGACAAAGAAGAAGAAGGAGGAGGAGGGGGAGGAGGAGGGAGGGGAAGGGGAGGGGGAGGGGAAAAATCTGTGCAAGTTACCTATACATTGCACCAAAAAAAAAAGAAAAAGAAAAGAAAAGAAAAGAAAAGAAACCCACAAGGCTCTTCTGACACCTAATCTGCTTCTGCAAAATCCTCCAGGTCCTGGGATCCAGGTCCTGGGATCCAGGTCCTTTGCTTCCCCAGTGCAGGCAGCACCCCCCGCTGCGTGCATGAAAAATGCACGAAAAACCTATCAAACTCTGGGAGCTCCATCCAAACGGGGGGCTTGAAGCCTGGGCGGCATGTACACTCCCTCTGCCTGGCCAACAATGACACAGGATTAATCGTTTCTCACAAAGTCAAAGGCAAAGAGGCCTCTGCAAGTGATAGGTTGGCTCTGTGACCAAATAAGGCAATATTACATTTCACTGTTTATAGCAGACCCTGGACCGGGCAGCTTGGAAGGCACTGGGAAGAAATGCAGTTCTCGCTGCAGCTCCATTCCCAACGTCCAATAACTCTGTCCAAGGCCAGTTATAATTTCCTTACAGAAACAACCATGTGTCACTTTTTAAATACACACTAAAACCCGAGAGGTGGCCCAGTCTCAACCCCAGGCCGTCGGTTCCCTTGAGTGGGAGAACCTGGTTTTGAACTTCCACATTCATGATTTAAAGGTGGGGAGAGCCCCTGAAAATTTATTTTAGGGCTTGAGCGAAAGCAGAGGCATTTCTTAAAGGGCAAATTTCAGAGCTTCATTTGTGAGGTGCCTTTTTCTCCCCTGAGAATTTATTGCAAACTTTCTTTTGCAAATAAGACGTGTTGCTGCTGCCGCTAATAGCCTTGGGCAACCTTTCTGTCCCGACAGTATTTATAAAACGAGAGACACAGTTGGCAGGGTGGAGTTTCAGTAATTGGGATTAATAATAAGACAAGTGTAAATGTTTAAAACCCATTAGGAGGCTTTAAATGCTAAACAAAGCTTCAACTTGCTGGCATTTGCACCCTGGATGGGGTCTAGCCTAACCTCCAGCTAAGAAAATTCCAAGGGGAATTCTAGCAGCTTCAGCAAAACTCAGTACTGCCTGCATAGACCACGTTTACGGAGCCGCGATGAGGGCATAGATTTATACAGTGGAACAGCATCAATCTCACCTTCAAAATAGGATTTTTACCTGTCCCATGAGACCCTGGGCACTTCCCCAGGCACTGCATGAGGGTGGGAACTGCGTCTACTTTGATCTCTTCTCTCTGTACCCGGACACCCTTTCCAGAACCTTTGGGTGCTTGGGAGAGGTTCTCTCTGAAAGCGAGAATGGGAAAGAGGGAAGGAGTGAAATGTATTATTGCATCTTTTGCCAATGACAGCTTCTAGTTTACCTTCCTCGAATCTCTGAGGTTATATAGGATGGATCTCCAGCGGCCGAATAGCCAAGCAGAATAAAATTCTTGAGCCCAGAGTGAACCTCTGGGGAGGCCAGCAGCAAATGTGTCCTCAGCTGTCCTGCCTGCTACCCCCTGGCAGTCACCCTGCCAGCTCAGAGCTGCCCCCAGCCCCTGGAGGGGTCTCCCACCTCCTCTCTCATGGCTCCACCCGATGTGCACACCTTCCCCACCAGGTGAGCAGCATGTGTGCAGGGTGACTATGCTGTCACCACTGTCACTGCTGCTAGGGCTCTGCCATCCCTGAGTCTATGATGATGGTGGACTGTCAAGCACGGCAGGTGGCCATGGGGGCAATGTGGGGCAGAGCCCCTTGACCACACCCAGCTACTGCTGCCTTAAACTTACTGCCTGAAAGAAGTGCAATGTACCTTTCCCGGCGACCAATAACACCAGGGACCAAGTGTCACTCTTTTTTTTTTTGAGACATAGTTTCACTCTTGTTGCCCAGGCTGGAGTGCAGTGGCACTATCTCCACTCACTGCAACCTCCAACTCCCAGGTTCAAGTGATCCCGGCCTCAGCCTCTTGAGTAGCTGGGATTACAGGTGCCCGCCACCACACCAGGTTAATTTTGTATTTTTAGTAGAGACGGGATTTCACCATGTTGGCCAGGCTGATCTCGAACCTCAGGTGATCCCCCTTCCTCAGCCTCTCAAAGTGCTGGGATTACAGGTGTGAGCCACCGCGCCCAGCCTCCACTGTGACATCTTAAAGGAGCACATCACTGGACGTGAGACCCACCCGGGGGAAGCCTCTGGCCTGCACGGACCTTGGCCAAGTCACTTGGCATCATCATTCATCCAGCAGAAATTCATCCAGCACCGGCCACGTGCTGATGCATCGGCAAGCAAACCAGGCCAGGATTCCTGGCCTGCTGGACACAACCCCATGACGCGAACATCAGCCAACATTTTTTGAGCACCTACTGTGTGCTGGGATCCCATACTCAGCCTTCTACCCTCGTTACCTCATTTAATCCTCAGGATAGCCCCGCGAAGCAGGTGCAGCTGTGACCCCGTGTATCCGTTGAGGAAACAGAGACCCCAAGGAAAGAAAGAACCTGCTATGACATGTTTTCTTCCTCGCTCCTAACCGGCTCTGCTGCTCCACACAACCCCTCCCGAAGGCCCTCCCCAGGCCCTGCCATGCTGCTTCGTGAGATGGAGATATACAGCTCCTCAGGGCAGGGTTGGCAAGAATATCCAAAAAAAAAAAAAAGGAGCTTAAGCGCCTAACACTGGGCGGGAAGCAGAGGAGGCGCTCAGGGAAGGGCAGCAGGGAGGCCCCGCAATGGAAGTCACTGCTCAGGAGGTTAAGGCAGGCTGTGAAACAGGGCCACCTGCAACCCTGGCTTTTCCAAACTGAAGCCATACCCTGGAGGGAGAGAGGGTCCTTGGGCACTGACGCCGGCTGTCCACAGCTAAGCGGTCATGGGATACCCATGACCGTGGGCGTGGCTGGAGGAGGCCCTGCTCTCAGGGGTCTGTTGGCATCCAGGGGAAGTGTCTACGGGGTAATGATTAACCCACACGCACCACCTGGCTTTCAGCCTTCTTGCCCTGCTGACTCATTTTGCAAATTCCACTTGCAAAATTTGGGAGCGGCCTGGGAGCAGCCCCCACCACCTCACCTGAGATTCCAGCAGCGGAGGTGCTGCATTGCCGAGTGGGGTGGTCCTGGCATTCGGACCTGCCACTGGGAAGCCCAAGGCCAGCACGTGGGAGGCGAGTGGGATGGAGGAAACAGCGATGGAGGAGACAGCGCTGGACCCTCTGCTGGCTGGTAAGGATGGGGCGGGAGCCTCGGGGGTGAGAGGCGGGGGACAAGGGGAGCGTCACTTGCTGTCAACCCTACCCAAGCAGGACACCCAGCCTGTCCCTCTGGGACCCTACAGAGATCATGGGGAGGACCCAGAGAGCCGATTTCAAAGCAGTGCCCCACCCCGCCCAGTTGATTGAGGGCAAGAGAGGTGCCCCAGGGTGGGCAGGGCCTGACAGCGGGCGAGTTGATGCGGGCACCTTCTTGGGTGGCAAACAACACCTGCTAAGAACAATAATAACTTCACAGCTGCTCAGCCTCTGTATGGCGACCCTGCAGGGGGACAATTCTTCATCTTGGGGGTGTTCTGGGCACTGGGGAATGTTTACAGCATCCCTGGCCTCCATGCAGTAGAGGCCAGTGCACCCCTACCCTCTGTTGTGACAACCTAAACATGTCTCCAAACATTTCCCAATGTCCCCTGAGGGCACAGTCCACGAGCTCCCTGGAGAACCACGTGCTATCTGTATCGCACATTCGCTAGCATCAGGCTCCAAGCGTAGCCTTCAGCCATGATGCACCTGAGCCTCATCAGGTCCTAGGAGGTTGGCCCGATGCCGGTGATGGCTCAAAGCTTTGGGGCCAGGCCTTACATTCCATCTCAGACTTCTTGTTCACCAGCTGGGCCACCCAAAGCAAGTTGCCTCGCCTCTCTCTCTGCCTTCGTTTACCCATCAATAAGTGGAGCTAATAATGGCATCCACCCCAGAGGACTTTGGAGTAGGGAAAGTGCATAAATTAAAACATGCCAAGGGCTCTAAGCACAGGGCCTGGCACCTGCTAAATGCTGTCACAGCCCCAGTTTACACAAGAGTAAAGCTGAGGCCCAGAGAAATCCAGTCACTTGCCTGAGGGCCACACAAGTTGTCCGGTGAGGGCTGTGAGTAACCCTAGATGTCCCTCTGCAGAGTCTTCTGTGCAGAGAAAGGAGACGTTGAAAAGAGGGGCTGAGAATTCACAGTCCTATCCCGAGGCCTGCCCTGTTCTACCTGTGTGGCCTTGGGCAGTTCACTGACCTCTCTGGGCCTGGGTCCCTGTTGGATGAGAGATTCCACTTTCGGCAGCGCTCATGGAGTGACTGCTGGACCTGCTGTGTCTCGCATTGATGTTGTCTTAGAGGGACTCCTGCTCAGCGGAGGTGGGGTGTCTGAGGGCCGTCCTGGCATCAGGGAGGTGAGCGGGGGGCTTTGGGGTACACTATATCTATCCGACCAGCCCCATCCTTCATCCCAAGGTTTATTGAGTGAATGAATGAACGGATGAGCAAATGAGGAGGCTGGCCGCCTTCCCCTGGCCCTGCGGGAACTCGGGAACACTGGCTGGAACGTCGTCTCCCGTAATACAAAGCAGGAGGAGGAGGCCATTCTTGGTGCCTCCCTGAGGGAGGCCTGAGCCAGGGGCGGTGGTGGGTGGGGAGCTGCCTTCCTAGAGACCCCTTGGGCCAAAGCAGGAACGGCCCCCAGGAATGACCCTCTGCCTCTGGGGCCCTCTGGCTTCCTTTGGAATCAAGTTCCAAAGGCAGAGGCAGACGGGGTGAGCATTTGCAAAAATGAGCAAATTCGCTGGAAAAGAACTGATTTTTATTTTTGGTTTGTTCTCAACGTGTCAGAGAGTCAACACAGAGGGAGGAGGAATGTGAATTAAGCAATAAAATGTTTACCAAGGAGCCCTCAAATGACTCCAGAGTGCTGCCAAAGTTCTGTGATCCCTGAACTGAGATTGTGCGAGGACCCATTTCCTCTTTGGTGGCCCCCGATGGCCCTGCTGGGATGTGGGGATGTGGTGGCATCGCTCTGTCATTCCTCAGGCAGGATCCCTTCCCAGGTGGTCTGAGCCACTCACACTTAGAGGGCATGAGCACTTGGACCTCCAAGGGCAGAGGGGGCTCAGAGGCCAGCCTCCACCTCTTCTTCTTAGACAGGATTTCTGTCCAGGCGCAGCAGGGAATGGTACTCCTATGCCAACTACACAGCCCACGGACTTTGGACCTAGCCTTCAGTATGTGCTGGCAACACAGGGCTGTCCCTTGAGGGAGCCCTGGCAGGACCCTTTGTTGCACTGTTGGAAGCTGCACCCTCCAGTCTTCACTCTTGTGTCACTAACCTCTAGGTTCTCACAGCCCAGATTACAGCTCCAGCCTCTCCAGAGAGGAGCAGTTAGATATGTGGCAGTCAGTCACACTCTAGTATAAATGAAGCCAGCCATGGTTTTCTTGGTGGCTGCTGCTGAATGGAAGTGGGATCCCCTTCAGGATGTTAGACAGCCATGGGGCAGCAAGGGCTGCAGGGCCACGGGGAGAGTCCCTCACAAGGGGCTGGGGTGCAAGGCTGCCGGTGGGAAGCTGTGCCCCTTCTCCTGCTGTCACCAATGCCCCAGGGACTCTACTTCGGGACCGTGGGTAGTAGCCTTCCTCCTAGGGCAGAGGCTGAGAAGGGTGGTAGGAGAACCACAGGATCTGGTCTGAGATGTGGCTGGATCCTGGTGCTGGGACTGACCTGCGGCGAATCTGGGGAGTCTCTCCGCTCTCAGCTCCATCTTCCAGAAAAATGGGAATGAGACTCCTAGAAGGACTGGAGTCAGGTGGCCGCGCTTTCTCTGGTTCACCAGCTGATGCTGGAGATGGAAGAGGTTTGTATCTCTGGTTACTGCCCCTGTCTCTCTTTAGACTAGGAACCTGAGTGTCCAGCTCTCCTGGGAAAGTGTATCTCTCCTTCTGCCAAGAGAAGTTGTGAAATGCGGCTGTGGGGTCTCGGGGTAAAGAGAAAGAGGCAGTCTGGGAGCCTCAAGAGACCTGGATGTGGCCGGGCGCGGTGGTTCACACCTGTAATCCCAGCACTTTGGGAGGCCGAGGCTGGCAGATCACAAGGTCAGGAGTTTGAGACCAGCCTGGCCAATATGGTAAAACCCCATCTCTACTAAAAATACAAAAATTAGCCAGACGTGGTGGTGGGCACCTGTAGTCCCAGCTACTCGGGAGGCTGAGGCAGGAGAATCGCTTGAACCTAGGGGGCAGAGGCTGCAGTAAGCCAAGATCGTGCCACTGCACTCCAGCCTGGGTGATAGAGTGAGACCCCGTCTCAAAAAAATAAATAAATAAAAAGAGACCCGGATGCAGGAGCATGGCCAGGATGAACTGTGTCCCTCCCCATCAATCAGAAAGGGGGTCCCGCCAGATGGCGGGGGGGAATTGCCATGCAATTGCAGGGATGAGGGTGCCGCGTTCTCAGAGCTTCAGAGAGAATCTCTGCTAACAGGAAATGCAGACAAATAGGAAGAGAGGAAGGGGAGGGCAAGGGAGGGAAGGCTGGGGGAAATTCTTTCTTCCAAGGAGAGCCCAAGGAGGTGAGGCTCCACATCAGAAGCCTGAGTAGAACCCTGCGGCCACAGTGTGCGCGGCTGTAGAGAGCCCAGGCACTGTGCTTCAGTGCCAGCCCCAGCCTTGGCCTCAAGGGAAGGGTTTTCTCAGAGCCACAGGGAACAGCAGCCCCCGGGGCCGGCAGCTGGGCTGACGGCACTGTGGTGTTCACTTTCCAAGTGTCACCAGCCCCATGGATCAGTCCTCCTGGGAACGTCATGTTGGGAAAGGTTCGTGAACCGTGCTCCTGACCGGCACTCGGGAGGTGGGGGCTGTTTGCTTTAGCAACGACTTCACACAGGTCTGAAGCGAAATGTTTCCATAGGGGGAACTCTGCGACCTCAGGAAGGTCACTCCCCTTCTCCGGGGTTGTTTGCTCATGTCTGTCATGATGAGGGAGGGGTTCAAACGTGGCCTCACAGGGAGTGGGGACCCAGGGAAGGCCTCCGTTGATTCTGCAGTGAGAGGCAGAAACGCCACCTTTAAAAGAGTGGAAGTTAATTTCTCTAACAGAAAACTTGTCAAGAGGTGGGCATTCCAGGATGCCAAGGTGGGTAGGGGCCTCGTGCAGTCATCTGAGACCCTGTGTTCTCTCAGGCTGCCCTCCCACGCTCAGGACAGACATCCACTTTATGGCCCAAGACGGCTGCTTGGGCTCCAGTCATCACATATGCATTCCAGCCAGCAGGAAACAGAAAGGGCAAAAAGAGGCACTCTTCCTTCTCGGAAGCTGCCCACTGGCCTGAACTTAGCCCATGGCCACACCTGGCTGCAGAGAATGGGACCCACAGATTTTGTTCTGGGTTGTCACATGTCAGGTAAAAACTAGGCAATCTCTTACTGAGAAAAAGACCAAGAATAAATACTGCGGGTGGGGAGGAGAAATGCCGGTCTGTGACACAGGTTCAGGAGTGACACAGGTTCAGGACGGAATTCCTATTCCCTGTGCTGGGGGGGCACCAACTAGCTAGAGACCTGGGGTTTCACTTCTTCCCTCTGAGCCTCAGTTCCCTCGTCTGTAAAAGGGGAGAGTTGATCCCCATGGTCTCTGGGTCCTCTCCAGCTTAGACCACGCGTGATTCTATGTTCCACACGATTTGCCTCACGGAGCTTTCTAGATTCAAAGCTCTGCTAGGACGGGGAGTTCTGTGTGTTCTGTTCTCTGCTGTCTCCTCGAACTGTGCCTGGCACGTGGTCTGTGTGTTTGCTGAGCGGCTGAATGATGGCTGGTGTTTTAACAGGTTGAATTTGTATAAAGAGGCGACTTGCTTTTGCTCTTTTCCTTAAAAAAGAGAAACTTTAAAAAAAGTTTCTAAAAAAAAAAAACCTTCATTTTTTCTTTTTCTTTTTACTCCTTGTCTTCCCTGTCTTCGTTCTCTTTTTTTATTTTTTAGATACTCAGCCTTTTCCTCACTGGCTGCCTCCCTGTCTTGCTTCCCAGACCATAGACTGGGGTTGTCGGAGCAGGCCAAGCGTGAGAATCAAGCCCACCTTCACCTGCAGAGCTCCAGGCCTGGGGAGGCCCGCGGGTAATGCTGGATGAGCTTCGATGCCCAGTAGGGATGGCCTCCCGTGAGCGCGTGTAACTCTCACCTCTCATGACTGCCAGAAAGGTGGCTTGTACTCCACCCTTACCTACTTTGCAGAGAACCAAACAGACACTGGCTGCTTCAGGAAATGTCTCCCATTGCAAAGAAAAGTGAAAGCGAGGCCGGGCTTGGTGGCTCTCACATGTAATCCTAGCACTTCGAGAGGCCCAGGTGGGTGGATCACTTGAGGTCAAAAGTTTGAGACCAGCCTGGCCAATATGGCGAAACCCAGTCTCTACTTTAAAAAAAAAAAAAAAAAAAAAAAAAAAAAATTAGCTGGAAATCACTTGAACCCGGTAGGCAGAGGTTGCAGTGAGCCAAGTCATGCTACTGCACTCTAGCCTGGGTGACACAGAGAGACTCCGTCTCAAAAAAAAAAAAAAGTGAAGGTGAAATCAGAGAAAGGGCGTTTCTCTGTGCCAGGGCGTTAACCAATACGCTACAGTTGAAAATGCCGGCGTTATCTCAGCCTAAAATGTACAGTATGAGCCATGTGTGGCTAGACTCTCTTTGAAATGAGTGTCCAGTCACTTGAGAACACACTTTTCAGTCCTGCAAGTCATGAGTGCCACTGCAAACGCACAAGCAGCCGGCACCGACTCACTGATGAGACAACCACCTTGCGGACAATGGCATGCCTCATTTCCTGGGGAGGGTGTACAGGCATGCACCTGCTGTGTACTTTTTTCCTTTGAAAACTGTGAAGGGCTATCATTAACATCCTATGTGTCATCTTCCTGGAGCTGTGAAACAATTCATGGCCCGTTGGGTTTTGTTGTTAGTGATTTCACTGTATTTTGATAAGGCATTCCTGCGTAAGGGCGCTGTATCAACATTTGCCTGGAGACACAGTTCAAAACCTAAGAGGACTCGGGTCCTTACCCCGATGGCACGCCTCAGAGAGTTCAGCTTGTCGTAAGGTAACAGCCAGCGCACTCGGGGCCTCTGCGTGGTCGAGATGTTCTTCCCCGGATGCCTGCAGCCTCCATTCAGGCCTCTACATACACGCATCCTCAGTGGGACCCTCCCCGGCCCCTCTCTGGGTTTTTTTTTTTTTTTTTTTTTTGAGACAGAGTTTCACTCTCGTTGCCCAGGCTGGAGTGCAGTGGCGCGATCTCAGCTTACCGCAACCTCCGCCTCCCGGGTTCGAGCAATTCTCCTGCCTCAGCCTCCTGAGAATCCGGAATTACAGGCACCTGCCACTACACCCAGCTAGTTTTCATATTTTTAGTAGAGACGGGGTTTTGCCATGTTGGTCAGGCTGGTCTTGAACTCCTGACCTCAGGTGATCCACCCGCCTCGGCCTCCCAAAGTGCTGGGATTACAGGCGTGAGCCATGGCGCCGGGCTCTGGCATCTCACTCTGTCCCTTCACCCTGCTTCATTTTTTCTTCAAAACTCCCTCATGGTCTGGCATGATATATTTGCTTATTCTCTTTCTCCCCCATAAAAATATAATTTTCATAAAAGCAGAGACTTTTTCAAAAAATCACTCAGCACTTAGACCTGTGTCCGAGGGATCGGAGGTGCTCCAGGAAATGCTGATTGGCTGACATCTTCCACTTTTCTAAATATTTTCCACTGGCCCTGAGAGACTCTATTACACAGGAAAAATGCTTTGGCTCCTCCTGTCTCGGGATCTAGTGAGTTATCCTTGCCAGGCGGTGCGAGGCATCACAGAGCATCTACTTTATTGCAGGCCTTTAGGCTCCTTCTGGTTCCAAAAAGGTTGTAAGGTAGCTTACCAACATGTTTTTAATTCCTCAAAAAATAAGATGATCTGGAAGTTCACAAGGAAAAATGAGGCACAGGGAAGATAAGGTTCAGAAAGTCAGATATTAAAAATAATATTTAAGGCCAGGCACAGTGGCTCACGCCTATAATCCCAGAACTTTGAGAGGCCGAGGCGGGTGGATCACCTGAGGTCAGGAGTTCGAGACCAGCCTGGCCAACATGGCGAAACTCTGTCTCTACTAAAAATACAAAAATTAGCCGGGTGTGGTGGTGGGTACCTGTAATCCCAGCTACTCGGGAGGCTGAGGCAGGAGAATCGCTTGAACCCAGGAAACAGAGGTTGCAGTGAGCCGAGATCACGCCACTACAGTCCAGCCTGGGAGACAGAGCCAGACTCTGTCTCAAAATAATAACAACAACAACAACAACAATATTTAATTAACACTTAGAAATGGTTACTATGGTCAAGACACGGGCTGTTCCACCTGGTTTTGGTCATGTGTTCTCCATGACAAACCTTGGGTTAGGTACTACCATGAACGCCCACTTTACAGATGAGGAAACTGAGGCACAAAAGGAAAAGGCATCTGCCCAAGATGGCTGAGCTGGTCCAAGGCGTGCAGCATAGTCTCTCGGCCAGCAGAACCTCATGCTCTTGGCCCTGACACCTGGACCCAGGGATGGGGGACCCACCTGTGGGTGACCTGGAGCCCTAAGCACCTGCTCAGCGCACCTCCCCAGGTTGTCTCTGAGCCTCCCAGCAGCCAGTTCTAGGAGAGAAACACGAGCCGTTCTACAATTTATGGTGCCCGTGAAATCGGGCCACACCTGTGGCTCAGAAGGAAGATGCCGAGACCAGCAGCCTTCTGGGCAGGAGTGCGAGCTCTGCTCTCTGTGTGTCAGGATTCCTGGCTGCAAGCAACAGGATCAGAGTCTGGTTCTCATCTGAAAAAGACTAGGATGGAAAGCCCTGAGAGGCAGCTATGGGAGGGGCTGCAGCTGGAGGGGCCGGCGTCCCACCCCACGCTGCTGCAGGACAGCCCCACCACTGCGCGTGGCTACCATGACCACTGAGGGCACCAAGGGAATCTGAACCTGCTCTCTCTGGGCCAGAGGCTGAGACTCTCACAGGCACACCCGATTGGCCAAACCTGGGTCCCATGCCCACGTTGTCCAGTTGGCCCAGCTGCCAGGGAGATGGGGCAGTGGTCTGCCTACCCCGCTCCCCACAGGGAGCTCTGTATCCGTCAATCTGACTCCAGCAGGGATCCCCCAAATGGAAGGAGAGTTTGGGGCTGGACAGCCCTCTCCCCAAAATGACAAACGCCTTCTACGCCCTCCCTGAGGAGTCCCCAGAGGAGAGCCGCCCATGGACCCACTAAGAACCACAGGCTCTGTCTTTGAAGCGGGGGATGAGGGAACTGGCGCCTTTCTGTAGAAAGGAGGATTCCAACCTGAGGGAGCTGAGCGAGCCCCTGAGGGCCACCCTTGGAGCCCCCTTCAGGGGTGATTTGGGCTCTTTCTAGCACAGAAGCTTGTGGGCAGTTGGGGTGCCAGAGAGACACCCCCTCACTTGGTCCTAGGAAATGTACAAACCATCCTGATGGGGTTCGCCCCCCCTCCCTCCACTGGCAGCTGTGGGACTCTCTGGCTCTGGCTCCACTCTCCAGGACCAACCTCCACAAAGCAGCCCCCCGGTCTCGGAACCAGAGCTCACCAGCCAGCGAAACCCGGCACCACCTGGCAGGTGATATAACCCACATTTTAGCACAGCTGGTCCAGAATCCTATTGACTGGCAGGACCATGGCAGTAGAACTTGGCGTGGTTTTGTTTTGGTTGATGGTGTTGCACACTTAGGTGAGGACAAAACACTCGTGTACCATGCTGTGCTGAGACCCTCGGTGCCCCCAGCCCCGCCCTTGGCCTGGCTGTCCTTTGCACCCTGGGGTGGGGGAAGCACTGGCCTTTAGGGACTGTGCCCGCCTGTCCCCATCACGCTCTGGGCCATGGATGCACTGCTGATTGCCCTTCACCTGGGCCGTGTCTCTGTAAATGGTCCTTTTAATAACTCCTGTCATGGGTTGAAATGTGTCCCCTTACATTCCTGTTACGGGCCTGACCTCCAGGACCTCAGCATGCGACTGTGTGAAGTTAAAATGAGGCTGTGAGGTGGGCCCTAATTCAATCGGACTGGCCCCTTCTAAGAATAAGAGACTAGGACACACACAGACGAATGACCACATGGGGACACAGGGAGAAGGTGGCCGTCTGCAAGCCAAGGAAAAGGCCTCAGGAGGAACCAGCCTTGCGACGCCTTGACCTTCAACTCCAGCCTTCAGCCTCGAAGACGGTGTCTGTGGTTTCAACCACCCCGTCTGCGGCATCTGCTATGGCAGCTGGATAAGATGAATGCGGAGCCTCTGCAGAGAGAGTCACCTTGGCTGCCAGGCCCTGACCGGCACGTGCCATGACAATTACACGATGGCTAAGAATATCAGGGGCTCGAAAGGGGTCAGGCCCGGTGTCTGCTGGTTCCCTGGCGAGGGTGGGCTTCATGTTTCTGCCCCCGGGAGATGGCTGCTGCCGGGGCTGGGCTGCTGTTATTCCTGGAAGACAACGAGGATTCTGCTGAGGTCCCCTGGTGAGTGACGAGGCCAGCCCCAGGCGGTCTGATGCACACCCACTCTCTTCTGCTCCTCTAAGCGTGAGAGAGCTCATCTTGCAGAGCAGGGAGGTGGCCAACGAGCTCGCCAGAAATGGTATGAAATCCTTGAGGGTGAAGTTAAAAGAGGGGGGCCAGGTGTAGCCCCCCAGGTGTCACCCAACTTGTCACACCAACCTTGGCTCGGGCGACCCTAGCAAGTCCCGTTCTGTGTGCACGGTCACAGTCAGAAGGCTCCAGTCCATCCCTGGTGGTCCCAGCCACCACACTCAAAGACCACGGAAACAGTCCACACGCTGTAAGCAGTCAGATGTTCCAAACCATGAAACGTGGTCACGGACGGACAAGTCTCACCCACAGCCCCAAGCTCCCTGCTTGCAGCAAGGACCTGAGCACCCGGGGGTGCTGCCGACAGAGCAGTGTGAGTGGGTGGGGGGCAGGGTGACCCTTTCAAAATGAGATGGCCCCCAGCCCTCCCAGCCTGCAGAGCTGACAATGAGCAGGCCATCAGCACGGTGCAAGTGCGGCCCTTAGGTCTGAGGGCTGGGCATTGCCTGGCTCCTTCCCTGAGTGAGAGATCAAATGTGTCATAAGGGGGACAGTGCCCATCCCTGCCAGGGTGGCCTGGGGACACAGACTTACCCTCTGATTTCAAGGACAGTGCAGCCAGCTCCTCACCAGGGCAGTCCCCCAGACAACTGCAGCCCCAAGGCTTTGTGTGCCAGACCCAGCGCCCTGAAGACGGGGGCGGAGGCCGTGGCTGCTCTGAGCGGCTTTGGAGAGATCTGAGGTCGGGTTTAGCTTCTCCTTCTCAGATTCCCTTCAGATGTCTGGGAATGCATTATCTCCCCTCTCCAAAGCGAAGGTTTTGTGAATGGTCCTCTCCTGAGGGGCTGTCATTTGCATACTGTGGTTGAGAGGGGGTCAAGAAAAGCTTCCCAAAGGAGGGTTTCTGAGAGCAGAGGCGGGGCAGTGTCCCCAGGGCAGCTCGGCCTGGTGTTTTCTTTCCCTGGGAACTGGCATCCCCTAAACCCACATTAAACCAGAGGGCGGGACCCTGGGGACAAACGCTGATGCCTGTGCAAAGAACCCGCCGTGCTGTGCTGTGCTGGGCTGTGCTGTCCTGGTTTCTGGAAGGGGGCGGCATTTGGAGCCACTCCATGGGCCACTTCACCAGGCTGCCACCTCGGGTCTGATGAAAACAGCAAGCGTTTTTGTTGGCAGAGCACCTCCGAGAGGGCCCAGCCCTAGAAGCGGATGGACTGGGTGCCTGCAGGCTACCTTCTGTGTTTTTTCTTGTCTTTTTGGCTTTTGGTTTTCTTGAGACAGGTCTGACTCCCGGTTGCGCAGGCTGGAGCGCAGTGGCATGATCTCGGCTCCCTACAGCCTTGACCTCCCGGGCTCAGGTGATCCTCCTACCTCAGCCTCCCAAGTAGCTGGGACTGCAGGTGTGCGCCAACACGCCTAGCTGATTTTTGCATTTTTTGTAGAGGTGGGGTCTTGCCATGTTGCCCAGGCTGGTCTCCAAATCCTGACCTTAAGCAATCCTCCTGCTCTGGCCTCCCAAAGTGCTGGGATTATAGGCGTAAGCCACCGCACCCTGCCCAGGCCACCTTCTTGATTGTCCTATTTGTAAATGAATCTTCATGTGAGGTGTCCCTTTCTTGAGAGTTATTCTCCCATGGACTCCTGGATGGAAGCTTAATCTGTCTATTCAGGACGAACTGAATTATTCCTGTAACCATGTGAGGAGAAAACCCCCCAAGTGTGTTCAATTATAGAAAGCACTTTCTCTATGAATCTACCATCCTCGAATAATGACTTACAAACCTATTTAGAGTTCGTAATCTCACCTCTGTCTTATTGCCAAGAGCCTTGGCATCGGTGCTATTTAAGCCGAAACAACCACGCTGTGTTTTATTTGACCATATATTGAGTGTAAATATTTGCACCATTAATTAGAGTCAGTTTAATTCCAAAAACTCAAGCGATACGGGCAACCTCTAATGGTAAACAGGCCTCTAGGTGTTAGTCATACCTGGAAGATTCCATTCTGAGAGGCCTCCCTCAGGCCTTTCACCTGTCTCAGCCCTACAAACAAACAGAGAAAGGTTGAAGAGAGGCCAAGGGCCTGCAGACGGATTTTGAATGTAGTAAATTACCAGGCACTAAAGATGGGCTTTTTCCTATTATTTCTATACCCTTCTTATTACCCCTGGTAATAACATTTTACAACTGGTGTGTTGAGTGCACCCAGGCCAATTCCAGATTCCAGAATGATAAGCAGAACGTTCGCATGGTGCTCCGGAAAGAGCTTTGGGAGTTGACTAGAAATCTATAGAATCAGTTGGACCCGGATTTTAATCCAAATTCTGCCGCTTACCGGCTGCGTGGACTTGAGCAAGCCATTCTTCCTCTCTGCGTCAGTTTCCTGAGCTGTAAGCGGGAACAATAATTCATACTTCATACGAATGAGACAACAGAGATAAAAACAATCCAGTGGTTATTTAATTCTAGCTGCATGGCATTGCCCAAGCTCTCTGAGCCTGGGGACTTCTCCCTACATCTTAAAAGGAAGATATCAAGTATGAGGGACTCAGAGTCAGCTCACAAAACCTGCGTAACACACAAAAGCGATCCTCATTCTTCCTTTTCCTCCAAATGCAGCAGCCCAGCCACGAGTGCCCTGCAAAACACTTTTAGGGGCAAAGCGAACCAATGTGAAGTGGCACAAGGACTTGGCCAATAGGAGAATTGCAACACGTGGTGAGAACG
This sequence comes from Macaca nemestrina, assembly GCF_043159975.1. Taxonomy (NCBI): domain Eukaryota; kingdom Metazoa; phylum Chordata; class Mammalia; order Primates; family Cercopithecidae; genus Macaca; species Macaca nemestrina. The sequence continues at coordinate 4,688,007 of NC_092136.1, read as the reverse complement.
TAGTTCAACTTGCACATCTCTTGCTGTCTTTCAGGGATGTCGTGGAGAAAGTCTCAGCTTGGTGCCGGGAGGTCCTTCATGCCTCCATAGCACACCCGTCTCCTGGCCAACTGTGCCGTGCCCTGGTTCAGGGCCTCCCCAGGGTATCCCAGGGAATTGAATAACATTAGCTCATTCTTATGGTGCTTTCTGAAACTTCTGTTCATGGCCAGTGCTTCTTCCTCTCCACTTTCAGTAGTGATATTGGGTTCTTTAAAAGTAAAGTTCTATAAGCCCTAAAAAGGGAGGAAACTGGCCGGGCGTGGTGGCTCACGCCTGTAATCCCAGCACTTTGGGAGGCCGAGGCAGGTGGATCTCGAGGTCAGGAGATCGAGACCATCCTGGCTAACATGGGAAACCCCGTCTCTACTAAAAATACAAAAAAATTAGCTGGGCGTGGTGGCGAGCACCTGTAGTCCCAGCTACTCGGGAGGCTGATGTGAGAGAATGGCGTGAACCCGGGAGGTGGAGCTTGCAGTAAGACAAGATCACGCCACTGCACTCCAGCCTGGGTGATAGAAGAAGACTCCGTCTCAAAAAAAAAAAAAAAAAAAAGGGAGGAAATTTTGTCACAGGCTACAACATGGGTGAGCCTTAAGGACATTACACCAACGGAAAGACACCAGTCCCAAAAAGATAAACACCACATGGTCCAACTTATCTGAGGTCCCCAGAGCAGCCAAATTCACAGAGACAGAAACTGGAATGGTGGTGCCAGGGCTGCGGGTAGGGAAGTGGTGAATGGGAGTGAGTGCTTCATGTGCACAGAGCTTAGGTTTTGGAAGATAAAAAAGTTGTAGAGTCTGGGCGCAGTGGCTCACGCTTGTAATCCTAGCACTTTGGGAGGCCGTGGCGGGTGGATCACAAGGTCAGGAGATCGAGACCATCCTGGCTAACACGGTGAAACCTCGTCTCTACTAAAAAATACAAAAAATTAGCCGGGCGTGGTGGTGGGCGCCTGTAGTCCCAGCTACTTGGGAGGCTGAGGCAGGAGAATGGCGTGAACCCGGGAGGCGGAGCTTGCAGTGAGCTGAGATCGTGCCACTGCACTCCAGCCTGGGGGACAGAGCGAGACTCCATCTCAAAAAAAAAAAAAAAAAAAAAAAAAATTGTAGAGATGGATGGCTGCGATGATTGCATAACAATGTAAAGGGTCTTAATGCCACTGAGCTGCACATTTAAAAATGGTGAAAATGATCAACTTATCTCATGTACATTTTATCACAATTAAAAAATAAAGTGTGGGCTGGGTGTGGTGGCTCACGCCTATAATCCCAGCACTTTGGGAGGCCAAGGCGGACAGATCATAAGGTCAAGAGATCGAGACCATCCTGGCCAACATGGTGAAACTCTGTCTCTACTGAAAATACAAAAATTAGCCAGGCATGGTGGCGGGTGCCTGTAATCCCAGCTACTCGGGAGACTGAGGTAAGAGAATCGCTTGAACCCGGGAGGCGGAGGTTGCAGTGAGCTGAGGTTGCGTCATCGCACTCCAGCCTGGCGACAGAGCAAGACTCCTTTACAAAAAAATAAAAATAAAAAATAAATAAAATGTGACATAGTGAGCTGGGTTTAAAGAAAAATATGAAGGAAGTTATGACATAGGAAGATCATGCATCTGGCTCAAACCAGGGACTGGAGCTTGGAAGACTGGTACTTTGGGAAACGTTGGGTTTCTACCTTTCAGTAGCAGAGCACAGACTCTGGAGCCGGGCTGCTTGTGTGCAAGTCCCACTCTCCCACTTACTGCTGTGTGACCTTGGGCAAGTCACTTCACCTCTCTGAGCCTCGGATTCCTCATCTGTAAAGTAGGAACGATAGGAGCATGTGCTACGCAGACTTGCCGCATGGATTCGATGAGCCGATATTTATTAAGCGCTTGGAACGGGGCCTGGCACGCAATAAGTGCTCTCTAAGTGTTTGTTAAATAAACAGACTTGCCTAAGGAGAAGCCCGGAGAGCTTGCCTCATCTGTCCAAGGGCCCCTCTGCAAGTTAAGCCTGCTCCAGCTGCAGGTCCTCTGTATCAGAGCGCAGGACTGTCACTCCTGCAACAGCGCTTTGCTGCCGGGAGCCCCTGGTATCAGCAGTGAGCAGCTGCCTCGGAGGCTGGGCTCACAGCAGCTGCCCCCAGCCCTCCTCCTCCCCCGCTAGCCCTGCACAGCCACTGAGTTCTCTGTCCAACCCCACCCCAGCCCCTGCAGGCGCCTTGGTGGGCTCTTTCTAGTCCCTTCCAAAGACCCTCTGGCAACAGTCCAGATGGCTATCCATGAAGAAATGGATAAACAAATTGTGGTACACCCAGACCATGGAATATTATTCAGCCATAAAAAGAAATGTGATTCTGATACATGCTATAATGTGGAGCAAACGCCAAACATTTTGAAAGAAGCCAGACACGAAAGACAATGTAATGTATGATTCCATTTATACAAAATGTCCAGAAAGGATAAATCCATAGAGACAGAAGGCAGGCCAGTGGTTGCCAGGGACTGGGGGAGGGGGAGATGGGGAGTGACTGCTGCTAGCGGGTTCGAGCTGTACTCTGAGCGAATGGGAATATTCTGGAACAGGATGGAAGTGTGGCTGCTCAACACTGTGAATGCACTAAATGCCACCAAGTTGAACACTTAAAAATGATCAATTTTATCTTACGTGAATCTCAACCCAGTGAAATTTTTAATTACAAACAAGACCCCCTTAACCCTGTTGAGTGTAGCCACCAGGGGCCCCCCGTTACTCGCCAGATGCTCCACCTGAACCTGCTACGCTGGGCTGCTCCCATTCCTGTCTGGGTGCCCACTTCCCCACCTCGGTACCTCCACCCAGTCTTTTGCCAGAACCCCCTATAAGTCACCCTCCACCTGGAAAAACCCACCCACCCTCAGATCACCCCAGGGCAGGGCCCACCAAGGGCTCCAATCTGCTCTTCTGGTAGCAGCCTCCACCTGCATTTCAGCGGTCTACCACGTTGCCCGATCTGACAGGGATGAAGATGGTGGAAAACATGCCCTCTAGACCCTACAGCGCATCAGGTTTTGGACTGGAAACTGAATTCTTGTCCTGTCCCTACAGAATTCCAACTTGTCGCCAAGACCCATTTTACAGATGCACAAACCCAGGTGCTGAGAAGAAACTTGTTCGAGATGGGACTGACTCTGTTAGGCTGCAGAGGCCGTAGGCTCAGCTGCACCACCTTGCTCACTCCTCCGGGCTGGAGGCTGGACCTGAAGGGCTGGGGCTTTGTTTTGCTCACCTTTGCGCCTCCCATCTCCCTGCCAACCTGAGAAAGGGCTCTGCCCGTGGCAGGCATTCAAAGCCAAGCCGAACTGAAAACAGACTTCCGGAGATTATGAGAAATCAGCATTTAAATGACCTGTGACCTTGTATGTGTTCTGATGACGAGTGACAGTGGGGGCAGGGTGTGGGTGACAGTCTGGCCTGTACTGAGTCATCTGAGGGTCCAGAGAAGGTCACTGAGGAAAGGAGAAATTCACAGAGGGATGCACTGAAGGGGTGTGGTTGCAGGTGGTGTGCCTGTGGGCCGAGTCAGCTCTGAGCTGACATCTGCTAAGACCCAGCAGCACTGGGGAGCAGAGGAGACCTGGATGCTGGTGCTGGTAGCCTTGATGAAACCACAGCAAGATCAGAGTCCCTGCAAGGCCCCAGCATCTGATCATGCCCCGGCTTGGGGTAGGGCTGTGCCTACCCCCAAGCCAGTTCCAAGCCCTCACCCTACGAAGCCTATTTTAAACCCTGCCCAATTCAGGGGATGAGTACCAGTGCTGGTCTCACCAAGAGCTGCCTTCTCTCCCTCCCTCCCCGCCTCGCCAAAAAGGGAAACCATTTTTCTGTAATTACAAGCATTGTGCTGTGTGATTACTGTATTCCGTAATGACGGCTGTATGTTGTAATGACAGGCACGCCACCTCCCCGAGCCAGTGCACTGGCCCCACTCTGCTGTTGACATAAATATCTTCCTGGCGTGCCCAGAGTGTCGGGGAGGCCCTCAGCTTCAGAGGGTCTGCAGCATGGGGTTCCCTGGAAAATAAGCGGGGGGCTCCGGGTGCTCCTCTCTGGGTGATCCTATTCCGGGCCACCCTCTCCTGCGGGCCACATGGGCAGCCCAGCCTTCCCCAGCCTGGCATCACTATCACGTGATGACACTTACCAAAATAGCAGCTGAGAGCAATCTTTTTAAAAATGAGCTGGTTCAGGTATTTACTAAAATATCATTTTTAAACGTCTGGGTCTTCAACTGGCATTTTTGCATATGTTGGCCACAGCTGAAGGGTTTCATCCAAACGCAACTTAATTGGAGGCAAGAAAATGAAAAGAAGAAAAAGCGGCTTCAATCGGAATGAATCAACATCTATTAATGGCTGTTTAACGTATTTCTGCTAATAATCATGCATTAAATAATGTGTGCATTTTAAATCTGGCTAAATATACAATAGTCCATCCCTGCCCCAAAAAGGTAAACAATGACAGTTAAAAATAGTCCCAGTACGTATTTACATTTTTTTTTCCCCCTGAGCCTTTTTGGTTTATAGTTCATCATTCCAAGGGTAAGAATTCTAAAATTTTCTCTGTGTATTTACATAACTGAGCAATTGCTATGTATCACATTGGCTATCAGACCCTTCCAAGAAAAATGAGTTTTTATCTCGACTTCTGCACAATGGTCAGATGGAAAAGTTCTGTGAAATGAATGTAACCTCCGCGAGGGTCCAGGACAGCTCTGATTTCCATCCATCCTCTTTTGCCCTCCTGGGGCACACATCCCAGGGCTTCTTGGCATGATCTCCTAGGGGTGAGCCTGCCGCCCACGGAGAATAAAATCCCACTGAGTGCCTGTCTTCCAATTTCTGAGTCCAGACTGAAACCAGATCATTGCTAAGGAGAATGGCAGGTCACCTTCCTTTCAGACTCATTGTGAGGAAGGAACCTTGTCTCTCCTCTCCTTATACAGTACAGCACTGAGGTTGGGGCAGGGAAGGAGACCCAGCAGGAAACATTGCTTTGTGGGTTTGCTGCTTCAAGAGCAAGTGCTTTCCTCCTGGGGCAGTGCCCTAGGGTACCAATCCCAGCAGGCCTGGTGGGGAGGAGGACTGCTCCTCCTCCATCCAGATCCCTTCCACCAGGATGTGATCTGTCCTCCAGGGATGTGATCTGTCCTCCAGGGGTAGCCGGGTCTGTTTCCCTCAGGGCCCAGCCAAAGCTGGGCACCAGGTGAAGTGTTACCTTGGCAAGTGATCCACGGGTCCCTGGCATGGGCTGGTCCTCAGCACCAAGCCAGCTCCTCCCTTGGGGTGCAGAAATTGTCAGATGACATTTCAAAAGGTGAGGTGACTGCCCTGTCCCCCACAGCCTCTCCTGTGGTCACGGAGCCACTTACCGTTCTGTTTATGGTAGTTCTGCCTGAGAATTTATGGTATTTATCTGGAGACGTCAGGGGTGTGAGGTTTGTGGGTACACAAGGAGGCGCCGGCACTGCAGTTCTCCACGCCCTCCGTGGTGCCCACATCGCTGCTGTCTCTGAGGATGCTGAATTGTCTAGAGCTTGGTTTCTGAACCACAGGGGGTTGGAGAGGGGCAACCCCGACTTCCTGCCCTGAACCCACAAGGCGGCGAAGAGGAAGGGTCGGGGACAGGCTGTGCATCAGAGGCTCTGCCTGGTCCCTGGATGCACCCCCGGTTCCAGTCCTCTTAGCCTCAGTTCATTGGAATCTTCACATAACGGGACATTCCCCCACTTTGAAACCCCTCTCACTTTATCCAGATTCCTACATTCTGCACAGGCCGTGGCTTGCGGGAGGGAGCCCAGGGAGGGGGGTGGGCAGAGGCGAATTTCTGGATTCAAGTTCAGGCCCCTTGTGCCCTGTAACCTCCAGCTCTCCTTTCCATCCCTGGGCTTCCGCCTCCTGGTGTGACAAATTGACAGTGATTCGTCGGGGTCCTGCCCCCTGGGGCAGGGGGCCAGCGCGCTCTCCTGATGCGGGAACCAGGGCCACTCACCGAACCGCCCCGCGCCCGGGGCTGCGCCCGTCTCTGGGGGATTGGCTCAAGGCTCCCTCCCGTAGTCAACACCCCTTCCCTGGGGCCCTGGGTGGGGGCGCACCTCGCAGGGCCCCTCGGGGCCCCACTGCCCGCCCCAACTGATAAGACTGTCTGGGAGCGGTGGAGACGCGCCCCGCGCAGCGGGAGGCCGGGGGCGGGCCGGGACCTGGGGACCAGCCGCTGCTCCTCTGCAGCGTCCCGCGCCGCTCGCTGGGCGTCCGGGGAGCGCGGGGCGGGGCGAGGGCGGTGTCCGCAGGTAACCCCCGGGGGGGCGGGGAGGTCTGCCGGGACCCCCAGACCAAAAAGCCTAGGGGGAGGAGCGGCGCGGCTGTGCGCGAGGGCAACCAAGTTTGGCTCCAGCACGCGCGGCTTCGCTACTGCCTCTGGGGAGGAGAGAGGGGACTGTCCCCTTCCGAGCTGGGCTCGGACTTTGGCCCCCAGAGCCGCCGCAGACCTCCAGGAGTGACTTCGTCGCTCCCTATTCTGGACTCGCTGAGTCCCGGGTGCACCGGAGCCGCGCAGTGAACGTGCCATGCAGGAGGGCGACATCGGCCTGGAGGGGCTACCCCTCAAGGAAGCCCCCACAGCCCGTGAGTATCCAGGGCGGCACGGGGGGTGAGGGACAGCCAGCGCGGCCGCAGTGGATCTGGGACGCCCCAGGGACAGTGGCTTGCGGAGGACTCAGGGGCGCACGAGGAGCAGGAGACAGGGACCCCCACCTCTGGTGGCGGGGACAGTCCTCCCTGCGCTGCTCCCGGTAAAGGCGAGAGGGGAGGGGCTGTGTCGGTCACAGGTCGCAGGGGCGCTGACAGACAAACAGACGACAGAGCCCCGGGGCTGGGCTGGGGCTGGGGGCGCCGCCCGACAGGGGCCCCTGCGCGGCCCCTGGGGAGACATCTGCTAGGCCGGCTGGGCTGTTCCCAATCCCAGGGGAGCGTCTTGCAGCGGATGCGAGGTTTTCGGATGTTTTTACAGAGGCTATTAATATACATAATATTTCCGTGCTATTCTGGAGATTTATTTGCGATATAAAGTCACTACTATGACTCGAAATCATAATGGAAACTGGGAGGAACTTAGCCGGAGACAAATGAGGCCTGGACGCTAGGCCGGAGGGGGAGTCCCTGATTTCCTCCCCCCTGGCTGCACATAAATCACCACCCAGGATATTTTTGTACCAATAATTTTAAAATAAATGACCCAAGCCCTGTTTCCTGGACGATTTTCCCCTCCCAGTTCAGAGGTTATTAAATAAACCTAAGAGTGGGCTAGTGACAAGGGGGCTGCAGTGTGCAGTGGGTTTTATTTAGTTACACGCTGAGCTCTGCCCTTCTGAAGCCCTGGTTAGGAGGCAGTGCCCTGCATTCAGGATGCCACCGCCAACCCGGGACTGCTAACTATAGCATGGGAAGCCCTCCTTTTATTCTTTCTCCCTCCCTCCCCCGACTTTCCTTCTTTTCGAATTCCCATGGAGAAACTTACTCTGATGCGTGCCTTTCAAACAGCGGGTTTGGCTTCCTTCTAGAAGTGACACTGGACACTCATCAAATTAAAGGCCCACAAGAAAGAGAAAGGGGCCCTTCCAGCCAGAGCAGGCAAAAAACCTGGGCGCTGAAGTGGGTCACCAGGGCCTGTTCGTGTGCAGCCCGGCTGTCCCGCTTTCCTGAGAGGCTTCCTCAAGCTCATATGTAGAAATGATCCGTTCTGTGATCCACTGAAAACAGCCCCAGCTCACTGTGTACGACCATCCCACCAAGTTCCAGGCACCGATTCAAATGCTTCACACATTTATCCTCAGCGCTACCCTGTAAAGGGGAGCATGATCATCCCCATTGTGCAGACAAAGAAACTGAGGCCACACAGCCAGTAACTGATGGCACCAAGACTAGAACTGAGGCCTATTGTTCCCAGGACTTGGGGGGCAGAGGCAGGAGGATCTCTTGAGCCTGCGGTGTGCCGAGATCATGCCACTGCACTCCAGCCTGGGTAACGGAGCAAGACCATGTCTCAAAAAAAAAAAACACAAAAAAACAAAAAACAAACAAACAAACAAAAGACTAGAACCCAGGATGTCTGAGTCCAGCTGCTGTGAGGCCACTGCCTCTCCCTTTCCCCACCCCAGGCAGAATCACCCAGCAAGCATCTAGGACATCTTGAGGAAACTGTTCCCTGTGCACAAGGGTGTACTGGAGGCCTGTGCTTTGGCCTTTATAGGGTTCACATTTGGGCATGGGTCATATCTCAGATGTGAGGACCTGGAGCGTTCCTTACTGGAGGATTCAACTGATCGGATCTGAGCTGTAATCATGGATGGATGACGGCCTCAGCCTCCACTCCCGGAGAGCAAGCCTTTCCTGTCGCCCCCGCTGCACCTCAGCTGTGTGAGGGGTGGAACTGTGTCCCTTTCCCCCTGCCTGGGTAGCAGCAGTGTCAGGAGTAAAACTCCAGGAAGGGTGTCCCAGCCTCAGTTCTCGGGTTTGCTGTCAGATGGATCATTCCACCACAGCAGGCACGAAGACATACCGCAAAAAGCCTCACAGCACCGCGCCACTCTCGCTCTGCCCATGCCATTTATACCTGGAGGCAGTCAGTGACTTCACCCATAAATAGGAAATTTAAAAAGCCATAAAGTTGGACAACAGAAAGAGGTCTGGGTTCCCCCTTTTTCCTGCCACCGGCACCCAGACCCAGAGAGAGGAAGCACTTGTGAAGTACAGAGAGCCCCAATTCCAGAGCCAGCTTCCCAAGTCTCAATCCTAGCTTTGCTGTCTGCAGCCCTGTGCCCTTGGCCAACTTGCTTAACCACTCTGTGCCTTATCTGTAAAGTCCAGAGGGTGGCTGTGAAAATGATATGAGTCTATAGCCTTTCCAAGGTGCCTGACTCTGTTCTGTGCATGAGTGAGTATTGTTGTCATTGTCATCAGCATCATCACTGCAAGCTTCATCCGTATGACCCTGATGTGAAGTCACACCCAGTGCTCTGTAACTGATCCTATAACCTGCTCATTCTCACTCCCCTGCAAAGCCATAAGCCCATGCTCCCAGGGAGCAATTGAATGGCACAGATGCCCCCTCCCATTCTGACTTCTTCGCAGCTCCTTCATTATTCTTTAATAAGCTATTTATTTACATGCTTGTGGTCTGAACCTCCCACAAGGACAGGTGGAGTTAGGGTGAGGTCTGCGGCATCCCTCCACTGGGACATGTCTGCCCAACTTACTCCTGTGCAACCCTCAAAACCCAACTGGGATATCCCCTTCTCTTGGAAATCAACCCACATGCCTCTCTGCACTAATGGTACCCTGGGCACCAAGTGAAGGAGGGAGGGAATGAGGAAGGAAGGAAGGAAGGAAGGAATGAGAAAGGAAGGAAAGAAGGAAGGAAGGAAGGAAAGAAGGAAGGAAGGAAGGAAAAAGAGAGATCAGGAGGGAGAGAGGGAGGGAGGGAGGGGGGGACGAAGAAGGGAGGGAGGGAAGATGATGCTCCCTAATGCTGGTTGAGCAGGTGACCGCGTGCCAGTCACCCATGGAAGCCCTGGTACCTGCATCATCACGTACAACCCTCACTCACTGTATGAGGTGGGTCCCGTTGTTTCTCCCCATTTATGATGAGGAAACTATGGCACAGATTGATTACTCAAGGTCCTATCGCTGGTGACAGAGGCAGGATTTGAACTCCAGGCAAGCAAGCTGTGCATTTAATCATAGTGATATCTTACCCATTCAGGGGGGATAGAAAGAGTTTTCCCTCCTGAAGCTTTCACCCACAGAGTTATTGAGCACCTACTCTGTGCCTGACACATTGAGTGGGTGGTGTGGGAACACACCTGAAAGAGGTGGGGGAAGAACATTCCAGGTAGAAGAAACAGCCAGTGCAGAAGCCCCGGCACGAGTGTTCTTGAATATGCTGGGTGGATTCCAGAACCAGCCGGGACGGGGAGGGAAAGAGGGAGCAGGAGGGGCAACCCAAGAGGTATGGAAAGTGTGGAGCCAGTGTGGGGGTCGCCAGGGCCACTGTAACCATGGGAGCTAAATAACACTCCCCACCCCCTCCCCACCACCTGCCACTGCAGTAGGGTTTGGAGCAGTAGGGTTTGGAGCAGGGAAGGGACCTGGGCTGACTTGGGTTCTAACAGATCCTCTGGCTGTCCCGCAGAGAACTGGTTGATGGGCCAGGGGCGGAAGCTTGCTCAGAAGCTCTTGCAATAATCTGGGTGCACAAGGCAGGTAGGGGAGGGTGATCCCAGGTCTATTTTGAAAGTAGGGCCCACAGGAATTGCCAGCACATGGGATGTAGAGGCTGAGAGCAAGAGAGTCGTCAAAAATGGTTCTGAGATTTTCAGATTGAGTGGCTTGAAAAAGGAGGAGTCCACAAGGAGAGGTCTGAGTGGGGATAAGTGAGAGGTTTACTATTCGTTGTTCCGTTTTGTTTTGTTTTAAATTGTGGTAGATATTATATATACCATAACATTTTAATCTTTTTAAGTGTACAATTCAGTGGCATTAAATACATTCGCGATGTCATACAACTATCATCACTATCTATTTTCAAAACTTTTTCATCACCCCAAATAGGAATTCTGTATCCATTAAACAGTCACTCCCCATTCCCCACCCCACCCTGCCTCTCCTAACCCCTGGTAATCCCTATCTATTCTAACATCTGTCTCTATAAATTTGTCTATTCTAGATACTTCATATAAATGGTATCACACAATATTTGTCCTTTTGTGTCTGGCTTCTTTCACTTGGCATGTTTTCAAGGCATCCATGTTGTAGCATATATCAGTAATCAGTTTTATGGATGAATAATGTTCCATTGAATGGATATACCACATTGTGTTCGTCCATTCATCTATCGACAGACAGGGGTTATTTCCATCTTTTGGTTATTTTGAAAATGCTGCAATGAACATTTGCATGTGAGTGTCTGTTAAGTTCCTATTTCCAAATCTCTGAGGTATATACCTAGAAGTAAAATTGTTAGATCGTATAGTTTTATCTTTAACTTTTTAAGGAACTGTCAAACTGTTTTACACAATGACTACACCATTTTACAGGCCCACTACTAGTGTACAAGGGTTCTAGAGTCTCCACACCCTTACCAGCACTTGATATATATATTGTTTAATTACAGCAATCCTGTGGGTGTGAAGTGGTATATCATTGTGGCTTTGATTTCCATTGGCCTAATCACTATGTTACTATGTTGAGCCTGTGCTTATAGATCATTTGTTTATCTTCTTTGGAGAAATATCTACTCAATTCCTTTGTCTATTTTCTAATTGAGTTGTTTGTCTTTTTGTTGTTGGATTGCAGGAGCTTTTATAGAGCCTGGATATTAAACTTTTATCAGTTGAATAATTTGCAGATATCTTCTCCCATTCTGTAGGTTGTCTTTTCACTTTCTCAATAATGTCCTTTGATGTACAAAATTTTTAATTTTCATGAAGCCCAACTTATCTACATTTTCTTTTGTTGCTCATGCTTTTGGTGTCATCTCTAAGAATTCATTGCCAAATTCAAGGTCGCAACGATTTACCCCTATGTTTTCCTCTAAGAGTTTTATGCTTTTAGTTTTTATATTTAGGTCAGTCCATTTTTAGTTAATTTTTGTATGTGGAGTATGGTAGAGAGCCAACTTCATTCTTCGGCATGTGAATATCCATTTGTTTCAGCACAATTTGTTGAAAAGACTGTTCTGTAGGGGTTTGCTTTTGAGCATGTTAATAATTACAACAATCACAAAAGCTGACATTTGGCACACTTCCTGCACACCAGCTGTCATTCAGAGCACTTGGTGTATTTGAACTTGGGGTAGGTTTGGGATGCCCTGTGGACATTTACAAGGAGACAGACTCAATGTTAACCCCAAGACCAGAGACAGATTCCTCCATTGACAGCAGGGGTAGGAGTGACCCATCTAGAGAGGAGCCTGCCCCCTGTCCTCTGTGACCAAATGCAGAGGCTGAAGGAGGCATTGCCCAGGAGACCACCATGCCACCTGCAGCGATGGGCAAGTCCCAGTTGTGAACAGAACCCGATGTTCTGTGGAAATGGTTCACCCAGTGAGTTTCTCTTCCATATTGTGATGTAAATAGCTGAGGAAACTTCTGCCTCTGCAGTTGGATGCATCATTTAAATCAAACTAAACAGTCATAGATGCATCTCCTTCTTTAGGACAGTTGCAGCACCAGAAATGGGGGATACAGTGTATCCACAATTCCAGGAACTGGGATATAATGCAGCCATAGGACCAGAAGGTGGGGATACAGTGTAGCTATAGCCCTTGCTCTCATGGAGTGCAGTCTATGCAGCTTTATACTATGATTTGTGTTGTGAAAGGCTTCTAATTCTGGCTAAGTAAGCTCTGTGTGCCGATAATGGGTCCACCCCAATATCCCAGGCCCCCTACCTCTGTGCTGATACCATGCGAGCTCAGCTCCCACTTCTCTTAGAGCATGCAGCAACTCGTGTCTCAGTTAATTTCGTCCACCACTTCTGTCTCCCTTGATGGACTTGGTCTACTTGATGGCAAGAACCATGTCTCATTCATTTCTCTAGCCCTAGCCCAGGGCCTGGCCATGGCAGGCCTGGCAAAAGTCAGATGGATAAACAGATGGATGGATGAGTGATGGGTGGGTAGACGAATGGATGATGGATGGATTGTAGATGAATGGATGGATGGACGAATGAATAGATGGATGGATGGATGGATGGATGGATGGATGGACGGATGGATGAGTGATGGGTGGGTAGATGAATGGATGATGGATGGATCGTAGATGAATGGATGGATGGACGAATGGATAGATGGATGGATTGGTGGATTGATGGATGGATGATGGATAAATGGATGAATGGAGAGCTGGACAGCTGGATAGATGAATGGATGGATGGATGGATGGATGGATGGATGGATGGATGAATGAATGGATGGATGGATGATGGATGGTAGTTGACAGATTTTGTCAACTCATTTTGTTCTAGGCACTATTGCAAACTCTTTACTCATGTCATTCCCTTTAATACATGTTAAGTTATATTAGGAGAAACTTTGAACTCCAGACAAGAAAACTGAGGAAATGAAAGAGCAAGGAATGTGCCTAAGCTCCCACAGCCAAGAGTGTTCTGTGAATCCATCAGGATGGGCCAGCCACACCTGGCTGGGCAGGGGAGGCCCCTGAGACTCAGATGTTGAGAGACAAGGCCTACCAGAGTTAGGCATGGCAGGATGGGGACTGCCGCTCTGTCTCCTGGCTCCACCCTGGGTCCTCACCAACTCAGCTGCTGCCTCCCCAGCTCTCTGGAGAGAAGACATGTCCCTGTGACTGCCTTGCTGCTGCAGGAGCCACACTGGAGAGGCTGGACTGTTTGGTGAGGCCTTCGTCTCTCCCTGTGCCTGCCTCTGCCTGGCATTGTTCCCCCCGTCAATGTCTATCATGGCCCTCAGTCTTCAGCACTGGGCATACATGCCAGGGTTTTCATACTGCGTAATGAAGCATTAAAAGCCTTCCCAGCCCTCGGAGATCCATTTGACAATGGTCACATGGCCATTAGGTAGACAAATTACTAGTTTCATGTATTTAGCCCTGGAAGGGGACCACACATACAGTAGATGCCTTCCTGGTAATTTCAGCTTCCTTTCTCATGGCAGCTCATGGGGACATTTTGCCTCCTCTGGGCCTTTTGCCATGATTCGTCTGGGCTCTGGGTGCCCACATGCAGCCAAACCCACACAACCCTGGGAATGTCAGCGCCACCCCCATGGGGCCAGTTGCCGCCTCCTGAGACAGCGCCCTGTCTTCAGCTGCACCCTTGTTTGCCCCTGGGTGTGGTGTGCAAACACTACCCTTGACACCCAAGACTTAATTCTTTCCCTTTTACACTTAATCGGAATTATTTCTGCCCACATATGGCCTCCGGTGTGCAATGATTTTTTAATGCATTTACATGGCACTTCAACACAAAAGTCTGAACGTGGTGGAAATGGAGCTATTGATGTGAGCAATGAGAAAGGAGGCATAATCTGGCATAATGTTTATTGCATTGTGTTTCCTGGACCGTCAACAGCTGGACATTGGGACAGACTGGGAATTCGGGGGAAAAGGGAGAGGGCCTCGGGTTATATTCTGGTTCCTGCCTGCAAATTTGATCAAAGTGGGCACTAGGCCAAAGGTAGCGTTTGCTTCCTCGTCCCAGCTCCGTCTTCAGATCTCCCCAGCCTGCATCCCTTTTCAAGTCACAAAACTGTGGGCACCCCTGTATCCCTGCCCCTTGGTTTGTGTCCCCACTTCCAGTCCACTGCCTGGTACAGTTGGTGTCCCTTCCTGTGCATTTCTGGAATCTGTCCACTGCTTTCCATGTCTACAGACAAACAAGATGACTTCACTCTTTCTCTCTTCATGGCCTGCCTGCAAGCGGGGCTCACCTGCCTCTCTGGATTCCTTTCTCTCCCCCAGCTGCCCTCTCCGTCTGGCCTCACTGGCCTTCCTATAGCCCTTCATCCCCTCTTCCCTGCTCCTGGGGCCTTGGTACCTGTAGCCCCTGGGCCTGGAGCCCCATCACTCCCTCTGCAATGCGACACCAGGCCCCACTCCCTGGGCACTCACACAGCTGCCCCACATTCATTTTCATGAGGACTCGGTCAGTATCACTCCCCCCTGTACTTGACCAAGTTCCAAAAGGCAGGTCCAGGCTTGTTTTTGCCAATTTGATTTTACTCCCCCAATTTGTCATTAAACCCCCCACAGCCACAACTGGAAGAGACCTAAGTGGTCCTTGGGCTAGCTGAGCGTCACCACTGGGGTTCAGGAAACCCTTGCACAGTGTTCTTGGTCTCAGAAGACTCCTGCGAATTAAATCCACCATTTTATTTCATTTTTGTCATATATGATAAAGGAGTGATTTTAAGCAAAAATATTTCATTTTGGATGCTGATCTATTATTGAAAAGTGTGAATTTATGTGTTCATTCCCCTCTCCCTGGATGCATAGGTGGATGAATGGATGGATGGGTGGGTGGATGGATGGGTGGATGGGTGGATGGATGAATGGATGGATGGATGGGTGGATGGATGGATGGATGGGTGGATGGTGGATGGGTGGATGGATGGGTGGATGGGTGGGTGGATGGATGGATGGATGGATGGATGGATGGATGGGTGGATGGATGGGTGGATGGATGGATGGATGGATGGATGGATGGATGGATGGATGGATGCATGGGTGGATGGGTGGGTGGATGGATGGGTGGATGGATGGATGAATGGATGGATGGATGGGTAGATGGATGGATGGGTGGATGAATGGATGGATGGGTGGATGGATGGGTGGATGGATGGATGGATGGATGAAAAAATGAATGAATGGAGAGATGGAAGAATGGAGGGATGGAGATAGGCAGATAAAAGGAGGGAGGAAGAGAGAGATTTCTATATATTTTGAATAATATAGATAATCTCTATAGACATCTATATATATGATGGCAATTTTTAATTTTCACTCATTTATCAAGAACAACTCTTCAATACTTGGTAAAGAGGAAGCATGATTTGTCAAATGCAAACAAGAACGTTCATTTTATGACTGGTTTGGGGTGATGCTATCACATCAAAAATAGCCCCAAACTGCTTCCATCAGCTTGCATGTTATATTTCCAAAGTCAGCCAACTGGCTTTTGTCTATTTCATGACTTGTTTCTACATAATGACACAAGAGGTGTGAGTTCAGACTGCTTTTCACAACTCTTCCCCACCAGACACACATAGTAGGCATGAGATGGGCTCGCTTCCAGCCATGTATATTCACATCAGATTATAGTCATCACCATCGTTCCTTTGTTTTTGCTTAAGTAAACTTTTGCTTTTAGAACAGTTTTAGCTCTACAGAATTATTGCAAAGATAGTACAGAAAATGTCCACATACTGCACACCGTTTCCCCTGTTTTTAACATTTTATGTTAGTGTGGTATGTGTATCACCATTAATGCACCAACGCTGGCTTTTTTTTTTTTAAGATGGAGTCTCACTCTGTCAGCCAGGCTGGAGTGCAATGGCGTGATTTTGGCCCACTGCCATCTCCACCTCCCCAGTTCAAGCAATTCTCCTGCCTCAGCCTCCTGAGTAGCTGGGACTACAGGCACGTGCCATCACACCCAGCTACTTTTGTATTTTTAGTAGAGATGGGGTTTCACCATGTTGGCCAGGCTGGTCTCTAACTCCTGACCTTGTGATCTACCCACCTCAGCCTCCCAAAGTGCTAGGATTACAGATATGAGCCACCTCGCCCAGCCCCTGGTACATTTTTGTCTAAAGCCCATAGTGTATGCAGATGTCCTTGGCTTTTATCTAACACCCGTTTCTGTCCTAGGATCCCTTCCAGAGCACCACAGTGCATTTAGTCCTCATGACTCTTTAGGCTCCTCTTGGCTGTGAGAGTTTCACAGATTTTCCTTGTTTTCTGTTGACCCTGATAGTTTTGAGAAGTGCTGGTCAGGTCTTTTGTAGACTGTCCCTCAACTGGAACTTTCTTGTCATTATTCATCTGGGATTATTAGTTTGAGGGAGGAAGACCACCAAGGTAAAGAGCCATTCTCATGCATCATATCAAGATTACATACTGTCACCATGACTTATCACTGCTGGTATGGACCCTGATCACCTGGCTGCTGCTGGGGCTGTCGGGCTTCTCTACTGTCAAGCTACTAGCATTGGTATTTGAAGTACTGGAGATTTCAGGCCGGGTGCAGTGGCTCACATCTGTAATCCCAGCACTTTGGAAGGCAGAAGTGGAGGCGGGTGGATCACCTGAGGTCAGGAGTTCGAGACCAGCTGGCTACCATGGTGAAACCCTGTCTCTACTAAAAATAAAAAATTAGCCAGGCATGGTGGCATGTGCTTGTAATCCCAGCTATTTGGGAGGCTGAGACAGGAGAATCGCTTGAACCCAGGAGGAGGTAGAGGTTGCAGTGAGCCTATATCATGCCATTGCACTCCTCCCTGGGTGACAGCAAGACTTTGTCTCAAAACAAAGAAACCAACAAAAAATGAAGTACTGGAGATTTCTTAATGGGCTATAGAAGGATTTAGATGGGAACCATCAATCTATGAAACGTATGAGACCATCCTGAGCTGAATTTGCTGAAGTTGATCACACTGGGATCCTCCTTAACTAATACGTTCATATCAGCTTTCCTCATTCCTAACTCATTGGAGTTATCAATTAAACAATAGGTGAATAAGAAGCACAGAGTGCTTTGCCAGGTTCCATGCTCAGCAGCAGCTTTGAGAACATAACGGGATTCTAATGTGTTGGCCTTACGCACTATCTGCCCCTCTTCACCCGCTAACATAAATACCAGGGGAAAAGGGCCGTGTCTCTTGGGCTCATCGTGAATCAATGCCTAGCACAGGGACTGGCACTTAGTAGATGCTCAATAAACATTTGCTGAATGAATGAAGCATTTGTACGGCAGCTTTTCCTTCTGCTGCAAATTGGCCAGGGATCCACGTGCCTTACTGAGGATCAAACAGGCTGGGGTTCCTATCCTTTTGTGAATGTGGAGGCACTGGGGGCAGGAGGGAGGGCTATCACATGGCCACCCTGGGGAGTGTCCGATGAGAGTACTAGGGATTTCCCTAGCACTGGGACAAAAGGGAAGGGAGGCCCCAAAGAATTCTATTCAGAGCATGGCCCATACTGCTTTACTGTGAGTTTCTGAGCCAGGTGTAACCAAATGCTCGCTGCTGCTAAGATAAAGTCTCAGGAAGGAACTTACAGAGGACTCCCAGGGGAATTCCCATAAGAAAACTTTTGTAACTGCAACCAAGTGAGATCACTTGTTGGATGGAGACAATAAAGTGGGGACATAGCTACCCAAAATGAGCCCTTGAGAAAAAAAAAATGAATAGGGAGGTTTTTTTTTTCTGCCAGTAATTTGCTGGATGTTTCATTTGTGTGTTTGAGGTACTCACAGAGGAATAAAATGGAATGTGTCACCTGCTTTATAAGGGAAAGTTTGTTAGTAAGAAATAGAGATGGGCGGGGGGGACGCACGCTCCCCACCAATCTAAAAGTCATGTCAGGTCATTAAAAAGCATTTTAAAGGAAAAGGCCTGATAAGCATAAGAAAAGGCATTTCAGTTCATTAGTCATCAGGAAATGCAAAGCAAAACCACCTGGTGATACCATCATACACACACCTGAGTGGTGAAATGCAAAGCCCACGAGATACCAAGCTTTGGCAAGAACATGGAGGAACTGGAACCCTTGCCTACTGCTCATGGGTGTGGAAACTGATACTCTGGAAGACTGATAGGCAGATTTACTATTGAACAAACACGTAGTCTGTGGCCCAGCAAAGCCATCCCTGGGTAGTCACTCAACAGAAATACACACACATCCAAAGCCGTGAGTGAAAGTGTCCCCAGCAGCACTGTTCATGATGGCCCACAACTGGAAACTCCTGCAGGGCCTGTCCACACTCGGACAGGAGGATGGATGACTATCTCACGGTCCCTTCCCACCGTGCTGCCCTCCACAGCAACAGGAAGAACCACCTGCAACTGCTCCCAGCAACCGCAGTGAATCTCACACATCTCACGTTGAACAAGAAAGGCCGGGCACAAAAGGGTACCTGATCCCGTTTCTACCACACACAAAAGCAGGCAAATGAATCCATGGGGATAGAAACCAGAAGAGTGCCCTGAGGGAAAGGAAGGTGCTGCCGGGTGCTGGGTGCCTGGGCATGTGTTAGCAAAACGTGTTGAGCTGCAACACGTATTGCAGGTGCTTTTCTCTGTATATCTGTGACACTTCAATAAGATGTTTGCGTGTGTGTGTGTGTGTGTGTGTGTTGGTTTTTGTTTTTTTGAGACAGATTCTCACTCTTGTCGCCCAGGCTGGAGTGCAGTAGTGCAATCTCAGCTCACTGCAAGCTCCGCCTCCCTGGTTTACGCCATTCTCCTGCCTCAGCCTCTCCAGTAGCTGGGATTACAGGCGCCCGCCACCACACTATTTTGGAAGGAGTGTTTAAATTACAGCCATGTGCTGAAATGATGTTTTGGTCAATGATGAACCACATACAGAACAATGGTGGTCCCAAACCATCCCGTAAGATTGGGTGGCCTCAATCTGTGGTGCTACAATCTCAGGTGGTCCCGTAAGATTGTAATACCATGTTTTTACTGTACCTTTTCTATGTGTTGATATAAAAATACTTACCAGCTGAGTGCAGTGGCTCACGCCTGCAATCCCAGCACTTCGGGAGGCCAAAGCAGGTGGATCACAAGGCCAGGAGTTTGGGACCAGCCTGCCCAATATAGTGATAACCCATCTCTATTAAAAATACAAAAATTAGCCAGGCATGGTGGCAGGCGCCTGGAGTCCCAGCTACTCAGGAGGCTGAGGCAGGAGAATCGCTTGAACCTGGGAGGCGAAGGTTGCAGTGAGCCGAGATGGCGCCACTGTACTCCAGCCTGGGCAACAAAGCAAGACTCCATCTCAAAAAAAAAAAAAAAAAAGCCTTACCATTATGTTGCCTACAGTATTCAGTGCAGTAACATTCCATGAAGGTTTGTACCGTAGATGCAATGGGCCACGCCATACAGCCTGGCTGTACAGTGGGCTACGTCATCTAGGTTTGTATAAGAGCACTCTATCTTCACACTACGATGAAAATGCCTAATGACACGTTTCTCAGAATCCCCATGGTTAAGTGGTGCGTGACTGTATTTTCCAGTTCAGTTAGAAGATATAGGTCAGGAAACAGCTTCAAAGAAGTCATGGGTGCCATCGAGTACTTCATCTGTTGGAAAGGACCAAATTGGCGACATTAGTCGATATTACGATGGTTCAGCCTGTGGAAATCGAGCTGTCTCCTGACTCCGATATAGTCCCACTGGTCTCAGGACAGCTTGGCGGCATGTCGTCACCAATTCTCCCACAGACTCACTGTGAACCTCCTGTATGCAGCACGCTCTTGTATGGAAAGCGTTTCCTTCTATAGCCCTCTCCAGGCTGTGGGAAGCTTACTCTGTGCTGGGAGGGCATATCGCCCTTTATCTCCAGTGCTTAGCACAGAGGTGGGGCTTAGTAAATTGTTGGTGGATGGATGGGTGGGTGGATGGATGGATGGATGGGTGGGTGGGTGGATGGATGGATGGATGGATAAATGGGTGGATGAATGGAATGGGTGGATGGATAGGTCATTGTATTCATGGAGAGGATGGCACCAATAAAACAGATGTTTACCGCTTGATCAAATCACTCCAATTCTAGAAACATATCCTACAGAATTGATTGAGCAGGTGGGCAAAGACCGTTTCACTTAGAACAGTGAAAGAGAAGGGACCCTAAGTAGGGGCTGGGTGGCGACCCGTGGACACCCTACAGGGAATAGTGTGAGGCTGCTATACCCAGGCCCTCAGCTCCTGCCGTGTGCTCCCAGCCTCCATGTGCCAACCATACACCCTCTCCCCACTTCTGGAAGAATCTAGGCACACGTTCCTGTCCAGACCACCCCATGAGCTCCTCCTTCAGCCTGAGGCACTTTTCCTCCTGCTCTGACCCTTTGGATCTCCCTCATAACCTCTTCCCAGTCCCCAGGAACCCACCAGGGGCTCCTTCAGCAGCCTCCAAAACCCCAGGTCCTCACAAAGTGGTCTTATCACCCTGCACCCCACCTGACTTTATCTTCATGAGGGTAGGGCTGTGTTCCCGTCTTTTTGGCCGGATGTTTTTCAAGCATCTGGTCTGTGCTAGATGTGAGCTTTAGAGTAGTGAGATGTGATCCAGAACACAGTTAAATGAGAGAGAGAGTGTGTGCAAAAAGAACAGGTTACAAAATGATATGGTTTTTAGAAATTACAAGGGCTAATATTTGCTGTGTGTGACCACACGCCGGATGCTTATATGTGCACTTTTATAGGGACCATCTTATGACTTGTCATTGCGCCCTCTGAGGGAGGCACTGCTCCTTCCCCAATTTAAGATGAGGCAGCCTCAAAGGTCACATGGCTGTGATGGGGTGAAGACTGTGCTCAAATCCACACAGCGGGAACCCAGGCTTCCAGGCCACTCTCAGATGGGGGCTATGAGAATAAAGCATATCGTGAAGTTACACAGCATCTCCTGGCTCTCAGGGCTTGCAACCACGGGCTTCTCCATCACACTGCCCTCAAAAAATATCGTGGAGCAATGGAGATATCTTTTGTGTGGCTGCCCTGGTTTCTTCTAGACTTGGCAAATAAGCTTTCAGTGCTACTGGGAGAGATTTAACACAGTGGGCACAAGTGAGGTTGACTTACACCAGCACATCTTTGAACAGCCCTTGACTTGTGGAATTAAAATTGGTGACAGAGGCCGGACACCATGGCTCACGCCTGTAATCCAAACACTTTGGGTGGCCCAGGTGGGTAGATCATCTGAGGTCAGGAATTCAAGACCAGCCTGGCCAACATGGCAAAACCCCATCTCTGCTAAAAATACAAAAATTAGCCGGGCGTGGTGGCAGGTGCCTGCAATCCCAGCTACTCAGGAGGCTGAGGCAGGAGAATTGCTAGAACCTGGGGGGGCAGAGGCTGCAGTGAGCTGAGATCGAGCCACTGCACTCCAGCCTGGGCAACAGAGAGAGACTCCGTCTCAAAAAAAAAAAAAAAAAAAAAAAGAATTGGTGACAGAAAAATTCTCATTGTGGGTGCATTACCAGTGTCACCACTGGTTACTGAACATCTCTTTAGTCTTTAGAATTTTATTATGTGTTTGTGTTCTCACTTACTCCACACAAATCCCCTCACAGATAGATGTCATTATCATTATTTTACAGGTGAAGAAGCTGGGGTTCAGAGAGGTGAAGTAACATGACAGAAGTCACACAGCCCGAACTGATATATCAGAGCATAAGGCTTTTCTTTGCCAGCTTCAGAACCAAGGAGGAGATGGCATGTTGCTTAAAATGTCAACGGAAATCAAACGTTCTTGTTGGCACACTGTCCTGAATTATTCTAGGACACATCTGTGAGAAATTCCTAGGGTCTGCAATCTCCGCTTCTCTGTGGAGTCAGCCAAACATGGCCTCATTGTTGATCTTGAGAGGCATATTTTTAGTGTGAGGTGGGTTGTGTTTATTTATTCGATGAATAGCAAAATGAGGTTTCTATAAATAAAGCCATGTCTTTCTCCCCCTCTCATTTTATTTCCTGTGCACGATTCACAAGTGAGTTGACCGATCCAATGAGTTTACCAGCTCCAAAGAAACCAAAGTGGAAAAATCCCTGGGAGTGACCAAGAAGGGACAGTCCAGTCTTTAAAGTGTCTCTCCATCTCGACCACCAAAGTTGTGGCTTTTGACTCCTTGTGAAGAGCAGACATCCGTCCTGTCCGGGGATGGATTCTGATCATTTTTGGTAGTAATTACGTGAAGACCGTTTCTCTTTTAACTGATAGCAATAGAACAGTTGTGGACCAAGTGGCAAATCCATTTCCACTTTTCAGTCTGTAAAACAGTTTGCACCGGTGTGGGGAAATAAAATACCAACACATACAAGTTTTGCAAACTCTGGGATGGCAGGTGCAACCAGCTAGGCAACCAACGACCACATTTGTGGGAAGAGATTATCTTCAGCTCTTACCTACGTGGAGACACGCTCTGGTCCCTAAACACACCTCCCTGGCAGTCTCATGCACCATCTCAGGGGTGAGGACGCCCATCTCCACCTGCAAGCCAGTTTCCCTGCTGGGCATGGCGTCCAGTGAGCAGGAACTAGTCCAGGATTTCACATCCAATTTGATGCTAAAACATCCTTCCACCCAAGCGTGTGTTCCCATTGTTAACCTGGTTTTCCCCCTCCCATCATGGCATTTCATCCATCATGGCTTCTTCCTGCCTACAGCTCTTCCTTATCTGAACTTGACCCCAGCCCTGTAAGCAAACTTGCAAGTTGAGGGACTGCCTGGGGTGGGCGCGCCCAGGCTCACATGAAGCTTGCCAACCCACCTCTCCCTACCTCTGCTCTCTGCCCTGAACCCCACACACAGCCCCTTACCTACAGATGCTGATCTCTCAAACAGCTTTTATTTCACTTTTTTTTTTTTTTTTTTTTTTTTTGAGATAGAGTCTTGCTCTGTAACCCAGACTGGAGTGCAGTAGCTTGATCTTGACTCACTGCAACCTTCACCTCCCTGGTTCAAGCAATTCTCCTGCCTCAACCTCCCCAGTAGCTGGGATTACAGGTGCCCACTACCAAGTCTGGCTAATTTTTTTATTTTTAGTAAGGACGGGATTTCACCACGTTGGCCATGCTGGTCTCGGACTCCTGACTTCAGGTGATCCGCCCGCCTCGGCCTCCCAAAGTGCTAGGATTACAGGGGTGAGGCACGCGCCCGGCCCGTTTTAATCATTTTAAGTGTGCGGTTCACTAGTATTAACTGTATGCACATTGCTGTGCGGCAGAACTCTAGAACTTCCTCATCTTGCAAAACTGAAACTCTGTACCCATTGAACAGCAACTTCCCCTCCCTGAGCCCCTGGCAACCACCCTTTTATTTTCTGTTTCTGAGCATTTGGTTGTTTTAGATACCCCATATGAGTGGAATCCAACAGTAATTGCCTTTCTGTATCTGGCTTACTTCACTTCGCATAATATCCTCAAAGTTCATTCAATCGTTAGCATGTTGCAGAATCTCCTTTCTTTTTAAGGCTTAATGATATTTCTTTGTATGGATAGACCACATTTTGCTTCTCTATTGATCGGCTGATGAATAGTTAGGCTACTTCCACAGCTTGCTTGGCTATTTCAAATAACACTGCAATGAACCTAGGTGTGCAAATATCCCTGCTTTAAATTCCTTTGGGGAGACACGCAGCAATGGAATTACTGGATCTATTTTTAATTTTTTTTAGGAACCTTCATGCTGTTTCCACTGCAGTTACATTACTTTGCATTCCCACCAGTGGTACACAAAGGTTTCAGTTTCTCCACATCCTCATCCAAACATATTATTTTATGCTTCAGATTATTATTACCTTTTATAATAGTGGCCATCCCAGTGGGTATGAGATGGTATCTCATTGTGGTTTGGATTTGCATTTCCCTGATGGCTAGCGACGTTGAGTATCTTACCATGTGCTTGTTGACCATTTGTGTCTTCATTAGAGAAATGTCTATTAATTCTCTTGCTCATTTTAAAATCAGAGTATTGGATTTTGTGTTGAGTTACAGGAGCTCTTTATATATTTTAGATATTAATCCCTTACCAAATATATGCCTTACAAATATTTCTTCCACTCTGTAAATTGCCATTTCACTCTATTTCCTTCGCTGTGCAGAAGTTTTTGAGCTCAGTACAGTCTCATTTCGCTTTGGTTGCCTGTGCCTGTGGTCTCATATCCAAGAAACAATGCTGAGTCATGTCATAAGCATTTGCCCTGTGTTTTCTTCTAGCATTTCTGTATTTGCAGGTCTTACGTTTAGGTCTTTAATCCATTTTGAGTTCATTTTTGTATATGGCGTGAGGTAAGGATCCAGCTTCATTCTTTTGCATGTGGATATCCAGTTTCCCAGCAACCTTTGGTGAAGAGATTGTCCTTTTCCTATTGAGTGGTCCTGGCACATTTGTGGAAGATCATTTGACCATGTCCAGAATGCTTTATTTCTGGGATCTCTGTTCTGTTCCATTGGCCTATGTGTCTTTCTTTCTGCCAGTGTTAACTGTTTTACTCCTTTAGCTCTTTTTTTTAAAAGGTGTGATATTTGCCTTCATCTTTGACAACATACACCTCAAACCGCTTCAATTTTTGTCCCACTTTTAATGAAATAAGTGCTCTTTAGATTTTGTGGCACATGATGACCACGAACACCTTACAAAGGTTGATTGTGCCATCCAGAGTGCTGTCCAGGTCACTGACCATGGGGAAGACATGGTCTCCCTTCCCTCTTGTTGAGTGGGGGACTTCATAGACTCTCCAGAGCACAGGTACCCATCAAGGAGATCCACATGGATGCGGCCTGTGTCCCACACATCTGAACGGGGAAATGTCGAGGAATTGGTGGGATGAACATGACCCAGTCGCAGAGTCTCCAGCCAGACTAAGGCCTGTTCAACATGAGCTTAACACTGGCCTCTGGACAGTCCTTTTGGGACCTCCATGGACATTTCCCACATTCCATCATCTGGAGACAATGGGGTGTCCTTAGCAGGTTTTTATTGTTTCCTTCTCTTAACACCCAGCAGAATTTATGCCAATTTGGAAACCAAAGGACAAAGGGGCACAGTGGAGTGGTCTCTCCCTATGTCACCGAGCATGAACCAAGACAAGCTGGGAGCCTGTAGCTCAGGGAGGGTCTACGAATGTGGTCCTGTGAGGTCAAGCATCTCTTTCTCAGGAGAGAGGATAACAGCTCTGCCGGAGTAGTTCCTGGAAACTCTCAGAGGAGGCAGGCGAGCAGTGCTCCATGACTGGAGTCCCTGGTGGCATCACCTGGGGTCTCTGACAGCTGCTGCTGATCATGTCTGACTGTAGCAAGTGGCTTCTTCTTTCCCTGGGCCTGAGTTCTCCATCCTCACATGGGGCCAACCACACTGCAGGGCAGTGGGAGGAAAAAGGAATTTGAGAAGCTTTTTGAAAAGGCCCATCTTTGCACATTTTGCATTGCTATAAAGGAATGCATGAGGCTGGGTAATTCACAGAGAAAAGGTTTATTTGGTTCATGGTTTCAATGGTTGGGAAGGTCAAGACTGGGCATTTGGTGAAACCTCAGGAAACTTCATGGAAGGCAAAGGGGATGGGCCTGTGCAGAGCACATATGAGAAAGAAAGGCAGAGAGAGGAGAGGTGTTGGGCTCTTTTAAAATTATTATTCCGATAGTTTTTGGGGAACAGGTGGTGTTTGGTTACATGGATAAGTTCTTTAGCGGTGATTTCTGGTATTTTGGTGCACCCATCACCTGAGCAGTGTACCCTGCACCCAGTGTGTAGTCTTTCATCCCTCACCCTCCTCCCAAGTTCCCCCAAGTTCCCAGAGTCTATGATGTCATTCTTATGCCTTTGCATCCTCATAGCTTAGCTCCCACTTATAAGTGAAAACATACAACATTTGGTTTTCCATTCCTGAGTTACCTCCCTTAGCATAATGATCTTCAACTCCATCCAGGTTGCTGTGAATATCCTTATTTCATTTCTTTTTATGCTGAGTAGTATTCCATGGGACGTGTGTGTGTGTGTGTGTGTGTGTGTGTGTGTGTATCACATTTTCTTTATCCACTCATCAGTCGATGAACATTTAGGCTGGCTTCATATTTTTGCAATTGAGAATTGTGCTCAATTACACACATATAAACATATAAACACATGTGTACAAGTGTCTTTTTCACATCATGACTTCTTTTCCTCCGGGTAGATACCCAGTAGTGGCTCTTTTTTTAACAACCAGTGGCTCTTGTGGAAATGACTAGAATGAAAACTCCCTCACCCCCAGAGAGGGCATCGATCTGTTCATGAGGAATCCACTCCTGTGACCCGGACACCTCCCATTAGACCCCACCTGCAACACTGGGGATCAGGTTTAAAGATGAGGTTTGAGGGACAAACCATAGCAAGGCCTGAGGGCTTGCATCCTAGGCAGATGAGGGGGTCAGTGGTGTTCAGGAAGCTGCACAAGGGCAGGGGCTGCAGAGAGGCCTGGGGTATCATGGAAGAGATGGACAGACAGTGGCTCAAGCAGCAATAGAATCAGTAGCCTCATCACCGTCCCTCCAACACTCAAAGCCCCCGCTCCCACCAGGGGTCCTGGTCCTTGCTGTCCCTCCCACCTGGGACATGCTCCTCTGGAGAGGGGCACAGCCCACCTCACATGGCACCTGCAGCACTCAAAGCCCTGCTCTCACTAGGGGTCCTGTTCCCTGCTGTTCCTCCCCCCTGGGATGTGCTCCTCTGGAAACGGACACAGTCCACCTCGCATGGCACAGCCTCAGAGATGCCTTCCCCAACCTCCCACACCGTCTGAGGATTCTCCTCCCCTTCTCAGTTGTCCATAAGAGTTACTACATATTTACAGTGGCTACTGTTTCCTCCACAGCCATGTACCCTCCCTGGGGCAGGGACTGCCTGTCTCACTCACCACTGCACACCCAGTGCCTGAACAGATGTCTACACTGCTCTGTGAATACAGATAGAATATACAAGGGATGTGCCCGGTGCCATGATCTGTTTGGGGGAGAGTCTGACATTATATGTAGAAGAGTTCAGGAGGGCCTCCTGGAGGGAGTGACCCTTACTCTCACAACATGCAGAATGAGTAGGAGTTAGGCAGAAAGGTGCAGGAAGGGTGCCAAGGCAGAGGGAGCAGCGTATGCAATGGCCTGGGGTGGCAGGGCTAGACAGCAGGGTGGAGGAACTAAAGACATGGAGTTTGGCTGGAGTGAGCAGGGGAGGGAGGGATGGGAAGTGTCCTTCAGCAGTTAAGCGGGTGTCAGGACATTCAGTGCCTGTCAGCCAGGTGAGTTTAGGACCCACCACATCTCTGCTGTCTGAGCTTGCAGCTCATAGAGGAGCACCCCTTGGGGCTTCTGGTACCCACAGAAGCCACGTTTTCAGCATGTGCCAGCTCCCTACACACCCAGGTACCCAGACCAGAATCTTTTCATATCACCCAGTCTGGTAGTGGGTACATGTCCTTCATCCATTTTCAATAAATTCCACTCTCCCACACTCCCCCACCCATACAACTTCTATATAGCTGGAAGGCCTTGTGCAGGCGTTCTAAGATAAGGCATCACAGTTAGGAGTATTTTCTAGGTGTTTCCAAACATTAGCACTTTAAGAACATAAATATTTGAAGAGGTCCAGTATTTGCCTCATCGATGAAAGCTTGGAAGTGTATTCTTAGATCATCCCCTGAAAATCTGCAGAGTGCTGAGTGTTGACTCATTCTTGCAGCATCCACGCACCTCAATGGATCAATAGATGGCCGTAACAGCAGAGTCTTTGTAAATAAGAATTGTTACTTGTGGAAGATATATTTACTGAGAATTGATAGACACCAATCCAACCATTTTTTCACAAGTTTATTCCTCCATCCGTTCATCCAACCAATCATTCATTCATTTTTCCATCCATCCATTTTTCCATCTATTCATCCATCTGTTCTTTATCCATCCATCCATCCATCCATCCATCCATCCATCCATTTTTCCATCTATCTATCCATCCATTGTTGCATCTATCTAACCATTCATTCATCTATCAATCTGTCTATTCATTCAGACATCCACATATCCATTTGTCCATCTATTCACTCATCCATTCTTTCATCCATCCATCCATCCATTGTTCCATCCATCTATCCATCCATTGTTGCATCTATCTATCCATTCATCCATCTGGCAATCTATTCGTTCACACATTCATCCATCCATTTGTCCATCTATTCATCCATCCATCCTTTCATCCATCCATCCATCCATCCATTGTTCCATCTATCTACCCATCCATTATTCCATTTATCCATCCTTTCCTTCATCTATCCATCCATCCATTATTCCATCCATCTATCCATTAATTCATCTATCTATTCGTCCACACATTCATCTATCCATTTGTCCATCTATTCACTCATCCATTCTTTCATCCATCCATCCATCCATTGTTCCATCTATCTATCCATCTATTGTTGTATCTATCTATCCATTCATTCACCTGGCAATCTATCTATTCATTCACACATTCATCCATTTGTCCATCTATTCATCCATCCATCCTTTCATCCATTTGTCCATCCATGTTCCATCTATCCATCCATTATTCCATCTATTCATCCTTTCCTTCATCCATCCATCCAACCATCCATCCATCCATCCATCCATTATTCCATCCATCTATCCATTCATTCATCTATCTATTGGTCCACACATTCATCCATCCTTTTGTCCATCTATTCACCCATCCATGTATCTATTATTATCATTTCATCTATTCATCCACATGTCCATCCATTCATTTGCTTATTCATCCATCCATCCTTTCATTCACAGTGAGCAGGGTGGTCCTACTGGAAAACAGGACCAACCATGCCCTCAGAAAGTTCACTGTCTAGTGGGGAAGTCAGACAATAGGCAATGATATTTCATTTATTTCCAACTAGGAGGGGTGCAATGAAGGAAAAGGGCAGGTGCTTTGAGAATTTACACCAGAGGGATCTGACACAGTGTGGGATCAGGAAAACCTTCCTAATGAAAAACCACATTTAATCTGGGACCTGAAGGGTGAGTAGAAACTTGCTGGGCAAAAACACGGAGAAAGTATTTTAGGCAGAGAGGCCAGCAGTGTAAAGGTCCTGAGGCAGGAAGTGCCTGGCATGTTCAAGCACCTGAAATGAGGTCAGCGTAGCCACAGCAGTGGCCAAGGCTAGAGAGGGCAACAGGAGCCAGATCATACTGGCCTTCAAGACCACACTGCAAATTTGGACTTGATCTTAAGAGAAGACAAGAAGCCAGGGGAAAATTGCAAACAGCAGGGCCACACCAGGCTTGCCCTTTTTGTTAAAAGGAGATTTTGACTGAATCTACCATACACAGAGGAAAGCACACATGTCCCAGGCATACATTATTGGTCAGCGAGGTCTGCCATAACAAAGTGTCAGCTGGGCGTGGTGGCTCACACTTGTAATCCCAGCACTTTGGGAGGCCGAGGCCAAGGCAGGGGGATCCCCTGAGGCCAGGTGTTTGAGACCAGCCTGGCCAACGTGGTGAAACCCCGTCTCTACTAAAAATACAAAAAAAAAAAAAAATTAGCCAGGCATGGTGACATATGCCTGAAGTCCCAGCTACTCGGGAGGCTGAGGCAGGAGAATCATTTGAACCCAGGAAGCAGAGGTTGCGCCACTGCACTCCAGCCTGGGTGACAGAGTGAGCCTCCATCTAAAAAAAGAAAAGAAAAGGAAAGGAAAAGAAAAAAGAAAAAGTGTCCCAGACTGGGCTCCAACAACATGAGCGTGTTGTCTTACGGCTCTAAAGGCTGGAAGCCTGAGGTCAGGGCGCTGCCAGGCCTGGTTCCTGCTGAGGCCTCTCTCCCTGGCTTCTAGATGGCCACCTCCTCCCTGGGTCTTCACTTGGCCTCTTCTCTGTGCATGGACAGAGAGAGAGAGAGATCTCTGGTGTTTCTTCCTCTTCTTATGAGAACACAGTCCTATCTGATCAGGGCCCCATGGGGCCGTAGTTTAACCTCAATTTCCCCCTTAAAGGCCCTTTCTCCAAATACAGTTCCATTGTGGGTGAGAGTTTTAACATATCAACTGGGTACAATTCACTCCTTAGGAGCTCAATGGATTATCACAATGTGAACACATTCGTGTGACTGGCACTAAGATAAAGGAAAAGAATGCAACCCCCACCGAGGACAATGTACAGGAGCTCTTCAGGGCACCCCACTCCCCACCCCTGAGCCACTCCTTTGCCTCCAACACCACAGAGCAGTTTTGCCTGGTTTTGACGTCAACGTCAATGCCGTCTCATAGCATATCCTTGTGTGTCCGGCTCCTTTCCCGCAAGCCCCCTGCTCCCGCGATTCCTCCGTGCTGTTCCGTGCCGTTCTAGTTTGCTCACCATCATTGCCCAGCCCTGTTGCCCTTGGGAGTCCACCACACATGGCCTGCCCAGGCTGCTGCTGCTGGGCTGCGGGTGTTTGGGGGTGACTGGGAGCAGTGCTGCTCTGTCCAGTGGTCTTGCAAAGGTCTCTTGGGGAACGTCTGGGAACACTCCTGTTGAGAGCATGCTGGGAGCAGGATTGCTGGGTTGTGGGTACATAGAGTTTTGGCTCTAAGAAATGATGCCTTGCCATTTTCCAAAGCAGCGGTTCCAGCTGATACTCCCACAGCCCTGCAAGGGAGTTCCAGATGCTCCACATCCTCAGTACTTGTTTGTCCTTTTTTATTCTGGTTTTTCTTTTTTTTTTTTTTTTTTAAAGGCCGCGTCTCACTGTCGCTCAGGTTGGAGTGCAGTGACATAATCGTGCCTTTATAAAAGATCGCTTTGGGTGTGGCATGGAGAGTGGGCAACAGGAGTGTGGAGGCCAGACTGAGGATGATTCCAGGAATCCAGGGGAGAGTGGAGGTGGTCAGGTCTAGGGTGGAGGCTGGGGGAATGGAGACACGTGGACCAATAACAATTTTCAAGCATTGTGCCCAGGGCTCAGCAGGCCGCTGTCCCTTTCGGCTGGTAAGTTTACGTGCTAGTGCCCGTCTCTTTGGTCTTTATCGTTCCATTCTTAGAGCCATTTTGGGCATTTTCATTGTTGTGATTGTCTGCTGAAAAACCTAAAAATCCCAAGCCACAGAGAAAGGCACGGTAAATACGAGTGAGTTAATTTCTCGGGAAATGTTTTCCCTCGTCTTTGGGCCCAGTAACTAGATATTTAGCTATTGATGACCTACTCTGTGCTGGGCATTTTTTAAAAAACAATCCAGGCGCTCCCTGCCCTCAGGCAGATATGATCCAGATGGCACCAGGACATGGCCCAGCACAGGTTCAGCCTCATCGCAAGAAGGGTCTCTCAGCGTGCTCACTCACTGACCCAGAGGCAGCCCGACCCTGGGCGGGAGGGGCAGAGGAGACCCTGTTCTTGATGTGTCTGAGGGTGGCGGGACCACGCTTTCCTTCGGCCCTCCTTCGGCGCTCGCTCTGATTTGGGTTCCTGCTGGAGTCACCACTTCCACGTGGCTCACTGGGCCGTCCAGAGAGCTGGTTTTGCCCAAGCTGTCTTCTTGCCTCTGTCTGGTGGACTGTGCCGAATGATCGGAGCTCACCACCTCAGCTCCTGGCTCATCACCAGGAAAGATGGGAGCACCCAGGGACCCCAGCAGCTGTGGTCCCCAGGTCCTCAGATACGTCATCCTGCAGCCCCACGAGGGACCCAGAAGGCCTGGGAGAGGGTGCTGGGCAGAGTCTACATGACTCCACACGGAGACATGCTGAGACATGTCCACAGCCGCACAGCCATGAGCAATGCACTCCATTCCCGGACACACTGTCCTGCCTCCCTGCCATCTGCGCTGGTAGACCTCACAGCAACAGGGGTGCAGATGATGAACTGCTTGACTTCCTTGCAATTTGTTTTGTTGTTGTTGTTGTTGTTTTTGAGACAGAGTCTCACTCTGTTGCCCAGGCTGGAGGGCAGTAGTGCGATCTCGGCTCCCTCAACCTCCGCCTCCTTGGTTCAAGCGATTCTCCTGCCTCAGCCTCCCAAGTAGCTGGGACTACAGGTGCCCGCCACCACGCCTGGCTAATTTTTGCATTTTTAGTAGAGACGGGGTTTCACCATGTTGGCCAGGCTGGTCTCGAACTCCTGACCTCGTGATCCACCCGCCTCAGCCTCCCAGAGTGCTGGGATTAAAGGTGTGAGCCACCGTGCCCGGCCTAACTTCCTTGCAATTTCTATGTGCATTTTGGCAAAAGTGAAATGGAACTTGAGAACGCGTGGTGAGAGTGAAAACCAGCGATCAGATATGGTGGCAGCTTGTCTGTGCGGTTGAACCTGGATCTGGAGGTGAAGAGAAGATGAAGTGGTCCAAGCCCCGTTCCTCAGCCCCTCTGGGGTCATGTGACTGTGGTCACGGGACAGTGGCCAGCCTGGGATGCTGTGGATGGGGAATTCCACAGAGAGGGCTAAAACTAGGACGCCGTAGGGGGCTCCGCTCTGCCACCGTCAGGCTTGGGAGCTCCCAGGAGCGCCGGGCATGTGTTTCAGTGGCAGCCTCATTTGTCTTCCTGCACAATCCCGCCAGGGATCTCAGAGTCTGCAAAAGAGTTGCTGGGGGTCACGGCTCAAGCCAGGCCCCAAAGCAGGGCCGTGGGGCTCACCCTTCATCTGGCTGCGTCCTAGACATTGTGGGCAAAGGAGAAAGGGAATCTGCTGTCGATACAGGGCTTCTCCCACGTTCTGTGACCAAACCAGGCCATTTCCCGGCTGCTCGTCTCATGCTGCAGCCCTCTGTCCTTCAGACATCCCGTCCCTGCTTACCTCTTCTACCAAGTGTCACTGTGCTTCCTACTGGAGATTCTACTTAGTTTACTTTCTTCCTTTTCCCAGTCTTTCTTCCCCTCTAGAATCCAGGCTGCCGTGGGCAAGGATTCCTGTCTGCAGGGCTCACTGCCCGTTTCCTTAGAAAGATGCCTGGCACAGAGCAGGGCTCAGCCAAATACTTGTTTGATGAATGAACAAACTCCCACGCGGGCCAAGGTGTGTCTTCCTCCCCATCCGGAGGAGGATGGGGCTTAGCGGTCCAGACGCCCTAATAATGCTTTTCTTGTGAACTTACACAGAACAGTTTTTGTAGTTTCTTTCTCCCCTACCCCAACAGAACTGCACAAAATCCACATGATGAATCATAAAAGAAACTCTTTGGGAATCAAATGAAATTCTTTTTCAGCCCAGAGCGCATTTCCCATTTTTATTTTCATGTTTATTTTTTTCACTTGAGGATAGGAGTTCAAGACCAGCCTGGGCAACAGTTTTCTTCCTTTCTTCCTCCCTCCCTCCCTCCCTCCCTCCCTCCCTCCCTCTCTCCCTCCCTCCGTCTCTATCTCCCTCCCTCCCTCTCTCTCTCTCTTTCTTTCTTTCTCTTTCTTTTTTCTTTCTTTCTTTCTTCTTTCTCTCTTTTTTCTTTCTTTCTTTCTTTTTTCTTTCTTTCTTTCTCATTCGTTCGTTCTTCTTTCTTTCTTTTTTTTTTGTGGTCTTACTCTGTCACCCAGGCTGGAGAGCAGTGGCATGATCCCGTCTCACTGCAGCCTTGACCTCCCAAGCTCAAGGGATCCTCCCACCTCAGCCTCCTGAGTAGCTGGGACTACAGGTGTGCACCACCACACCCAGCTAATTTTCAAATTATTTTTGTGTGGAGACAGGATCTCACCATATTATCCAGGCTGGTCTTGAACCCCCTGGGCTTAAGAGATCCTCCCACCTCAGCCACCCAAAGCTCTGGAATTACAGGCATGAGCCACTGTACCTGGCCTATATTCCCACTTTTAATGAAGCCTTTTACACAAACAACCCATCTGCCTACCGTCAGTGACGCATGGGTAGTTTCTAGCTCCCCGCTGCCAGCAGCTCCAGCCCCTTTCCCAGATGGTCTCCAAGAGTTTTCCTCAATCCCCTCTAAGAAAGATCAGCTCCCCCAGCCATCCATCCCATCAGAACAAGTTACAGAGTTTGTGGGGCCCAGTTCAAAACAAAAATGCAGGCTTTGCTCGAAACTTATGAAGAAGCCAGGCATGGTGGCTCATGCCTGTAGTTCCAGCACTTTGGGAGGCTGAGGTAGGAAGGTCTCTTGAGTCCAGGAGTAAGAGACCAGTCTGGGCAACAGAGCAAGACCCCTTATCTACAAAAGAAGTTAAAAATTAGCTGTGCATAGGGGCACACACCTGCAGTCCCAGCTACTCGGAAGGCTGAGATGGAAGGATCTCTTGAGTCCAAGAGGTCGAGGCTGTAGTGAGCTGTGATCACACCACTGCACTCCAGCCTGAGCAGCAGAATGAGACCTTGTCTCTAAGAAAAAACCAAAGAATTTCAAGACCCTGCCAGCATCATGGATGGATGGTGCTTCCTGGCCCTGTGTGAGCAGGTGCACTGTGAGCTGGTCCTGGCTCTCAAGCCGTGAGTGGAGGTGACGTGGCTCGCTTCTGAGCTGGAGCCATTCTCTGCTGCTTCTAGACTCCACTGCACTCTCCGTGCCTGGCAATGTTTGGGATGGTGGCTGCATCGTCTGCCCAGATCCTGCCAGACTACACTGAGCAGAACCACATCCCAACCTGGCTTGGACATTGGAAGCACAAGCAGAAAATAAAGTGTTTTTGGAAGTTCTGAGGACCAGGGCATGGCTGTTACTGCAGCAGGATGTAGCCCATCAGACAGATACTCCAGGGCAATGGAAAGACTGAAGAACAAACCTGGTCTCAGGCTGAAGCCCGTCCCTGCATCTGTGCCAGCAAGAGACCACACATTCATTATGCATGTGTTCATCTGGTGAGAATATTTACTGAGGGTCTGCTAAGTGCTGGGCATGGAGCTCAGTACCAGGGACAAGGCCAAAAATAGGCGGCCGCGGTCTCAGCTGCAGTGGAGCTTCCTCCTGGCGGTTCACACAGAGTCCACAGAACGGAGAAAATGCTGCTGCAATAAGTAGGCAAAGTGCATGGCACTGTGCAGGCCTGTGGCAGGGCCTGTCCTCACCACCCGGGTGCCAGGGAGGGCTTCTTGGAGGAGGTGCCTCATTCATTCATTTATTCATTCATTCAACAAATGTGGAGAGTCTGTTCTGAGCCAGAACTCAGCAGGCTTCTGTGGGAGGGGTTTAGCAGTGATCAAAACAGTGGGCTGCTCTCCTACACCTTGGGATGCAGGAGCAGGAAAGAAGACCCCCCCCGCACACACATTCACTCTCCCATCTATGGACTCACAACCCCACGCTACTCACATGCCATGCACACGCACGCGCACACACACACACACGCACACACACACGTGTACACACACACATTCACTCTCCCATCTATGGACTCACAACCCCATGCTACTCACATGCCATGCACACACATGCACACACACACATGCACACACATGCACACGCACACACACGTGTACACACACACATTCACTCTCCCATCTATGGACTCACAACCCCACGCTACTCACATGCCATGCACACGCACGCACACACACACACACACGCACACGCACACACACATGTGTACACACACACATTCACTCTCCCATCTATGGACTCACAACCCCACGCTACTCACATGCCATGCACACGCACGCACACACACATGCACACACACGCACATACATGTGCACACACATGCATGTGTACACACACGCACACACATGCGCGCACACACACGCACACATGCACACACACGCACACACACATACACATGCACATACACACACACATGCAAACACAAAATGTGAGGAGGAGAGGGATGTTCCAAAGGGAAAGAAAGCAAGGAAGCCATTACATTAAGGAACATCACTCCAGGGGGAGCCACAGAAAATGGTCCAGGTTTTCCCACAGTGCCCCCTCCAGACCTGCCCTCTGGCTGTGCAGGAGCTGGTTCACCCGTTTCACACAGGCTCACGGGGACTCGGCTCACCCGAGCCAGTTGTGTGTATCTTCCCAAGTCTGCATTCAGTGACGTCACACTGGGAGCTGAAAATGGGCCATGATGGGAAGGTTTACACCTCCGCAACTGGCAGACACTCTAAGTCAGCTTTCATGTGTTTTCTTTCCAAGGGCCAGTTTACCCACCCACCACTGTCTGGGGCTGGCTCTTCTCGGCCCCTTGGGTAATTCTAGGGCAGGCCTCATGACTTCCTGGTCATCTCATAATGAAAGCTTTCCCAGCCACTTTTAATCACAAAAACATGGTCTCATGTGGGTCACTGAAATGTCCAGTCCCACACAGATCTTCACTGAAAATCGTCATTGTCCTGGCTTTGCCGGCCCAGCCAGCCCCAGGCTGAGGCCTCGGAGGGGGGAGGGACCCGGGGCCCCCAGCTCCGGGTTTCTCTGCTTCTGCTTCTCTTCCTTCTCCCCTCCCCAATCTCTAGGCTTCCCCTGGACGCTCCAAGGTTGGGCAGAGGCCAGCAGGGCAGGGAGGTCGGGCTTGGTGGGCGGGCGCTGGGGGATCTGGTGGGCTTCTATCCCCCCAGCTGGGACAGATGCTTAAAGCTGACTCATTTGAGGGTACTCTTGTGGCTTGTTTAGACCCTGGGGTAATTAAAACATCCGAATTAGACCCCCTGAGCGTACGCATCTGATATTGAAAGCTTAGGACCCCTCACTCCTGCCCGTTCCCGCCCGACAGCCCACTTCCTATCCACAGGAAATCCCCCACACCCTGCTTCCCTCCTCACCTCCCACCTTCATCATCTCTGCTGGTGGTGGGGTCAGTTCCCACTCAGCACAACCCCACCCCGCCTCACAGGACACTCATACCACCCTCTTGCCAGTGAGGCCTTTGAAACAAGAGTCAGACTGGTCCACCCTCCCCCAGCCCCAGGGGCTCCTTGAGCCTCTCTCCAGCCTTGGTGGGAGGAGGAAAAGCAGCACCTCCCTCAGACAGCTGGAAAGGCCCTCTCTCTTCCCAGCTCAGTGAGTCCGGCCAAGGGTCACCAGACGGGTACTGGTCCCCACCTCCCCACCAGGCCCAAGGACACGCTCCGCACTCCTCTTTATTGCCGCGATGTGAAGTCTCAGCCTAACCCAATCCCACAGAGTCCATCTTGACAGCCTGGGATGACACAGATTCCCCAGAGGGGGATAGAGTGCTGGGTGTAGGTGGCAGGTTAGACACAGGGGGCAGAGTTAGAGGAAGCCTCCCGGAGGTGTCTCAGTAGAGACCTTAACCCAGAAACAAGCACGAAACACATTCTCATTCTCCAAGCATCAAAAGGCTGGACTATTCAAAAAAACAAAGAGCTAACTCTTTTAGAAAAACAGGCCCAGTGACCATTCATCCTCTCACTCGTAATCATCGTTCGCGGTTGTAACTGCTACTTACCGAGAGGTGCTTTGCTGCAAGCATCGTGCTGGGTGCGTCCTTTACAGACAGGCCGTGAGTGAGCACATGGGTTTGCTGTGGGAATTCGTATTTCTTCTGCAGGGAAGAATGACTGATACCCAAACTCACTCAGCTGCCAAGGGGGAGGAGGGATTCGAACCCCCATCTTTCTCACTCCCAAATGCGTGCCCATAATCCTCCTGTCCCCATGGAATTATCTATTAGAGAAAAAATATTGATTAGCAAAAAAAGAAGGAAAAATGACAGAACTTCCTAATATGCCAAACATTGTCATCCTGCTTAAGACTAAGGCTCTGTTTCATCCTAAATTACAAATGCCAACGTGTTCACTGACTTGACAAACACTGGTTAGGCCACACTGCATGCGAAGGACCGTGGTGGTCGCAGGTGGCTGTTGTGACCTATATTTTTAACACCCACCCCTTCTTTTTCTTTGTAAAGCTGTATACAAACTTCAGTTTTTAGAATAAGGACAGTGGGGTTTTTTTGTTTGTTGTTGTTGTTCTAGCAGAAGAAATTAAACAGAGACAGAATGGAAAATAATGTGCATTTTTAAATAAACCAAGGACATGGTTCCCATTCTTCCTCAGAACCTGGTCCATTTAAAGCAGCCTTATTATTTTCAATGCATCCACTTCCTGGTCCCTCTCTTCCTCGGTTTTTCCCACGTCGATCGTCTGAGAAATCCCAGCGGTGACATTTGTTAAACATTGGCCCAAGACTAGGCGAGGCCTCGGGAGCCAGGCTCTTGCCCAGGAAGGCTCCAGAGACTGAAGCCAGAGCCCCGTAAACTCGTCCCTCTGCGTCCAGGAGACCCTGCCAGGAGCCCCTTCGCGTCCCACTGCCTGTGACGTTGACAGGCAGGAGCGTGCGAACTGAATCCCAAGCAGCGCACAGAGTATTTTAAAACCGAGCTGCTGTCACACAAGGGCTTTTTCCCCCAAAGACCAGAGTGTCCAAAAAAAGGAGCAGACGAAACCAAGCATAAGGTGTGCTGTGGTGTGCTCAGATCAGACCCAAACTGAGAAGGCCCTGCTTCTCCCTGGGGATGGGCCCCTTCCCTCCTTGCTCCACTTCCTGCTGCTTTGACATCTCACGTTGGGCAGAAATCCCAGAGGAAAAAAGGCTTTCCAAGACAGGCCCATGGAAGGCCCAGCTCGCTCTCTGGGACTTATTCACATTGGATTCATCTGTCTGCTTTTGCCTCTATTTTAGCCAAAAGACCCCATGAAGGTAGAGTCTTGGTCTGGTCTCTTCACAACTGTGGACCTCAGCACATATCAAGAGCCTGGCACACAGTAGGTGCTCAATAAGGACTTACTGAATGGAAGAATTCACAGCTGGGCATAGTGGCTCACGCCTGTCATCCCAGTGCTTTGGGAGGCCGAGGCAAGTGGATCACCTGAGGTTAGGAGTTCGAGACTAACCTGGCCAACATGGTGAAACCCCGTCTCTACTAAAAAATACAAAAATTAGCCGGGCATGGTGGCGGGCACCTCTAGTCCCAGCTACTCGGAAGGCTGAGGCAGGAGAATCACTTGAGCCTGGGAGGCGGAGGTTGCAGTGAGCCGAGATCACGCCACTGTACTCCAGCCTTGGTGACAGAGTGAGATTCCGTCAAAAAAAAAAAAAAAAAAAAAAAGAATGCATGAGCGAGTGAAGCCACTGATGGCCCCATAGAGTCAGCCTCACCTAGCTTGCTTTCCTGCAAATTTGGGTGTGTTCACTTAGTGGGTGTGGCAAGCAGAATCACAACCCCCAAAAATGCCTGTGTACTGACCCCCAGAACCCGTGAATCTCTTTTATTACACTTCAAGGAGGAGGTAAGGCTGTAGATGGAATGAGGGCTGCTAATCAGTTGACCTTGAGGCAGGGAGATGGCCCCAGACTATCTGGTGGGCCGAACATCATCACAGGGTGCTTATAAGTTAGAGGAGGCAGGGGAAGTAGAGTCGGGGAAGACGTGAGGACAGAAGCAGAGGTCAGAGGAATGCACTGCCAGCTTGAGATGGAGGCAGGGGCCACAAACCAAAGACCACAGGTGGCCTCTGGAAGCTGGAGAAGGCAAGGAAACGAGCTCTCCCTGAAACCTCCAAAAGGAACAGCCCTGCTAACACCTTAGCTTTAGCCCAGTGAGATCCATGTCGGACTTCTGGAATTTAAGATAATAATCATGTGCTGTTTTAAGCGACTAAGCTTTGTGGATCTGCCGCTGCACAGTGGGAAACTCGTGTGTTGGGAGGTGAGGGGAAACACATGCCGCGGCTCTGAGGTTTAATCAGTGTTGGACCGGCATGTGTTAGAGCCTGCACCTTTCAGCACTGACTCCATTTAGCAGGAGTCTGGCCGTGTATAAGTCAGCCTCAGTCCCTGCCCTCCAGAGCTCGCCATGTGGGAGAGCCCAGATTAAACCATGTCAAGTGGATTTGTTCATGGCACATCTTGTCAGAGGCTTCTCAGATGCTGACACAATGAATGTCCAACAGTGAGAATATAGCCTTCCCCAAATGTAGGTGACCATGGGGCATTTTGGGTGGGAGTGGGGGGCACTTTCTTTTCTTCTAGGGGTGAGGTTCAGCCCAGTACTGAAATTGGTCTTATCGTTGCCAACATCAGGGCTTAGGGAAGTTGGCTTTTGTTCTGTCCTGGTTTAGGAGTTGTAGTCTCATGCTCACACTGCGAGGCTGCCCATCGGGGAAGATCTCAGATTCTTTTAAGAAATGCCAAATACTTAAACCATCTCTAGATGGCTTAAAATAATAAAAGGCCCTGTTAATGAACCTTTCCTTCCCAGTGTCTGCATAGGAATGTGTGTCTTTATCCCAGTCATCTGTGGGCCAAGAATCAAAGAAAGAAAAGAGTGACGAGAGGAGGATGGGGAAGAAGAATGGCCAGTAGTTGCTTTGTGCTTTACATTTCAGGGATTTCAAGTTTACCAAAGTCTTGACAAGAAAATGCAGGTGATTTGCTGCAATGTACCAATACTATCCAGGAGTGTTTGACTCTAAATGAAAGAAAACCCAAGACCAGCTTCAGGCATAGCTGAATCCAGGGGTCTAATGTTTCCAAAGCTCTATCTCTCTCCTCCTCTTGGCTCTGCTGTTCTTTGGGTTGGGTCCACCCTCAGGACTACTCTTTTAGTGTCCAGATGGCAGGCACAGCTCCTGGCTTCCACCTTGGGCAACCCCAGTGGACAGAGAGCTTGCCCCTGGGCACTCCAGTAGGAAGCCCAAGGCTAGCTCTGATGATCCTGCCTGAGGTCTTTGACTCTCCCTAAATGAGTCGCAAAGGGGGCAATGCTTAGCTGTGTGTACCCACTAGCAGACTCCCGAGACCATCTGGAGCTGGGGGACACATAGCCCGTAAACCACATGGCCTGAAAGCGGGCAGTGGTGTTTCCTTAAGGAAAACCAGGACAAGAACGGCACAAGGCAGGGAGTAAGTGATGGGCAGAAGACATTCACCCACTAGACCTGCTCCCCCTGCAGAGAATAGCTCTTCTCAATGGGGCTTCAGACAGTGGCCCAAAGAGCGGTCCCAGCTAAGGTTTCTTATGCCAGTGATGGGCGTGGCGCAGTGCCAAGGGCTCCCTGGGCATCGTCTGCTTTCATCCTTGCAATACCCTGGGAAGCTGGAGTTTGTGGCCCTCTCCCCAGTTCACAGATGGGGAAACTCAGGCTCAGAGACCTTGATTTTGACTTGGGCTCCCAAGTTCTTCGCTACCACCACCACTCTCAGCAGCTTGCAGAGCTGCCTCTGCCTGGAGGGTCACCAGGCACAAAGCCCCACTGACAGCCTGGACAGACATAGGCGGGTCCCACAGCCCAAGCTGCCTCCCCTGAAAGGAGGACCTGGCCCTAGCAGGGGTGCACATAGATAGACTTGTCTGCCTCTCCTATTGACGATGAGCTTATGAGATAGGGATCACCGGGGACCCCCAGTGAACCACACAGGGACACTCCAAGGGCAGCAGGGAAGCTCTGCCGAGTCAGGGAGTTGGTGGGGTGGGACACAGAGCTGCAAGGACTTGGTATTGAAATGCTGGGCTCCAGTGACATCTGAGCATCTGAGGGTCTCAGTTGGAGGAAAAAAGATGGACAAAAAAATGAAAATAAAAGCCTTCCATGGCTATTCAGGAAACCAGATGGGCTGGAGCTGTGCCTTAGAACACAGCTTTGACCTCAGATCTGAATTCCATGCCCAGCTCTTCTCCTTGCCAGGTGGATGACCTTGGGCAAGTTACTTCACCTCTCTGGTTCTCAGGCTCCTCGTCCAAATAAGGGCTTGTGACAGAATGTACAACTTATAAGGTGGTAGTGAGGGTTAGACAGTAACATCCAATACCTTAGCACTATGCCTGTCATGAAGGAAGAACTGGTGTCTGCTACAATGATGATCATGATAATAATGATGGTGGTGGCAGTGATTGTGATGATGAGAATAATGATAGTAGTGGTGGTGACGATGATGATGGTGCTGGTGGTAATGGTGATGACAGTGAAGATGGTGGTGGTGATGGTGGTGATGGAGGTGATGACAATGATGATGGCAATGATGGTGGTGGTAATTGCAATGATGACAGTAATGATGGTGGTGATGGTGATGACAATGATGATGATGATGGAGGTAGTGATAACAGTGATGATGATGGTGGTGGTGATGATGGTGTTGATGGTGGTGGTGGTGATTGTGATGATGACAATAACGATAGTGGTGGTGGTGATGATGATGATGGTGCTGGTGGTAGTGGTGATGACAGTGATGATGACGATGATGGTGATGATGGTGGTGGTGGTGATGATGATGATGCTGGTGATTGTGATGATGACAGGAATGATGGAGGTGGTGATGACAATGATGATGATGACGGTGGTGGCGGTGGTGATGAGAGTGGATGATGATGGTGGTGGTGGTGGTAATGATGGTGTTATGATGATGGTGGTAGTGGTGGTGATGATGATGATGGTGCTGGTGGTAGTGGTGATGACAGTGATGATGATGATGATGGTGGTGGTGATGGTGATGATGATGATGGTGGTGATTGTGATGACAGTAATGATGGTGGTGGTGATGACGATGATGATGATGGAGGTGGTGGTGGTGATAATGGTGATGATGATGATGGTGGTGGTGGTGACAGTGATGATGACAGTGGTGGTAGTAATGATGGTGTTATGAAAGTGGTGGTGGTGGTGATGATGATGACAGTGATGGTGGTGATGGTGATGACAATGATGATGATAAAAATGACAACAATAATGATGATGACAGCAATAACGATGATGATGGTGGTGGTGGTGACAATGGTGATGATGGTGAAGATGGTGATGCTGGTGACAATGATGATGATGATAGTGATGGTGGTGGTGGTGATGACAATAATGATGATAAAAATGACAATAATGATGATGACAACAGTAATGATGGTGGTGGTGGTGGTGGCGGTAGTGGTGACTGATATCACCCCTGCTGCCATCATTCAAGAGACCAGGGTCATTTTCTCAAATTGATGAAGCACTGTAGTCAGGTGGTTGCAGTGAGCACACAGACCTTGAATCAGAGTTCTGCTCCAGGCTTCTTACCAAGTGCTGAGACTTTCTGAGCTGCGGATCCTGCGCCTCCCCAGCTCTCAACTCTCCAAAGGCCCTACCTGGTCTGGCACTGCCACTGTGCTGACCTCACAGCCCACGACCTTTGCCTTTCACTCACCACCACCCACACTGGCCACCTTAACAGCAGGTCCTCAAACACCAGCCGTGTTTCCACCCCAAGGCCTTTGCACTTGCTGCTGCTTCTTCCTGGGACAATTTTCCCCTGTATCCATGAACTCATGGCCTCCCCTCCCTCAGGACTCTCTGCTCAAATGTCACCTCCTCAGTCAGGTGTGTCCTAAGTCTTCCTAAGGATGACAGCAACACATTCCACTGGACACTTTCTATGCACTTGTCCTACTTTGTTTCTCTTCATAGTACTCATCACTCACAAACCATATGTAGATTCTTTTTAACCTACGATGGGGTTACAGCTTGATAAGCTCATTGTAAGTTGAAAATATTGCTAAGTCAAAAATACATTGAGTGTGCCTAACCCACCATACATCCTAGCTTAGCCCAGCCCACCTTACACGTGCTCAGAATGCTTACATGAGCCTACAGCCGGGCAGAATCATCTCACACAAAGCCTAGGTTATAATAAAGTGCTGACTAGCTCACGTAACTTATTGAATACTGGAAGTGAAAAACAGAATGGTTGTGTAGGTACCCGAAGTACAGTTTCTACTGAAGGTGTCCTGCTTTTGTGCTTTGACACATTTGTAAAGTCGAATAATCCTCAGCGGAACTATCGCGAGCCAGGGCCCATCTGGGTTGGGAGGCTTTTCATTCATCAGACCACGAACTCTTAAACCACATGGAGGTGGGGACTCTGTTTTCCCCAGCATGTGGAACGGGACCTCACAAACAGTAGGTCCGCAGTCTGTGATTGAATCAACAGCAGTGGCCATTTCTGTCACCTGGAAA
This sequence comes from Macaca nemestrina, assembly GCF_043159975.1. NCBI lineage: Eukaryota > Metazoa > Chordata > Mammalia > Primates > Cercopithecidae > Macaca > Macaca nemestrina. The sequence goes on along the minus strand of NC_092136.1, from coordinate 4,643,816 downwards.
TAATGACAGTCAGGTCTGGGCAGGAGGCACTGTTGTGGCCACGCGTGCCGGGGCAGGGGTCATTCCAGGGAGGTGAAGGATGCTGATGAACTTCCTAGGCGTGGAACACGCCCTTCTTGCTAGTGGGGAAAAGTGAGGTGGTGCTCGCCTGCGCTGGACGGGGTTTAGCTGCCACCACAGAGGTGCATCCTCAGGGCACAGCTTTAGGCACATCATAAAGAGCCTCGTCTGTAGAAAGCCATTTTAATATTTGTGTTAAGTCATCTGGGTTTTGAGTCTCTGTGGTTTTTCGTTGGTATTCAAAATAATTAAAGTACACCCGTGGGTTTTTCAAAAAGCATTTTCTTTTTGTGATCTTAGAAAATCAATTTCAATAAAAGTTAAGGTACACTGATTTCCCTCAGAAGAAACAGATCCGAAGAAGCGTCAATTCTGGTTGCCACAGGGAGATGAATACACTTTAAAATCTGTCAGGTGTGAACTGAAGTGTCTTTAAAGATGAGTCTGTCACATTTAGGCCCTACTAACTGTTGATAATGAGCAGGCAGTGCCCGGGGATTTCATGTTCATTTCAAGGGGGACTGCTGGGTTCAGTCTCCTTCCCACTCCACCAGGCGCCTTTCTCTGATGCTGAGCTAAGGGTAAGAGCAGGTGCCTGTGCACCTCAGTCCATGTCCGGATGTCAGGCCAAGAGGTCCAGTTCTGAAGTCCACACTCTGCCACCCCAGGGACAAAGTGCTGACTTCACTGCCCTCCCGACTGGCTCCTTCTACCCTTCCCCAGCCCCAGTTCTAGTGCCTGATCCCTGACAGGCCAGCACTGAGACTTTAAAATGCCTCAATTGATGGTCTCTCCTAGAAAGACACTCCCACAGTTCTACCATGTCTGAATCCCCAGAATCCGGTTCCTGAGTCTTCCGGCTCCCCGACCCCCACCACACCCCAGAGCTGAAGCTGCCCCTCCTTCTCCTAATAGGGCCTCCCTCCGCCCTGTCTGGGTCTTGAAGGGCACGAGCATGGCAGGGGCAGACTCAGGTCATCCGCTCTGCGCTCTGACAAATCGTGGGGGTGGGACCGCCTCTCTCTCGAGCCAGATCCTAAGTTTCTGGTGTTTTGTTTCTGAGATGAAATCTTGCTTTGTCACCCAGGCTGGAGTGCCATGGCATGACCTCAGCTCACTGTAACCTCCACCTCCTGGGTTCAAGCGATTCTCCTGCCTCAGCCTCCCAAGTAGCTGGGACAGCAGGTACCCGCCACCGTGCCTGGCTAATTTTTGTATTTTTAGTAGAGACGGGATTTCGCCATGTTGGCCAGGCTGCTCTCGAACTCCTGACCTCAGGTGATCCACCCGCCTCGGCCTCCAAAAGTGCTGAGATTGCAGGCGTGAGCCACTACGCCCAGCCCAGATCCTACGTTTCATGAAGGCAGGGCTCTGCTGGGTCCCTGGCAGCCCCTGTGGGTGCTAGATGCATGGATGGTACAAGCTTGATTGGGGTGATGGGTGAGCAAACGAGGCACGAGCAGAGCCTGCCATGCCTGGTGGAGGGGTTGTCCTGTGGTGCTTCCCCTCCTTTGCAGGCAAAGGGGCACCCTCTTCCCTCTGCACACAGGCCTGCTCTGCTCACAGATGAGGCCTCCTCCATGAGCTGGGCCTGTGCAGTTGCCCTGCCCAGGGGAGAGCTGACTCCTTCACAGCCCTCAAAAGCGCACTCCGCTCATTTGCTCCAAGAGCCATTTGTCAGGGGAGTTCCTGGGGTCAAGCACTGCTGTCAGCTGAATTGACTGGTGCTCGCTGGTGACAGGGATGAGTCTCCACTCTGGATGACCTCAATCCTTTCTCCCAGCAAATTGTTTCAACCCACCAGTCTGTAGCCTGATCGGGGTCAAAGCCATGAAGGTCACGGCAATGGCACAGGCCTCTGAGGGAGCCCAGGTGCTCCGGAGGGACAGTGTGTGTCCCGCTTCCTGCAGCGACTGTAACAAATTTCCACAAACTGGTGGCTTAAGACAGCAGAAATGTGGCCGGGCGCGGTGGCTGAAGCCTGTAATCCCAGCACTTTGGGAGGCCGAGACGGGCGGATCATGAGGTCAGGAGATCGAGACCATCCTGGCTAACACGGTGAAACCCCGTCTCTACTAAAAAATACAAAAAACTAGCCAGGCGTGGTGGCAGCGCCTGTAGTCCCAGCTACGCAGGAGGCTGAGGCAGGAGAATGGCATAAACCCGGGAGGCGGAGCTTGCAGTGAGCCGAGATCGCGCCACTGTACTCCAGCCTGGGCGACAGAGCGAGACTCCGTCTCAACAACAACAACAAAAAGAGCAGAAATGTGTTCTCCCATGGTTCTGGAGGTGAGAAGTCTGGAAGGAGAGTGTGAGCAGGCCACGCTCCCTCTGGAGGCCCCGGGGCAGGGCCCTTCCTGCCTCTTCCAGCTTCCCGGGCTCCAGGTGTTCCTTGGCTTGAGCTGCATCACTCCAGCCTCTTCCTCCGTCTTCACGGGGCCTTCTCTCTCCTCTGTGTGTCTGTGTCCTGTGTCCAAATTTCCCTCTTCTTATAAAAACTTCACTCATTAGATTAGGGCTCACCTTCGTTATCTGAACTTGATTATATCTGCAAAGACCCTATTTCCAAATACGCTCACGTTCACAGATACCGGGGTTAAGGACATACCATTTTGGGGTTTGGGGGCCTGTTTGTCATTTTACCAGCCCTTCAATTAACCCTCCATCGGAGGCGTGGGTGGGGAGGGCTGGGGGAGGCAGGCTGGCACAGCTTTTTGGAGGGAAGTAAATGGCTCCCAGGTGGTACCACCAGGAGGGGCGAGGAGGGCGCCTTTGCTCAGGGCAAAGGGAAACAAAAGCAAAAACCAAGTCCTGATGGGAAGCCCTGGCCCTCTCAGGGAAGCGAAAGTTGCTCAGTCTCAAAAAACACTTGGCCTGAGATGACTGAAGACGCCTTGGGGGCTGCAGTCTAGGCTTATTGCTTTGGACGTCACCGGCTGTGCGGAATTGGCATCTGGAGCTGAGAGCCAGCCAGGGCTGCTGATGTGGCTCCCGGGGATGAGGACGGGGCAGTGGTATCAGGTTCTCCCTTCTCAGCCCATGAACCCGACTCCTCGAGCCCAGACTGTAGCTCGGAGCTGCTATGTTGGTTTCCTGGGGCTGCTGTAACCAATGAACACACACTTAGAGGCTGAAAACAATAGAAACTCATTCTTTTCAGCCCTGGAGGCCAGAAGTCCACAGTGAATCTTAGGGGCTAACATCAAGGCATCTGCAGGACTGGTCCCTTCACAGGCTCCATCCCTGCCACTTCCAGATTCTGCTGGCGTCGGCGATGCTGGGCCAGTGGCTGCATCACCCGGCTCTCTGCCATGTCCTCTCTGTCATCAGCTCTCCTCTGCCTCTCCTCTTACAAGGACTCTTGTGGTGACATTAGGACCCACCCGAATAACCTCCCCATCTCAAAGTCCTTAATGGCATCACATATATTAATACAAAGGCCCTTTTGCCACATAAGGCCACACAGTCACAGGTTCTGAGGATGGGGACGTGGACATCTTTGGAGGCCAATATCCAGTCAATGACCACCCCTGCACCAGGTGGAAGGAACCCACGGGGAGCAGAAGGAGGAGAAACACCCCCCATTTTAATTGACAAATCGTGGCTATATGCATTTATGAGGTTCAATGTGATGTGGTGGTTTCGTTTTGTTGTTTTTGGTTTGAGACAGAGTCTCACTCTGTCATCCAGGCTGGAGTGCAGCGGCATGATCTCAGCTCACTGCAACCTCTGCCTCTTGGGTTCAAGTGATTCATATGCCTCAGCCTCCTTAGTAGCTGGGATTACAGGCATGCGCCACCACACCCAGCTAATTTTTGCACTTTTAGTAGAGATGGAGTTTCACCATGTTGCCCAGGCTGGTGTCGAATTTCTGGTCTTGAGTGATCCTCCCACTTTGGCCTCCCCAAGTGCTGGAATGCAGGCGTGAGCCACTGATCCGGCCTCAGTGTGATATTTTGATACATGTATACAACATGGTGCCGTCAAATCAAGCTAATTAGCATATCTATCACCTCATCCTCCTTTCATTGTTTGGGGTGAGACATTTGAAACATTTGAAATTCTCTGCTGTTTGGAAATGGGTAATGAACAGCATACTATTGACTGCAGTCACTCTGGTGTGCTATAAATGGAAAACCCCATTCCTCTTGCCTCTCTGAAACCTTGTATCCTTTGATCAGCAATTCTCCTTCCCTCCTTCCCATGCCCCAGCCTCTGGTTCCCCTGGTTCCACTCTTTACTGCTACGAGTTCAACTTACTAGATTGCACACATCCGAGGTGAATGGTTGAGGGCCAGAGTGGGGACCAAGAGACTGGTGGGAGGGAGGGACCTTGCGCCCAAGCCAGGGGGACAAGAGAAGCTCGAGGGTGTGGAGATGAGCAGGATAGTCTCCAAAGGCCCCTTCAGTGCCCTGAGGCGCAGAGGCTATCACTGCCACTGTCACCACAGGTGTTGACCGGGCACCGGGACACACCTGAGCACTGACCAGGCCGCCAGCCGACTTTCGGGAATCAGTTTCCTTGGATGCTTCTGATGAGTGCCCACGCTGGACAGTAGTGCGTCCGTGTTCCTGACAAGGAAGCTGAGACTTGGGGAAATGAAGTCATTTGCCCAAAGCCATAGAAGGCACAGATGGGAATGGACCCAGCTCTTCTTTGTGGCTCCAACAAACCCTCCAAGATCAAGCGTCTACATCAGCAAAACCCGCTTTCATTCATGAGTCACTTCGCCACTGAGTGCGTATCTGTTCCACTCCTGCCTGTGAGGGCCTGTGGGAATGTGAGGATGAATTCCACCTCGGTTCCTTCGGGGCTCCTGCCTTGGGTCCTGACATCATGTTGCACCATGGTGCTTCTGTGTCCCCTCCAGCCTGAGACGTCTATGAGGACAGAGAACAGCTTTCTCTTCTGCCTGACGCCTCATGGTTAGCACATGGCTGGTGCATAGTAGGTGGTCGACAAAGCTTTGTTGAAAGGATGGGTGCAGGAGTGCACGGATGGGGAATGCCTGCCTTCAAGGAACTCACAGATGCGTAGAGCAGGGGTTGGCAAACTCCCATCCATAGGCCATTTGTAGAAGTCAGGCTTTACTGAAACACGGCCATGCTCATTCATTCCATATCGTCTGTCTGCTTTTGCATTAGAATTGAATCATTGCCAAGAGGCCAATACAGGTTCGCTTCATGGGTATGTGACCCGTAGAGTTGCATAGGGGTCCGTGTCACCATCTTGACCATCTGCTGTCACTATCTTGAAATTAGTAAGAATTCATACAAATGCCCTATGGGTGGGAGTTTGCCAACCCCTGCTCCGTACATCTGTGAGTTCCTTGAAGGCAGGCATCCCCCATCCACATGCTCCTGCAGCCATCCATTCAACAAAGCTTTACCAATCACCTACTACGCAAAGCCTGTATTTTCATTTTGCACGGAGCCCCATCCATTATGTAGCATGTCCTCTGCGTATGAACCACAAAGCCTAAAAATCTGGCCCTTTTACAGAAAAAGTCAGCTGATGCCTAGTCTAGAAAATAAAACAGGCACCTAACTTATGACAAATTCAAGCTAGAAAGTGTCACATGCTCGCGGTGGCTCACGCCTGTAATCCCAGCACTTTGGGAGGCCGAGGCGGGTGGATCACAAGGTCAGGAGATAGAGACCACGGTGAAACCCCGTCTCTGCTAAAAATACAAAAAACTAGCCGGGCGCGGTGGCGGGCGCCTGTGGTCCCAGCTACTCAGGAGGCTGAGGCAGGAGAATGGCGTGAACCCGGGAGGCGGAGCTTGCAGTGAGCCGAGATCGCGTCACTGCACTCCAGCCTGGGTGACAGAGCAAGACTCCGTCTCAAAAAAAAAAAAAAAAAGAAAAGAAAGTGTCACATGCTGTCGGGAGGGGCAGGCACAGTGTCTCAGGAGTCTGCAGGACAGAGAAATCCCTCACAGCTAAGGGGTTCAGGAAGCTTCCTAGATGTGGTGCCTGCAGCAGCCCTGGGGACCTTGAGGCATCCGGAGGTTGGGTAGGGGACACAAATATGGACAGACCACAAGGGCAGCTCAGACACCACTGTGCTAGGAGAGAGAGTCAACCTTTCTTCTTTTGTGATCAAAGCAAAGTATGTAAAAAAACCGATATAAATTATTCATCTAGAAGAGAAGAGGAGCATTGATTTCTGTCCACCTACCCTGGCATTTACTTTGCTGTTGCAGCCGCAAGCTGGGATGGCCTCCACTGCAGGAGAGGGGCTGGCTGCAGGCACTGCATATACAGAGGACATAGGCAAATGGCATCATCAGGAGAAAATCCCTGTGAGGATGAGCAGAGAGCTGAGGCACTCTTCCCAAACCCCCCACATAAAGAAACGCAAGGTTCTGCACAAGTTATGGTTTAAAATATTGGGGCTTTTGCACTTAATGCAAAAGACAAAGACAAAAATGAACATTTGAACACACAGGTGCAGCCAGAGCCAGGAAAGCCCAAACAGAGCCTAGCAGGGACTCTGCTCAGTCAATATTTGCTGTATTGACAAATGTATTGTTCTTGCCGCATCCGAGACCAGGAAGGGGCAGAACAACAGGATCTAGTGGGCCACACCTTCCTCTCTGTAGCCAAGCGGGCTCCCACGTTGGGGGCCTCCATGGGACTTGGTGCTGTTAGACACGACAAAGACCGGGGTGCAGTGGGACCAGAGCCCCTCTTGGCCGAGCCTCCTTTTCTCTCCCGGAAATCCCCCTGGGGCTGTGCACAGGGGAAACAAGGTGCTGCTTTCTAGCCGGCTGAGAGCTGTGACCCGTGGAGCTGCCTGGCAGCAGGACCAGGGCTAGTGTCAGGTCCAGCCCTCCAGGAGGCTTGTGTCCACCCGTGCAGACTTCAGCTGCTGATGGCCAGCTAGGAGTGTATTGGGAGAAGACTCAGCGGCTAAGCATGTGGATAGAAGAGGAAGGGGCCAAGCCCCGCACTGGCCACCTTTTCACTTATTATGACCCTGGTTTTTTTTTTTCTTTAAGCAAAACAAAAATAATGATTTATTAATTTGTTGATTATTTCTTCTTTCTATACATATTAGCTGACCTTTGTCCTATTCTTGCAAATCCTCAACCATTTTAACTGGTAGCCCAGTAAGCTGTCGCCTTTTTTTTTTTTTTTTTAACTTTAAGTTCTGGGATACATGTGCAGAATGTGCAGGTTTGTTACTTAGGTATACATGTGCCTTGGTGGTTTGCTGCACCCATCAACCCGTCATCTAGGTTTTAAGCCCTGCATGCATTAGATATTTGTTCTAATGCTGTCCTTCCCCTTGCTCCCCACCCCCTGACAAGCCCCAGTGTGTGATGTTCCCCTCCCTGTCTCATGTGTTCTCATTGTTCAATTCCTGCTTATGAGTGAGAATCTGAGGTGTTTGGTGTTCTGTTCTTGTGTTAGTTTGCTGAGAATAATGGTTTCCAGCTTCATTCATGTACCCGCAAAGGACATGAACTCATTCATTTTTATGGCTGCATAGTATTCCAGGGTGTATATGTGCCACATTTTCTTTATCCAGTCTATCATTGATGGGCATTTGGGTTGGTTCCAAGTCTTTGCTATTGTAAATAGTGCTGCAATAAGCATACGTGTGCATGTGTCTTTGTAGCAGAACGATTTATAATCCTTTGAGTATATACCCAGCTGTAGGAGTTTCCTGAGGCTGTTGTAACAAACCACCACCAACAGGGGGCCTTCAGCAACAGAAATTCATTCCCTCACCATTAGGATGCCAGAAGTCCAAAATCAAGGTGCCGATCGGGCCACGCTCCCTCAGAAGGATCTAGAGTAGAATCCTTCCTTGCCCTGTACAGCCCCTGGTGACTCCAGGCGTCCCTTAGCTGAGGCACATCACCCCAGTCTCTACTTCTGTCTTTACCCCGCCTTCTCCCCTTCTCCCTGTGTCTCTCCTCTGTGTGTCCCTTGCAGTTGTCCCTGGATTTAGGGGTCATTTGGATAATCCAGGGTACTTCCATCTTGAAATTCCTAATTACTCTATAAAACCCTCATTTCAAATAAGTTCATAGTCACAGGTTCCAAGGTAGGGCATAGGCACAGCTTTCTAGGGGTACTGCTCAGCCCACTGGTAAGCAAGGCTTGGTCAGTGACTCTTCCTCCTTGACAATGAAGACAGAAAGGGCTGAGAGTCCTCTCTCTTCTATGCTGGCCCTGATGTCTGACTGTGTGTGGTTTGTTTTTGTTTTTGTTTTGTTTTGTTTGAGACAGAGTCTTGCTCTGTCACCCAGGCTGGAGTGCAGTGGTGCGATCTCGGCTCACTGCAAGCTCCGCCTTCCGGGTTCACACCATTCTCCTGCCTCAGCCTCCCGAGTAGCTGGGACTACAGGCCCCCGCTACCATGCCCAGCTAATTTTTTGTATTTTTAGTAGAGACGGGGTTTCACCGTGTTAGCCAAGATGGTCCCAATCTCCTGACCTTGTGATCCGCCCGCCTCGGCCTCCCAAAGTGCTGGGATTACAGGCGTGAGCCACCACGCCCGGCCTGTGTATGGTTTTGACATGCCTGCCTTTCTCTGTCAAGGCTGGGGCCACATCTCAGGCATGTCTAGGTGCTCAGCATCTCAGGGAGCAGCTGTGCTTGACTGTCACTCAATAAACATCTGTGCAATGAGCAAATGAACGACTTGTAGGGTTCCTTCCTCCCTCATCTGTTGGCCGTTAGTGCCATCCATCTTCCCTAACACAGAAGTCCCTGCCTTCAGAGGTACACCCAGGTGGAAGTGCCTCTCAGAACTCCACCCTGAGAACCAGCTCAGGTGGCTGGGCCTGTTTTGCTCCTCCTAATTGAGATTTGCAGGCAGGGAAGGACAGGTATGAGAGGGACCTGGGCAGTGCTCAGTGAAGCAGGATGGACGGGGGTTTGGAATTGGGGTCAGGAGCTGTTGAGAGCTGTGGAGAAAGAGAAGAATTTGGATTTGGGAATAATTAATGTATAGGGGTGGTTGGAACAATGGGCGAGATCCGATTACAAACGTGGTGATGGAGGACCAAGCTCATCCCTTGAGGACACCACAGGCAGAAAACAAGCAAAGAAAGGAGAGGCAGGAGACCATCGGAGGGCAGAGGAAGGCCCAAGCATGAAGGCAGGTCACAGACGCTGAGGAGGGTCCCAGGTGGCCTAGTGGGAAAAGCACAACCTTCAAGGGCAAGCCAGCATGGATGCAAACCCACCTCTACTGTGTGGCAGCTGGGGGGCCCCTGGGAGAGGTGCTCCTTGAACCTCAGCTTTGACTTCTGAAAATGTTGCTTGAAGCCTTGAAATTCTATACACGAAGCACCTGGTGGAACAGCTGCCAGGAAGCCTGGTTTTCTCTGCTTGTTGAGTACTCACTAGGTGCTGGGCTCTGGGCAAGTACTTTACCATGTAGTCATTTGACTCTCACATCAACCCCTGGGATGAGCACAATTACTACCATTTGCAGATAGGGAAACTGAGGTAGAAAAGAAAACTTATTCCATGGCAGGGTCTTGAATTACAACCCAAGGAGAAAGCAGTGAACTGCTACTCCTGCTGCAAAGAAAAGGTGAGTGAGCATGAGGATTAAAATGTGACTGTCGTTGCCAGGTGCAGTGGCTCATGCCTGTAATTCCAGCACTTTGGGAGGCTGAGGCAGGAGGATTGTGTGAGGAATGGAGAAGTTCTTCTTCAAAGTTTCTTAAAACCATAAAGAACTTGTCATTTCTTTGCTCTATGCATATCTATATATGTTCCAGTACAGCTGCTCTGACTTGCCCTGGCATGCCTGGACAGGGTTAAGCAAGCCCTGGACCATAGTGCATACCATTCCTTATTTGGAAACCCTCCTGAGCCTCTCATGACTAGCTTCCTCTTTTCTTTGCCCTCTTTCCCCTTTGCCTATTTAGAAAAGTTTCAAGCTATTAGCCAATCGGGTCAAGCTTAGAATGTGAGGTCCCGTTCTGACCAATGGAAATGGGACACAGCCATAGGACGATTGTATCAGGTTACAAAGATTATAAATGTCCCCATCTCCTTTGTTTGGGTGTGCTCTTGTGGCAAGACTGCTAGTGAGCGACACCCTTTCTGCAGAAAGTAAAAGAGCCTTGCTGAGAGATCCTTTGTCTCAATGTTGATTTTGCAACAATGAGCACCCATTTCGAACAATTTGGTGGCCCATAAAGGGAGTCTGTTTCCCTTCTGGGACAGTCCTTGGTCCTCTCTTGTGGGGAGCCCTGCCACCCTATTGCAGTGGCCTCCAGGGAGAAAGCCGGGACTTACCTCGTGCAGGAAACACACTTGGATTCTCAGCAACGCGGGGGAGAAGGAGAGACTTTCAAAAACGCAGGACCAGAAGACCTCATGTGTGAGCCAAGGTAGGAAAAACCACAAGGGAGCAGTAAAGTACTTCCTTGATGGTCAGTTCTTGAAGGGAATGTGTGTATGAGTGAATGGTTTCAGTTAAGACAGAGTGAGTGTGAGAGGAATGTGTATAACCTTCAGGAGAGAAAATAGAAGGGAGAAACATTATCATCTCCCAAGGAAAAAGCAATACAGGAGAGAAAATAGAAGGCAGAAAGGTTATCTCCTGGGGAAAAAGGATACAGGCAAGATATTTCTGGGGTAAGAAATTTAGCCTTAAAAAGCCATTAAGGACAAGACAGGTGAGACATCCCTGGTCTGGAGGATCTGGGGGATTGAGTCTGCTGGGAAAGATTTTCACCCAACATGGGGAATACTTCTAGCAAGCCTGGAACAGGAAGTAAGGCAGGTAACAAAGGAGGTGAGAAAGAGCAAATCCCTCCTGATAGTCCTTTAGGACTCATTCTTAAACACTGGAAAGAGAATGAAAGGACCAAATGTAAGAAATGTAAGAAAAAGCAACTAATGATTAAGTACTGTTGTTTTCTTTGGACCCAAGAGCCTATCTTGAAACCTGCCATTTTCTGGCCAAAATATGGCTCAGATGAAGACTGGATCTGCCAACTTTTAATAATGTATGTTAATAACAAAATCCTGCATCCTCAATTATGCCCTATGCTGGCAGCAAGGGCCAGTTTCTTTTTATTCCTTGAAGGACTTAAAACAAGAAATAGATTCGGGCAAAAAGTCAGAAAGTATGCAATGGGACCCTTTAAACCATCTTCCCCTGTTTCTAGTCCCACCTCCCCTTCTGCAGGTGGTAGTCCCACCTCCCCTTCCTCAGGCGGATGTTCCACCTCCCCTTCCGCAGGCAGATGTTCCACCTCCCCTTCCGCAGGTGGTAGTCCCACCTCCCCTTCCGCAGGTGGTAGTCCCATCTCCCCTTCCACCTCAGGTGACTATTCTGATTCTGGAAGCAGAAGTCCCTGAGGAACATGATCACTGTCATTTCTCTTCAAAACGAGGACTCCAAAGAGCAATAGAACAATGCAGAAAGGATATTCAGAATCTTCCCTTTCTTTGCACTTCCTAAGAGTCAGCTTTTTAGCTCTTTCCTCAAAAGGAAGTGCCACAAGGTGGGGGTGCAACTGGATTCATAAATCCCCCTTAACTGCTCCTGAAGTTCAGGGTCTAAAGAAAGAACTCAACCCTCTGCGAGATGACCCAGAAGGAGTAGCAGAGCAAATCAATCAGTTCTTAGGTCCCCAACTATATGCCTGGACAAAATTAATGTTGATCCTAGGTATTCTCTTCTCAAAGGAAGAGTGAAACATGATTCACAGAGCTGCTATGGCAGCCTGGGAACATGATCATCTGCCGGCCAAGATAATCCGGCAGCGGATACCAAATTCCCTGCTCAAGACCCGCAATGGGATAATAATAATGCAGCTCACCAGGAAAATATGGAAGATTTGCATGAGCTAATCATAAGAGGGATTAAAGAGTCTGCACCCAGACCGCAAAACCTTACTAAGGCTTTTGATTTGCAGCAAGAGAAAGATGAAGGGCCCATGCACTTTTTAGACAGGTTGAGAGAACAGACGAGAAGGTATGCTGACTTAGATCCTGATAGTACTCCAGGGCAAGGTATGTTAAAATTACATTTTGTTACAAATAGTTGGCCAGATATTGCGAAAAAGTTACAAAAGATGGAGGAGTTCGAGACTAGCCTGGCCAACATAGTGAAACCTGTCACTACTAAACATACAAAAATTAGTCGGGCACGGTGGCACACACCTGCAATCCCAGCACTCGGGAGGCTGAGACACAAGAATCACTTGAGCCTGGGAGGCGGAGGTTGCTGTGAGCTGAGATTGTGCCACTGCACTCCATCCTGGGTGACAGAGTGAGACTCTGTCTCAAATAGAATAAAATAAAATGTGACTGTTGGATGAGGCAGTTCAGAGCTCAGTCAAAGGACACTGGCTGCTGCAGCACGATCTGTGAAGACAGGTCAATCAAAGTAGATCAAACTGCCTTGGAAAGGAGACTATGAAGCCATCTGAAGACCAGGGCTATGAATGAACAGCTGCACAGATTCCATGTGCTGTCAGAAAACAGAACTTAGAGGAAACAGTGTAAGTCATAAAGAAGCCATCAGCAAATGTCGAGTTGAACAAAGAACTTTCTAAGCATCATAGCTTGAGGGTCCTGTCAGTGGAGAGGTTCTGGGAGCTTGGTGGGGACCTGGTGGACAGGGTTCAGACACTGAATTAGGCATTAAAGAAGGGGGACTCTCCACTGCCCTCCAGCCCTGAGATTCCATGAGGCTGTAATGCTTTGGGTCACACCCACCCCACCCCATGTATGACAGTAGGGGCAGGGGATGCCGACCTCAGCTTCCCTAAATCACAAGCAACATTCGCAATCACATCACATTTCAATTTATCTGCAAAAAAAAAAAAAAAAAAAAATGGGTCTTGTGAGTGCTATTTGGCAGTTGCAAACAGGAGACGGCAAGTAAATTAATGTTTTCTGTGAACCTTGACCCCTGTATCACAAAGCAAGGGTTTACCCCTCATCCCAATATTTACTCTTCTCACTCAATATTTCACATATGGGTTTGTGTCATTGATTTTTTGCATGGGAACATTTATACATGTAATATTGAGATTGAAGATTTAAATTCACACACACACAACTATTTAGGCTGGGGGAAACCTGACCTCCAGACTCACGCACACATTTAAGTGATGGTTTAAATGGCCACATTTCGTCCAGATGGTGGAACTATGTAGAAAGAACTAAATTGACTTTCATGAAAAGACGTGAGCTCAAATAACAACAGCAGCAGCAAAATAATAACAGTAGGTATTCATGTAAGCACCACAGGGGCAGAGATTTTTGTCTTTTCGATAGCTGCTGTAATCACCAGCATCTAGAACAAACCCTGGTGGGAAGGAGGTTCTCGGTGAAAATATGTTGAAAAAACAGTAATTCTGCTGTCTTTCCTTCCCTATTAGTGGAGGATGTTGAAGGAAATTTTCTGTAACCTGCAATGTTTTCATTTCAGGCGGAAAGAACAGGGGACCTCTCCTCAAGTTCCTGGTTATTTCCCTGCTGTAGGTTAAATGCATATGTCTTTAATTTCTATTTTTAAAAACTGGCCAACACACCATCAGCAATAAGCCTATTTACTTGGACTGTGGCTTCTAAATATCATTCTCCATGAAAAGGAACTAGGGCATCTCAGAGAAATGACTGATACCTGGGCTGAGGTGGGAAAAGCACAGGAGAGGCTGGAGCATCAGTGTGCATGAAAAAGTGAAAAAGCAGAGGTGAGCTGAATGGTCATGAGAACACAGCAGAAGCATGCATGGGAGGCTTGCAATTCTGACCATGATGTAGTAACAGGGATCAGACTTAACCTGCCCCTTCCCCAGCCTTAAGCAATAAACAGGCAAAATATAGGAAGCAATGGCTTTGAAATGTGGGACAGCAGCCCTGAGGCAGCTCAGGGCTGATTCCTGAGAAAAGTGAAGCAAACAAGTTGAAGGCATGATAATTGTCCAAAGGTTGTAGCACAGAGAGAGGAACTCAGGCAGTCAAGCAGTCTCACTGTATTGAAGATAAAAAGATGAGAGTTCAAGGAGTCCAAGAAGTTAAAATGTGTGAATCAGAATACCCAAGAGGGGGATGTTGCATTCCTGCATGTGTGCGTGCACGCGCGCGCACACACACACACACACACACACACACATAGATTGAGAGAGACAGAAATCTACAGAGAGGTGCCCTTAAGTCTTTGGCTGAGTACTAACCTGCATAAGCATAAGAGGAAACTACCCAGGGCTGGGGAAAGAACCACCAGAAGATAGTAGATCCAACACTTCTGAGGGCTCACAGAGGGCTGGGAATAGCTCATGGTCTCACCAACTGAGGTGAAAAGATCCACAGGGCATCACTGAGCAGGGTTCTCAGAAGGGTATCATCGGGATTCAAGGTTTCTCTGGATCTGCCCTATCAAAGTGTAGGAGCAAACCCTGAACAGATTCAATGGATTCTAAGCAACTTAACTGTGTGCTCATACAGATTCTAACACGAATTAAAGAATAAGCAATAAAATCTAGTACTCAACAACATAAAATCTTAATGTCTGGTACTTAATAAAAAATTAGCAGGCATGCAAAGAAGTGAGAGAATATGACCCATAACTAGAAGAGAAAATAATCAATAGAAACAGACCCAGAAATGAGACAAATGATAAAATTAGAAGAAAATAATATTAAAATGATTAAAAGTGTGCTGCATCTATTCAAGAACGTATCATGAAATGATGAAGAAAAGAACGAAAGATGTTTTTGAAACAATCCAAATGGAATTCCTATAGTTGAAAAATACACAGAATGGGATTAACGGCAGATAAGGTACTGCAGAAGAAAGGATCAACAAAATTGAAGACATAGCAACAGAAACTCTTCAGGATAAAACAGAGAGAAAAAGCACGGGGAAAAATACACAGAACATCATAGATTTGTGGAACAATACCAAATAGTCCAACACATGTGTGCTAAAAGTCCAAGAAATGGAAGTGGGTGCAGAAAAAGTCTTTGAAGAAAAAAATGATAAAAAAATTTTTCCATTGTTAATGAGAAGTATAAGCCCACAGATCTAAAAAGCTTAATAAATTTCAATCAGAAGAAACACGAAGAAAACACACCAAGGCACATCATAATCAAACTGCTGAAAACAAGTGATAAAGAAAAAAAATCTTAAAAGCAGTTGGAGAAAAAGGACATATTATGTAGAGGAACAAGAGTTTGGCATACTTCTCATCAAAGTATATGCTAGTCAGAAGACAATGGAACAACATCTTTAAAGTATGAAAGAAACAAAATGCCAACCTAGAATTCTACACTCAGCAAAAATATATTTCAAAAATAAAGGTGAAATAAAGACTTTCACAGAAGAACAAAAGCTGAGAAAATTCATTGCTAGCAGACCTATACCACAAGAAATGATAAAGGAAGTTATTCAGGCAAAAGGAAAATTGTAACAGATGAAATTGGGACACACACAAAAGGATGGATTGCACCAGAATTAGTATATAATAATAAATATGTAGGTTAATATAAAAACATTTTCTCAGTTTTAATCTCCTTAAAAGATAATTAACTGTGTATACCAAAAATAATAACTGTATTATAGGGCTTATTACATACATAGAAATAAAATGTAATAGGACAGTAGCACAAAGGAAAGAGAAATGGAAGTATATTGTTGAAAGATTTTTAAACTATATGCGAAATGGTATAATATTTGAAAATATACCATCATAAGTTTAAAACAATGTTGTAAACTCAAAAGCGACCACTAAATAAAAGTAAAATAAAACAAAAAGTGCTAAGAATCCAACAATAAAGATAAAATGGAATAACAAACATTTTATACAAAAAGCACACATTTGCTATATATATTATATATATATCAAGATGGTAGATTTATATGCACATTTATTAATATGTTAAATGTAAATGGTCTACACACTCCAATTAAAAGGCAGAAATTATAGTTCGAATCAAAAGCAAAACCCAATTGTATGCTATTTCCCTTAAAGGGACAGAGAAGTCAGCTGGAAGGTGCTACCATGGGTCAAGTATAGAACAACTTATTCATCAAAATAAATAATGATAGTACTTGATTGTAACCAATTGAGTAAAATAGGAATCCATTAGTCCAAATGGAAATAAATAAATAATAAACAATGAAGAAGGAAAATTCTTCTTTACAATAGAATGCCAACTTATAAATATAGAAGGAAACCATCAATAGATTCTAAAGCTAGTGTTGATAGTAAATGTTTGATGAGGAACAGGATATTTACATAGTCATGAAGTATCTCCCCATCAATTTCTCATTAATTGCAAAGGTCAAGATAGTGGCTGGCATATATTCTTTGAAACTATTATGATCACAAAGGCCGTTATCATGACAAAGGCTGAAACTGTTCCAGATTAACAGAGTCTAAGAAGACATGACAACTCCCTGTGATACCTGATCTTAGATTGAATCCTGGACCTGGAAAAATAAGCTCTGAAGGACATTATTGGAACAGTGCATGAAATTTGAATAAAGACTATAGATTAGATTGTAGTATTACAATGTTTTCAAACATAAAGAAATATTCAGTAAAGTACTTACTCTTTAAATTACACTCCCATGGTTTAGAGGAAAATGCGTAGATATGTACAAATACAAAGATAGAACTAGAAATGGGGATATGAGAGGATAGAAAGATAAGATAGAAGGCAAATAAGAAATATAAGGTAGAACAAAATGATAAAGAAAATGTGGCAAAGCATAAACAACTAGTGAATCCACGTGAAGGCTAAACAGGCATTCCTTGTGCAATCTTGGCAATTTTTTTATATATTTGGGATTATATCAATATAAAGAGTTACCAAAAAATATGTGACATATACATTTTTAAAAATCCAATATTTCCTGTTTCATTGGTAGAAGTCCAACTCACAAATACTCTAGAAGCAAAATTTCTGAAACTGCCATGATGCCCTAGAAGTGAAATCTCTGTAACTGCCAGGATGTTAAGAAGCTCTGCTTGTGTAGAAAGAAAACAAATCCGAAGAATACGTTTTCTTGAGAGAAAAAAATATCATCAGTAATCTTCCACTCGACCCTAAAATTCTATGATTGGTGACATTAAAGAACAACAGCAACAAAATCAGAAAATATTCCAGGCCAGGCCACCAGGGCAAATGCTTGATCTATTAATTGATGGAGCTTCTAGCTTGTCTGGATGTGAGGCTGGACACGACTCACGCAACTGATTTTTTGTGTATCATATGGGAAGGGTGTTTAAGGGAAGATCTTCGCTTTCCAAGACTCTCTTCCCACAACATCCACATGAAAACATGTTTCAAGATGAGCTCTCCCCAGCAGAGCCAGAACCATACTGGCTTCAGACCCAAAGGAGGACTCCTGTGTTGTGTGAGATGGAATGGACTAATGCTAGAAAAATTGAGAAAGATACAAATGTAAGATGGTGAGGGTTTTGTTCATTTGGGAACTGGACTTTAGAGAACAAGGAATGTGCCTCACCCCTCTACCCAGTCTTTTCTTGCTCTGGACATCTAACTCATGTCAACTTAGACAACTGTTCAAAAACCAGGTGAGGGAGAGGATGGCGGAGTTCAGTCCCCAGATCACTGGGACTCTGTCCTTGAGTCTGGCTGTGATTCAAGTTAACATGGGCTGAAGAGGCATGAGCAAAAAGGACTCTGGATGCATGACAAAGGTGCAGGAATAATTATGAAATAAAGGTTGAGCTCACAGGGTTCAGCAGAAATGCCCAGTGTTAGTCTATGCCATTGTGCCAATTTTCTGATCTTTTTAATAAAAGCATATATGGTTCCCTGCAAAATGATTTGCAGGACTCTTTTTATTTATTCAACATTTGCATGCCAAGGCACGATGGCACACACCGTAGCTGGTCATCGTCTGCTGTCAAACTAAGACTTCATGTCTCGGGGTGGGAGGCCGTTAACAGTAAGTGCAGCTCTGCGACCCCCGTATTCCAGGGACAGTGGACTGGGGAGACAGCTTAGCAAAACCTACCTGTGCGAAAGAAGAGGCTAAGAATATCTCAAAAGCACGGTTTGGAAGAAATAAATTAAACGTAGCTTGTTATTTCAAGCTTTTCTTAGAATACGGCCATTTGAGATGCATGAGACTACCCGGACACTGAGAGAAGTGGCCAATTCCAGGTCCCAGGGTGAAAAGGGGCTGAATGAGCCTGGAGGATCTCACTCTTCCAGGTGGCAAGGAACTCCTCAAAGCTGAATGAGTCAGGTCAGAAAGACACAGGGGCTCCTGGAGGGGCTCTTGTTGGCCAAAAATGATGCAATTTGGGTATCAAAAAGAATTATGATGTAAGATGGGATCCTGGAAAGAAAAAGGACATTAAGCTGGGTGTGGTGGCTTACACTTGTAATCCCAGAACTTTGGGAGGCTGAGATGGGAGGATCACCTGAGGTCAGGAGTTCAAGACCAGCCTGGTCAACATGGTGAACCCTGTCTCTACTAAAAATACAAAAAAAATAAAGATTAGCTGTGCCTGGTGGCAGGCACCTGTAATTGCAGCTACTCAGGAGGCTGAGGTAGGAGAATCACTTGAGCCCAGAAGATGGAGGTCGCAGTGAGCCAAGATCACACCATTGCATTCCAGCCTGGGTGACAAGAGCAAGACTCTGTCAAAAAGGAAGGAAGGAAGGAAGGAAGGAAGGAAGGAAGGAAGGAAGGAAGGAAGGAAGGAAGGAAGGAAGGAAGGAAGGGAGGGAGGGAGGGAGGGAGGGAGGGAGGGAGGGAGGGAGGGAGGGAGGGAGGGAGAGAGAAAGAGAGAAAGAGAGAAAGAGAGGAAAGAAAGAAGAAGCAGAAGAAAGAGGAGGAGGAGGAGGAGGAAGAAGAAGAAGAAGAAGAAGAAGAAGAAGAAGAAGAAGAAGAAGAAGAAGAAGAAGAAGAAGAAGAAGAGGAGGAGGAGGAGGAGGAGGAGGAGGAGGAGGAGGAGGAGGAGGAGAAGAAGAAGAAGAAGAAGAAGAAGAAGAAGAAGAAGAAGAAGAAGAAGAAGAAGAAGAAGAAGACAAGAGAAAGAAAGAAAGAGAAAGAAAGAAGACATTAAGTAAAAACTAAGAAAATCTGAATGAAGTATGAGACTTTAATACTATATTGTGATTGAGTATGAGATTTTAATAATAATACATTGGGATTGGTTCATTAATTGTAACAAATGCATCATCCTAATGTAAGATGTTGGCAATAAAGGAAATTGGGCGCTGGATATGCAGAAGCTCTCTACTATCGTCGTATTTTTCTGTAAACCTAAAAGTGTTATAAAAAATAATTTTAATTATACGGAGAAATAAGAACTATGGCTACAATAGATTGAAACACATTGGAGATATAAGAATCTTTGAATGATGAGAGAGCGAGCTAACAAGAGAGGCCAAAGCTTGATAGATAAACTGTGAAGAAGACGGAAAAATTGGCTAAAGAACTCTTTCTCTTCAGTGGGGGTGGAGAACAAAAGACCAAAGACAGACTCTTGATCAAGAATAACTTTTGTTTATATTTTGGATCTCTGAAGACTTTCTTCTTAACTGAAAACAGAGACAACATTTTCTGTACAATGGTTTGAATCATAATGACTTCTTTTTGCCATTCAGACTTCTCATGACACTCTAAAATAATTTTGATGATTGCATAATAAAATCATTTTTAAAAGACCCAGAAATATCTCAAAAATGGAGGCATCAGCATCAATTAAAACAGTCCCCATAGGTTCTGCCTTTTTTACCTGAGACAGGGGCAAATGACAGAAAGGAAGAATGGTATTTTCTTTGGAGACATTAGGGTTTTACAAGTACTGCAGTTAAACAGGCAGTTTCTGGCTGGTAGGACACTTTTTGAAATAAATTGTATCATTGTGGAATGAGAATGTTTTAAATCATAATCAAAGCCCACTTCCAAATGCTCCAGCTTCCTGGATTCTGCTGAAACCTCCCTTGCAAAAGTTATATTGAATCTAGGTGTCCAAATTTAAAATAAAATGGCTTTTCCAAATATTTTGGTGAAAATAGAAACTTTCCGTTTTATGAGATATTGTTTTTGTCTTCCATCTGCACTCAAAGTAAAACAAAATATTAAGGCTTAATTCCATTTTATTTCAACTGTTTAACTTTGCCCCTGAACTTTTAGATAAACATTTACCCAATGGTTGAACTGGTGGATTTGAATTTTTGAAACATAGTAAACATTTTCCTATTTAATAATCTATCTAGTTTCTATAAACTCTATCAGATAGTTATCAGATGTTTTAGCTTCTTTTAAGGTTGAATAAAGTTTAAGGTTCACATAGATTTTTTTTTTTAACAGATCAGTTTCTATTCTTTTTTTCCCCCCATCTTGTTTCCAAAATGGTTATGGAAGTCATCTCTGCTTGTGCTGAATCAAGTTTTTGAGATTAGGCAATGAGTGGGGTGTGATTGATCGATTAGACGTAAGATTGAAGTTCAGAAAATCCAAACCTTGAAATAAACTTTGTCCTGGGATGTCTGTCTCTGTCTGTCTCTCTTCCTCTCTCTCCCCCACCTCCCTCTCTCTTTTCCACTCTCTCTGTCTCTCTGTCTCTGTTTCTCTCTCTGTGTCTCCCCTCACTTCCCTTCCTCCTCCCCTTCTCCCCACTCTTCTCCACACCCCCGCTACCCCTGACCACCCCCCAACCGTGGTTACTGATGCACAGTTACCTTTTCTGGCCACTAGGTGCTGTTTTGTGCGTGCTGGAGACCTCTCCACATCGGTGAGTGGTTTCTGCTCCTCAGGAAATTATATCCCTTGGGGGGGCCTCACTGCCTCAGCAGAAAGTGGACAGACAGGATCCTGGGCAGTGTGTTTACCAGTGGAAACAGGTTCTTCTTGAATGCCGAGGGCCACACCTGGTTTCTTTGGGTCTGTGTGTGTGTCCCGTGAACAGCTGGGCATACGCTTCCCGGACAAGCAGGATGTGTTTTCTTTCTGAACCACAACTGTTTTTTCACAGCAATTGCCACTGATGCTGGCCCCCTGCTTGCTTTCTGGTGGCTTATGGGAGGAGCTGACTGTGACATCTCGGAGGTGGAAATCTAAGACGCATAAAGATGCCAAAAGCCCACCTCAGCAGGATAAACCATGACCCAACGTGAAGTGGGAGCAGGAAGCTCAGCTCCCACCACCAGCGCTTCTCAATGCTCCCAAGTCACCCACCGGAAACAACAGAAGGCCCCGTGGTGGTATGGCCAACCGCTCTGGCTTTGCAGTTGACAGATCAGGTTTCAAAGCCTGACTGTTCACAGTCAGGTGATCTTGGACAAGTGAC
This sequence comes from Macaca nemestrina, assembly GCF_043159975.1. Lineage (NCBI taxonomy): Eukaryota > Metazoa > Chordata > Mammalia > Primates > Cercopithecidae > Macaca > Macaca nemestrina. The sequence goes on along the minus strand of NC_092136.1, from coordinate 4,622,476 downwards.
CTCGCCTCTCTATGCCTTGGTTTCCTCATCCGTCAAATGGGGATATGATAGTCCCTGACTCAAAGGTTATCTTGAAGATGACCCGAACAACCAGCCTGAAGTGCAATGCCTGCCACATAGCTGGCATGGAATAAGTGGCAGTTGGTTCATTTATTCAGCGGGTCATGCTCTGAGCACCTCCTGTGTTCCGGGAGCTGTTATGGGCACTGGGGATGGAGGATAAATGCTAAAAGGTAATGGTGGGGATAACTATTCCAGGAAGTGAGTGAATATTCGAATGAATGAGCAAGCAAGATGGCTACCTAATCTTCTATGAATCTGCATGCTGTGTTTTTTTGTTTGTTTATTTGTTTTGTTTTGTTTTGTTTTTTTGAGATGGAGCCTCACTCTGTCACCCAAGCTGGAGTACAGTGGCACGATCTCAACTCAGTGCAATCTCTGCCTCCCGGGTTCAAGTGATTCTCCTGCCTCAGTCTCCTGAGTAGCTGGGATTTCAGGTGCCTGCCACCACGCCCAGCTAATTTTTGTATTTGTAGTAGAGACAGGGTTTCACCATGTTGGTCAGGCTGGTCTCGAACTCCTGACCTCTGGTGATCCACCTGCTCAGCCTCCTGAAGTGCTGGGATTACAGGTGTGAACCATCACGCCCAACCACTGTCTGCATTTTAAGCAATAGAGATGGCTCCCTGGGCTGTTTTAGGAATGATTCTTCCATTCCTGGAGATGACAGACTGCATTCTGCAAAAATCACCTGAATGTTGCCTGGAGCTTTTCCTCCTGGCATGGTCCCTTCACCTGGAAACCCCTGCATCCTATTCGGGGTGCAAAATACATAATGACAAAACTAGCCAAACCCTGAAATCCATGGCAGCTGTGATAACACAGCTGTTTAGGACCTGTTACAGGTGAGGTTTGAATTTCGTTGACTATTGACACAGAAGTGCTGGGAACAGGCTGCAGGATTGGAGGGCCAGGTCCTCCGCCCCACAGTGCAGGTGCAGGTCATGATCCACTTACTTAGCACCACATCACACCATTGCTCCTGCTGCCTCTCACTCGGAGCCGCCTTCCTCGTTCCCCAGGCAGCTCCTAAGCCCAGCCCTATGGCTCCTCCTCCCTGGAGGCTTCTCTGACTTCCCGCTCCCTGTGCTTTTCCTTTCTCTGTTGACCTTGGTCCCACCTCCACCACCCCCAAGGTAACTGCTGCACCACTGTTGGGAGCCCCAAAGGTAATGGTGGGGATAACTAATCTCTCCTGTGCTGCCCTCAAGCTTTTCCTCCTAACTTCTATAACATCGAGAACAGTGCTCCCCGTAGGCACCTCACAAATGTTTAGTGCTTGTGGTTCTAGTTCACCTCAGGAGTAGTTAAATTAAAAGGCAGAAGACGTGGTATTTGAAGATAAGACCTGGATTTAAATCCTACTTTTCTATTCTCTAGCTGTGTGACCTAGGGCAACTTCACTCACATCTCTGACCTCAATTTCCTTACCTGTCAAATGGGGATATTAACAGGGTTATAGGAAAACTAAGGGAGAGGACATGCTTGGAAATTCTCATGAGGACGGAAAGCAACGTGATGCGTGGTTGACCACCAGTGTCAGCATTTACCCAGGCTTATTTGTGCTTCAAGAACCTACCATTGCCATATACACTTTTTTTTTATTTGAAAGCAAACAGTTTTTATTGCAGTAGACGTTCATAAAAGTGTACACATCATAATTTTACAGTTTGAAGAATTTTTACAACATGAATGTATCCGATGATTACCACCCAGATCAAGCTAAAGAACATTACTAGCTCCCCTGAAGCCCCCTTCATGATGCCCACCCACCCCCAGTCATTACCCTCCACCTATCACTGTGGATTCAACTTGCCTGTTGTTGAATTCAGTGGAATCCAGCTTTTGCTCTAACTTCATATGTTAGATTCTTCAACGTGGTTACATGTAGAAGTCCTTCATTCTTGTTGCTCTAAAGTATTCTGTTGTATAAACACACCACAGATTTCCTGTTGACATTGTCAGGTTTTGGCTTGGGGTCTGGTCTTGGTTTGCTTTGAGCCATTCTGGTGTGTGTGTTGTGGTATCTCATTGTGGTTTTACGTTGTGTCTTTTTGAGGACTAATGCTGGTGGTCACCGTATCATAGGCATATGGATCATTTGAAGAGCCTCTTTTGAGGAAGTGCTCATACGAGAATTTTTTTTAATTGGGTTATTTGTCTTTTTCTATTCCTTTGTAAGAGTGGTTTACATATTTTGGAGACAAGTCCTTTGAGATTTATATGCATTTCAAATATCTTCTCCCGCTCTGTGTCTTACCTTTTCACTTACTTAATGTTGTCTTTTGATCAACACGGGTTTCTAATTTTATTGAAGATTTATCAATCTTTTCCTTTGTGGTTACTGATTTCTGTGTTCTGTTTAAGAGATATTTGTGCATCCTAAGGTCATGAAGGTAGCCCTCTGTGGTATATTCTAGAAGCTTTATGGTTGGCCTTTTTGCATCTGGAATTGGCTTTGTGTATGACATAAGGTAGGTGGTCAAGGTCCAGCTTTCTCCCTATGACTCTCCACACCATTTATTGATTCCATACCACTTACTGATTCCACACCACTTACTGATTACACACTACTCATTGAAAACACAGTCCTTTCCCACACTGCACTACAGCAGCACCTTTGTAGTAAATCAAATTGTGGAATATAATGCAGGTCAGTTTCTAGAATCTCCACTTTGATCCATGTATCCTTGAATATTACACTGTTATAACTATTGTTGGTCAATATGAATATCAGATAGTATACATCCTCTCACTTTTCCCTTGAGGGAGTCTTTACTCTTGTTGGCCTTTGGCATTTCTGTATAAATTTCAGTATCAGCTTGTCAACCTCTCTTACACACACACACGCACATACACACATGCCTTCTGACATTTTGATTGGGATCACATTGAATCTATAGGTCAAGACCAATTTGGGGAGAATTTTTTTTTTTTTTTGAGACTCAGTTTTGTTCTTATCACCCAGGCTGGAGTGCCATGGCACGATCTTGGCTCACTGCAACCTCCGCCTCTCAGGTTCAAGCGATTCTCCTACCTCAGCCTCCCAAGCAGCTGGGATTATAGACGCCCACCACCACACCCAGCCAATTTTTTTTGTATTTTTAGTAGAGACAGGATTTCACCATGTTGGCCAGGCTGGTCTTGAACTTCTGACCTCAGATGATCTGCCCATCTCGGCCTCCCAAAGTCCTGGGATTACAGATGTGAGCCATCGTGCCTGGCCCCAGTTTGGGGAGAATTGATGGTTATACTTATTGAGACTTCCAATTCATGAACATGGACCATCCTGCCATTCATTCTGGTTTTCTTTCATGTCTCTTAGTAATGTTTGGTGATTTTTCTTTGTTGAGGGCATGCATCTTTTTTGTTTGTTCTTATACATTTAATTTTTTTTAATATTGTTTAAAAAGGCATGAGTTTTTAGGATTTTATTTGTTCCTAGTATATAGAAGAACAATTGACTTTTGAGTGTTAATCTTGTATTCAGTGACTTTGCCAAATTTACTTTTTAATTCCAATAGTTCATCTGGTTTGCCAAATTTACTTTTTAATTCCAATAGTTCATCTGAATTTTCTCCTTTCAAAATCATGCTTTTGGGGATAATGTCAGTTTCATTTTTTCCTTTCCAATCCATAACTTTTTATTTCTTTTTCTTGCCTTATTACATCCGTAGAACATCCAATGCAATGTTGAATAGGAGTGGAGGTGGCAGACATCTGTGTTTCAATTCCAGCATCAGAGTATAGCTTTCGATAGCTTACTATTTAACATGCTATTTGTTGTAGGTTTAGTCATTTCTCTTTAATTTGCTAAGAGAGAACAGGTGTTTACAAACAGGTGTTAAATTTTACCAAATGCTTTTTGTAGCACCTACCAAGATGATCATTTGGGGGTTTTTTCTCCTTTATTTTGTTAATTTTTGAGTATTAAACCAACCTTATGTCCCTGAAATAAGTTCAATTTGGTCATAATATTTTAACCTTGTTAATGGAATTGGTTTGCTGGTATTTTTGTTTAGGATTTATAAGAGATATGTATATTTATAAGATACATTGTCTCATATTGTAAGATCCTTTTCAGGTTCAAATTCACTGGGAAATGGTCTCTCTACCTATTCCTGGAAGTTTGTGGAAGATTGGTGTTATTTCTTCCAGAAATGTCTAGAAAATTTTTACCAATGGAGCTCTATGTACCTAGAGTTCTCTTTACAAAAAGAATTTTAATTAGAAATCAAATTTATTTATAGATACAGACATTGTGATTGTTTACCTCCTCTAATGCAAGTGTTGGGAAGTGGTGCTTTTCTGGAAAATGGTCCATTTCATCTAGATTTTCCCATGTATTTGAATAGTTATTAATAATGTACTCACATTATCTTTTTCCTGTCTGTAGAAACTGTTGTAATGTCTGCTTTCTCGTTCTTGTTACCCATCATTTGTGTCTGTCTTCTCTATTTTGTACTCTGTCTCCAATATAGCCCTCAGGCCCAGGAAAGAGGGGCCCCTGCTCAGGACCCTGAGCTACCACATCCCTCCTCTGGTCTGCACCCCTCACCACAGGTATAAAGTTCATGGAGCTAAGGAAACTGCACAGCCAGGGCCCACACACCCCTTCCGAGACCATGCCTAGATATTCAGGCCCCAAATGTCCCTAACTAACGGCCCCCAGCCTGCTCCCAGAGCCTGCAAGTCCTCCCCACTGGCTTTGTCCTTTCAAAGACAAGCCATGGGAACATGGTGTAGGCCAAGCAGGTAGCTAAGGGGCAGATGTTGTGGGGCTGTGGTCAGACTTTGGAGGTACAGGCTCCTCACAGCACAGGATGGTGCCAGGGTGGCGAAAGTGTGTGGCAGGTACCAGCTCCCCATCACCTCAGCTGCTGGCACACATCGCCAAGGAGTCCAAGACTCCTAAATTTGAACCTAGCCTTCTCTGTTGTAGGAAGGTATATTTGTTAAAGCAGAAACAGAAAACATTTCATTCCATTGTTTGCTAGCTTGATTTATAACTTAACTATTTAGACATGTGGCATGTGGTCTCCACTCTTGTGAGAGGCAGGCCTGAGTCTTGATTGAGTTTTATCAATTTTATTAGTCTTTTAAATAAGCAATTTTAGTTTTGTTGATTTCTCCATTATAAATTTGATTTCTAAATTGTTGGTTTCTGTTCTTTATTATTTGTGTCCTTCTACTTTGGGTCTAATATACAGTCCTTTTTTAGCTTCCTGAGTCATAAATTTAGATCATTAATTTTCAGCCTTCTTTTTGGGCTCAAATGCATTTAGGGCTGTACAATTATTTTCAAACACAGATTTAGCTACATATGATGATACTGTAATATGATATGGGATATCTTATTTTCATGATATCCAGTTCAAACTGTTTCTAAATTTTCACTGTGATTTAGTCTTGTTCTATAGATAACTTAGAAGGGTATCACTTAATTTCCAAAGACTGAGTTTTTTTTATAGTTGTCCTTTTGTTATTGGTCTTTACTTGTTTCTGTTGTTATCAGAGGACAAAATTTCAGTCCTTTGAACTGTGTTGAGGCTGGCTTTATGGCTCACCATGGGCTATTGTGGTAAATGATTTTTTGTGCACTTAAAAATACATATATATTCGGTAATTTTTGTCGATTTTGTGTGTGTGTGTATGAAATTCTATGATTTCCTGAAAGAGTTGTGCTAAATTTTAAGTTAAAATATGCAATCACAATTAATGGTTTATTCCTTATTTTAGTTCTGTCAGTTTTGGGTTTATGTATTTTGATATGTACATAATTTAAAATTGTTATATCTTTCTGTTGACTATAAAGCATCCCTTTTTATCTCTAGTAAAATTTCTTATTTTGAAATATATTTATTTGATATTTCTATAGCTGCAGCAAGTTTCTTTCAAGTGTTTGCATGGTATATTGATATTTTTTCCGTCCTTTGACTTTTAATCATTCTGGTTCTTTATATTAAAGTGTGTCTTCTGTATATAATATATAGTTGAAGTTTTTAAAAAAAATCAGTCTGATAACTTTGTCATTTAATTGGAATATTTAGGCCATTTATGTTTATTATAATTACTGATATATGTCTGGGTTTACATCCACTATATTACTCTAAGTTTTATAGCTATACCATTTGTTTTTTGGACTTTTTTACCTCCTACTTTTTGGTTAATCAATTCTTTTTTAAATTGCCATTTCTCTCTATTATTTGGTTAGTTATGTGTGTCTTTATCATTCTTCAAGTGGTTGCACTAGAAATTGCCACTTGCATTCCTGGCTTTTTAGAGTCTTTCTTAAAACAATATTTATACCACCTTTGGACAATGTGAAAACCTTAACTTAAGGTTTTAAAAATGCTTTTAACTTCATTTACCTTCCCCCCCACCCCACCTTTTGTTTATTTTTGTCATGTATTAATGCTACTTATATTTAATCCCCACAAGACATTGTTATTGCTATTTTAAACCATCAATATTCATTAGCTTTACTCACATATATATTTTCCTTTCCAATGTTCTTTATTCTTTTCTACCTTATCAGACTTTCATATGGGATTATTTTCCCTCTGTCTAAAAATTCCTTTTAGTATTTCTTTTAGTGCAGGTCTGCTGGCAATGAATTCTCTTAGTTTTTGTTCATCCAAAAACATATTTATTTCATTTTCATTTTTGAAAGATATTTTATCTAGATATAGAACCCTAGATTGGCAGTAATTTTCTTTCAGCAATTTCAATATGTCACTCTATTGTCTTTGGTTTCTATTGCTTCTGTTGAAAAGTCAGCCATTCACCTTATTATTAATCTTTTCAAAGTAGATGTCTTTTTTCTCTGGCTGTTTTGTCATTTTTCCCTTTTTTTTTTTTTGTTTTCACCAATTTTGCTATGATGGGCTGGGATTATTCTGATAGGGTCTGGGCCATACTTTTCAACATTGTGCTAGATATCCTAGGAAAAAAATAAGGCAAGAAAAATAAATAAAACTATGGATAGAAAAGGAAAAAATAATACTGACATTATGCAAATATAACCTGTTTGGGGTTCATAGAGCACATCATATTCTTAACTAAACATGGCCTGATGTCTCTCCTCAGTTTTGGAAAATTCTTGGTCAGACACTTCAAATATTGCTTCTGCCCCATTTTCTCCCTTCTGTTTTTTCAGAATTCCAGCTGCATTTAGGTTAGGTATGTTTACAAGACGTGGATGCCTTTCATGGTCTTTTCTGTGTTTTATATCTTTTTTTTCTCCTGTGCTTCAATTTTAATGCTTTCTATGAACCATCTTTCAGTTTAGCTAATCTCTTATATTCTAACTAATCTGCAGCTCTACCTACCTTTTGAGTTATCATTTTTGGCTTTGGAATTCCCATTGGATTCTATCTGTACATTCTCATTCTCAAGTGAAATTCTCCATCTTTGCATTTACTGTATTCATCATATTAACAGATGTGTCTAATTACCCCAATATCTGGATCTGCTGTTGGTCTGTTTCTATTGTCCTTTGGTTTTTGTTTGCTTGTTTTACTTTGTTTTGTTTCTGTGCTTCTTGATTATTTAGCTCTGCTTCCTGGCATGTGTGGTGATCTTTAATTGAATCTTGGATATCACGTGTGGACAATGCAGAGGCTCCAGATGATGTTCTCTTCTTCCAAGAGGATTCTTGTCTTTTTAGCAGGCAAAATGCAGAAAGGCCGGCTGGTTTCTGTCAGAGTTGGAGATGATTTGAGATTAGACTTAAGGACTTATGGAAGGCAGGTCTTTTTCTGGGTTCTTGATTGAAAGCCTGGAGAGTTTACTAGGACTCTACCTCCTTAGAGTACCCTGAACTCCAATTATGTGTGTGTGTGTGTGTGTGTGTGTGTGTGTGTGTGTGTGTGTGTGTGAGTGTGACGTGTGAGCAATAAAGCTTTTTAATCACCTGGGTGCAGGCGAGGCAGACTGAGTCCGAAAAAGGAGTCAGCAAAGGGAGATGGGGTGGGGCAGTTTTATAGGATTTGAGTAGTGTAGTGGAAAATTACAATTAAAGGGGGTTTTCTCTTGCGGGCAGGGGCAGGGGTTACAAAGTGCTCGGTGGGGAGCTTCTGATACTCATTGTCCAGGAGAAGGAATGTCACAAGGTCAATTCATCAGTTAGGGTGGGGCAGGAACAAATCACCATGGTGGAGTGTCATCAGTTAAGGCAGGAACTGTCTATTCTCACTTCTTTTGTGGGTCTTCAGTTGCTTCAGGCCATCTGGATGTATACATGCAGGTCACAGGGGATATGAAGGCTTAGGTTGGGCTCAGAGGTCTGACATTACTGTCTTCTTATATTAATAAGAAAAACAAAACAGTGGTGAAGTGTTGGAGCGGCAAAAAATTTTGGGGGTGGTATGGAGAGATAATGGGTGGTTTTTCTCAGGGCTGCTTTGAGTGGGATTAGGGGTGGCATGGGAACCTAGAGTGGGAAAGATTAAACTGAAGAAAGATTTTGGGGTAAGGGGTGATATTGTGGGGTTGTTAGAAGGAGCATTTGTTGTATAGAATGATTGGTGATGGCTTCGATGTGGTTTTGTATGAATTGAGAAACTAAACGGAAGACACAAGGTACAAATAAGAGAAGCAGAAAAACAGGTATTAAAGGACTAAGAATTGGGAGGACCCAGGACATCCAGTTAGAGAGTGCCCAAGGGGGTTCAGCATAATTATTTACTTGGTTGGTGAGTTTTTGGGCTCTATCCTTGATTTTTTTATGTTGTCATATACTAGGCCAGATTGATTTAGGTAAAAACAACACTCTTCATTTAAAAATATACAAAGTCCTCCTTTTTCAGCAGTAAGTCAAGGCCTCGGTGGTCTTGGAGGACAACCGCAGCTAAAGAGTCAACCTGGGCCTGAAGGATTGATAAAGTCTGTGATATGTCTGCGATGCTAGCAGAGAAGTTATTAGAGAGGCTACAGAAGATTGTGAGAAGATTAGCAGCCTGGTGAATTTCCTGTCTAGCTTGCTAGAGGACTGGAAGATAGTTGCCCAGAGGGCTGGTGTCTGGAACAAGGTTGGGGCTGAGCAAGAAAGTGTGTCCATATAAAAGTTCAAATGGACTGTACCCTGTAGCATTTCAAGGGCAAGCTCTAATTCTGGGAAGGGCAAGAGGTAGGAGTACTGTCCAGTCCTTTTTAAGTTGGAGGCTGAGCTTGGTGAGGTGTATTTTTAAAAGACCATTAGTCCATTCTACCTTTCCTGAAGATTGAGGACGGTAAGGGGTATGAAGGTTCCACTGAATACTAAGAGCCTGAGAGACGGCTTGGGTGATTTGACCGATAAAAGCCGGATCGATGTCGGCCGGGCATGGTGGCTGATGCCTGTAATCTCAGCACTTCAGGAGGCTGAGGTGGGCAGATCATGAGGTCAGGAGATCGAGACCATCCTGGCTAACATGGTGAAACCCCATCTCTACCAAAAATACAAAAAACTAGCCAGGGGTGATGGCAGGTGCCTGTAGTCCCAGCTCTCTCAGGAGGCTGAGGCAGGAGAACTGCGTGAACCTGGGAGGCGGAGCTTGCAGTGAGCCAAGATTGCGCCACTGCACTCCAGCCTGGGCGACAGAGTGAGACTCCATCTTAAAAACAAAAACAAAAACAAAAACAAAAACAAAAAAAAAAAAAAAAAGCCGTACCCTTGTCAGATTGAACAGAATTAAGAAGGCCAAATAGGGGAATTATATCTGTTAGAAGGGAAGGGATGACTGCAGTAGCCTTTTCGAGCTAGTGGGAAAGGCCTCGACCCATCTGGTGAAGGTGTCAATCCAAACTAGCAGATACTCAAATTTATGGACACGGGGCATATGAGTGAAGTCAATCTGCCAATCTTGTGTTGGAGTAAATCCATGAGCCTGATGCGCAGGAGAAGGAGGAGACCTGAGAAAGCCTTGGGGGCTGGTGGCATGGCAGACAGAGCATTGAGAGCTGATGGTCTTAAGGATGGATTTCCAGGAAGGGAAGGAGATGAGGGGCTGCAGGAGGCAAGCCAGAGGCTTGTATCCCACATGGAGGTGATCATGAAGGGAAGAAAGAATGGATTGAGCTTGTGAGGCAGGAAGAATAAATTTTCCATGATCGAAGGACCACTTGCCCTGAATTGGAAAAGCCCGGTAGAGTAGGTTTTCAGAAGAAGAGTAGGTGGGAGTGATAAAGGAGAAAGAAAAATACTGGCCTTCTGGAGTGGGGGCTAGGATATTAATGGGTATGGAGGCATTGGTTATTTTATATATTTTTATTTTTATTTTATTTATTTATTTTTTTAATTTAATTTTATTTATTTATTTATTTATTTTTTATTTTTTTGGTTGTCCTGTCAGCATAGGCATTTTCCTTTGCAATAAGAGCAGTAGGTTTCTGGTGTCCTTTATAATGAATGACTCCAGCCTTGGCCGGCAGGAGAGCAGCCTTAATGAGGGCCTTTATTAGGGCGGCGTTGATCATGGAAGAGCCTTGTGTGGTAAGGCAGCCTCTTTAGGCCCAGATGACCGCATGGTTATGGAGGATGAGGAAAGCATATTTGAAGTCAGTATAAATGTTAATGTGCATTCCTTCATCGAAAGAGAACGCACAAGTTAAAGCAATCAGTTCGGCTTGTCGGGAAGTGGTGGCGGGGGAAAGTGCAGCAGCTTTGATAATAGTGGTGTGGGACATGACAGCATATCCAGACTTAGCTATTGAAAATTGGTTGGGTTTAGAACTGCCGTCGATAAACCAAGTGTGGTCTCGGTTTGGAATTGGAAGAGTAGAACTCTGAGGAAAGGGGGAAGATGCTATGTGTATTGGGGAAACACAGGTATGTGGTTCAGGACTTGTGTTGGGTGTTAAGTGAGAAACTGGGCTGAAATCGGGCGCATGGGTAATAGTTACTGTTGGAGTTTCAACAAAGAGCGAATAGAGCTGGAGGAGTCGAGGGGCAGACGATAAATGTGAAAGGTGTGAGGAGGATATTCATGTTTGAAGGTTGTGAGAACTCTAAAGGGTAAGTGGAGCACAGCCCGTGATTTTGAAGGTCTCTAGAAGTATTAAAGCGGCGGCTGCCACCGCATGCAGACATGAGGGCCAGCCTAGAACTGTGAGGTCAAGTTGTTCTGATAGAAAGGCAACAGGTTGTGGGCCTGGCTCCTGTGTGAGGACTCCAGCAGCACAGCCTTGGATTTCAGTTGTGTGTAAGGAAACGGGATGGGATGAGTCGGGGAGTGCTAGTGTGGGAGCTGTCTCCAGGGCCTTCATGAGAGAGCAAAAGGAGGAATGGGGAAAAGACTTAGGGTCTATGGGATCAGTTAAGTTACCCTTTGTGAGCTTGTAAAGTGGTTTGGTTAGGATAGCAAAGCCTGGTATCCAGAGTCAGAAGTATCCAACAACGCCTTAGAACGAAAGGAGTTGTTTTCTGGTGGTGGAGACTGGGGTCTGGGAGATTAACTGAACACAGTCTGCAAGAAGGGCGTGTGTGTGCTGATGGAGGATTATACCGAGATGGGTAACACTAGGGGAAGAAGTCTATGCCTTAGAGAGGGATACTCGGTACCCCTTTGAGTAGATAGAGATGTTGAAGAAGCGGGATAGTGTCCTGCTGGGAAGATTGATAAGAAGGGCTGCAAAGAGGAAGATCATCAAAATATTGAATAAAGTGGAAGGCAGACGGGCGAAAAGAAAGCAGATCATGAGAAAGGGCCTGGCCAAAGTAGTGTGGGCTGTCCCTGAAACGTTGGGGCAGAATAGTCCAGATGAGTTAGGATTGGTGAGTGCCTGAACTCCAATTTTTGCCTCCCCTTTCTCTCTCTCTCTCTCTCTTTCTCTCTCTCCTTTCTCTCTTTCTCCCCCCTCCCACCTCCTCCAGAATGTTGAGTTTATTTCTCTGCAGCTCCCTTCTCTTAGCCCTCAAGTCCCGTCTGCCTTGGTTGTCTTCCAATTCTTTCTAGCAGCTGCTTATAGCAGCTGAGTTTCTCTGTTTTTTAATCCGGCCTTTATAGATGTTCTTGACATCTATAAAGTTAACAGTTGCCTACTGGAGCACCTTGTGCCGTAGATGGTTGGACACACAGAGGAGTGGCTGAGACCGCTAGAGCTTCACACTAACAACAGAGGAAAAGTCTGCTGTTAGGGTCAACCAATTAGGGGAGGGTCTCTACCTCTGTTGCTTCCAACTGCAAGATCTTGAGTAAACCGCAGGAATTGTCTGGGCCTTAGTTTCCTCATCTGCAAAATGGGTCTAATAATACAAAGGCCATGTATTTCATAGACTTTGTGTGAGGATGAACAATAGGGTATGCAACCAATGGTACTTTGGAAATAAAGAGGTGATTTTTTTGTTTGCTTTCTTTTTTTCTTTTTCTTTGTTTTTTGTTTGTTTGTTTGTTTTGTTTTTTTTTTTTGAGATGGGGTTTTACTCTTTTTCCCAGGCTGGAGTGCAATGGTGCAATCTTGGTTCATTGCAACCTCTGCCTTCCAGGTTCAAGCGATTCTTCTGCCTCAGCCTCCCAAGTAGCTGGAATTACAGATGCGTACCACCACACCTGGCTATCTTTGTATTTCTAGTAGAGATGGGGTTTCACCATGTTGGCCAGGCTGGTCTCGAACTCCTGACCTCAGGTGATCCACCTGCCTTGGCCTCCCACAGTGCTGGGATTACAGGCGTGAGCCACCGCGCCCGGCCGAGGTGATTTTTTTAAATGACGAACGTGCAATGGACTCCAAATATAGGGACACATTTAGGACAAGAACCATTTGCTGTGTGAGTCTCCTACACCCCTCCACAGGCACAGATGAAGGAGAACAACTGAGAACTCGTGTGCACGGAGGCTGCATGTTCTGAACAGACTATGCTGGGGTCAGAGTGTTCAGGAGCTGCTTTTCCTCTGGAGCCTTGCCCAGGGTCCCCTCACCTGGACTACCATGGGCGCCATGTCTGTCTCAGCAAGGCGGTTCTGGAATCACAGTCACCTATGTGCATGTCTATCCTCCATGAGACTGGGCAGGTCTCATGGAGACCTGCCTGCCCTCTGGGCCCACTAGGGACTGTTGAAAATCCCTGAGTGGGAAGTCCTAGAATATGGATATTTGAAAGCTCTTTGGGTAAAGCAGGGATTATCTAGATGAGCACTCTGTAAATATTGGGCAAGACATTGGACTTCCCCAGGGCAGGAAACTGCCATAGATCAGAATGTGTCTGTTATGTTGTTTGTTGTTGTTGTTGTTGTTGTTGTTGTTACTTGAGACAGAGTCTCACTCTGTCACCCGGGCTGGAGTACAGTGGCGCAATCTGGGCTTACTGCAGCCTCCGCCTCCCAGGTTCAAGTGATTCTCCTCCCTCATCCTCCTGAGTAGCTGGGACTACAGGCACATGCCACCACGCCCGGCTAATTTTTGTATTTTTTAGTAGAGATGGGGTTTCACCATATTGGCTAGGCTGGTCTCAAACTCCTGACCTCGTGATCCGTCCGCCTCGGCCTCCCAAAGGGCTGGGATTACAGGCGTGAGCCACCGCACCCGGCCAACAATGATTTTTACTGCATCAATTGGTGTTTGTTGAATAAAGGCAGGGAGGGGAGGAAAGAATGGGATGGGGGTAGAGAAGAGCAAGATCAGGGAGAATTCCAGCTCCTCAGGCCTAGACCTGTCATCTTATCAGAACAATCCCAATCACCTGACAGTGGTCTGGAGACCAGTGGCCCTTCGACAAGAGCATTTGAGCTGAGCAATTTTTGCCTTTCTTAAAGATAAGATTAAATTAATATGAATCCAAGTCTTACCACGAGGACGTTGCCCTTTGCTGGGAAGCCGAGCAGTCCCCAAGTACCTCACCCATGATTTTCTTGGTGCCTCATTACACATTGTAGCAAAAATGGCAAGCCCCTAAGAGGACCACTGTGATCCTCTGAAGATGGGGGTTCCCGATCCCGCGAACCCAGTTCTTCAGAACGCTGTTTGTTCTGGAGAAATAAGAACTGGTCATATCTAGTCTTTGTTTCCCTCTCTTTTGATCATTTTTTGGATGAGTCAAAATCAGGTCACCACCAGCACCAGGATGTGACATGAAGGGACGCGCCTCAGCCCCACAGGGCACATTCCTGCCCTCTCCCCAGACTCAGGTCTTCCCTGCCTCTGAATCTTGCTCTCTCTTTCCCTTGTTCTCACTTTTCTTTCTTTTTTTTTCTGCCCTTCCCTTCTTTTCTTTAATTCCTCTTTCTTTTTTACCTGCGGAAAAAGTCTTCAGACTTCTGGAGTGGATTCATGAGTGTGAACGGGGTGCAGGCTGCCAACATCATTTTTCCTCAAGGCACAGAGGCTGTTTCTGTGGCTGGGCACAGCTGAGAGGACCCTCTCGCGGCACTGGGGGATTGATGGCTGATGGAGGGAAGGAAGCTCATAGAACATCAGGCAGAGTTCGTCCTGCTCCCCTCAGACTCCCTATATCACACTGATGGGGATGCAGCCCTGGGCTGCAGGGGTAGGTCCGGCCTGACGGAGGCTGGGACATCTGGAAACCAGTGGCCTCTCAGCCAGCCCCTGGCTCCTGTGCACATTCTCCGGGAAGAGCCCCAGGTCTCTTCTTCACTCCCCCTCACCCTCCCAGTGGGGGTTCTCTGACCCCAGCAACACGGATGGGCAGGGAGGCGTCTCCAAAGGCCAGACGCTTCGCTAAGAAATCATTTCTCAGTCCCTGTGTGGCCCCTTGCTCTTAACCTTTTCCTCCTTTGTTCTTAGTCCTGTTTTTGCCCTGATTTTTCAGCTGGGCGCCCTGGACTGAGGCAAACTTTAAAATTGCCCCTGGGATTAGACACACGCTGGCCGCCTCTCTGGCTATGATGGCCTCCCTGTTTAGGGCAGCAGGTAGGGAACAGCTGGCTCAGTCCAGGCCAGATGAGCAGGAAATAAAGGTTTTCCTTGTCCCCCTTCCTCCAAGCCTCCTCCTTCTTCCCTTTCCCCTTGCCATGGGAAGTTCTTCTCTTCCTCCACTCCTTCCATCCCTCACCGTCTGTGGGCCTGATGCTGATTATCCTGTTCACTATCAAAATTATTTGGGAGAAGAAAGTCATTTATACTTTAGTATGAGTTTGATCGATAGTTTGTTTTTCCTTGGTCTATTTGCTCTCTGAGTCTCACTGGCAGATGAAAAGTTGAGGGCTGCATTACAGACGTTTGGGGCCATTACAGGAGAATGGAGGTGAGGGATGGGTGGCGGGGGCGGGGCGCTGACCGTAGAAGGACCCCCCAGAGCCCAAGCAGTCACACACACAAGCTGCCACCCCCAGTCCTCGATCGGTTTCCACGCCGTTCATAGTCTGAGACAAAGGAGTTTAAAAGTATGTGGTTGAGAGTGGCTTGGAGCCCAGCTAGGTACAGGGAGCAAGGGGAACTGAGGCTGCTTGACTGGGCAAGGCGAAAATGCAGGGAGTTTTTAAGACGGCTGACTGTAGCTCTGATTTTTTTTCTTGTGAAGGAGGAATCCTGTTTGGCTCCAAGCCTGGGGATGGGGCTGGCTCTGTGGAGCAGGTTGCATCTGAGCTGGGTGGGCCTGCCCCGAGAGTCATCGGCTGCCTCCAGAGGGGGTGAGGTTTCCATCACAGGGGTTGAGGTCTCCTGGATTCAGCCATCATTAGAGGAGGCTTTGCATATTGCCGGGGTTGTGCCAGACCGGATACACGGGGGCCTTGACTAAAATGTGTTTCTTGGGCCCTGCCCCCAGCTCACTGAACCCAGGAGCAGCCCTGGGATCATTGTGATCTCACAGCTCAGACAGCATCAGTCCCCCGTGGGGGCCGCCTTTCCAGCCCCTCTTCCCAGCGGAGGATCCCAGTGCCTTCCTGGCCTGACGGCCCTGCAGGCCTGGCCCTCCCAACTTCCTCTCTGCCCTTGTCCCCCGTCATTCCCCCAGTTGGAGGGTGCCCCAGCCTGGCTGACGTCAGTTCTTGTCCCCAGCACACACAACTCTTCCCAGCCTCAAGGCCTTCACCTGGCTGTGCCGCTGCCTGCGATGTTCCTCCCAATCTTGTCAGGGCTGGCTCCTGGGGATAAGATATCTGCTCAGATGTCACCTCCCCAGAAGGGCCTTCCACAGCCAGCCACGTCGTGTCTCCCCACACCTGCCCCCACACTCGCTAGCCCACCATCCCCTCTTCCTTCTCCCATCCTCCACAGGGGTCATCACCATCTAATATTCCTGTGCATGCATCTGTTTGCCTTTCTGGCTTCTGGTTTTGGTTGCCTTCCCCCGGAAGGTAGCTCTGTGGGAGTAGAGCAGGGACTTGTTTGCACTGTTTATTCCGTGACCCAGCCCCGGCTCTGTGTCTGGCACATAGAATTGTCACTGAATGAATGAATGAATGAATGAATGAATGAATATCCACTGTGTGAATGAATGAGTGACAGGTTTGGAGGTCACTGGAGCAGATGGCCGAATCTGTGACAGCTGTGACAATAAACAGCAATTACAAGCAGAGGGCCAGATGCCGAGCTGCCCTCGTGGACATTAATGGTCCCAGGCCCTGAGCTTGCATTCCCAAGGGACCCCTTGCTTGGTGTTTTGGGCCCACTCTCGACATCCTGACAGCCTGTCTTCTAAATGGGACTGAGGTGGAAATGGGGGGCGGGGTCCCAGAGCCCACGTGACTTGTCCAAGGACACCTTGCAGGGTTGCAGGGACAGAGGGGGAAGAGGCCTATGCCTGGCACCCATCATCAGTCTCTAGAAAGTTCCATTCTGAAACATGAGTCAGCCATGCCCAACAGTCTCCTGGGACAATCCCCCACACAAACTTTTGCCGAGCGCCTGCTGTGTGTTGAGGGCACATGGAGTCCTCCTCTCCTTGGTGATTTGGTGGCGGGGGTAGGGAGGTGGCAGCCCTGACTTTGGCTTCCCTGAATGACGGCACAACAGAGAAACATCTGGTCTCCAGTGGAGATTAGATCTCCGTCAGCGGCAGGGATGCAGCCGGCCCCAGCACTGGAACTCCACGGTGGAGTAAAGCACCCCGGAGGCTGTCCTGGCACAACCTGACCACAGTCATAGACCAGTCAGCCCCGGGAGGGACACTCTGCCCCGGCCCGGATGCTGCCAGCCGGCCCCATGGATGCCACAAGTCCAGCCAAGGAAGTGCCTGTCCCCACTCCCAGGGCCATGCAAAGGGGTCCAAAATAAACTTGAAAAAGCAACCCCCCAACGGGGAGGCCAGTTTGTCCGGGGTGTCCGGGGGCCATGATGGGCACTGCTGTTTTCCTAACTCACGTGACCAAAAGTCCTTTCATTTGCATAAAAATGGAACCTGGTTGTCTAAGTCTTCCCAAAGTTTCCTTATACCAAGCAGCCGTGAAGGGCCCCCCACAGAGCAAGGTCTCGACTGGCCACCATGAGAAGCCACCGTCCCCACCCTCCAGTCACGTCCAAACCCCTCTACGCCGTGGGGCTTAACCACCTCTGAGCATCCCACGTGCGTGTCACTCACTTCTGTCTTGTTGATGGTCTGCCTGCTCCTCCCTCGCTGGACAGCAGCTCCAAGGGGACAAGGAATCGTGCATGTTTTTATTTATTTATTTTTTTATTTTATTTTGTTTTATTTTTGAGAAGGAGTCTCCCTCTGTTGCCCAGGCTGGAGTGCAGTGGCGCAATCTCGGCTCACTGCAACTTCTGCACCCTGGGTTTAAGCAATTCTCCTGCCTCAGTCTCCCGAATAGCTTGGATTACAGGTGCCTGCCACCATGCCTGGCTAATTTTTGTATTTTTAGTAGAGAGAGGATTTCACCGTGTTGGCCAGGCTGGTCTTGAACTCCTGACCTCAAGTGATCCATCCGCCTTGGCCTCCCAAAGTGTTGGGATTACAGGCATGAACCACAGAACCCGGCCTGTGCGTGTTTTGCTGGCTGCTTCTTCCCCAGTGCCTCGGAACCTTGAGAAGATGCTCTCAGGCACCCGGTGGATGCACAGGCAGCCCCAAGGCCCTTCCCAGCCTTCCTATCCCTCCAGGCCTCCCAACCCCTGACTCTGGCTTGGGGCAGTTGACCGCTCCTCTTCATCTTCCTAGTTCCCAGTGACCCTTTAGGATTGAGCTGAGAAGCCACTCCCTGTGCAAAGCCTTCCGGAATCAACCGTGACCTTTCCTCCCCCCGGTCCTTCGGCATTTTTCTGTGGCTGTCAGATTTCTGACTTCCTGGCCGACTATCAGCCCCACACCTGTGGGTCTGTGCCCAGGGCTCACAGCTTAACACATAGGGGGACCTTAATAAATACACTGATTTCCCCTGTGGAGGGGTCACACTCCTGCCAGGAAAACCCAGCCCACCTCCTCCCCGGACAGGAGTCCTCACGTTGGAGAAGGCCTGGCTCTCAATGGGGCTTTTGTGGCGGGTGGCAGTGGCCTCGGCAGCTTTCCCCGGCAGCTCCACCAGCCGGAAAATGTTAAGACAACAACTCCATCCTTGCCCCTAGGGAGAACCTGTTTGTGAAGATTCCACAGCCTCTCTTTAAGAAGCAAGTGTCCGTGCTGGGGTTGGTTGAGTCGGGTAAAAATCGCCATGTGGGTAAACTCTTCATTGTCCTCCACTAGGCGGATGCTAGAATCTGTGGACACTGACGAAGGACATTCTCTCATTTGCTCATCCTTTCAAAGGATACTTTGCATACCTACTGTGTGCCGGGCTCTGCTAGGTCCTGATAATATAGAGAGAAAAAAACAACGGTCCCTGCTTTCCTGGTGCAGGGAGAATAATAAGCTGTCAGATAACAGATGCGGGGAAGCAGAGGAAGGAGCTGGGAGCAGGGCCAGGGCAGACCCTGGAAAGGTGGTTTCTTAGCAGAAATCTCGGAAATATGAGCGAGCCAGGAGGGAGGGAGGGTCACAGCTCCCAGAAAACTTGAAGTCCAGTCCCAGAGAATACAGTTAACTCCTGGGAGGAGGATGCAGTTAGCCTATGTCTGCTCCACGGTAAGGGGCTCTATCCCTGGCACACCCCCCACTCTTTCCCCAGCCCGTTCCTCCAACTGTTTTGAAGTGGTGGGAAGGCAGGTAGGGGCTGTCCCAGTGGTTATCTAAGGGAAAACTGCCCCCCTCTGTTTAGTCCCCAAGCTGAACAGATTTGAGATCTGTTTAACGTGGAAGATCTGGGCTGTGATGAGCTTAAAGTGGGAGGGGGACGCTTGATTTTTCAGAAAGCCTGATTTCAGACGTAATCATTCATGCTTAAGAAGCAGGGATGCTGAGTCTTGGGAATAGCTTTTGGAAAATGGTAATCTACGTTAGAGGGCAGGGCAGGCAGCCCTGTGGCCCCTGGGCTCTGTATGACTATGTGTCTTGGAGGATCCGGGCTGTGATGAGCTTAAACATCTTAAATATCTGCATTCAGGAAGAGCTTCTGGATGGACACTGGAACCACTAATTATGCATGCCATTGGGAAGGAGGTCCCATGTTGGGTCATTTTTAACGCTTCATGGATGAGTTGTCGTATGTATATGTGTGCAAGTGTGTGCATGCATGTACTTACCAACTCTATAGGACACAGATCTTTGGATTTTGTCTACATAAGCAAAGGGATTGAAACGACTTGATTAATTTGCTGTTGGCCACTAATGCATTTTGCAAAGACAGGCGGCCACTGTCTGTCACAAAGGCTACTCTGTCTCACGCTCTCCCCTCCTTACGTTTTAAGAGTCAATGCCTTGGGGCCCAACTTTGTTGGACAGCTGGCTCGATTCTGTGCATTTTTCTAGGTCTCCATGGCTCATGTCATTTTCAGGCATGAATATGAGCCATCAAATTATGACTAAATCGCCTGGAGCCGCCATTCTAGCCAAGGAGGGTGAGGGGAGGTGGAAGGAAAGCAAGATGATGAAGCGAATTCCTCTGCAGATAAAGGGTGGCAGATTCTATGGAGAAGTACAAAGTCGGGAAGGGGTTTGAGGAGGTAGAGGTATAAAAGAATGCGTGAACGAGGCAGGGCACCGTGGCTCACGCCAGTGATCCCAGCACTGTGGGAGACCGAGGTGGGCGGATCACCTGAGGTCAGGAGTTCAAGACCAGCCTGACCAACATGGTAAATCTCCGTCTCTACTAATAATACAAAAGTTAGCCATGACGGGTGCCTGTAATCCCAGCTACTTGGAAGGCTGAGACGGGAGAACGGCTTGAACCCAGGAGGCAGAGGTTGCAGTGAGCCAAGATCATGCCAATGCACTCCAGCCTGGGCAACCGAGTGAAACTCCAAGTGAATAAATGAATCGTGAGTGCATGGTGAGTGGGTAAGTAAGTGGGGAACGGGGTGAGCCAATGAGCGAGTGAGCAGGTGGATGAGTGGACAAACAGTTGAGCGAATGAATGAGTATGTGGCTGAATGAACCCCTCGCTCTAGCGGAAAAGCCAGAGGAAGGGGCCCGAGCATCTCCTTCAGGGGTACCTGCCAAGGCGGAGTCCTGGAACCCCTGCCCAGGACCTCTCCTGGAGGGCATCTGGGTCAGTCCCTTGCTCCCCAGCGCTGTCAGCCCCTGCCTCAGATCTCTTACCCAACCTCATCGCTTCCACCTGGCAAGGTAGATGGCCCATGTACTGGGAGCACTACATGGTAGGATCCCTGGGAGGGTGCCCCTGGGTGTCCTCCTGGGTCTCTTTCTGGTGTGAAATAGGGAGCTCTCTCGGCTTCTTCAATTGAACACCTGTGTGACCAGCTCTGTCATCAGATACGTTTTGTAATTAAAGGCTACTCTGTCATAATATTTCAGGAATGTGCTGTGATTGGCCTTGGGGCAAAGGTCGGTTTCTCTGCATGTGTGCTGTACAGAGAAAAAGCTGTTCAACTATTTTTCCCTGAATAGTAAAAGGGTCCAATATGAGTCCACAGGTTACAAAGTGTATCAGTCCCTTAAATGATTGTCACCCTTTTCCTACCTATCAACCTATTCCATGTCACTGCAGAAATCTTAAAAAACAGGAAATGACAAGGCGGAAAATAAAAGCCATCCAATATAGTGTTCCTTAAACAATAAGAAAAGGCTCTGTAGCTAAGCAGTCCAGGCTCATTGTTCCTTTCCACATGTGGCTTTCAGCCCTGGAACGGTGGCTTTTCTGAACTGAGATGTGCCGTAAAGTAACAGTCACATACCAGATTTCAAATATGTAGTTGGAAAAGAGAGAATGTCCAAGGTCTGATTAATAACTTTTTTTTTGTTTTTGAGACAGGGTCTCACTCTGTCACCCAGGCTGGAGTGCATTGGTGCAATCATAGCTCGCTGCAGCCTCAAACTTCTGGGCTTAGGCAATCTTCCCACCTCGATTTCCCAAGTAGCTGGGATTACAGGCAGGCACCGCCATGCCTGGCTCATTTTTGTTTTTTCTTTTTTAGAAATGGTATCTGACTGTGTTGCCTAGGCTGGTCTCTGACTCCTGGCCTCAAGTGATCCTCCACTTTAGCCTCTCAAAGTGCTGGGATTACGAGTGTGAGCCACCATGCCTGGCCAGGAACTTTTATATTGAGGACATGTTGAAATGATATTCTATGTATAATAGGTTACATACCATAGATTATTGATTTCCCCTGATTATTTTTACTCTTGTTAGCGTGGGTAGTAGAATATCTCAATGACACACGCTCCACAGGGCCCAGTAACGCACTCCTTTATTGTACAGAAACATTGCATCAGGAGGACGAGGTCTCCCGCGCCAAACCCAGAGGGCCTTCAAGGTTCTGATTCCCCAGTGCAGGGTTGGGAAGATTCCTCCACTAACTGGTGATGCTCCTGGCTCATTTTCCCATTCATTTCTCCCACAAACCTGGAGCCCAGGGTGTACAGCCAGCGGTTGTCACACACAGTTTCCCCCCAAGAGAAACCTGCAGCCCAGAAGTTCAGTTGCAGGACAGAGACCCCCAGCCTGGCAGAGGCCTTGACACAAAACAGAAGTTTGGCACCAAATGATATATACGTGAAGGCACAATGAAATGAACAGCAAGGGTTCAAACAAAAGGCCATGCATGGCATAACAAAATTCTGGAACATCTTTTGTTCCAACCATAGGGTTTCCCAGGAAGGCGTCAGGATCTCCTATAAAGATAACTGAGGCTCACAGTCGGCCCTGGAGCTGTGGCTTCCTTGACTTTGGGGAGGGGAGGGTGTGATGAGACCCCAGAGGATTCGCTCCAGAGTGAGACGCTTGCTGCAGCCAGTGCCTGCAACATTAGGGAAATCAGGGCCTTGGGCGGGTCACTGACACCAGGGGAGTGATGCAGGTTTGGTGCGCTCACGCCCGGCACACAGCCCATGGAAGGTGCAGGGATAAGTCTGTGGCTGAGAGCAGCTCTCATGGGGTTCGTGTACTCTCAACAGTGCAGGGGTGCCAATCCATGTCCCAGCTCACGGCCTTGGAACCTCAAGTCACCTTCAGCCCCTCAGGCCAGAGGACAGGAGAACCAGGACTTGTCCTTCTCTATCAGAAGCTGCATCGTATCTAGGGAGAAAATACACAATCGGGGCAGGGGCTCAGAGGAAGCCATAAGGGTCAGCCTCGTCTCTCTGGAGTGGCACGAGCTCAGCAGAGGCCGCCCACCTCTGTGAGGGGGAGGTTCCTTACTCTCGGAAAGTATGCTGGTGAAAAGAAATTGCCAGGCAATCTGGAACTTTTCTTCTTTCAAGCCCTGGGAAGAAGAATTGAACCAGTGGCGGGCAGCTAGGTGCTCTGTTTGGCAGGGTGGGCAGGTGCTGTCCTGCTGCAGGGAGTCCCACCCTGTCCCCCACGGCAGGGTTTCTGATGGCAATGCACCCATCATCTTGGGGAGGAAGGCTGTGCCTCCTGCAGAGTCCCTGGGGAGGAAGCAGCTGTTTAAGATTTCGTCTACACTTCTTCCCACACCTCCTGAGAAAGGACACAGGAGGAGGTTGTCTGTGTGAATGCACTTGCAGATGACTGTAATCACCCTAACAGGGCGACTTAACATTTGTAAAGAGCTTAGCACAGGGCTGGCTTAGTAAGCACTGAGCAGCTGCTTGTTAAATAAATAAACATAAATGGGGAAAATCCATAGTGTGCCAAGGATGGTAAGGAGAGTAAAAAGCGCAGAAATGAAGCCCGAAAAACTGAGGATGGTGGGCAGAAGGGAACATGAGTGGCTGAAGCCAAGGATGGAAGGAGCAGAGGTGAGGGATGCCATCTGAGCTGGACCAGAAAGGCTTCCAGGAGAAGGTGGCCTGGCCAGGCTCTCAGCTACCCCTGGTGAGTTTTAAAGCTCTTGGGATTCTCAGAAGGCAGGCCTTGGGTTCACAAAACACATTATGAATCTGAAAACCCTCCTATGCAAACTGGATGTCCATGAATTCTGTTGGAGAAAAAAAAAAAAAAAAATCCGCACCCTCCCCTCCGCCCCAGGCAGAACTTCATGCTTTGGCTGCGTTTCCGAGCTTCGGCCGGCAGTTTCCGAGCCCGTGGAGTCCCGCCGTCATGCTGCGGTTGGCCGGCCTCTGCTTGGGCACTGACATCATGCAAGGGAAGGAAATGACAGTGACCCGTCTCCCGCCCACCGTATCTCAGTTGTAAATTCCCCAGGCACGTCTTCCCCGGGGTAATTACAGCCCAAGTTGCTTTTAGGAGGTGATATCATTTACCTGTTTGGCCTCTGTTTCTGTCCTACGCGGGTTGTCCAGCAGCACGGGGCTGGTGGGGAGTGGGACGAATGGCCGTTGGCGCTCACAATGGCCCTGAGTCATGACTGCTCACTCCTTCCATGCTCCTTTTCCTCCCCTGGGCTGCTCGTGAGTCAACAGCACTTATTAAACCCCTCTGAATGCAGAGATTTGTACTGGGCCAATCGAGGGCCAGGGCAGGCTCAGTGCACCCGGGCTGTGCGGGTGCCACCACCACTACCAACGGAGAGCAACCCTGGGCACCTGCGTATTTCTGTTTTGTAAAAAGAAACCCAATCTCCTTTCTGCCACCTCTCTAATTCTAGGTATGCGTTGAATTCATGGAGTGAGCTCTGGTTTGAGGGGTGGGGATCAGAAGAGCTAGACTGAAAGCCAAGTTTGCTCTCTTGCCTGACCTTAAGCCAAGTACATCACCTCTCCAGGTGTGCGCACCTGTGAAATGGGGACTGATAACGCTGTCCTCCCAGGTCCAGGTGACAGTGCAGGTGAGGGCTGCTGAGAAACCTGACAGCAGTGGTGCTCAACGGGGGCTGATTTTGTCCCCTGGAGGATATTTGACAACACCAAGAAACATTTTTAGTTGTCACACTGGGGCTGGAGGCAGAGGGTGCTGCTGGCATCTTGTGGGTGGGTAGAGGCCACCAGGGAGCCTGCAAAATGTCCCACACTGCACAAAACAGCTCCCACCGCAGCGGATGATCTGGCCCCACACATCCACGTGCTGAGACACCCACTGTGTCCCACCCTAGAGCTCCTTTATTAGAAGAGGCGTTTGCATCCCTGGCTTGGACTCACCATGGCCAGGCGCTGGGCCTCTTGGTCCTCGCCCACCATCCAGAGGGAGACACTTCATGCCTCACTTTACAAAAGAGGAAATCGAGGCAAACCAAGGCCGTGAGGTTGGTTAATGGGGAGTGAGGTTCCTGTTCCGGCCTGTGGTCTCAGTAACCAGTCCCTGCATCTCCATCATTTGGGGCACCTCGCTCTGCCTCCCTTTGTAAAGTTTGGTATGTTGGACTCCCCACTGAGTTGCAGACAGCTTGGCCAGTGCTCTGAGGTATTCTTCCCTGTGGGCAATGCCAACGGGATGGAAATAAAATACCATTGAAAAGGGCTTCCCTGTGCTGCCTCCTACCAGGAAGCCACCCTCCTAACAGCTTTGTCGGTCTGCGCTCCTCGTCACCTGATGCTTGTATCCTCGGTGACTATTAAAACGTCAGCAACGTGCTCGCTTTGGCGGCACATACACTAAAATTGGAACGATACACAGAAGATTAGCATGGCCCCCACGCAAGGATGACCTGCAAATTCGTGAAGCGTTCCATATTTAAAAAAAAAAATGGTCAGCAAAGACACCTGTATCAGTTGGCGCATGCCATCAAATGACACTGAAGGGCAACACTGTGGCCAAACAGGCCAACTGGGAAGCCTGGAGCTTCCCATAACGAAATGCACCATCTAGACAAATGACAGCGGTGTTTTACTAATTCATGAGCAGGGAATTAATCCTCTGCCCGCGAAATCTGTACCTGTAGGGTTTCAGTGATGAAAATCACTGAGACAAAAAGAAAACTGAGTGCAGCAGTTTATGGAGAGGCCCCACGTATAAGCAGCTAGTGACTGGAGTGGAGAGAGAATCCCAACAAAATGACCCATGGGACACAGGCGGGGACAGGGAACTAGACAAGGGAACCATCTGTGGAACAAAAAGGACCCTGTAAACTTGTCCTGGCTGGGGAGATATCTCCACTTACAGGAATTATTTTCCCACTCCTATTTTTGGGGACTATTGTTTTTACTTTGTGTCGGTCTCTGAAGTCCCTAGACCCACGAACCCCCGGCAAAGGCCACGAGAGGCCTGGAGGCAGAACTGGTCCTCTCTGGCCCTTGCTGCTCAGAGGCCACACTGCATTTTCTCTGCCCTTGTCTGTGGCGTGTCCACACTGTCCACCTCGGAAGACTTGGGGGAGGGGCGAGAGGAAACAGAATGCGGGGATACTGGAGAGAAAAAAAGAAACATACTGGCAATAGCAAAGAAAGTGGAGTCTTACAGGCAAGCCGATGCCTTGAGCCTGGCTACAGTCTAAATCACAGAAACCAGAGAGGTTAAGCACTGTTTCTTGAGTAAAGCCACAAGTGGTGCTGTGGGGGAGAGGGTGGGGCCACCCTGCCTAGGAGATGGCCCCTCAGCAGGCAGCCCCCGAGCTCCAGAGCCCTCTGGGGCCAGAAGTGTCACTTCCCAAACCTTTGGGAACACCAGTGTGTCCAGATTTGGCCAAGCATATTTTAACTTTTTTTTTTTTGCGGCAAACTGTGCCTCGTAGAGCTCTGGAAGGTCCTTTGCCACTCGAACATAAATGTGAAAAGACAGTACATTAGTATTACACAATGTTGGTTGTTTACCAACAAGGATAAGCGGATGGAATTACATAATCCTCTGTATGTGCGTGTGGGATTCTCCCAGCCCTGGACACTTGAACTTTTAGGGGCAGAGGCTGTGGAGCACTGTTCCTGGTATGGATTTGGCCAGCCTGGGGCACTTCTCCAAACCCTCTCTCACTGTCCAAGGTGCAGACAAAGGGTCCTTTAGGGCCACTCAGCGCCCGTTGGCACCACCAGCCTGAGAACCGAATAGCCTTCCTGCACTGCCCCAAGTTCAAGGAAGTCACGGACTTGTACCTAAAGCGGGAAGTCCCACTGAGGCACCAGGAAAGGGGAGGTCATGACAAGATGATAGTAATGGTGACAGCAGTCACCACTGCCGAGCCTGGCAGCATCAGGCACACTGAAGACTCCCATGAGAAGGCGGAAGCTCTGAGGCCCAGGAGGTTCTGAGGCCAAAGAGGCTGGCACAAGGTCACAAGGTCACAAGGCTGGAAGGTGCCAGAGCTGGAGCTAGACCCCAACCCCATCCTAGCTGACTCCAGATTCCATGCTTGGAACCATGGCATGCTGACGACATTGTGGCCTTGAAGGACAATTTTCTAATCACTTCTGTAGGCCTTGAATGTTCCCAAGTGACCATTTAACAAGCAATTATTGAGCACTGGCTGTGTGAACCTGGTAGACAACCCACTGTAAAATGAGACGGAATAAATGAAGTGCTTGTTGAGGTTCAGGCAGGTTCTTTGGGTAGAGAGGAAGGCCTGCATATTTGGGTGGGAAGGGGACAGTGGGGGAGAATCCAGCAGGACTTCCTGCAGGAGGTGCTTTCTGATGCACACCATGAAGAACTCATAGGATGTCAGAGGCAGAGGGACACTATTTCCACTGGATGTGGTTGCCAGCATGGCCCCTGGGGCTTCATCTGAGTGTGGCTGTCCCCTGGGGACCTGCCTTATTCTCCTTAGGGGAAGAAGACTTGAAGATCTGCAGTGTGCCAGACCCCTGCTAGGTCCGGGGGTGAGAGAGATCAAAGCCACCATCCCACCCCACTCCCCTGCCCCTCCAGAAAGCAGGACAGCCTCGCCCAGCAGTGGGGAAAGCTCTGCAGGAGCCCCGCCCCACCTCAGAGGTTGGGGACTGGTCCTTGGCCTTCCTGAGCCTGGGTGTCCTCTGCAAAATGAGGACCCGCATTCCAACCCTGCAGGTGCAGGGTTAAATGAGATGATACACACTCACGCCCTGCATCGGGGACGCTGCACGCGCCTGGGCACAGAACAGTAAGCGCTCCGTAAACTGGGGGGACACCGGAACATCAGTGGGCTCCAGAGAGATGACTGCCCTGGGAGAGACTCCCCCAGGAGCGCGGGCAGCTGGAGGGGGCGGGTCGGCAGGAATCAGGCAAGCTCCCCGGAGGAGGTGAGCGCTGACTGACAGCAGGAGTTTGCCAGGGTGGAGGGAAAGGGGCAGAGATCCAGACTCCAGTCTCAGAAGCTTCGCTCCCCCGGAGGCGGAGGTGACCCGCCACAGAGGCGCCTGCCCCGCAGGGACTTTATTTCAGGTGGGGCCATACTGAACGTTCCCCCCTTTCATACCCGGTATGAAAACCCTCAAAACATCCAAAGGGGCACTTTCCCCGGATAAAAATAAAACTTGGAGGGGCCCGCAGGAATGGAATACTTTTTCTTCCTGTGTTTAAATTTCTACGGAAAATCTGACCCGCGCGGCCACCGCCCCTGCCATAGGCGGGCGGAGAGCGCTTATATCTTTAAGGCAAAGGCGGGCCGGCTGGCGTCCAAGTTCCTGACCAGGCGCGGGCCGGCCCGCGGGACCAGCAGCCGGGTGGCGGCGCGATCGGCCCCGAGAGGCTCAGGCGCACCCCGCACCGAGCGCGCGGGCCAGGCGGGCCAGGGCGGCGGGCGGAGCGGGAGGCGGCCACGTCCCCGGCGGGCCTGGGCGCGGGGAGGTCCGGCCCCCTGAGAGCGTGCCGCGAACGCTGCGGTCTCCGCCCGCAGAGGCCGCCAGGGCCGTGGATGGGGAGGGCGCGCCGCCCGGCGGTCCCAGCGCACAGGCGGCCACGATGAGGGTCAACGAGAAGTACTCGACGCTCCCGGCCGAGGACCGCAGCGTCCACATCATCAACATCTGCGCCATCGAGGACATCGGTTACCTGCCGTCCGAGGGCACGGTGAGTGCGGGCGGCCGCGACCCGGGCGGGAGGGCCGCGCACCTGCACCGCGGCGAGGGCGGGAACCGGACGGCGGCGGGGCCTCCCGGGACCCCGGGGGGGTGCTGCACCCTCTGCGCAGGGTTTGCGGCGCCCACCCGCGCACGTGCGTGCCGGGAAGGGCGCGCCGGCCCCGGCCAAGTGCGTGCGCCCAGCCTGCGCTCTGAGTGTTCGGAGCGCAGCGCCCACTCAGCCCAGCGCAGCACCAGGCCCCCAGGCATGGCCTGGCCCGGTTGCTCTGCGGCTCCGAAGCTGCCTGGCCCGGGGCTGGAGCTCAGAGCCCAACCAAGAGCTCACAGCTGGCGCCCTGGATGGGACCTTCCCTTCCTGGCTCGCGGCCAGGGGTGCCCGTTGGGGCAGCCAGAGGGAGGGTGATGGTGGGGGTCTTGGGCGAAGGCCAAGTTGGTCGCCACTCCACGACGATGGTAGCTACCAGGCCCCACTGCTTCACTACCCTCTGGAGTCAGAGCCCGGGGTCCTCACTTGCCAGAAACGCACATTGCGCCCAGGGCACTGGGCGTGGTACCCTGGCATTGGCAGCGAAAATCTCAAAGCCCAGGGTGTCAATCATTGGAGATTGCTTTCTACCCTCGCCCCTGTCTCCCCTGGGCGCCCAGGCCTGGTTCAGGTGGGGGCACTGGTAGGAAGCCAGTCATGTAAGTTGGGGACCCCATCCTGAGGTCCCCAGTATCCCCACCGCCCTCCCCAGGGTCAGACCCAGAGGTCTAGGGAACCCTACGTTTTAGGGAGGGGGGCGGAATTCTCCCAGGAAGGGTTTGGCTTGAAGGATAAAGTTCTCTGGAAGAGGATAGGACAGGGCTGGGACTGGCTATCTCCTCTCGGGGTGAGGGAAGCTCTCAGCAGCACTTTGCGGGAACTAAGGACAGAACCTCCTTTCTCCCTCCTTCCCCTGCAGACCCCATCAAGGCCCCTCTCCGGGTGTCAGGCCCAGCAGGGCTGCTTCAAGCAGGATGGAGATGGCCCTGGCTTATCCCTCTAGTCTCTGGGGCACACAGAGAGGCAGGGAATGAAGCAGGGGCAAAGCTCCTGCTTTGGGTCTCTGTTCCAGCAACAGCAGGGACTCTGGCCTTGGTCAGGCCTTGCACCCTTTGGGTCACAGTGAAGGGGGTTGGCCTGGGGGCATCTCTTCGGGAACTGAGATTGCACAGAGCTGCCAAGAGCACTGGGAACAGGTATAGATGGAGAGGGAGCCTACCTGTGAGTCACAGGACTGGCCGGAGGAGCTCAGGGATTGCCATTTGATCAAAGCCATGTGCCAGGCCATGCTGGCCCCTGGGCACCCTTAAAGAATGAGACAGAGAAGGCTCCACCCATCTGGAGCTTACTTAAATGGTGATGGAACGTTACCCGTTATCCACGGCAGTGACAGGGACAATTCCATAGTGCTAGGCCAGTGCTGTGCCTCAGCTCATGGAACTCTCACAACGTGTGAGGTAGGTGCTATTACTACAGGCAAGGAAACTGAGGCCCAGAAGGCAGGTGACCAGCTCCAAGTCACCCACCAGCTGGGAGGACAGTTAGGAAGGGCCCAGGCAGACCAGGTAGCTGCAGAAAGTCTACCTGAAGAACAAACCTTCTGGAGAAGAAGCTAATTCTACCCAATAACAGGTGGGGACTGCATCCTTCAAAAACATTGCGTATTCAATGTCCCAAGGTGGGGCCATGGGGATACCAGCCAGGAGCCAGGGGATGGTAGTGCTGGCCAAGGTAATGGAGAGATGGATGTTCTGGGGGTAGATTGGACAAGACCTGATGGTGAATTGAATGTTCAATAAGAAATGGAGCCTTCCATGAATAGCCCCCGGTCTCCACAGTTTTTGTTCTAGGACCCGTTGCTTATCCAGACTCAGAAACTATCAGCCTCCTGTAACCCCAGGTGAAGGCCACAAAGTCTGCAAACAGGCAGCTGGGCCCAGATGAGACCATCAGCTCTTAGATTCCACACAATACTTCCATTGCACATACTTTGTTTTGTGAGCTTGGAAGGCTGAATCAGAGGCGCTCGCTGCGGGGGGCAGAGCCTGGGAGCAGCATCTGCCAGTAGATGGCCAGACAGGCTGGAGGCTGCAGCCGTGGAGCAGGGGCCTGTTGGTGCGGGGCAGGCCGCATGGCAGGGAGAGCCTCCCAGGGCATCCCTGGCACTCCTCAAGCCAACAGTGGTTGCTCAGTCATTACCCTGAGTCACCCAGCGAAGGCGGCTCTGTACACACCAGGGCCAGAGGGCGTGGGCTGTATTTCAAAAGTCCCTATCCCGTTCTCAGGCGTGCAACTCATACATGCACAAGTCAACCACAAGATAAGTTCATCTGATTCAGGCTGCGGTTCCCAGCCTATGGCTTTTGCCTCGCCTCATTCCCAAGTTCAAGGGTGGAAATCGCTGCATTGTTTCTGTGCATTGAGATATAAGAAGAAATGACTTGAAAGCCAGAGGCCAGGTTGGACGCAATTTGTTTCCATTTCCTTCTGTTAATCTTTGAGTGTTTCTACTTTCTTCCTTGAAACTGGTGGCTGTCTGTGGCCTGGGATCTGAGTGCCCCTAACAAGCCCAGACACTCCAGAGATACCTGATTTGCTGGTATCTGCCCAGTATTTCCTGATTTATCTGCTGTGGGAGATGATCTGCTCATAAATTATGCATCATGTCCCATAATCATACATTGATATGTAGTGATTTTTAAAAAATTTTTTAGAAGACAAGGGAAGCTTAAAACTGATGTTCCCTTCTTAACTATAATTTGAAAAGTCTCAAAACCAAAAGAAATTTTACAGGTCACTGATTTCATTTAGCCCATTTTCAGAGAAAGTGAACATTGTAGATTCCCTTGAGTGATCAAGATATTTCATACGGATATGAATTCAGTTCCTGGAGCACCAACTCCAGAGACAAGCGGAAGAAGCCAATGCCCAGAGTCCCAGGACAGTGTTAAAGGTTAAAGGACATAGGATTCCTTCCCCGTTTCTGCCGTTTTCTTGGAGTTTGAGGAAGGGGTTCATAGAGGCAGGTGTGGACCAGGTATAGGCTATCATTCATGGTGCCTGGGACAGGGCTTCCAGGACACTCCTGCCACGAAAGGAACCTTCGTCCTTCACATTTTCCCATGTGGCCTCAGGGAAGTATTTCTCTTCTACCATTTTCCTATCTTCCTTAGGGAGGCACCTTCCGGGAGTACCTCCCTCAGTTATGCAGAAGGAAGTCTTCAAAATACCTTCAGATCATCCAGCACATTTTATCCCCACAAGAATCCTGTGACCTAAGTCCGGATGTCTTTGTCGGCATCTCACAGATGAGAGAAAATGGAGGCTCCCAGTTGGGGGTTGTGGTGTTGAAGTTGCTGGCCTGCCTGGGTCTCAGCTTCTGTATCCTTGGATCTGATGGCCACAGCCAGCCACAGTATACGAGACCCAGCCTCTGTTATTCGTTCACACATGCCCGCATTCATTCATTCAGCAACCGCATATTCAGTGCCGACCATCGAAAAGACGAATAAGAGGGCTGGGTGCCATGGCTCCCACCTCTAATCCCAGCACCTTGGGAGGCCAAGGCTGGCGGATCACCTGAGGTCTAGAGTTCAAGACCAGCCTGGCCAACATGGTGAAACCCCCGTCTCTATTGAAATTATGAAATTAACCAGGCATGGTGGTACGCACGTGTAATCCCAGCTACTTGGGAGGCTAAGGCACAAGAATCGCTTGAACCCAGAAGGTGGAGGTTGTAGTGAGCCGAGATCACACCACTGCGCTCCAGCTTGGGCGACAGAGCAAGAATTCGTCTCAAAAGAAAAGATGAATGAGAAACCCCTTGCCCTCAGCAAAAGTGCACCGAGGGGTTGCTAGCCCCCTTCTTAAGAATACAGAAACAGAAATGTTCTGACGCTTTCCCAGGCCTTCGAATTTGGAAGTTATGCACAAAGTCTCACCCACATCCCTCCCACTGCAATTACATCTTTGCCTTTTTTCTCCCATTCTACACAAGAAAGGCACCCCCTCCACTGCTCCGTGGAAGGACACCATAGAGTCACACGCCACCATGGCGACCGCACTGGTCCTTGTTGTACATTCACCTCCTGACTCTCTCCAAGCCCAGCTCAGGATTGCTCTCCAGACCCTGGGAGCCTCCCAGCCCTTTAGAGTATAGACGGGAGATAGCCCACACCTTACAAACTAATACCTAAACAGACAAAGCAGCTTATCCAGGGCCACACAGCAAATCAGTGACAGAGTCAGGCCCTGGGACTCCCACACCTGTGTTTGGTGCTGCCTCCTGCTGGTCCCAGCATCACATCCGGCTCCTTTTGTAACTTTTTAAAGTCTGGATTTGGCACTGCTACCATCTTTCACTTGTGGTCCACTCTGGCCACAAGATTTTTTTCCCCCTGTCCTCCCCTAGTTCTTTATTTGTGCGTGTGTCTCAGTTCCCAATTAGAGCAAACTTCTGTTGAAGGTTCACTCTATGCTAGGCCCTGCTGTAGACTCTTTATAAGATATAAAGGATTCATCCTTCCAGCAACCCCATGAGGGAGATCATATAACATGAGGGAGGTCTTAGGGATATGGAGAGACAAAAACACGAAACTGTGTGCCTAGGGTCACACAGGTGGTTAGTGGCAGAGCTGGTGTTTGAACACAGGTAGGAGGATGCCCACTCTTGATCAGGCCCTGGTGCTGTCTGTCCCTCCACCGTGCATGGGAAGTTAGATGATGTTTCTGCTCCCCAAAGACTGTCAGGCCCCTGAGGGTAGGCGTGCCCCTTGATAGGGCCCCAGTGGACAGATGATGGGGGTTCGTATTGAACCTGGTAACCTTCCCTGTTTCACCCTGATAAAGGATTTTTGGCCACTCCTTAGCATAAATCCATGCTTTCTGGCTTGAAGGGATCCCTGTGAATTTCCTCCCTTTCTCTAAGGATTTGTTTGCTATTACCATTATCCCTGCCAACCAGGGGGGTTTATGGGGCCCCAAGTAGGTTCTGAGTCCCTGTGTACTGAGGTCAGGTTGGAACTGTGTTCTAACACATCTCTAGACAGTCCCTGGCTAGGCCTCTGGGGTCCTGCCATCCAGGTTTGGGGCTAATTTGCAAGTTGAGAACTTACGGGTAGACGGCTCAGAGACAGTCCCAGCACAGAGAGACCTGCAGAGGCCAGAGGGGCTGGCCACTTTCAGATCCCAGAGGATGCTGGATTTGCCCCGTGCCCTGAAAACCAGGTTGAATTACAAAGGGTTGAGAAGGACAGAAAGGTCATGCAGGGAGGGACACAGTGTCTGCAAAGGCAAGGAGGAGGGACTGGAGAAGGCCTGGGGGAGGGGGAGAGGAGGTTGGGTAAGGCAGTATGGGGAGGAGATGAGGAGGAATAGCCGAAGCTCTCAGGTGCACCTGGGACTCAGGCAGGTGTGCCCTTCGACCCCTCGAGACCGCGTATTCACCTGTTGGGCGCTGGCGCATTCCCTGTGCTTGGGCTTACGTCTTCCAAGAGCAGCTTCTGGTTGGGCTCTTTTGCCCACGCGGCTGTGGGGAGAGAAAAGCACCTTTAGTCGCCACCTCCTTGTGACCCTGCCCTTGTCTGACCTCCCTGAGATGTTAAGGCGAAGGCATATCTGCCACTGGGTGGCCGTCGGGGTGATAGGGATGGCCCCAGGCGCCTGGCCCCAGAATTAGATGGAGCGTCCATCCCGGCACGTTCTGGCCAGTGTGTGCTGAGCTTAGCAGAAACTATCATCTCCTCGGTGAAGCCTCCCGCCGTTCCTCATTTAGCAGAAACCGACCCTGGGGCTCAGAGTATCCAGAGCCTCCCCCAGGCCTTGCAGCTGGAGAGGGGCCAAGCCTAGATGTAGACCCAGGTCTGGCTGACCACAGGGTCTACCATGAAGCCACTGCCCTGTCCCGGGCTGGCCTCACCTGCTGCCCCACACTGTCCCAGACATACCTGTGGCCTGGTGTTGCCCAAACCTCCCCACTAGCCTGTGCTTATCTGCGGTCTGCACTGGCCCTGCTTAACCGCTGCCTCAGGCCCCAGGACAGAACTGAGGCCCGCTAAATGGCTGCACTCTCCCCGTGCCCCTCAGCACCAGAGACAGAGCCCTGCACTGGGGTCAGCCAGCAGGAGTCTGGTATTCAGGGCCACTGAGCTGGGCAGCCCACCCGTGGGAGTCTCAGTTCCCTCCAGGTCAAATAAACCTAACTATAGTAACCCCTTCATAGGGTCAGTTTGTGGGGACTCAGTGAGATGACATACCTGGGCTGAGAAACAGCGTCACCCTGAGTCGCGGCTCCCACACCTTGGGCGTGCAGATGGGACTTGAGGCTGAGCTCAGCCTCCCGCCTGCTCTGTAACCTGGGCTGTCCTGCCCTGCTGGGCCTGTTTCCTCCTTGGCACATTGAGAAGAATAGCTCTTTCATGCTTCTCCTGCAGAAGGAATGAAGGCCCCTCCGTGCTGGCTGCAGACTTGCCATACTGGGGTCTTCTATGAACCCCGTCCTTCACGGGGCTGGGCATGGGAACCCACTGCCCTCAAAAGCCAGCCCTCCCCCACCCTGCCCCCTGAGCCCTCCCAAGCCACCCACCCACATGGGCGTGGTCCCAGCCCCTAAGCACCCTCAGACTTCGTCACAGAGGGCAAGCTGGGCGGGGCATGCACACTGAGTCCAGGTCCTCCTGAAGGCCACCAGCACAGCAGGGCCCTGTGTTACTGTAGAGAGAAGTCAGTTGCTTAGTTTCAGCCTCCTGCCGGCACCAGATGCTGACCGGGCCCTCCCAGGCGGTGAGCAATGCTGTTTCCAGGAGAGGCATCCTAGGGCCAGAGAGGCCAAGGTGCCAGGGACATGGCCCCACCTGTCCCCTAACCAGGGGTGGAGGAGTCTAGACCCTTGACATCAACACCTATGAAAGGTGGGGCAGGCCCCAGCCAGCAGCCCTGGCCCAGAGCCTCCTCTCTCCTTCCCCTACAACTAAAAAGGACAGCCTCCACTCGAGGCCTTCCTTCCCCCATCCCCTGCTGTAGCGCTGACCATTTGGTGAGGGGCTCCACCCTCCGGCTTCCCTGATGCAGTTTGGGTTGTATACAGCCCACCCGCCTCAAATAAGGGATTCTGCCTGCCCCTTTTCCCGACCAGTGCACAGCCATTTAGAGCCATGGTGCAGCCAGAAGCTGCCCAGGGGCTCCGGGTGACCACGTGGGGAGACCCACCAGGCCAGCGAGGCCCAAGCGCAGCTCTGTCCAAAGACTACGGGTGCTCAGGCCCTGCCTGGTGCAGCACGCTGTCCCTGCAGTCCATCGGGGAGGCCCTCTTCTCGGATGATGCCCCCCGGGGACTGATAGTACCATAGGGAGCGTCCTCACATAGCCACAGGAACCTGAGGTGGAAACCAGCTCGAGGATGAGGCGCAGCTCTGTGGACCATTAGCAGCTTGGAGTTGCCGGTTAGGCTCTATCCAGCATGGCTTTATTTATTTTTTCTTATTTCGGAAACCCAGATTGCTGATGGACCTGTCTGTCTTGATAACCAGCCAAACCCCTCGGGAATTCCAGCAATGCAGGCTTGGCTTTTGCCATGGTCCGTCACATTGCCACTGTGGGAATATCTGGTTTTTAAACCAACCGCTCCACACTGCGATCCCCTGTGGCCCCCTAGAGTCCTTCAATCAAATAAGGAAACTGAGGTGGGGCAGGCCCTGTAGGAGCCCTAACCCCGCCCCCTTGGTCACCCCAGGGCACCCACCAGCGGTGCCCATCCATTCCATACCAGTGGCTCGCTGTCCTCTGCACCCAAAGGTGACCGACCGTGCAGGTGCTACCGAAGGCCACGTGAGGGGAAGGCGCAAGTGCAGGGGCGTTAACATCCCAGGAGTGACCCCCAGCCAAGAAAGGGCCAGAGTGGGTGCCTGATCACCCAACTTCCTCCCCCTCTGGGTACCGGCTGTGGGGTGTGCCCTTCAAGGTCACTCCGAGGGTCCCCAGCAGGACGGAGCCCAGCTGCACATAGCAGTGGCCGCTCCTTAACCCACCCCTGTCAGCCTCTCTCCCCTTCACCCTACTCTGGCACCTGAGATCACCTCCCAAGTGAAACACTTGCACCCCTGGCCTCCGCTCAGGCTCCGTTTGGGGAACAGCCCTGACTAAGACGGCAAAAGCCTCACCTCTGGACACACAGCTCGTCAGTGGCCCTGTGACCACCTTGAATGGCACTGCCTCTGGCGCTGGCCATCAGAGATGGAGATTCGTGCGCACAGAACCTGGGCTCAGCTCTGCTTCAGCCCCATCCATGTACGTAGGGAGCCCTCATTCACTTGGTAGCTTTTGCCATAGCTTTTGTTGTTGTTGGGGGATATTTTGTTTGTTCGTTTAATTTTTAATTTGGGTGGGTACATAGTGGGTGTATAGATTTATGGGGTACGGGAGGTATTTGGGTACAGGTAATGCAATACGTAATAGTCGCCTCATGGAAAATTGGGTATCTCTCCCCGCAAGCATTTATCCTGTGTGTTACAAGCAATCCAGTTATGCTCCTTTAGTTACCTGTCCATGTACAATTAAATTATTATTGATGATAGTCCCCTGTTGTACTCTCAAATACTAGGTCTTATTCTTTCTCATTTTTTTGTGCCCATTAACCATCCCCTACCATAGCTTTTTGCAATCAGTCAGGGAGGTTCCTGACACCCAGCCTGGTCTAGTTCCATAGACCAGGAGGGCTTCCGGGGGACCATATGTGGCTGGACACCCTCATGACCTCATGAATGGTTAGCAGGGAATACCTCCTTCTCGAAGGTCAGCTCCCTGAACACAGGGTCTTCTGCTGTGTTCCCAGGTGTATCTCAGCCCCTAGGACAGCGCCTGGCCCGTGGAGGGCGCTCAGGGAGTGTTTGTTGAATGAGTGAGTGTTTGTTGAATGAGTGGACGAAGGGAGCAGCGCACGCTCCAAAGGCCCATCAGCAGCAGCTCAATGGTGAATGGGTGCCTTTTCTTCCACCCTTAGCTGCTGAGCTCCTTATCCGTGGACCCTGATGCCGAGTGCAAGTATGGCCTGTACTTCAGAGACGGCCGGCGCAAGGTGGACTACATTCTGGTGTACCATCACAAGAGGTCCTCGGGCAGCCGGACCCTGGTCAGGAGGGTGCAGCACAGTGACACCACCTCTGGGGCTCGCAGCATCAAGCAGGACCACCCCCTGCCGGGCAAGGGGGCACCGCTGGACACGGGCTCAGCCGAGCCCCCGATGGACTACCACGAGGATGACAAGCGCTTCCGCAGGGAGGAGTATGAGGGCAACCTCCTGGAGGCGGGCCTGGAGCTGGAGCGGGACGAGGACGTAACTATCTCACTGCGCGCTGGCTTGTGGGGGTGGGCTGCGTGGGGGCAGCGGGCGGCGGCCGCTTTCATCGTCAGAGGGTGCGATGCCGGTGTCTTGTTTTAGCTTTAATCTGTTCTTAAAGAAGGGGCAGATGGGCTGGGCGTGGTGGCTCACACCTTAATCCCAGTACTTTGGGAGGCCGAGGCGGGTGGATCACGAAGTCAAGAGATTGAGGCCATCCTGGCCAACATGGTGAAACCCCATCTCTACCAAAAATACAAAAATTAGCCGGGCGTGGTAGCATGAGTCTGTGTCCCCCCTACTTGGGAGGCTGAGGCAGGAGAATCGCTTGAACCTGGGAGGCGGAGGTTGCAGTGAGCGGAGATCACACCACTGCACTCCAGCCTGGCAACAGAGCGAGACTCTGTCTCAAAAAAAAAAAAAAAAAAGAAGATAGATGGGGCAGACAAAAACGCCGCTCTTGTTAAGTTGGGGTAAAAACTGCTTTTGAACAGCTTTGGGGAGTCCCGACCCGCTCCTCCGGCCACATCTGCTCTGGGAGAGGGTCTGCCCTTCACAGCCACGACCTTCAGGGTAGAGCGTTGCCTGCTTCTGGTCAGCTGCTTTCCTGGGAAGATTTGCCCGATCAGGGGGAGGGAGGACAAAGCTCTCCTGGGAGTCTTCCTGGATAGCGTCGGCCCTTCTCTGGGCCTCAGTTTCTTATCTGTAGAGTGAGGAGTGGGTCTGGCTGAGCCCTG
The DNA here is from genome assembly GCF_043159975.1 of Macaca nemestrina. Lineage (NCBI taxonomy): Eukaryota > Metazoa > Chordata > Mammalia > Primates > Cercopithecidae > Macaca > Macaca nemestrina. The sequence continues at coordinate 4,584,110 of NC_092136.1, read as the reverse complement.
GGAGTCCCTGGTGCTCTGAAGTCCGTGGCTCTGTAACGCTGTGCTCTGAAGCCCTGTTCCCTAGCAAAGCCTACGAATCTTCCTAGGAGAAAGATTTCTAGAGAGAAGAAGAGGTCGAGCCACCTCGCGCGCCTGGCTGCCCGGCCGCCGTGGTGCCAAGGGTGCAGCTATGTACAGAGAGAATGACTTTAGCAGCCCTGGCACAGTGGTGCTTCCTTCAGCGGCTCTGCTGGCTGCTGTGTGCTCCCCGGCTGGCATCTTAACCTCTCTGTGCACAGGAGCCCTTCCTTCCATGAATATTGGGGGAAGGGCCCCAGCCTGCAGAGCCATCACTGTGCGGATGACCCAAGAATCAGCGAAGTCTCTAAAGCACATCGAAAACAGAAAAAGTAGTCGGCAGGTTAACTTAGAAACCATGGAGTCCCTGTGAATGCTGAAACTGAATGTTGGCATTGGTTTGATGTTCCATCCATAGGCACCACCGTGCCTTTAAATCACAAATGCTTTTGGTCCAGTGATAAGAATGTCCTTGGAGTATTTAGACCAAAAAGCAAGTTAATCAGGGAACCTGGAGTGGAACCGTCTCTGTTTTGTGACAAGTAGATATCGCTTTCCTTAAAAACAATCGAACATGCTCCGTGGGGCCTGCCCAGACCTTGGCCTAGTGAGTCAAAGGGTCTTGTTTAACCTGGGGCATCTGTCTAGGTCTCCTTTCGCCTTCCCGAGGTCTGGCAAGCCGTCTGGAGACTGTGAGTTCGGCCACCCAGGCGGGTCTCTTTGGGGTTTTGAGGGCAGGGGAGGAGCCTTACAAGTTTTGATGATCAGGAAGCCGAGATTTGATCCTGACAAGGATTCAGAGACTTTCTCCCTCCCTGCCTGACTTTGTCTTAAACACTTGGAAGAAGTGAGCAGTGGATTCCTGCTGGGTTTTCTCATGGTCCTGCCCTCCAGCCCTGTGGCTTTCAGAACAATGCGGCCACTATACAGGGTTGGTTTCAGCTACAGGGTTGGTTTCAGCATGTCAACTTATAACTGGAGGAAGGAATCGGCTCCATCAGGGGCACGAGAGACCAGGGAAGTGGCGATCGGGGCCACTCTCTGGGAGCTGAGGCTGAGAGAGCTGGATTTTCTTTTTATTATTATTATTATTATTATTATTATTATACTTTATGCTCTAGGGTACATGTGCACAACGTGCGGGTTTGTTACATGTGTATACATGGATTTTGAGCTTCGTGGTTCTTGTGTCATCTGTTCCCCAGAGGATTTCTTTTTCTTTCTTTCTCTTTTTTTTGAGGCAGAGTCTCGCTGTGTCACCCAAACTAGAGTGCCGTGGCGTGATCTCGGCTCACTGCAAGCTCCGCCTCCCGGGTTCGCGCCATTCTCCTGCCTCAGCCTCCCAAGTAGCTGGGACTACAGGCGCCCGCCACTGCGCCCGGCTAATTTTTTGTATTTTTAGCAGAGACAGGGTTTCACCCTGTTAGCCAGGATGGTCTCGATCTCCTGACCTTGTGATCCGCCCGCCTCGGCCTCCCAAAGTGCTGGGATTACAGGCGTGAGCCACCGCGCCCGGCCCCTCCCTAGGGGATTTTACCCTCCATCCCTGTCATTCTTTCCTGACTACAACTTTGAGATCTGACACTCAATGGGAACTTCTGGGGCCTGGTAATTCTGCCTGACTTCTGCCAGCTCCCTGACCTTCCACTTATCCCGATGGAAAAGCTAGGCCTCAGTTTCCCCATTTGTAAAATGGAGATAGCAAGAGTATTTGCATCACTGAGTTATCATAAGTAACCTTTGTGAAGTGCTTAAGTCAGAGTCTGGCGTATGGCAGATGCTTGGCTGATATTGTATCACATGTTGTTGTTCATACTGAAGCAGCAAGAAGGGCGAGAAAAGACCCTTTCCAAGTCTCATTAAATACTATCCCATAAGTATCTTTTTAAACGTTTTATATTCTCTATCATGACTTTGGACAGTAACATTGGTTACTGTCACCAAAATGATCTAGTTTTTAACCAGTGAAACAACCCCAGCTTTTCATTGGTAATTTGGCTCGAGAGCTACATGAGGCTTTTCAGCAGTTGATCTGGCCGTGTTTAAGATGAAACCGTGATTGTGGGGTAGACGCGTCCGTTCAGGTTTGCAAAGGGCTGAAGTTGAGATGTTCCCGCATCCCTGCTGGGGCCTCTCAAATCAAAAACTGTTTCATGACGGCCTCCTGGTAACCCTGCAGCTCTCATCTGAGCTGCACCAGCCCCTAGAGCTGTTGGAAGGAGCCATGGTTTGGGTGGCCTGTTGCTTTCCCTGCTCTCCTGGAGAGGGGCACAGCCAGAGTCTATTAAAAGGTCGCTTGGGCACACGCAGCATCTGAGGTGTGTGTGGGCCCCTGCCAGCGTGGTTAGCAGATAGAGCTGCTGCCGTATTCATTTCAGGGGGATGAGCGACTCTTGGGAATGAACCTTTCCCGGAGGGGTGCTCAGATGACAAGGAGCAAAGGGTTTGCAATTTGGGAAATAAGATCAGCTCCAAGAGAGTCCGTTGCACAATCTTACCCAAATGGAAGCAAAATTCAGAGCTTATGTGAGCTTTCCTGGGGAGAAAAATCCACAGAGTCTATCAGATACTCACATGCCCTTTGACCTCCACCCCCAAAATTAAGACTGGTTGCTTTGAAGCAGGTGATATTTAACAGCAGCCCTGGCCTCTACCTGGCCAGTAGCATCTCCCTCCCCGAGTTGTGAAAACAAGCCAGAAGTGTCCCCCGACATTGCCAGTGTACGTGGGGGACAAAACCGCCCCCAGTTGCGAATCCCTGCACTGAAGGCTGGATGAGCAGGCAGAGGGAGAAGAGGACCTGGAGGGAGAGAAAGGAGGACAGATGAGCAAGAGGGTCCCCTGGGGGGGTGCCAGCCACCTCTGGGACCGTCTGCTGCGGCCAGGACAGGCAGCCTTACGGAGGTCACCAGCTGTGCAGGTGTGACCTGGCCTCTGTTCCTAAGGTGCCGGTGGGTGTGACACACTGCGTCACTCCCGGGCAAAGTGTGCTGCGAGCCCCCCACAGGTGTGAGCAACCCCTAGCCCCCGCCCGTGCCTCCTCACTGAGTCGGGAGGTTCATTGTGTCGAGACATCTCATGATGACCTGAAGGACGGGCTTGGCTGAGTGCACAACGGGGCCAGTTCTTGGAGATCAGATAATAGCTGTGTCATGCCCTGCACCTGCCATAACTAAGGGCCACAGGTTGGGGGCTTACAACAACACAGATGGATGCTGTCGTAGCTTTGGAGGAGAGAAGTCCACACTCAAGGTACCGGCAGGGCCGTGCTCCCTCTAGGGCTCCAGGGGAGGACCCTCCCTGCCTCTCCCAGCTCCTGGGTCTCCAGATGTTCCTTGGCTGGTGGCCGCATCACTCTAATCTCAGCCTCTGTGGTCACTCGGCCCTCTCTGTTGTGTGTCTCTGTTGTGTGTCCTCTTCTTGTCAGGACACCAGTCATTCTATTTGGGGCCCACCCCTACGACTTTATCTTTACTCAGTTACATCTGCAAAGACCCTGTTTCCAAGTAAGATCACACTGATAGGTGCCAGGAGTTAGGACTTGAACATATCTTTGTAGGGGACACCATTCAGCCCACTCCAGTAGCTGAGATGCTGCACTGGGCAGGTAATCCTGGAGTGGGCTGCCTTGGACGGGGCAGGCTGGAGCACCCAGGTAGCAGCATGGGGCAGGGTCATGACTGAGGGCCAGGGCAGGCCGATGGTCTGGGAGAGTGACAGGCTCCAGCCTTGACCTGGTCTGCCTCACTGCAGGGCCCAGGATGTGCACAGGAACCCCTGGGGGTCTTGTCAAAATGCAGGCTCTGGCTCAGCCGGTCTGGGGGACCCAGCACCTGGGGTGGCCGAGGCTCTGGTCCTGCCCAGACCATGCTCTGAGGTGTGAGGAGTGTGGGAAGCATCTTTTGCACAAGCCAGGAGAGGCCTCCCCAGAGCAAGACCCCCAGCGTCCACATGAGCCCCTGGAGCACCGTGTGGTACCCCGGGGTGACCCCAGACCCAGACCCCAGCGCCAGCTCCAGAGAGCCAAGAGCCTGCGGAGGATGGAACCAAGTCCCAAAGAGAGACCCGGGGGTGGGTCAAGAAGGCACGGGCACTTAGATCCACAGGGTGGCCTTCAAAGTGGATTTCCAGGAGGGGCTCAGAGACCCCAGGACAGCACTGCAGGGCAGGAAAAGGCAGGAAGAGAGAAGGGCCCTGAGGCAGGGGACCAGGGCTTCAGGAGTCTCTCCCCTCTCCCTCCCTCTTGCTCCATCTCTCCTTCCTTCTCTCTCTCCCTCTCGGTCTCCCTCTCTCTCTTTCTGTCTCTCTCCTCCTCACCTCTTTTTCATCTCTACCTCCCTCTCTCTCTGTCTCTCACTTATCTCTGTCTCTCTCTCTCCCTCTGTCTCTCTGTAGTTCTTTCTGTTTTCCTCTCTATGTCTCTCTGTCCCGTCTGTCTCCTCTCCCTCTCTCTCATTCCCTTTCTCTCACTTCTCTCTCTCCTCTTTCTTCCCCTCTCTGTCTCTGTCTCTCTCTCTCTCCCCCCACTTCCCTCTTTTTCACTTTTTCTCTACCCCCTCTCACTTTTTCTCTCCTCTCTCCCTCTCTCTGTCTCTCTTCTTCTCCCTCCCTCTCTCTCCATCTCTTTCCCTCTCCCTCCCCTTCTCTCTCTCCCTCTTTGACAGCCATGGGGTCAGCTTCCAGGGTTCCTAGCTTCCCATTAAAAGGACAAAAGAAGATTGTGGCCAACATGTTTTCTTGCAACTAAGACCCATTAGCCTTTTTGAAGTCCAGCCTCAAAGCCTGCTGGACGTTATTTATGTCCATGGGGTCATTGCAGAGAACGCCACACACTAAACTCTTGGCTGTGTGTGCTGGGGGGCGGCTGAGGCCTGCACTGCCCTGATGTTGAACCTGACCCAGGCTTTGGTAGATCCTGAGAAGGCCGTGGACACTGGACCCCTATAAAAGGCTGTTTGCTTTCATGCCACTGCCCAGGGCTCAAGTCCGCACCCCGCTGGCTCACGGCTGGTTCTCTGCATGCGTCCCCGTAGCGGGTGGGGCCGTCCCCGCAGCAGAATCTGTTCACCATCTTCATGGATGCTGCTTTTGAAAAGCAAGTGAGGGCAGACTCCATGGGAGAAGGGCTGCTGCTTTCAGACAAAGCCCAGGGCTGGATGCGTGGGTGGTGGAGACGCGGCCTCTGAGCTCCAAGTGCGAGTTCAGACCCCACCCAGCCCCTCTGAGAGCCCAGTATGCGGATGTGGACCCAACTCAACCACTTCCTGGCTGAGCAACCCTGGGCAGGTGGCTTCACCTCTCTGGGTCTCAACGTCCCCATCTGTAAAATGGAGGTGGTCGTGTGCCCTTCCTTGTGGAGTGGTGGGTGAGGGTTAAGAGAGTTAATCCTCGAGCCCACACAGGGACAGAGCTGGCCGGCGTTGGCTGTGAACTCCGCTTACCCGCAGGCCTGGGGCACAGCCCACTCCTCACCGCTCCCAGAGCCTGGCCCTGCTCCTGCCAGAGGGGAACCACAAGTCCCCCTTGGAAGAGAAGGGTCTCCCTATGCAGGGAGGGTGGTGGCAGGGTTGCCATGGCCTCAGGACAGGGAGGGGCAGCCTTTTCTTTCCATTTCCCATGGAGGCCTTGTGGATGTGGGCAGGTGTGGGAGGCAGTCCTGGGGCTGCATTCATTGTCCGCAGGGCCCTGGGCACTGGCAGGGACTGGGGAGAGGCCCTCACAGATTTGAGAATCGGGGGTGGGGGCCTGGAATTTGAGGAGTCTCAGGTCTAATCCCAGCTCCTCAGCACAAATAAAAGCAACAAACATGCTCATGAGACTTGTCAGCTCCCCACCCCTACCAGAACCATGAGTAGGTGGGGCAGAAATTCCATCCTGAACTGAGAGTGGCCTTTGAACCTGGCCCCTAACCTCACCCAGAGGCTCTTTGCACTAAAACTTGCAGTCCCCGTTCTCCCCCAGGGGAGGAAGAATGGGCCTCTTGCACAAAGGATGTTAGGAACCTCTAGTCTACTCCTGAAGCTACTGCTCTGCTCTTGATTCCACTGCTACAGACTTCTTTGGTCCCTAAAGATTTTATGCCTCCCCAGTCTTCAGCTGAGGCCCAAAACAGACTGGATGACTTTTATCACTGCCTGTTTTTCTTTAGGCTTGTCTTAGTTTCATGGAAACATATTTCTTTTAAAGTGAATTCTGGGCTGGGCGCCATGGCTCGCGCCTGTAATCCCAGCACTTTGGGAGGCCAAGGTGGGTGGATTACCTCAGGTCAGGAGTTCGAGACCAGCCTGGCCACACGGCGAAACCCCATCTGTATTAAAAATACAAACATTAGCCGAGTGTGGTGGCCGGTGCCTGTAGTCCCAGCTACTCAGGAGGCTGAGGCAAGAGAATTGCTTGAACCCAGGAGGTGGAGGTTGCAGTGAGTTGAGATCATGCCATTGCACTTCAGCCTGGGTGACAGAGTGAGACTCTGTCGAAAGAGAGAGAGAGAGAGAGAGAGAGAGAGAGAGAGAGAGAGAGAGAGAGAGAAGGAAGGAAAGAAGGAAGGAAGGAAGGAAGGAAGGAAGGAAGGAAGGAAGGAAGGAAGGAAGGAAGGAAGGAAGGAATAAAGGACGGACAGAAGGAAGGATGGAAGGAAGGAAGGAGGGAAGGAAGGAAGAAAGGAGGGAAGGAAGGAAGGAAGGAAGGAAGGAAGGAAGGAAGGAAGGAAGGAAGGAAGGAAAGAAAAAAGAAGGAAGGAAAGAAGGAAGGAAGGAAGGAAAGGAAAGGAAGGAAGGAAGGAAAAGAAAAGAAGGAAGGAAAGAAGGAAGGAAGGAAGGAAGGAAGGAAGGAAGGAAGGAAGGAAGGAAGGAAGGAAGGAAGGAAGGAGAGAGAATTCTGGACATTTTTTTAAATTCATGTTTTTAAAGTGACCCCAAGACCATCGTTGCACAGCTCTGCCGGGAGGCATCCCAGGCTGCTAAGGTGAAATCTTTGCCATTCTGGCTGCAGTTCTGAGCTCCTCATCTGTGTCCAGGTCCATGGTGTGCTGGAGTCGTGTCCTTCTGGAATTCCGCAAGCTGGCTGTTACCCGTTGCTGGCTTGAAATAGGCCACGGTGGGGTATTTACACCATGGAAATTGGCAGATGCTGCAAATCAGGGCTCCCCTCGCCCCCGCCAGAGCCCCTCACCAGCATCTTCCTGTACCAGCCCCATGTGCCTTCTTGTCTTTGGAGGGGTTGAGCATTTCCCAACATGTCTGTTGAGTTTGTAATTCTTTTTATGATCTTTTTTATTTCTAGGAGTTCTATTTGGTTCCTTTCCAAGTCAGCTATGTCATGTTTTAATAGTTTCCTGTCCTTTGCAGATCTTTTCTATCTTGAGATTTATGTCTTTAAACGAGGTAAGCATAGCTGATTTATTACCCAGCTCATCCTTTGCTAATCCCAAGCTGAGTGGGCCGATTTCTATCTCGGTCACTTCAGCTGGTTCTCCTCCTGGGGCTGTCTCTTGTCCTGGTGGGGGTGGATTTGGTTCGCTTGTCTGCTAGTCATTGACCTTTTATAATCTGTGGGGTTTCCCAAAGCCTGGGATAAAGGTGACCTTGTCCAGAAAGGTTTGCAGCGTTACAGACGAGAGCCACCTCGAACCAAAGCCGCAGTCTGAGGTGCCCAGGTCTTCACAGGTGCCATGGCTGTAGGGACCAGAGCTTCTCAGGGTGGGTTCCAGTCCTCCTTTTCCTTCCCTTTCTCTCCTCCTGCTCTGCTGGGCACCCATATAGGTCCGTGGCCTTTTAGGAGCCCGACCCCACAGCAGGAGGTGAGTGGTGGGCAAGCGAGCATTCCTCCTGAGCTCCGCCTCCTGTCGGATCAGCAGTGACGACATTACATTCTCATGGGAGCTCAAACCCTGTTATGAACAGCACACGCGAGAGATCTAGATTGTGTGCTCCTTGTGAGAATCTAATGCCTGATGATCAGAGGTGGAACAGTTTAGGCCGGGAGGGGTGGTTCATGTCTGTAATCCCACCACTTTGGGAGGCAGAGGTGGGAGGATCACCTGAGGTCAGGAGTTCGAGACCAGCCTAACCAACATGGTGAAACCCCATCTCTACTAAAAACACAAAAATTAGCTGGGTGTGGTGGCGCTCGCCTGTAGTCCCAGCTACTCGGGAGGTTGAGGCAGGAGAATTGCTGGAACCTGGGAAGCGAAGGTTGCAGTGAATGAACATTATGCCACTGCACTCCAACCTGGGTGACAGAGCGAGACTCTGTCTTAAAAAAAAAAAAAATTGAGGAGTAGAACAGTTTTATCTTGAAACCATCCCCCACCCCCAGCACTGTCCTGTGGAAAAATTGCCTTCCATGATACCAGTCCTCCCTGGTGCCAAAAAGGTGGGGGACTGCTGTTTTAGGTCATTGAATTTCTTGTTTCTTTTCTTGTGGTGTATTCTTTACTATGTAAAGGGTTGATCTGGGTAATCTACCACCTTCAACAGAAGCAAGAATGTGAAACGCTATTTCTGCTGACTTAGCTATCATTTATTTCTTGACCAAGACATCACTGAGCAGGCCTAGGACCAGACCCCATGGTGAGGACTGGGGTTAAAGATGTCCCCAGCCCAGTCCCTGCCCCATGCTCGGGAAAGAGCAATGGCGCCTGATCCATCCACAGAGCTATGTTCCTTGGGTCCTCGGCTCACTTCAAGTCTGGAGACCATGTCAGGATAATGGGGGATGTGTGCTTGCTCCAGAGACAATCCCTCAACTGTGCTTCATGGCGGTGTCCCTGCCGTGGGGAGCCAGGTCTTCCTATGCAGCGTGGATGTGCTCAGCAGTAACTGTGGGGTGAGAAATGCCAGGCACGGACAATGACTGCTCCAGGCAGACCCCTGCCCAGGGACTGAGAGCATCTCCCGTCCTGCCCACATGCCCTCTGGAGCCGTGTGGGTGGAGGGTAGGAGTGAGCATTGCAGGGTCAAGGTCGGGCTGAGATCCCTCCACGTCTACTGTTCGTGGGCCTGGGACGAGGGGCTCTGGGCCTTCCCCGCCCCCTCGTCCATATTTACTGAAGTGGACAAACCGATAGCTACCAAAAGGTCAGAGAGGAGGCGGGTGGGAGTCTGAAAGCCGGGGCTGTCCTCGGCTGGTGCAGAGTAGGCGCTTTATAAAGACGGGAACCTTCCCTCTGCCTTCTCCCTCACTCGGTGGATGTCGTTGAGCCCCTGCTCTGTGGCCACTGCTGTTCCCCGTCCTAGAGACACATCCGTCAGCTAAACAGATAAGCCTGGCTTCAGACCCAGTGTTCCAGCTCCTATCCGTGCTGGAAGCTGGTGCCAATGGGGAGAGGCAGGCAGATGCCAGGGCTGCTGAAAACTCGCCTGGTCATGAAGGGCTGACCAGGGATGCAGCGCTGGGCATCACATGCCCCAAAAGCCTATTTATGGCAGAGAATGTGAACCGCTTGGGGCAGCCACCAAGCATCCTGGTGTCTGCCCCCGAGTCTGACGGCAGAAGGATTAGACCACAGCAGCCCTGCGTCCTCGTGGACAGACAGGGTCAGAAGAGGCCTGTGTGCCTTCCTGATGGGGCCGCGCGGCTCCCCGCAGGGCTGGGTGTTCTCCTCTTTGGGAGTTGAGGAAGCTGCGAACAGGGAAATGGGGATTTGCCCAGGTGTTCTGTGGGTGCTCAAGGGCCTCGGGGCCCAAACCCCAACAATGATGAGGCTCCTGGGCTTTCCTCTGCACCCAGCGGCCTGGACTGCTATGCACAGCACACACCCGTGGTTCCTGCCTGATACAGGAGGTGCCTGGACCGCTGTGCACAGCACACACCCGTGGTTCCTGCCCGATACAGGAGGTGCCTGGACCGCTGTGCACGGCACACACCCGTGGTTCCTGCCCGATACAGGAGGTGCCTGGACCGCTGTGCACGGCACACACCCGTGGTTCCTGCCCGATACAGGAGGTGCCTGGACCGCTGTGCACGGCACACACACCCCACGGTTCCTGCCTGACATGGGAGGTGCTGTCTGGGGAGGCCCCTCTCAGTAGCCCTCTGACCTTCAGGCTTCAGCCCTCCAGCACCCCGACCCCATGACTGAGGGCTGGACGTCCATACTGAGTGGTGCCCTCCAGGGTGTGGAGCAGCCTGTGAGGACCACGGTAGGTGAGGAAGGAAGCTCAACCCCTAGGAAGCCAAGGGCAACCCGAAAACCAACCAGGTCTGATCTTTAGGGGTGCAAACCTTCAAATCTTCTAGCAATTTCGAGTCCACGCTCCCCCTGCAGGGAGTCCCGTCCGTGGCCATGATCGGACGACAGAAGCACGCAGGGCCACCGTGCGGACTGAGGGTCTAGGCCCTCGGGCCACGGGGACTGTAACGGGGAACCCTGGGCATGCCTGCCCACTGTGTATCCGCCACGGGGACTCGCTTGTCCTTTCTGTTTGTGATTTTCTTCTTCCTTCTGAAACGAAAATGTCAGAAGCGATTCCAGGAAGGTCAGAGTTCTTTGGGGTTGGGTTCAGCGGGAGGTTTCCGCCTGCAGAGTCAGTCTCTGGGCTAAGGTCAGCATCTTCTGTCCCCTCTGGTTGGGGGCCATCTGGGGGGTTGACTCTGTCCCCTTGCAGAGCCCCATGGTCTGGCCAGATGGGGCCTCACCACCCCCACAGCTGTGGCTCTTGGCCAAGTAGGTTCATGAACCTTAAAGACTCCAGCTAGAGGGCCCAGAGTCGGGGCAGAATGCACTCCTCAGGGCGCTGGCTGGGGGCGAAGGGGACACGGCTGTCACTCCCAGTGTCTTCCTGCCGGGGACAGGCTGTGGTCAGTCCGGGCACCATGCTTTAAAACATCCCACATGTGTTTTTGCCGAACTGGTCCCATGACCCCTTTCCCGAATCTCACCAGATGTTTCCCTGGGAGAGACCCCGTTGCTCACGTAAACAGGGGTGCGTGTTTTCCCAGGGAGGCCAGCAGCAGGCACCGGCTCCTTGACCACCAGGCAGAAATCTTCACGGACTCAGAGGAATATATTTTGGGTCTTTGCGTGTGAGCGAGCGGAGCCCAGAAATAAATCTGTGTCTGTAACAGGAAAAGACAGGCTCTCCCGCACGTGGGCTGCCTTTTCTCCTGACTCAGAAGTGCCCCGTGGAGTCAGTGCTGTTCCTGTGCGTCACCAGGCTGGAAGACCACCACCTCTCCAGCCTCAGTGCCCTCCGTGGCTCCCCAGCACTGAGGAGGTGGCTTTGAGCTTCTTGGCCGAAGGAGTCCGTGCTTACGCAGGCTGGGGCTCAGCTGGACCAGGGCTGCTGAGAGCACCAGAGGCTCCCCTGCTGGGAAACAGGTCTTGTAATACCCAGTTGGCGATGAGGAAATGCAGGCTCAGAGAGGTTAAGTCACTTTGTGGAAACCACACGGGGGCAGGGCAGGATTCCAGCCCAGGCCACGCCGTCCCAGGCCTCTAAGCACGGTGCCCACTCGATCTGCCCCTCGAGGGCCACAGAAGGATCTGGGCTCATCTTGCCAGAGCCCCTGGCGCTGCCTCCTCCAGTTCACTCTGAGATCATCAGTTCTCAACCCACACCTTACGTCCTTCAGCCCTGGGCTCCCCACAAGAGTCCCCAGGCCGCTGTCTCCCTGAAGCAGCCTCAGGCCCCCACTCCTGGGTCCACGCTTCTGCACAGCTCCCCTAACCACTGGGACAGGCCCCTGCACAAAGCCCTGCAGGACCCCAACCTACAGCTTCAGGGTGGGAGCAGGGGCTGAGCAGTGGCCCCCGAGCCACACGCTCCTGGAGCATGCAAACGTGGCCTTGTTTGGAAGAAGGGTCTTCACAGAAGGAATTAAGTTAAACATTTCTGGATGAGATCATCCTGGATTTAAGGTGGGCCATAAATCCAATAGCAGAGAATGGCAGAGGGAGATTCGAGACCTAGTGAGGAGAGGAGACCGTGCCACCGAGGAGCCAGCAGCTGGAGCGATGTGGCCACAGCCAGGGAACACCTGGAGCCCCCGGAAGCTGGGAGAGGCAGGAAGGATCCTCTCCTAGGGCCTTCGGAGAGAGTGCGGCCCTGGAGACACTTTGACTGTGGACTTCAGGCCTCCAGAGCTGAAGGAGAATGAACCTCTGTAGTTTTAAGCTGCCCACTTTGGGGTCACGTGTTACAGCAGCTGCAGGAGGATCCCACAATGATCAGCATGGCACACACCTCAGGGCCTCAGTTTTCCCAGCTGTGAAATGAGGATGATGATGGGACCTGCCTCACAGGCTTGCGGTGAGGACGAAATGAGTTAATATGCATGGAATGCATGCAGCAGGGACCGGCGCATAACTGACATTGAGTGGATGTCAGCCTCTGTCAACATTACTATTACTATTACTGTATTATTGCCCTTCGTTCATTCATTCCATAAATATGTGCAAAGCGGCTGCTCTGAGCCTGCCGTGGGCAGCAGGGCAGCACAGAAGAGACCTGAGCGGCGGTGCTGGGGAGAGGATGGCGTAGGGCAGGCCTCGTGGATGCAGCCGGAGGCCTCACCATCAGCATAAACCGCTGTGGGTGGGGCTTCCGGAGGAGCGACGAGACAGGATTCACCCCATGGCCATTTGCTTTTCTGTCGGATCAGGAAGAAGCATGGGATGAAGCTGGGGCGTCAAGGAGGGTCTCCCTTCCTCGGTGGGTCACCTGAGGTGCCGGGGCCCTGCGTTTAACTCTCTCTGCTGGACCTGGAAGCTTCGCCCAGGTCCCCGGGACCGTCGCACTCACAGGCTTCCACCAAGGCTCTCACTGAGTACGTTGACCCACTTCAGATTTTGTTTTCTTTTTTTTTTTTTTGAGATGGAGTCTGGCTCTGTCGCCCGGTCTGGAGTGCAGTGTCCAGATCTCAGCTCACTGCAAGCTCCGCCTCCCGGGTTTACACCATTCTCCTGCCTCAGCCTCCCGAGTAGCTGGGACTACAGGCGCCCGCCACCTCGCCCGGCTAGTTTTTTGTATTTTTTAGTAGAGACGGGGTTTCACCATGTTAGCCAGGATGGTCTCGATCTCCTGACCTCGTGATCCGCCCGTCTCGGCCTCCCAAAGTGCTGGGATTACAGGCTTGAGCCACCGCGCCCGGCCAGATTTTGTTTTCTTAAAACTCATCCCCAAGTACACTTTGGGAGGCCGAGGCAGGCAGATCGCCTGAGGTCAGGAGTTCCAGACCAGCCTGGCCAACATGGTGAAATCCCATCTCTACTAAAAATACAGAAATTAGCCAGGCATGGTGGTGCACACCTGTAATCCCAGCTACTCGGGAGACTGAGGTAGGAGAATCGCTTGAACCCAGGAGGCGGAGGTTGCAGTGAGCTGAGATCGCGCCACTGCACTCCAGCCTGGGCAACGAGAGTGAGACTCTATCTCAAAAAAACAAAAAATGATTAAAAACAAAACAAACAAACAAAAACTCATCCCCAAGTGACTCTGGCTTCATTGCTTTTTGTCAACAAGCTACAACGAACCTATGTACTTGTGTCAAACGCTCAAGGGGTCCAGAACCCAGGTCAGGCCCTGAGCCTGCACCTGGTCGCTCTGCACCCAGAGGGGATGGATGAGGTCCCAGCCGGCACTCGCTCTTCCTTCCGTCTGCCTTTTTGCCAAGACTTCCCATCCCTTCCTTTAAGTCTCAGAATTGTGGAAAGGAGAGGTGGATGGGACTTCAGTCTGGAAGCCCCGGTCTGACCCCCAAGCCCCGGGGGACCAAGGACCCCACTGCCCTTAGGCAGCTCTGGCTCAGGAGGACTCGGCGCCGTCTTGCTTCTTGTTGCATCAGCACCCCGGGCAGCTGGGTGGTCTCAGGGTGACGGGAAGGCCGATGGATGTGACATGTGTCTTTGATGGGGAAATACGTTGCGGCCGCATACATGCTGCTCCTTTGGTAAAGGGACTCTCTTAAATGCGAAATCCAGAGGGGAGAGGGAAAGCTGGAGACGTTGGGGGCATCTTTGCACCTGATCCCCGATTAAGAGTGGGGAGTCCGGGCAGGGCTGCCTGTGTTTGAGCGCAGCCTGTGTTTGTGGTGACTTCATCTCCCCCAGCCTCAGTGTTCCCATCTGTAAAGGCAGCCTTTCTCATCAAGCTGGCCATGGAGGTTGATGGAGTCATTTCTCATGAAGCCCCTAGCTCATGCCGCATCCTCGCCAGCCAGCGCTCGGTGACTCTCTGCTGTTCACTGTTGTCATTGAGGACCAAAGAGAGGTGACTTGGCCAAGCTTGCAGCTGTTTAGGGAGGGCGCTGGACTTGAACTCAGGCCTGCCTTCGAGCCCGTGCACCAGGCTGCCCATTCTCTTTAGGATAAAGTCAGTGCAGATACAAGGGAACCCGGGAAGTGGACCCGGAGCAGGCAGAGGTGTGGCCCTGACCCACAGGGGGAAGATGCCCAGAGTAGGGACCATCTTCAGCCATCCCCCCCTCGGCACTTCTCAGGCACCCACAGGTCCCTGAGTGATCCCAGGTGGAGGCCGAGGGGCCTGGGCTCTGCGTCCTGAAAGGTCCTCTTTTGTGGCCTGGGCCACTCTGGGGGCCCTCTGCTAAACCCTCCTGAAAACTTCCCCCTTGTTTTGGAGTCTGTACCCCCCGGGGATCCTCCTCTAAACCCTCCTGGCTCTTAAAGGTTCCCGTGTGACCTGGGGGAGCTCCCATAGCCCCCTGTACTTCCTCCCACCTTCTGCTAAAAGGGGATTCTAGATGCACCTCGAAGTGTTGTCAACGTGGAATGAGGTCGCGGTGAAAGCAGCCATACACAGTAGCTGCTCAATAAATTGTGGCGGTATCTGAAGATCAAGGTAGTTTTCCACACAGATCCACCCACCCTGACCCAGAACCTTCCTTCTCTCTCCAGACTAAAATCCATGGAGTCGGGTTTGTGAAAATCCACGCGCCCTGGAACGTGCTATGCAGAGAGGCCGAGTTTCTGAAACTGAAGATGCCGACGAAGAAGGTTGGTATTGATGGTTCTGCTCCGAGATGAATCGCCAAGTCTAGAGGTCACTTGGACGCCCGGCGGTGAAACATGCATACCTCGAGGCCCTGAGTTTTATAAAAAGCCTAGTGGGCTTCACGGCTACCCCTGGGAGGACCGTGTGGCTCGACGTGACAAGGCCCCCAGGCTCCGGAGTCCTGATGACCCAGCCCTGGGCGGTCTTTACAGACCCCAGACCAAACCCCACCAAGAGATGGTGCAGGCAGAAGAGCCCACCTCTCGGCTCCCAAGGAATCGTCTGTACATGCAGGCGCAGTTACAGTTCGGGCCCTGGGGCTTTCGTGTTTGTGGCATCTCAGCTAATTTATCAGATTCACTTTAATTACGTTTTCTGGCTTACTGGGATTTTTCTTTTTAATCTGTGAAAACCTTGTATCTAAAAAGCAGTTTGACAGTGTGTTCCCAGAAGCTTAGCTTGGAGTCGGTATTTACTCTGGCAGGCGGACGGGTGAAGCTGAGCTAGCTATAGCAAATCAACCTCCTGCTTCTCGCGCCCTCAGAGACCACTTGGATTCCCTCTTTCGAAGCAAAAGTAAAGTTTAGGGGGGGAATTCTCTGGAATGCATTGTAATTGTGCTTTTGGCTGGGCGCTCCTGAAACTCTGGGCTTTCACGGCATGGGCAGGGAGGGGCGGCGTATTCCGGCCCACCCAGGCGCTCTGCTCTCAGGACGCGCCATTGCATGGGGTGGGATGGTTCTCTGGCCGTCTGAGAACAGATTCCATGGATCGTGGTCCAGCCGGGTGACGCGGCTCCCCGATTGCTTGTCTTATCTGCAGATGTACCACATTAATGAGACGCGTGGCCTTCTGAAAAAAATCAACTCTGTGCTCCAGAAAATCACAGACCCCATCCAGCCCAAAGTGGCTGAGCACAGGCCCCAGACCATGAAGAGACTCTCCTATCCCTTCTCCCGGGAGAAGCAGCATCTGTAAGTGAGGACCCCCAACCTGCTCCCCAAAGGGTCCTGTGCGTGGGGATTTCACCTTCTAGCATGAGAAATGCAGATTGATTATCTGCCCCCCCGCCAAAGAAGAGCGTGTTCTTGTTTTTTTTTGTTTTTTTTTTTTTTTGAGACGGAGTCTCGCTCTGCCGCCCAGGCTGGAGTGCAGTGACTGGATCTCAGCTCACTGCAAGCTCCGCCTCCCGGGTTCACACCATTCTCCTGCCTCAGCCTCCCGAGTGGCTGGGACTACAGGCGCCTGCCACCTCGCCCGGCTAGTTTTTCGTATTTTTCAGTAGAGACGGGGTTTCACCGTGTTAGCCAGGATGGTCTCGATCTCCTGACCTCGCGATCCGCCCATCTCGGCCTCCCAAAGTGCTGGGATTACAGGCTTGAGCCACCGCGCCCGGCCGAGCGTGTTCTTGTAAGAGCTTGGTGGTTGCTGAGCCCAGAAGACGTTGTGGAAATGATTTCTAAGATCACTGTTAACTGAGGAGTTAGGAGGACACAGAATCTCGTTCTGCTTGGCGACACAGGAAAAACTTCTTTGGCCTGTGTGAGGACCCCAAAGCAGTGGTCTGGACATGCCTTCCCACCCGCTCCCTGCCGCCGCCACCCCACCCCGCTCCAGGGTCTGGCTAACGAGGCCTCCTGCAGTCCAGGTAGCCTTGAGCCCAAGTGAGTCTCACTCCTTGTGGCAGAAATTGAAAAGCATCCCTAGGCAGGAGGCCTGAGGCCCCAGGGACTCACCGCCAGCTGGCTTGCCTGGCAGGGCCATGCCTATTCTGGAACCTTCCCTCCTCCTCCGCTCCCGAGGGCAGTGGGGCGTAGCCACCTGGGTCAGCAGTGACTGCAAGGCCTCTGCGGGCCTCACCGGGCAGAGCTGGAGCGTGGGCAGAGGTGGGAATAGAAAGCTTGAGCCGTGGGAACCCAGACGGACTTTGGATGGAAGTTCTAAGGGGCAGGAGGGCTCCTGGACAGTGCCGGCCTCACAGGGTCGGGGGCATGGAAGAGCAGACAGGGAGCTCACAGGGGCCCTTGCTCATAAATGTAGTAGGGGTGGAGCCATGAGCATCACAGGATGCTTTAACCAGGTCCTCATTCCTAGAGGGGACAGGACATGCCACCAGAGAGAAAGAAGCGACCCCCAAGCCCAGCCCTTTCCTCCAGCTCCAGAACAGGGACTTGGGACATTAGAGGAAACCGCCCTCCTTCCAGGACCCCCACCAACCTCCCTCGTCTCTGCCCTGGGTTGACTGTCAGCCCTACTGCCTGGCCAGGGCTGGGATCACCTCCAGGCTCCGTGGAGGTGGAAACCCAGGCACCCTCCCCAGCTCTCCCCCAAGAGCCTTGGAGCGCAGGGAGAGCAGGGAGTGTGTTCCCAAGATGCCCCCCCACCCTCAGGAAGCCTTGGGCCATCCCTATGCAGCCCATCAGGACCCAAACCATTGGAAGGGAGATTGTTTTCAAGGTTGGAACTGTCTGCCTGTGGCGGTGATACTGCCCCTGTCCCCCACCTTGTTGAAGCAGAGGCTTTCAAAACTGCCCGCTGAGGATGTCACCAAAAGGAAGCAGGGATCTTCCGGGGGGGCTGTGTGGAGGGGTGGGGGGCTGGGGGGTGGTCTGACCATACTTGCCTCTTAGGTCACTTCCCACCTGTGTGGGTCTCAGGCTGCGCCCGGGTGCAGGGGCGGTGAAACAGACTGTTCCAAATGCCCAGGGGCGGACGGGTCATACCTGGCGCGCGGACAGAGTTCCGTCCATTTCGCAGTCGCCGCTAATGGGGACAATATGGTTTCCCGGGGCCTTGAAACCCGGAGAACCACGGGCTCTGGTGAACTGTGTCTTATTTCCTTCCTGGTATTTCCACAGGTTTGACCTGTCTGATAAGGATTCGTTTTTTGACAGTAAAACCCGGAGTACGATTGTAAGTATCTCGCGCGCCTGGAAACGGCTCCCTGGCAAGGTGGCCCTGGGGATCCAGATGATAATTTCATTTTGGTGAAACTCCTCCCGGTGGAAACCGGCTCTAATTGTCTGTGACAGAAATAATTAGAATAATGAAAGGGAGAGGGCAGCGAGGGGCCCAGGGGATAGTCGTGCCCCAGGCTGGGGCAGCTCAGAGGAAGGGAATAAGCACAGAGCTCGGGAAAGCAGGAGGGAAGCCAGACCCCTGGAATGATTTCAGAGGTCGGTGTTTCTGGATCTGTGCAGCTCCCAGCACATCTCTCAGAGCCTCTTCGTGGTGGGGTTGTACGTGCCTGACCATCAATCCACGATGCGGGGCTTTCGGGGCAGGCAGGTGTGGGCAGGAGGGAGGGGGTGATGGAGGCGAAGGCATGTGGGTTGAGATCTCTTTCCAGGCCTTTGCCAGAGGAGCCAACTGAGGTTTGAAATCTGAACAGGCCACCCTGCCCTACTCAAGGCACTGGCTCCGTGTTTATCCAACCTGTCCACCAGCCAAGCTAGAGCTGTGCATGGCTCAGGACCCAACTTCAATCTAAACAAGAAATTAACCTGGCAGCCAAACTGTTGCTGTTGTTCTCTCTTCCCCGCCCAGAAAGCCCAGCCTGGTTGGGCAGAGACAGAGAGCTGGGAGGAGGCAGCTCGACCTTGTCCAGACGACTGCTCCTCATGACCACCACCTGAGACTGGCAGGCAGCCAGCGGGAGGGTGGTGCAGGTCGCAGCAGCACGGGGGTTCTGAGCCACTGCTGGGACAGGCAGATCTGGGGCGGGGAGGAGGGGATCTCTCTCCTAGAGACCCTGGAGGCCAGTTTCTACATGGCCAACATGCTCCAAAGAAACTGAGAATTCATGGCTTTGGCCTTGGTTAGTCGGGCCTAATAGTCATCAAAATCCAACAGCATGTAGGGTTGGCTGAGGTTCTAGGCAAAGGCGTGGAGGAGTAACAGCCCTTCCCCACTCCTCTCCTCCACACCATTCACTCTCTCCTGGCATTGGGGTGGCCCAGTGTGCAAGTGGATAGGAGTCAGAGAACAGCAGTGCTCGATAGGGAGAGGCCCACTGTGCTGGTCTTGGGTTTTAGACCTTTGGCTTGTAGGTACTGGGGAGCCATAGAAGGTTGTGGAGCAAGGTTGAGGATATGGTGAGATCTGTTCCAGAAGGATCACTGCCAGTGACCAGCTGTGGGAGGGCAGGTGACTGGTAGATGAGGGCTCATGGCAGTGGTCATCAATGGGGGCCACAACTACATGTGGAAGGCAGGAGGTGGTTACAAGAGAATCGGCAAGGTCAGGACCGATTAGATCTGAGGGATGATGGGGAGGGAGCCATGGAGAACAGCTGAGTGGGTGATTCCTTCCTTCATTCAGCAGGGATGTATTGGGTACCTGCTGTGTGCCCGAACCTGGTGGAAGAAAAGAGGCACTGAGGACATTTATAATCTGGCAGGTGGGGAGAGGCAAGCCGAGCTGGAAGACAGAGCCGCCGGGAAGGTGGTGGCTTTAGGGCCTGGTTGTTAACGAGACCCTGGGCCTATTCCGATCTGAAGGGGACAAGTGCTTCTAGGAGAAGGAACAGCCAGGGCGGAGGCCCTGTGGCTTCAGGAGTGGTTTCGGAAAGTGAGAGAGGCAGCCAGGGGGCAGGATTGTTGGGACAGGTGGGTCCGGTGGAGGCAGAGGAGAAGAGGTCAGATGGTCTGGGCCTGGGGACACTGGAAGGACGTTGGCCTTGCCTGAGAGAGTAGAGGCAGAATTGGTGTGCTCTGAAATGCACATCTGCATAGCAGGACCAGTTCTTCTCACCCCAGTTTACAGATTGAAAAACTGAGGCTGGGGTGGTGATGTCATTGGTCCAAAATCACACAGCTGCAAATGGCAGAGCTGGCACCAGGGTCCAGGCAGACAGACTCCCGAGCCGGAGCTGCCGAGGCCACCAAACAAAATATTTCACTAGTCAAGGGGCAGGCGGCTGGGGTGGGATCCCTTCAGCAGGGCTCTGCCCAGGCACCGGGAACCCAGAGCCCGATGGTGGCCACCTCCTGCCACCGTGGGGAATGGATCCCAAGGCCCGCCTCACCGCCACCACCCCCGATCCCCCAGAGTCCTAGAACATTCAGGGTTGTGTCCCGGGGTGGTGCTGTTCCAACTCAGCTCTCAGCACTAGGGTGCTGTAAACCCACCAGGCAGGGTATGTGGCACAGCTGTGACACAGGACACCAGCATTAGGCCCAGGAGAGCATAACAGTGCTTTGCTGGGACCAGCTGCCATCACTCCCAAATGAAAGTGGGAAGTGAACGATGGGAACTGCAGGTGGTACCTGTTTCTCCCTGAGGATCTCAAGCCTTTGACAGTGTTGAGAGCCCTCAGCTGGGTCAACCCTCCCTGAATAAAGGCCGTCGTCTTTCCTTGGAAAATAGCACCAAAGAGGTCTCCATGGGTAATGTGTGGCCAGGTCCTCTCCAGCCACAGCAGACTGTTTCTGCTGGTGGGAGGTGCCTTCAGTAACTACTCACCCCTCCTTCTTGTCTCTGCAATAGGTCTATGAGATCTTGAAGAGAACGACGTGTACCAAGGCCAAGTACAGCATGGGTAAGCATGTTTTTGGGGCTTGAGATCAGCGTTGGTCTCCAAGTGGGAATCTCGCCTCCGAGTCATCTCTGTGGGAGGCGGGCAGCCGGCTTGGGGTGTTTAAGAGGGTTTTGATTTAAGCCTGTGTAACAGTTTCAGACAGGAGGGCTGGGTTGGGAGCGTGCAGGGCGGTTTTATGGCCCAGCACTTTTAAACACAAACGCATCCTTCACTTTGGCCTGAGCGGTTTGTGAGCTGTGTGGACAGACTCTCCCTGCAGGGGCGGTAAATCCAGGCTGGAAATAGACCAGCGTTAGGGGTGACTGGGGGTTCCTGGCCCTCTCTTAACCCTCACGGTCCCGTGGGAAGTAATCGGGGTTCCAGCCAGGGGACATCGTGCGGTGTTCCAGACCCTTAAAAGCTCACCAGGGCTTGCTGAAATCAGGGCCCCTGACGAGGCACCACCAGGTACAGACAGCCTGATTCCAGAAGCTGCCACAAAACCATCCTGACCAGGCTCCCTGGGTACCAGTTTCCAGAACCCCTTAAGCCATAGATACAAAATCTTCCTGATTAAATTGTGTAGCTGGGAACCTCCCCCGTCAGTAGGTCCCTTGCCCACAGCTGCAGGCAGTTTGTGAAAGCCAAAACATTGCAGAGCAAAGGAATGCCTTTTCCGGCCTCTCCTCCCCTCCTTCTTGAGCTGTCTTTTGCCCTGCTGAGAGCCATGCCATAGGGTAGCATCCGTCACTCTGTAGAAGCCTCTGAAATGACGAGGCCATGGCTCCCCGGGGACACAGCAGGTCTGGTGAGAGCTGGAGTCTGTGCATACGGGAGGGACCATCTTGCTGCCTTGGCTTCCTGTGGTGGCAGAAATGCCGTGGGAAGTAAAAATGGAGAGCAGTGGGAGTCAACGGCTCAGAACTTGAATTCCTGGGGTCAGTCCCGGGAGACAGAAAGAAGACGAACCCTTGACTGCTCGGGTGGCTGCTTGACCCCCGACCGTATGGCCTGTGGTCACTCACAGGGATACCCTTGCAGGCCCGAAGTCTCTAAGTCCATGTCCTAAGTCAAGGGGAGTGTGGAGGAGTCCCATCCAGGGTCAAAAGGACTGAGATCCTCTAGAATGGCCAAGCCCTAGTCCACACGACTGCAGTGAGGTCAGGCAGAAAAGAAGGTGACGTCAGGAGTTTGGGTTTTTGAAATTGCTCCTCTAGGTCGCTGCTGCCAGGGCACAGCCTTGGAAAGGTCACTAGAGGTAAGGAGGAGGTGTGGTTCTGGTCCCAGGGCTAGGTCTTGGACCTCAGTTTCCCCCTGGGTCTCTGCAGCGTTCCTTCCAGTAGAAACGTGTATGGTTGCAGTGGAAGTCCAGCAGCTTCGGGCTGCATGGCCTGGGCTGGCTCTCTGCCCGGGTTGGTCCCTGGGGACATGGGGTCTCTGTGCTCCCACCGGTTTTGTGGCAGGGCTGGTTCCCTGCACCTGGTGACAGGGCGGATAGACGTGGGTCCTCCTCTTCAGCCCTGCTTCACCACGGCACCTTGTCTGAGAGTTGACCCACCTCTGAGTTCATCCTCAAGTACGTCACCCACCAAGCTGTGTACCATAGTCTTGCAGGATGAGCAGGGTGGGGCTGGCTGGGGGATTTAGGAACTGTGATGAGAAAAGGCCTTCCAGATAGAGGGAGTGGCACGTGCAAAGGCCCTGCGGCAGACAGCACCAGGCTAGCAGCATTCCAGCAACAGGAAGGAGGCCAGCGAGCCTGGATCAGGTCCGATGTCCACTTTCTATTGCAGACAAACTTTTCACTCACACATGTGACTTAAACCCCTTCCTCTGGTTTTGATTTCTTTTTTTTTTTTTTTTTTTTTTGAGACGGAGTCTCGCGCTGTGTCACCCAGGCTGGAGTGCAGTGGCGCGATCTCGGCTCACTGCAAGCTCCGCCTCCCAGGTTCACGCCATTCTCCTGCCTCAGCCTCCGAGTAGCTGGGACTACAGGCGCCCGCCACCTCGCCCGGCTAGTTTTTTGTATTTTTTAGTAGAGACGGGGTTTCACCATGTTAGCCAGGATGGTCTCGATCTCCTGACCTCGTGATCCACCCGCCTCAGCCTCCCAAAGTGCTGGGATTACAGGCTTGAGCCACCGCGCCCAGCCATCTGGTTTTGATTTCTAAGCATCCCTCAGGTCCCCTGATCATTCCAGGTCACTGACCACAGAGATGGCCCATTTTTGAGGGGACTCCAGGAGGTCATTTTCCCACCGCTATCAGGTGGAGTCTCAAAGGGTGGGCCGCCCAGGCTGCTGTGAAAAACGCTCTTACTGCCTAGGAAACCTCTTCAGCCGAGCAGGCGGCTCCATGAGCAGCAAAGGGTCCCATGGAAACGCCCCCACCCGGCTGGACCCCCACGATGTGTTTGGAGCAAGATCAGATTTCCAGGAAACCCTTTCCTACACATGGCCCTAGCTCTCCCGTCCTCTCTCGCAGTCTCCTGGGGCTGGGTGCCTGCATGCACACGTGTTAGGACACACAGGCGTGGTGTTTTATAATGTGCCCATGGTGTTTTTTTATGTGGCCCTGGGGGCCACATAAAAAGGGGCCCCACCAGCATTCCACTGCCTCCAGGAGCACTGGCCGGCCGTGAGTCCGCCAGAATCGCTGGCCACCTGCGCTTGCTGCCTCAAATGTAGCTTTGGTCCTGTCAGGCCTTTCCACATCACTAATAGCCAATGTATAAACAGGGCAAGGCGAGGGAAGAAAGAAGGACTCCGCCCTTCTAAGTAAAAGGCGGAAATGTGGGAAGTATGGTAAGTGTGGGCCTCCTCCGGTTTTCCCAATCAATCTAAAATCTAATTCCGAATTGTATGTGTGTTTTCTGACACCATCAATTTTTCCATCCGTATGTTTCCTCATGATTCAGCTTCTCTAACCGCTTACATCCCACCTTCCCCATCTGCAGGCTTGCCTCGGACAGGTGGGGGGGCTGGTGAATCGGAGGCTTGGGGTGACAGTGAAGCCACGGTCCGCTCACACCGCCTGCCTCTGAGACGGAGTCGCCTCTTGGGGTTTTCTCTGTGTCTTCCTAATTCTGCCAATCGAGCATGTGTTCCGTCATCTCCTAGTTGATAGATC
The DNA here is from genome assembly GCF_043159975.1 of Macaca nemestrina. Lineage (NCBI taxonomy): Eukaryota > Metazoa > Chordata > Mammalia > Primates > Cercopithecidae > Macaca > Macaca nemestrina. The sequence continues at coordinate 4,560,456 of NC_092136.1, read as the reverse complement.
AATAACCCGGCTGTGCCCTGTCATTCCTGGGGAAGAAATCCCAGAGGTGGCGGGCTCTGTGTAGTCAGGTTCGTTTCATTTTGAGAAGCTCTTGGTGGCTGAGACAGCCCTGTGACCGCTGTGACTTTACAATGTGAAGCGGGAGACCCGCCTGTCCCATAACCTTCTCTCTGCCTCTGTTTTTAAGGCATCACGAGCCTGCTGGCCAATGGCGTGTACGCGGCTGCATACCCACTGCACGATGTAAGTAACCTGAACACACGATTTATCTCTGCGTCATTTGACTCCCCAAATCCCTCCGGGCCACACCCCCCGGGGAGCTGTAATTATCCTGTGGTCACAGCTTCCTGCTTGGCTCCCGCTGTAAATGTCAACTGTACACAGGCCTTCCCTGTTCCCCGGGTGGGGACCAAGAATTTACACACGGGGCCATCTTTTCTTGCAGAACAATCCCACCAAAACGGGGGCACGGGTGGCAGGTGCTCTGCCTTGACATCCTCTGAACCTCACAGCCAGTGGGTCCACAGAATGTCTTCCCTGGCCCGGGCTCCCTACCCCCGGCTGGTCCGGGTCTCTGGCAGAATGACCAGGGCTCTGTACGTGTCTATTTCTGCAGAGCAAGTGGCCAACTTCCTGAGCTGAAGCTCCAGATCCCACTAGTATCCCTTTGACAAATATAGCTGACATGGGGTGGAGAGAGAAGGTTGTCTCTTGTTGTCTCTATGGAAACAGGGACTTAAGTTCACAAGGGCACTGGGAATGGGCCTCGGGGCCTGAGCAGTGTGGGAATACCAGACAGAGGAGCTCTGAAACGTTGCAAATGTGCAAAGGCCAGGAGCCAAGAAGCAGGAGAGAAGAGAAGGGACAGGCCTGGGACTAAGGAGACCCAGATTCCAGTCCCAGCCACTTACCCGCTCTTCTGCCTTGAGTGGTGGAGTCGGCCCCTTGTCTCACTGAGCCTCAGTGTCCCCATCTGTGGGTCAGGAATCAGAACTAGTCCTAACTCCTCTTTTATTTATTTATTTATTTTATGTGTGTGTGGTTTTTTTTGTTTTGTTTCGTTTTGTTTTGTTTTTGAGACGGAGTCTTTCTCTGTCACCCAGGCTGGAGTTCAATGGCATGATCTCAGCTCACTGCAACCTCTACCTCCTGGGTTCAAGCAATTCTGCAGCCTCAGCCTCCCAACTACCTGGGACTACAGGCACGCACCACTACACCCAGCTAATATTTTGTATTTTTAGTAAAGACACGGTTTCACCATGTTGGCCAGGCTGGTCTCAAACTCCTGACCTTAAGTGATCCGCCCACCTCAGCCTCCCAAAGTGCTGGGATTACAGGCGTGAGCCGCTGCGCCCAGCCTAATTCCTCTCTTCTTGAGGAAGAAACACTGGATTAGACAAACGTAAGGTGCAGGGATCCCGCAGGGCAATCCAGAGGCGTCTTCTCCAGAGGGTTGACCCCAAGGGAAGGAGTCTGGGCAGATCTGCCGCCCGTCACCTCGTGGCCTCCCTGTCAGGGCCTCCTCCTCCCTGTAGGTCCGGGGATTGGGGTGTTTGAGCAGCCCCATTTCCTCCCTTCATATGTTCACACGTGCTGTTCCTTCTACAGTACTCTTCCCTGCCCCACCCCACCCCAGGCGGACAGATGCTCCCACACCAAGCCTTCCTGTTGCCTTCCTCCCCAGGACTAGTGGCTTCTTCTTCCCTTCTCTGGGCCTCAGATGGTCCCTGACCTGCAAAGACACCGCCGTCTGACCACTTTAGTTATGTGTGTCATCTCAAGGAAGCCCCAGCGCTCAGCACTTAATAGGTGCTCAGTAAACGTGGTGTGGATTCGGATTGGACTGAGTCAGTTTGCCTCGGCCAGTGACCTGCTGTCTGGGGAGGTTCCAAGGGCAGGGCTCAAGCCCCTAGACCGTGGCAGTGGCTCCGGGTTCCTGCCCTGAAGCCCTGAGTCTGGAGGAGCCCACTCCTCCCCTCTGTCAGGCTTTCCTCCAGAGGACCCAGCCGGTCTGGCTGTTCTGCTCCACCCTGTGCAGGCTCTGGCTGGGTGCCAAGAAGACAGCCTTGCCTGCCACAGCCCATGATCCCAAGAAGGCAGCCTAGAGCTACATCCATGCTCCCGATTGACCTTTAAGCAGGTAATCCCTGCTGAGAGGTTGAGGTACCGAAGCCAAAATGTTTCCGGCCCTTCCTGCCTATTTTGAGTCAGCCCTTTAAGTCTTAAAAGGGAAAGGGGAGAAATGAACGTATTTAATCTCCTACTGTGTGCAGAGCCCTCTGTTTAGAAGAAACTGTACCTCATATAACCTGTTCAGACGCAGAGACTCAGAGAGGTTTAGTAACTTGCCTGAGGTCGAACAGCCCCCGGGGAGGAGCCGGGGCCAAAAGCCGTCCCTAGTGACACTCTGCAACTCCGGCGCCTCACTGCGTACCCACCTCATCCCGTCACGGAGGCCAAATGCATCCCTCTTCTTGGCGGCCACTCCTGCATTTGTCTTAGGGATTGACTGTCAACAGTTTAAACTGACTGGTGCAAACCTCCCTCATCAGCTGGATCTATTTCTTGTCAGAGAGCCATCCTCACAAGAAGCATCTCCAAGATCCTTGCAGAGAATCTCCTCTTTCAAAATCTTCATCGTGCCTTATGCAGTCATGTGGGGTCTGTTCCCACTTTAAAGATGGAGAAACAGGCTGGAGGGGCTCCGGCCACTTGCCCAGGGGTGCACAGTCCAGAAGGAGTGGGACCCAGAAGCCCTGGGCTGTGGGTGTCAGGTGTCCTTAGGGAATCTAGAATTTTACAGCCACAGATTTTCCATACAACTGAAGGGCACCCATGCTGCTAAGTACCACAACTGATGTTTAAGCATTTGGGGAGGTGACTGGTTCTGGCCTGAGCTGTGTGAACCCACGTCCTTACCCAGAACACTGACTGAAGGGAAGTTCAGGCTGGCCTCGGCGGCCATGGTGAGGCTCTCACTGCATGCTATGTAGTTCTGGCTTTACATTTTTACTTCCATCTTCCTCACCGTGAAGCTGTCCTGCATCCTACCCCATTCCAATCCTGTGCTTATTGCATCCATCCATCCATCCATCCATCCATCCATCCATTCATTCATTCATTCATTCATTTGTCAAAAATATCTGGTCGGTTGGGCACAGTGACTCATGCCTGTAATCACAGCACTTCGGGAGGCTGAGACGGGTGGATCACCTGAGGTCAGGAGGTCGAAACCAGCTTAGCCAGCATAGCAAAACCTCATCTCTACTAAAAATACAAAAATTAGCTGGGCATGGTGGCACATGCCTGTAATCCCAGCTACTTAGGAGGCTGAGGCAGGAGAATTGCTTGAACCTGGGAGGCAGAGGTTGCAGTGAGCCAAGATTGTGCCGCTGCACTGCACTCTGGGAGACAGAGCAAAACTCCATCTCAGAAAAAAAAAAAAAAGAAGAATATCTGGTAAATGCCATTGCCAACCAGATAACAACCTGGTAGAACTGTGTGTGGGTAAGAGTCACGTGCTCCAGGTGAGACCCTGAGGAAGTCTCCTGGAATCAGAGTGTATCACCTGAACTGAAAGGACTTTGATATTTATGTAGGCTACTTGGTGACTTTTTGGCTTTCCTCCTAACATCTCCCTGCCTGAGGTCCCCAGCGTAGGGACCTCCATATAAATGAGACGCTGCTGGGATCGTGTGGCTGTCTCATCCACGTAAAGAGACTGGGAAACACAAAGGAATCAGGCTTGGGTGGGTGAGGACCCCCTGAAGACTCAGGAGGAAATTGGTTAAACTGCTCTCAGAGCATCTTGGTTCCAAGACCACCCGCACTGGGTCGCTTGCTTGAGTGTGTGGTCAAGTTGTCCCCACCTGGCAGGGGTTACAGGAGTCATGGAAGTTGCCGGTGAGTGCAGAGGGCACTGGACAGACCCCCAAGAGTCCCATAGCTTTGTCTGCCTGGATATTCTTAAAACTCATTGGCCAGGCCAGGCGCCATGGCTCACACCTGTAATCCCAGCACTTTGGGAGGCCGAGGCGGGCGGATCACTTGAGGTCAGGAGTTTGAGACCAGCCTGGCCAACACGGTGAAACCCCGTCTCTACTAAACATACAAAAATTAGCTGGGTGTGGTGTTAGTCCCAACTACTTGGGAGACTGAGGCAGGAGAATCACTTGAACCCAGATGCAAAGGTTGCAGTGAGCCGAGATCACGCCACTGTACTCCAGCCTGAGCGATAAGACTGAAGGGAAGTTCAGGCTGGCCTCGGCGGCCATGACGAGGCTCTCACTGCATGCTATGTAGTTTCGGCTTTACATTTTTACTTCCATCTTCCTCACCGTGAAGCTGTCCTGCATCCTACCCCATTCCAGTCCTGTGCTTATTGCATCCATTCGTTCATTCATTCATTCGTCAAAAATATCTGGTTGATTGAGCACGGTGGCTCATGCCTATAATCTCGAAAAAAAAAAAAAACCATTAGCCAGGCCAGGCCAGCCATGCCCTGAACCTCGACAGAGCCATTCCCTTGCTGCTCCTCCCCAATTACTTATGTCAACTGTAGTTATTTGGGGCTCACTGAATGACAGTTCAGTATCATTTTGAGTGTCTGCGAGGGTAACGTGCACACAGCCATAGGCAGTCTAGACCCATGATGTCCCAAGACGGGCTTTCAACCCTTACACCTTTCTCTTCCTTTAGGTTTGAAGGTCTGGATCCAAGTCAGGGTCTGACCAATCTTAGCTGTGTGTCCTCAGAAATATCAGTTTGCTTCTCGGAGCCTCAGTGTTTCCATCTGTAAAATGGGAGTGTTGGACTCACTGATCTAGACGACAGTGACCATGTCATTTACTGTCCCTCTTGGGATGCTCCACAGCGAAAGGGAGCAAGACACGGACTGTCCCAGCAGAGTGGGACGTATGCGCACCCTATGATAGGACTCTTCCTGCCTCCGAAAGACCCCTTTCTTTTTTTTTTTTTTGAGACGGTCTCGCTCTGTTGCCCAGGCTGGAGTGCAGTGGCGCAATCTCGGCTCACGAAAGCCCCCTTTCATTTGTGTTTCTGGTTCCAAGGACCCGACCGTGGATCCTCTCCTAGAGTCCCCTCGTGTCGAGGGAAGAGGCCGCTCAGGCCATCCTGGAGGCCAACAGGGACTGGCATGGCCTTTCTATCGGAACAGGGGGCACACCCGGGCAACCCTCCTGCTCTCTGTGAAATGTTGTCCCAGGATGATCTAATCTGTGTCAACGACGGCCGCTGGGGTTTGTGTTTTGAAACATTATGGATGTGAGTGCCTCCAAAGCTCCACCGGATGATAAGAAAGTCCCTTTCCTCTTTTTTAACAGGGAGACTACGAGGGTGAAAACGTGGAGTTCAACGACAGAAAAGTAAGTTGATGGAGCGGAGCAGGAGGCGGCTCTGTCGAGGTTGCAGGTATTCTGAGGCGGGGGTGGGTCTACAGCTGGACCGAGGACTCACTGGCCTCCAGGGCCTCCCCAGGGCGCTCGCTGCAGGGGGCTGAGCAGCGGGTGTCCCCTCTCGCCGTTTCAGGAGAAAAGTCCCTGAGCTTTGTGTGGCTGGTTTGTTTTCCTCTTTCTGATTCTCAAAAGTGCCCTCGGCAGGTGGCTGTGAGCATGGGAAAGGGAAAGCCGTCCTCCCAGAGCCCACTCCTCACACGCTGTCCTTCCCTTATCTTCTCAGGACAATCTGAACTGTGCCTGGGCCTCCAGCAGTCCTTGCTGGCACGTGGCCTAATCCCGCAGGGCTCCCAGGCAAATAAACTTGGGAACCACTGAGACCAGGTGCACAGAGAACAATGGCCCCCAGCAGCGCGTTGGGGAAACCTGTTTGATGGTGGTCAATGAAGCGTTTATCAAATTTACCTCACCTGGAACCCTTTTAAATGGATAAGTTGTCGAGTTAGTGTTCCAGGGAACACACTTTGGGAAACACTGGGTGACCCCTTTATTCTTTTTTTTGGTGGGGGGATGGAGTCTCACTCTGTCACCCAGGCTGGAGTACAATGGTGCAGTCTCGGCTCTCTGCAGCCTCTGCCTCCTGGTTCAAGTGATTCTCCTGCCTCAGCCTCCAGAGTAGCTGGGATTACAGGTGCCTGCCGGCACACCCAGCTAATTTTTGTATTTTTAGTAGAGACGGGCTTTCGCCATGTTGGCCAGGCTGGTCTTGAACTCCTGGTCTCAAGTGATCCACCCGCCTCGGCCTCCCAAAGTGCTGGAATTACAAGCGTGAGTCACCGCACCCAGCCAGCCCCTTTATTCTTTAGTGGCTGTTGCTAATCCCTCACTCCCCAAAGCGTCAGTCCCCACCCTCTGCCCCTCGCTCTGAGCATGGGAACTCCACCCTTCCCACCCAGGCTCCCCAGGAAGCTCTGCTCCTCTACCATGCGCCCCAAAAGAACATGTCCCCACCACAACCATTTGCTCTTCCCTTCTCCCCCGTGGGCCCACACCCGATACCAGCCTTCCCCCCAGGTCTCCACGTCAGCCTCTGCTCCCCAAACGTGCCCAGCCTTCCCTCCCGGGAAGCAGTCCTTCCTAGACCTTGCCTCAACTGCTGGTCCTTCCGCAGGTGGTGGGCAGAGATGCTTCCCTGACAACCTCACAATAGTGGCCTTGTCCCAATTCCCAGGGGCCAGGACCTCTGTGTATGGAACGTTCCTCCTTTCAGCCTCCCCCCACAGGCCCCCATACATGTTTTTAAATCTTTGGTACTTGATACAGCTTGCCTGCCCGGGAGTCCAGATGAAGATGCTATCTAACCTAGCACAAAAATTACATATTTGGTTATTTTTAGTGTAACATCTGGCATCATCTGAGACCCTATGACTTGCAGAACTCCCCACCCCGATCCTGTTGGAAAAGGAACATCCCCTCCACAGGCCTGTCCTGACCAATTCCAGCCGCAGAGTCCAGCCCCCTTCATTCCTCCGCACCCCTCTGGCGCTTAGCAGATGCCTATCCTCCCCCTAAAGATGCTTCTTCCATGGACACCAGCAGTTCCTTTCTGGCTGAATTCAGTTCTCTGGGTCACAGGCCCCTGAACCCTACCCCCTCCTCCCCCTCCTCCATTCTCAAGCCACACTGGCTGCTTTTCTAATCTCAGGATTGCTTGGCTGATGGTCACATCAGTGCCAGGACTAGCTCATTCAGTTACTTATTCATTCAAGAAATACTTACTGTGCACTACTGTGTGCCAGGCCCAGCAAACACAATGTGGGTTTGTCCAGGCCCAGCTGTTTACCTGGACTGCTTCCCACTCCCCATTTAATTTTAGGTCCTAGCAGTGGATACAATGCCTGGCCCATGGGGGTAGTCAGGGAGTAATGAATGACAGTTTGGTGGATGAGTGGATTAAGGGATGATAAATGGATGGATAGAGATGGAGATGAATAAGTGTATAATGGATAAATGGATGGAGGGATGGAGGGATGGATGGATGGATGGATGGATAAATTACAGATGAGCAAATGGGTGGATGGATGAATAGATGATTGATGGGCAGGTGGGTGGACGGATGGGTGGTGGAGAGATGAATGATGATTGATGGATAAGTGGGTGAGTGGATGGGTGAATGGGTGGATGGACAGATGGATGGTTGATGGATGGGTAGGTGTGTGGGTGGATGGATGGATGGATGCTGAAGGGATGAATGATAGATGATGAGTGGGTGGGTGGATGGGCAGCTGATGGAAGGATGAATGATGGATGATAGGTGGGTGAGCAGATAGGTGGATGGATGGATGCTGGAGGGATGAATAATCAATGATGGATGGATGGATGATAGGTAGGTGGGTGAATGGGTAGATGGGTGGATGGATGCTGGAAGAATGGATGATGGAGGATGGATGATGGGTGGGTGGGTGGGTGGGTGGATGGATGGATGCTGGAGGAATGAATGATGGATGATGGGTGGGTGGATGGATGATGGAAGGATGAAGGATGGATGAAGGGTGGGTGGATGAATGATGGATGGATGGTTGGATGGATGATAGGTGGGTGGGTAGGTGAATGGATGGATGCCTGAGGGATGAATAATTAATATGGATGGATGGATGGCCATTGGAAGGATGAATGATGGATGCTGGAGGAATGAATGATGGGTGATGGGTGGGTGGATGGATGGATGGATGGATGAATGAATGGATGGATGAGTCCTGGAGGAATTAATGATGGATGATGGGTGGATGGGTGGATGATGGAAGGATGAATGATAGATGATGTGTTGGTGGGTGGGTAGGTGAATGGATGGATGCTGGAGGGATGAATAATTAATGATTTTTGGATGGGTGGCTGATGGAAGGATGAATGATGGATGCTGGAGGAATAAATGATGGCTGCTGGGTGGGTGGGTGGATGGATGGATGGATGGATAGATGGATGGACGGGTGCTGGAGGAATGAATGATGGATGATGGGTGAATGGTGGCTGATGGAAGGATGAATGATGGATGCTGGAGGAATAAATGATGGCTGATGGGTGGATGGATGGATGGATGGATAGATGGATGGACGGGTGCTGGAGGAATGAATGATGGAGGATGGATGGATGGATGGATGAATGGATGGATGGACGGGTGCTGGAGGAATGAATGATGGATGATGGGTGGGTGGATGGGTAGGTAAATAGATGGATGCCAGGGGGATGAATAATTAATGATGGATGATGGGTGGGTAGATAGATGATGGATGGATGGGTGGATGGATGATGGGTGGATGGGTAGGTGAATAGATGGATGCCAGAGGGATGAATAATTAATGATGGATGGATGATGGAGGGATGAATGATGGATGCTGGAGGAATGAATGATGGATGATGGGTAGGTAGATGGATGATGGAAAGAAGAAAAGGAGGGAGGATTAGATGGGTGTTTGAGTCCTGACTCAGAGCTGCGGGGAACTCTGCATTCTGCCGCGATGGCTCCACATCACAGCCTGGCACTGAGTTTTTGCCTTTCCAGTGACAGACCCCATGCCTTCTCCATTATTGTTGCCATCAGTGGCAGGAGCCCCGCATGCCTGACCCTGGGTACCTCACAGGGCAGAAAGGAAATTGCAGCCAAGGACATTTTCCTGTGCTGAGCTGGAGGGTGGGCAGAAAAGAGTGTAGGGAAGTTTAAGCAGGAGGCAGGTCTGGGCCACAGCAGGGCAGCCATCACTCTTGGTCTGATCATGGGACCACAAACACGTAGGAGTACTTGAGAGTGAGCGCCTTCCTCCAGGATCTTGAGCGAGTTCACACCCAACAGAACTAAACCCCGGGTGAGCAAGACATGCCCCCAGAGTTGTCTTTGGATGTGCAGAAGGTGTTCTGCTGGGCAGCTGCTGCCTCCTCCTGCCAGGGCACTGGAAGAGTAGGACCACCTGGGCCCTGTGGGGGAGCGGGGTGGCTTGGGTTGTGGGGGATTGACTCCAGGTGTGGACTGAGGTCTGCTGCATCCCTGGGCTGGACTGGGAGCCACAGAGCCCAACATGGTATTCGTCCATCCATTTATCCATTCATTCAACAGTCACTTACTGAAAACCCACAGGCCCTGTTGGAGGCATGGAGGGTGAGAAGGACCAGACAGACCTGGTCCCTCTGGTGCCTCTGTTCTAGAGGGAAAGGAAGGGGCAAGGGGCAAGGATGTACACCAATTAAAGACTGCATCCATGTCACCAAGGGCCGGCGGCAGCCATGTGAGTCCTGGCAGGGGGTTTCGACAAGAGAGACGCCTGAGGGTTTTTGGGATCCCTCCAGGGTCCGGATGCTGGAAGGCTCCCAGGTCACAGTGACTGAAGCCACCTGGCTGGCCTGGTTCTCCAGTCCACAGCCCCCATGCCTGGACACCCCCCTGCCTGCTCACCGAGGCTAAGGTGCCACCTTGGAGTCCTTCCAGCACTAACAGTGGAGTCTTTAGTTGGATTTCTTTGCCTTGATGGTGCAGAGTGATTGATGTCACCTCTTGGCAGGAAGAAAAGTCCACCAAGGTCAAGTGGTTTATGTAGAAAGCTGGGGGTGGGCCCCCTCCACGCGTCTGTCAGAAGATGGTGGGAACCACTGAGGGCGGGTCCTTCCTCCCCCCGTGCAGAACTGTGTCCTTTCTCCCTGTCCCTGTCTCGCTCCCTCCCTCCTTCTGTCCCCATCTCCCTCCCTCACCTCTCTCTCCATCTCTCTATCTCTGTCTCTCCGTCTGCCTCTGTCTGTCTCTGTCTCCCTCTCCTCCACCTCTCTCTCTCTGTCTCCCTGCATCCCTTCTTCTCTCTGTCTCTGTCTCTCCATCTGTCCCTGTCTCTCTCCCTCGCCCCCACCTTTCTCTTGTCTCTGTCTCAGTCTCTCTCCCTCTTTTCCTCCCTCCCCCTTCTCTCTCTCTGTCTCTGTCTCTGCATCTGTCTCTGTCTCTCTCTCCTTCTCCCCTACCTCTCTCTGCCTCTCCCTCTGCCTCCTTCCTTCTCTCTCTGTCTGTCTCTCCCTCTCCCCACCTCTCTCTGTCTCTCTCCCTGCCTCTCTTCTTCTCTCTGTCTCTCCATCCATCTCCGTCTCTGTCTCTCTCTCCCTCTCCCCCACCTCTCTCTGTCTCTGACTCTCCATCTGTCTCTGTCTCTTTCCCTCTCCCCTACCTTTCTCTGTCTCTCTCCCTGCTTCTCTCCTTCTGTCTCTGTCTCTCTCTCCCTCTCCCCCACCTCTCTCTGTCTCTGTCTCTCCATCTGTCTCTGTATCTCTCTCCCTCCCCCCTACTTCTCTCTGTCTCTTTCCCTGCCTCCCTCCTTCTCTCTCTGTCTCTCCGTCTGTCTCTGTCTCTCCCTCTTCCTCCTTCTGTCTCTCTGTCCCCTCCCTCCCTCCTCCTCCCTCTCTGCCGCATCTTCCACCTATCTATGGCATAAATCAGCGGTTTGACTCTAGGTGAGGGGAGGAAGCTGCCCAGGTCAGCGATGGCTGCTTTGCTTTTGCAGAGGTGCAGCTCTGCTTCATCAAGGCTTGCTGGCCGAGGCCTCCCTATGTACACAGTGAAACTGTGGCCTCTTCATCGTTATCTGCGTAAGAAAACACACTGATGCAGAACCACCCGGTGCCTTCTGCACATCACGAACTCACATGAGCCCATCTGCCTTCTCTCCATGCCCTGGGAGGAGAGATCCCATCCTTCAGTGTCAAGGAGGAGACAGGGATGGGGGAAGGGGTCTGCCCAGGACTCTGGATTCGGGGGTGGGGGAACCTGCCCAGGCCGCAGACAAGTCACAAGCCCCTCCATAGCCATGCTCAGCTGCAGGTAATGCTGGTGGCTTCGAGGGGCTGTGCAGCAGCAGGCGGCCCCTCTGTGGATTTCAGAAACACGCCCTCCACCTGTGACTTTGGGTGGGGGCAGCTGTGGGTACGCCTGCGCTGTTTCCCTTCCCTGTTTGTCAGTGGGGGGGTTTCTTTTTTTATTTTTTTATTTTTTTTTTTGAGACAGAGTCTCCCTCTGTCGCCCGGGCTGGAGTGCAGTGGCCGGATCTCAGCTCACTGCAAGCTCCGCCTCCCGGGTTCACGCCATTCTCCTGCCTCAGCCTCCCGAGTAGCTGGGACTACAGGCGCCCACCACCGCGCCCGGCTAGTTTTTTGTATTTTTTAGTAGAGACGGGGTTTCACTGTGTTAACCAGGATGGTCTCGATCTCCTGACCTCATGATCCGCCCGTCTCGGCCTCCCAAAGTGCTGGGATTACAGGCTTGAGCCACCGCGCCCGGCAGTGGGGGGGTTTCTATAGTGCACAGCCCCAGTGTTACCCCAGACGAGACATTCAGGCACGCAAGGCTATGTCAGCTGTGGAGACGGCTCACATTTACTTCCCGCCCTCCAGACACTGGGAGGAGTTACGGAGGCTCCAAGGGGTTCCCTCGTCCCCCAGCTGTGATCTTGACTCTGAGTTTGGGAGGCAGCTTGACCCCAGAATGGGCTCTGAACTGAGGAGGAGGGCAGCTGCCCCGCCTCTGGCTGCTGGTGGGCAGCTACTCTGTCCCGGGACAGCCTCTGGGCCCCTCGCAGCACCTGCATCCTGCGTTCCCTGAGTGTGGCCCTGTTGCTGGGCTTTGAGTTGAGGTCTGTAAAGCGTTAACCACCCACACGCGTGGGTTTATTTTATTTTATTTTTTTACCAGCAGTCCTAACCCGGCGTCTTCCTCAGGACATCCTCTGCATGTTCACACAAGGCTTCCAATCCACCAAACTCATTACCGTCCCTGCCCAAAGCCTGGGGGGGTAACAGGGTGTGTGTGTCAATTTCATTTATTTCACAAAGCACTGTTAATCAGACAGCCCATCTCAGGAGATAAACCTCGAGTATCTTTGCATCCCGTGAGAGTTTTTAAAATTTCGCCACTGGTATTTCTCTGCTCAAAACCCTGGTGGTTTTGTGCCCTTTATAAAGAATGGTTTGGTGTCTGACGGGGACGACCAAAAACCCTAAAGGTGAGAAGCCGTACAGCGTCCGGCCCATTTAGGTCAATTCCAGGTCAAATCACGAAGAGTTCACATTCCATAACCTGCCAGAAGCTTCTTTTCCATCCCCATGTTCACCTACAAAGGGAGGCCCGCTCTTGCTCGCACACAGCCCAGTCTCAGGAAGTGTTTGTGGGATGAATGAATCATGTCACGGAGGCTCAGTCCTCACTGCTGCGTTCCAAGGAGCAACCTCAGAGTGCCACATGGTCACCAACCCCACTGCTTCCTCCCCCTCAGCTCCTGTACGAAGAGTGGGCGTGTTACGGGGTCTTCTATAAGTACCAGCCCATCGACCTGGTCAGGTAAGAACGTGCTGCAGCCTGCGGGAATCAAGTGCCTAGTCCGATGGCAGTTGGATAACGTCCGCCAACGTCCCTGTGGGTTTCTACCACTCTGAATATTCAGTACCTGGGAACGTGTTTGAACTCGAAGAGCTTGTGTAGGAGGACCCAAAATGTCCCTGCAGGGCTGAGAGCCTGGGCCAGCATTAGTTGAAGCAATTTATTCAAATTCCCTGGAGGTTGGGCCCTTTTTTGTCACATTTACCATCTCCTAAATTCACTGCCTGGCCTGGCCTCACTGGGCGGCTGGAGGGGTTTCCCGCTTTGAGATGTGGAGGGGAAGGAAAGAGCTGCCTCTGATGTGTAAGGATTTCTCCTCTCCCAAGAGGATCTCTGTCCCCACAGGGCAGGAAGGAGGGGCAGACCAGGTTAGGTAACCTGCCCACCAAAGCTCGGCTGGTAGAAATCCATTCAAGCCATCAAGGTGCCAACCACACTTAATATGAGGAGCAACTGGGTTTCTTGGAACCTCCTGGCCGAGGTGCTTTCCAGTCCTTACGCTGAACAGGGCTTGGAATGGAGCCCATAGCCCCAGGGGAAGTACACCCACACCCACCAGCGTGGGCCATCACACACAGAAATGCACCCACCTTCCCGGGGCACCACAGAGAAGGGGGGGCCAGGCGTGGTTGCTCACACCTGTAATCCTGGCACTTTGGGAGGCTGAGGCAAGTGGATTACTTGAGGTCAGGAGTTCGAGACCAGCCTGGCCAACATGGTGAAACCCTGTCTCTATTCAAAATACAAAAGTTAGCTGGCAGTGGTGGTGCATGCCTGTAATCCCAGCTACTAGGGAGGCTGAGACAGGAGAATAGCTTGAACCTGGGAGGCGGAGGTTGCAGTGAGCCGAGATCGCGCCACTGCACTCCAGCCTGGGTGACAGAGCAAGACTCCATCTCAAAAACAAATAAAAAATAAATGCAATGGGTGTGGTGGCGGGCACCTGTAATCCCAGCTACTCGGGAGGCTGAGGCAAGAGAATCTCTTGGACCCAAGAGGCAGAGGTTGCAGTGAGTCCAGATCGTGCCACTGCACTCCAGCCTGGGCAACAGGAGCAAAACTCCATCTCAAAAAAAAAAAAAGAGAAGAGGGGAGGGCTTCATAAAAGCAGAGAGCACCCCCAACCTGATGGGGTGGCCCAGGACCCCACTTTCTGCTTCTCAGATGAGAGAACCAGTACCCCCGGTTTGAGTTGCTCCTTGCTGGGGAGGGCCGGGGGCATGTTTCCCTGCTAGTATTGAATGACACTGGGCTTGACTCTGCTCTGCTCCCCTGGTGTAGGAAGTACTTTGGGGAGAAGATCGGCCTGTACTTCGCCTGGCTGGGCGTGTACACCCAGATGCTCATCCCTGCCTCCATCGTGGGAATCATTGTCTTCCTGTACGGATGTGCCACCGTGGACGAGAACATCCCCAGGTAGGCGGCAGCCCCCCCACCACCCCGCGGCACACACCAGGGAGCCCTCTCCTGCCATCCCAGCTGCACGATTCATTGGGACACTGGCCTGTCACTCCAATTCCTGTACACATGAAACCTCACGCCAAGCCACGAGCCGTCAGGAGGAAAGGACGTGGTTCAAAGCCGTCTAGGAGTCTGGGTGCCCTTCTCAGGCCCATCTGTGCTAGGCTATGTTTTATTGTTAAGAGAAAGGCATAAAACAAACATCTGACCATTTTCATTCTTTGAAGGTTGTTATGGTTTGCTCGTTCCTTTTCACTGTTGGTCATTATGTGACAAGAAAGTTCTGCCCGGGAGGTGAGACGTGGATGCCAGAGGCCTCGGTGCAGGCTGGCGCTCGTGGGAGGTGAAACTTGGATGCTAGTGGCCTCGGTGCAGGCCGGCACTTGCAGGAGGGGAGACAAGAATGCTAGAGGCCTTGGTGCAGGCTGGCACTCGCGGGAGGTGAGACATGAATGCCAGAGGCCTCAGTGCAGGCTGGTGCTCCCAGGAGGTGAGACATGAACACTAGTGGCCTCCGTGCAGGCTGGCGCTTCTGGGAGGTGAGACTTGGATGCTAGTGGCCTCGGTGCAGGCTGGCGCTTGCAGGAGGTGAGACATGAATGCCAGAGGCCTCAGTGCAGGCTGGCGCTTCTGGGAGGTGAGACTTGGATGCTAGTGGCCTCGGTGCAGGCTGGCGCTTGCAGGAGGTGAGACATGAATGCCAGAGGCCTCGGTGCAGGCTGGCACTTGTGGGCTGTACAGTAGGTTCCACCTGCCCAGCTTCCTAAGGCTACCTGCAGCCCCGGGAAATCCTGCAGGAACTGCTCCATCAGGGAGGATTGCATCCCACAGCACAGGCAGGCGTCTGAATGTAGATCCGATGTGCCTTCTGCTGTTCACCCAGGGTATGTCAGACGTCAGGGAGCTCAGAAAAGAAGGCCCAGACCTGAGACAGCTGAGCCTCACTTAGAGGCCCAGCTCCCCCCTGGTGACTCCAGAACAAGAGTCCAGTTTTGCCTGGTGCGGTGGCACATGCCTGTAATCCCAACACGTTGGGAGGCTAAGGTTGGAGGATCCCTTGAGCCCGGGAGGTCGAGGCCACAGTGAGCCATGGTCTCACCACTGCACTACAGCCTGGGGAAACAGAGTGAGGCCCTATAGCCAAAAAAAAAAAAAAACCAAAAAAAACAAGAGTCAAGTTTTGAGAAGCTCAGCCTCACTGCGCAGAGCCCCTCTGGTGCTTTTGTAGCTGTTTCTTAGATCTCCTGACACGAACCTAAGGATAATTCCAGGCTCCCAACCTCTGGTAGGGTCTCTACGTCGACAGGCGGCGCCTTCAGTGTGCAAATTGCTCCACCAAGAAATTGACTGTCAAGGGAAATTTGGGCTGGCCCTGCCCTGCAGGGGCTCAAAGTCTCAGAAAAGTCCAAAATGTTAGTCTGGTTATTTTTCAAACCACTCCTGCCAAGTATCTCTAAAGCAGAGCTATAGTTTGGAAAATGTATCAACTGAGCCTGTCTGTAAAGACGCCATCAGTCTTAGCTAGGAAAGAAACTGGCTCTTAGCAGCACAAAAAGACCATATCTGGTCAATTTGTGTTTAAATGATGTTTTGATACATGAATAACACCTAAAATATTCCACCCTGAGCTCTGAGGAATCTGGCTTCTCTCCCCTTCGGTGCTATTTGGTCCTAGGCAGGAGAAAGGGTGTCCCTTTGTGAATATGATACGAGGTCCTGGGCACTTGGGTTTGGTTGTGGTAAAGATCAAGGTAGCCCAGATTTGGTGGGGAGTGTAAGGCTGGCTTTAGGCTAAGAGCTCAAAGCCAGAGGGAAATGGTGAGTGCAAGGTGGGGATTCTCCCCATGACCTCCTGGAGGAAGCCTGGGGGACCTCCATCTTCCTTCCTTCCTGCCTTTGGAGGGTGGCCTCAGCAGGGAGGCTCTGCCAGCCCAGGGGTTGGCCATGCGAGCTCGGCCCTTCCACCACATGGTCAGAAATGCAAACAGCAGTTACTCAGGATTCAACCACTGTGGGCAGAGATGAGGCCAAAGCCAAGACCTCTAGGTGACCTGGAGCGAAGCGGGAGGTGCGTGCTTCCTGCAGCTTCCACCCCATCCCCACCAAGCTTGCAGGGAAGCCGGTGCTCAGCGTGGAGCCGCCTGCCGCCCTTGCACCTCCGGTCCTCTCTGAAGAAGAGAGCTTCCTGCTCTTTGTATTTTGGCTAAAGGCGGTGAAGTGAGAGGCGGAGGGGGATTTAAAACCATCAGAAAAAGGCTTCTAGTTGGGCTGATGGTGTTTGTGCTAGAAGCTGAGGGGGGCAGGGAGGAGAGCCCAGGAGAGCCGTAGGGCTCATGGGCAGGCCATTGGTATACACCTTGGCCTCCCTGTCCCCAATCCCACTGCCAGCGACTCCAGGCCACCCTCAGGCCACATGCTGGCGATGACAGGGGTGGCCTTCCACATGCCTGTTCTCTGGGAGAGGAGCTCATGTTGTGCCCAACTGGGGACGTCCTGCCCCCACCCCCCAACACTCTGCTTTCCTCTGCCCTCAAGAGGCCCTCAGAAGAGAGGAGGCTGAGGGAGGGGCACAAGATAAACCCCGAAAGGCCGGCTCCTGGCTTAGGTTTAGAACTCACTGCTGCTGCAAGGCACTTGGCTATTGCATGACGATGACAACAGCATTGATGACCACATGATGGCTGAGGCGTGCCAGGCACTGTTCCAAGGGCCACACTCGTACTGGTTGTTGGTTGTTTAATCCTCCTGACAACCTATTAACACAGCTTCTCTTCACTATCAGCTACCCCATTCTGCAGCCGGGAAAACTAAGGCACACGGACCACAAAATGCAAGAGCTGAGATACAAACCCAGAGCTAGCTAACCACAGAGTGCAGGTTCTCCTACCACCTGTGTGCGCCTGCCCACCCCACCCAACCCCTGCTGCCATGTGCGCGCGCGCGCACACACACACACACACACACTTCCTCCCTGCTCCAGGCCATGGCCATGGCTTCAATGAATCATTCTTAACGTACCCATCTTTTGTGCCTGGAACATGCAGTACCTACACCACTCTGTCACCCAGGCTGGAGTGCAGTGGTGCGATCTCAACTCACTGCAACCTCCGCCTCCCAGGTTCAAGTGATTCTCCTGCCTCAGCCTCCCGAGTAGCTGGGATTACAGGCGCCCACCACCACGCCCGGATACTTCTTGTATTTTTAGTAGAGACAGGGTTTCACCGTGTTGGCCAGGCTGATCTCAAACTCCTGACCTGGAGTGATCTGCCCGCCTGGGCCTCCCAGTGCTGGGATTACAGGTGTGAGCCACCGTGCCTGACCCTACACCACTTTTTAATAAATGTTTAGGGACTGTACCTGAAGGAAGAGAATTGAACCAGAATGCCCATGATGCTGGGCCCAGAGGAGGCCCCTCAGAGCCTTGCAGGTGACATTTATGAAGTACCAGCAGCTGTGGACCAGGCATGATTCTGTGCCTAAGTTCGGTGTATCCAGAAAGTCAAAAAACAAACGCCCTCTTCAGCGTCCTCCCAGATAACCCTCTGGCCCAGCCAGCCAGGGTGTGTGTTTAGAGCCCAGAACCTTGTCCAAGGCAGCAGAAAGGAGAAAGTTCAAAGCGGGCCAGAGAGGGAAGGACCTTATTCTGACCCCTCCTCATTTTCCAGAAAGAAAAACTGAATCTGAGGCTGAAGGACTTGGCCAGGGTCACAGAGGGTTTGAGTAGCCAACTGAGGGCCCAGTTCAGGCCACCCATCTTCCGCAGGGAGCCCCCCACGGCCCTTGAGCAGTAGAGGAGAGCCGTGCAGTGCTCGGGCTTTGAAGACAGAGACCAGAATTCCATTCTCACTCTGCCGTGTGGCCCTGAACAAGTTACTTCCCCTCTCTGGGCTGTGGGATTGCAACGGTCCCCAGTGCTGGTCCAGGCGAGGTGGAACATCTGTGCCGGCCAATAATGAGGCTCCTGCTCGCACCGCTGATAGGCTGGAAGTATTGGTATTTTCTAATATCAGTGGGAGTGAGTCAGTGCACAGCGATGGGTCTCGGGCATCACAAAGATCCTTTCTCCTGGCCGCAGTGGTTGAGATCTGGTCCCTGGCTTGCCTGTGCTTAGCAAAGCAGAACCTGCACTGAGCAGGACCATCGTCCCTGCCAGGGCCCCCTTGCTTCCCGAGTGAGCCTACAGGCTGGGCCTCTGCTGCGCCAGGCAGCTGGGGACCTATTCCTCCCGGCCCAGCCCCCGGTCTCCCAGAGAGGAGTCCTGGGGTCCCTGTTTCTCTACCTCATGTGTCCAGAGCACCCAGGCCACGTCCAAGGCAGCCGCCCCACCAGGCGGATGGAGATAGAGCAAGGACCCTCGTCATCTCACTGTTTTCCAGGACCTTATAACGTAAAGACCTGGCTAGCATTTGCTATGGCACAAGGCTTGCTGATTAGATGGGGGCAGGCTGGGGACTCTGCCTCTCCTAGAAGTGGCTGGAGGACAGGCTGCAGAGGCTTCCGCCTCAGGGTCACCCCAGGGATGAATGTTCCGGGGCCCATCTACCACAAAACAGGCCTGGGTGAGTCCACCTCCAGGGCCGGCAACAGAGGTTGCAGGGCCCCATACAAGAGGAAAATACAGGTCCCTGGTTCAAAATTCATTGTGTGTGTGTGTGTGTGTGTGTGTATGTGTATGTGTATGTGTGTATGCTGTGTGTATGTGTATGTGTATGTGTGTATGCTGTGTGTGTATGTGTGTATACTGTGTGTGTGCTGTGTGTGTGTGTGTGTATGTGTGTATGCTGTGTGTGTGTATGTGTATGTGTGTATGCTGTGTGTGTGTGTGTATATGGTGTATGTGTGTTTGTGTGTGTGTATGTGTATATGCTGTGTGTGTGTGTATGGTGTATGTGTGTTTGTGTGTGTGTATGTGTGTATGCTGTGTGTGTATGTGTATGTGTATGTGTGTATGCTGTGTGTGTGTGTGTATGTGTGTATGTGTGTATGTGTATGTGTATGTGTGTATGCTGTGTTTGTGTGTGTGTATGTGTGTATGCTGTGTGTGTGTATGCTGTGTGTGTGTATGCTGTGTGTGTGTGTGTATGTGTATGTGTGTATGCTGTGTGTGTGTGTGTGTGTATGGTGTATGTGTGTTTGTGTGTGTGTATGTGTGTATGCTGTGTGTGTGTGTGTATGTGTGTATGCTGTGTGTGTGTGTATGGTGTATGTGTGTTTGTGTGTGTGTATGTGTGTATGCTGTGTGTGTGTGTGTGTGTGTATGTGTATGTGTATGTGTGTATGCTGTGTGTGTGTATGTGTGTATGCTGTGTGTGTGTATGCTGTGTGTGTGTATGCTGTGTGTGTGTGTGTATGTGTATGTGTGTATGCTGTGTGTGTGTGTGTGTATGGTGTATGTGTGTTTGTGTGTGTGTATGTGTGTATGCTGTGTGTGTGTGTGTGTGTGTGTGTGTGTGTTGAGATGGAGTCTCGCTCTGTTACCCAGGCTGGAGTGCAGTGACATGATCTCGGCTCACTGCAACCTCTGCCTCCAGGGTTCAAGCGATTCTTCTGCCTCAGCCTCCCAAGTAGCTGGGATTACAGGCACGTGCCACCATGCCCGGCTAATTTTTGTATTTTTAGTAGAGACGGGGGTTTCACCATATTGGCCAGGCTGGTCTTGAACCCCTGACCTCAGGTGATCCGCCTGTCTTGGCTTTCCAAAGTACTGGGGTTACAGGCGTGAGCCACAGCATCAGGCCCATTGTGTGTTTTGTTTTGTTTTGTTTTGTTTTTGTTTTTTTGTTTTTTGAGACGGAGTCTCGCTCTGTCGCCCAGGCTGGAGTGCAGTGGCGCGATCTCGGCTCACTGCAAGCTCCGCCTCCTGGGTTCCCGCCATTCTCCTGCCTCAGCCTCCTGAGTAGCTGGGACTACAGGCGCCCGCCACCGCGCCCGGCTAATTTTTTGTATTTTTAGTAGAGACGGGGTTTCACCGTGGTCTCGATCTCCTGACCTTGTGATCCGCCCGCCTCGGCCTCCCAAAGTGCTGGGATTACAGGCGTGAGCCACCGCGCCCGGCCCATTGTGTGTTTTAAGACAGCGACAGGGGAGCATTAAACCAAGCATGAGGCCCTGCTGAGCTCAGGGCCGGTGCAACAGCATGGGTCACACGCCTGTGAAGCTGCCCTGGATGACAAGGAGGGACAGGGCATGGCTAAGTACCCGGTCTATGTCCACCACGGCAGGGACCTGGGGGACCCTCGCCAACCCCCAGCTCGAGCCCAGCGCTTTCTCCCCGGCCAGCTCGCCACCCAGGAGGCTCTTCATCCACGCAGCCTGGCAAGGCGATTCCAGGGCTGCCTCTTTCTTGCAGCATGGAGATGTGTGACCAGAGACAAAATATCACCATGTGCCCGCTTTGCGACAAGACCTGCAGCTACTGGAAGATGAGCTCAGCCTGCGCCACGGCCCGCGCCAGCCACCTCTTCGACAACCCCGCCACCGTCTTCTTCTCTGTCTTCATGGCCCTCTGGGGTAAGCAGAGCTCCAGCACACTGGGTTTTTGGGCGGTGGTGAGTCTGAGTGGCACCTACGCTGCTTCTGTCTGTCTTGGTGAAATCATCCTCAGGCAGGGGTTGTCAGGAAAAAACATAGGAGATGACCCCCGTTTTATGTTCAGGTTACTGGGGTCCGCACTGCATCGGGAGAGACACACAGGTTCTCCTGACCCTGCCCAGAGTCTCTTAGGAAAAGCCTAGCAGGGACGTTTTACTCTGAGAAATCCTGACACCAAGGTGTGTGGGCCTGGGAAGGGCAGCTGATTTAGTGCAGGGAGGCCCGAGGGTCCTGCCTCCATCCCTGCTGCTGCTGGTGAGCACCACACCCTGAAGGAAAGCTGACCTGGGCCAGGTCCCGGAGGCACCATCTCTCACTAGAGCCTGCAGCATCCCTGCAGGCTTCATGCACCCATTTACGGATAAGGAGGCAAAGGCCTAAAAGAGTTGGGAATTGCCAGGGGTCACTCAGCTCCTGATTGCCACTGGGCTGCACTGCCACCCAAATCTAAGGCACTGGGCTCCTCCAGCAAGATTCCCTAACCCCAGTGCCCTTACTTGATGAGTCCTCTGATGTCTCAGAACCTCATCTATGTGTCTATAAAATGGAGTGCGTCATCCCTGCGTGGAGGGGGCCGGGGCAGGATCCAAGGGGATCAGGCGTGGGAAAGCACCGTGCCCAGCACCTGGCGGCAGCTGGGTATTATACAACATTTGTATGAGGTGGTTGGCACATTGGCAAGGAGGACCAGGATTGGGAGCCTGAGAGGGCAGGAATCGGAACTCGTGTAGGTAAGGAGGGAGGACTCGGGGTCCCTAACCCCAGTCCTACCCGACACCCATCTTCAGCTTTTGGGGCTCGGGAGGTTGGGAAGTGGTGGCTGAATGCATTTCTACAGAGGTTTTGGGGGAGCAAGCAGGGCTGTTCTGTCCTCCGCAACCCCATGTCACAGCCTGTGCCAGCTGGGCTTCAAGATGCCCACAGTAGGCAGCCTTGTGCTGAGCCTGGCCCCATGCCGGGCAGTTAAGCCCCCATCCTTACCTGTGAGCTCCCACCTTGTAGGAGATGGGGCAGAGGCGGCACAGAAGGGAATTCAGGAGGGAATTCTGGAAGAGGTATGAGGCCCTTCAGCTGACTTGACATGGGTGTGGGGGAGGGAGCATTTGTGGCAGAGAGACCAGGTGTAGAACAGAGGGGTCTCTTGGTCCCACCTCACATCCCTGCTTGGGGCAGGCTCCCGGGGCCGGAATAGCGCCACCTCACCTGCAGCTCCACATGCTTGGCACTGCCCTGTGTGCTCCATGGGTAGGCAAGGGGCAAACGCAGACTGAAAAGGCAATTGTGAGGACGGAGGCCAGCCAGGTGCGGGGCTCTGTGCGGCCCTCACCCGCCAGCGTGCTGATCCTGGAGATCAGACCTAGGATTCAGTACTGTGCCCCATCACTAAGCAGGGCATTGGCTGGCATTGTCAAAGCCGTGCCAGCATCCTCCGTGGAGAGCACCGCGAAGTCAGGCCTGTGATTCCAGCTCAGCAGCCTCCTGACCAAGGGACAGCTGCTCGGGGGAGGCCGGAAACCTAGGGGAGGTTGGGAGGATGAAGGCGGAGCTGGGTCTCTGGTCTGCACAGAAGCACCCAGCAAGTTGGGCAGAGAGGGACTGAAGTGCCGGCACCCGGCTCCAAGTCCAGCGTGCTGCTCCCCTCTTCCTCTTTATGGCTCCTCCGTTCTCTCCAGCCCTGAGCCCCGTCCCTACACAGCTCGGCAGCCTCCTCCCCTGCTCCGGAGGCTGCATTCAGGGCTGGTGTTCCCTCCAACAGTGCATAAGAGAATTCCCCACGAGGCTGAGGAGGCTAAGGAAGCCGACGGGCTGTGGTTATCCTCACACTTGGTGCAGACGTCCTGCAGCTGGGACTCGGTTTGACTCAGCCTGTGTGATTTGGGGGTGGGTGTGCACAGCAGAGCCAAGGGATGTATCAGGAGAGGTGAGGGAGGGGAGGTCTGGCCCACCCTCTGCAGCTCCTGCTCCAGCCTGGGCAGCTGGGCTGGGTCCTCTTGCCTCTGCTCACCCATCACATTCCGGAGACCCAGGACAGAGGCAGCCAGCTCTGAGCATGGGTGCTGGCAAGAGTGGGAGTTGGAGCTTCTCCACTTAGATGCTGTGTGGACGGCCACCTCCCTCAAGCCCCTCCTCACCCTGGAATCTTATTGGGCAGCTCCGTGTCCTTAGCAGAGTTCCCTCCACAGAGTCCTTGGCCCCGAGGCACCTCCCTGCAGCCCCCACCCTCTGTGTGCCCAGCTGGAAGGGCCCGGCTCCCGTGAGGGCTTCCTCCACGTGGTGGCCAGCAGCTCTGTTTCCTCATTTCAGTCCCCTGGGCCTGTGCGGCCACTGAGACCGTACTTCGGGTGGCCCATAGCAAGACCCACAAATAAGTGTGCCCCTGTAGCACTGAGCCCCCAAGCCGCTAGGAGACTGTTCAGTGCCACCTTCTGTGGTCAGCCCTGCTGCCCCGTGTGCATTTCTACAGCCCCCCGGGGCTCAGACTCCCCCTCTGCCAGTCCCCACCTCACTGCTCTGAACCTCAGCTTCCTCGTCTGCAGAATGGGGCTGCATGAGGATTAGAGGCGGCGGACATGAACTCTCAGCCGAGGCTTCACACGTAGCTCACTCTAGATAGGTGGTCACTGCCGTCTTACAACGTTGGAGCATGTGAGAACCAAAGAAAACCTACATGAGAGTGTGCACGCACCTGGTGTGTAGGAGGTACTCTTCGGTCCGTGTGTACTGAGGGCGTGTGTCCCGCCTACATGAGGGTGTGCACGCCTGGTGTGTGGGAGGTACTCATGGGCCCGTGTGTACTGAGGGTGCGTGTCCCACCTACATGAGGGTGTGCATGCCTGGTGTGTAGGAGGTACTCTTCGGCCTATGTGTACTGAGGGTGCGTGTCCCACCTACATGAGAGTTTTGCACGCGCCTGGTGTATTACTCACCGGCCCATGTGTACTGAGGGCGTGTGTCCCGCCTACATGAGGGTGTGCACGCGCCTGGTGTATGGGAGGTACTCATCGGCCGGTGTGTACTGAGTGAAGTGTGTGTCCCACACTGTGCCGGGCCCCAGGGGAACCACAGGAAGCAAACCTGATGTATCTGCTGCTCTAAAAGCTGCAGCATCTGTTTCAAGAGAAGGCCCCATGGGAAGGGTGCAGGGCTGTGGCAGGAGTTCCAGGTGCAGGGAGCAGGTGGGAGGGGCGTCAGAGCTTCCGGAGAGGTCAGCAAGGACTCGCTGAGAAGAGCTTAGTGCGCTTGCTCGGAGGAATCTGAACCCAGTGCCGTTGGCTGCTGTGTCAAAGACGCTTTCCTGTCTTATGCTTGAGTCGGAGACCGCAAGTCTAACAGGGAACTCGTGCAGTGATTAAGAGAGGGGTGCCATAGTGAGGGCCTAACTCCAGGAAGGGTACCCATGGGAAGGTGCGAGAGAAGCGATTGGGAGCCTCATGGCACCCTCCCTGCCTGGCCCTGGGGGCCCCTGATTTCATCCATCTATTTCCTCTTTCCCTGCTGAAATCCCTGGGAGAAATCCAGCCCCTAGACTCCCTATAGTCACTTCTCCAAAGAAAGGGCCTCTGATGGAAAAGAGAGACTTTCGATTATTCCAAAGGACTCCACACTTTGTTTCAGCTCTCCTGCTATTCCCATGAGTTAAGGAGACGCTGGCGGGCTTGACCAAGACAACTCCCACACTTGACCATGAATAATAGGATTTTAAGGGCCCTGGAGAGAGCAGCCACCGTGTCCTTCCACCCCACGCTCTGCCCATCCCTAGCATCCCCTTAGGATCTGGGAGGGTGCAGCCATCTGAGAGCCCCTGGCTGGTGTTCTTCTCTATAGCGGACTCCAAAGGCACCCACTTTTGTGGGACTCTCCACACATCCAGTAATTCCTGGGTGCATGGAACTGGGCCTCCCTCCTCCGCAGACAAAGAAGGATGTGGTGTTTCATTTTCTCCTTCTCCAGTTACGGACACGCCCAGTAAGAGTGGGTTCCCAGGGGAAGGCAGCAGAGAGGCTGAAGGAGCCCAGATGAAGAAAGAAGCCTATTTCTCCATTTATTAAATAGGGAATCCTTTCCCCATTTCTTGTTTTTCTCAGGTTTGTCAAAGATCAGATGGCTGTAGATGTGTGGTATTATTTCTGAAGGCTCTGTTCTGTTCCATTGGTCTATATCTCTGTTTTGGTACCAGTACCATGCTGTTTTGGTTACTGTAGCCTTGTAGTATAGTTTGAAGTCAGATAGCGTGATGCCTCCAGGTTTGTTCTTTTGACTTAGGATTGTCTTGGCAATGCGGGGTCTTTTTTGGTTCCATATGAACTTTAAAGCTGGTGCTGGAGAGGATGTGGAGAAGAGGATGTGGAGAAACAGGAACACTTTTACACTGTTGATGGGATTGTAAACTGGTTCAACCATTGTGGAAAACAGTATGGTGATTCCTCAAGGATCTAGAACTAGAAATACCATTTGACCCAGCCATCCCATTACTGGGTATATACCCAAAGGATTATAAATCATGTTGCTATAAAGACACATGCACACGTATGTTTATTGAGGCACTATTCACAATAGCAAAGACTTGGAATCAACCCAAATGTCCATCAGTGACAGACTG
Source organism: Macaca nemestrina (assembly GCF_043159975.1). Taxonomy (NCBI): domain Eukaryota; kingdom Metazoa; phylum Chordata; class Mammalia; order Primates; family Cercopithecidae; genus Macaca; species Macaca nemestrina. The sequence continues at coordinate 4,534,991 of NC_092136.1, read as the reverse complement.
GATTAAGAAAATGTGGCACATATACACCATGGAATACTATGCAGCCATAAAAAAAGATGAGTTCGTGTCCTTTGTAGGGACATGGATGCAGCTGGAAACCATCATTCTCAGCAAACTATTGCAAGGACAGAAAACCAAATACCGCATGTTCTCACTCATAGGTGGGAATTGAACAATGAGATCACTTGGACTCGGGAAGGGGAGCATCACACACAGGGGCCTATTATGGGGAGGGGGGAGGGGGGAGGGATGCCATTGGGAGTTATCCTGATGTAAATGACGAGTTGATGGGTGCTGACGAGTTGATGGGTGCAGCACACCAACATGGCACATGCATACGTATATAACAAACCTGCACGTTGTGCACATGTACCCTAGAACTTAAAGTATAATAAAAAAGAAAGAAGCCATCGTGGGCTGTAATTATCCCGTTTTGAGCTTAGCACACTGGGCGATAAGAGATCTCTGTGATGAGCGCCTGTTGCGGTTCTTGTTTTGGGAGCCCAAAGCACTACGTGGCATTCTGGTCACTGCAAATTCCTTCTTCTGCGTGCCAGGGCATCACCCACTCACGCCTTCCAGGTCAGCTGTGGGAGTGCCTACTGGGCAGGCGTGGGTGCTGCACCCACAGAACAAGCCCCTCCCCCCAGGCCTCCCTCCTTCTTGGTGTTCCTTCCGCACGGTCGTCCTTTGAGAGGATGTGGGCTGCGCAGATTGCTCAGCACCCTGGTTGTTTGCGGAGAAACCCACAAGGGTCTGGTCCCTTATGTATTGGGCTGGCTAGCAGCCCTGTGGCCCCCGGGCCTGTGGACCCTCCGAGAATAGAGCGTCCAGGGCTGGCTGACCCTGCTGGAGGCTCTAGGCCTGGGCCTGCTTCCCAGGTGGCAGCAGCTCTGGGCTTGTCGGTCCCCCGTGGTTCTCAAACTGGGTCCCATAGGCCTCTGCAGGGTCCCGCACCAATCAAGAGGTTTAAGTGCAAGGGAAGGAAGCCTGGGTACAGCATGGAAGTTGGCATCTTGTCTTAGGGGCCCGTGACCCTGAGAGTGAGTGTCGTAGGACCCTGTAGCCCCAGCGCCTCCCTCACCTCACCCTGGCCTCAGTCCTGAGTTAAATGAACATAGTCCTTTGGCCGATTTCACACTTGGGGCTTCTGCCTGGAGTTTGTTAGGGGAAGACGAGAGTTCCTCTGCTGCGGTTCGAAGGCTCAGCCAGGGCCTGCCATCCCCTGTGAGCAAGTGAGGGCCCAGGGAGAGCCAGGAGAGGCCCTTCCTGGTGAGGTCAGGTGCCTGCACTTGCCTGGAAGCCGCCCTCGGACTTGCTCATCTCCACCACACCAAGGTGTGGGCAGAGCAGTGTGAGGGGCAGGTCTTGAGTTCCTGGGACTCCAGTCACAGGTGGGGACAGACACGCATAGAAATCAGCACAGCCTCGAGATAAATGCAGTCGTTTCTCTTCGTGGACAAAGGCGTCCGATTTTCCAGGGGAGGCCGAGAATGGGAGCCGTGGGTCGGTAGCTCAGTGCAGGGAGTGAGTTCCAGCCATGAACAGTGAGACACGCTGAGCTGGGCTGGCCAGCGAAGGGGTGAGCGCCCCGTGCTGGGAAGCATTCAAGCTGAGTTTGGAGGACTTCTTGCTGGGGCTACTGCAGAGCATTGGGAGGTGATGTCTATATGTGATCCAATGCCACGTGGCTTGTGGGAAGATTCCTAGGCCTATAGCCCAGCTCTGGTTTTTAATTTGGGGATCAAACTGTATTGTAAATTTAGAATTATAAATGTAGGATCAGCAGCAGTCTGTCACCGCTGAAGCACACGTGCCAGAGCTGTTTATCATACTGTATCCAAACAGCGGAGAACCTGTCCCCATTTCACAGAGGAGGAAACTGAGGCTCCATTGGCACAGCCAGGAACCAAAGCCACATCTCTCTGAGCCTGTCCTCGCTCCCCTGCCTGCCCCTGCCTGCCTCCCTGGACCCTATGTCTATCAGGAACTATCTCCCCAGCACCTCCCCACCCACCCCCACTGTCACTGCTGTCTGCTGCTCCTTCCCTCCCTCGCCTTCCTAGAGACCTCAGCACTGGTCAGATCCCTCCCTGTCTCCCTCTCTCTGATTGTGACCCAGGAGGCTGTGACTCCCCAGCCTCCTAATACCCCAGCTCCAGGCTGGGAAGATCCACCCAGCAGGGCCCAGCCTGCCCTGGCCGCCCACTTGACGGTTTGGCTTCACTGGATTACTGAGGCTGGCCTGGCTGTGTAGTAGGATGGTTAGATACAGTCAAGGGGTTCACAGTGCCAGCTCTGGGGCCCGGCTCAGGTTCAAATCTCAGCTCTGTCACCTGCCAGCCCTGTGACCTCAGAACTTTCTTCTACTCTCTGGGTCCCAGGTTCACATCTGTAGAATGGAGACACGGTCCGGCCCCACAGGGTTGCTGGGAACATGAAAGGAGTCACTGCATGCAAAGCTCTTAGGGCCACGCCTGGCTTGTGCCTGGTGCCGGTTGATACGTTGCGCTGGCTGTTAAAAGTGAGCTGTTGCTTTTGGAAAATTTGAAAACATAGCCTTGGGCCCTAGGAGACTGAGCTGAAACCTAACCTCTCACCTTGTGCTTGGTGGCCTCCAGCTGGCCAGGCGCGGTGGCTCATGCCTGTAATCCCAGCACTTAAGGAGGCCAAGGCGGGTGGATCACCTGAGGTCAGAAGTTTAAGACCAGTGTGGCCAACATGGTGAAACCCCATCTCTACTAAAAATACAAAATTAGCGGGACATGGCAGCCTGCAACTGTAGTCCCAGCTACTTGGGAGTCTGAGGCAGGAGAATCACTTGAACCCGGGAGGCAGAGGTTGCAGTGAGCCGAGATTGTGCCACTGCACTCCAGCCTGGGCAACAAGAGTGAAACTCCATCCAAAAAAAAAAAAATGGCCAGACACAGTAGCTCACGCCTGTAATCTCAGGAGACTGAGGCAGGAGAGTCACTTGAACCCAGGAGGAGGCGGAGGTTGCAGTAAGCCAAGATCACGCCATTGCACTCCAGCCTGGGCAAAAAGAGTGAAACCCCATCTCAAAAAAAAAAAGAAAGAAAGAAAAAGAAAAGAATCACAGCTGAAGGTGGGTGAGCCTTATTTTGTGCCAGGCACTGCCATAAGCATCTTCTGCGTCCTGACTCACTAACTCCCCCGAAGGAGGTAAATAGCTCTATTACCCCATTTGGCGGATGAATAAACTAGGGCGACTTTCCCAAGCTTACACCAGCTCTTAAGCAGGGCTTGAACCCCCGAATTCTGATTTCTGAGTCCCAAATACTTTTCATAGCTTTTTTTTAGTTACAGTTTTTTGTTTGTTTGTTTCCTTTCCAACTTTTATTTTAGGCTCGGAGGTTACATGCGCAGATCTGTTACATGGGTAAATTGCGTGCCATTGGTTCGGTGCACAGGTTATTTTGTCACCCAGATAATCAGCACAGAACCCTGCAGATAGTTTTTCCATCTTCACCTTCCTCCCAACCTCCACCCTCAAGTAGGCCCCGGTGTCTCCTGTCACCTGCTTGGTGTCCCTGTGTACTCAACATTTAGCTCCTACTTAAAGGTGAGAACACATGGCATTTGGTTTTCTGTTCCTGCATTAGTTTAGTCCGCTTAGGACAATGGTCTCTAGCTCCATCCTTGTTGCTGCAAAGGCCTTCCTTTTATGACTGTATAGTGTTCCATGATGTATACAGACCACATATCCTTTTTTAGTTTTTTTTTGAGACAGAGTGCCTGTTGCCCAGGCTGGAGTACGGTGGCATGATCTTGGCTCACTGCAAACTCTGCCTCCCATGTTCAAGTGATTCTCCTGCCTCAGCCTCCCAAGAAGCTGACATTACAGGCACCCACCACCACGTCCAGCTATTTTTTCTATTTTTAGTAGAGACAGTGTTTCGCTCTTGTTGTCCAGGCTGGAGCGCAGTGGCACAATCTCAGCTCACTGCAACCTTTGCCTCCCATGTTCAATCAATTCTTCTGCTTCGGCATCCCTAATAGCTGGGCTTACAGCCGCCCACCGCCACACCCAGCTAATTTTTGTATTTTTAGAAGAGACGGGATTTCACCATGTTGGCCAGGCTGGTCTCAAACTCCTAACCTCAGGTGATCTGCCCGCCTCAGCCTCCCAAAGTGCTGGGATTACAGGTGTGAGCCACCATGCCCAGCCTGGACCAAATATTCTCTACCCAGTTAACCATTGATGGGCATCTTCGTCGACTCCATGTCTTTGCTCTCATAAATAATGCTACAAGAAACATATGCATACATGTGTCTTTATGGTAGAACAATTGATATTTCTTTGGGCATATATCCAGTAATGGCATTGCTGAGTTAAATGGTACTTCTGTTTTAAGTTATTTGAGAAATCTCCGTCTTGAGCCCCAAATATCTGACTCTAGGCCCTACTCCACGGGCATTACTAACTGGCTCCGGCTGGCGTGTGTGCTGAACGTGTGCCTGGCTTATTCCTCACTGGATTACCTCCAAGTTTTTCTCTCGCCTAGAGGAGTTTCCCCGTCTGTCTCCACAAAAATACACCTCCTTCACTTTGGGAGCTGCGCTGAGGACTGCCTCTGTGCCAGTCCAGGCTAAGGGCGCTGCACCGGCTCTCTCTGTAACTCCACAACAGTCCCAGACCGAGGCTCTGTTCTTTTCTCTGTTGAAGATGCTAAAGTGTTACCAGAAAGGGGTCTTGATCCACACCCCAGGAGAGGGTCTTTGGATCTCACACAAGAAAGAATTCAGGGTGAGTTCACAGTCTAAAGCAAAAGCAAGTTTATTAAGAAAGTAAAGGAGTGGTCCAATATGGTGGCTCACACTTGTAATCCCAGCACTTTGGGAGGCTGAGGCGGGTGGATCACCTGAGGTCAGGAATTCCAGACCAGCCTGGCCAACATATTGAAACCCCCTCTCTACTAAAAATATGAAAAATTAGCTGGGCATGGTGGTGGGTGCCTATAATCCCAACTACTTGGGAGGCTGAGGCAGAAGAATCGCTTGAACCCAGGAGGCGGAGGTTGCAGTGAGCCGAGATCGTGCCATTGCACTCCAGCCTAGGTGACAACAGCAAGACTCTGTCTAAAGAAGAAGGAGAAGGAGGAGAAGGAGGAGAAGGAGGAGGAGGAGGAGAAGAAGAAGAAAAAGAAGGAGAAGGAGAAGGAGAAGGAGGAGAAGGAGAAGAAGAAAGAAGGTAAAGGAGTGAAAGAATGGCTACAGAATAGAGCATTCCGAAAGTAAGAGGAGGAACGTGCCCACCCTAGGTACAGTGCTTGTTTATATAAAGGATAACAAAGAAAATCATGGGGAGATGTACTCTGTCACAAGGGTTTATGATAAAAGATTAATTGTCTTAATTACTATATTTTGTGAGAATCAATATTATTGTCTCTAAAGTAAAATTAGGAATGCTTTTATTCTCAACATATCGGGATATCAGGACATTCCTGAGTCTGGTCTGTTTAGCAAACATTATCAATCTGTTCCCTTAACGTAAACATCTAGGGGCTGGGAATGCCTCACTTTCTGGGAATGCAGCCCGGCAAGCCCCAGCCTCATTTTTCCTAGTCCTCACTCAAGATGGAGTTGCAGCAAGTCCCAGTCTCATTTTTCCTAGTCCTCACTCAAGATGGAGTTGCAGCAAGTCCCAGCCTCATTTTTCCTAGTCCTCACTCAAGATGGAGTTGCAGCAAGTCCCAGCCTCATTTTTCCTAGTCCTCACTCAAGATGGAGTTGCAGCAAGCCCCAGCCTCATTTTTCCTAGTCCTCACTCAAGATGGAGTTGCTCTGGTTGGAATGCCTCTGATAGAAGCACAGAGAGGGTAAGAGATTTGCCTGAGATCACACAGCTAACAGGTCCCTAACAGACATCTCAGATGCGCACCCTGGCCCATCTGCCTCCAAGGTTTCAGCACGTGCCCTGGTCCCACCTCTCCGTCCAAACGTTTCCCAGGCCCTCATCATGGGCCCTCTTGGGGTAGCAGAAATGCACCGTGAGCCAGTAGCGGGGGGCATGTAGGCGTAGTACTGCTGAGCGCGCCGGCCCCCACGGGCTGTGGTTGTTCATTCGGTGGCCCTGTTTCATGAAGCCAGCTGGCCTGTTGTACAGTTCTTCACCCTGCAACTAGCACCTTGTGTCCCAAGAGCTGCGGGCCAGCCCCTTCCTAGTAGATGGCTGCACTCCCCTGACACTGGGAGAGGGGGACTCTGTGCCTGCTGACCCCACAGGAGGCTTCACTGCTTGTCTCACCCCTCCCTAGCTCCACTTCAGCCCTAGGAGATAACAAATGGGCCCCGACTGTCAAATAGAGTCAAGCACAAGTTCCGTCTGCACACTCCCATTTTGAGCGGGGGTGGGGGGAATTCACAAAAAAGCCAGGCCACTCCCACGAAGCACTTGCTTTAGAGAAAAGAAGCTTATTCTAAATCCACAGGAAAGAACCCACTGCAGCTGAGAGGTGTGAGCGGAGAGGGGAGGGACAAAGCCCCCATCCCAGGCCCTTTTCACACTGGCTGTCAAGGGCAATTACCAGGGATGGCTCCTTGTGTGTTTTTTAATCCCTTATTCAATTATTTGTTCTTTACCCTCTAAGGGATTATTTTCCCTCTGGTGTTTCTTCTCCCCTTGTGTCCTTTCTTTTCCTGCCTCCAGCTGTTCACATTTCTGCTCCTACAATGGCAAAGAGACGTAAACCTGTGACTGCCTGGCAGCCGGGAGCCTGGTCATGGCCACCCGCCTGCCGGGGTGTGGGGCTCTGTATTCATGGTGGATGAATCACCTCCAGCCTGCTGTTTTAATCTTTGCTTCCACTGCACTGTGGGGTCCAGCTTTCCTGGAGCTGACATGTCGGTCCCAGAGCCTTCAGCTTGCTGCTGTCTGGGATTTCTGACATTTGAAAGCCTCAAATAAGGTGTCTCATTAAGTAACGTTGAGCCCTATTTAGCTATTCACTTGGATCCATTTTCTGAAATTATAGCATAATAATGGGGTTTTAACTGCTTGTCAGTTCCACGAAGAACAAAGGAGTTTATCTGATTTGAGCCTGGCTGCAAAAAGCCCGAGAAAGATGGTCCCAACTTTAATGAAATGTCAGAGGTGGAACTGTAATCCTTTCCAGGGCCTGGGCCTGAGATTTCACATGGAGTTGACAAGTCACCCAGCTGAGTCACTCCCAGCTAGGTGGGGACGAAGGGGATGCACTGTGATCATCTGTCTGTGGGAACTAAACTTGTTCCAGGGATAAATAGGTAGGGTGCCTGGTGACTCAGATCGAAAGGGAAGGCTGGAGGCCTTTGTGCCCCGCCCATCTCTGCACTCACGTGCAGGACCAGTGCTCTGCCCCTGCCCCGCCACTCTCCAGGAGACCCCTCTCTGACCACCAGTTCGTGGAAATGGAGTCTGCGCTAAGCAACATTGCACTTTTCGGGAACTGGAGGTTAGCGAAGGGTGGTTTCTATTCCCAGGGGGTGGGTGTCTTAGTCAACTCCAGCTGCCATAACCAAATACCACAGACAGGTGCCTGCAAAAACCGGCTCATATTTCCCACAGTTCTGAGTATGGAGAAGTCCAAGATCAAAGTGCCAGCTGATTCGGCCCATGCCTTGGCTTTCAGACAGCCACCTTCTCCCTGTGTTCTCAGGTGGCAAAGGCAGAGACAGGAAGCCTGTTCTCTGCTGTCTCTTCTTCCAAGGGCAGGAATCCCATCATAAGGGTCCCACCCTCATGACCTCAGCCAAACCCAGTCAGCCCCCAAAGGCCCCATCTTCAAATACCATCACCTGGTGGGTTAGGGCTTCCATGTGAATTTAGAGGGATGCAAGTCAGGCCAGAGCAGGGGGTCACATTTCAAGGAGGGGACTGGATAGGGACCCCACATGCACAGTTTGGCAGGATGCATCCCTGCTCCGTGGTCATGTGTGACCGTGCCCTGCCTGCCTCCCAGAGCTGGTGGGCTCGGGGGTGGAGGGCAGAGGCCTGGAAGACATGACCCCTGCCCGTGAGGAGCATGGATCTCACTGGGGAGATGGGGCTGTCCACCGGGCGGCTGCAGAGCAGGTTGCAGCTCGCTCAGGGGAACCAAGAGAGCATCAGATGAAGCGCCTGAGATGTGCCCTGGTTTGGGCAACAGCATCTCAGGGGAGAGAGAGCTCAGGAAGGGTGTCCGCCAGCCGGTCCAGGAGGGGCCATGGGATTAGGGAAATTGGAGTGAGGCCTGCGTAGTAGAGACATTGGGATAGGTCGAGGCGGGGTGGGATGCAGCCTGGGAGGAGAGGCAGCTAACCTAATGGATGGAGGGACGGTTGGAGAAGGATGGCAGAAAGACGGAGGGGTCGGTACTTCCAGATGCCTGCTGGCTTGAGCGCAGCCTATGGAGTTTGTTCAGAATGCAGATTCCGGGGACCCTGGGTGACTCTGAGGTCAGACAACTGCATTTTAACAAGCTCCCTGGGGAATTCAGGAACACTCCAGATTCCCAGACCCACACTGAGAAATCCTGGAGGAAATGAACAGATTTCCCCCTGCCATAGGTAACCACACATGTGTGTGTCCCTCCAGCCCATTCTCCTGTGGTTCCTCCAAGATGTGGCAGGCGCACATTAACACATAAGGAGAATCTACGCCCATCATTCTATCATTCACTTTTTGTAAACTGCATTGAAATTCATACAACATAAAATTAACCATTTTAGGTGCACAGTTCAGTGGCATTTAGCATGTGTTATGCATCCACACCTCTATCTAATTCCAGAACATTTTGATGACCTCAAAGGGAAACCCTGTCCCCATGAAGTAATCGGTCCCCCTTTCCCCCAACCCCAGCCCCTGGCAACTACCAATCTGCTTTCTGTCTCTGTGGATTTACCTATAAATATTCTGACTATTTTATACAAATGGGGCGATACAAAATGTAGCTTCTGTCCTGTGCTGTGCCTCTAAAGGGGACACATGGAGATCCCCGCGACCAAGCTGGGCTGTAAGAGCGGTCCTCTGTCAAGCCCTTACAGAGACATGGGCCCCACCCTGAGCACCGCTTGTGGATGAAGTCAGGGACACTATGATAGACCCTCTCAGGCAGGCACTGGTAACAAGCCCATTTCTCAGAGACTGAGGTTGGCAGCAGTGTGGTCAGCTGCCCACGCTCATCCCGATGAGATCCCACGTAGACCTAGAGTCTTTCGCTCACCTGCTGCCTCTGTGGTGGAGTTTGGACGCCTCTGTGAGGAGTTTGTGTGTCTCTGTGCTGTGAAAATCAATGTGGGAAGGGACCATAGCCCAACCACCTGCTCCCGTCCGGCCTGGCTTCTCGCTCGCTGCCACCCTCTGTGCTGTGTGCTGTGGTGACTCCTGGGCTCCAGATTTCAGGGGGATGGGCTTGTCCCTTTGACCACCTTGTAAGGCTGCCGCACTCAAGGCCGTTTCTTCATTGTACACTCGTGGGTGGGAAACCCCGTCCCTGATACCAGTTGATCTGAGGCCTGGGTCCAGGTTTCTGCCCTTACTTGATGAGTCCCCTGACGTCTCAGAACCTCATCTATGTGTCTATAAAATGGAGTGCGTCATCCCTGCGTGGAGGGGGCCGGGGCAGGATCCGAGGGGATCAGGCATGAGAAAGCACCGTGCCCAGCGCCTGGCGGCAGCTGGGTAGTATACAACATTTGTATGAGGTGGTTGGCACATTGGCAAGGAGGACCAGGATTGGGGGCCTCAGAGGGCAGGAATCGGAACTTGTGTGGGTGAGGAGGGAGGACTCGGGAGCAGGAGAATTGCTTGCAGAAGAGGGTGCTCAGGGTCCCTGCTGCCTTCGCTCACCCCGCTAGAAGGTGGTTCTTCATACTGCTCACAATACCAGCTTTGAGGACCGGCCACCAGGTGCAGCACGAGTCTTCACATCTCCTTTCCTGCGGGCGAAGCCTAGACTCTACAGCTCCACCCCGACACTCAGTGCCCACAAAAGCCAGACAATAGGGCGTGGTGGGGTCTGTGGCCAAGTGGAAACGCATACCCAAGTTTTGACAAAGGAATGATCATTGCTCAGCCGCAGCCTTCTGCTGCCAATGCTTCTGGCTTTTAAAGGAGAAGCAGGAAAGGCATAATTTTTATGTCAAATGTCTATATTTTTTAAACGTGTCTGAGCCAAACAAGCCACGTCTTTGTATCATCTCCACCGTCCACCCCACCCCCAGCCACCAGGTTACATTCTAGGCTCCAGTCTGGGTCCTGGTCAATCTACAGACAAGACACCTCCAGGACAGGGCCTCTGCTTCTGTCTGAAGACACAGTACAAATTTTAGAGCAAGAATACCATGGTTCAATACCAGGTGCGGTGGCTCACAACTGTAATCCCAGCACTTTGGGAGGCCAAGGCAGGCAGATCATTTGAGGCCAGGAGTTCAAGATCAGCCTGGCCAACATGGTGAAACCTTGTCTCTACTAAAAATACAAAAATTAGCCAGGCGTGGTGGCATGCACCTGTAGTCCCAGCTACTTGGGAGGCTGAGGCAGGAGAAGTACTTGAACTCAGGAGGCAGAAGTTGCAGTGAGCTGAGATCACACCACTGCACTCCAGCCTGAGCGACAGACAGAGACTCCATCTCAAAAAAAAAAAAAAAAGAATACCAGGGTTCAATACCAGCTACCAAGCTCTGTGACCTTAGGCAAGTTGGTTAACCTCTCTGTGCCCCCATTTCCTCATCCATAGATGGTACACTTTAATAATCAGACTTGTGGCAACTACAGCTATTGTTTCCTTAAGGAAAGTTAAATATCTGCACAGAGAGTTGCTCCAGTATCGTGGTTCCGAAGACTCGAGTCTGAGAGAATGAGGTTCAAATGCAATGGCTGCTGCTCCCCTGCAGCTGACCCTGGACACAGCACTCTGAATCTCAGTTTTGTAAATGGTTTCCACTTTGTCAGTCTGTGAATGGGAATCATCCTGCCTGCCTGTGGTCATTATGAAGATGAGATTAACTGATGTCTGTAAAATGTGAGTGCACGGATACGTCCTCATTAACTGGTGACTGTTGATACGCTGCAAGCTGGCGAGTGCAGAGAGGGCGAGCCGGGGCGGCAGTGGGGTGAGTGTCATAACGGAGGCCAAGTCCGGGAAAGAGGAGGAGCTGGGGAGGCCGGGACGGGGAAGGTGCATGAGTCACGGTTCTCTGGAAGGACAGAACTAACAGGATATTGTACGCATGAAAGGGAGTTGATTCAGGAGAATCCACGACTCACACGATCACAAGGTCAAGCCTCACAATAGGCCGTCTGCAAGTAGAGGAGAAGGGAAGCCAGCAGTGGATCAGTCTGAGTCCCAAACCCTCGAAAGTAGGAAAGCCGGCAGTGCAGCCTTCGGTCTGTGGCCAAAGGCCTGAGAGCCCCTGACAAACCGCTGTTGTAAGTCCAAGAGTCCAAAAGCTGAAGAACTCGGAGTCTGATGTTCCAGGGCAGGAAGCATCCAGCACGGGAGAAAGATGAAGGCCGGAAGACTGAGTGAGTCTGCGCTTCCACGTTCTCCTGCCTGCTTTTTCTAGCCGTGCTGGCAGTAGAGGGGATGGTGCCCACCCAGGTTAAGGGTGGGTCTGCCTCTCCCCCTGACACTGACTCAAACGTTAATCTCTAGCAACACCCTCACAGACACACCCAGAAACAATACTTTGCATCCTTCCATCCCATCAAGTTGACACTCAGTACTAACCATCGTGGCAGGTAAACAGGCCAACTCTGCAGGTGTGAGTGGAGCCAGCCCTCCTGGGCAGTGCTCAGCCCCAAAAAAGCGTCGTAAAAGGGCGTTGTTACCCTGGGTGGGCAGAGGAGGACAGAGAGAGGCAGCTTTCACAGCCCAGTGGAGGAGTGGCTGGGGGCCTTGCAGACCAGGCAGAGACCGGGAAACGGCTGTCCTCCTCCACCGCTCCACAGCAGCTGCAGGGGCCAAAGGACATATTCAAAGAGGCAGAGACCTCCCCGCATTGCCTCCTGGGGAGGGTGCCCACCGCAGACAGGCCACTCCCACCGTCTGCCTCCTGAGAGTCAGGGGCCCCCGGGGGTTGGGGGCCTCCTCCTGGGCCCCCGTGGCCCCCCTCACCTGCCGCAGCCATGGCACTCAGTGCGTGTCTGCTGAGTGGCTGGGTTTCCGGCAGGTGTTTCAGCGATAGCCATTCCCTTGCCTGCTCAGCTCTGCATCTTGGGAAGCCACGTTCCCCAGGCTCCCTAGCTCTCCCTCTTCCTAGTAGGTTCAGCCAGTGGGAAGTCCTTTTGGGAAATCAGAAGGCGGGAGGGAGGGAGCAGCCGAGATATTGCTCCCCATCTCCCTCCACTTCCTGGGACATCCCCAGCAATGACTGTGTCTTCTCCAGGCTCTGACTTCCTCCGGGGAAGCGCTTCCTCCGTGATCCCAGCTTCTTCTGGGCAGCTCCAATTTCTGACTCCAGCATGGGCGCTGAGCACATCCTACTGTCCTGCCATCCTGAAACGGATGCCAGCTCCTGCTGTGGGTCATCTCTGGGTGGTCCCACCATCCCCCATGTGGCTTCTCAGCTTTTCCATTGCCTGTGCGAGCAAGTCCCAGGATTACATTACCCTGCTGTGAAAGACCTGGGTAGGGGGGTCCTATTTCCAGGCTGGGCCAGTTGATAGAGTTGCCATCCTAGACAAACCGCTGCATGCTCGGAAGCCCCATTCACACCTCGCCTTAATGGGAATGGGGTGTGTTATGCATAGACTCACGTCCTCTGAAACAGGTTCACACTCATGACTTCCGTTCTTTCCTGCCACACGTCGCCTTCAGTTAAGGGCCACGTTTAGAGGCCGGGCGCGGTGGCTCAAGCCTGTAATCCCAGCACTTTGGGAGGCCGAGACGGGCGGATCACGAGGTCAGGAGATCGAGACCATCCTGGCTAACACAGTGAAACCCCGTCTCTACTAAAAAAATACAAAAAAACTAGCCGGGCAAGGTGGCGGGCGCCTGTAGTCCCAGCTACTCGGGAGGCTGAGGCAGGAGAATGGCGCAAACCCGGGAGGCGGAGCTTGCAGTGAGCTGAGATCCAGCCACTGCACTCCAGCCTGGGCGACGGAGCCAGACTCCGTCTCAAAAAAAAAAAAAAAAAAAAAAAAAAAAAGGGCCACGTTTGTGAATTCACTCTGCACGTTCACCGTCACACAGCCCATTTTACTTGCACATCAGTGCTGCTGCTTCTCGGATAAGCCATTTGATCCCTCTGAGCCTCAGTTTCCCCCTCTGTAAAATGGAGAGGATGGGAATAGTGCCTACCTGCTATGATCACTGTGAGGCTTAAATAACACTGATGCTTCCTCACTGATACTCCAAGTCTGATTATTAGAAGGCACCATTTTACAGATGAGGAAACAGAGGCACAGAGAGGCTAAATAACTTGCCAAAGGTCACAGAGCTCAGTGGCTGGTGTTGAACTCCGGTAGTATTGCCCGAAAATTTGTACTAAGCATCTTCAGACAAATGCAAGGACCCTGTCCTGGAGAGGTCTGTAGATTGACCAGCTCCCAACAGTGCCTGGCGTGGAACAGCTCGAGAATCGTGAGCTCTGAGGAACTCTGTGGCCTTCCTGTTACTCTGCCCCTCAGCCTCTGCAGATTTTCTTTTGTAGGGAGAAGCGATCAGGGTAAACGCTTCGGCCAGGGGCATCTCCTTTTGCAAGCTGTGTGCTCACAAAAGTCAGTCATTCAGTGCCTACTCAAGCACCTGTCTGTCCCAGGCACCTCTGGGAACTGGGGACCCAGGGGAACGAGGCCCCATCCCTGCCCCACACACAAGTCATGGGATGGGGATCCTGATGGAAGGCAGCACTGACACCATAGGCAAGACAGACGCAGGCTGAGGAAGCTCCCGAGAGGAGCTGGGTTTTTCTCACACTGAGGGGGATGATCAGTGGCTTCCTGGAGGAGGCGGCATTTGAACCATGCTTTGTCTGTTGGGAATATGAAGCCGAATGCAGCAGCCGCCAGTGCAGTTCAGCAGGCAGACTCCTGGGGTGGTTTGAAGCCCGAGTGAGTGAGTGGCCTGGGCTCACCCCTCGTTCCTCCTGACCTCCAAAGCGGGTTCCCCAAGAGCAATGGGGCAGGATGGTTGAGACACGGGCTCTGGGACCAGGCTGCCCATCCCTCACTAGCTGGGTAACCTTGGTTGGGACTGGAGTGTCCCGTGCCTCAGTTTCCTCATCTGTAAAAAGGGAGAATGACGGTTCCTGCCCCACAGGATTGGTGGGAGGGCTGAACACATGAATTCAGATAAAGTTCTCAGCCCAGTACATCACCCTTGCTCACCAAACACCGATAAAAAAAGAAAAGAATGCCCTGGCTGGGCGCGGTGGCTCACGCCTGTAATCCCAGCACTTTGGGAGGCCAAGGCAGGTGGATCACCTGAGGTCAGGAGCTTGAGACCAGCCTGGCCAACATGGTGAAACCCTGTCTCTACTAAAAATACAAAAATTAACTGGGTGTGGTGGCTCATGCCTATAATCCCAGCTACTCAGGGGACTCAGGCAGGAGAATTGCTTAAACCCAGGAGGCGAGGTTGCAGTGGGCCGAGATCGCGCCATTGCACTCCAGCCTGGGCACAAGAGCAAAACTCTGTCTCAAAAAAAAAAAAGAAAATGCCTTTATTCATCGGAGATTCTGGTTTTGCCCCTGCCCGCAGCTGCCACCTTCATGGAGCACTGGAAGCGGAAACAGATGCGGCTCAACTACCGCTGGGACCTCACGGGCTTCGAGGAGGAGGAGGTCAGTGGGTTTGGCGCCTTGCACGTCACGCCCTTCCCCCACGTTCCCCCTGCCCCAGGACCTCCTTGGGACTTACACGGAGGCCCGAGGTCAGAAAGCGCTCCTGGTTCAAGCTGAGGCAAGGCCGCCCCCCGCCCCCCGCCCCCCGCCTGCCTCGCCGCTCATCACCCTGGTGTTCTGAACGCCCTCCGTGGCCAGAGTGACCATTCCCTGTCTGCTGAAGTGTTCTCATCCCCATGCTCACGTGGACACGCCAGCCACCAGCGTGGTCTCAGGCGCATGCCAGGGCTCACCACACTGACCTCATCGCGTCTGGGGGCTGCCCGGGCTGTCGGCACCACCCGTGGAGGTGGAGAGGGAATGGACACTGTCCATGGGTCTCCCAAGGTGGCCGTGAGCATCTGCCTCCCTGGGTGCCAAGCCCGCATTCCCTGGGGCCAGCTCTGTGCCTGCAGCCGGGCGTGGCTGACAAGAGGGAACGGATCCTTGACTAACGTAGAGGGAAAGCCAGTGTCTGGCATCTTCATGCTCCAGAGAGAGGGACATTCAGTATTACGTGGCCCCTGGGATGCCGGGTGAACTGTACTCCCAGGGATCCCAAGTCCAGCAGGAATTCCCTTCAGGGTAAGTGGAAATGAAAAGGAGTAACAGTCCCCACAATTAGCCTTGGTGCACAACAGAGGTGACCTCATGCACACGCTGTAAGGTGCAACCACGCTGACCACTATTTAATGTTATAAAACATGCTCCCCACTTTTTGGGAGACAGGGTCCCCCTCTGTCACCTAAGCTGCAGTGCAATGGCATGATCATAACTCACTGCAGTGTTGACCTCCCGGGCTCAAGCCCTCCTCCCATTTCAGCCTCCCAAGTAGCTGGGGCCACGGGCACACACGACCACGCCTGGCAAATTGTTTAATTTTTTGTAAGAGTCAGGGTCTTGCTATGTTGCCCAGGCTACACATGCTCCTTTTAAAAAGAGAAACTTTTCATGCATTTTTATTGTAATGTGGACATTTCTTTTAAAAGATATTTTTCTTTTAAAGGATTTTTTTCTTTAAAAACTTTTTCTTAACTTTTCTGTTGTATTTTCTCACACAATCTACTCCCTCTCACACTGAACCCATGGGCCACTCTTCAGCCAAATGTGCCAGCTTCGGGCTGACAATATTGTCAACAGACAAGGGGACTAGAGTTTTCTGGGAGAGGCACGGCAGCTCAGAGGGTACAAGACGGGCCTCTGCGGCCAGGCTGCCAGAGTTCCATCCAGATTCGGCAGCAGCCTTGCTGCATGACCCCAGGCAGATTGCTTAACATCTCTGTACCTCAGTGTCCTCACTTGATGGCATTTGTAGGGTCTCAATGGGTCAATAGATATAAAGCACTTAGAACCTGACCCAGCACACAGTGCCCCGTAAATGGCTGCCCAGCTTGTGGCCACTGGGCCACACCTTTACCTGCCCAGATAACAGCCTCCACCCTCTTCCTCAGCCGGTCTCATTATCCTGTCCACAAATGACTAGGCGGAGATCAACGCAACCTGTTCACGGCACACAGCTCTGCAGGGCAGACCCGGGACACAGCCAGAGCCCTGTCCGTGGCGGGGGCTCTCTGGGTGTTCTCTTCCTTGCCGTTTCAATTAGAAAGATTCAGATAGAAGAAAAAAAAAGCAGTCGCTGTCTTGTTCAGGAGTCAATTTCAAATGTCCTTTCTGTGATGTCCCTGTGGCTGGGGAAAGTTGGCAGTGAGCTCCAGTCCCCTTTGCTCAACCCCTTGGGGTCCCATTCCCTGATCTCCTGACCCCGATGGTTTGGGATCTTGATTTTGGGGGTGACAACCGAAGTTACTGGGCACACACAGTGCCAAGGGGCCTGAATGAATTTCCCACAGTGAGCCACTTGCACCCCCCAGCAGCTGGTCAGGGCCTCCTTTGGGAGTAATAACTACAGGCGAACGGGGCCTCCCCTCCATATAGCCTGAACCCCGGACTTCGGTACTGAAGCAGGACACTTGTGTCCCATCATGTGGCCCATGTATCCCTTAGCTGAGTCTGAGACATTTCAGTCCAGCACTGAAATTTGGAAATTTGGGGAATTTCCAAAACCATGGGAAAGGCCACAGCTACAAAGGCCACAGCCCATAGTCACCCTCAAGCAGCAGTGAACCTTAAAGGAACCCAGGATCACCCACCCATCCCAGCTCACCTGCATCTTTTACCTTCATCCTAGTTCTGAAGAAAGTTGTCTTTAGGGCCGGGCACGGTGGCTCACGCCTGTAACCCCAGCACTTTGGGAGGCCAAGGAGGGCAGATCACGAGGTCAGGAGATCAAGACCATCCTGGCTAACATGGTGAAACCCCGTCTCTACTAAAAATACAAAATATTAGCTGGGTGTGGTGGTGGGCGCCTGTCATTCCAGCTACTCGGGAGGCTGAGGCAGGAGAATCACTTGAACCCAGGAGGCAGAGCTTGCAGTGAGCCAAGATCACGCCATTGCACTCCAGCCTGGGCAAGAGAGCAAGACTCCATCTCAAAAAAAAAGAAAGTTGTCTTTAGTGGACAGGTCCTATTTCTAAAATAACAACCTAAATAATGACATCTTTGTGTTTTTGTTTTTACTTTTCTGGTTCCCTGAAGGAGGCTGTCAAGGTTTGGAATTTTTTGTCGCTCCTCTATCTTCCCACGGCCTGTCTCCCTGGGAGAGGGACCTTCTCTTGCACCTAATCTATTTCTACCATGCAGTTCCCGCAGTTTCTCCACGCAGGCGGGGTCTCTGCTTTGCCTCTACCTCCGGTCTCTCCTAACCCATTCTTCCCTTCCAGCACCCTTCGCTGACCTGCTCTGAGCTCCCCAAGGCCTGGCACCTCTGGGCTGCCCGCGCTTGCCGACACGTACTGCATCTCTTCCGACCCCCACAGCTCCTCCGTAGAATGTTCTAAGGGCCAGTTCATGGCTGGGTGTTCACTGCAGCCTGGTACAGGTTTCTCCACCTCTAGGAGGACACAGAGGCCAGACTCGGTGGCCCTCTCAATGGGCTGGGGTTCCCCACAAGCGGGATAATCCTGGGTCACTATCCAGACGACAGACGGGGGGATTACATTGGAAATATTCTCAGCAGCCAACTATGAACTGGACCCAAAGGGTGCCCGAGGCTAATCCATGGACTGATTTGCCAAGTATGCTGACGCTGAGAAGCTCAGACTCACAATTAACAAGGCCTCCGTCTTGACTTGGTTTCATTCATAGGATCATCCCAGAGCTGAATATGAAGCCAGAGTCTTGGAGAAGTCTCTGAAGAAAGAGGCCAAAAACAAAGAGGTATGGTGGCCACTGCAGGTTAACTTTCCCAGCAATAAAACACTGTGTTCATCAACAATGTAGACCTGGGATCAGCCCAGATAACAAAGATTGTAGGCAGTGTAACCCCGTGTTGCAGCTGCTCAATTCTGCCATGGTAGCATCAAAAGGAGCCATAGACAGTAGGTAAACACATGGGCCTGTGTTCCACACACTGTGTTCCAATAAAACTTTATTTGCAAAAACAGACAGGGGGCCAGATTTGGCCGAAGGGCTATAGTTTATCAAACCTCCTGTAGATCTCTGTCTTGATGTATCCTGAGGGTGATCTCAAATTTCAGCAAGCATTTCAACCACAAGAACCATGTGGCTTTGAGGCTTCAAAGTTTTTTCACAGTACACCCCTCCTGTTCTATGTCAAACAACGAAACAGAAGCCTTTGCCAAACCAGCACCCCTGAGCAAATGGCCAGTTCCTTGTTTCACTCAGACTGTGAGAATGAGGGTGAGACATGTTTTGCAATGTTTTTGAGGTCATCATCTTTTTATAATAATTGCTCTTCTTTTTCCCCAAACGTCTCATTCAAATTAAGTCGTATGTGCAGCCAGGATTCTCGAAGACCTCCAGAGGTGCTTGCCAGCTTTGTTTGTTTGTTTGTTTGTTTGTTCATTTGTTTGTTTGTTAAGACAGAGTCTCTCTCTGTCGCTCAGGCTGGAGTGCATGGCGTGATCTCGGCTCACTGGTGCCCCCGCCTCCCGGGTTCAAGTAATTCTCATGCCTCAACCTCCCGGGTAGCTGGGACTACAGGCGTGCACCACCGTGCCCAGCTAATTTTTTGTGTTTCACTGTGTTGCCCAGGCTGGTCTCGAACTCCTGACCCCAAGAGATCTGCTTGCCTTGGCCTCCCAAAGTGCTGGGATTACAGACGTGAGCCACGGTGCCCAGCCAAGTTTTTTTAATGGTGTTTTTCACATGATATGGGACAAGCAGGCATGGAGTTCCTGGCCTTGTCAGCCTCTAACGGAGGCTGGAGATGCCTGCACTGAGGGATGAGGGCAGTCGAGGGAGCTCTCACAGGTCCCGACCTCGTGTCATATCTACATTTTCAGCCTTGGGGACCGATCAAGACAAACCCCTGGGTTTGTCTTTCCTTGTCGATGTGTCAGGGGATAGTGCTCCACAGGTTCAAAGTGGTCGGGGGTTGCAGTTGCCAAAATCCCATCTGGAGGGTAAAGTGGGTGCTCTAGAAAGCCTCCTCCCAAGGCCCAGCTCTTCAAACACAATGAGAATTTGGGGTACAGCTCGGTCCTCCTATAGCCAGGAAGTACGTCTTTTTAAACACCCCTGAGGATCTGAGCAGGACTCAAAGGTGTGCAGAATACAACCATAAAAGCAGGAGTTATCGCCCTAAAATAGACTGTCTGTCTGACTTAACTCATCGGACATGCACGCCGGGTGCCAGCTGCCCTCTGAACTGGCCCTTCAGGCCCTCTGCCCCTCATTCCCTCCTGGGAAAGCAAAAGAATGCCACCATCTCTAGGGCCCTGCAGGCGTCCGGCGTGTTTTCAGGGCAGCGTCCCGGCCCCCAAGCCTGGGTGGAAATGTCAGTGTGTGGCCCCCAAGACAGCCCACCCTGTAGCTGTGTGGTCGCACCTCTTAGAGTGAGCATGGGTGGGTATTCCACTCCTTCCTGAGGGGGAGAAAAGGGCTTTGTGGTACACACTATGTCTATTTAAGGCAAGGGACCTAACCAAGCCACAACAGTGCATCTGGGCAACGGGGGCCGAAAGGAAGCCACCACTTGGAACAGGGTCCGTCTGCCTCTGTGGCCCGTGGCTTGCCTTCAGCCCACGCTCTCTGATCACATGAAAGCAACAGAGGCATGGGGGTTTATTTTTGCAGAGCTCAGAGGTACCCCCAGGCCCTGTCTGCTTCTGATGGGCCGTACCCTTTATTTCCTCCTCCATTCCATTTGGCTCCCAGCGGCTGCCCTCTGGTTTTGATTTCCCTCCAGCTATGGCACTGAATTCATTTATGGATTCATTTGTGAAAAGAGGCCCACCACCTAATTGGCACATGAGCTTGGGCTTCTGGGTGTGGCTTCCTTCCTGCTGTCATAAGATGCTGGTGTTGGCCGCTACCTCCCGCTGGAATCCAGCTGCCCTCTGCGAGGTGGGGCGTGACGCGGTCCAGTGGAGGGTGCCTACTGGAGTCTCTCCTGTCTCCACCACCTTGGTTACAGATGTTCTTTCCCAACGTGGGTCTCTGCCATCTCTTATCTGTTTAAAATGCCCAGAACCCAAGTCAGCCTTGGCAGTGAGCTTACGGCTGGCACCGGGAGGGGCCAGCCTGCTGCCAAGATGGGGACGGTTCCCTGGGCCCCGCGGTCTGTGGCCCACCTCCCGCTTCACCGCACGGTGCTCTCTTTCCCCCCACCCGCCCTCAGAAGCGCCGGCATATCCCAGAGGAGTCAACAAACAAATGGAAGCAGAGGGTTAAGACAGCCATGGCGGGGGTGAAATTGGTACTTTTCTATTTTGCGGGCAACGCGCGTCTTGACTGTTTGCAGGCAATCAAAGTCGATTGTGTTTTTCTTCAACAAACTGTTGTTTTTTTGTTTTTTTTTTTTTAACATTCACATCCATGTTTCTCTGTCTTCCTTCGGCACCCAGCGAGCCCGGCGTGTTGCGATGGCACTGCATGGCTGTGGTGGGTCTGCGGTGGCGGGGGCGGGGGGCTCTGGCTTGATTTGGAGCTCGTGAAACGTGCTTGTCACAATTGCCTGCAAGCGATTCTTGGTCTTCTCGTTAACACGCATGCCACCCACCCCTGGAATGAGTGGCCTCCGGTGTCGCGCCCCTGTCCGCATTCCGTGACCTAATACATGCATTTTCCCATGGAAGAAATCCACCTCCATTTGAAACGTCCCGGGTTAGTGATGAGCTTCTACCTAGGGTTTCTCCAGACCAAGCCAACCTTGGGTGCTGAGAGCCTTCGGGCCATGTGTCACCACAGACGACGTTTGAACTTGTAGTGCTAGCTGCTTGTTTCAACTTGCTCCACAAAGGAAAAATAACTATTATGGTCTGGGTGGCACTGGGAAAACATCTTCCATCTTCTAGACTTAGAAGTGAGACTTTTAGCTGAAGACATGGACTCCAGGTCCAAGTTTCTCCCAGACGTGGATCCAACAGTCTTTAGAAAGGCAGCTGGCATTACAATGCCCTGTACGCAGAGGAATCACAGTATTTAACGGCTCTTAGTCCCGTTATCCTGTGACATAGGTGATAAACCCCCAAATGCTTCTTGGAACCCTATGTGTTTGCCCTGGCTCATCACCTGTGGGCATTTTTGAAGGCTTTTCTGAGTATTTCTGTTGTTCAAGTTGTCCCTGGGCCCACGCACACACACACACACACACCCACGCTGACACACAGACATGTCTCATCGTGATGGTTCCAGCCAGTGACGGGCATCGTTTTGTGTTGTAGACTGACAAAGTGAAGCTGACCTGGAGAGATCGGTTCCCAGCCTACCTCACCAACTTGGTCTCCATCATCTTCATGGTAAGTTCCAGAAGGTTAAGGCCAGAGGAAGTCAGGGGAAACCGCAAGGAAGTGATTGGCATCAGCTGGGCGTGGTGGTTCACACCTGTAATCCCAACACTTTGGGAGGCCGAGGCAGGCGGATCACTTGACGTCAGGAGTTCGAGACCAGCCTGGCCAATATGGTGAAACTCCGTCTCTGCTAAAAATACAAAAATTAGCTGGTGTCGTGGTTCATGCCTGTAGTCCCAGCTACTCAGGAGGCTGAGGCAGGAGAATCGCTTGAACCTTGGAGGCAGAAGTTGCAGTGAGTAGAGATCACGCCATTGCACTCCAGCCCGGGGGAAAGAGCAAGACTCTGTCTCAAAAAAAAAAAAAAAAAAAAGGAAGTGATTGGTGTCCTCCAAGACCTGATTCAGCCTTTCACATGGCAGTACCATTGGTCCCAGGGTGCGCCGGCCCCATCTCCTCAGGGCAGTGGGTAGGTGGGGAAGACTCACCACTACCCCTGAAATGGGAAGGGACCAGGGTTCCAAAGTGACCCCCAGTGGGGGCTTCACATGCCAGCAGGTACATGAGATGATTTCAGTGGTCCCTGATACACAGCTTTCATTTTGAGAGACATGATTTTTTAAGTATCTAGTAATTCAAGCCTGGGATTCAAAGATACCATTTAAGAAGAAACTGAAGACTTTTTAAGAAAGCCATTAAATTGGCTGAGTGCAGTGGCTCACACCTGTATTCCCAGCACTTTGGGAGGCTGAAGCAGGAGGATTGCTTGAGCTTAGGAGTTTGAGACCAGCCTGGGCCACATCGCAAAACCAAAAATACAAAAAGTAGCTGGCGTGGTGGTGTATGCCTGTGGTCCCAGCTATTCGGGAGGCTGTAGTGGGAGGATTGCTGGAGCCTGAGAAGTCGAGGCTGCAGTGAGCTGTGGTTGCATCACTGCATTCCTGCCTGGGCAATACAGCGGGACCCTGTCTCAAAAAAAAACTGTTTATTTTGTGACCAAACATGACTTGAGCCCTGATACAGGCATCAGCATTAAATTAAGTAAAACCAAATTTTAAAAAGTTTTTAAAAAGAAAACTATTAAATACATAACACGCAGACAGGACACGATAGTGCTACTCAGGGGACCGCAAGTCTGTGACGCGCTTCATGGGCAAACATCTTGTGGCTTTTAGGGGATTTCAATCCCAGGGATTTCAATCCCCAGTGGATTCGGCCTTGGCCGCATACTAGCTGTGTTTCCATCACCCAGCAAGGGCTTGGAGCCAGCTGTGGTCATGTTAGAAATGACCCTGCCCTTGTCCAGTCTGACAGCTTGAAGGCAGCGCCTCCTGCGGCCACCAAGCCCAGAGACCTGGTACTCGGAGACCCAGGTTGGCAGCTGTGCACTGAGGCCCTCACTGGAGTGTCTCATTCAGTCCTTGCCACTGGCCAGTCCTGGTACCATCCCTCTCCTGCTGACACAGAAACTAAAGCCGGAAGACTGCACCCTCTCCTCTGGTGCCAGCCAGAGGCGGTGGCCGTGGTCACCATGTAGTCACTGGCATATGCCTGCAGAAACCGGTGCCAGTTGAACTGCCTGCTCCAAGATCCATGCCATCCCGTAGGAACTTGGAGAGACAGAGGCAGGGGGCTGTCTTTGTTTTCTGGGTTGAGTGAGGGGCCAAGGGCCCCCGATCGAGTCATGGAAGCAGCGGGAAGATCCAGTGTCCCCTCACGCTCTCAGGTACAGTAAGAGGGACCCCGGCCGACATAAAGAAGTCCAGAGCAGGGTGGTCTCAGCGGCGGGGCCTGCTCCTCCCCCTTACCTGGGGAAGGAGAGCCCCTCAGTGGGAGCTGGGGGCTGTTGTGCTCTCCAGTGACTTGGTGGGAGGGCACCTGGCCTCGTGTTGAGGGGATGTGTCCCCTCTGGCCAGGCGCCAGGCGAGGGGGCTGGGAGATAGCCGGAGGCTCCCCATCCCTCACCCAGCAGAGGCTAGCCTGAGGTTCAGCCACTCCCACTGCAGAAGCAACAGCATTGTCACAGAAGGGCCAGTGAGGGGCCGGGAAGGAGGTGGCCGTCTAGGGCTGGTCTGGTGGCCTCACGATGCCATCAGAGTCACTGGCTTCTCTGACCTTCTACTCGCCTGTCCTAGGAGTAGGTCCCCTCTTGGTCACAACATGGCTGCTGCACCTCCAACATCACTTCCACTCTCCAGGCTGAAAGAAGGGGAAGGGCGGGGGAAGAGATGGGCCAGGGGTGGCAGGCCCTGTCTGAAGGTGCTTTCGCAGAAGACCTGCCACACCTCTGCTTGCATCTCATTGGTCAGAACTGGTTCAGCCTCTGCTGGGAGGCTGAGGAATGAGCACGCACTGCCGTCTCAGCAAGGCAGGATGGTAGAGGAAAGACAGAGAGGACATTGGATAGGGAAGTAGCCGGCTCTTTTCCCAGCCTTGACATCCTGGTAAACCCGTCAAGGGCTTCATAGGGTTGAAGAGGACACGGCTTTGTCTTCAACTTGGGAGTTTCATTCAGTGAACAAACATTGGCTGAGCACCTAGGATGTGCCCCCTCATGCCCCTGGTCCTGGAGATGCAGGGGAGATGGACCAGGGAGACTGGAAGGGAGCCTGCCGCAGGGTGTGCCTGTTGTGGGCCCGACTGCCCCGTGGCAGGGCAGGGGACGTGCCTGCTGGGGTGGAGGGCCTCCCCCGCTGAGTCTCCCACAGGCCCGGTGCTCCACCTGCACCTCCGCATGCTGGCACGGGGACAGACGTCCTGGAGGCCTCTTGGCAGGACCGAGGGCTTTTCCAAGGAAAACCCTCATTCCCCGGAACTGGCCAGGGAGGGGTCCCCACGCCTCGCAGCAGGGCTACTCCTTCGTCAGGGTGTGGTGAGGGCTGCAGGCGTTTTCCTGGACAGGGTGTGGTCACCATGTGTTACTGGCAGATGCCTGCAGAAGCCGGTGGTAATGGCCCAGAACGTGAAATGAGAGCTTTTCTAGGTTTCTGAAAGCTGCGGACTCCCTCTGGGGCAGACAGACCCATCCCACGCTGCAACTGGGAGACACAGAGGGCAGCCCCAGGCCTCCTGGGTCTGTCCTGGGAGCCACCCGTGACCGTGCTAACAGGGACAGGACCTGCCCTCTGCACCGTTGCATGGGAGCAAATGTGCGATTTCCTGGAATGCGGGGACACAGGGTGACAAGACAGAGCCTGTGTCCTGTGGGTGGTTTCACGCCTAGGGGAGGAGCCTGACTTTGCTCTGTGCTTCTCCTACCCAGCCCTCGGTCCATCCGTCCTCAATGAGGGCTCAGAATGGGGCATCCACACCCCTGGGCAGGGCAGGGCAGGGCAGGGTGAGGGAGCCCAGACAGACAGACAGACAGCAGTGTGTGGAACAATCTTGTTATTGTAGCCAGCTCCCACCACGGTTTCTCAGGCAACCGCCAACCCAAGTTTTATGGAATGTTCTGGTCCCACGGTAGGTTTGGCAAGAGGAGGAGCTCGCTCTGGTGGGGGAGCTGGAAGGGAGCTGCTGGCTGGGAGAAGGGACCCAAAGCAACTCCAGCCAGACCCAAAGCCCTGCCCCATCCCAGGCAGCACCCGCCTCCTTTACCAGGGGAGTCCCCAGGAGGTGGCTGTGAGGGAGGCACACCTCAGCCCTGCACACCATGTGAGGATGTCCCTGAGCTCACCATGGGTTGGGGGAGAAGCCCCTCCCAGCAGTCAGCCTGCTCTGGGAGAAGCCTCCCGCTCAATCAGCCTGCTCTGGGACCAGCCACTGGCCTGGTGGCCATACTGTGTCCTGGGCTCTGCTTGGGGACCGTGCTTGGGCTCGAGGAAGATGGTAGCGCAAAGATCTTGTGAACTGCAGGCTTGGGTAGACCGCCTGGTAAATCCCAGCTCCTGAGCTGGGTGACCTGGCCTGTCTACGTGATCTCTCTGAACCTCAGTGTCCTCTTCCTTGGAACAGAAACTAGCCCCTCGTCCATCTGTCTCTAGTTAATGCACAGAAAGTGCCTAGCATTTGGCAGGTGCTCAAGAAATGTCAGTCCTTGTTTTGAAGCAGAAGAGCAGGAAGGTTGGGGGACAGCTGGGCTGAGGGAGTAGATGGGGCAGGCCCAGGAAGGTCCTGGGTGGGCCCCCAACCAAGAGTGCCCCTTCCCCCCCCTGCAGATTGCAGTGACTTTTGCCATCGTCCTTGGCGTCATCATCTACAGAATCTCCATGGCCGCCGCCTTGGCCATGAACTCCTCCCCCTCCGTGCGGTCCAACATCCGGGTCACAGTCACAGCTACTGCGGTCATCATCAACCTAGTGGTCATCATCCTCCTGGATGAGGTGTACGGCTGCATAGCCCGGTGGCTCACCAAGATCGGTGAGTGCCCACATTCCAGGTACCCATGGCCTGGACTCAGGCAGCCGGAGTCGCCTGCCTCTTGCTGTGCACCCTTGAGTTTGTTGCTTAACTTCTCTGGGCCCCAGCTCCCTGGCTCTGAACGGGGATCCTGATCACAGGCCCTGGCGCGCCTATGAGAGCCAACTGAGTGACGGTGTCAGTGGCCAGCCAGAGACTGGACCAGGCTGTTGGGGGCCATCCCAGCCACAGCCTCAGTATCATCCTACCCCTCCCTCTAGAGGTCCCGAAGACGGAGAAAAGCTTCGAGGAGAGGCTGATCTTCAAGGCTTTCCTGCTGAAGTTTGTGAACTCCTACACCCCCATCTTTTACGTGGCGTTCTTCAAAGGCCGGTAGGGACATCTTCAGCATGTTCCCCACCTCGCTTCTCCCAAGTCCAGGGGAGGGCTCTCCCTCCCCACAGGCGGGGGGCACCTGGAGCCCAAGACAGGGCAGACACTGTGGCACCTGCAGCCGATGAGGGTCAGGGAGAAGGCCTGGGCCCTGCTAAGGCTCCAGAGCGGCCGGACCCTGGGCAGCAGGGAGCCCAGGCAGTCGGGACCTCAGGCAGTGAGGATGGGGCAGTGAGGACCCGGGAGTGAGGCCCCTGGGCAGTGAGGACCCCGGGCAGTGGGGACCCCGGGAAGTGAGGGGTAGGGAGGAGTCCACAGAGTGGGGACAAGGAGAGAGGAGGGCGTGGAAGTGTGGCTGCTGGCCACTTGAGCCCTCTTCACAGCTCCTGGTGGGGTGAAACCTGCCCCGCCTGGACCCTCTGGAGCCATCCCAGGCTGTGGTGGGGCCTGCGGCCCACCCACAATGATGCCCCCACCTCCACCGCCACTCCCGCAAGGGGCTGGCTGGTCTCATCTCAGAGCCCCCCAAAAGGCCGCCTCCTCCACATCATGTGATTCACCAGTGCCATGCCCGCCCTCCTGGCCCAGGTTCCCAGGGCCCTGCCAAGGGGTCCAGTCCTCGCTGAGTGCATCCAGGATGGAGCAGGCTCTCGGAAGCCTCCACACCCCACACCAGCCCCTAGAAGGCTGAGAGGCTGTCTATCCCCACCCAAGGTGGCCTTTGGCCACCACCTGCCCCAGCTGCCCGAGGTCCCCAGAGTGCTTCTGTGCCAGCTGTCCACGGACATCACTGTGCCAGCGGCACGTCCTGAGTCCCGGGGAAGCTAGCGCAGCAGCTTACAGTCTTCAGACCACGGTGGTCTTTGCCTTAATGCCCCGCTGGGCCCCCTTCCCACTGCCTCTCAGTCTCATGACCTCTCACTGAAGAAGTTCCTTTTTCTGACCCATCTCTGGGTTTGGGAATCCAACCTTTGACCAGTGAAAACCACTGTGGTCATCTTTTAGCAGATGTGACCAGGCAGGGAGAGCCACCTGTAGATACCCTTGAGGCTGGGCCTGCAGGACTCACACGCCGCACAGTCCCCACTTGGGGGTCTCTCCCGGAGCTGAGCTAGGGGCTCATCTTCTTTCTAATGACCTCCCCCATCGTTTCAGGTTTGTCGGACGCCCGGGCGACTATGTGTACATTTTCCGTTCCTTCCGAATGGAAGAGGTAACCGAAATTTTATTCGTTTCTGGTAGCCCCTTGTGTTTTGCTTACGATTTGTCTACACCGTGCTTGGGAGAAGCAGCCGCAGCATATTTGTTCAGCAAAGAACAGTGGTTTCTTTCCTTCCTGCTGGGAACTTTTCTGTTCCCCTGACGTGGTGGGGTGGGCTTTGATCTTATTTGGTGTGTTCATATAGAATCACCTAGAAGGGTAAACTCGCTATAGAGTTTATGAAAGAAAAGCAGGACATCTGGTTTTTCTTTTCATTTCTTTTTTTGTGAGACTGAATATTTCTCTTCTGGTTAAGATGAATGAATGAAGGCTGGGCGCAGTGGCTCATGCCTGTAATCTCAGCACTTTGGGAGGCCGAGACTGTTGGATCACCTGAGGTCAGGAGTTCGAGAGCAGCCTGGCCAACATGGTGAAACCCCATCTCTACTAAAAACACAAAAAATTAGCTGGGCGCATTGGTGTATGCTTGTAATCCCAGCTACTCAAGAGGTTGAGGCATGAGAATCGCTTGAACCTGGAAGGTGGAGGTTGCAGTGAGCTGAGATTTCGCCACTACACTCCAACCTGGGTGACAGAGCAAGGCTCCATTTCAAAAAAAAAAGATGAATTAATGAGGACAAAACAGAACTTGGCTACCTTTGTTTGTTTGTTTTTTTAGCTAGACATTGAAATGCTTGTCTCTTTACCCTCAAACACCACGCTCGTGGCATTTCACTTCTGCCCAGCGATCCTGGCCACAGAAGGTCTGGTTGTGCCAGCCTGGTTCAGCCTCTGTCACGGCCCATGGACTTGCTCCACTGTCTGTTTCACAACCAGGGGCTCCATCAGACCAAGCCGGGGCTTCAGGGCCTATCAGTGGTTCTGGTCTCAACATTTCCAATCCACAGCGTAATTCAGCTTATCAGAAAATAAGAGGGTGGGTCTTCTTGATAAAGACCCTGTGAAACAAGGTATCGAGGATAGGGTGGACATCAGGTACAGGGTGATCTGGCTGTCTGGAGCGCAGCCTAGAGGTTCAACTACCTGAATGCAGGCCCCTGGGCAGCCCAAGACATGGGCCTCCTCCACAGTAATGGGCATCTGTGCCAAATTTATGAAATGCTCTTTCCTTTTTGTATCATCATCCCCTGTCACACTCGTCCCGGGTCAGAGAAGTCATATAATAAAGCAAATGGTGTAATTGCTTTTTCTGAAAGCATGGCTCTCCAAGACAGATGTGGGCATTTACTAGGTTTTATTTGGAATGCAGAACAAATTTGCTGTGCCTCAGGGGTCACCACGCATCCCTGGTGTTCCCTTTGCTTGGACAAGTTAAACTTCCAGCGCGGATAGGTTTCTGACTGTCGCCTGCTTGCGGGGTCCCTGGCCTAAGGTGGCACAGGCCCACTGCGTCAGGGGCATTAGGCCTTAGGGGTGACTTCCGCCTCCTGTGGAGCTTGCCTGCTGCATGCGCTCAGCCTGCCATGGTGGTGCAGAGGCAGTGGATGGTGACTGGTGCATGGGACCGGCCAGTGGCACTGGGAAAAAGGAGGCGCCCTGAGGCCCTGCCCCACCCCTGCCTACTCCCTCCCAATGTGCTCCCAGCTCCCAGCCGCAGCCCCCAAGCCCAGCAGCCTGTAGGCGGGGTGTGCCAGTTTCCCGGGGCTGCCGCAACTCAATCCCACAGACTGGGCAGCTTCAAATAACAGAGATGGAGTCTCACAGTTCTGAAGGTTGGAAGTGCAGCATCCAGGTGTTAGCCAGGCTGTGTTCCCTTCAAGGGTTCTAGGGGAGGACCTGCCTTGCCTCTCCCAGCTTCTGGGGACTACAGAAGTTCTCATGGTTCCTTTACTCGGCCACTCCACCCTCTGCCTCCATCTTCACGCAGCCTCTTCCCTCTGTGCCCGCGTCTTCTCTTCTTCTGAGCACACCAGTCCTCGGATGGGCGCCCACCCTACCCCAGCATGAACACCCCCTGACCTGACTACATCTGCAAAGACCCTTTTTGCAAATAAGGCCACGTTCCCAGGTGGCGGGGATTAGAACCTGAGTGTCTTTTTTTGGAGGATGCAGGTCAACCCATGGCATGAGGGTGGGCCTCCTTGCAGGGCTGCGGTCCCTCTCCCGGTGTCCCTGTAGCGGGGCTGATGCTGCTCTCTGTCCACAGTGTGCGCCAGGAGGCTGCCTGATGGAGCTATGCATCCAGCTTAGCATCATCATGCTGGGGAAACAGCTGATCCAGAACAACCTGTTCGAGATTGGCATCCCGTGAGTGTGGCGGGTTAGAGTGACAGAGGCGAGGTGGGCGGAGGGGTGTGTGGATGGCTCCTGCGGTGGTCTGGGTGGACGCAGGGCTTCAACCAAGATGGGGGCACCAGAAACAGGGAGAGAAGGAGGACACAGAGGGAAGATGAGGCAAAAGCCACCCCAGGTCAGGCATGGTGGCTGACGCCTGCAATCCCAGCACTTTGGGAAGCCGAGGCAGAAGGACCATTTGAGCCTAGGAAATCAAGACCAGCCTGGGCACAAAGCAAGACTGCACCTCTACAAAAAATAAAAAGTTAGCCAGGTGTGGTGGTGCGTGCCTGTAGTCCCAGCTACTCAGGAGGCTGAGGCAGGAGGATCGCTGGAGCCCAGGAGTTCCAGGCTGCAGTGAGCTGTGATTGTACCACTGCACTCTGTCTAGCCTGGGCCACAGAGTGAGACCCTGTTTTAAAAAACAAAAACAGGGCCAAGCGCAGTGGCTCATAACTGTAATCCCAGCACTTTGGGAGGCTGAGGTGGGCGGATCACTTGAGGTCAAGAATTCGAGACCAGACTGGCCAACACGGTGAAACCCGTCTCTACCAAAAATACAAAAATTAGCCAGGCGTGGTGGTGGATGCCTGTAGTCCCAGCTACATGGGAGGCTGAGGCAGGAGAACCCCTTGAACCCAGGAGGTGGAGGTTGCAGTCAGCCAAGATCGCATCACTGCACTCCAGCCTGGGCGACAGACTAAGACTCTGTCTCAAAAAATAAATAAATAATAAAAACATTAAAAAATAAAGCCACCCCATTTTGGACAAAGGAGGGAGAGGAAGTCAGAATGACACCCCACTCCATGCTGGCTGGGGATGTGGGGTACCACCAGGTGCCCCCAAGCCCAATGCTGGCTCCCCAGGGTTTCCAGATGGAGGCTGGGGGATTCAGCCTCCTTATTACCTTGTACCTTCAGAAATCCATATCCCATTCCCGCCTCCCCAACGGCTCCTAGGTCTCTGGAGTCAGGAACTTGTTGGGCCATTTTCCATGATCTGTGTCTTTCCCCAAGAGTCCACTTGGGCATGACCAGCCTCCACTGTTCTTGTGTCCCTGATGCCTGCTGGGCCCTCCTGTGGGTCACAAGTGGCCGTTTGCCCTCCCTGCACCTCCATTTCCTTCTGTAGCCAGCAAAGCCATGACGCTTACCCCTTGCCTTTTGGGGAAACGGCAGAGGAGATCATATAAAGAAATGATTGCAAACAAGTGAATTTTAGATTTAAAGCAGAAACTTAGAAATATCACTAGAGGCCAGGCGCAGTGGCTCATGCCTATAATCCTAGTACTTTGGGAGGCAGAGACGGGCGGATTGCCTGAGCTCAGGAGTTCAAGACCAGCCTGGGCAGTACTATGAAACCCCATCTCGACTTAAAATACAAAAAATTAGCTGGGCGTGGCAGCGTGTGCCTGTAGTCCCAGCTACTCAGGAGGCTGAGGCAAGAGAATTGCTAGATCCCGGGAGGCAGAGGTTGCAGTGCGCTGAGACAGTGCCACTGCACTCCAGCCTGAGCAAAGAGAGTGAAACTCTGTCTCAAAAAAAAAAAAAAAAAGACACATCACCAGAGGTGCCAGACCCGAGCCCCAGATTCACCTTTCTGCAAACCTAACTGTGTGGTGTCACATCTCTCAGGAAGATGAAGAAGCTCATCCGTTACCTGAAGCTGAAGCGGCAGAGCCCCCCTGACCACGAGGAGTGTGTGAAGAGGAAGCAGCGGTATGAGGTGGATTACAACCTGGAGCCCTTCGCGGGCCTCACCCCAGAGTACATGGAAATGAGTGAGTGACAGCCGGGACAGGCAGGTGACGTCAGGATAGAAATCAGGCCAGCATGCCACCTGGAGTGGGGAAGGGCTGCAGGGGCATGATGCCCCCAGCCCCGCGGTGCCCAGCATCCCTCCGGAAGCATTGGGTGGGGAGGAGGGAGATGCAGACCCTGGGATCCTGGTGCTGCTGCTCCCTTGGGTCGGTGAGCATGGCTGTCCTGTCTTCCAGAGGCCCAGGTCAAGCAGCCACGGTCCCCAGGCATGGTCCCCAGGCACGGTCCCCAGGCACGGTCCCCAGGCATGGTCCCCAGGCACAGTTCCCTTCAGGGCAACCCGAACCCGACCTCGGCTGTGCAGCTCTTCCTCCTCCCTCAGTCTCCCTCAGCAGCCGAGGGCTCAGCCCTGCTAAGCTACAAGATCCTCCTCACTTGAAACCCCCCGCAATCCGAGGTCCCTCGTCTCAGCCCCAGGGCCCTTCAAGCCTCCTGCTTTGGGTCCATGACTCATCTCCCCTTCCTGGTGGTGAGCTCCTGAGTTGCAGGAGCCAGGACTTGCTCACCTGTGGGCTGGCGACAGCTGCCCCTAGCACAGGGCAGGTGCTCAAAGGAGACCCAGGGATTGAGCCTTACCCCCCTCAATCGTGTGGCTGGCCAGGAGGATGCCAAGAGGCGGCACATACCTTTAGGGGGTGGCCAAGGAGAGCTGGGAAAAAGCCAGGTGCGGTCCGCACGGCTCTGGACTCTCCCTGACCTGGTCACTTACCTCTCCCTCCTGCTCCTGTGCTCTGCACATGCTGGCCTCCTTGCTGCTCCCCAGCCCCACGGAGCTTGGGCCGCCCCAGGGCCTTTGCACTAGATGTGCCCTGCTGGAATGCCCTCCCCCAAATACCTGCATGACTCACTCTCTCCTGCCTGCCGGGCTCTATTCGGAATGTTCCCCAACAGAGAAGCCTTCCCTGACCACCGTGTTTGAAAGGGGCAGCCCCTGCCTGACACGGCCACGACCCCCACCCCTCCTCTGCTTGGTGTTTCTGCTTCCCAGCAGACAGCCTCACCCCGTCATCCCTCTTCTGTCTCCCCCTGGTAGGATGGCAGCCTCGCCCTCTCTTACTCCTCATCCCATAGCCCTGCTCCTAGAGCAGGTCCAGGTATACAGTGGGTGCTCAATGGGTGTTTGCTGACTAAATGGATGAGCAAAAGTAGTCAGGAAGACTGCTGTAGACGGGGCTCCCAGCATGCAGTGCCCCGGCCACCAAGGTCAAGTTCTGTAAAATGCCCGTTCCCAGGCTTGTCCCTGGTCTGCTCCAGGTGAGACCTGGCAGGCTGCATTTTGAACAAAGGCCTGGGAGTAAGGGCCCCTTAGAGGGCGGGGAGCGTTTCTGTTTAATTTCACCGCAAGTGCTGCCCTGTGCCCCTCCTGTTGGCCGAAGTGGCCACATATGTCACTCCTGGCTCCCCAGACAATTGTGCAAGGAGCACCCTGCCGCTGACCAGAGGAGAGGAATCTTAAGTGTGGCGTTCTGTGGCTCCTCTCTGTTTTCTCCTGGAATAAAGTCCAAGCTGAACCAGGGTCAGGCCGGTGGGCAAACAGCTCTCAGCTGTTTAAATTCAGCATTGGCCACTCATCCAGGAGGGACGGGGTCTGGGAGGTGGCCTCCCCTGCCTGCAGGGTCACTCCTTCCACAGGAAACCCTAGGGAGAATAGAGCCCCAGACACCAGCACAGCCTGCAGTGGGCCACGAGACTGGTAGCCCCTTCCCTGGATTTATTTTCCTAGTGGCTGGATGTCACGTCCCGAGTTCCTGATAGGTTTGGACAAAGGGGATTTCTGGAGCAGGCGCCTCCTGCCCACATACACGGGGAGTGGTTCACCCGTGCCCCACCCTGCCCCCACTGACTGAGGCACATTTCCACACCCACTGGCTTTCTCCCCACCCCGTGGGCTGCCAGTCTGTTCCTCCAAGGAAGGCTCAAGCCATGGATGTGGATAGATGGGGAGAACAAGCCCATTTGGGAATGCCCCACCTCCCCACCCCCTGTACCCTCCCTCCCTGGCCCCAGCCCTGGCAGTGTCTCCAGCTCCCCGGTCATACCCTTAGTGCCAGAGTAGGCAGCACCACTCGGAAGTGAGAAAGCCCACCCTGGTGAGTGACCCACAGCCTCAGGCCTCAGCAGCCCCCCGCCCTCATGCACAGCACACACCACCCTACATAAGCAATCCCTCATCCCCTCCAGGGACCTCAGGCAGGACCAGAGAACTCCCACTCAGCCCACCTTGCCAGGGCGAGCAAGACAGCCCAGGGACAGAACTTGCAGGGCACTCCCCGCCATGGCCCATCCTGCATGCTAACAGTGCTCACACTCAGGGCACCCCGCACGGCCTACCCCACATGCTAACAATGCCCACACTCAGCCCGCCAGGCACACAGTGACATTCTGCCGGCTTCCTTGTTTACCGCCTGGCACCAAACGCCCTTGGACTGGGTCCTGCTGTGCAGTTCCTGAACCAGCTTTCCTGCTCAGTTCCACTCAGCAACCTTTTCCTGACCTTCTCCTAGGAGCCCAGCCCCGTGCTGGATGCAGCATCCAAAGCCAAAGAAGCCCCAGAGCCAGCTCCTGGGCGGGACGATCCCCAGGGGGAGGGCCGCAGGGGCAGAGGCGAGGGACTGTCCTGGGTCCCACCCAGATCCAGGAGGCCTGATGCAAGGGAAAGTTGGGGGCTCTGGAAGATGCAGCCATGCAGGCAGGTCCCCCAGGTCCCAGGGAGCCCCCATGATGGAAGCAGCAGAGCCACTGCCACGTCCCTTCCCAGCACAGGCAGGGGAATGACCACAGGCTGGGCCTTTGAGCTCACGATGGTCCTTTTCCTTTTGGTGATGATTTTTTTAAATTTGACATAGGCTGGCGAGGTGGCTTATGCCTGGAATCCCAGCACTTTGGGTGGATGACTTGAGCTCAGGAGTTTGAGACCACCCTGGGCAACATAGCAAAATCCCAGCTCTACAAAAAATACAAAAATTAAGTAGTCATAGTGGTGCATGCCTTGGTCCCAGCTACTCGGGAGGCTGAAGTGGGAGGATTCATTGAGCCTGGGAGGTCGAGGCTGCAGTGAGCCATGGTTGTGCCACTGTACTGCAGCCTGGTGACCGATCGAGACTATCTCAAAAAAGATTAGCCATAGCTAAGTGAGCACTCCCTTTATTCAAGAGTCCAACACAGATTCAGAGCAAAATTTGGAATTCTGCCTTCAGTCCACTCCTGGAGGTCACCCAGGGTCATGGAGGGTCCGTCCCAACAGGTGGTCTATGCAGGTGGGCTTGTTGGAGGTGGGGCAGCAGCCAGACCTGTGCAGCTCGGCACACGGGGTGGTGGAGTCCCCGCTTATGGGCTGTGGCTCATGGGGTGCTGACTGGCACTGGGCTCTCTCTGCAGTCATCCAGTTTGGCTTTGTCACCCTGTTTGTCGCCTCCTTCCCCCTGGCCCCGCTGTTTGCGCTGCTGAACAACATCATTGAGATCCGCCTGGACGCCAAAAAGTTTGTCACTGAGCTCCGAAGGCCGGTGGCTGTCAGAGCCAAAGACATCGGTGAGTGACCCCACGGGCCGGCAGGACCAGTTCCACATGCGTGCTGGGTTTGGGGAGGGGATTGCCACGCTCCAGAAGCTAGAGCCAGAGCTGACCAGGTGTCCCTCCTGGGGCTCTTCACTCAGCCTTTGCCGGGTGGAGCCTGGGGGGCAGGTAACACAAGACGTGGAGGCTCGCTTAGCCCTGTCCCCACCCGTTCCCTCCTAAGATGCATTGGTCACAGACAACGTTTGGAAAGTGTGGGTCCCAGACATCTGAATGTCTCAACAACCTGCTGCTTTAGGAGGTACAAGAGACTACATTGCCTCTCTGATGGCTGGCGACACCCACCTGTAGCAAGTGTGTGACCCCAGAGCCAGGGCAAGACCAACGGGAAAGGAGTGTTAGCTGTTCAGCATGTGCCTTCCTACATTGCATGTCATGGCATCATTTAATGTTCACAAAAGAGAAAAGGAAGGAAGGAGCCCCCCTCTGTAGACAGGGAAGAACAGTCCCAGTCATTGCATGGCTTGCCTACAGGAATCAAAGCCAAGATGCAACTCAACTCCAGCTTTTTAACCCCGTCACTAAGGCACCTTGACCACGTGGAGAAAGGGTGTGAGGTTGGGAGAATGTACATTTCAGGTCAGCATAAAGAATAACTTGAGCTGAGCACCGTGGCTCACTCCTGTAATCCCAGTGCTTTGGGAGGCCCAGGAGAAGGCACAGCTTGAGCCCAGGAGTTCAAGACCAGCCTAGGCAACATGGCGAAACCCTGTCTCCACATTGAGCCCAGGAATTCAAGACCAGCGTAGGCAACATGGCGAAACCCTGTCTCTACGAAAAATAGAAAAATTTGCTGGGCATGATGGTGCATGCCTGTAGTCGCAGCTACTCAGGAGGCTGAGGTGGGAGGTTCAGTGAGCCCACGCAGATTGTGGCTGCAGTGAGCTGTGCCCACGCCTGGGCAACAGAGTGAGATCCTGTCTCAAAAACATAAGTAAAATTAGCTGGATATGGTAGCGCAGACCTGTGGTCCCAGCTACTTGGGAGGCTGAGGCAGGAGGATCGTGTGAGCCCAGGAGGTCAAGGCTGCAGTGAGATGTGATCATGCCACTACACTCCAGCCTGGGCAACAGAGAGACCCTGCCTCAAAAAAAAAGGAAAAAGAAAAAGAATAACTTTAATAGTCAGAGGGGTCAAAAACAGAGCAGACTTCCTTGTGGGTTAGAGAGCTCCCTGTTACCAGAGGCATTTAAGCAGAGATAGGACGACAATCTGTCCAGGAGGGTGAGGGGTATGGGAGCCCCACACAGGCCTCCACCAGAGCCAGCCCTCACAGGAAGGGTGATCCCATCTTATCTTATGGTAGGACCCAATTTTCAAGGTGAAAACAAAATTACAAACATACATTCATTTTATCTCAAATTTAACAAATTTTAGTGAGAATAGCACCTTTGTACTAATTATTGGAATAAACAAAAGGTTGGATTACGTATTGGGGATATCACCTTGCTGAAATAAAGATTCCATATCAGCTTGATAAAATAGTTTTGGGTTAGGCTTTTGTAGGCCAAACGTAATCTTACAAAAAGTGGGAAACTGACCGGGTGCAGTGGCTCATGCCTGTAATCCTAGCACTTTGGGAGGCCAAAGCAGGTGGATCACCTGAGGTCAGGAGTTCGAGACCAGCCTGACTAACATGGTGAAACCCCGTCTCTACTAAAAATACAAAATTAGCCGGGTATGGTGGTGGGAGCCTGTAATCCCAGCTCCTCAGGAGGCTAAGGCAGGAGAATTCCTTGATTCCGGGAGGCAGAAGTTGCAGTGAGCCGAGATCGTGCTACTGCACTCCAGCCTGGGCGACAGAGCAAGACTCCATCGCAAAAAAAAAAAAAAAAGAAATGTGGGAAGCCTTTTCAGTTGTTCCAAGGGCTTCTCCAGTCCTTGGTATGTGTGTCATTCTCGCTGGCAACACCCTTCGGATCACCTCACCCTAGTCCGTGTTCTCTCCTTAAGTTGTTAGCGGCTCTGTCCTGGTTGGAAGCTCCTTGGTCCACACCTTGGCCCCTTGTGGCAAGCCCAGCATCCACTGGTGACCAAATCCACCAATCCTCCACTGTCTGGCTCCGAGATAACTTCAACTCTGGCTTCTCTTAACACTTGGCTGTCTTGTAGACTAAAACAGATGAAATTGTCATTTTCACAGCTCAAAGACCATCAGATAGCAGTGATTCACCCTGCAGTTCACCCTGCAGCTTCACATTTGCCCTGCGTAAGGCCCTGGCTTTGAAAGGGGCCTGGAAACTTCGGTGACTTATAGGGAGGGACATCCCAGGGCTCGTGGGTAAGAGGTCATGGCACTGTGTTTGGATACTTTTGCTTCCCTACGTCATCTCTTCTCTGGGTGACCCAGGTAATGAAGACTCAGAACACAGACACTCTATATTAGACTGCCCTGTGAGATTTTGTTTACAAATTTCAAAGGCTTTAAAAGCCATGAGCTAACTAACCCTCCGAAGACCCCGCTAACCACCAGCATCCCTGTTCTGCCTCTGCTGAGGCCATGGGTGAGCTCCTCGCCCCTCGCCCCTCATACCACAGCCCTACATGGCCAGAGGTGGCGCAAGGCTGAAGCACTGATTTGCTGGTGCTCTAGGTCAGAGGTCAGCACTTGTCTTCAGTAAAGAGCCAGAGTGAATGTTTTAGGCTTCCTGGACCCAGAAACGACGTCCTCAAGTCTTAGGCAGTGGTTCTCACCCAAAGGCTACATTTTTCATACGTTTTTCATTTCATACTTAAAAGTGGAAAAGGTCAGGGCCTGGCGTGGTGGCTCATGCCTGTAATCGCAGCACTTTGGGAGGCCGAGGCAGGTGGATCACCTGAGGTCAGGAGTTTGAGACCAGCCTGGCCAATATGGTGAAACCCCATCTCTACTAAAAATACAAAAATTAGCTGGGAGCGCTAATTTTTGTGGTGGCATTTTAATTTTTAATGGTGGCAGGCGCCTGTAATCCCAGCTACTTGGGAGGCTGAGGCAGGAGAATGGCGTGAACTTGGGAGGTGGAGCTTGCAGTGAGCCGAGATCGTGCCACCGCACTCCAGCTTGGGCAACAGCAAGACTCCGTTTCAAAAAAAAAAAAAGGTCATTTTTAGCTGGCGGGACAAGTGAAAAAGAGGCTATCGAAAAACAGGCCACCATGGCCATCTTTGCACACCCGCTCTCAGGAGCAAGGCGAGATTGCATCCCAGGCTGTGCCTCCGCATAGCGCTGCTTTGAAGATCGCGCCACAGAGCTGCCTCCAACATGAACTTTCCTCAGAACCTCAGCCTGTCGTGTCCTCCAGGGAACCCCAGGGGGGAAGCCTGAGTGAATCTTCCCTCGGTGCCACTTTCCAGATGGGAAACCGAGGCCCAGACGGTAACAGCTGAGCAGGAACCAGAGAGCTCAAGCCCTAGGCCTCCTGCATGCATAGAGGGTTTGCCTCTGAAAACCTCACCCTGTGTACCAAAGACCCCAAAGGGGGAGCTCCGGGCCCGCTCACCAGGTGCTCCCTGCAGTCCTCGGAAATTCTGGAGCTCCCTGCCCCACGGCAGTAAAGAAAAGAGTGCCATCCCATTCCAGCAGGTACAGCTGAAAACAAAGAGAAGAATGCAGCCCACGCTGAGTCCTCACAAAGGCCCGATGATCAGGCACCTGACAGTGCCCTACCCCTGCCCGCCACCTGCCGCATCACAGTGTGCATGTGTTTGCTCTGGTGCCCTCTGCTTCGAGAAGCTCTGGCTGTCCCCAGACGGTGGCTGAATGAAGCTTGCAAACCCACCAGGGTGAAAGAGAGCAGCAGCTCAATGGCCTTGGCTTCCTGCAGTCCCTCTGCAGGCATTGGCGTCCCCACCAGCAGCAGGCCTTCCGCGTGCCTCTTTGGACTCTTTGCACCTGGCTTGTTTTTGCTCAGTTCTTACGGATCAGCTACTCACTTCCTGGTTCCTGTCCGGTTGGCTGAAGGCATAATCTGCCCTCCTTTCACTCGTTTGTTTGTGGATTCCTTAACCATAGCCTTTCCTTGAAAAGGCTTTTGTATTCCTTCTATGATCCGTGCAGGGCCCCCAGGCGAGCTCCTCGAGGGGACAGAGGGCCCCTGTGGCCCCTGTGACCTGCACCTCTGAGGCCCTGGGTGGCTGGGGGAAGCTGTGCCACAAAGCACAGGTGCCTAGATCACCCTGCCATCCAGCAGGTCACAGCAGGGACCCAGCCATGCGTGGGAATCTGCTCCAGCTCCCCAGCCCTGGCTTCGACTTCCTGTTCTCTTCCTGGTGCTTCACAGCCTGCTGGTGGGAAAGCGCAGCCTCCATTCGGCTCCCAGGCACTGCCTGTGGGCAGCAGTGGTGGCCTCGCCAAGCATCTGGCTTTGTCCAAATACCTCCCTGTACTGTTCTGGGAAATGGGGCTTAGCATCCCCTAGAGTGGGAAAAATTCCTTGGGAAAGAAACCAAGGAATTTACTTGGGGAAGTAAAAATGAGGCAGTTTTCCCCAACAGGACTGTCATCAAAGAAGCCCACCCAAAGAGTATTCCAAAAGCACAGCATCCCCTTTTACTTAGAGATGTCAATGAAAAGAGTCAAACTCTGTCAAATATTTGAAGACATTTATTCTGAGCCAAATATGAGTGACCACGGCCCATGACACAGCCCTCAGGAGGTGCTGAGAACATGGGCCCAAGGTGGTCGCGGTACAGCTTGGTTTTGTACATTTTAGGGAGACACGAAACATCAATCAGATATATCTAAGATATACATTGATTTGGTCCAGAAAGGCGGGACAGGGTGGGGCGACTTCCAGGTTATAGGTATATATATATATGTGTGTGTGTGTGTGTGTGTGTGTGTGTGTGTGTGTGTGTGTGTGTTTGAGAGAGAGAGTTTCACTCTTGTCACCCAGGCTGGAGTGCAATGGCATGATGCAACCTCCGCCTCCTGGGTTCAAGCGATTCTCCTGCCTTAGCCTCCTGAGTAGCTGGGATTGCAGGTGTGTGCCACCAGATTTGGCTAATTTTGTATTTTTAGTAGATACAAGACTTCACCATGTTTCTCCAACTTGTGACCTCAGGTGATCTGCCCACCTCTGCCTCCCAAAGTGCCCCAGCAGTGAGCCACCGCACCCAGCCTATTTTTAAAATTTCGGATTGTCAATTGGTTGAGTTATTATTAATAGAAAGAAAAGTCTGGGTTATGATAAGGGGTTGTGGAAACCAAGGTTTTATCATGCAGATGAAACCTCCAGGTAACAGGGTCAGAGAGAATAGACTGTAAATGTTTATCAGACTTAAGGTCTGTGTTGATGGTCACACTGGTCGGCTTTTGCTGAATTCCAAAAGGGAGGAGGGCATGAGGAGGCCTGTCTGACCCTCCCCATGCCCCCTGCTTCCTGTCATGGCCTGAACCAGTTTTTCAGGTTAACTTGAGGGTTCCCTAGCCGAGATAATGGACCCCATTTAAATGGTTGAGGAGGGGATTAGAATTTTATTTTTAGTTTACAGAGATCCTCAGAGCAGTGAGTGTCTCCCTGGAGTGTGCCTCAGAATAACTCGGGGTTCCCAGCCCCACCCCAGGAGAGGCGGATTCTGTAGGCTGGGGCTGGGCCTGGGCTGTCGGTTCTGCATTTCTCTAACACACCCCACGGATGTGCAGGGCCACACGGAGAGTCATCCTCCTGGACATAGAAATCCTGCAGACCTGTCAGGACAGGCTCCATCCGGGCCTGGAAACGAGGAAGACCCCGCTCCCGGCTCCATCTCATCCCCTCCTCATCCCTCCCACTTCCTGTTGTCTCTCTGGGCCCGCTGGGCAATCACCTGGACCTACCCCCTCGCCTGCCTGAATCTTGCCCTTCCAAGGCCCTGAGCTCAGGAGCCACGTCCCTCGGGAGCCCCACAGCCAAAGACTTCAACCCCCACCCCAGGCCCACCCCACCTCAGAGGTCTCAAACTCAGAGCCCCAAGGGCCAGGTGGGCCACACGCACAAGTGAGACTAAGTCCTAGGAGTGTTCTTCATGGCCACAGAGCAGTGTGCCCGTTCCCACATTGCTTGAAACATTCAACTCTCTAGTCCGGGTCTGGGTTTGGATGCTAAGGCGGCCATAATGGAAGTCTGAGGTCAGAGGTCGCCTGGAGGCCCCGGCACAGACAGCAGAGCTGTGGTGCACAGCCCGACCTGCAGGGGGCGCCCCGGGCATCACGGCATCACAGCCAGCTGTTGCCAAGGAGACGCAGCAGCCAGCCAGGACCAGAGCCGAGGAGTCTCGATTTTTTTTTTTGGTTTGTTTGTTTTTTTTTGTTTTTTGAGACAGAGTCTCACTCATTCGCCAGGGCTGGAGTGAAGTGGCACAATATCGGCTCACTGCAACCTCCATCCCCCAGGTTCTAGCAATTCTCCTGCCTCAGCCTCCTGAGTAGCTGGGATTACAGGCGCCTGCCACCACACCCAGCTAATTTTTGTATTTTTAATAGAGCGGGGCTTCTCCATGTTGGCCAGACTGGACTCGAACTCCCGACCTCAGGTGATCCACCCGCCTCAGCCTCCCAAAGTGCTAGAATTACAGGCGTGAGCCAATGCGCCCGGCCTTGATTTTTTAAAATACATTTTCCCGGTTTTTAAGCATCAGTCTGCATTTTTAAGCAGTAGGCAAGCGTAACAAAATGGCCATGTAGCGTGGATGCGGCCTGCCTGCCACTGCTTTGCAGCCTCTGCTCCGGCGCCAGCATCCGGTTGGAAAGGGCTTTCTACGCTTGTGCAGTCACTCAGCAGGCATTTATCCAGCAGCACCCACCTCATGTGCCAGACACCAAGCTAGACCCAGAAGCTACAGGGACGTGCAATTAGCAGCCTGCCCCAGGAGCTTGGAGTCCACGGAGGGCCCTCAGCCCTGACACCCAGCCAGGAGAAGCAGAGCGGGAAGAGTTCCCACTCCTGAGGGAGCACTTCAGTGCTGACTTTGTAGAGCTGTGCCATCCAGCCCTCACGCACCTGCGTTCCCAGGTGCTTTATTCAGGATGGGGTGGCCCTGGGGCTGCTAGTGTGCAGAGCCCATGTGACTGCCCCACCACCTGCTCCAGCAGAAAAATAAACTGAGGATCGCTGCGCCCGTGCAAAAGATCAATGGAGCTACAATTAGGTGATGGCTCCCGTGGCCCGAGGACTGGAGAGAGGGGTCAGGGAATAGTGATCGTCACTTCTCAAACTGCCCACCAGCAATGGGTTGCAGTGGGTATTTCTCTCTTTTTTTGAGACAGAACCTTTCTCTGTTGCCCATGCTGGCATGAACTCGGCTCACCATAACCTCAGTGGCGTTATGCAGTGGCGTGAACTCGGCTCACCATAACTTCAGCCTCCCTGGCTCAAACTATTCTTGTGCCTCAGCCTTCCGAGTAGCTGGGATTACAGGCATGTGCCACCGTGCCCAGCTAATTTTTGTATTTTTAGTAGAGATGGTGTTTTGCCATATTGGCAAGGCTGGTCTCAAACTCCTGGCTTCAAGTCATCTGTCCACCTCAGCCTCCCAAAATGCTAGG
The DNA here is from genome assembly GCF_043159975.1 of Macaca nemestrina. Classification (NCBI taxonomy): domain Eukaryota; kingdom Metazoa; phylum Chordata; class Mammalia; order Primates; family Cercopithecidae; genus Macaca; species Macaca nemestrina. The sequence goes on along the minus strand of NC_092136.1, from coordinate 4,492,245 downwards.
ATTATAGTCGTGAGCCTCCACACCCAGCCTACAGTGGCATTTTTGATTGATGATGATTGTGACTGTGGTCTGTCATTGAATTGGAGCTGGCTGGGGGCAGGGAGCAAGAGATCCTGGTCTCGGAGGTTTCATCTGAGCCTGTGGTTTCTAGCTCTGGGCCACACAGGGGGCCTGAACTCTTGCTGCCTTTGCAGACCACCAGCATGCACCCCAGAAATGGGGACTGAGAGGCTCCCCTTGGCTACCAGGGCAGAAGCGCTATGTACAGCTCTCCCTGCAGCCTCCTGCACAGGCAGGAAGTCCATCTGCTCCATCTTGGTCCTTTCTGACGAGTGCTGGTTATCACCCATCTCAGAGCCGGCTCAGGGCATGGAGAGCAGGCCTCAGGATTGGGCTCCCAGCCAAACCGCTGCATACGACACTGCTGGGCATGATAGGGTGCAATTAGGGTGAGCCAGGGGTCAGTCCGGGACACTGGACCATTTCCAGGAATTGCAACACTGAGGCCCTGCTTCCTGGGCCATTGAGGGACTCCTTCCTGGGCCCTGCTAGATCTCGTGGCCGCTGGGAAGACAATGGAGAGGCCAGCATGGCCCCGGGCGTTGTGTTGTGATCTTCTTGTTCATCTGTGATTTGGTGCAACCCTGGGTCTTGGAGTAAAGGGAGCAAGGGGGTGTGCAGATGGGGAACGGTTCGACCTGCACTCCTGTGTCTGGCCTAGCCCTGAATACAGGTATCCTCCGCCAGAGCTTTGGGAGCTGCACCCCAATTGAATCTTAGTCACTTTAGGAATAAAAAACGTTTCATCTGAGCCAACTAGTATTTACACAGGTGCACGGGGAGATCGTGCAGAACCACTGAGGGAGCAGCTGTCTTTAAGCCCCTCTTTTAGAAGCTGGTGAGCTTGTCAGAAAGGGCTGGTGCACACCAGGCCCTGGCACTGACCTGGCTTCCTCAGGACCTGAGCAAATGACTCTTGGTTGCCGTAAGCCTCTGACTGCTGTGAGAGAGCCTGGCCCCTGCAAGGATGGTACCCGCTCAGGCTGTTGCCTGGTGGCTGCAATGACTGAGAGTGTAGGGTTCTTTAAAACCGTGACTTCTTCTTCCCCCAGGAATCTGGTACAATATCCTCAGAGGCATTGGGAAGCTTGCTGTCATCATCAATGTAAGTGACATCAGGGACCTCGGTGGAAGGAAGTCCTGGCTGAACTGCCAGGCGGCCGGGGGCCCCTTGGAGAAGGAGCTGGGCATGGGTCTTCTACCCCAGCCACGGTGCAGCCCCAGGCTGCCGGGATTCTCTAGTTATAAATGTCCCTTGATCGCATGGGGTGGGGAGGGTGCATTCTGGGGAGGCATAAAAAATTCTCTTCAAACTTTTCCTGCAAGTTTTTTGTTTAATTTTTTTTGAGTCAGAGTCTCACTCTGTGGTCCAGGCTGCAGTGCAGTGGCACTATCTCAGCTCACGACAACCTCTGCCTCCCAGGTGCAAGCAATTCTCATGCCTCGGTCTCCCAAGTAGCTGGGATTACAGGCGCCCACCACCACGCCCGACTAACTTTTGTATTTTTAGTAGAGACAGGGTTTTGACATGTTGACCAGGCTGGTCTCAAACTCCTGACCTCAGGTGATCCGCCCTCCTTGGCCTCCCAAAGTGCTGAGATTACATTCATGAGCCACTGTGCCCAGCCTTTCTGCAAGCTTTGAGCAAAATTCTCCACCATGCCCACCTTGGCCCCTAAGTCCACTGAGAATAAACAACAGACAGATATAAGAGGGAAGACAGAGACAGAGACAGGAGGGAAGACAGAGACAGAGGGAGAGACACAGAGATTCCTTGCTGACAATCTTTCTGTTCTCTTATTTAAAGAAAAAAGTTGGTTTTTCTCCTTAATCTGAAACGTATGGCTGCTCTATAGAGAAGGTTTGGGAGATGCTGAAACGGGGCGAGAAGGACGCTCTCATCAGCCTCACACATGGCTCTGCTAAGAATCAGGGCTCCAGGCCCCTCAGCCTCCTCCCCAGCATGGCAGCCCCTTCTAGCCTCTCCCATGCCCAGACCCACAGGCTAGGATGGCCCGGCCCTCAGCCTTTCCCGTCAGGATCTGTCTGACTCTGCCCATGGCCTGGATGCCCCCTGGGTTTAGCTGTGCCCAGCTGTCTCCAGCATATACTTCAAGCCCAAGGCTGCATCCCAGACATGAGAACCCCAGGCAGCCACGGGGAGTCCACTGTGCCAGGGCCCCATGGCTCTCGTCCCTTCCACCCTCTGGCTGAGCCAAATCCTCCCCACCAAAAGCTGACACCGTGCCCACGGGGGACACGGGGTGTCTCCCCAGAGCTGACGATCAATGCCCCTGCAGGGCCGTGATGCCAAGTCAGGGTCTCAGCAGGCCCTGGGGCTCAGTCCCCACAGAGGGCAGGGGGTGACACTCAGCCCCGGAGAAGGGCCCCTCAGAGCCCTCTGACAGAGCCCTTTCCCGGCGGGCAACCCCTTCTGCCAGGCACACGCTCCCTCCAGACTACAGGGAGACTGCGGGCAGAGTGTGCACACCGGGATGGCTCCTTATCCCGCCCAGACAAGGGAACACAGGGTCCTGAGACAGAGCCCACGCTGTGCTGGAGCTGGGGGAGCTGGGAACAGAGGTACATCCTGTCTGCAACGAGTGGGCGCTGTGAGCAGCTGCAGAGCACGGTGGGCATCTCCTGAGGAGAACAGCAGCAACAACAATAACAGCAGGCTGAGTGCGGTGGCTCACACCTGTAATCCCAGCACTTTGGGAGGCCGAGGCGGGAGGATCGCTTGAGGCCAGGAATTCAAGACCAGCCTGGCCAGCATAATGAAACATAGTGAGACCATATCTCTCTCTAAAAAAAAAAAAAAAAAAAAAAAAAAAAAAAAAAGATAGTAGCAGGTACATTCACCAGGCACCTAGAATGTTCTAGACCCTTCTAAGCTCTTTCCACACACAAGCCCACTAGTCTGCACACAGCCCTTGGAGGCGGGGACTGTCATGGCCCCATCTGACAGGGAAGACACCAGAGGCATAGACAGGTTAGGTGATTTGCCCAAGGCCACACAGCCACGTGAGAGGCAGCCGTTGGGCCTTGGGTTCCTCTCTTGTAAGGGCACCAGCCAGAGCTGGTGCTATAATAGAATGAGCTGGGTGAGGACTTGAGAGCTTGCAAAGCACTTTCCCTTCCTGCCTCATTCCCTTCTCCAACAAGCCCAAAGGCACAGTGCATACATGGTGTGGGTATCAGCAGGCCCTGTTTTGACAAGAAGAAAATGGAGGCACAGAGAGGTTGGGTGATTTGCCCAAGGCCACACAGTCAGCAAGAGTCAGCCAGTGTCTACCTGGCGCCTTCTCTCCTAGGAGTGCGTTGTTCTGGCCCCCAGGCACTCTCCTTCAGCTGCCAGGGGGCTGAGAGTAGCACCCATGACCCCGCATCCGTTCACTCAGCATGCCAAGGCTGTGCGGCTGTGGTCCCCGCCAGGGGCAGTGGCACATGGCCAGGGCCCAGTGTGGCCGTGGACGGGTCACCCCAGTTGTGGCCAGCCCTTCCACGCCCAGGCTGGGGGTCCCCCTCACTGTCACGTCCCCTGTGCAGGCCTTCGTGATCTCCTTCACGTCTGACTTCATCCCGCGCCTGGTGTACCTCTACATGTACAGTAAGAACGGGACCATGCATGGCTTCGTCAACCATACCCTCTCCTCCTTCAACGTCAGCGACTTCCAGAACGGCACAGCCCCCAATGACCCCCTGGACCTGGGCTACGAGGTGCAGATCTGCAGGTACTGCTCTCTGCTCCCCTCTTTGAAAAGCCATGTTTATGGGGTTTCTGGGAGAGCCTGGGTTTGGACGGGGCTCAAATCAGGGGCAAGTCAAGAAACAACGCAAACTCGCTTAAAAAGAAGAAAAAAGAAAAAGGCTGGTGCAGTGGCTCACACCCGTAATCCCAGCACTTCGGGAGGGCCAGGCAGGAGGATCACTTGAGCTGAGGAGTCAGAGACCAGCCTGAGCCACATAGTGAGACCCCATCCCTACAAAAAAAAAAAAAAAAAAAATTAAATAGCTGGGCCTTGTGGCACGCACCTGTAGTTCTAGCTACTTGGGAGGCTGAGGTGGGAGATCAATTGAGCCTAGGAATTTGAGGCTGCAGTGAGCTATGATTGCACCATTGCACTCCAGCCTGGGCAACAGAGTGAGATCCTATCTATAATTAGTTAATTAATTTAATTAATTAATTAATGCTTGAGGGGAGGAAATTAGAGGTGATTTACCAGTTCCTATAACTAAGAAGCCCAGGATAGCTTCAGGCATGGCTGGATCCAGGAGCTACAGTTTGCCATCAGGCTCCACTTTGATTTCCTCTGTGTAGCATTGTTCTCTTGCTGGTGGAAAGGATTCCCAGCAGCTCCTGGCTTAAATCCTCTCTGCTCTGCAGTCCCTGTGGGAAGACCTTCTGTTTCTCAATAGTCAGTGAAAATCCAGAGACTGAGTCTTACTGCCCCATCTTGAGTCAAATGTCCATTCCCGAACCAACCACTATTGCCACGAGGAGGAGGGCTCTCCTTGGCTTGGCCTGGGTCATGTGCCAGGGTGAGAGGTCACAGAGAATTGGGGGGTCCTAAGGAAAACTGGGGTGCTATGACTTGAAGAAGAGGAGACAGATGCTAGCAGGCAAAGCCTTGAGCACAGAATAAAGAGGAACGAGCTGGTGCGTGTGGCTTCTGACACTGGGAGGACAGGGCTGCTCGTTCCCATGGGAAAGCAGGTTGTGCAACTTCTGCCTGGCCCAGCAGCTGGCACCACAGCCGTGGCCCAGCCCAATCCTATCTCAGGGATTGGCAGCTCAGTGCTAAATAGGCCCTTGGAGACTCCCATCCAGCTCCCTCCAGAAATCAAGCTCCGTGGGCAAGGGCCCTATCTGTTGTGCACCCCCCTGAATTCTCCATCCCTGGAGTGGGGTCTGGCACATAGTAGTTGGTCAATAAATGCTTGTGACATAAGTAAGTGAGGGAATACCCAGACTGAGGCCCAGAGAGGTCAAGTGATTGCCTAGGGGACACACAGCAAGGTGGCAGTTGGAGTGGGTGAGCACCAGGGATGTGGGTCCAGGCCAGGGCTGTGCCTGCAAATCCAGGTGGACCTTCTCCTGGTCTCCCCGACTGACCTCAGCTTTTAGTGACCAGCAGGGGCACAAACTGCAGCTGAGCCCCTGGAAGCCCTGCCCTCGTGGGGGCGTTTTCTGTCCAGCTTTGGGAAGCTTTTCCAATGAAGGGTGGGGACGTCAGCTCCATTCAAGCCAAGTTCCAGCTGATGTGTGGCACCCCCCAGATTCAGGGAGCCGTGGAGGGAGGGAGGCCCTAGGCAGAGACCTCACCCTGAGCCCACAGACCCTGGGCGTCTCGGGGTCTCTGAAAGAGGAAGGGGCTGGGGAGAACTGGAGCATGGGCAGTGGTCATGAATGGGGCGAGTCTCCTTCCTAAGGCTCCAAGCATATCCATGGTCAGTGGCAGGACCTTGGCGGGGAAGGGGGTATGAGTGAGCTTGACTCTCCAAGTAGGAGATCAGTCAGCTACATCTAAAGCTGGTAACGAGAACCGGGGGCAGCTCGCGTTCTCTCGAGATAAGGCGGTGAGGACCAAGCAGCAACCCTGGAGGAGGGAAAGCAGCCCCAGACCCGGGCAGGGCAGGGCGGGCCGGGCCGGCTGCCTCACAGGCCTCTGCCTGCACCAATGGAATGCTTAGCTTCATTCTTTCGCAAATGTTTGAGAAGCTGTTTAAGTGACATTGATAAAATGTTCAGGGTATTGGTTTGCTGGGTGTTTTGATGGTTGTTTGGTTGGCTTTTTTTAGAGACAGGGTCTCACTTTGCGGCCAGGCTGAAGAGCAGTGGCGTGATCAAAAACTCACTACAACCTCCCGGGCTCAGGTGATCCTCCCACCTCAGCCTCCCGAGTAGCTGGGAATGCCGGCGTGCGCTGCCATGCCCGGCTAATTTTTGTATTTTTTTTGCAGAGACAGGGTTTTACTGTGTTGCCCAGACTGATCTCTGACTCCTCAGCCTGAGATTACAGTGCTGAGGTTACAGGCACGAGCCACCCCTCCTGGCTGATAAGGTGCTCAGGGCTTTTCTTCAGTAGTTTCCCTCAAAGAGGGGATAGACTGCAGAGGTGGTTTTCAAACTGTGTTTCACGGAACCCATCCTGGAGCTCTGTGGAGCGTGAGGGTTGGGGTGAGGTTCAGGGAGTTCAAGCTTTGGGAACCCCCTGCCCCCGCCCGACTTCAACCAAGTAGGCTCTGCACTCTTGGGACCCTATTGGAGTATCCAGTGAGATTTCTTTTGGGAACAAAGGCTCCACTGCTTTTAAAAGTTTGGAATCTCCTGGACCACATGGTCCCTGCCCTTGATTCTGTGAGCCCACGGCTGGGCCCGGGGGATACTTCCTGCCACATATGTTTTACACGAAGCCCCTTAGGTCCTGCCTGGCCCGTGGGGGGTCCTGACCACCCCCCTCCACCGTGGAGAGACACTCCCTGGGTGCGGGGCCGCAGGCTGCTCACCCAAGAGAGGGCTGTCCTCCCGGAGGCAGCCGCACACCAAGCTGAGCCTCTCCCAGGCGTCCCTCGAGCTGCCTGGCTCCAGCCAGAGCCTGAGCCCCGCCGAAGTCCCACCCTCGACTCCACCACCGTCTTTTGTAGGTACAAAGACTACCGAGAGCCACCGTGGTCGGAAAACAAGTACGACATCTCCAAGGACTTCTGGGCCGTCCTGGCAGCCCGGCTGGCGTTCGTCATCGTCTTCCAGGTACGGTGCGTCCCTCTTTGTTTCCGGTTTGAGGATGGGGGCACTAAGGGACCACCCCGTGCCCACAGTCTGGAAGGCACGAGCTGCTAAAGCCGGGGGTTCAGAGACTCTTCCAGAGGCCTGGAGAACTTGCTCTGGGACACCCGAGGAGGGGACCTGGCCGACCCCAGACCCCCTGCACCAACAGGGCCCAAGACAACCTCATGAGAGAAGAAGGCAAAGAGAGGGGCCGGATAAGTGCCTGCAGAAGGGTTCTGACTGGCTGGTGGGTTTAATCCAGTAGAAGTGTCTTTATTGAAAGAGACAGGGGCCAGGCACGGTGGCTCACACCTGTAATCTCAACATTTCGGGAGGCCGAGCTGGGCAGATCACCTGAGGTCAGGAGTTTGAGACCTGCCTGGCCAACATGGTAAAACCCTGTGTCTACTAAAAATACAAAAATTAGCCAGGCATGATGGTGGGTGCCTGTAATCTCAGCTACTTGGGAGGCTGAGGCAGGAGAATCACTTGAACCCAGGAGGCAGAGGTTGCCGTGAGCTGAGATTATACCATTGCACTCCAGCCTGAGCAATGAGACTGAAACTCCGTCTCAAAAGAAAGGGGGGAGAGAGAGAGAGAGAGAGAGAGAGAGAGAGAGAGAGAGAAGAAAGGAAGGAAGAGAGAGAGAGAAAGAGGAAAGAAAGCAAGAAAGCAAGCAAGAGAAAGAGAGAGAAAAAGAGAAAGAAAGAAAGAGTAAGAGAAAGAAAAAAGAGAGAAAGAGAGAGAGACATGGAGAAGGGGGACTCTACCTCTGTCCCTCTTGTTCTCATGCTGTGTCTGTGGTAGCAGCCAGAACCAGGACAGACAGAAGGGCAGTGGGTTCTCAGATGACCCCAGCCACAGCCAACAGCCAGGGGACCCAGGCCCAGCTGGCCCAGCCTCTGGGGTGGGGTCTGGGCCAACTCTCTGATGCCAGAGGGACTCCCAGTGGAACGGGACCCCCTGCTAGGGTGCCAGCTATGCACCAGCAGCTGAGGTCCCAGAGAGGGGGCCCCTGGGCTGTGGGCACTGCCAAGGTTCTGCTCACCGGTGTCCCTCTAGCCTTGATTAAGTCGATGCTAGGAAGGCAGTGGGCCGGGGGCTCTGATTCTGGAATCCCCAGGACTGGGTTCAAGTCCCAGCTCTGTCACAGGGCAGGCCCTTCCACTCCTCTAAGCTCAGCGGCCTCATCCATCAGCTTTTCACAGCAAGCGGTGTAAAAGGTGTGTGGGGCTGGGTTCCGCAGGCCAGAGCCTGAGAGCCCAGCAAGGAGGGGTCTCGGCCAGAGACAGCCCAGCCTTACCCCAAGGGAGCCCCGGAGCATGCATGGCACCCCAGACCTGGCCTTACCCGGAGGCAAGGCCACCCCTAGATGGGCCGGCCACTGCTTTGGGCTGACCAGGCTGGGAAGAGGGAGATGGGAGGGGGCATACGTTCTGCAGCTGCGAGCATGAGCAGCCGGTCCCAGCCACAGCTGGGGACTGGGACCGCCAACCAGGAGAAGACACCAATCCAGGGGGCACCAGCACCGCCCATGGCGGGAACCTGCTCAGCCCGGGGTGCTCACACATGCTTGCTGGACAGATGTTCAGCAAACGACAAGATTCCGTTTTTCCATAAAAACTGACTTGTGTTGCCTTCTATCCACCAGAAATGTCTCCACGGAGGTGGTAGATGTTCAGGGGAGCCCTGGGAGGCTTTGCAAACTAAAAGTTTGATCCATTTGTGGCTATTTCCAGTTTCATGCTTTTCCCCAAAGCCTCGATGCTTGTTAGATTTGGCGATGCGTGACCCATCAGGTCACTTCCTGAGTCTCCTGGTCGAGGAATTCAGAATGACTCAGGTGATTTTCCCAATTACTGAGTTCAGATGTGTTCGAGAAAGTCGGCCAACATTTCCCAAAGACCTGCCGGGTGGTTCTGTGCCTCCTTTATACCTTCTGGGAACTGAGGCCCAGGGAGGTCAACAGGCGAGGAGGTCATGGGGCGGCGCTCCACCAGGTGGGGGCCAGGCAGAGAGGTCGGGAGCACTTCCCCAGGCACCATCCTCCCCGCTGCCACGCGCTGCCTCTCCTCCTTCCAGAACCTGGTCATGTTCATGAGCGACTTCGTGGACTGGGTCATCCCAGACATCCCCAAGGACATCAGCCAGCAGATCCACAAGGAGAAGGTGCTCATGGTGGAGCTGTTCATGCGGGAGGAGCAAGACAAGCAGCAGCTGCTGGAAACCTGGATGGAGAAGGAGCGGCAGAAGGACGAGCCGCCGTGCAACCACCACAACCCCAAAGCCTGCCCAGACAGCCTCAGCAGCCCAGCCCCCAGCCATACCTACCACGGGGGCGTCCTGTAGCTATGCCAGCGGGGCTGGGCAGGCCAGCCGGGCATCCCGACTGACGGGCACCCTCTCCCAGGGGCAGGTGGCTTCCCGCTCCCGCCAGGGCCCGGTGGGTCCTGGGTTTTCTGCAAACATGGAGGACCACTTTCTGATAGGACATTTTCCTTTCTTCTTTCTGTTTTCTTTCCCTTGTTTTTGCACAAAGCCATTATGCAGGGGATTGTTTTTAATCTGTAGTATTCAAGATGAATCAAAATGATGGCTGGTAATAGGGCAATAAGGTAACAAAGGCAGATGCTTTGCAGAAAGAATGCTTGGAATCTTGAGTCTCCCTAGCAGTGAAAAGTGAGCAGAGGCCCCTAGAAACCCTCCTCTGAATCCTCCTAATTCCTTAAGATAGATGCAAAATGGTAAGCCGAGGCATCGGGCCAAAGCTGGTGCAATGCTTCAGGGAAAATGGAAACCCCAACCAAAAATAATGATTGATTCTGGTTCCAAAAGGTGTCACCTGCCTGTTTCAGAAAAGTTAGACTTTCCATTGCCTTTTCCTCCCGTCAGTTCAGCGGCTGAGAGAGAAGTGCCCCATCCCTGAACCACACAGGGGGCGTGGGAGCATCCCAGTTATTCCTGGAAAGCGAGAAGGGGGCACAGGTGTCCCTGATTAAGCAGGAACCAGCACCCTTGGCATCCCTGGCAGTCTCCCCGCTGTCAGCCACACACCTGCCCCCTCACACCAAGCTGACCTCAGAGTTGGTCGTCTTCCTTATGGGACAAAACCAGTTGACCAGAAAATGGGCAGAGAGAGAGGACCTCGGAAGCATTAAAACAGATGGTGTCAGGGTTTCAAGAAGTCTTAGGGCTTCCAGGGGTCCCCTGGAAGCTTTAGAATATTTATGGGTTTTTTTTTTCAAGTGTCAATTATATGGTAGATTGAGGATATTTTTTTCTGCAGCTCAAAGGTGGAGGGAGTTTATTAGTTAACCGAATAGCGTTGAGAGGAATTTAAAATACTGTTACTACCAAAGAATTTTATTAATAAAGCCTTCTATTTTGGTAACACTTCTCTATATTTTTACTCATAGGAATGTCACTGTTGGACAATTATTTTAAAAGTGTATAAACCAAGTCTCATAAATGATATGAGTGATCTAAATTTGCAGCAATGATACTAAACAACTCTCTGAAATTTCTCGAGCACCGAGAGAAACATCATTTTAGCAAAGGCCAAGAGGAAAAACAGAAATATATTTGTCTCGAACACATCATTGATGTGACGTTGACATTCCCTTTAATCTGCCAACTGTGATCAAAGTTCATAGGTGTCATAGATTTCCATTATTTGCTAAAATCATGCAATCTGATGCTTCTCTTTTCTCTTGTACAGTAAGTAGTTTGAAATGAGTTTTGTATATAAATACTGTATTAAAAATTAGGCGATTACCAAAAATCCTTTTATGGAAACCGTTTTTTAAAAAAGTGAATGTACACAAATCCACAGAAGACTGTGGCTGGACATTCATCTAAATAAATTTGAATATACGACACTTTTCCCACTTGAATGCTGTCTGCCTGAGTCCGCCTGGGAAACTCACAGGCCGTCCCCAAAGTCCAGTGGACCCTGCAAACTCAGCACTGACTGCCAGGCGTCTCTTTCCTTTGGTGCCGGCCTGTGCATGGCTCTAAATGTTCTTGGGACTTTGTCTCTCTGTGCGTGTGTGCATTTGTGCATGCACACGTGTGTGCCTATTCATTTGCATTTGTTTTGCATGTATCATGTGCACTCCTGTTCACATTTGCTTGTGTGCATGTGCCTGTGTGTTTACATGTTTGTGTGCATCACGTGTGTATGCATTTGTATTTGCTTGTATGTGCATATGGGTGCGGGTGTGTGTGCATGTGGACACGTGTGCATATATGCATGTGTATGTATGTCTATGTGTGCGTGCACGTGTGTATGCAGTGTGTGCGTGCTTGTGAATGCTTGTGTTTATGTGTTTGCATGGTTTGTGTATGTATTATCCATTCTCACACTGCTATAAAGAACTACCTGAGGCCGGGTGTGGTGGCTCACACCTATAATCCCAGCACTTTGGGAGGACAAGGGGGGTGGATTTCTGGAAGAGTTCAAGACCAGCCTGGCCAACATGGCGAAATCCCGTCTCTACTGAAAAAAAAGTTAGACAAAAATTAGTTGGGCATGGTGGTGCACACCTGTCATCTCAGCTACTGGAGAGGCTGAGGCAGGAGAATCACTTGAACCTGGGAGGCAAAGGCTGCAGTGAACCGAGATCGTGCCATCACACTCCAATCTGGGTGACAGAGTGAGACTCCACCTCAAAAAAATATAAATAAAGAGAACCACCTGAGACTGAATAATTTACGAAGAAAAGAGGTTTAATTGACTCACACTTTTGCATGCTTGACAGGAGGCATGACTGAGAGGTCTCAGGAAACTTAATGATCATAGCAGAGAGCAAAGGGGACGCAAGCACGTCTTCACAATGCTGGAGCAGGAGAGAGCGAGCAAAGGGGGCACGTGCCACACTTTCCAACCATCAGATGTCCTGAGAACTCACCCACTATCACGAGAATAGCATGGGGGAAATGCGCCCCATGATTCAACCACCTCCCACCAGGTCCCACCCACAACACATGGGGATTACAATTTGACATGAGATGTGGGTGGGGACACAGAGCCAAACCATGTCAGTGTGCATCACCCCAGGGTTCACACGCCTGTTTGCCTTTGCCTGTGTCTGTATATGTATATGTGCTGGTGTATGTGTGCATATGTGCTGGTGTGTGTGTGTGCATATGTGCTGGGGTGTGTGTGCATATGTGCTGGTGTGTGTATGTGCATATGTGCTGGTGTGTGTGTGTGCATATGTGCTGGGGTGTGTGTGCATATATGCTGGTGTGTGTGCATATGTGCTGGGGTGTGTGTGCATATGTGCTGGTGTGTGTGTGTGCATATGTGCTGGGGTGTGTGTGCATATGTGCTGGTGTGTGTGTGTGCATATGCGTATGTGCTGGGGTGTGTGTGCATATGTGCTGGTGTGTGCATATGTGCTGGGGTGTGTGTGCATATGTGCTGGTGTGTGTGTGTGCATATGTGCTGGGGTGTGTGTGCATATGTGCTGGTGTGTGTGTGCATATGTGCTGGGGTGTGTGTGCATATGTGCTGGTGTGTGTGCATATGTGCTGGTGTGTGTGTGCATATGTGCTGATGTGTGTGCATATGTGCTCGTGTTTGTGCACATATGCTGGTGTGTGTGCATATGTACTGGTGTGTGTGTGTGCATATGTGCTGGGGTGTGTGTGTGCATATGTGTTGGTGTGTGTGCATATGTGCTAGTGTGTGTATGTGCATATGTGCTGGTATGCGCATATGTGCTGGCATGTGTGCATATGTGCTGGTGTGTGTATGTGCATATGTGCTGGTATGCGCATATGTGCCGGCATGTGTGCATATGTGCTGGTGTGTGTATGTGCATATTTGCTGGTGTGTGTATGCATATGTGCTGGTGTGTTTTCGTGTGCTTGTGTATATGCACACATGTGCCACATATTCCTGTGTGTGTGTGTGTGTGTTGGGATGAGGGATTGTGGTCACATTTTCTCAGCAGGCTCTTCCAAGAACCCCATATCTCGACCTCTGATCCCACAACCCAACAGACTAGTATTTAGGATTTCATGGACCCCAAATTTCTCCAAAACCTTTTGAGACTGACCTTGGGTTGCCAATGTTTTCATCTGGGCAAGTGGGGACATGTCTTTAGAACCACCACCTATAATCACTATCACTTCACAAAAGAACGTATTTAACACCAAAATATCAGCAAAGCAGTCGGCGCTTGGGACTAGGGACATTGTCCTTGTGCGGCCCTCGGCGTGGCCCACCTTCCCTTCACCGCCAGGACAAGGCAGAGCCTCTTCTGACCTGCAGCAGGCCTCGGGCGCCCCCTTGTGCTGGCTCTCCTCAGCACAGCGCCTTGCCACCTTGGTCAGGGGCATCCTCCTAAAGCTTGGGCCCCACATTCTCGATCCTGTAGGGAGGGCCCAGCGAGAATGGTACCCAGGATCGGCACCGCGGGAACCCCTTCCCTCTGCCCTGTTGTCTCCATGGGTCCTCCCAGAGCCTGGGAGGGCACAGGTGGGGACCTTCAGCCACACCTGATAGATGAGGAAACGGGCTCTTGACCAAGATCTCAGGGTGCTTTAATGCCAAGTCTGAAGGCCAGACCTCATAAGCATGTATGGAACATTCAAGAAACATTTATTGAACTCCTAGTGTAGGCCGAGTGCAATGGCTCATGCCTGTAATCCCAGCACTTTGAGACACCCAGGCAGGAGGACTGCTTGAGCCCAGGAGTTTGAGACCAGCCTGGGCAACATAGCAAGACTCTGTCTCTACAAGAAATTTTAAAAAAAAATGCCACCTGGGCATGGTGGCAAGCACCTGTGGCCCCAGCTACTCGAGAGACTGAGGTAGGAGCATCGCTTGAACCCAGGAGGTCGAGGCTGCAGTGAGCTATGATTGCATCACTCACTCCAGCCTGGGCAAGAGAGAAAAACCCTGTCTCAAAAAAATAGATAAAAATTAGACCAGTTGCAGTGGCTCACACCTGTAATTCTAGCACTTTGGGAGGCTGAGGTGGGTGGATCACTTGAGGCCAGAAGTTCAAGATCAGCCTGGCCAACAGAGTGAAACCCAGTCTCTACTAAAAATATACATATATACAAAAAAATAAAAAATGAACTCCCAGTGTGTGTCAGGCCTTAGGATGAGAAAGGTGAAGAACAAGGACACAGCGCCTTCCCTCCCACATGACATCCTCACAAAGGAAGTCCAATGCTGAACCCGAAAATCAACCATGGAACCAGACAACTTCAGAAAAGGGATTGCTGATGAAAATCCAGCAGGGAGCGTGACTGACTGAGGGTGACTACGCTGTGCAGGGAGGCCCCTTGGGACCTGAGCAATGCGGAGCCAGAAACACACACCAGAGGGGCCAGCAGGTGCAGAGGCCGAGGCAGCAGCTGCTGGACGGGCTCCAGGAGCAGAGGGGTGGGGAGGTGACAGGAGACGCAGGAGAGGTGGCTAGAGCTGACTCATGCAGGGCTCCGGCTGAGTGGAGACTTTGAACTTGGTGATAGGTGCCATGGGCAAGGCTGGGCGGTGCCTATGAGGGCAGTGATGGGATGTGACTTATGTTTGAGGTCATGGCCGCTGTAGGGTGGAAACTGCAGCCAGTGCCGCTACCATGCAGATGGGCACAGGAGGCTCGGAGAGGCCCAGGGCTCCACTGCAGCCATCCGCAAGCTGGCAGCACACAATCCTTGGACCCAGGAGCCTAGCACGAAAAGTCTTCTACTACTGGTCCCTGGAGTACTGTGGCTGGGGGCAGGGCTGGGGGCGAGCCCAGTGGGCCCTGAGGTCTGAGAGCACCAGCTGCACCACCAAGCCTGGCAATGACACACTGGTTGCCAGCCATGCGGGTTCTGCTGCTCCGCTCTGAGGGTGGAGGCTGACCATGAATAGCATCCAGCCCAAGACATCCTCTGTTTTGTAGGCTCAGCGCATGTTAACTTTTGAAGTTAATTTAATATATAAAGACCAGGCATTTAAAGTCCACGTCTGCATGTTCTCCTGAGAAATCACACCTCTACTGCACAGTCCCACGTTCGCCAGGTCTCATGCTCACATTCGACTGCAGCCGGCGGGGCCTGCCCTTCCCGAGTCTCCCCACCCTCCCAAACATGCCTGCCCACTGGCTATGGGGGCAGCTGAGGCTGGGACCCTTCTAGACAAGCCTCAGGCCAAGGTCCCTGTCTGTGGATCTGGAACCAGCAGTGGGATTCAGAGCTTGGCCAAAGTATGTGCTTGAAGCAGGGCTGTCTCCACCCCAAAGCTGGACTCAGAGCCCTGCCCAAAGCACTCACATCACCAAGTCCCACACACACACTCATCTTCAGGCCCCCAGGAGTTATTTGTGTGCCCCTGCCCCCAGGTGATACGTGTCCTCACACGTCAGGCAACATTTACCTGCCCGTGTTTTGAAAGAGCCACAGCAAAGAAGATAAATGTTAACACTTGCCAGAAAACTGGCCAGAAGAAAGTACTGGCACAGTGGCAGGCACAGAGGAGGCACCAGAAAGTGCTGAATTAATGAAGAAGCAAGTGAGGAATAGATGGATGGATGGATGGATGGGGGATAGATAGATGAACGTTTGGATGGTGGATAGATGGATGGGTGGATGGAAGGATGGATGGATGGATAAATTGATGGATGGATGTGTGGGTGGGTGGATGGATGGATGGATGGCGGATGGGCGAATGGATAAATGTGTGGATGGATAGATGAATATGTAGATGGCTGGATGGTGGATGGATGGATGAGTGGATGGATGGATGGATGGATTGGGTGAATGAATGGATGTCTGGATGGATGGATGGAAGGATGGTGGATGGGTGGATGGACGTATGGATGGATTGGGCGGGATGGATGTGTAAATAGATGGATGGATTGGGTGGACGGATGGATGGATTGGGTGAATGGATGGATGGATGGTGGATGAGTGAGTGGATGTGTGGGTGAATGGATGCATTGATTGGATGGATGGATGGATGGTGGATGGGTGGATGGATGTGTGGATAGATGGACTGGGTGGATGGATGTGTGAATGGATGGATGGATTGGGTGAATGGATGGATGGATGGTGGATGAGTGCGTGGATGTGTGGGTGAATGGATGCATTGATTGGGTGGATGGATGGATGGATGTGTGGATGGATGGTGGATGGATGGATAGATGGTAGATGGATGGTGGATGTATAGATGAATGGATAGAAGGATGGATGGATGTGTGGATGGATGGACAGAGGGATGGATGCTGGATGAATGGATGAATGGATGGTGGATGGGCAGACGGATGTGTGGATGGATGAATGGGTGAAAGGATGGATGGTGGATGGATGGATGTGTGGATGGATGTATAGGTGGATGGTTGGATAGATGTGTGGATGGACGGGTGGATGGATGAATGGATGGGTAGATGGGTGAGTAGATGGATGGATGGATAGGTGGATGGATGAATAGATGGGTGGACGGGTGGATGGATGGAAAATAGACTGACAACTGAGTCTTTTTGCCTTCGAGCTGAATGGGCCTCAGGATCAAGTTAGCAGGGGTGTTGGTGGAGGAGGTAAGGGGGTAGTAGAAGGTAAACCTGATGCCTTCTGACCTGAAGACATGCTCACAGCAAGCAGTTCACCCCCACTCGCTCACACAGCCTTGGCAGAAGAGCAAATGGCAAAGAAACAGCTTATGCCTGGAGACATAGGACCAGCCCAGGCATTTTCATCTGGCTTCCTCAGATGAGATGGTGTCTGCTGCCCCTGCCGGAGCCTGCCCAGAATGCAGCCATGGGGCAAAGGCTCAGCAGACACTGATTTCCTCAGCCCTGCCAAGTCATGTATTTACTACTGTCTATTTCCCTTCCCTTCTCCCCGTCTCCCCGCCCCCCACAATTTTCATTGAAGTAAAACACAGAGAAAATTGCACAAAGTGTACAGTCAATCAACTTCCACAAAAAAATACACACTTTTGGGGCTGGGCACAGTGGCTCACACTTTGGGAGGCTGAGGTGAGAGGATCCCTTGAGTTCAAGAGTTTGAGACCAACCTGGGCAACATGGCAAGACCCGTCTCTACAAAAAATAAATTAAAAAAAAAAGCTAAGTATTAGTCAGGTGTGGTGGCTTGCACCTGTAGTCCCAGCTACTTGGGAGGCTGAGGTGGGAGGATGGTTTGAGCCTGAGAGATCGAGGCTGCAGTGAGCTGTGATTATGTCACTGTACCCCAACCTGGGCAACAGAGAAAGAATTTGTCTCCAAAAACAAAAACCCACTTCTGTAGCCAGGACTCAGACACTGAATGTCAACGCATGTCCTAAGTATCCCCTCAAACTCTTTTCTCCCAGTGGCTGTAGCCACTACCCGGACCCAGTTCCAACTTCTGCAGCAGAAATTCTTTCTCCTGCTTTTGCTTGTTGATGGCTGCCGCCCTCTGCTGGCTGCCTGCAGGAGCTGCACTCAGGGAAGGGAAAGGCCCCGCACCCAGCGTTGTTGTGTTGTGTTGTGTTGTGCTGTGCTGTGCTGTGCTGTGCTGTGTTGTGTTTGTTGTATTGTGTTGTGTTGTGCTTGTTGTATTGTGTTGTGCTTTTTTGAGATGGAGTCTTGCTCTGTCACCCAGGCTGGAGTGCAGTGGTGTGACCTCAGCTCACTGCAACCTCCGCCTCCCTGGTTCAAGTGATTCTCCTGCCTCAGCCTCCTGAGTAGCTGTGACTACAAGCGCCCGCCACCACACCCGGCTAATTTTTGTATTTTTAGTAGAGACAGGGTTTCACCATATTGGCCAGGCTGATCTGGAACTTCTGACCTTGTGATCAGCCCGCCTCGGCCTCCCAAAGTGCTGGGATTACAGGTGTGAGCCACCGCGCCCGACCTTAGTTTTCCATTAGGTTGGTGCAAAACCACAATTAGTTTGCACCAACCTAAAATATTTGCTGTGGTGGCAAATCACCACCAACTCTGCGGCCCAAAACAACACGAACGTATTCTCTTACTGTAGGTCAGGTTTCTGGCACAGGCCTCACCGGGCTAAAATCGACGTGCCTACAGGGCCGGCTCCCTCTGGAAGCTCCGGGGGAGAAGCCATTGTGCCTTCTGCAGCGTCCAGAAACCCTTGTCTTCCTGTCTGTGACCCCTTCCTGGCCACGTCTCCGCGCTGCCTCTTCTCTGGTTCTTCTTTTATGAGGATTCATGAGTAGACTGGGTCTGCGGGGATAAACCAAGACAATCTCCCCATCTCAAAGTTCTTAATCTTCATGGCGTGGTTTTTTTGTTTTGTTTTGGTTTTGGTTTTTTTGCTTTTGGTTTTTTTGTTTTGTTTTGTTTTTTGTTTTTTTGAGATGGAGTTTCAGTCTCATCACCCAGGCTGGAGTGCAATGGAGCAGTCTCGGCTCACTGCAACTTCTACCTCTCAGGTTCAAGGGATTCTCCTGCCTCAGCCTCCCAAGTAGCTGGGATTATAGGCGTGGGCCACCACGTCCAGCTAATTTTTGTATTTTAGTAGAGACGGGGTTTCATCACATTGACCAGGCTGATCTTGAACTCCTGACCTCAGGTCAT
Source organism: Macaca nemestrina (assembly GCF_043159975.1). NCBI lineage: Eukaryota > Metazoa > Chordata > Mammalia > Primates > Cercopithecidae > Macaca > Macaca nemestrina. The sequence continues at coordinate 4,473,888 of NC_092136.1, read as the reverse complement.
TCGCCCACCTCAGCCCTCCAAATTACTGAGATTATAGGCATGAACCACTGCACCCGATCTCTTCATGGCATCTTAAAGTCTCTTTTGCCATGCAGACGAACACAGCTGCAGATCTGGGGATCACGGTGAGGGCCGGTGGGGATATGGACATCTGGGGTATTCTGTGGACATCTGGGGGTATTCTGTGTACCACATAGCCCTCCCCCTCAGGAAACAGTCTCTTTTTTCGGAAAAAATACTACCCCCAAGGAGAGTCAAGGATGCCCACATATTTAGAATAGCCTTGGGTGTTAACGACAAAGACCAAAATGGGCCGGGTGTGCTGGCTCACGCCTGTAATCTCAGCACTTTGGGAGGCCGAAGCAGGCGGATCACAAGGTCAGAAGATCGAGACCATTCTGGCTAACACGGTGAGACCCCGTCTCTACTAAAAAATACAAAAAAAAAAAGCCAGGCGTGATGGCAGGCACCTGTGGTCCCAGCTACTTGGGAGGCTGAGGCAGGAGAATGGCGTGAACCCAGGAGGCGGAGCTTGCAGTGAGCTGACATAGAGCCACTGCACTCCAGCCTGGGTGACAGAACAAGACTCCATCTCAAAAAAAAAATAAAAAGACCAAAATGAACGGGAAAAGAAAGACAGAAAAAACCCAAAGACACTGAGACAACATAAAGGAAAAGGAAGCAGGACCCCGCATGGGGGCTCACGCCTGTAATCCCAACACTTTGAAAGGCCAAGGTGGGCAAATCTCAAGGCCAGGAGTTCGAAACCAGCCTGGCCACACTGGGAGACCCGCCTCGACAAACGATGTAAAACATAAATTAGCTAGATGAGGTGCCTCATTCCTCTAACCCCAGCACTTCGGGAGGCCGAGATGAGAATATCACTTCAGCCCAGGTGTTTGAGACCAGCCTGGGCGACATAGTGAGACCTCATCTCTACAAATAATTTTAAAATTAGCCCCAGGTGCGGTGACTCATGCCTGTAATCCCAGCACTTCGGGAGGCCGAGGTGGGCAGATTGCCTGAGGTCAGGAGCTCGAGACCAGCCTGGCTAACATGGTGAAACCCCATCTTTACTAAAAATACAAAAATTAACCAGGCGTGGTGGGGGGTGCCTATAATCCCAGCTACCCGGGAGGCTGAGGCAGGAGAATCACCTGAACTCCAGAGGTGGAGGTTGCAGTGAGCCAAGATCACGCCATTGCACTTCAGCCTGGATGAAGAGAGCGAAACTCTGCCTCAAAAACAAAAACAACAACAACAACAAAATAGCTGGGCATGGTGTTTTGTGCCTGTGGTCCCAGCTATTCAGGAGACTGAGGTGGGAGGATTGCTTGAGCCTGGGAGGTCAAGGCTGCAGTGAGCCATGATCGTGCCACTGCATTCCAGCCTGGGAAACACAGTAAGACCAGACTTAAAAAAAAAAAAAAAGAAAAGAAAGCAAAAGGATTCTGACCATCATCCTCAAAAATAAAAGATGAATTTGCTTCCACAAAGCAAGTACAAGATACTGTTCTCTTTCTTCTTTCTTTCTTTCTTTCTTTCTCTCTTTCTCTCTTTCTCTTTTTCTCTCTTTCTTCCTTCCTTTCTCTTTCTTTCCATTTTTTTTTTTTTTTTTCCGATATGGAGTCTCACTCTGTCACCCAGGCGGGAGTGCAGTGGCATGATCTCGGCTCACTGCAACCTCTGCCTCCCAAGTTCAAACGATTCTCCTGCCTTAGCCTCCCTAGTAGCTGGAACTACAGACACGCACCACTGCACCCAGCTAATTTTTGTATTTTTAGTAGAGACAGGGTTTCACCATGTTGGCCAGGCTGGTCTCGAACTGCTGACCTCATGATCCACCCGCCTCGGCCTCCCAAAGTGCTGGGATTACAGGCATGAGCCACCTCGCCCGGCCTTTTTCTTTATTGTATTAAGGCACAGCGCTTAGTGAAAGAAAAAATACATAAACTGGACTTCATCAAAATTAAGCACTTTTTTTTTTTGGCCAGGGAAGGTGGCTGACGCCTTTAATCCCAGCGCTTTGGGAGGCCAAGGCAGGAAGATCACTTGAGGTCAGAAGCTCAAGACCAGCCTGGCCAACATGATGAAATCCTGTCTCTACTAAAAATATAAAAATTAGCCAGGCGTGGTGGTGCCCGCCTGTACTCCCAGCTACTTGGGAGGCTGAGGCGCAAGAATTACTTGAAGCTGGGAGGTGCAGGTTGCAGTGAGCTAAGATCACGCCACTGCATGCACTCCAATCTGTGTGAGAGAGCGACTGTCTCCAAAAAATAAAATAAAATAAGCATTTTTGCGATTCAAATTCAGCTGGATTTTTTTAAACTAAGCATTTTTGCACATCACAGATTACTATCAATGGACTGAAAAGGCAGCTCACAAAATGGGAGAAAATATTTACAAATCACATATGTGATAAGGGACTAATATCCGGAATACATAAAAACTCATATAACTCAACAACAACCAAAAAAACAAACAATCCGATTAAAAATGGACAGAGGACTTAGAAAGACATTTCTCCAAAGAAAATATATAAATGGCTGATAGACCCATGAAAAGATGCTCAACATCATGAGTCTTTCAGGAAATGCAAATCAGAACCGCAAGACACCATCTTACACCTGTTAGGATGGCTACCGTCACAAAAAAAAACGGGGCCAGGCACAGTGGCTCGTACCTGTGAGCCAGCACTTTGGGAGGCTGAGGTAGGCGGTTCACTTGAGCCCAGGAGTTTGAGACCAGCCTGGGCAACATAGTGAGACCACCTCCCCATCTCTACAAAAAATGTAAAAATGAGCTGGGCGTGGGCCAAGCATGGTGGCTCACGCAGTAGCTCATGCATGTTGGGAGGCCAAGGTGGGTGAATCACATGAGGTCAGGAGTTCGAGACCAGCCTAGGCAACATGGTGAAACCCCATCTCTACTAAAAATACAGATATTAGCCAGGTATGGTGGCGCATGCGTGTAATCCCGGCTATTCAGGAGGCTGAGGCACAAGAATCACTTGAGTCCGGGAGGCGGAGGTTGCAGTGAGCTGAGATCATGCCACTGTACTCCAGCCTGGGTGACAGAGCAAGGCTTTTTTCAAAAAGAAAAAAAAGAAATATCTGGGTGTGGTGGTGCACACCTGTAGTCCCAGCTACTTGGGAGGCTGATACACGAGGATCACTTGAGCCCAGAAGGTTGAGGCTGTGGTGAGCCATGATTATGCCACTGCACTCCAGCCTGGGTAACAGTGAGAGCCTGTCTCAAAGAGGAGAAAAAAAAAAAAAAAAAAAAACAGAAAGTAGTAAGAATTGAAAGGGAAATAATTGAAAGAATTGACTGGGATCCTTGCTGGTAGAGATGTCTAGTGGTACAGCCACTGTGAAAAGAGTTTGGTGATTTCTAAACAAATATTAAACATGGAATTAGCACATAATCCAGCAATTCCACATCTGGATGTATCCCCAGAAGAAGTGAAAGCAGGGACTAGAACAGATATTTGCACACCCATGCTCATAGCTGCATCATTCAAACAACTAAAACACAGAAGCAATCCAAGTGTCTCTCCATGGATGAACAGATCAACAAAATGTGTTCTATCCATATAATGGAATATAATTCAGCCTTAAAAAGGCAGGAAATGCTGACACATGCTACTGTATGGATGAGCCTCTGAAGACCTTATGCTCAGTAAAATAAGCCAGCATACACTTGTAGTCCCAGCTACTCAGGAGGCTGAAGCAGGAGGCTCACTTGAGCCCAGGAGTTTGAGGCTGCAGTAAGTGATGATTGTACCACTGCACTCCAGCCTGGGCAACAGAGCAAGACCCTGTCTCTAAAAAATATAACATAGGCTGGGCATGGTGGTGCAGGCCTGTAATCCCAGCACTTTGGGAGACCAAGGTGGGTGGATCACTTGAGGTCAGGAGTTCGAGACCAGCCTGGCCAATATGGTGAAACTCTGTCTCTACTAAAAATACAAAAATTAGCCAGGCATGGTGGTGAGTGCTTTTAATCTCAGCTACTGGGGAAGCTGAGGCAGAAGAATGGCTTAAACCTGGGAGACCAGGGGTTGCAATGAGCCAAGATCGTGCTGCCGCACTCCAGCCTGGGCGACAGAGGGAGACTCCGTCTCAAAAAAAAAAAAAAAGTTTAAAGATAAAATAATAACAAGCCAGTCACAAACAGACAGAATACTGCAGGATTCCACTTACATGAGGCCCCTAGAGTCATCGAATTCATAGAGACAAAAAGTAGAACGGGGGTCCAGGGGCTACGGGAGGGGAATAGGGCATTACTTAACGAGTACAGTTTCCGCTTTGCAAGATGAAGAGGGCTCTGGAGATGGGTGGTAGTGGTGGTTTCGACCATGTGAATGGACTTAACGCCACTCACTTGTTCACTTAAAAATGGTTAAGATGGTCAATGCTATTCTATGTACATTTTATCACAATAAGGAAAAAGGAAGGCCAGGCACGGTGGCTCAAGCCTGTAATCCCAGCACTTTGGGAGGCTCAGGCAGGCAGATTACGAGGTTAGGAGTTCAAAGCTTGCCTGGCCAACAGGGTGAAGCCCCGTCTCTACTAAAAATACAAAAATTAGCTGGGTGTGGTGGTGCACGCCTATAGTCCCAGCTACTCAGGAGGCTGAAGCAGGAGAATTGTTTGAACTCGGAAGGTAGAGGTTGCAGTGGGCCCAGATGGTGCCACTGCACTCCAGCCTGAGCCATAGATGGAGACTCTGTCTAAAAAAAGAAAAAAAAAGGAGATTCGTGGTTGGTGGGGGAGGGGAGGAGTAAATGCTAACAGGTTTCTTCTTGGTGTGATGAAAATGTCCTAAAGTTAGACAGCAGTAAGGGTTGCACAACCTTGTGACCACATTGAAAACCACTGAAGTGTAACTTTAAAAGGGTGAATTGTATGGTATGTGAATTATATCTCAATTAAAAAAACAAACTCAACTGGCATCACCCCCTGCCCCACCCTGTAGTAAAGCTGGGTCCTTGTTGGCTGGTGAGGGCTCTCCTAATCTGCACCCCCTCCTCACCTCCAGACCCACGGCCTCACTGCTCCTGGAACCCCAGCCCTCCCCTGTGCTCTGCTCTTCTGTTCTCCGTGTGCCCAACTCTTCCCCCCACACCTAGGTACCTGGCTCCTCCCAGCCTTCACCTGCACCTTTACAGAGACCCCATCAGACCACCCGGCCCCCCACCCTCCATACGCCCACCCCGTGAACAGACTCCCTTTCCCCTGGCTCTTCTGAATTTCTGGCATACTGTATGATTTCCTTATTTTTATTTTTTTAATAGAGATGGGGTCTTGCTATGTTACCCAGGCTGGTCTCGAACTCCTGGGCTCAATCAATCCTGCCTCAGCCTCCCAAAGTGCAGGCATTGCAGGCTAAGCCACCATGCCCACCACGACCTTATCTTCTGGAGCGTGTCGCTTTTGTACTTATGATGTAAACTCCGGGCACGCAGGGACCCTCCAACTTCGCTAATTTGTCCCCAGCCCCTACTACCTGACACAGTAGGCGCTCAATAATGTTGATTTAATAAAAGATTGTTACTTTGGAAATCATGTATTATTTAAATCACATTTTTAAACACAAATAAACTTCTGAGTAGTGTTTTCTGCACACACAAGAGGTCCCCAGGGGCACCAAAGAACGCATTTTCCACGTTTGTCCCTAAACGTTAACGCATAAGTAACGCTTGTCACTAACAGGTGTGAGGTCACGTGACGTTCGGGCTGCGCCCTCCCCGGCCCGACCCTGCCCTGCACACAGTAGGGCCGCACTGCGCTTTGCAAGCAGGTGGACTCTGCAGAGGCGCGACCGCCCTCACCGCAGAGAGCTGAGCCGCCGGCACAGTCTCTGGACACCCAAGACCCCACCTCCCACCCGGAAAAGAGACGATCCGCCGGGCGCAGGCGCAGACGCCACTCCCGGCCGCTGCGCCGCCAGCCAGGGCGGAAACGGCTACGGCTTCGCTCGGGGCGCATGCGCGGTTCCCGGAGTTTTCGCGAGATAACAGTCCAAAAGGCGCCTTGGTCGACTTCCGGTAGGGGATCCGGCACCGAAGTGCACGGCCGAGGGTGGAACTTTGGGCTGCTGGGCAAGCGGCGATACGTGGCCTGGGCCAGACAGCCGAAGACAGCGGGCGCGCCACCGGCAAGGCCACAGCCCCGGCCGCCTGCAGGCCCCGCCATGGACCCGTTCCTGGTGCTGCTGCACTCGGTGTCGTCCAGCCTGTCGAGCAGCGAGCTGACCGAGCTCAAGTTCCTATGCCTCGGGCGCGTGGGCAAGCGCAAGCTGGAGCGCGTGCAGAGCGGCCTGGACCTCTTCTCCGTACTGCTGGAGCAGAACGACCTGGAGCCCGGGCACACCGACCTCCTGCGCGAGCTGCTCGTCTCCCTGCGGCGCCACGACCTGCTGCGGCGCCTCGACGACTTCGAGGCGGGGGTGGCGGCCAGGGCCGCGCCTGGGGAAGAAGGTGGGCTCCGGGTCGGGCCGAGGGAGCCAGGGCCTGGTCGTCCGGATGTGGGTGCTGCGAGGCTCCTCCCGTTGGCCTCCAGGCGCTTCTCCTTTGCCGGGTTTGATTTGCGTGGGTTTTCTCCGTACCACCCTGGCTTTGCAGATGGGAGAGCCAAAAACGCAGAAAAGTTCACTTACTCAAGGTTGCAGGGCCTGGACACGCGCAGTTCTTTTTCTTCCACCCCATTCTGCCCGGGTAAATTAGAAAACTCACTGAAGAAAAGGTGAGGAGGAGTCAGAGAAGGTGCGGGGGAGGGGCAGAGGTTGGGTGAGCCTGCTCGCATCATTTCCCTTCTGTCTCGGAATATATCCAGGGACTGCCCTTCTCGGCTGTCTGAGAGTAATACTGTCATTCAGTAACTCTTACCCAGGGGCTTACAGTGTGCCGCTTACCCCTCTAACAGCCAAATATAATTTTCGCAGTAGCCCTGTGGCTGAGATACTGTTACCTATCACTGTTCGCATTTTACAGAGGACAGGACTGTGGCTCACAGGTCAAGTGGCTTGCGGAAATGCGCAGCCGATAACTAACAGAGCTAGGCTTGAACCGAGCAGTCCGGCATCCGGATGGGTGGTGGTAGCCCCTGCACTGCCACTCTGGTCAAGTTCATTGTGGAGTGGCTTCCTGTCCTGCTCTGGGTCACTCCCCCTCCACCCTCGCCTGTGGCTTGCGGCAGCTTCCAGGATAAAAATGAGAAACCCAGAGTACAGCAGTTTCTCAGCCCTACCCCCTTGTTCTCAGAGGCGGGAGAGGCTTGGGAGTGCACTGGGGACGCCTCCCAGAGGCTTTCAAACTGTGGCCTGGAATCCACCATTCAGTCACGAATCAGGGCATCAGTGTGACACCATGGGTTTCACTCTATAAGGACTAGTGCCTGTTCAGGGCGGGATGGACAGAACAGCTCTGCCTGAAAACAGTCAAGTCCAGATTTTAAAAAAACAAAAGTGCTGAACAAGCACAACAGGACGGGATTCATGGATATTTAATGTCTGGAAAAACACTGATAAATTGCATTTTACAGGCAGTCCGCGAAACATAGCTGACATTTGAGATGTATGTGTGCTTGGTTTATGTCGTCACGTAGTTAACTGTGTGCTGGAAGAAGTACACCAGAACGTGAACAGTGGGTGTAGGCAGGTTGGTAGTAGGTGATCTGCCTCCCTCCTTCCCAGAAGTTCAGCATAGTGGTTAAGGGTGGACTTTGGCACCGCACTGTCAGGGTTTCAGAACATGGCTCTGCCATGGGTTAGCTACACAATCTCAGGAATGTCCATCAGCTTCCCTGTGCCTGAGTTTCCTCATCTGTACAGTCATAACACAGTGCCCAGCCCACACGGCTGTCAGAGCTGCAGGAGCTGGTACACCTGCTAATGGTGTCTCAGAATTGCCAGGAGCGGTCCAAGCAGCACCCTGTCCTGCCTCTCCTTTCCTCTCTTCATGTTCCAGAAATGGCCTTTTATGGTCTTGTGACCAGCTCCCTGATCTCAGTGGTGATGTCTGCAGATGAGGAGTATGGTAGCCAGGGACTGAAGACTGGTGGTCAGTCGGGGCAGCTTTCAAAATAACAATTGGAGTGCCTGCTAGTTTCCTGTGATTGCCATAACAAATGATCACAAATCTGGTGGCCTAAAGCGATAGAAATCTATCCCCTCAGTCTGGAGGCCAGAAAGCTGAACAAGCAGGGTGCCACAGACCCGCACACCCTCTAAATGTTGTTGGGGAGGGTCCTTCCACGTCTCTTCCGCTTCGTGGTGGCTCCAGGCATTCTTTGACTTGTGGCCGCTTCACTCCAGGCTCACACAGCCTTCCCTGTGTGTCTCCTACAAGGATGCCTGTCACTGGTGCATCCAGGTCATCCAGGATGATCTCTCAAGACCCTCAGCTTTCCTTTGCAAAGACCCTTTTTCCAAAGAAGTTAACCTTCATGGTTTCAGCAGTTTCACATGAACATCCCTTGAGGTGACATCATTCAACCTGCTGTAGGGCAGGATGTGGGATCAACCCTATTTTCTTCCCTCCGACAACTCCCCAGCCCGTCCCTCAGTGTCTCCTGCCCTCAGTAGGTGGCTCTACTGCAACTTCCTTTGGCACTTGAGTCTTCAGTGGGCCACACCTCCTAGGATAGTATTGGAGAGCAGGGGGTTTGCCTGAGGTGGAATCAGGCCACTCTTGGGCATTTGGTGACAGCCCCTCTGCTGCCAGGCGACTCTAGCCTCTACTGAGGAGCTCGTGTAGGTACCTCTGTCCCCTGAGCACTCGGCGTCAGTGCTGAAAAGCCCTGGGGAGGGTTGTGGGGTTGCTTGTCTCCAAACCCCCGGTAAACCGCGCTGTTCTTTCCTTCTCAGACCTGTGCGCGGCATTTAACGTCATATGTGATAATGTGGGGAAAGACTGGAGAAGGCTGGCTCGTCAGCTCAAAGTCTCAGACGCCAAGATCGACAGCATCGAGGACAGATACCCCCGCAACCTGACAGAGCGCGTGCGGGAGTCACTGAGAACCTGGAAGAACGCAGAGAAGGAGAACGCCACGGTGGCCTGCCTGGTGGCGGCTCTCAGGGCCTGCCAGATGAACCTGGTGGCCGACCTGGTACAAGAGGTGCAGCAGGCCCGGGACCTCCAGAACAGGAGCGGGGCCATGTCCCCGATGTCATGGAACTCGGACGCATCCACCTCCGAAGCGTCCTGATGGGCCGCTGCTCTGCCCTGGTGGACCACAGGCATCGGCGCAGCCTGGAGTTCGGTTCTCTCCGGGAAGGTAGCCCAGCACTGTGAAGACCCAGCAGGAAGCCAGGCTGAGTGAGCCACAGACCAGCTGCTTCTGAACTCAAGCTGCATTTATTGATACCTCTCCCGCACCAGGCCGGGCTTGGGCCCTGCACAGGTATTTCCATTTCTTCCTCACTATCAGTCTGAGCAAGATCCTGTTGTTTCCACTAAACGAACTCCTACGGGAGTAGCTGGAAAGTTGGAACCGTGTCCAGCACAGAAGGAATCTGTGCAGATGAGCAGTCTCACTGTTACTCCACAGCGGAGGAGACCAGCTCAGAGGCCCAGGAACCCGGAGCAAAGCAGGGAGGTGTGGGAGAACTGGGATATGAACCCCCGCCATCCGGCACCAGAGCCCGTGCTCAACCACTGTGTCGTTCTGCTGCCCCCGCAGTTGGCAGCGAGGCTGTTTTGTCCTGTTTCCTTGGAGGCCACCGCGGCAGACCTGGACACTAGGGTCAGGCGGGGTGGCGTGGCGGGGAGAGGCGTTGCTGGGGTCGGGGTGGGGAGACCTGGTTGGCCGTGGTCCAGCTCTTGGCCCCTGCGTGAGTTCAGTCTCCTCTCTGAGACTGCTAAGTAGGGACAGTGATGGTTGCCAGGACGAATTGAGATAATATCTGTTTGGTGCTCATGAGTGACGGACACACAGCACTCTAAATCTTCCTTGTAAGGATTATGGGTCCTGCAATTCTACAGTTTCTTACTATTTTGTATCAAAACCACTATCTTTCTGATAACAGAATTGTCAAGGCAGCGGGATCTTGTGTCTTTAAAAAGCAGTCCTCTTGTTTCTAAGGTAATCCCGTTAAAACACTTGACTTTACAACTTCCATATTACAAAGAATTTTCCATTCCTGTTGGTGATTCTTTCATTTCGGATATGCTGGTTAGTCCCAGTACCGCCGGTTTCAGGATCCCTGTCAAGGCCTCCAGCCTGGGATGGGGCGGCTGGATTTCCTGACAGCTCGCTAGCTGCTCATGAGCAGGGTCTGCCCTTAGCGAACGGTGATCTGCTAGGGTAGCTTTTGCCACTCTTAGAATTTCCCTGCCCCACCAAGAGAATCAGAATCAAAGCCAAGTGGCTGTTCTCTGTCCCAGCTCACCAGCTGTGATGTGGGTAAGTCCAGTGTGCCGTGCTGTAGGTGGGATCTCAGCCAAGGCCGCAGGACACTGTCCACACTAAGCTGTGGAACCCGGCCTTTGAGCCCCTCCACACCGTCGCCTGACACTTCCAGATGCCAGACACCTTGCTAGGAGCAAAGGCCACAGCAGTGAATGGGACAGAAGTGGAGGCCCACCCCGTTTGCCTCGGAAACCTAGCAGAAACAAGCTTTACCCTGTTCATCACTAGCTTGGGTGCCGCCGTGGAGCTGAGCTGGTTGCCATCCGAAAACGGCATGGCCTGACCTCCTACACACTGTGCACACCCGACCCGGCGCACACCCGCTCTCAAGGCGCAGGTCAGGGCTAGTTCTGTAGAGAACAGACACATTGCGCCTCACTGTCCCTAAGTGTGAGCACCTTGGCTTTGGGGAAGAGATTTTCATGCGATGAGTGGGAAAGTAATCTTTTTTTTTTTTTTTTTTTTTTTTTGAGATGGAGTCTCACTCTGTTGCCCAGGCTGGAGTACAGTGGCACAATCATGGGTCGCTGCAACCTCCACCTCCCAGATTCAAAGGATTCTCCTGCCTCAGCCTCCCGAGTAGCTGGGATTATAGATATGCACTACCATGCCTGGCTAATTTTTTGTAGGTTTAGTAGAGACAAGGTTTTACCATCTTGGCCCGGCTAGTCTCGATCCCCTGACATTAGGCGATCCACCCATCTCGGCCTCCCAAAGTGCTGGGATTACAGGTGTGAGCCATCGCACCCGGCCTGGGTTTCCATTCTCAGTAGTCCTGCCTGTCCTCCCTTCTGGGCCACCGCTGTCCATGTCTAGGACAGGGGAGGTGGACCAGCCCCTGGCAGCAAAGCCACAGAGCATGGTGACATGCAGCAGACTTGCTCCCTGGGGAGAACTCAGCATGGTCAAGAAACTGCCTCCAGAAGACGTGATTCAAAGCCAGGTAGAAACACCCATTTGTTCAGCCAACCCATCAATCCATTCACCAAGCCATAACGGCGCTGGGCGCTGCACTGAGGCTACCGCAGAGCAAGACGGGCAGCTGTCCTCAGGACACAGAATGTTCTTCGTAAAACAAAAGGGAGCAGTGTAGAACACACATCTGAGGGTACAGAAAACGCAAATACTTCTCTGGGCACTACAGAAGGACAGGTGATGGTGGCATGTATTTGATCATGGCAGTTATTTTCTGGATGATAAGCTGTGTATACTTTTTGTACTTCCCACATTTTCTTTTCCTTTTCTTTCTTTTTTTGTTTAATGAGATGGAGTTTTGCTCTTGTCGCCCAGGCTGGAGTGCAACGGCGCGATCTCGGCTCAGTGCAACCTCCGCCTCCCGGGTTCAAGCTTCTCCTGTCTCAACCTCCTGGAGTAGCTGGAATTATAGGCACCTGCCACTATGCCTGGCAAATTGTTGTACTTTTAGTAGACACAGTTTCACCATGTTGGCCAGGCTGGTCTCGAACTCCTGCTCTCAGGTGATCCACCCGCCTCAGCCTCCCAAAGTGCTGAGATTACAGGTGTGAGCCACCATGCCTGGCCACTTTCCACATTTTCTATGATTTTTTTTTTTTTTCTTTTTCTTTTTTTTTTGAGATGGAGTCTCTCTGTCACCCAGGCTGGAGTGCAGTGGTGTGATCTCGGCTCACAGCAAGCTCTACCTCCCAGGTTCACGCCATTCTCCTGCCTCAGCCTCCGGAGTAACTGGGACTACAGGCACCCGCCATTATGCTCGGCTAATTTTTTTGTATTTTTAGTAGAGACGGGGTTTCACTGTGTTAGCCAGGATGGTCTCGATCTCCTGACCTCATGATCCACCCGCCTCTGCCTCCCAAAGTGCTGGGATTGCAGGCAGGAGCCACCACGCCCCACTGTGTTTTTCATTTTTAAAAAATTGTCTGCCAGATACAGTAGTAGGTGTAACCTGAACCATTTGATGGGGCGTGTTTCCGGAGAGCGGGGGAGAACATGGGTGTCAGTCCTGGCTCACTCCCTTCGGCCGCCATCCCTCTGAAAGGGGCCAGTAGATAAATTTTAATTGCTTGCCAAAATCTGGGGCAACTTGCTTCTCAGCCTTCAAAAATAAGCAGTGAGGCTGGATGCAGTGGCTCAACTGTAATCCCAACACTTTGGGTGGCCAAGGTGGGTGGATCACTTGAGGTCAGGAGTTCGAGACCAGCCTGGCCAACATGGTGAAACCCTGTCTCTACTACAAAAATTAGCCGGTCGTGGTGGCACGTGCCTGTAATCCCAGCTACCTGGGAGGCTGAGGCAGGAGAATCACTTGCACCCAGGAGGCAAAAGCTGCAGTGAGCAGAGATCGATCGCACGTCTGCACTCCAGCCTGGGTGACAGAGCAAGACTCCATTTCAAAAAATAAAAATAAGCAGTGAGATTTCGCCCAGAACCCCAGAGGCCAGGCCCCAGGTCATTCTGTTGCCTCACCGGCCCACAGAGCCCTTGGGCCCAGCTTCTGCCTCTGGTCCTGAGATGTCGCCTCTCACCCCCGTCTCTGCAGCTGAGACGGGAGAGGCAGAGGCAGAGCGTTTGCCTGCCACTGACATGAAAGGCTGCTCCAAGGGGAAGGCGTTCTGGATCTTCAGAACCTCTCTGGGGCAGGACAGCGCCACCCCCCGACCCTAAGTGGAGGCTGCTGCAGTTTTCGAACATGGATTTCTTAAAGCAACTTGAAAAACAAATTCCATGGTTTTTTTTGTTTTTTGTTTTTTTTCTTTTACTATCAGGTAGAATTTGTGTTTCTGGAAAAGGTACACACAGATCTTGGGCTTACTTGAAAGCTGGAGGTAACAGCCACCTCTTGCTCTCTGACTCCTTTTTCCCCTGAGAAAGAAGAGAGAAGACAAGTCCAAATGTCTGTGCTTTGTGGGGGATTTCAAGGGAATTTGATCAAGCGTTTCCTGAAACAAAGGGTCGACCCTCTGGTCTTCAGGTTCCAGCAGCCTCCCCGCTTCCTGCCCTTCTGCCTTCTGTTACACAGTGCCCCCCCCGACGCCGCACTCACACTCGCTGCCAGATTCTCACGGCCGCCCCTCTCCAGGCCTCACTCCCTGGTGCTCCTGAGACCACACCCCTCACAAACTGTACTTGCTCAAGTCACAGGCTGCTGCAGCTTTGTTGTTGTGTCGGAATCTCTAGGGCATCTGACACCTTCCGTGACCATTCTCTCCAGGAGCTCTTCTCTCCGCTCCCCACTGCACTCCTCTCAGGCTTCCTCATGCTCTCCCCCAGCCCCAGCCTCACCCCTCCTCTAGGGAGCACAGCCGTTTCTTAGCCTCACCCATCCCGGGTCCCTGGTACCTGCCACGTATCTCTGTAGCCCGGATCTTTCTCTTGCCCCAGACCCCAGCTGCCTAGGGGCAGCCTCACAGCGGCTGCTACAGCAATCTACCACATAGTTACCGCCTTAAGCAGCACAAATTTCTCTTACGGTTCTGGAGGCCAGAGGTCCAAAGTGGCTCTCCCTAGTCTACACATCAGGTGTCAGCAGGCTCCTCCTGGAAGACCTAGATGAGAATCCATGTCTTGCCTTTTGCATCTTCTAGAGGCCGCCTGCAATCTTTAACTCATGGCCCCTCCCTCCATCTTCAGGTCCACAGACGAGCATCTTCCCATCTCTCTGACTGATCCTCCTGCTTCTCTCTTACAAAAACTCTTGTGACTGCATTGGGCCACCTGGATAACCCAGGATCCTCTTCCCATCTCAGCATCCTTAATTTAAACACATCTGCAGAATTTCTTTGCCATGTAAGGGAACATATTCACAGATCCCAGGGATTAGGACATGGGTACTGCCAGGCGTGCAAGCCACACCTCACATTCAGCCTCCCTGCAGTCTGAGCCGCGTTCCATGCCTGACACCACCGTCTAGTCAGTTGCCCAAGCCACAAACCCTCCTTCCTCTCCCCACTGTCACTCTCTTCCGTCAATTAAAACTGAGCCCTGGGCCAGGTGCAGTGGCTTTCATCTGTAATCCCCGCCCTTTGGGAGGCTGAGGGGGGAGGATCACTTGAACCCAGGAGTTTTAAGGCCAGCCTGACCAACATAGGGAAACCTCATCTCTAAAAAAAAAAAAAAAGTAAAAACAAATGTAGCTGGATGTGGTCGTGTGCACCTGTGCTCCCAGCTACTCGGGAGACTGAGGCAGGAGGATTGCTTGAGCCCAGGAGGATGAGGCTGCAGTGAGCCGTGATCACACTACTGCAATCCAGCCTGGGTAACAGAGCAAGACCCTCTCTCAAAAAAAGTAAAAACAAAACTGAGCACCAGGTCCTACACTTTGTAACTCACAAGTGTCTCTCCTGTCCACCTCTTCTGCTCCCTGCTGCCACCCCCACTCCTAGTGGGGCCTCAGCGCTTTCCACTGGACAACTACAGTGAGTGACCTCCCAATTCATCTCCCGCCTCTACTGCTGCCCCCTGCCCCCTCCACTCATCCAGCCTGTGTCCTGTCAGCAGCCAGAAATAAACTGAGTCATGACAGTCCCCTGACTCTTCTTAGAAGCCGTGAGCTCTGCCACATTTTTTCATTTTACAATTTTTTCTGTGATAATTAATCTGAGTCATCTTGCTGACTGCTTGCGAGCCACACAAATCCTGTGTGAATTGCATTTGGAATCAGACAGGCAAACGACGTGGGGTACCATGTGCTCATGCCAGAGTGACCCGTCCCCCAGTGTCTGCTGAGATAAAGGCAAGACTTCTCTTTTACAGGGAAATTTGCAATTGAAAGACACTTCCATCAAAGAAGCCCTTAGTTTCTTGAATCATTTACTAAGTTGAGACCCCGTGGCAAGAATCATGGATGCCAACCCCAGTAATGGTCACCAAGGAACAGAGGCCAATTCAATGCATGAATGGGGTCCTCATGGAAAGCCAAATGACGTATGATTTAAGTTTTTAAGGTGTGGCTCAAATAGAAAAAGAATATCGTAGGCCATTTGAGTCACCCCAGGCACATGGCAAGCACAAGGCCTTCCAAACTCCCACGCCTCCTTGATGAGTCTGTAGATGTGAAGCTACAATTTTGTTTCAGCAAAACAGCATCATACGTCCTGTTTAATTCAACAGAATGCACTTCTGTTTGGAATGAATTAAAAATGCTGAGCCCGGCACAGTCGTTCACGCCTATAATCCCAGCACTTTGGGAGGCAGAGGTGGGAGATCTCTTGAAGCCAAGAGTTCAAAAGCCTGGGCTGCAAAGCAAGACTCCACATCTAAAAAATAATAATAATAAATAAATTAGGCCGGGTGTGGTGGCTCATACCTGTAATCTGAGCACTTTGGGAGGCCGAGGCATGCAGATCATGTGAGGTCACTAGTTCAAGACCAGCCTGGCCAACATGGTGAAATCTCA
Organism: Macaca nemestrina; assembly: GCF_043159975.1. Classification (NCBI taxonomy): domain Eukaryota; kingdom Metazoa; phylum Chordata; class Mammalia; order Primates; family Cercopithecidae; genus Macaca; species Macaca nemestrina. Next base: position 4,458,099 of record NC_092136.1, on the reverse strand, counting down.
TCTCTACTAAAAATACAAAACTAGCTGGGTGTGGTGGTACATGGCCGTAGACCCAGCTAATCGGGAGGTTGGGGCAGAAGAACTGCTTGAACCTGGCAGGGGGAGGTTGCACTGAGCCAAGATCATGCCACTGCACTCCAGCCTGGGCAACAGAACAAAACTCCTTCTCAAAATAAAATAAAAAATAATAAAATAAAATAAATTAGCTGGCCATAGTGGTATATTCCTGTAGTTCCAGCTACCTGGGAGGCTGAGGCAGGAGGATCACTTGAGCCCAGGAGTTCGAGGCTACAGTGAGCCATCATTGCGCCGCTGTACAAGCCTGGGCAGCAGAGCAAGACCCTGTCTCAAAAGCAAACAAAAGAAAAGAAAGGAAAAAATAATAATCATACCTGACGTTAAATATGTGATTAATCTAAATTCGAGTTTTTTAGGCTTCTCTCTCCCTAATTTGCAATTTTATTGGCGATTTATAGTTTCCAAGGGCTAGACACATCGGCTTATATTATATTCCACATCTGGCTATACATTTGTGCCTATTGATGTTTCATTATTGAAACGAAAACCTGGTCATCACTAGGAGTCTGGGACAATGTTTTACTCCTGCCAAATCGGTTTCTGACTGGAGAAGCCCAGCTACAGAGTCCCCATGCCCCTCAGGATGAAATCTTTTTTTTTTTTTTTTTTTTTTTTTTTTTTGAGACGGAGTCTCGCTCTGTCGCCCAGGCTGGAGTGCAGTGGCCGGATCTCAGCTCACTGCAAGCTCCGCCTCCCGGGTTCACGCCATTCTCCTGCCTCAGCCTCCCGAGTAGCTGGGACTACAGGCGCTGCCACCACGCCCGGCTAGTTTTTTGTATTTTTAGTAGAGACGGGGTTTCACCGTGTTAGCCAGGATGGTCTCGATCTCCTGACCTCGTGATCCGCCCACCTCGGCCTCCCAAAGTGCTGGGATTACAGGCGTGAGCCACCGCGCCCGGCCAGGATGAAATCTTAATCCACGTCATCATGCATGGGATGGGGTACACGACTGTACAGAGCCCAGCCCGGTGCCACGTTCCCTCCACAGCAAGGCTCTCACCTCACCCCCTCCCACCCTCCCCCACAGCCCTTGCCCCGGCTGTCTCCTCTCCCTGCAGCCTTCCTCACTCTCCACCCCAAGCCCCCCCAGCTCAGAAGACGTTCTGATGCAGCCTTGCCCATGCACCTACTCTCACAGTGGGACCCCTGCACCCCGCACCCATGTCCGGGTCCTGCTCCGCCCAGCATGGCTCCCTGAGGGCCGCTTCCAGCACTTTCCAGCGGCTTCTGAGTGAAAGCTTATTCTGTGTTTGCTGAGTGAATTAATAAGTAAACAGCAGCGATCAAAGGCCCACTAGTGTCTCTCAGGGGCTCTCTGAGTTCCTTGCAAGCAGGAAAACAAAAGATGCCTCCGCCCCAGGGTTTCAGATTCCTGGATTCCCGTTCAGCTTTCACTTTTGGTTGGGCTGGGAAGTCAACCAGGCTGGGAAAGCACTTGCCCTGCAGTGGGCACGAGCAGGACAAGCGGGCGTCTTCTCAGGGGAGCCAGGTATGCCCCTTGGTCTGTCACCCATGCATCATATGCCCCTGTGCCCTGAGCCTCTGCTCCCCGCCCTTGATCCACATACCCCTGCCCCGGTGCCCTTCGGTCTGACCAGGCCCAGTGAGCTCCTTCTGTAATTTTGCTGAAGAACAGGTTGGTGCTCTAAGAAAAATCTGTTATGCTTTTACTTCAATGTCCAGTTCACAGAAAAACTGGATGATACTTCTTTAACTTTAGCTAATATGTTTACACACAGAATTTTCTTTACAATTAACGTTTTAAAACTTGCTTAAGGCCGGGCGTGGTGGCTCAAGCCTGTAATCCCAGCACTTTGGGAGGCTGAGACGGGCGGATCACGAGGTCAGGAGATCCAGACCATCCTGGCTAATACGGTGAAACCCCGTCTCTACTAAAAAATACAAAAAACTAGCCGGGCGAGGTGGCGGGCGCCTGTAGTCTCAGCTACTCGGGAGGCTGAGGCAGGAGAATGGCATGAACCCAGGAGGCGGAGCTTGCAGTGAGCTGAGATCCGGCCACTGCACCCCAGCCTGGGTGACAGAGCGAGACTCCGTCTCAAAAATAATAATAATAATAACTTGCTTAAACCTTCAAAACAATATATATATTTTAACTTTCTAATGTAGGTAAAAATGTACATTCTTATGCCTCCTTATAATCCTTTACCAAAGGTATATTTTACTTTTCTTATACACCTTGCACATAAAGTTTTTTTTTTTTCTATAGTTTTACATTCAGGAGGCCTAGTTACTTTTAAATTATACAACATTTTTGGCATAAATTCTTTTTTCATTTTTCTTTTTCACGATTTTCGCAGACAATTCTTCGACATGCCTCAAGTTTCTGAGTTATTACAAATATTTCTTTCTTTAAACAACCGGTTAATTTATTTCAGGACAAGAATTTACCATGCAATACTCTTTTTATATAAATTCCGCCCCCTCTTTTTTTTTTCCTTTTTTTTTCCTTTTTTTTTTCCTTAGGATACTTCTGAACTGGTGAGGTGTGCTCACAATGAGGTTTCCTCTAAAACTTATTTTTTTTTTACTTTGTTGTTGTCGTTGTTAGCAAAGCAATTGCCGCTACAGATTGAATGCATTTGGGCCATCCGCCGGTTACTGGGTTAAGGATTTTTTATAGGAAGGCCTCAGTGCTTTTGGGATACACCCTCGTTTACACTGACAACAAAGTGGTATTGGAGTGTTATCGGGTTATGGAGAATACCTTCAGTTATCAATTATAAGTTTTAAATTTACCTTGGCTTTTAAAGAAATGGGGTATACTTTTTTTTTTCATAACTACTTATATATCTCTTTCTTTCTCTCTTTAACTTTGTCTTTCTCTGACTTTCCTTTTACCTCTGTCTCTTCCTCTCTCTCTCTGCCTCTTTTCCTCTCTGTCTCTTTCCTTTCTCTTTCTCTGCTGGTCTTTCCTTGCCTCTGCCAGCCTCTTATGCTGCTGTTCTCTCAACCACTGTGTGTTGGGGGCGGGGGGTCTAAAACCGGTTGTAACCAAGTGTCTATGTACAGGAATTGGTCTGGGTTCCCTGGCTTACATGTTACCTTGTGCCATACCTTTGAAACAAGGGACCTGTCCAGGCTTCTTTCTAATGGCCAGCCTACCTCTAATGCTGGCCAGTCTATCTTACACAAAGTTTTAAGTTTTCCTGGTGTCATAGTACTCCATAGTCTCCCTTAAATTCTTTTTTGAAAATTTTCAACGTAGTTCCTAGTAGGGCGGGCTTATTTGTGCCTGACCTATGCTTCTTCAAGACAAAACACGATGCTCACACCACATGCACACCACAAAACAAAGAATGGATAAAAAGGGCACACACACACTTAGGCAGTTTTCACCAAACCAAAATCAGAGTATCCAGAAATCCAAGCCGGGCCAAAACCAAAACCAAAGTATCAAGCAATCCAAGTCAAGTCAAAAACAAAAGACCAAAGTGCTGGTACAAGCACACCGTGGGTGATCAGGCCACACTTCCACTCAAATGGAGCGGGCAAGTTCTTAAGACCAGTCCTGTCAAGCAATTCAAACCAAGTCAAAGCCAAAACCAAAGTGCCGATAAAGGCACACTATGGGTGATCAGGCCACGCTTCCACTCAAATGGAGTGGGTAAGTTTCCAAGACTAGTCTTACCAAATTTTAGATGTCCAGACTCCAAGTGCCTGTTCCTTCCTGGTGTTCAGCCACTGCGTTGATCCTCCACGGGGGCCTGCCACACACTGCTCTTGCGAGGTGTCCTACCGCGGCAAATGCCTACCCAGGAGCTCTCTCAGGATCCGCATCGCTCTGGCTGGTGGGAGTCTCCTGCAGGGATGTTCCACAGGGCAGGCTTAAGCTGCCTAAGGAGCTGCCTCAACCATCCGCCAGTCACCTTACTTCCTAGTCAGGGAACCAAGAAATGTAGCAGGACGAACCGCAGACAAAACTCCTCAGACACCAAGTTAAAGAAGGAAGGGGTTTATTCGGCCGGGGGCATCGACAAGACTGCTGTCTCAAGAGCCGAACTCCCCGTGTGAGCAATTCCTGTCCCTTTTAAGGGCTCACAACTCTAAGGGGGTGTGTGTGAGAGGGTCGTGATTGATTGAGCAAGCAGGGGGTACCTGACTGGGGGCTACGTTCTGATCTGGTAATTAGATCAGAATAAAACAGGATAGGGATTTTCACAGTGCTTTTCTATACAATGTCTGTAATCTATAGATAACAGAACCGATTAGGTCGGGGTCGATCTTTAACTACCAGCAGGGTGTGGCGCCGGGCTGTCTGCTTGTGGATTTCATTTCTGCCTTTTAGTTTTTACTTTTTCTTTCTTTGGAGGCAGAAATTGGGCATAAGACAATATGAGGGGTGGTCTCCTCCCTTAAACAGGCTACATACCCCCACTTAAAAGGCATAGAGTGGGGCAGACGTGGTGCCTCACACCTATAATCCTGTTGGGAGGCCAAGGCGGGCGGATCACGAGGTCAGGAGATCGAGACCATCCTGGCTAACATGGTGAAACCCCATCTCTACTAAAAATACAAAAAATTAGCTGGGCATGGTGGCGGGCATCTGTAGTCCCAGCTACTTGGGAGGCTGAGGCAGGAGAATGGCATGAACCTGGGAGGCGGAGCTTGCAGTGAGCCAAGAGGGCACCACTGCACTCCAGCCTGGATGACAAAGCAAGACTCTAAGGAAAAAAAAAAAAAAAAAAAGGCATAGAATGGCAAACTGGATAAAAAGAGAAGACCCAGCTGTTTGCTATCTTCAAGAGACCCATCTCCCGTGTAGCTACACCCACAGGTTCAAAGAGGATAGTGAACCAGAAATAAAGCCATACATTTATAACCATCCAATCTTCAACAAAATCAACAAAAACAAGCAAGGAGAGGAAAGAAGCTCCTATTCAATAAATGGTGCTTGGATAACTGGCTAGGCATATGCAGAACAATGAAACTGGACCCTTGCCTTTCACCACATACAAAAATTAGAACAGACTAAAGATTTAACTGTAAGCCCTCAACTACAAAAATCCTAGAGAAACTCTAAGAAATACCCTCCTCAACACCAGCCAGGGCAAATAATTTATGGCCAAGTCCTCAAAAGCAATTGCAACCAACACAAAAATGATAAGTGGGACCTAATTAAATGAAAGAGCTTCTGCACAGCAAAGAAACTATCAACAGAATGAACAGACAGCCTACAGAATGGGAGAACATATTTGCAAACTAGGCATCCAACAAAGGTCTAATATCCAGAATCTATCAGGAACTTAACAAGAAAAAAAAATTCCATTGAAAAATGGGCAAAATACATGAACAAACACTTCTCAGAAGAAGACATTGGCCGGGCGCGGTGGCTCACACCTGTAATCCCAGCACTTTGGGAGGCCGAGATGGGCGGATCACGAGGTCAGGAGATCGAGACCATCCTGGCTAACATGGTGAAATCCCGTCTCTACTAAAAAATACCAAAAAAAAAACTAGCCGGGCGAGGTGGCGGGCGCCTGTAGTCCCAGCGACTCGGGAGGCTGAGGCAGGAGAATGGCGTGAACCCGGGAGGCAGAGCTTGCAGTGAGCTGAGATCCGGCCACTGCACTCCAGCCTGGGCGACAGAGCGAGACTCTGTCACACACACACAAAAAAAGACATATAAGCAGCCCACAAACACATGAAAAATGCTTGTCATCACTAATCATCAGAGAAATGCAAATCAAAACCACAATGTCACTTCTGTAGTCCTAGTTACTCAGGAGGCTGAGGCAAAAGGGTCACTGGAGTCCAGGAGGCAGAAGTTGCAGTGAGCCAAGATCACACCACTCCACTCCAGCCTGGGTGACAGCAAGACCCTTTCTAAAAATAAAATAACCTACAATGAGATACCATCTCATACTAGCCAGAATGGCTATTATTAAAAAGTCAAAAAACAACAGATGGTGGCAAGGCTGTGGAGAAAAGGGAACGTTTACTTATACACTATTAATGGGAATGTGAATATGTACATTAGTTCAGCCACTCTGGAAAGCAGTTTGCAGATCTGTCAAAGGACTTAAAACAGAACTACCATTTGACCCAGCAATTGGATTACTGGGTATATACCCAAAAGAAAATAAATTATTCTACAAAAAAGACACAAGCACTTGTATGTTCCTTGCAGCATTATTCACAATAGCAAAGACATGGAATCAACCTAGGTACACATCAGCGGTGGATTGGATAAAGAAAATATGGTACGCCAGGCCCGGTGGCTCACACCTGTAATCCCAGCACTTTCGGAGGCCGAGGCGGGTGGATCACCTGAGGTCAGGAGTTCAAGAGCAGCCTGGCCAACATGGCAAAACCCCTTCTCCACTAAAAATACAAAAATTAGGTGGGCTTGATGGCATGTGCTTCTAATCCCAGATACTGGGGAGGGCTGAGGCAGGAAAATCGCTTGAACCTGAGAGGCAGAGTTTGCAGTGAGCCGAGATTGCACCACTGCACTCCAGCCTGGGAGACAGAGCGAAACTCCATCTGAAGAAAACAAACAATTTAAGCCAGTTTCAGTTGAGCTTTCTGATATTTGTAGTGAAAGGCATCATAGTGCTACATATGGAAATTTAGAATATGGTAAAATGGTGTTTCAAACGTATAAGAACTAATCACTAATGGGCTTGGCACAGTGGGGAAAATTGTGGCATTCCTACCTCACTCCTTCTACCAAAATAAATCCCAAATGGATACAAGATATGAATGGAAAAAAGAAAAGCTACAAACCTGGGAGAATTTCCTTATAATTATGATCAGGAAGGAGAGGGCCGTGAAATAAAACCCTGACCAATTTGATTGCTTAAAAAACTAAAAATGGGCCGGACGTGGTGGTTCACGCCTGCAATTCCAGCACTTTGGGAGGCCAAGGCGGGTGGACCACCTGAGGTCAGGAGTTCAAGACCACCCTGGCCAACATGGTGAAATCCTGTCTACTAAAAATACAAAAATTAAGTAGGCATGGTGGCAGAGATTTGCAGTGAGCAGAAATTGTACCATTGCACTCCATCCTGGGCAACAAGAGCAAAACTCTGTCTCAAAAAAAAAATTGTTGTAAACAAATTTGAGAGGCAGATAACCACCTGTGTTCCCATTTTATAGTGAAAGAAATGAAATGTCGGTTACAGAGCTTCCCCAAATCATTCGTTCGTTCACTTTTTGACAAGTATTTGTTGAGCACCTACTAAGTGATCAACGTAGCCAGGACCAGAGGGATGCCCCTGCCTTCGTGGAGTTCCCATTCTAGCACGAGAGACAGACTTAAGTCCACTAACCACACAAACAGAAGTGATTACACTGGGGCTATATGGGGCCTGGCCACGGGTGGGCGAACAAGGACAGCTTCTCTGAGGAAAGATGGTGGTGGCAGTCAGCCAGTTGGAAAGGGCTGGGATAAAGTGCCTTCTTGGCAGGGGCCAGGCTGTATGGGGGACAGCCTGTACACAGCCTGGAACCAGGAGAGGGAACAGGACTCCTAGAAGGAACTGAAGGGCCAAGGTGGCCGAGGGCTGGGGCGAGGCTTGGGTGGGGCGTCACAGCAGCGGAGGTTGGAGGGCAAAGGTCCCTCTGTCATTCTAAGATTCGAGGAAGGAGGGGCCTACCCATCCGTTGGAATGCCCTGCCCGTGTCTAAGAAATGCGCCAGGCTCCAGGCCAACCTTGTGTGCCAGCCTCCTTTGCAGCTCGAGCTGGCCGGAGGCCCCAGGACCCAGACAGGGTTGGTGACACAAGCAAGCTCATTTCCCAGGCTGGCAGCAGAGCTGTCAGGTTTCTGAACATGCAGAGGTGCTGTGTTGGCATTTGGTGGCTGGCCCCCGTGGCTGAGGCAGCTCGCTTGTCCTTCCGAGGACTGCCAGCTGCCTACTGTCCTTTGACCACTTGCTTTTTTGCTTAAACAGCTTCCAGCCCTGTTCTGTTTTGTCTTCTGGTTCTGTTTTGCAGCTAGAGCCTGCATGAGCTTGGTTTTGTCCCAAGAGCCAGGGCAGGGCCCTAAAGAAGTCTAGGAAGGGAGGTGAGATTTGCATTTTTCAAGCCTCAGCCACAGGGTAGGCTGCAGGGAGCAAGGGAGGATGTGGGAAGCCAGGTTAGGAGGCCTCTGGAATGGCCAAGGGGTGGGGGGATGGTGGCAGAAGGAGGGGCGTGGGGCAGTTTGTAGTGAGGGCATGCATTTAAGGGGTGTTGGGGGCTTGGCATGGATATGGGCATGAGAGGGTGGGGTTGGCATGAAGGAGGCTGAGAGGAGGGGACGCAGAGACCATGTTCAGGATGAGGACAGAACCACAAAGACGATGGCCTGGTTTTGATCAACCCCGAATATGAGGTTCCCCAGGAGGTGTCTGGGGGCAAGGAGGTGTGTCCTAGGGCCTGGAGGAGAATTCCCTGAGTGTGGGAATGTCTGGCCAGGGAGAGCTGGGCAGACCCCATGAGGGCCTTTCAGGGCAAGGACAGGGGGATGAGGTGTTGAGGGCTGGGCAGCGACCGCTCAGGAATCAAGCCCTGCACCCGCTCCACGCACACATGCAGCTTCAGTTTCAAAACACGCGTGGAAGGATCTTTTGGAAACACGTCCAGACTGCAGACACCCAGGGCCCTCCACTAGGAAGTCCGACTCAGTCCCGGGTGGAGCTCAGGAATGACTCCACCACTGCTCCAAGCAAAAGGACGATTTTGCCTTCAGCTGTTAAGCACTACTAATTGCTCTATCTCATCTTCCCAACCAAATTGTTCAGGACATACATTGTAACTCCTCTTTGATCTCAGACTACTGGTGAAAAGCAGGTTTTACAGACCAGGGCCACAGGGGGCGCCTCCTGCAGAGACTCCAGGTGGTGCCCAGGCTCCGAGATGACCATCCTCACCCTTTAACCCCCAGACTTGGACCCCCGAGAGCACACAGTGTGTTTCCCCAGGGAAGTGGATGGTCTGCTGGTGAACTGAATGCCCAGAAGAGCTGAGCCCCAGATTTAAAACCTGCCTAGTGGCCAGGCGCAGTGACTCAGGCCTAGAATGTAAGCACTTTGAGAGGCGGAGGCAGGCGGAACACTTGAGGTCAGGAGTTCAAGACCAGCCTGGCCAACATGGCGAAACCTCGTCTCTAATAAAAATACAAAAAGTAGCCAGGTGTGGTGGTGGGCACCTGTAGTCCCAGTCTCTCGGGAGGCTGAGGCAGAAGAATGGCCAAGATTGCGCCAATGAACTCCAGCCTGGGCGACAGAGTGAGACTCTGTCTCAAAAAATAAAACAAAACCTGCCCCGCCCCTCCGTACACCACGGAATATGACCCAGCCATAAAAAGAAGGAAATCCTGCCTTTGCTGCACCATGGACAGAGCTGGAGGCCATTACCCTAAGTGAAATGATACAGAACCGGCAAGCCAAAGCCACCTATTCTTACTTATAAGCAGGCGTTAAGCATTGGGTACATGTGGACACACAGAGGTACACTGGAGACTGCAGAAGGTGGAAGGGCAGGACATGCCTCATTACTCCTTTCTAGCATCAACGGCAACACAGATCTGGAACCAGCATGCCTTATGTCTCCCTAAAATGTATAAAAGCAAACTATACCTTGACCACCTTGGGCTGATGTTGTCAGGACCCCCTGAGGCTGTCACAGGCACGTCCTTAACCTTGGCAAAATAAACTTTCTAAACCAATGGAGACCTGTCCAGATGCTTTTTGGTTTACAGGTGCTACTTGGTGATTTGAGTTCTTATTTATCCTGAGATACTAATGCAATATCCCCATGCTTTTAGGGACTGGGAGGAAGGAGAGGACCCAAGGATGAATACAATGCAGTTCCAGACCTTAAGGAGTTCCTAATGGGAGAGACAAACAGGGAAATAATTCCACATGAAAACAAACTGAGTCCTGAGAGCTGCAGTGATTTATCAAGTCACAAGGTGCAGCTAGGACTCCAACCCAAGGCCCATAGGGTTTCCAGCACACCAAACCGCCTTTCCAGAGAGGGGGACCTTTGAGTTGCTTTCCTAGGACGAGGAGGAATTCATCAGGCAGCAAGCAGCTCAGACACAGGGAATAGCAAGTGCTAAGGCCAGGGTCACGGAATCAGAGGCGCCTCCCAGAGGCAGCAAGCTCTTAGCAAGCCGGTTCCAGGAAGACTCAGGAGAGGGCTTAGAGCCTGGAGGTAGAGGAAGGGCCGGGATTTTATCTTTTAAACACCAAGGAGCCGGCAGGCTGGGTGTGGTGGCTCAAGCCTGTAATCCCAACACTTTGAGAGGCCGATAGGAGAGGACTGCTGGATCCCAGGAATTTGAGACCAGCCTGGGCAACATGGTGACGCCCTGTCTCTACGAAAAATTTTAAAATTAGCTGGCGTGGTGGTGCACATCTGTAGTCGCAGCTACTCAGGAGGCTGAGGCGGGAGGATCACTTGACCCAGGAGGTCAAGCTGTGATTGCGTCACGGCACTCCAGCCTGGTGACAGAGAGAAACTCAGTTTCTTTTTTTTTTTTTTTTTTCCGCTTCTTCAGGACATTTATTCCATTACAGTATACCAAAGCCACAGAGAACCTCAAATTTGACCTTGCTTTCTCCTTTGATCTGCCAACACAGGTCCTAAGTCCAATCCAGAGCTGCTTTTGATAGGAAAAAGAGTTAATAGAGTGCTATTTCTGCCTTTACAAATCCTCCAAGGAGGTTTGGGCAATACTGAGTTCCAGGCTTTGAGCACTCTCTAACTTGAAGGTACAAAGTCAGGAACTGAATGAGAAACCCAGTTTCTTAAAAAAGTAAAAATAAAGGAGCCAGCAAAACCCTTTACACAGGACAATGACATGATGAAATAGTGTCTCACTTTATTGGAGATCCAGAGCACGTGGTTGTTCACTGGAAAATCAGAAAAGAAAACAACTAGATTCCTGAAGGTTGTCGTCAACTTTCTGGCTGTTATGGGGAGCGCGTAATCATATATTATCACTTAGGAAGAACGGTGAGTGTTAATTAAGGCTGCCTAGTAGCTTTGTTTTTTCCCCAAAGTTCTTTGAGGGCTAGCAACTCATTTTGGTTTCAGGGGAACCTTGAGCTGTCGTTAAGGCAGGTTCTGCTTGTCCCATTTGACAGGTTTGGTGATTAGCATGGGGGTTGCCCCGGAAGAAGTGGAGGAGTGAGGGTTGCGACCCAGATCACCCGACGTTCTGCAGGCTGCCCTGCCCTGCACAAGCTTCTAGCTCCCAGACAGGCACGGCAGGCCCAGAAAGGGGCCCAGCCTGGGGCAGGGGCGAAGCCCATCGCAGCCCACAGTCCTTGGCGGTTTTCCGTCCCTTTCTGGGGACTCCCAGGGAAGACCAGCCACTGTCCCCATCTTACAGCAGGCGGTCACCGGGAGCATGAAGGACCAGGTGATTTCACAGCAGCACGGGAACAGCCGCGAAAACTAAAACAAGGCTTGTTGACACTCCAAAAATACTCCACTGAAAGCGCCGGCCAGCATTGAAAATAAACGTGTCTGCTGGCTGCCCGCCCAGAGGAGCCAGGGAGGGGCCACTGAGCCACACTTCCGGCCCCACACCCTTTTATTTTGGGAAAATCAAACTCTTCCCACCACGAGCTTGCCTGTGGGAGGGAAGCTGAGGCTGCCATTGTCCTGTGAGATTTCGCTGGACGATGCTCAGGTGCAGAAGCGGGAGCCGACCCTTCCATTCATTCCTTCGTCCACCCGCAGTCACGTGCGCCTCCCTCTGTGCGCCAAGCGCTGTCTGTGGCATCAGGGCAGATGAAGCAGGGTCCGCCGGACTCGGCTGGAATCTGCTGTGCTGTGGACAGGCCTGGAGAGCTCGGGGAACCCTTTCCCTCTAGGAGATGGGAGTGGGCTTATTGTGCTGTGAGGGGATAAAAAGGCAGGGGAGATCTTGTCTGTGCCAGGCACATCCTGGGTCCCACGCAGATGACCACCCTGATTAGCACGTTATCTGCACTCGCTCATGCAGCCTCACCCCTGTGTGCGTGGCAGGAGGCCCTGGCCTTTAATATTCCTGCCGTCTCACAGCCCCACCTGCTTCAAAGCTTCCGCACGCTTCTTAACCCCTGGGCAGACCTGCAACCCCTACCTGTGGCCTTGGCTCCCACTTCCAAGACCCTGATGAGCTTTGCTGGGAGGGCCCAGTCGCTGCTTTCTTCTTGGAGGAAAGTGGCCCTTTCTGACCTCACTCAGCCTCCTGCTCCCCTGCCCTGGCTCTGGCCGGCTCACTTCTGGAACAAGCTCCTGCTTCCTCCTGGCCTTCCCATCTCTGGTCTCTTCCTGATCTGGATCTTTCTCTCTCTCTCTCTCTTTTTTTTTTTTTTTTTTTGGAGATAGGGGCTCACTCTGTTGCCCAGGCTGGAGTACACCGGTGCAATCACAGCTCACAGCAGCCCGGACTTTGCAGGCTCCAGTCATCCTCCCATCTCAGCCTCCCGAGTAGCTGGGACGACAGGCCCAACTAATATTTGTATTTTTGGTAGAGATGGGGTTTCGCCATGTTGCCAAGGTTGGTCTCCAACTCCTGAGCTCACACTTGAGCTCCACCTGCCTTGGCCTCCCAAAGTGCTGGGATTACAGACGTGAGCCGCAGTGCCTGGCGACCCACATCCCTTTCTAACTGCAGGCAGAGATTTCCTTCTAAATAGAAAACTTGACCCCCTACCCCCGGTCCTCGGGCGAGACACCTCTTTTCCTTTTTCGCAGTTCGTAGCTCGTTTCCCAAAGCTCAGTGACTCCAGGGTCAGCTTGGTAGTTTTTGCCATAGCCATGTACCCTCTGTCTTTTGTTTGTTTTTTGTTTTTGTTTTTGTTTTTGTTTTTGTTTTTTCAGACGGAGTCTCGGTCTGTCGCCCAGGCTGGAGTGCAGTGGCCGGATCTCAGCTCACTGCAAGCTCCGCCTCCCGGGTTCACGCCATTCTCCTGCCTCAGCCTCCCGAATAGCTGGGACTACAGGCGCCCGCCGCCTCGCCCGGCTAGTTTTTTGTATTTTTTAGTAGAGACGGGGTTTCACTGGGTTAGCCAGGATGGTCTCGATCTCCTGAACTCGTGATCCACCCATCTCGGCCTCCCAAAGTGCTGGGATTACAGGCTTGAGCCACCGCGCCCGGCCTGTTTTTTGTTTTGAGACGGAGTCTCACCCTGTCACTCAGGCTGGAGTGCAATGGTGTGACCATGGCTCACTGCAACCTCTGCCTCCCAGGTTCAAGCGATTCTCCTGACTCAGCCTCCCGAGTAGTTGGGATTACAGGCACCCACCACCACACCCAGCTAATTTTTGTATTTTTAGTAAAGATGGGGTTTTGCCATGTTGGTCAGGCTGCTCTCGAACTCCTGACCTCAGGTGATCCACCCCCCTCTTGGCCTCCCAAAGTGCTGGGATGACAGGAGTGTGCCACCACGCCTGGCCTCCCCTTGTCGTTTTATCTACTTAGCTTTTTCTTGAAAGCGACTCTCTTAAAAACTTAAAATTTAAAAATGTTAAATTTTTTGTGTCTCTGTTACAGAAAGAAAACAGTCTATGGCAAAGATTGCTGGTGTCACCCAGTATCTTTTCATCCCTTCTCACTTTACACGAGATCCCCAATTTTTAGCTGAGCAGTCAAAGCTGCATTTCCCAACCTCCCCTGCAGCCAGATGTGGCCCTTTGATGAAGTTCTGCATGTGTGCAGAAATGGAGTGTGGAACTTCCTAAAAACAGCCTTAAAGGAGGGAGAGAGTTGTGCCCTTCAGCATCCCTTTCTTCCTTCCTTCTGCCTGGAATGCAAGCGTGATAGCTGGAGCACAGGCAGCTATATTGGGTCATGAGGAAGCAATGCAGCAGGATAGAAGGATCCCGGGTTCTTAATGATTACAGAGCCTCCCTGCCAGCCCTGGAAAGCTTTCATCATGGTTGCCTTTGTATGAGAAAAATAAACTTCTCTCATTGAAGCCACTGTGATTTGGAGACTTCAAACACACAAAGCTACTGAAACACAGTATCACTTGGAATAATCAGGAGGTGACTATGAAAAGGAATGCAATAAAAAAGTGACATTCTGAAACTCATCATACACTCCACTGCCTTCCAGGCTCTGAACCTGAGGGCTACTCACTTTGTTTAAGAAGACATTAGTCATCACTAGCCCGAGATGAAATCTCACTTTGTTCAGAGGGACTGACCGATCATTGAAAAGGGAAAGACGATCTCACCGCGTGACTCAACACTGTTCAGTGCCAAGTTCCTCACCTCACCATTAACTAGAGACATTGACTGTTACACCTGCAGGCTGAGCGCACCTCCCCAGGATGAAGTGTGAGTCCTCAGCATCCCAGGGGGGTTAGTGTCCTCCTGCGGAGCTCCAGCCTAGGGCGTGCCTCCACGTCCAGTCTGGAGCCACCTCCCCACTCCCTGTCCCCAGGGCCCAGCACAGTCAGCCGTCATGAGTGTCCCAGCTAGAGTCAACCAGCAGAGGATGTTTAGTGCTTCTCCGTGCGTTCAGAAATGCTCCCCACCCTCGGGAATTCCAATGCCTGCTTCTCTCTCCTGCCGCACTCTTACTCATTGCCTATCTCTGTTCAGATGCCCCAGCGGATCACCGTTCAGTAGACATTTGCCAGGTGCTGCCTGTTCGGGGGTGAGTGTTGGCTATGGAGTTAGCCGCCAGGAGCCTGCCTCCTGCTGACTGGGCAATCTGGGCAAGTTATTTAGTTTCTCCGCCTCAGTCCTTCTTATCCGTAAAATGGGGATAGGAATGGCACCTTCCTCAAGGGTGTTGGTGAAGGTTAGACCAGTTGATATGCTAAGTGCTTAGAACTCATTAACCCCCTGGGACATCTCAGCTGCTGCTGTTGTCTGTCAGTCTAGGAGGCTAAGGGATCTGCTTTCATGCAGGGATGGAGTGACCTTCTAGAACCTGCTGCAGATAGAGCCTCGGCTTCAGCCTCTGTATTAAGCGTGACCCATGGTGGTATGGGTTCGACTTACTTTTTTACTGGCTTCCTCCCAACATGACAGCCTGAGAGCAGCTAAATTGCCCACTTGGTGGCCTGTGCATCACAAACTCACCCAGGTTCAAAAGGAGAATTAGACTCCAGACATTTTGTTTTTGTTTTTGAGACGGGGTCTCGCTCTGTCGTCCAGGCTGGACTGCAGTGCTGTGATCTCAGCTCATTGCAACCTCCGCCTCTCACACCTGTCTAATTTTTGTATTTTTGGTAGAGACAGGGTTTCACTGCGTTGTCCAGGCTGTAAACTCTAGACTTTGATGGGGCAGTGGAAAGGTGGGAAATTGGAAAGGTGGAAAGTGGAAGAGTATATGGAATAGGTGTCACTGCTGCAACCACCTGTTGGGAGATACGGTCCACCACAGATGATAGCTCTCACATCCACTGGGAGGGTTATGGGTGTGAAGCAACTGGAATATCTTTTTTTTTTTTTTTTTTTTTTTTAAGAGATGGGGTCTTACCCTGTCACCCAGCCTGGAGTGCAGTGGTGCAATCATGGCTCACTGCAACCTTGATCTCCTGGGGTCAAGCAGTCCTCCTTCCTCAGCCTCCCAGATAGCTGGGACTACAGGCTTGAGCCACCACATCTGGTGCCTGGAATATCTTACCTGCCCATAAGGGATCTCTGTGGTGACCACAGCTGCATCATTGCAGGTTGGCTGACCACATCTGTCCCTTCTCTTCCTATCCCACCTCGGTGCAAGTCGCGCCATTTATGGTCCACAGGAATCAGCTCACAGGAGACAGTTGGACAAGCCAAGAATCCATTGGTCCACGTGGGGTGGCCAACCATTAGGTGGAGAGCAGTGAGTGGAGCACTGAGCCCAGGCCAGGTGAGCGGGTGGAGGCACCTGGGACCAGCACAGGATGTTACATGGGAGGTGGGCATTCAGAAGGGGCCTTGCCATTAAGCCGAGTGAGCCCGTGGGGCCACACGCCCCCACCTCCTCCAGGAGGGAGGGATACATCATCAGCGTGGAGCCTGGGAACCCTAGCAGCCTATTTCAGATCCTGCCAGAGCCTGATCACTTGATTTCATCTCCCTTCCAAAGTAGTGGCACTTAATTAAGAATTTCTAGGTGGCCGGGCGCGGTGGCTCAAGCCTGTAATCCCAGCACTTTGGGAGGCCGAGATGGGTGGATCGCAAGGTCAGGAGATCGAGACCATCCTGGCTAACCTGGTGAAACCCCGTCTCTACTAAAAAAAAATACAAAACACTAGCCGGGCGAGGTGGCGGGCGCCTGTAGTCCCAGCTACTTGGGAGGCTGAGGCAGGAGAATGGCGTGAACCCGGGAGGCGGAGCTTGCAGTGAGCTGAGATCCGGCCACTGCACTCCAGCCTGGGCAACAGAGCAAGACTCCGTCTCAAAAAAAAAAAAAAAAAGAATTTCTAGGTCAGGCGCAGTGGCTCACATCCATCATTCCAGCGCTCTGGGAAGCTGAGACAGAAGAAAAAACTGGAGGCCACGAGTTCAAGACCAGCTTGGGCAACATAGTGAGACCTACCCCGTCTCTACCAAAAAAAAAAAAAAAAAAATTGTTTTTTTCATGGGCAGAATGTGGTGGCATGCACCAGTGGTCCCAGTTACTCGGAGGCTGAGGCGAGAGGATCACCTGAGCCCAGAAGTTGGAGGCTGTGGTAAGCTATGATTGTGCCACTGCACTCCAGCCTGGGTGACAGAGTGCTACTCTGTCTGTAAAAAATAAAATAAAATAAAATAATTAATAATTAATAAATAAATAATTTGGGAAAAGACTTACTATCTAAGAAACCTTTCTCCTGCACCCCAGGGCCCCTGGTTTACTTTCACGTCTCAGGAAATAAGAATCATAAAAAAGTCACTTTCCTTGAGTGGAGGGAAGAAGGGAAGGCTGGCCAGACCCTGGGCCTCTGTCTCCTCCCTCCGTCTCAGCCATCTAGACAGAAGGGGCCTTTATTTAACCGGATGCTTCTCCACAGTCCTGTCACCCAGGGTTGCAAACTTGTCCTGTGGTCTCTTGTGGCCTCTGACATGTGGATCGGGATCAGCAGTTCTGAAGCTGATGATCCCCTTCTTTAAAAAGGTGGTAAACACATGTAACATGTAAATTACCGTCTTAACCTTTTGAAGTATATAGTTCAGGGGCCTTAAGAACATTCATGGCTAGGCACAGTGGCTCAAGCCTGTAATCCCAGCACTTTGGGAGGCCAAGGTGGGCAGATCACCTGAGGTCAGGAGTTCAAGACCATCCCGGCTAACATGGTGAAACCCCATTTCTTCTGAAAATATAAAAATTAGCGGGGCATGGTGGAGTGCATCTGTAATCCCAGCTACTCAGGAGGCTGAGGCAGGATAATCACTTGAACCCGGTGGGTGGAGGATGTAGTGAGCCAAGATGGTGCCACTGCACTCCAGCCTGGGCGATAGAGTGAGACTCCCTCTCAAAAAAAAAAAAGAAAGAAAGAAAAAGAAACATTCACAATGTGGCACCACCATCACCACCATCCATCTCCAGAATTCTGTTCCATCTTCCCAAACGGAAACTCTGTCTCCATTAAACACTAACTCCCCATTCCCCCGTCCCTGAAACGCGACAACCACCAGCTTCTTTCTGTCTCTGTGAATCTGACTACTCTAGACACCTCGTGTAGGTTGAATCTTACAGTACAGTCAGACCCCCATGTCTATGTGTCCCAAATCGATTCTTAGATTCAAGCACCCACTGATTAAAAATATTCTCAGGCCAGCCACGGTGGCATACGCCTATAATCCCAGCACTTTCAGAGGCTGAGGTGGGAGGGTCACTTGAGCCCAGGAGCTCAAGACCCCATCTCTACAAAAAAAAAAAAAAAAAAAAAAAAATCATTATTATTATTATTGAGACAGAATCTTGCTCTGTCTCCCAGGCTGGAGTGCAGTGGTGCAATCTTGGCTCACTACAACCTCTGCCTTCTGGGTTCAAGCAATTATCCTGCCTCAGTCTCCTGAATAGCTGGAATTACAGGCACCCGGCCACCACACCCAACTAATTTTTGATTTTTAGTAGAGATGGGGCTTCACTGTGTTGCCCAGGCTGGTCTTGAACTCCTGACCTCAAGTAATCTGCCTGCCTCAATCTCCCAAAGTGCTGGGATTACAGGCGGGTGCATCTGTAGTCCCAGCGACTTGGAAGGCTGAGGTTGGAGGATTGCTTGAGCCTGAGAGATCAAGCCATGATCATACCACTGCACTCCAGCCTGGGTGACAGAGCACAACCCCGTCTCAGAAAAAAGAAAGAAAGAGAGAGAGAGAGAGGGAGAGAGAGAGAGGGAAAAGGAAGGAAGGAAGGAAGGAAGGAAGGAAGGAAGGAAGGAAGGAAGGAAGGAAGGAAGGAAAGAGGGAAGGAGAAAAAAAAATGCAGAAAAAACTTTTTACAAAGTTCCAAGGAAGGAAGGAAGGGAAGGAAGGAAGGGAGGGAGGGAGGGAGGGAAAAAAATGCAGAAAAAAAGCAAAACTTGAATTTACCGCTTGCTGAGTATCGCACTGAATCCACGCAAATGAAGCAATGCGTAGGCATTTTATTCGGTGTTACGAGCCATCTAGAGATGATTTAGAGTCTACAGGGGGACATGTATAGGTTATATGCAAACACTACTCCATTTTATATAAGTGATTTGAGCATCCGAGGATTTTGGTATCCACAGGGGGTCCTGGAATGAACCCTCTGTGGACAGGGAGTTGTATTTGTCTCTTTGTGTCAGGTTTATTTCACTGAGCATAATAGTCTCAAGGTTTATCCATGGAGTAGAATGGGTCAGAATTCTGATGCCCTTTTTTATAACACACATCTTGTACAGTTCTCTTTACTCTCTCTCTTTTTTTTTTTTTGGAGACAGGGTCTTACACTGTCTGTCAGGTTGGAAGTGTTCAGTGGCATAGTCTTGGCTCACTTGACCTCCCAGGCTCAGGCGATCCTCCCACCTCAGCCTCCTGAGTAGCTGGGACTACAGGTGTATGCTACCACACCCACCTAATTTTTGTATTTTTTGTAGAGATGGTGGTCTCGCTATGTTGCCTGGGCAGGTCTCAAACTCCCAGTGTCAAGTGATCCTCCTGCCTCAGCCTCCCAAAGTGCTAGGGATTACAGATGTAAGCCAGCGCATCTGGCCCCTCTTCACTCTCCTGAAATGAAATGTCTAGAATGATCTAGAACGCTGCCCTGCCCTCTGCCAGTAGACATCCAGTAGAACTCACCATGACAAGCAGGCCCCCATTCCGCATTGCCAGAACGTTCTCTTAACTGTCATGCAGTGTGACCCCCAGACCACACGGAAAACCGCTCTCCCAAATGAAGTTTTTTCCTAAGGAGCCCAGAGGACTTTGTTCCTCATTATCTTCCTCAAGTCTTAGGCCCCAACATCCCTGTAAAGAGTCTTCCTTGCTGGCGAACAGCGTGTGCAAAAGGCTTCCATGGGCGGCCCACCAGCCCTACAACCAACCTTGGCTTTGGCTCGGCTGAGAACCCACCCACAATTTCCCCTCTATCATCAGTGACCACTCTCATTTCAAAGACATGGAAAGTAAAGTTCAGAAACAGATGAAGACGTCGGGACTGACACATCCTGCACGCCTTCTAGATGTGCACGCAGTGTGTCTTTACTGCTCCCGGCATCCTGGGTAGAGAAGACATCATCCCATTTTTACGGAGGTAAAAATTGAGGCTGAGCACGGTGGCTGACGCCTGTGGTCCCAGCACTTTGGGAGGTTGAGGCAGGCAGATCACCTGAGGTCAGGAGTTCGAGACCAGCCTGGTCAACATGGTGAAACCCCGTCTCTAGTAAAACTACAAAAATTAGCCGGGTGTGTCGGCTGACACCTGTAATCTTGGGAGGCTGGGAGGCTGAGGCAGGAAAAGAGCTTGAACCCGGGAGGCAGAGGCTGCAGTGAGCCGAAACCACACCACTGCACCACTGCACTCCAGCCTGGACGACACAGTGAGACTTCGTCTCAAAAAAAAAAAAAAAAAAAAAAAAAAAAATTGAGTAGCAGGGCACCAAGGACCTTTTCTCTGGGTCACAAAGCTATTGGGTGGCAAAACAAGAACCAGGAGGTAGGACACCTAATTCTAAGCCACTCCCCGCTACTGCCTCTGTGACGAAGGATAGAGGGGCTGGGATCCACTCTCCCCACAGCAGCTGCGATCGAATCAGAAAGGCACCCGGATGCTGGGAGTCAGTGCTCAGAGGAGGAAGAGGAGGCCATCGTGCACAGGGCAGTCACCGCAGTCCTGGCACGGCCGGGTCTCTGCCGTGCACTGCCACAGCCCACCTGGCTCGGTTCGTGGCCAGGAAGGCATGTTCCTTCCATGAGCAGGAGGTGATTTTTTTTTTTTTTTTTTTGAGACGGAGTCTCGCTCTGTTGCCCAGGCTGGAGTGCAGTGGCGCGATCCCGGCTCATTGCAAGCTCCGCCTCCTGGGTTCACATCATTCTTCTGCCTCAGCCTCCCGAGTAGCTGGGACTACAGGCACCCATCACCATGCCCAGCTAATTTTTTTTTTTTTTTTTTTTTGTATTTTTAGTAGAGACGGGGTTTCTCCGTGTTAGCCAGGATGGTCTCGATCTCCTGACCTCGTGATCCACCTGCCTCAGCCTCCCAAAGTGCTGGGATTACAGGTGTGAGCCACCACGCCCGGCCAAGCGGGAGGTGACTAACGAACACCGGGTGAGGACGAGCAGGTAGAACAAGGTCAGAATCTCAACTAAGCCTTCGAGATCGTGTCAGGCTCATTTCCCTGCGATGTCTGGTCTCTGTCCCACTCTGGGGTGTCAGCCTCCCAGAGACTCGCCCAGGTCTCCTGCCTTCCGAGCTCTTGCCCTGCTGCAGCCTTCAGCCCTGCCTTTCACAGGGGCTAGGCGCCCACTCCTTCACCTGGCATTCAAGGCTGCAATGCCAACTTCAGCTTCACCCTCATTTCCTGACACAAACCCTCCACTCTGGCCAAATTCCTCCCATGCCATGACTTTCCTGCCTCTGAGCCTCTGCCTATGATCCCCTCCACTGCCCCCCAGGCCTGCCCTCCTCACCCATTTCACTTGTTAGGCTGACAGGGCAGGTTTGAGTCCAATGCACCTGATTCCAATCCCTGACTTTGCCAACTTATCAACCTGTGAGGCATCAGGCAACCTCCTGAATCTCTCTGAGCTGCTGCTGCTTTTTTTTTTTTTTTTGGCAGAGTCTCATTCTGTTGCCATGCTGGGATCACTGCAGCCTCCATCTCCCGGGTTCAAGTGGTTCTTATGCCTCAGCCTCCTGAGTAGCTGGATTACAAGTGCTCACCACCACACTGGCTAATTTTTGTATTTTTAGTACAGACAGGATTTCGACACGTCGGCCAGGGTGGTTTTGAACTCCTGACCTCAAGTGATCCGCCCGCCTCAGCCTCCCAAAGTGCTGGGATTACAGATGTGAGCCACTGTGCCAGGCCAAGGTAATTTATAATGAACTGAAATTTATTGGCTCACAGTTCTGGAGGCTGAGAAGTCAAGGGACCACATCTGGCAAAGGCTTTCTTGCTGCATCATCCCATGGCAGAAGGCCCAAGAGAGGGTAGGGAGTGGGGCAAGAGGGAGCCAAACTAGTCCTTTTATAAGGAACCCACTCCCCAATAACGGCATTAATTTATTCAGGAAGGCAGTACCCCCCATGGCCCCCAAATACTACCCCCAGTTAGGCCCACCTCCCAACACTGTCACATTGGGGATGGAGTTTCCAGCACATGAACTTTGGGGGACACATTGAAACCACGGCACACACCTGCCATGTGCCGGCTCTTCTGCCAGGTGGGTAGGAGAGAATGATACAACAGTTCCAATCTTTCCCCTCTTACAGGTTTCTTCTGGGTAAGGGAGAGAGGACCCCACGTGGAAAGGGAAAGTATTTGCTACACAATGTACGAGCTTTGTAGATTATATGCAGAGTGCATGTGCTCTGTAGAGCAGGTGGCACGAGCAAAGGACTTGCGGAGAAGGGACATCAAGTTGAGACCTGAAGATGGTCCCGGCAGATGAAGGCAGAGGAGTGGACATTCCATGGGCAAGGCGGGCGGTAAGAAGGTGTGTAGAGAAGATAAGAGCAGTCGGAATGTGGAGTTTCATGTTGAGAGGAGCGAGGGGCTGGAGAGGTGACCAAGGACCTCATAGATTATGTAAGGAATGTGATCCTTGTCCCAGGAGCAGGCTTCAGAGGGCTTCCAGCAAGGGAGGGCCATGAGAAAGCTCTGGCGTTGGAGAGAGAACTCTGACTGCACTGTAGTCACCAGGTTGAAGTGGACAGGATTGGGTTTGGTGGTGATGGTGTGTGGAAGCCATCCGGCAAAGCTGGAGCAGAGGTTCCCCAAGCAGGAGGGGTGCTGGGGGTCTGCAGCAGAGCATGGAAGTGGGAGCAGAGAATGAGGAAGGTCAGAAGATTCCCCCGATCTTTTTTTTTTTTTTTTTTTTTTTTTTTTGAGATGGAGTCTAGCTCTATCACCTAGGCTGGAGTGCAGTGGTGCCATCATGGCTCACTGCAACCTCCACCTCCTGGGTTCAAGCAAGTCTCCTGCCTCAGCCTCCCAAATAGCTGGGATTACAGCCACCACCACACCCAGCTAATTTTTGTATTTTTAGTAGAGACAGGGTTTCACTGTGTTGGCCAGGCTGGTCTTGAACTCCTGACCTCGTGATTCGCCTGTCTCGGCCTCCCAAAGTGCTGGGATTACAGGTGTGAGCCACCGTGCCTGGCCTCCCCCCAACTTTTTACCAGAGAAATTCTTACCTTCCTGAAAAGTTGAAAGACCAGTACCACAAACACATCTGTCTCTACCTAGAGTCAACAATCTAATATCTCCAGCTTTGCTGTCTCAAGACATAGCAAAGCGGGTGGATTTTCTTTTTCTGTACCATTTGGAAGTCAGTTTCAGACGTGGACATGAGCTTCACCCGGAGACCCTCAGCTGCATCTCCTGAGAATGAGGGCAGTTTTCTCCTGAATCGCAGAACCAGTATCACACCACGGAAACCCAAGAAGAGTGACGTCTGCTGCCCAGTTTGTGTCCAGATTGTCCCGAGTGTTCCAGGATGGCCTTTCATGGTTGGGTTTTTGTTTTGAGAGCCGGGGTCCCATCAAGATCCCAGGGTCACATTTGGTTGTCTCTTTAGTCTCTAAGAAAGACTCTGGAGGTGGAATGTGTAGGGCTTGATGAGTCAGTCACTGGGTTTCAGGGGTGGAGGGCAGGGAGGATCCAGGCAATGACCGGGTTCTGGTTTGGGCAGCCGGTGGTGCAATCCTTGGCATGAGGAATTCTGGAGAGGGAACAGATCTCAGGGAGAGTGGGTTTTGGAAGGGCCGAGTGTGAGGAATTGTCTGGCTGTCAGGTGGGAAGCTCAGGAGATGGCGGCGAGATATAGTGAGGGCTGTGTTAGCTTCCTGGGGCTGCCAAACAAATGGCCAGAGTTGGGGTGGCTTAAAGCAACAGAAACGTGCTTTCTCTTAGCTCTGGAGGCTGGAAGTCCAAAATCTATGTGTCAGCAGAGTCCTGCTTTTCCCAAGGGCTCGAGGGAAGAATCCTTCCTTGTCTCTTCCAGCTCCTGGTGGTTTTCAGCAATCCTTGGCGACGCCTCCAATCTCTGCCTTTGTTTCGGCACATGGTCACCTTTCCTCTTATAGTTCACATGGCCCTCTTATAAGGACACCAGTCATTAGGTTTAGGGCATACCCTCCTGCACTGTGACCTCATCTTAATTTAACCAATCACATCAGCAAAGACCCTGTTTCCAAATAAGCTCACGTCCTGAGGTTCCGGCTGGACACCGAATTTGGGTGGCACCCCTATCCAACTCAGTATACGGTCAGCAGCATCTAAATGGTGACTGAGACAGCAGGAATGGCTGTAACTGGCCAGGGAGAGCAGATGGAGGGGGAGGAGAGGGAAGGAGGGGAAGGGGCCCTAGAAAAGAACCAGGGGGGCCGGGCGCGGTGGCTCACGCCTGTGATTCCAGCACTTTGGGAGGCCAAGGCAGGTGGATCACCTGAGGTCAGAAGTTCGAGACAAGCCTGGCCACATGGTGAAACCCTGTCTCTACTAAAAATACAAAAATTAGCCGGGTGTGGCGACACGCGCCTGTAATCCCAGCTACTCAGGAGGCTGAGGCAGGAGAATCGCTTGAACCAGGAGGCAGAGGTGACAGGGAGCTGAGATCACACCATTGCACTCCAGCCTAGGTGACAAGAGTGAGACTCCATCTTAAAAAAAAAAAAAAAAAAAAAAAAGGAAAGAACCAGGGGACTTAGTCACAGTCTGGAAGGGAGGAGGCTGTGGGCTCTACAGGGTCAAGTGCTGTGGGGTGTCAAGTAGAGAAGGGCTGAGCCACATGCAGCCTCTGGATTCCACGATGAGCTGGCCGGAGACTTTGGCAAGAGCAGTGTCAGGAGACCGCTTGGGGAAAACGCAGACTGCATGGAATTTTGTTTTTACATTTCAGACCCAGCCTCCTAGACCTCTTTTTTATTTGTTTGTTTTTTGAGACAGAATCTTGCTCTGACACCCAGGCTGGAGTGCAGTGGTGCCATCTTGGCTCACTGCAACCTCTGCCTTTTGGGTTCAAGCAATTCTTATGTCCCAGCCTCCTGGGTAGCTGGGACTACAGGGGTGCACCACCACACCTGGCTGATTTTTGTATTTTTAGTAGAGACAGGATTTCATTATGTTGGCCAGGCTGGTCTCAAACTCCTGGCCTCAAGCGATTCGCCCGCCTCGGCCTCCCAAAGTGTTGGGATTACCGATGTGAGCCACGGGGCCCCGCCCTCATAGGCCTCTCGAAGGCAAGTGGACTAAGTGGCTCTTCTTACGTATTTATCTTGCTGTTGTCAGTTCTTCCCTCGGGCTGGAAGCCCCTCCAGATTAGACGCTAGATTAGATTTTGATCCCTGTAACTCTCCCAGACCCCTGTAGGACCCGTGGCCTCCTGTGAGCATCAGCACTCACAGCCCCAGCATGTCTGCCCCGGTCTGTGCTGAGAGAGGGTTCCTTATAGGATAGGAAGGTACCAATTCCAGCTGCAACTATTGACCTTTTTTGTGTGACTTCACATGCATGGATTTGCTCATTGAACCCTAACCCTAACCTCTAGTAGTAGGAGAGTACTATAGTACTAAAATACCACAGGAGTACTACTGTTACTCCAACGTAGCAGGTGAGGTAACGAAGGCATAGAGAAGTCAAGTCACGCAGGAAGTGAGGGAGCCAGGATCCAGACTCGGTGATCTGACTCCGGAGAGCACAGTGCCTTGCAGAGCACGTGGCTTCACGTTGACCACTGAATGGGTTCCAAGGTCATCAGCAGATCTCAGGCGGACTTGTGGATGCGCTCCTCGAGCTCCCTGGAGTTCTTCTAGGTCTGACCTCAGCTGGGGCCTGGCTACACGCTGTTCTTTACTTCCTGGGATAAAGAGCAAACACTGACCCTGAGCACTGTGCGTCATCAGAAGGGCAGGTGCAGGCCCAGAGCAGGGGGCTTCCAACCTAAGCATGATCATGCTCCCCACAGAGCCCCTGCAGACTGGAGACTTTGACCCCACAGGTCACTCGCAGCCTGCCCACCACTTTCTCACCGCACCTCTCCTGTCTCAGGTGTGCTGCTTTCAGCCGAAAGCCCCGGAGGGACCACGCCCAGCCCTTCCTGGCTCAGCTGCCCCAGAGCGGTGAGGGTTTCTGGCTTATTTTTTCAGTTGTTATTAGAGGTCTTCGTTATCTTTCTCGTGAGTGACTAAAGCCTATTATCCCTAGGCAAGTTCCTGCCTGGCGGGTGGGTGGGAGCCTCCAGTGTCTGCATCTTCTCCCACACCACCCCCGGAGCCTGAGCTCACACAGCTGGGGTGGGGAAGAACCTGCCTGCGGCCCGTGGGAAAGCTGGGGAAGGAGGGGAGGCTTCTGTCCATGCCGAGGGAGCAGCTGCCGTGCCAGCCTGGCCAGGGGGCTCTTCTCTGCTGTTCTCTAGGTGTCCTGGAGACCACAGGCTGCTCCCAAAGAGAAAGGGATGGGACAAAGGGATGTCCTTCTTCCCTCTTGCAAAACTTCTTGCACCTGAGGTAGAGTAAATCTAAGCTCCCCCCTACCCCAGATCTTTGAGAAGAAGGTGAGGGACCCATGCCAGGTGCAGTGTCTCACACCTGTAATCCCGGCACTTTGGGAGGCTGAGGGGGGCAGATCACTTGAGGTCAGGAGTTCGAGACCAGCCTGGCCAAAATGGTGAAACCTCGACTCTACTAAAAATACAAAAATTAGCCGGGTGTGGTGGGACACGTCTGTAATCCCAGTTACTCGGGAGGCTGAGGCAGGAGAATTGCTTGAACCAGGAGGTGGAGGTTGCAGTGAGCTGAGATTGAGCCATGGCACTCCAGCCTGGCGATAGAGCAAGACTCCATCTTAAAAAAAAAAAAAGAAAGAAGGGAAGGGACCCTGTATTAGGCCAATCTTCACTGCTGTGAAGAACTACCTGAGACTGGGTAATTTATGAAGAAAAGAGGTTTTAAATGACTCACAGTTCCACAGGCTAACAGAAAGCATGACTGGGAGGCCTCAGGAAACTTACAGTCATGGCAGAAGGTGAAGGGGAAGCAGGCACATCTTCACAAGGTGGCAGGAGAGAGAGAGAGCAAAGGGGGAGGTGCCACACACTTTCAAACCATCAGATCTACTGAGAACTCACGCACTATCATGAGAACAGCAAGGGGAAAGTCACCCATGATCCAATCACTTCCCACCAGGTCCCTCCCTTGGCCCATGGGGATTACAATTTGACATGAGATTTCAGTAGGGACCCAGAGCCAAACTGTGTGAGACCCCAGCCTCAGTGGACACGGTGTGCCTGCCAGCTTTCATGCTAGCTTGTCCTCTCCCAGGGGCCCTCTCCCCACTCTGCTCACATGACAAGCTCTTACTCCTCCTTGCTGTTTCACCTTCAAAGTTGCTGCTTCCAAGGAAACCTCCCTGCTTCCCCCGTGCCGCCAGAACACGCTGCCCGCTCCCTTTTGTCTTTTTCACCATGGAATTTAGCCTCCTGCCGGGCAGAACCTGTGTCTTGTCGCCCACCCCGTATCCTCAGCACCTGGTCTTACAAAACAGCACAGGTTTGCCACAGTTGAATCGGCAGGTGGCCTGGTCATTTTCCTCTCCTTCCCCTCCCAGAGCCGGGCTCATCTTCTCACGCCTGAGGCTCCTGGCTTCCCTCCCCAAGTGGGACCGAGGCAAGCAGCAAGCAAAGAGTGCAGGGAGCTGAAAAAGTGCCAAGCCAGAGGACAAGACTCCTTGGCAGGATGACCTCCTGGAAGAGGTGACTTCATGGCCCAAGAGCTCAGTGGCTGCAAGATGTCAGTCTCGCAGAGGGCTGGCTCGGAGTGTCCTGGGCTCGGAGAACCATGAGTGCAAGGACCCCGGGGCAGGAACCAGCGTGGCAGAT
The DNA here is from genome assembly GCF_043159975.1 of Macaca nemestrina. NCBI lineage: Eukaryota > Metazoa > Chordata > Mammalia > Primates > Cercopithecidae > Macaca > Macaca nemestrina. The sequence goes on along the minus strand of NC_092136.1, from coordinate 4,430,587 downwards.
CTGAGGGCCACAGAGACGGCCAGTAAGAGCAGAGCGAACTGTAGACTTTACCCCAGGTGTGTTGGAAGTTGGGGAGCAGTGCCAGGGGGAGGTGCTTTTGATGCCAGAGTGGCTGGATGAACTAAAGTTGAGGGCCTCCTCGCAGCCGCCTCTGCCGTCCTGCAGACGCTGGCCAGTTATTTGGAAACATTCACAGAAAACACAGCAAGAAAAGCCTCCAGAGTCTGGGGGCAGTGAGAGCACTTCTCACCTATCCGTTCATATTAGACGGTGGGAAATAGACCAGGGGCAAAGAGAACCTGTTTTTCAGCCACCCACAGGGATGGAGACGGTAGCATTATGAGGATTCCAGCCCCTTCTGGGTTTAAGTTATTTACACAAAGGTATAAGGCATGTCATAAGAAGGTATTGGGTTATATGGCCACAAGAGCCATTCTTCTCTCTTATTGGAAAGGAGCTGAGCGGCTGTGGAGACCAGCTATGTGCTTGGATGCTCAGGGACTGATCACGTGTGCCCACCCGGCCAGCTACTGATCTCTGCAGTGCTGAAAGGAGGCACCATCACGGCCCCTGCTTGCTCACTGAGGAAACTGAGGCTCGGAGAACTTTGGAGACCTGCCTCAGTCACAGGCCAGCACAGGCAGACAGTGAGCTCAATGCCTGGACTCTTCAAATCTTGTGCCCTTTTTAAAAACCTTTTATTATGAACTATTTCATTAATTCGCCAACAACGGTGGTGGTGTTTTGCAAGATGAAAATAATGATCACATAATGTGGACACCCACACACCACTGTCCACTTAAGAAATAAAACGTGCTGGGACCAACCACCCTTCCTTTGCTCCCGATGGTTGAATCACCACCACTTGGCCCCCAGGTACCCAGGACGACTCTGGATTTTACTTGTATCTTTCCCTTGCCCCGTGCACCTCTTGCTTTCTGCCAAATGCTTTGTGGTTTCATAGTGTACCTAGGATATTACTATGGACTACTCAAAATGCAGAAATGCATAAATTTGTATGAGAGTGTGTTAATTTCCTGGCCAGGCGCGGTGCTTCACGCCCGTAATCCCAGCACTTTCGGAGGCTAAGGTGGGAGGATTGCTTGAGCTCAGGAGTTCAAGACCAGCCTGGGCAACATGGTGAGACATCGTCTCTACAAAAAATACAAAAACAAGCCGGGCATGGTGGCGCACGCCTGTACTCTCAGCTACTAGGAAGGCTGAGGTGGGAGGATCGCTGGAGCCTGGAAAGTCAAGGCTGCAGTGAGCCATGATTGTGCCACTGCACCCAACCTGGGCAACAGAGCAAGACATTGTCTAAAAAACAAACAAACAAACAAAACAAATAAACAAACATAGTGTGTTCATTCCCTGAGGCTGCTGTAATCAATGACCACAGACTGAGTAGCTTTAACAGCAGAAATTGATTCTCTCACAGTTCTGGAGGCTGGAAGTCTGAAGTCAAGGCATCTGCACACAGGGTGGGATCCTTCTAGAGGCTCTGAGGGCGTATCTGTTCCAGGCTTCTCCCAGCTTCTGGGGGCTGCTGGCACCCCTCAGTGTGCCCCAGCTCACAGCCGCACCCCTCTAGTCTCTGCTTCTGTCTCTCGTGGCCTCATCCCTGTGTGTCTCTGTGTCTCTTCTTCTCCTTCTCCTTCTTCTTTTTTTTTTTTTTTTTTTTTTTTGAGATGGAGTCTTGCTCTGTCACCCAGGCTGGAGTGTAGTGTCATGATCTCAGCTCACTGCAACCTCCACCTCCTGGGTTCAACCAATTCTCCAGTCTCAGCCTCCCGAGCAGCTGGGATTACAGGCACATGCCATTACACCCGGCTAATTTTTGTACTTTTAGTAGAGACAGGGTTTCACCATATTGGTCAGGCTGTTCTCGAACTCCTCGCCTCAGGTGATCCACTCGCCTCAGCCTCCCAAGGTACTGGGATTACAGGTGTGAGCCACCGTGCCTGGCCTCTGCGTCCTTTCTTCTTCTGATAAGGACACAGTCATTGTATTTAGGGCCACTCTGAATCCAGGATACTTTCATCGTGAGATCCCTAAGTCAATTACATTTGCAAAGACTCTTAATTTGTTTGTTTGTTTGTTTGTTTTTGAGAAGAGTCTCGCTCTGTCACCCAAGCTGGAGTGTAGTGGTACAATCTTGGCTCACTGCAACCTCCACCTCTTGGGTTCAAGCAATTCTCCTGTCTCAGCCTCTCTAGTAGCTGGGACTACAGGTGCATGCCACCATGCCCGGCTAATTTTTTTGTATTTTTAATAGAGACAGGGTTTCACCATATTGTTTAGGCTGGTCTCTAACTCCTGACCTCAGGTGATCCACTTACCTTGGCCTCCCAAAGTGCTGGGATTACAGGCATGAGCCATCATGCTCGGCCAAAGACCCTTATTGTACACAAGGTCGTATTCACAGGTACCAAAGATTGGGACATGAACATATCTTTTTGGGGGCCACTATTCACCTACTACTTATAGGAAGGCACTCAAAATTTACTTAGTGGTCAAAGTGCTTGATCAAAAATTTAGGGTGCCCTATGGTGTGCAGATGTCTGTGGTATTGTCTCTGTCTCGGGGCAGGGGCCACATCTCATGCCCCCTCCAACCCCACCGGCTGCTCAGTAGGATGGAGGGAAGGGGCCTCTGGACCGTGGCCTGAGTTTGCCAGGATGCAACTGAGAATGAGAGTGGGGGCTGGGTCTTCCCTCCTGCGTTGCCGTCGCAGAGCCCACTTGCCCACCGCCCTCCCCCAACAGACTAGCTCAGAGCTTGCAGTGTGCTTCACCCCAGTTGTCAGCTCTCCTTGCACCCTGTCCTTGTCCTGTGGGGCACATCTCACCTCGTAATGAAGGAAATCATGGGTGTCATTTGTGTTTAAGGCTCACCTTCTCCCCAGATCCTGCCTTCCCAGTTCTTCCTTTGTAGACCCTCAAGAGATCATTGCCACCTAAATGAACGAGGTCCTGTGGGGTGATCTGGACCCTTCTTGGCCTGATCCAAAGGAGACTGCAGGGTGGGCTGTGTCACAGTGAGGCGTTCAGCTAGCACAGGAGGAAGGAATTACCATAAGTCAAGTAAGTGGATTTAGCCTGCTTGGCCTATGGAGCTGAGAGCACAAAGCAAACGGCTGCTCGGACACCATGGCTGGGCACCTAGGAAGCCCCCGTGGGCAGCAGTTCCCCCAAAATGATGCCCAAACACCTGCTTTGTGCTGGAGACCGAGACAGGTGGACACACAGATGGAGGCACGTGGACAGACCGCGTCTCCAGCCCCACCCGCAGTAGGATAAAAGTCTTGCCTCCTGACCCCAAGGCCACCCCCGCCCTCGGGCCCCCTCCCACTCTACTTTGGCCCTGGGCTCGCCTTCCTGCCTTCCTTCCTGCCTGCCTTCTTGCCTTCCCTGCCTTTCCTGCCTTTCCTTCCTTCCTTCTTTCCTTCCTTCCTTCCTTCCTTCCTTCCTTCCTTCCTTCCTTCCTTCCTTCCTTTTCTTTTTCTTTTTTTATTTTTGAGATGGAGTCTCGCTCTGTCACCCAGGCTGGAGGCAGTGGCGCAATCTTGGCTCACTGCAACCTCTGCCTCCTGGGTTCAAGCCATTCTCCTGCCACGGTCTCCCGAGTACCTGGAACTACAGGCGGGACCACCACATGGCCCTGGGCTATTTCTAACCATCTGGGTGCTCAGGCTTGGGCGAGGGCCGCCTTTGTCTGCAGTGGGAAGGTTCTACCCTACAACTTTACCATGTTGGGAAGCGGCTTGGGAATCTTCATCATGATTCCCACACGTGTTCATTCCATTCCGCCCGTGTGAAAAGCCTGGAACCATTGAGTGCAACGAGCTAACAGGGTCTGGCTCCCCCGGGAGGCGGCGGCCCTCAGGGGTTTCGGAGCCCCCAGTCTGTGTGTTCCCAGAGCTAGGGCTGGGAGCCCTGCCTGGCTTCTCTTTGATAATTAGTTCTTGGAAATCTGCTGTGGCAACACTTCCCGGCACAACCATGGGTTCCTTTTGTGTCCCGGCTGGAGCCATCTCGGGGGTGGTGTTGGCTGCTGGCTGGAGACGCAGGCCCCACTCCCCCAGGCGCTTCGCGGCTCCTTTCTGCAGCTCTGCCTCTCAGGGCAGCTCCTAAACCCCAGGCTCAGGCCTTCTCGGCTCCATCCGTGTCCACAGGTGCCGCCTTCTCTGGCACAAGCCGACCGTTACTCAGAGCTGAAAATTTCAATCCAATTTAAAAAGAAAAAAGAAAAATCCCCACCTCCACTGCCCAAGAAACAGGCCTCATTTCTCCTTTGTTCTGAATCACAGCCAGCGGGTTCTCAGAATGCTGGGATACCGAACAATATGATGTCCTCCATCCATCCTGGCCACGTTGTGAGCAGTCATTTCGCCATCCCAGGGCCAGGAGAAGGTGTGGTGGGAGAGGTTTCCGGGGCCTAAGGCATCGGTGGGGTCTCAGGCCGTTGGGTTGAGGGGAGATGAGGGGGGTGGACTGGGGGCCCAGGCCTCATGCAGCATGCAAGGGCAGGCTCTTAAGGCTCCATTCATGGGACATGTTTCCTTGATATGTGGCGACTTTTTTTCTTTTTCTTTTTTTTTTTTTTTTTTTTTGAGAAATAGTTTTACTCTGTCACCTAGGCTGGAATACAATGGCACAATCTCCGCTCACTGCAATCTCTGCCTCCTGCATTCAAGCGATTCTCCAACCTCAGCCTCCGGAGTAGCTGGGATTACAGGTGCCTGCCAGTATGCCCGGCTGATTTTGGTGTTTTTAGTAGAGATGGGGTTTCACCATATTAGCCAGGCTGGTCTCAAACTCCGGACCTCAGGTGATCCGCCCGCCTCAGCCTCCCAAAATGCTGGGATTACAGGCGTGAGCCACCGCACCTGGCTGTTATGTGGGGACTTTTCACGTTTGAAGAGACCCGACCAACCTAAACCTACTGCAACATAAAGCACAGATCTGTGAAGATCTGTAAGTCGCACAGAAAGCACTGATGTGTGAAGATCTGTAAGACCACAGCTTCCTTCCCAAACACAGTGTGAACACAAGGCCACGGAGAGACAACAGTCAGGATCAAGAACCTGATACCCGCTGCATGTGAAAGCAAACTGGTTAACAACCTGCAACTCCAGCCGGTCACGGTGGCTCACGCCTGGAACCCCGGTGCTTTGGGAAGCTGAGACGGGTGCGTCGCTTGAGCCTAGGACTCTGAGACCAGCCTGGGCAATAGGACGAAACCCCGTCTCCACTAAAAATACAAAAATTAGCTGGGTGCGGTGGCATGTGGCTCTAGTCCCAGCTACTTGGGAGGCTGAGATGGGAGGATTGCTTGAGCCCAGGAAGTCAAGGCTGCAGTGAGCCATCATTGTGCCACTGCACACCAGCCTGGGTGACAGAGCAAGACTCTGTCTCAAAACAACAACAAAAATGACACACGTGGTGTAAGGGAATGACTCTCCTCTATACTTTAAGGCACGACAGTGAAAAACGTCATGTGAAAATAGGGATTTACCCTGACAGATAACACTGTAATTGCTCGGTCTCTTGGAAATATGGCATCATCTGCGAAGAATCTGATTCATGAGATCTATATCATCGGGAAACGTTTCAAGGAAGCAAGTAAAGACCGGATGCAGTGGCTCACGCCTGTGATCCCAGCACTGTGGGAGACTGAGGTGGGTGGATCATCTGAGGTCAAGTGCTGAGAACAGCCTGGCCGACATGGTGAAACCCTGTCTCTACTAAAAAGACAAAAATTAGCCAGGCGTGGTGGTGGGTGCCTGTAATCCCGGCTACTCAAGAGGCTGAGGCAGGAGAATCGCTTGAACCCGGGAGGCGGAGGTTTCAGTGAGCCGAGATGGTGCCACTGCACTCCAGCCTGGGTAGCAAAGTGAGGTTCATCTCAAAAAACAAAAAACAAAAAGGAGCAAGTAACCTCCAATCATGGCCCTTCAAATTATCCTCTGCCATGATTATTATTATTATTATTATTATTATTATTATTATTATTATTTTTGAGACACAGTCTCGCTCTTGTCCCCCAGGATGGAGTGCGATGGTGCAATCTCAGTTCACTGCAACCTCTGCCTCAGGGTTCAAGCCGTTCTCCTGCCTCACCCTCCCAAGTAGCTGGGATTATAGGTGTCTGCCACCACACCCGGCTAACTTTTGTATTTTTAGTAGAGACAGGTTTGCCATGATTATTTTTGTAATCTGGTCAGTTAATAAACAGTGACTGCTCTCAAACTGAAAAAGTGTGTGTGTGGGGATCATTTAGCCCAAGAATCTACTCCCAACTGGGGTGTTCTCGGTTCATTTTTATTATCATTATTTTTTGAGATGGAATCTTGCTCTGCCGTCCAGGCACAAGTGCGGTAGTATGATCTCAGCTCACTGCAACCTCTGCCTCCCAGGTTCCAGCAATTCTCATGCCTCAGTCTCCCAAGTAGCTGGGACTACAGGCGTGTGCTACCATGCCTGGTTAATTTTGTGTATTTTTAGTAGAGATGGGGTTTCACCATGTTGGCCAGGCTGGTCTTGAACTCCTGACCTCAGGTGATCCACCCACCTCAGCCTCCAGAGGAGCTGGGATTACAGGCGTGAGCCACTGCACCCGGTCTCCTCAGTTTCTTTCTTTTTTTTTTTTTGAGATGGAGTCTTGCTCGTTGCCCAGGCTGGAGTGCAGTGGCGCGATCTTGGCTCACTGCAAGCTCGGCCTCCTGGGTTCATGCCATTCTCCTGTCTCAGTCTCCCGAGTAGCTGGAACTACAGGTGCCCACCACCACGCCTGGCTAATTTTTTGTATTTTTAGTAGTAACAGGGTTTCACAATGTTAGCCAGGATGGTCTCGATCTCCTGATCTCGTGATCTGCCCGTCTCGGCCTCCCAAAGTGCTGGGATTACAGGCGTGAGCCACCGCACCCGGCCTCAGTTTCATTTTTAAAATGAGGCTCTCGATAGGGTAAAGTGTGTTCTGGGATCTTTGAGTCTCCTCCCTGGCAGTTCTGGCTTAGCCTTGTCAGCTGTCTTGCCTGGAAAATGGAAATGTGGTATCCAGGCGCTGATGCTGAAGATGGGGGAGGAGTCCCATGCGTCTCACCAGAGATGGTCTAGGCCGCCATCGAGGCGGGCTGTTACGGCCTGAACTGTGCCCCCACTTTCTCCGATTCCGATGTTGACACTCTAACCCCCAGTACTCAAGAAATCGACTGTATTTAGAAATGGGATCTTTAGAGAGGTGATTAAATTCAAATGAGGCTGTTAGGGTGGGTCCTAGTCCCATATCCCATATGACTGGTGTCCTTACCAGAAGAGATTAGAACACAGACATGCACAGGGGGACAATCATGTGAGGACACAGGGAAAAGTCCGCCAACCAGGGAGAGAGACACCAACCTTTTCATGCCGTGGTCTCGGACTTCAGCCTCCAGAATGTGTGATGATAATTGTCTGTTGAAGCCACCCCATCTGTAGTTAGTCCCCTGTGAGTTTGTCTGCCTCGCTGGCTTCTTTTGGGAGCAGCTCATTGCGTTTCCCATGTGATGGGAGGAGCTGGAGGGCCCTCCCTTCTTAGGGAGACTGAGCGGAGCTCACAGCCTCAGGGCAAGCTCAACTCTGTGCCTCCATTTAGCAGATCCAATTAACACGCACCCCTTTAAAGAGCTGTCACTACCGGCAGCACACACCACGTTTCAAACCAGATACACATTTTTTGCTGCTTCATCTGTTTAGCCGCCGAGACAATGCGTTCTGATGTCTTGATTTATTGACGTACTCTCAGCGCCTGGCCCGGTGCCTGGCATAAAGTGGCTCCACACCAGAATGCCTGTGGGATGAATGAATGAAAAGAATACAATTACAACATCTAACAGTTGTCACATCCTCTATATTTAAAAAAAAAAAAAAAGTAATTTTAAGAAGTGTCACTGGCCAGGCGTGGTGTGGCTCACGCCTATAATCCCAGCACTTAGGGAGGCCAAGGTAGGAAGATCCCTTGAGCCCAGGAGTTCAAAACCAGCCTGGGCAACATAGGGAGACCCCATCTCTATAAAAAATTAAAAGCCCAGCCCAGTGGCACATGCCGTGAGTCCTCGCTACTCGAGAGGTTGAGGCTGGAGGATCCCTTGAGTCCAGGAGGTCAAGGCTGCAGTAAGTTGAGATCGTGCCACTGCACTCCAGCCTGGGTGACAGAGTGAGACTCTGTCTCAAACAACAATAACAATAACAACAACAAAACAAATTAGCGAAATAGCTTACATTCATATTTATTTTATTTACTTATTTATTTATTTTTTTTTGAGATGAAGTCTCATTTTGTCACCCAGGCTGGAGTGCAATGGCATGATCTCGACTCACTGCAACCTCTGCCTCCTGGGTTCAAGTGATTCTCCTGCCTCAGACTCCCAAGTAGCTGGGATTACAGGCACGTGCCACCACGCCTGGGTAATTTTTGTATTTTTAGTAGAGACAGGTTTCACCTTGTTGGCCAAGCTGGTCTCAAACTCCTCACCTCAGGTGATCCACCCACCTGGGCCACCCAAAGTGGTGGGATTACAGGCATGAGCCACCGCACCTGGCTAATTTTTGTATTTTTAGTAGAGATGCGGTTTCACCATGTTGGGCAGGCTGGTCTCAAACTCCTGACCTCAGGTGATCCACCCGCCTCGGCCTCCCAAAGTGCTGGGATTACAGGCTTGAGCAACCACTCCTGGCCCAGTTTTCAATTCCATACTTCTGCCCCGTGTTGTTTTGTCTCAGAATCCATTTATTTAAAAAATAAATATGTTGCAGATTTGGAAAGAAAAAAAAAAAAGACATGGGTATGAGATATCAGAATTCCCCAAACCCTAAGTTATTTTGTATTTATTAAAAACATTGTGTTTACTTGCTTGTAAATAATGGGTGACCATAATAAGCAGGTTCAGAGGTTTTCTGTAAAAAAATTTTTAAAAATCTGAAGTGCATGGTTTCTAATTATAAACCAATATATTTTGACAATATTGCTTTTTTTTTTTTTTGAGACAGTCTTCAGGCTGGAATGTAGTGGCACAATCTTGGCTCACTGCAACCTCCGCCTCCTGAGTTCAGGTGATTCTCCTGCCTCAGCCTCTGGAGTAGCTGGGACTACAGTCGTGCACCACCACTGCCAGCTAATTTTTGTATTTTTAGTAAAGTCAGGGTTTCACTATGTTGGCCAGGCTGGTCTTCAACTCCTGGCCTCAAGAGATCTGCCTGCCTTGGCCCCCCAAAGGGCTGGGATTACAGGCATGAGCCACTGCGCCCAGCCAGTATTACATATTTTAATAACATAAAAAATCTCCATCTGATGTAGACATTTGATAATAAAAAACATTAAAAGAAAAGAATATTAGTAAACAATAAATGTCAAATTAATTTTTAAAACTTAGAATAATTCCACAAATATCCAACATTTTATTAAAAGCTTAATTGTCCTATCTCATAATCTTGATCTTTGTTTCATCATAAATATTCCAACTGTGGAAAAATTTCTTAGGACTGTGCCCAAAAGTATCCTCAAGTTGGACAATAGGAAGACTATAGGGTTGTTTGTTTGAGACAAGCTCTTGCTTTGTCACCCAAGCTGGAGGGCAGTGGTGCAATCATAGGTCACTGCAGCCTCAGGCGCCGAGGCTCAAGTGATCCTCCCACCTCAGCCTCTAGAGTGACTGGGACTATAGGCATGCTCAGCTCATTTTATTTTTTTTGAGATGGAGTCTTGTTCTGTCACCCAGGCTGGAGTGCAGAGGTGCGATCTCGGCTTACTGCAACCTCCACCTCCTGGGTTCAAGCAATTTTCCTGCCTCAGGCTCCCTAATAGCTGGGATCACAGACACTTGCCACCACACCTGGCTGATTTTTGTATTTTTCGTAGAGATGGGGTTTCACCATATATTAGCCGGGCTGATCTTGAACTCCTGACCTCAGGTGATCTGCCACCTTGGCCTCCCAAAGTGCTGGGATTACAGGTGTGAGCCACCATGTCTGGCCTCATATTTTATTTTTTGAGACGGTCTTGCTCTGTTGCCCAGGCTGGAGTGCAGTGGTGTGACCTTGGGTCACTGTAAACTTCACCTCCCGAGTTCAAGCAATTCTCCTGCCTTTGCGTCCCGAGTAGCTGGAATTATAGGCGTGCACCACCACGCCCAGCTAATTTTTATATTTATAGTAGAGAAAGAGTTTGGCCATGTTGGCCAGGCTGATCTTGAACTCCTGACCTCAAGTGATCCACTCACCTCAGCTTCCCTTAGTGCTGGGATTACAAGCGTGAGCCACCACACCTGGCCTTCATTTTTTTTTTTTTTTTTTTTGTAAAACAGGATCTCACTATGTTGCCCTCACTGGTAGAGTTTTTTTTGTTCTTGTTTTTTTTTTTTTTTTTTTTTTTTTAATTTTGCGGTAAAATACACATAACACAAAATTTACCATCTTAACCACTTTTGAGTACATAGTTCAGTGGCATTAAGTACTTTCACAGTGTTTCACTGCGTGCAACCATCACCACCATCCATCTCCAGAATTTTTCTTTTTCAACTCAGTCTTGCTCTGTCACCCAGGCTGGAGTGCAATGGGGAGATCTTGGCTCACCACAACTTCTGCCTCCTGGGTTCAAACGATTCTCCTGCCTCAGCCTCCCAAGTAGCTGGGATTACAGGCATGTGCCACCACACCTGGCTAATTTTGTATTTTTAGTAGAGACGGGGTTTCTTCATGTTGGTCAGGCTGGTCTCGAACTCCTGACCTCAGGTGATAACACCCGCCTAGTCCTCCCAAAGTGCTGGGATTACAGGCGTGAGCCACTGCGCCCGGCTGTCTCCAGAATTTTTCATCTTGCAAAACTGGAACTCTGTCCCCATTAAATAGTAACTCCCCATTTTCCTTCCCCCAGCCCCTGGCACCCACCATTCTACTGTCTGTCTTTATGGATTTGACTACTCTGGGGACCTCAGATAAGTGGAATCACATGGTGTTTGCCCTTTGTGTTTGACTCAGTTCACTGAACATGCCTTTGAGACTCATCCGTAAGGTTACTTTTAAATTTTTTTTTATTTTATTTTTTCTGAGACAGGATCTCACTCTGTCACCCAGGCTGGAGCGCAGTGGCATGATCACCACTCAATGCAGGCACAACCTCCTGGGCTCAGGTGATCCTCCCACCTCGGCCTCCTGAGTAGCTGGGACTACAGGTGTGCATCCACCACACCCAGCTATGTTTTTGTATTTTTAGTAGAGATGGGGTTTCACCGTGTTGCTCAGGCTGGTCTCAAACTCCTGGGCTCAAGCCATCTACCCGCCTTGGCCTCCCAAAGTGCTGGAATTACAGGTGTGAGCCACCGCACCCAGCCCAGATTACCTTTTTTTTTTTTTTTGAGACAGAGTCTCACTCTGTCGCCCAGGCTGGAGTGCAGTGGCGCATCTTGGCTCACTGCAAGCTCTGCCTCCCGGGGTCACGCCATTCTTCTGCCTCAGCCTCCCGTGTAGCTGGGACTACAGGTGCCCGCCACCATGCCCGGCTAATTTTTCTGTATTTTGAGTAGAGACAGGGTTTCACCATGTTAGCCAGGATGGTCTCGATCTCCTGGCCTCATGATCCGCCCACCTCAGCCTCCAAAAGTGCTGGGATTACAGGCGTGAGCCACTGCACCCGGCCCAGATTACTTTTTTTTTATTTTTATTTTTATTTTTTTTTTTGAAACTGAGTCTCGCTCTGTCACCCAGGCTGGAGTGCAGTGGCCTGATCTCAGCTCACTGCAAGCTCCGCCTCCCGGGTTCACGCCATTCTCCTGCCTCAGCCTCCCGAGTAGCTGGGACTACAGGCGCCCGCCACCTCGCCCGGCTAGTTTTTTGTAGTTTTTTTAGTAGAGACGGGGTTTCACCGTGTTAACCAGGATGGTCTCGATCTCCCGACCTCGTGATCCGCCCGTCTCGGCCTCCCAAAGTGCTGGGATTACAGGCTTGAGCCACCGCGCCCGGCCCAGATTACTTTTTTAATGGTGAAATTATTTCATCTGCTTCACAAAAAAACTATAGCCCACAGTGAGTACTCAGACTCTGGAAAATGCCAGCAAATACATTGGGTAGGATTCAAATCACACGAACATTGAGATCTGTTAGCAAGGTGAACAGCGCTAACATTCAGAAGCACGCGTTGAAGTTGCCAGTTTGAGGACTTAGTTGCTTATTTCTTAGAATACCACTCATAGGATTTGGATTTGGATTAAACACACTATGTGTAGAAACTCAACAACATTTATTTTCAAGAATAACTCACCGTTTGGCAGAGGCGGGGGCCAGGGCAGGCATACACAACAGGGCACAGCCACAGGCAAGACAGACTGGTTCTCTCGCACACACGTCTGTCCTGGTTCCAGGAATGTTGGCCTTAACCTTCAGCTCCATGTGTCAGCACTTCCTGCCCTAGCTTTTTTTTTTTTTCTTTTGAGACGGGGTCTCACTCTATCGCCCAGACCAGAGTGCAGTGGCATCATTACTTCTTCTTCTTCTTTCTGTTTTTTTTGAGACAGAGTCTTGGTCTGTTACCCAGGCTGGAGTAAGAGGCAAGATCTCAGCTCGCTGCAATCTCTGCCTCTTGGGTTCGAGCAATTCTCCTGCCTCAGCCTCCCAAGTGGCTGGCATTACAGGCATGCACCATCACGCCAGGCTACTTTTTTTTTTTTTTTTTTTTTTGAGACAGAGTCTCGCTCTGTCGCCCAGGCTGGAGTGCAGTGGCCGGATCTCAGCTCACTGCAAGCTCTGCCTCCCGGGTTCACGCCATTCTCCTGCCTCAGCCTCCCGAGTAGCTGGGACTACAGGCGCCCGCCACCTCGCCCGGCTAGTTTTTTGTATTTTTTTAGTAGAGATGGGGTTTCACCGTGTTGGCCAGGATGGTCTCCATCTCCTGACCTCGTGATCCGCCCGTCTCAGCCTCCCAAAGTGCTGGGATTACAGGCTTAAGCCACCGCGCCCGGTCTACTTTTTGTATTTTTAGTAGAGACGGAGTTTCACCATGTTGACATGGCTGATCTCGAACTCCTGACTTCAGGTGATCCACCCATCTCAGCCTCCCAAAGTACTGGGATAACAAGCATGAGTTGCTGTGCCCAGCCTGCGCTAGCTTTTCTTTTGTTTGAGACAGAGTCTCGCACTGCCACCTGGCTAGAGTGCAGTGGCGCTATCTCAGCTCACTGCAACCTTTGCCTCCCGGGTTCAAGTGATTCTCCTGCCTCAGCCTCCTGAGTAGCTGGGATTATAGATGCCTACCACCATGCCTGGTTTTTTGTACTTTTAGTAGAAACAGGGTTTCACCATGTTGGCCAGGCTGGTCTCGAACTCTTTTTTTTTTTTTTTTTTTTTTTTTTTTTGAGACGGAGTCTCGCTCTGTCGCCCAGGCTGGAGTGCAGTGGCGCAATCTCGGCTCACTGCAAGCTCCGCCTCCCGGGTTCACGCCATTCTCCTGCCTCAGCCTCCCGAGTAGCTGGGACTACAGGCGCCCGCCCCTGCGCCCGGCTAATTTTTTCTATTTTTAGTAGAGACGGGGTTTCACCATGGTCTCGATCTCCTGACCTTGTGATCCGCCCACCTCGGCCTCCCAAAATGCTGGGATTACAGGCGTGAGCCACCACGCCCGGCCGGTCTCGAACTCTTGACCTCCTTATCTGCCTGCCCCGGCCTCCCAAAGTCCTGGGATTATAGGCGTGAGCCACCATGCCCAGCCCTGTCCTAGCTTGTGACTTGACATTAGTGCATTCCCGTGAGCCAGTAACCTCTCTCTATGTTAAGTTTGTTTCTCCAGTGAGAATCCTACTCTTTCCTTTTTTTTCCATCTATTGGCTGATTTTTTTTTTTTTTTTTTTTTTTTTTTGAGACCAAACAAGTTTTGCTCTTGTTGCCGGCTACAATGCAATGGCACGATCTCGGCTCACTGCAACCTCTGCGTCCCAGGTTCAAGGGATTCTCCTGCCTCGGCCTCCTGAGTAGCGGGACTATTGGTGACTGCCACCACACCTGGCTAATTTTTTGTAGTTTTAGTAGAGATGGGGTTTCACTATGTTGGCCAGGCTGGTGTCAAACTCCTGAGCTCAGGTGATCCACTCACCTTGGCCTCCCGAAGTGCTGGGATTACAAGCGTGAGCCACTGTACTCAACCTTATTGACTGATTTTTCTTGTTATTCAGGATTGGGAAAGGGACCAATTTCCTGCGAGATGGTGGGAAGGAATTTCCTGGAAGCACAGTGGGCAGAATATTTCCTTATGGTCTGACGGCAGCTGCCGCAGCCCCCAGTCCCAGTCCTCAAGGACAGAGGCCATGGGGCTTTCTTCTGCTCGCTCTTTCTTCAGAGAGGGAAGTCCCAGGAGTCTCTGCACACTTTCCCTTGTGTGTCATGGGTGAGAACAGGACTGTAGCTTATCAGGAGAAAAGGGGAAGAAGATGCTAGCGGAGTTGGTCCAAGCCTGATTCATGCTGTGGGGATGAGCATGGCTCAGATTCAAAGGACTTCCACCAGTGACAATATTGCTCATATGGCACTTCCCAACTCAACCCTCACGGCAATCCTATGAGGTGGTGCTACCATCTTTGCTTTACAAATGAGGGCAGTGTGGCCCAGAGAGGCCAAGAAGATTACCTGGGAGCATACAGCTACGGCAAAGAAGCAGAGCCAAATCTGACCCAAGCTACCTGGCTCCAGGGTCAGCGTCCACACCCACTGTGCAGAAGTGTCTTCAAAGTGGGCACGGTGACCAGGCAGGAGGCCAGCTGGGGGGGTTGCCACAGTCAACTCTCATTTCCAGCCGTAAGAGTCTCACAACGAATATCGCAGGGTGGTCTGTGGGTGTTATGATCCCCATTTGACAGATGAGGAGATGGAGGCTTAGAGGTTAGTGCCTTGCCCCAGGGCAAGGTAAAGAGCTGGGAGTGCAGCTGAGACCTCTGAGAGCTGGACTACCTCTGTCTGGGCCCTTCTCCCTATAATAGTGGGACATTTTTATTAGGTGGCTCTGTTTGATGAACACAATGAGGTTGTCAAGAGAAGCAAGTTGCAAAATGCTTGACTTCCCTTTGAAATATAATTATACGTATACATTATATTATGAATGAGACAAAGATCTTCATGCCCACGCAGGAGGCCATGAGATGCCCAAAGCGTTGGGAACCTCCCTGTACCTGGTGTTAGGACAGGGGCAATGGAGACGATTTCAGACAAGATGGATCAGGGAGACAGATTCATAGACCGGGGCTCAGGACCTTGGTGTCCCATCCCTGGTGGAAGGGTTTGACTCCTGCTTTGGGGGCTTGGAGATAACTTTTGATGTGGCAGCAAGAACATTGGCTTTGGAGCCAGAGAGTTTTGGGCTCAAGTCACTGTTTCTACCAAATCATAAACTGTGGGGTGTGGGGTACATTATCTAATCCTTCTGGGTCTCAGTATTTTCAACTGTAAAAGGAAGTAGGATATACTTGTGAGGATTTGTGGAGTTATATGGGTTAAAGGTTTTTTGTAAAACGCTCTGGAAATTGTAAAATGCTCTGGGATTTTCTTATTGTCACTTCATCCAGAGATGTCCATGCTCTTCGGACTGACCTGAACAAACCAAGCTCCCAACATAGTCATTGATGGACCAATTTTTTTTTTTTTTTTTTAAGTCTCGCTCTGTCACCCAGGCTGGAATGCAGTAGCACAATCTCAGCTCACTGCAACCTCCGCCTCCCAGGTTCAAGTGATTCTCGTGCCTCTCAGCCTCCCGAGTACTGGGACTACAGACGCGTGTCACCACGCTCTGCTAATTTTTGTATTTTTTTTTTTTTTGTAGAGATCGTGTTTCGCCATGTTGGCCAGTCTGGTCTCAAACTCCTGACCTCAAGTGATCCACCCACCTCAGCCTCCCAAAGTGCTAGGATTCCACCACTCCTGGCCAATGGACCAATGTTTAATTAATCGGTTTACCACGAGGCATCGAACTGCCATAGAAACCAGAACACTCGAGCTAATGATCTCCCCAGCTTAGTGGCCACTAGGGGCTCAGTTTCCTCATCTGCAAAATGGAAAGCATACAGGCATAGCCAGGCAGAGAAACATATATATATATATATATATATTTATATATATTTTTTTTTTTTGGAGATGGAGTCTCACTCTGTCGCCTAGGTTGGAGTGCAGTGGCACCATCTTGGCTCATTGCAAGCTCTGCCTCCCGGCCCCGGAGAACTATTTTAAGAATGAAATGGTGGCCGGGTACAGTGGCTCACACTTGTAATCACAGCACTTTGGAAGGCCGAGGTGGGCGGATCACCTGAGGTCAGGAGTTTGAGACCAGCCTGACCAATATGGTGAAACCTCATCTCTACCAAAGATACAAAAATTATCCGGGCGTGGTGGGGCACGCCTGTAATCCCAGCTACTCAGGAGGCTGAGGCAGGAGAATTGCTTGAACCTGAGAGGGGGAGGTTGCAGTGAGCCGAGATTGCACCACTGCACTCCATCCTGGGTGACAGAGTGAGACTTCATCTCAAAAATAAAGAAGAAAAGAATGAAATGAGATGAGTAAGTAAAACGGTAGCTCTTGACCCTGGGAATTGAATTATCTGGGCTGCACTGCAGACCAACTGGTAAAATGTTTGCTCCTCAGTTGTTCCTTAAAGAGGCCACTCCTTGATCACAGCAACATGCAGACAGGACCGGGAATCGAGAGCCCTGGGTTCACTCAAGCCTCCACCTCCAGCTCTGCCCCAAACTATCTGAGTGTCTACAGGGAAATCTGTTTTGCATCTCTGGGTTTCACCTTCCTCCTCTTAAAGGAAGGACTACATCCTCCACCATCCACCGCCCCCAGGCTCCTCCAGCTCAGACCTTCCCCTGAACTGTGTTGTCACAACACCCATTCATTAGGTGGCTTTACCTGTTCTGGGTAATTTGGGCACGTCCTGATCTCTGTGATTGAGGTCGAGCCACACCCTGATCCCCGCAGGAACCTCCTTCTCCGGCCACTTACATCTCTGGAGTGGAGAGGTGTCCTGGGTGATGCTCATGGTTGACAACTAACTGCATCGTCCAGGCACCTCCTAGAAAGCAGAGGCTGGCTGACCTCCACTGCAGCCACATTTGCGAACATGAAACCCACGCGTAGTGATAAATTCTCTGCTCCCTCCTCACTCCTTCTGTCATGTTTTATTTATCAAGCCTTTAACAGAAGAACTGGAGTGAAAACATTTTCCATCTTTGCTGTTTTCCTGACGTGGCCTTGTGTGACAGCATGTCACCCAAGCTCTGAGAAATGTTTTCCAGAGAAATACTTCTGGGAAGTCGTTTAGTTGGGTGGCGTGAGTAACGCCACCTGAAAGTCATGTTAACTTCCTGAAAGCAATTCTCCATGGTTCTTGCTTGTCCAGATTGAATTTTAATGAACATTTATTGGAGGTTTTCCTACTGATTATAATAATGATGCACATTCATGATAAAGTATCTGGAAAATAAAGACTAGCAAAATGGAAATGCAGCTTCCAGCCACAATCACACTCAAAGATAACCACTGCGAACCTTCTGATGGGTCTCCTTCCAGGAATATATACATATATATATGTGAAGGAAGTGGTGAAAGAGAAAAAACTAATTGACTATAGTAACAATATTTTCATATGTAGACATATATGTTTTTCTTTTATAATTTGAAACTTAAAATTTAATTTCGCATTTCAAAAATAGTTCATTTCATATAAAACTCATTTTATTAAAAATATATTACCTTAACATTCTAGAGTTATTCATATACAAGATAAATTTTACATAATACAGTCTTAATCTAAACATAGACTGTTTTCTTTTTCAGATTGGGGTTCACACTCTGTATACTTGTTTGCATTTGCTTTTTTTAAAAAGTTTTTGTTTAACCATGTATAAAAATTAAGGCATACTATATTAATGTACAGGTATTTGACAAACATATAGTAATGTAACTACCACCACAATCATGATATACATAATTATCTAAAATATGACTGTGGGCCAGGTGCTGTGGCTCACGCCTGTAATCCTAGCACTTTAGGAGGCTGAGGTGGGTGGATCACCTGAGGTCAGGAGTTCGAAACCAGCCTGTCCAACATGGTGAAACCCTGTCTCTACTAAAAATACAAAAATTAGCCAGGTGTGCCTGTAATCCCAGCTACTCGGGAGGCTGAGGCAGGAGAATCGCTGGAACCCTATGAGATGGAGACCGCAGTGAGCCGAGATCACGCCACTGCACTCCAGCCTAGGCGACAGGGCAAGATTCAGTCTCAAAAAAAAAATGGCTGTGAATGTCATCAACTTTTCTGTCATTTGGAAGTGCAATAATTTAACCAATTTTGTTTTCTTGGCCATTTAGGTTGTTTACGATTTCTCCCTTACCAATTTCCAATCTGGGGGAATGAAATCAATGAATTAAAATGCATGAGGGCCATGAGTGGTGGCTCATGCCTGTAATTCCAGCACTTTGGGAGGGCGAGGTGGGTGGATTGCTTGAGCTCCGGAGTTTGAGACCATCCTGGGTAACATGGTGAAACCTCTTTTTTTTTTTTTTTTTTTTTTTGAGACGGAGTCTCGCTCTGTCGCCCAGGCTGGAGTGCAGTGGCGCGATCTCGGCTCACTGCAAGCTCTGCCTCCCGGGTTCACGCCATTCTCCTGCCTCAGCCTCCCGAGTAGCTGGGACTACAGGCGCCCACAACCGCGCCCGGCTAATTTTTTGTATTTTTAGTAGAGACGGGGTTTCACCGTGGTCTCGATCTCCTGACCTTGTGATCCGCCCGCCTCAGCCTCCCAAAGTGCTGGGATTACAGGCGTGAGCCACCGCGCCCGGCTGAAACCTCTTTTCTACCAAAAATACAAAAAAGTTAGCCAGGCATGGTGGTCTGTGCCGGTAGTCCCAGCTACTTGTCGGGGAGCTGAGGTGAGAGGATTGATTGGGCCTGGGAAGTAGAGGCTGCAGTAAACTGTGTTCGAACCACTATACCTCAGCCTAGGTAACTAAATGAGATCCTGTCTCAAAAACAAAAAAAGAGAAAAAGAAGGAAGGAAGGGCAAGGGGAAGGGAGGGGAGGGGAGGGAGAGAGAGGAAGAGAGGAAGGAAGGAAGGAAGGAAGGAAGGCAGGCAGGCAGGCAGGCAGGCAGGCATAAAATGAATGAAATTCGGAATTTTCATTTTCCTGGAGCTATACCAACTGGGTGTCTCCCTTCTCCACTGGAAAAATCCCACATCATTCAAGACCCAGCTCAGATATTGCCTCCTCTTTGAAACCCCCATGATGCCAGCTGGAGACAGGGTTCCTCCCTTCCCTGTGATTCCACAGCACCAAGTCATACACTGTTTATGGGACAGACATTGCAATAGTCTGATTTTCTTCTCTCCTCCAGACTGTGAACTCATACTAGAAGTGATGTCTTAGCTCTGTGTTCCCAAAACCTAAGCCATGCTTGGCTCATACATGCTCCACAAATGTCCATGAAATGAATGAACATTCTACCCTGCTGAACTAAATTTTGATCTTGAGCCGATTTCTTAGAAAACAGACACTTTATGAGCATGGTGCAAACATAAGCTGGCTGCATTAAGCAGGTACCCCTAAGGAGAGCTGGAAATTTGCTGGTTTTGGACAGTGGTTCAGGGGAACTTGGGAGTGGTGCAGAATTGCTGGCATCTGGAAAGGTACAGGGTACTTGCAGAACACCTCATCTAAGTGATCATCTTTACAATTTTATTTTTTATTTTTGAGACAGAGTCTCGCTTTGGCACCCAGGCTGGAGTGCAGTGGCACAATCACAGCTCAGTGCAGCCTCGACCTCTCAGACTCAAGCAATCCTCCCACCTCAGCCCCCCAAGTAGCTGGGACTACAGGCGTGGCCCACCTCGCTGGACTAATTTTTAATTTTTTGTATAGACGCAGGTCTCGATATATTGCCCAGGCTCAAGCAATCCTCCCATGTTGGACTCCCAGTGTGCTGGGATTACAGACGTGAGCCACTGCACCTGGCCAATTTTTTTTTTTTTTTTTTTTTTTTTTTTTTTTTTTTTGAGACAGAGTCTTGCTCTGTCTCCCAGGCTGGAGTGCAGTGGCATGATCTCGGCTCATTGCAACCTCCACCTCCCAGGTTCAAGCTATTCTTCCACCTCAGCCTCCCGAGTAGCTGGGATTACAGATGCCCGCCACCACACCTGACTAATTTTTGTATTTTTAGTAGGGATGGGGTTTCACCATGTTGGCCAGGCTGGTTTTGAACTCCTGACCTCAAGTGATCTCCCCGCCTGGGTCTCCCAAAGTGCTGGGATTACAGGCGTGAGCCACCACACCTGGCCTCACCTGGCCATTTTTACACTTTTAAAATAGCAAGAAACTAGGGGCAAAAAGTACAAATTCATATTTATGTGTAGTCAGTCAATAAATATTTATTGAATGAACTAATAAATTAATGGAAGGTGTACCAGATCCTGGCAGGCGAGAAAGTCAGTCGGAGGCAGTGCTTGTTCTTAGTGCACTCACAATGGAGAATCAAGGAATTCACCTTGGACGGGCTCATTTCTCCCTCTCCTGTGCAGTCTCTTCTCAGACTTATTAGTTCTGAGGGGCTCCTGGCTGCCTCACACCAACAACGGTGGCCAGTGGACACTGGCGATGGTGTCCTGTCATTTTGGTTGGTGAAGAGTTTTTGCGCCAAGTCAAACCCTGGGAGGAGTGGGGAGAGCATCCTCTTTCATTAGTTAGAGGTGTCTCTATTCATCTCCGTAAATACAACATCTAGCACAAGACTTGGCCCACAGTAGGTGTTTAAAAATGCTTGCTGAGGCCGGGCGCAGTGGCTCACGCCTGTAATCCCAGCACTTTGGGAAGCCGAGGCGGGCAGACCACGTGAGGTCGGGAGTTCAAGACCAGCCTGACCAATATGGAGAAACCCCGTCTCTACTAAAAATACAAAATTAGCTGGACTAGGTGGCGTGCGCCTGTAATCCCAGCTACTCGGGAGGCTGAGGCAGGAGACTCACTTGAACCCGGAGGCAGAGGTTGCAGTGAGCCGAGATGGCGCCATTGCACTCCAGCCTGGGCGACGAGAGTGAAACAACGTCTGGGAAAACAAAACAAAACAAAACTTGCGGAAAGAATGAAATGACCAAGACTTCTGCAGGGCCGCCCGTCAGGTTCTCTACTAGTCACTCTTCACATCTGATTCATATCTTAAAGCAGCCTCGCAGGTAGGTCTGCATCATTTTCCCATCCTACATCGGAGGCGCTGAAGCCCAGGCGGGCTTCCCGAATCGCCCGGGCCCACGCTGCAGAGTGAAAGCCACAGCGGCAAAGCCTGCACGCTGGACGCTGCGCCGGAGCGTCCCCAGGTGCAGCAGGCTGCGCTCCGTAAGTGGGTCCTGGCGGGAACCGCGTCCTGCTGAACCCCGATCAGGCCCGCGGAGACCCTGGGAGCGACGCGGCGGGCGGGGTCTGGGCCCGCGGCAGTGGCTGAAGCCTCGGCTCGCTCTTCCTCACGAGGTGCGAATCCAGCGCCTCCAGCTCGGGAGGGACCTGACGTGCGGGACGCGTCCGCCTCAGAACCCGAGGCGCGGCACATACTCGGCAAAGGCCGCCGGCGTCCCCGCAGCAGTGGGAGGAGACTAGGGATGCCCGGAGGAAGACGCTGACCCGGCGGGCACCTGAGCGCCCACCTGTGGCTCATCCCGGAGACCCCCCACCGACCCGGGCGGGGCCTGGGGGCGTGGCTCCCGTCTCGCTCAGCCAATCAGTTCCCCGGAGCAGCCGCCCGCCTCCTCCTGAGGCGACAGCGCTTGCGCACTCGGGCCGCGGTCCTCCTCGGGCCCCGCCCCCGGGGCGGTGCTGACGCTCGCGCCGACGCGCTCGACGTCGGGCACGTCGACGCCGGCGCCGCGCAGCCGGGCCCGCTCCTCCTCCGCTCCGCCAGTGTCCGGCCGCGGGCCGGCCTTAGTGACTGGGGCGGCGGGCCCCGGGGCCGCGGCGTGGGGCGGGCAGGCGGACGCCGGCCGCGGGCTGCCTTCGTCGGCTCCCAAGCTCGCCCGGAGCGAGCAGCCGCCCGCGAGCCGCCGCGGAGCCTCCTCGCCCGCTCCCGCCGGTGAGCAAGGTAAGGGAGCGGGACACTGAGGCAGGCTCGGGGCCCAGGCGTCACCGGCTGGTCCCGGTCTCCGCGGCGGCCACGCAGCCGGTTGGATGTGTTCGCGAGGAAGGGTGCGCTCCGGGGCGGGTGGGGGCGAGGCCGCGGCGCCGGGTCGCGCTGGGAGAGCTCTGGCGGAACCCCAGCGCCCCGAGGGATGGCTCCGGGGACTGCGCGCCGCCCCTCCCCGAGCCCTGCGCCCCGTGACCCGGGCGCTGGGGCGAGGGGCGGGGAACTGCGGCCGCTGAAAGCCCCGGCCCGAGCGGGCTCCGTTGTCAACGGTCCTCACCTCCGGGGTCCGGGGTTCTCGCCGCACCTGATACAGGAGGGGAAGGAGTACGGTTCGAGCAGGCTGGAGGTCATCCCCATCAGGTGCGCCGCCTGGGCCATCCTCTCTCAGGGGTCCATCGCGCCCCGAATACTGCCCGAAAGACTCAGAAGCGACTTCCCCATCCCCTCGCGCTGTCTTTATATCCCAGACACTTAATAGCCTCTCATCATCTCACCTTTCACTTTTCCCTCTTTCCTAGCCGCCTCCGGCTGTATATCGACCTGCTATATTTCCATTGTGAGTTTTTTTTTTTTTTCGGTTGTAAACTTACGTAAGTTAGGTTGACTGATCAACCGTTGCAGCCATTGAAAAAAAAACACTTCTGCCAGCGTTTAACGAATCCAGTTCCTTTTAGTGCTCACCAGCTCCAGCTCAAGAATTCAGGGAGCCGTCAGTTCTTCACAGGAGCTGACTGCACACATTCCTGCAAGATGCCTGATGGATTTTGTACTTGTCAGTTTTGCTGGCTGTATGCTCCTTCTGTGCTTTTCCTGAAAAATGATTGGGTGACATGTGTTTTGACTTTCTTCCCCCCCCCCCCACCCCCCACTGGGAAGTAAAAAAAAATTAGGTAACAGAAGCACACTTGTTTTCGACAAAAACAAGTACAGCTTTGCAAACAGACTACCCCAGGGTTTGCCCTTTTTTGTGAGGGTAGTCCTCTGGTATCTTGACCCCTTCCCTGGATTTTTGTCTGTGTTAATGTCTTCATGTTGTGTATTTCTGCACTTAATATTTGCCCGGTATATGTTTTCCCAGCTTATTTACACACAAAGCGTAACAGATCTGAGGATAATGAGGCTGCCCCTCTTTTTAGCTACAGATACCTGTAAAGTTGCATATTTGTGGGAACCTGTATTCTGCACTTGATGACTGTAGCCTGGCTCTTTCATTTCAAGATGATGTGCGAGGTGATGCCGACCATCAGCGAAGCAGAAGGCCCCCCTGGAGGAGGTGGAAGCCATGGTTCCGGCTCCCCTTCGCAGCCAGACGCAGATTCACATTTTGAACAGTTGATGGTCTCCATGTTGGAAGAAAGGGACCGCCTTCTTGACACACTGAGAGAGACTCAAGAAACACTGGCCTTAACCCAGGGGAAGTTACATGAGGTTGGTCATGAAAGAGATTCCTTGCAGAGACAGCTCAACACGGCACTTCCACAGGTATGAGTGCTTTTAACTTGAGACTCTGTAGATTATTCTCCACTAAATGTTTTTTTTTTTTTTTTTAATTGGTGTCATCTTTTGTTAATGTTTCAGATGAGTATTTTCCATAACCATTTGTGAAATGATGGTTTCTGGTGTTTCTAAGTCAAATGCAAAGTTCCTAGGGATTAAACTTCTTAGGGAGAACAAATTGTTGTACTCTAAAGTCATGTGAAAATACCTCATTATTTTCATTCCTATCTTTGGGAACTGCCTAGGTTCAGGAAGTTCTCCAGAGTTTCTGAAAAAGGGCTCTGAAGCAACCAATCTATGTGGTGCCTCCGTTCTGTTGTCTTCAACCTTCTCTTGCTAAACTTGTGCTTCCCATGGATTGTGTCTCATGTGTTTCTAATTTCCTAATATAATTTAGTAGACAAATAGGATTTCACAGAAAAAAATATTATTTTGATAGCCCACCTTTATCAGAACATCTAGGTTTTGTAAGTCACATTTGTTTTAGGGGATAGAAGACTGGAGATTGATTCCTTAGGAACTTCTTCCTTGGTAGACAAGAATTTTAAAGCTTAGGCCGGGTGTGTTGGCTCATGCCTGTAATCCCAGCACTTTGGGAGGCTAAGGCAGGCGGATCACCTGAGGTCAGGAGTTTGAGACCAGCCTGGCCAACATGGCAAAACCCTGTCTCTACCAAAAATACAAAAATTAGTGGAGCGTGGTAACACACACCTGTAGTCCCAGCTACTCAGAGGCTGAGGCATAAGAATCACTTGAGACAGGGAGGCAGAGGTTGCAGAGGAGCCAAGATTGCACCACTGTCTCAAAAAAAAAAAAAAATTTAAAGCTTAGAACAACTGAAATTATTTCTCTGAGTATATTACATTTGGACCAGTGTTTGAAAGACTTTGCTCATAGAGTTGAATGAGGATTTGCTTAATGGTAGGTAAAGGGAGAAAGTGTAAAAACTAGAAAAGTGTCAGGTGAGTGTCACGGAGCAGAGTGGGAGAGAAGTGGGTTACTTAGGTGTTTCAGAGCTGTCTAGGCCCCATGTTACTCATCCTAAGTGCCTTTGGGGTGCATTCAGGTAGACCTGCAGAAACACACATTTATACTCACATGATGGGTCTGCAGTGATAACTTAGTAAATGAATAATTACTAGCCTTAATGTATTTCTTGGCTGTAGTCAGTTCTCTGGGAAGATTGATAAGCCAAACGTGGGTTTCCTTTATAGCAACAATGATTTGACATTAGAGCTGTATGTTCCTTTTTTGTTGGATTAGAGAATCATTAAGATTTTTCTCATTTGAATCTTATAAAATACTAAGTTTATGAAGGTCGAATTTTATTACTGCAATTTTTTTTTTTTTTTTTTTTGAGACGGAGTCTTGCTCTGTCCCCCAGGCTGGAGTGCAGTGGTGCAATCTCAGCTCACTGCAAGCTCCGCCTTCCGGGTTCCCGCCATTCTCCTGCCTCAGCCTCCCGAGTAGCTGGGACTACAGGCGCCCGCCACCTCGCCCGGCTAGTTTTTCGTATTTTTTAGTAGAGATGGGGTTTCACCGTGTTAGCCAGGATGATTTCGATCTCCTGACCTCGTGATCCACTCGTCTCGTCCTCCCAAAGTGCTGGGATTACAGTCTTGAGCCACCGCACCCGGCCTTGTTGGGTCTTTTAATTTTAGCTGTTCTGGTGGCTGTTAGCTGGTAGGTGGCTCAGTATGGTCTGAATTTGCTGCTCCCTGATGGCCAGGAACATGCAGAGGTAAAGCATCTCTTCCTGTGTTCACTGACCATCTGGATGTCTCGTGAGACGGTTATCTTTTGCCCATCGGTTGGTTGGGTTGTCTATTTTGTTTCTTACTGATTTGAAGGAGTTTTCTCTATATTCTGAGTACATATGTGCATGACAGATTGTTTTTAGACTCTCGTGTTTACCTTTTCACTTTCTCAGTGGTATCTTTTGATACACAGAAGTTTTAATTTTTTTTTTTTTTTTTTTTTTGAGACGGAGTCTCGCTCTGTCGCCCAGGCTGGAGTGCAGTGGCCAGATCTCAGCTCACTGCAAGCTCCGCCTCCCGGGTTCCCGCCATTCTCCTGCCTCAGCCTCCCGAGTAGCTGGGACCACAGGCGCCGCCACCTCGCCCGGCTAATTTTTTGTGTTTTTAGTAGAGACGGGGTTTCGCCGTGTTAGCCAGGATGGTCTCGATCTCCTGACCTTGTGATCCGCCCGTCTCGGCCTCCCAAAGTGCTGGGATTACAGGCTTGAGCCACCGCGCCCAGCCAGAAGTTTTAAATTTTTAATGTAGCTCAGTTGATCAATCTTTTCAGTAATGTTTAATGCTCTTTGTGTCCTGCTTAAGAAATTTGCTAGGTCAAGTTCATGAAGATACTCTACATTGTCTTCTGAAAACTGTATTTTTAAATCTTCTGTCTGAAATTGACTTTGTTTATGGTATGTGATGGGGCCAAGAGTCTCTCTTTTTTTTTTTTTTTTAATGGATATCTAGTTGACCCTGCATAATTTCTTAAAAAGACCATTCTTTCCCCAGTGTACTACATGCAGTGTCATCTATGTCATCTCAGTCCAGTGACTGTAAGTGTGTGGGTCTGTTTCTGGACTCTCTTCTGCTCCTTTGATCTTTTTGTCATCTTTGCATAAATAGCACAATGTCTAAATTACTGTAGATATAGTCTGTCTTGAGATCTGGTAATTTAAGAAAAAGGTTCTCACTCGGTTGCCCAGACTAGTGTCAAACTCCTGGTCTCCAGCAATCCTCTCTCCTTGGTCTCCCAAAGTGCTGGGATTTCCATTGTGAGCCACCACACCTGGCCCTGTAGATGTTCTTTATCCAGATGTAAAAATTCTTCTCTTCTTAGTTTGCCAAGAGTTTTTTAAATACCATGAGCAGATGTTATATTTCTTAACATGGATTTTCTGCATCTTTTGAGACAGTCATGTGATTTTTCTGTTATGTGGGAATTTAACTGTTTTTATTTGTTTGTTTATTTTTGAGGTGGGGTCTTGCTCCATTACCCAGCCCCGAGTGCAGTGGCGCCATCATAGCTCTCTGTAGCCTTGAACTCCTGGGCTAAAGTGATCTTCCCACTCAGCCTCTCAGGTAGTTGGAATTATAGATGCACGTCACTGCGCCTTGCTTTTTTTTTTTTTTTTAATTGCTTATTGTTTGTAGCCTGGGGAAACAACCTCAGGAACTCCTGAGAAAGAGCACCTCCCTTTTAAAAAAGATTTACAATTGTAGAATAATTCCAACCTGATCTTGATGTATTCTCCTTTTACTGGATTGTATTTGGTAATATTTTGTTTAGGATTATTGCATTTATATTCACGAGAAAGATTGACTTGTAATTTTACTTTCCTTCAGTGCCCTTGTTGGGATTTGGTATTGAGGTTATGCTGGTTTCATAAAACAAGGTGGAATATATTCCTTCTTTTTCTACTCCCTAGAAGAGTTCCTTCGAAATTTGTGTTACCTTCCTTAAATGTTTGAAAACATTCTTTGGCAAAACCAGCTCCTGTAGTATTTTTAGAATTAATTTTATAGGTAGATGTAGGATTTTGAGTATTTCTTCATGTGTCTATTTAGATAAAGCATTTTTCCCTGCTAGGGATTTGTTCAGGCCACCCAAACTTTCCAATTTGTAAGTTTAAAGTGGTTTACAGTCCTTATTATCTGCAAGATCTGTAGTGATGTCCCCTTTTAATAATTTTTGATATTGGTAATTCGTATATTGTCTCTTAATCAGTCTTGAGGGTTTGTCAGTTTTGTAAGTTCTTTCAAGGGACCAACTGTTAGCTTTACTTTTTTTCTACTTACATTTGTTTCTATTGCATTAATTTCTACTTTTTTTTAAGCTTCGTTTTTTGTTTGAGATTTTATGTATATATATGTATATGTATATGTCTTTTTTTTTTTTTTTTTTTTGAGGCAGAGTCTCATTGTGTCTCCCAGGCTGGAGTGCAGTGGCATGATCTCAGCTCACTGCAGCCTCTGCCTCCAGGTTTCAAGCAATTCTCCTGCCTCAGCCCCCTCCCGGGTAGCTGAGATTACAGGCACCCGCCACCACGCCCAGCTAATTTTTGTATTTTTAATAGAGATGGGGTTTTGCCATGTTGGCCAGGCTGGTCTCGAACTCCTGGCCGCAAGTGATCCACCCGCTTTGGCCTCCCAAAGTGCTGGGATTACAGATGTGAGCCATTGCACCTGGCCTTTTCTAGTTTCTTGAATAGATACTTGTTTTAACTTTTTTCTTTCTAATATATGTTTTTAAGCCTATACATTTCTCTCTAAACACACTTTTAGATGCATGTCACAAGTTTTTTTTTTTTGTTTTTTTTTTTGTTTTTTTTTTTTTGAGACGGAGTCTCGCTCTGTCGCCCAGGCTGGAGTGCAGTGGCCGGATCTCAGCTCACTGCAAGCTCCGCCTCCCGGGTTTACGCCATTCTCCTGCCTCAGCCTCCCAAGTAGCTGGGACTACAGGCGCCCAACACCTCGCCCGGCTAGTTTTTTGTATTTTTTAGTAGAGATGGGTTTTCACCGGGTTAGCCAGGATGGTCTTGATCTCCTGACCTCGTGATCCGCCCGTCTCGGCCTCCCAAAGTGCTGGGATTACAGGCTTGAGCCACCGCGCCCGGCCTACAAGTTTTGATATGTCAAATTTTCATTATCTTTTATGTAAAAATAATGTTGTAATTTTCACTGCGGTGTTGTTTGTTGTTCATACAATTTTTAGAAGTGTATTTCTCAACTTCCCTGTTTGTGGGGATTTTCTTTTTTTTTTGTTGAGACAGAGTCTCCCTGTGTCGCCCAGACTGGAGTGCAGTGGCCGGATCTCAGCTCACTGCAAGCTCCGCCTCCCGGGTTCACGCCATTCTCCTGCCTCAGCCTCCCGAGTAGCTGGGACTACAGGCGTCCGCCACCTCGCCCGGCTAGTTTTTGTATTTTTTAGTAGAGACGGGGTTTCACCGTGTTAGCCAGGATGGTCTCGATCTCCTGACCTTGTGATCCGCCCGTCTCGGCCTCCCAAAGTGCTGGGATTACAGGCTTGAGCCACCGCGCCCGGCAAATCTTGGCGTGGGGATTTTCTAGATACCTTTTTGTCGATTTCTAGCTTAATTATTTTAAGATCCCTAAATATATTCTGCATTATTTAAATCCTTTGAAATGTGTTGAACTTTCCTAATAGCCCAGCATGTACTCAGTTTTGTTAAATGTTTCCCAGCCACTTGAAAGTAATATATATTGATAGGAATGTAGTGTTCTATGTACATCAGTTATATCAATTGTTTGAGTCATGTAATTCAAATTCTAGTAGCCACCTGCACAGATACAGTATACATTTTCAATTTAAGCCTGATTTATTATTTTACTGCTTCCCAGACACTGCTGTTTCCTTAGATACTTGAGCTGGATTTAACTCCCTCCTACCTTTTGTGTCATTGTTTTATATATTTCAGTTTAATTTAATTTATATTTATTTTTAAAAATAGAGACAGCGTCTTGCTGTACTGCCCCAGCTGGTCTTCAGCTCCTGGCCTCAGGTGATCCTCTGCTGTTAGCCTCCCAAAACAGTGGGATCCAGGTGTGAGCCACTACACACTTTTAGCTGCGTCTTACAAGTTTATGTATTTTAGTTTTAGATGTACTTTTCGCAGTATCATAATTGTTTTGTACAGTTAATGTTTATTTAGATTTATCCTCATAGTTACCTTTTTTTTTTTTGCTCTTCATTCTTTATTGTTGTTTCATGTTTCTGTCGGGGATTGCAGTTGTTGTTTGTTTGTTTTTTTCTTTTTTGAGACAGAATCTCACTCTGTCACCTAGGCTGGAGTGCAGTAGCACAATCTCGGCTCACTGCAACCTCCATCTCCCGTGTTTGAGCGATTTTCTTGCCTCAACCTTCTGAGTAGCTGGAACTACAGGCGTGTGCCACCACATCCGGCTAATTATTGTATTTTTAGTAGAGACTGGGTTTCACCGTGTTGGCCAGGCTGGTCTCAAGCTCCTGACCTCAAGTGATCTGCCTGCCTCAGCCTCCAAAGTGCTGGGAGTACAGATGTGAGCCCCTGCACCCAGCCTGTATTTCTTTTCCCTGAAGAACTTTCTAAGGCATTTCTTTTTTTTTTTTTTTTTTTTTGAGACAGAGTCTCGCTCTCTCGCCCAGGCTGGAGTGCAGTGGCGCAATCTCGGCTCACTGCAAGCTCCGCCTCCCGGGTTCACGCCATTCTCCTGCCTCAGCCTCCTGAGTAGCTGGGACTACAGGCGCCCGCCACCGCGCCCGGCTAATTTTTTGTATTTTTAGTAGAAACGGGGTTTCACCGTGGTCTCGATCTCCTGACCTTGTGATCCGCCCGCCTCGGCCTCCCAAAGTGCTGGGATTACAGGCGTGAGCCACCGCGCCTGGCTAAGGCATTTCTTTTAGTTCATATCTGTGGATAATGAATTGTCATTTTTGTTGGCCTGAAAATTTTCTATTTTACCTTTAGTTTTTTGTTTCTTTTTTTTTTTTAAGATGGAGTCTTGCTCCGTCGCCAGTCTGGAATGCAGTGGCACGATCTTGGCCCACTGCAGCCTCTTCCCCCGGGGTTCAAGCAATTCTTCTGCCTCAGCCTCCCGAGTAGCTGGGTCTACAGGCACGTGCCACCACGCCCAGCTAATTTTTGTATTTTTTACTAGAGACGGGGTTTCACCATGTTGGCCAGGATGGTCTCGATCTCTTGACCTTGTGATCTGCCCTCCTCAGCCTCCCAAAGTGCTGGGATTACAGGCATGAGCCACCACTCCTGGCCTTTTTTTTTTTTTTTAAATAGAGGCGATGTTTCACCATGTTGCCCAGGCTGGGGTCAAACCCCTTGGCTCAAGCAGCTGCCTGCCTCAGCCTCCTAAAGTGCTGGGATTACCGGTGTGAGCCACCGTGCCCAACTTGCCTTCACTTTTGAAGAATGATTTTGCTGGGTATAGAATTATGGGTTCATGGTCATTTCCTTGCACCATTTTGTAGCAGCGAATTCATTGTTTTTTAGCTCACTTCCTTCTTCTTGACAAGTCAGCTTTTGGTGTTATTGTTGTTCCATTTGAAGTAATACTTCTTTTTTTTTCCCTTCTGGTTGCTTTTATTTTTATTTTTTGGAGAGGATATGACTTTTCTGAGTTTATCCACCAGAGTGGAAATAATGTCTGTGCAAAACCAAATGTTTGTTACTATAACTCTCCATCACAATTAAAATCCAAACAGTTTTTTGAAAACAGTCAACTCAATCAAAACCCACTACTTCAGAATCAATAGCTTCTTTGAAGCCACGGTAACAAATATGGTTAAGACTTAAATGTAGAAATTTGTTGGTTGGAAAGCTAATTAAACTTCCTACTTGCTCAAGTAGAATTACAGAAAGGCAGAATTGTGTTTTTCACAGAGATACAGTTCACTGGAATCAGCAACACTGGACAGCTGGTAGAGTGTTTAGGGTCCTGAGATAATAAGGAATCCAGGCAGCCTTTAGACAGTCTGCTGTTGTCCTTTGTTCCCAATTAGATATTTGTGGATGTGTGGAATGACACCTTTACCAGCAATTGTAGACTTGATGAGAGACTGCAATTCTTCATCTCCACGAATGGCAAGTTGCAAGTAATGAGGGATAATATACTGTACTGTGAAGTCTTTTGATGGGTTTCTTGCCAGTTCAAGTACCTCCGCAGTGAGGTACTCCAGGATGGCTGTGCTATTCACAGCGGCAGTTGCGCCCACATGTCCAGGACTGATTGTCCTAGATTTCAGGTGTCAGTGAATACGGCCCACCAGGAACTGCAAATTGGCTCTCTGTGAGTGGGAAGCTGCCTTTGTTGGCCTTTCTGGAGTCCTTCCCAGCCTTACTGCCAGCCATTTTCAATTCTGCTGAAGCTCAAACAGGCAGTGAAGGGACTAATCAGACACACAGCAAGATCTCACCAGCTACTCTTTCCTTCCACCAGGATTTGAAGCTGCCTCTGGTGGCTTGTAAGATTTTCTTTGCTTTAGGCATTAGCAAAACTCGATATTTGTTGTATTGGTGGCCTGTTCCTAATCAATTTTGGAAGTTTTGGCTCTTCTCTGTATAAATACTCCTATTTTTCACTCATCTTCACTCTGAAGGCCTCCATTTTTGTGTACATTAGGCTTTTCTTTTTTTTGAGATGGAGTTTCGCTCTTGTTGCCCAAGCTGGAGTGCAATGGCGTGATATACATTAGGCTTTTGTCATGTCCTACATGTCTCTTGTGCTCCTTTCTGTATTTTCTAGACCTTTTCTGTGTATGTGTCTAGATGTGTGTGTGTGTGTGTGTATATATGTGCATGTTTATATATATATTTATTTATTTATTTTTTAGAGACTGGGTCTCTCTCTTGCCCAGGCTGGTCTTGAACTCTTGGGCTCAGGCAATCTTCCTACCTTGGCCTCCTAAACTGTGAGGATGACAGACATGAGCCACTGTGTCTGGCCTGTGTGGCGGGGGTGTGTGTGTGTATATGTATATATGTATATATATATTTTTGGGATAGGGTCTTGCTCTGTTGCCCAGGCTGGAGTGTAGTGGTGCAATCTCAGCTCACTGCAGCCTCTGCCTTCTGGGCTTAAGCGGTCCTCCCACTTCAGCTCCTGAGTAGCAGGGACTACAGGTGCGCACCACCACACCTGGCTAATTTCTGTATTTTCAGTGGAGATGGGGTTTTGCCGTGTTGCACAGACTGGTCTTAAACTCTTGGGCTTAAGCGATCCACTCGCCTCACTCTCCTAGTGTGTTGGCAATACAGGCTTGAGGCAGCGTGTGTGTGTGTGTGTGTGTGTGTATTTAAGAGACAGGTGGCTGGATGCGGTGGCTCACGCCTGTAATCCCAGCACTTTGGGAGGCCAAGGTGGGCGGATCACCTGAAGTCAGGAGTTCAAGACCAGCCTGGCCAACATGGTGAAACCCCGTCTCTACTAAAAATACAAAAAATAGCCGGGCGTGGCCGGCGCCTGTCATCCCAGCTACTCGGGAGGCTGAGGCAGGAGACTTGCTTGATCCTGGGAGGCGGAGGTTTCAGTGAGCCAAGATCACACCATTGCACTCCAGCCTGGGTGGCAAGAGCGAAACTCCGTCTTGGAAAAAAAAAAAAAAGAGACAGGTACTCTGTTGTTGCCGAGGCTGGAGTGCAGTGGTGCGCGCGATCACTGTTCACTGCAGCCTCAAACTCCAGGGCTCATGCAATCCTTTTGCCTTAGCCTTTTGAGTAGCTGAGACTATGGGCATGTGCCACCATGCCCAGCTAATTTTTAAATTTTTTGTAGAGGCGGGGTCTTGCTGTTTTACCCAGGCTGGTCTTAAACTCCTGACCTCAAGTGATCCTCCCACCTCTACATGTCAAAGCACTGGGATGACAGGTGTGAGCTATTGTGCCCAAACTCTCAAGTCCAGGTATTTTTACTGACCCATCTTCCACCTCACTCACCCTCTCTTCATTTGTGTCCATCACCGTTTAGCCCATAGATTGAGTTCTTAATTTCAGTTATAATTTTCAGTTCTAGAGTCTGCATCATTCCTTTTACTATTCTAGTTCTCTAGTGAAATGCTTTCCTTTTGTCAAGTATATTTTTGACTAGCTGACATTTGCATCGGGTAACTTATTATATAGGTCACCTCTGGATCCATTTCTGTTTTTCTTTTTTCTCTTGGTTCATTTGTTGATAGGCTTATTTTTATTTTTTTAATTGAGTCAGACATTATGTATGAAAAACTGTAGAAGCACTGGGTGATGCCCTCTTCCTTCAGAAAGTTTCCCTGTGTCATCTGGCACATGCCCAGAGTAGGAACAGATCATCTCAGCTCAGGGCCTGGGTGACCAGAGGCTGGGATTCAGTCAGTAAGCCTCAGTTGGAGCTGCCTTCCCCCAAACCCCTGCTCCCGGTGTAACCATCCAGGGGTTCCATCTGAAACCCTGGAGTGTTTCCCAGGGCCCCTCTTTCTTGGCGTGTCTTGGAGCCCAAGTTTTGTCTCCCTAACACCATGAGACTACTGAAAGCCCAGCTTCTCAGCCAGGTTTGCAGAGTGTTGGGCTCATTTCCTGTGTCTCCCTTTTCTCTGGGATCTTGGCCCCTTAAGTCCTGGCTGACTGTCAGGCCTGTACTTCTTTTTGTCTTCCCAGACCCTTGGGGCTTTCTAGAGCTCTTTAGCCGCTACTTTCTGCTGAGTTTTCTTCCCAGTTTATCAGTGTACTGCCCCCACATCCTTCCAAATTGTCAAATGCATTGACAGAAAGAGTGGGGGCTCCGAATAGTGGACTCACCTCAGTGGGTTCTCTTTTGTTTGGAATATTGGTCCCTTCAGTTGTGGCTGCCTTGGCATCTCTTTGATGCCTGCAGACTTTTAAGTCATACTCTCCTTTTCCAGTTCTTGGTGGGTTGCCGTGCTCCAGGCCACCCTGCATATCACTGAAAGTGCAGTCAAAGCGGGCGTGCTCGCTCTGTCTGCGGCATGTGCGGAGGCTGTAGACATTGGTTATCGTTACTTGATAGGGAGCATACAGAACCCCCTTACCTTGCTTAGTCTGCCTTGTCCAGTTTCTTTCTTTCTTTTTTTTTTTTTTCAGTCTGCTTCTCATGACATTGTCCAGTTTCTAATCAGAATCCCCCATTTGCCCCTACCCAGTCACTTAACACTTAAAGACAATAGAGCAAGTGGCCCGCCCAGCGGGAGACACAGTCCTTGGCCTCCAGTTCCCGTCTTGGCCACTGTGTGGGCTCTTCCATCCTGCTCTAGTCTTTACTCTTCCCTTTGCCCTGTGCCAGACCAAGGGAGGGTTTGTGATGACATATGTGGCAGTGGCAAAGGAGGAGGCTAGGGAGGTAGGAGAGGTTGTGTGCGTGGTGTTTAGTCTTTTTTTGGAGATGGGGTCTTGCTATGTTGCCCAGGCTGGTCTCGAACTCCAGGGCTCAAGCAAGCCTTCTGACTTGGCTTCCTGAGTAGCTATCACTACAGACATGAACCACTGTGCCCAGCTACCTAATGTTTATTCTTTTTTTTTTTTTTTTTTTTTTTTGAGATGGAGTCTCGCTCTGTCGCCCAGGCTGGAGTGCAGTGGCCTGATCTCAGCTCACTGCAAGCTCCGCCTCCCGGGTTCA
Organism: Macaca nemestrina; assembly: GCF_043159975.1. Lineage (NCBI taxonomy): Eukaryota > Metazoa > Chordata > Mammalia > Primates > Cercopithecidae > Macaca > Macaca nemestrina. The sequence continues at coordinate 4,395,783 of NC_092136.1, read as the reverse complement.
CGCCATTCTCCTGCCTCAGCCTCCCGAGTAGCTGGGACTACAGGCGCCTGCCACCTCGCCCGGCTAGTTTTTTGTAGTTTTTTTAGTAGAGATGGGGTTTCACTGTGTTCACCAGGATGGTCTCGATCTCCTGACCTCGTGATCCACCCGTCTCGGCCTCCCAAAGTGCTGGGATTACAGGCTTGAGCCACCGCGCCCGGCCCCTAATGTTTATTCTGTGACTTGATCACATGTGTGTTTTCTTTTCAGTGCTGCTTTTTTTTTTTTGAAACAGAGTCTTGCTATGTTGCCCAGGCTGGAGTACAGTGGCGTGATCTCGGCTCACTGCAAGCTCTGCCTCCTGGGTTCACGCCACTCTCCTCAGCCTCCCCAGTAGCTGGGACTACAGGCATCTGCCACTACACCCAGCTAATTTTTGTTTTGTATTTTTAGTAGAGTTGGGGTTTCACCATGTTAGCCAGGATGGTCTCGATCTCTTGACCTCATGATCTGCCAGCCTTGGCCTCCCAAAGTGTTGGGATTACAGGCGTGAGCCACTGCACCCAGCCTTTTTGTTTTTTGTTTTGTTTTTTTTTAGAAGGAGTTTTGCTCTTGTCGCCCAGGCTGGAGTGCAGTGGCGTTTAGTGCAATGGCTGGAGTGCAAAGACAGCCTGTTTAGGAGGCGATCTCAGCTCACTGCAACCTCCGCCTCCCAGGTTCAAGCGATTCTCCTGCCTCAGCCTCCTGAGTAGCTGGGACTATAGGTGCGCATCACCATGCCCGGCTGATTTTTGTATTTTTAGTAGAGACGGGGTTTCACCATGTTGGTCAGGCTGGTCTCGAACTTCTGACCTCAGGTGATCTGCCCGCCTTGGCCTCCCACAGAGCTGGGATTACAGACATGAGCCATCATGCCTGACCAACCAACCGAGTGCTTTTTTTTTTTTTTTTTTAAACAAATACTGCCTGTGGGCTTCTCTCTAATTTCATTTTAAAGTTTCAGCTGCATTTTCAAATTGAGATTTTATTTTAAACTTGAGTACAGTGATTTTTACAGTCTTTTTGAAAGCAACAAATGAGATTTTTAGAAGACCTCTCGCTTGAAGAACTCTAATGTATGAAACCTAGAAAAGAGACTGTTCACCTTTCATTGCAGGCGAGGTCCCAAATTTTGCCAGTCTGTCTCCCAGTCTGCTAATCCCTGAGGCAGGGCGTACAAAACTCAGAAGACTCTAACAAATGAGGTCTTCAAATCAAATCCAAACTTAGTGAAAAAGAAGTCGGCCGGGCGCGGTGGCTCAAGCCTGTAATCCCAGCACTTTGGGAGGCCGAGGCGGGCGGATCACAAGGTCAGGAGATCGAGACCACAGTGAAACCACGTCTCTACTAAAAATACAAAAAATTAGCCGGGCGCGGTGGCGGGCGCCTGTAGTCCCAGCTACTCAGGAGGCTGAGGCAGGAGAATGGCGTGAACCCAGGAGGCGGAGCTTGCAGTGAGCCGAGATCGCGCCACTGCACTCCAGCCTGGGCAACAGCGTGAGACTCCGTCTCAAAAAAAAAAAAAAAAAAAAAAGAAGTCTACCTGTGTCAGGGGTGTTCCCTGTCAAAGTGATGGGTGAGCTTCTGCTGGTTGCAGTGGAAGGTGTGCTGGTTGGATTGGGAAGGCAAGAGGGTGCAAGACAGCCCGTTTAGGAGGCGGTTCCTGCATTGTGGGCATGAAGTGTTACAGCCCAAACTAGGATGCTAGAATCCAAGGGCAGAGGGCAGTAGAAAAGCACAACCTGGCAGAACTGTGTGGGACTAGAGGATGAGAGCCGAGTGGCAGATGCCATGGTCAGGCTTGCTGGGAGATGGGGGTGGGGGAGGGTAAAGAGGAGACGCTGGTGTTTGGCAGTGTTGAGAGGTATTTGTGGTTGTCACAACTAGGGGCAGGGATGCTCGTAAACATTCTGCGGTGGAGCCCCCTCAACAAAGAATTATCTGGCCCCAAATGTTGGAAGTGTCCAGGTTTAGGTATAAAGAATCAGAAGTAGGGCCGGGCGCGGTGGCTCAAGCCTGTAATCCCAGCACTTTGGGAGGCCGAGACGGGTGGATCACGAGGTCAGGAGATCGAGACCATCCTGGCTAGCACGGTGAAACCCCGTCTCTACTAAAAAATACAAAAAACTAGCCGGGCGAGGTGGCGGGCGCCTGTAGTCCCAGCTACTCGGGAGGCTGAGGCAGGAGAATGGCGTGAACCTGGGAGGCAGAGCTTGCAGTGAGCTGAGATCCGGCCACTGCACTCCAGCCTGGGCGACAGAGCGAGACTCCGTCTCAAAAAAAAAAAAAAAAAAAAAAAAGAATCAGAAGCTTTTCTCAAGTATTGCTATTAGGTTGGTGCAATAGTGTTTGTGTTTTTGCTTTATTTTTAATGGCAAAAACCGCAATTATTTTTCCTTCTACCTAATATGATGCAAAGTTGGCTACAACTGTAATTTGTTAAGTGCTGCAAACAAGGTACTTGCTAAGCTTAACTTCGTGAACAAGTTGGGAAGAATTGGAATTAGGTAAAACTAGCTAAATGACTCTTCCCCGAGGATAAATACTAATGACTACCCCTTCAGATGGTGCCCCTCATGTGCTTTACTGACTGCTTTCTTAGTAGTAGTTGGTAAAACACCTCTTAAAATATCATACTTGCTTTCATCATCTTTGGTTTATGAAATCGTTGAATATATCCTTTCAGAATAATATTTGGCCATTTACATCTCTCTTTTGCACACACTGAACTTGCCATCTTGTCTTCCTGTTTCTACACCTTTAATTGTCAGCAAGGAGACAGAGTCCTCCCTCCTATCTTGTTGAGCCCTGTGTGAATATTACCGTTCTAGGCTCCTGCAGACACTGGTAGAGACAGACAGGGTCTCCGCCAGAAGGCTTTCACAGTACACCCATGTTCAAAGCAGGTGCGGGTTGTGAGACACATCCAGATAGAATGAAGGGGTTCACAAGAAATCCATTATCTCGGTTGAGTAGGGTGGGCTGCCAAGCACACTGTGGTCCAGGAAGGTGAGGCTTTCGAGGGGATTGGCTTGGAGCTGAGAGATGAAGGCTAAGAGGAACCAGGTATGAGAGCTTTCTTGGCAGTGGGGCTACTTGAGCAAAATCCAGAGCAAGGGAGAGCTTAGCATTTAGCTGAGTCAAAGCTGGGGTCTGTGGCCATGGTTACTCAGCCTGGAGGGAAGGGAAGAGTGAACAAGGTAAGGTTGGCTAGATACGTTGACATGGGATCAGACAGAGGCAAAGATTTGCTTGTTTCTGTTTTGTTTAAGTACCTTAGGGCTTCAGTACTTTGTGTGCATCGTGGCCTCAGGGGAGGGAATGATGTGATTTGGCTGCGTTGTTATTTATTTATTTTTATTTTTGTATTTATTTATTTAAGATGGAGTCTCACACTGTTGCCCAGGCTGTAGTGCAGTGGCATGATCTCGGCTCACTGCAACCTCCGCCTCACGGGTTCAAGCGATTCTCCTGCCTCAGCCTCCCAAGTAACTGGGATTACAGGCGCCCGCCACCATGCCCAGCTAATTTTTAGTAGAGATGGGAGTTTCACCATGTTGCCCAGGCTGGTCTCGAACTCCTGACCTCAGGTGATCCTCCTGCCTCGGCCTGCCAAGTTTTTTTTTTTTTTTTTTTTTTTTTTTTTTTGAGACGGAGTCTCGCTGTGTCGCCCAGGCTGGAGTGCAGTGGCGCGATCTCGGCTCACTGCAAGCTCTGCCTCCCGGGTTCACGCCATTCTCCTGCCTCAGCCTCCCGAGTAGCTGGGACTACAGGCGCCCACAACCGCGCCCGGCTAATTTTTTGTATTTTTAGTAGAGACGGGGTTTCACCGTGGTCTCGATCTCCTGACCTTGTGATCCGCCCGCCTCGGCCTCCCAAAGTGCTGGGATTACAGGCGTGAGCCACCGCGCCCGGCGGCCTGCCAAGTTTTTAAAAGATCATGCTATGTGGATAATGAGCTGGGGATGGAGGGAAGAATGGACCTAGGGTGGAAACCACTGGTTAGAGTAGAGCCACTTCGAGTGCGTGGGTTTGGGCTACAAAGTTAGCAAAAATTAAAAACTCTTGCTGGGTACGGTGGCTCATGCCTGTAATAGGAGGCTGAAATGGGCGGATCACCTTGAGGTCAGGAGTTCGAGACCAGCTTGGCCAACATGGTGAAACCCTGTCTCTACTAAAAATACAAACATTGGCTGGGTGTGGTGGTGGGCGCCTGTAGTCCCAGCTACTCAGGAGGCTGAAGCAGGAGAGTCGCTTGAACCCGGGAGGCGGAGGTTACAGTGAGCTGTGATCGCACCACTACACTCCAGCCTGGGGGACAGAGCGAGACTCCGTCTCAAAAAAAACCCCAAAAACCCCTTAACATCACCCATCCCATAAAGCACAGAACAATGTATACTTTTTAATTATCATACACATAAATGCATACTGTTTTAATGCAGTATACATAATGTTTATGTATGTAATGTATACATTTATTCAGGTATTTTGAGTGTCTGTATGTGCCATGCACTGTTGTAGGTGCTGAATATTCCATAGGTAAAAAGGGTTATTTAGCCCACATTTCTTTTCGTTGTATGAAGAGAAATGGAAAAACCAGACTTACGTAGTTCAGTTTGAACAAGGTAAATGCATGGATGATGTAATGTGGGAGCACTTTCCGCTTTTCATTTACGTTTGTGTAGACAGAACTCAGGGAGGTGGTTTTGCTTGGGAGTTTCACTGCCCACTGTACTCCTCCGCTCTCGACACCTGTGCCTTGCAGATGCGTTACCTGACTGTCACGCTGTGTACTTTCCTTTGGGTAGGCTTTGGGCTCCTTAAATTCAACATGGACTCAAACCATCTTTCCCCCACATGGGTCCCCCTCCTGTGAATGGCAGTTTTCTACGTAGTCAGGTGGCTATGTCTCTTTTCTTCTGAGATGGAGTCTCGCCCTGTTGCCCAGGCTGGAGTACAGTGTCGCAATCTCAGCTCAGTGCAACCTCTGGCTCCTGCGTTCAAGCGATTTTCCTCCCTCAGCCTCCCAAATAGCTGGGACCACAGGCACATGCCACCACGCCCAGCTGATTTTTGTATTTTTGTAGAGACGGTTTCACCGTGTTGGCCAGGCTGGTCTTGAACTCCTGACCTCTGGTGATCTGCCCGCCTTGGCCTCCCAAAGTGCTGGGATTACAGGCGTGAGCCACTGCTCCCGGCCCTATGTCTCTTTTGTGCGCTAACCTTATCCTTCTAGTCTCCAGGACCTGTGGCATGGACCTTTCCATCTCTTGGAGGTTACCCCTGAGGCCCACCGACTCTCAGACCTGAACCCTTTGTCTTCACTGGGTTGACTCCCATGGCCCCTGGCTGTTGTGGAGCTTCTTTCCAGTATCTTATCCCTCATTGCAGCAAGATCTTTCTTTTTTTCTTTTTGAGACAGGGTCTCACTTTGTCACCCAGGCGGAGTGCAGTGGTGTGATCGGGCTCAAGCAATGCTCCTACCTCAGCCTTGTAAGAAGCTGGGACTACAGGTGTGCGCCATTACGGCTGGCTAATTTGTGTGTGTGTGTGTGTGTTTATACACATATATATACACATACACACACACAGACACATATATGTCATTATTATTATTTTGTAGAGGAGTGGGGTCTTGCTATGTTGCCTAGGCTGGTCTCGAACTCTTGAGCTCAAGTGATTCGCCCACCTCAGCTTCCCAGAGTGCTGGGATTACAGGCATGAGCCACCACGCCGGGCCAGTATCTTTCTAAAATGCATCTGTCTTTCCTTTGCTCAGAACACTTAACTCTCCATCGCCCCTCGGGCTGAAGACTCCTGTGTCATCACATCCTGGCCCAGCCCCTCCCTGCTCTCCCAGTCATGGGTAGTTCCTCACATGCAGACTCCTTGCTTTTGTACAACTTTGTAAATAAGCCGTTTTCTGAGATTAGGCCTTTTATATCTTCTACTTGCCAACTTTATTCTAGCTACAACAAGTAATTTGGTACGGCTCTTTCAGCAATCCGGTTTTGCCTTTTGTATACTGATCCTCAAAAATGCGCATATTCTGATGCAGTGGTTTGACTTCAGCTAAGTTTTTTGGTTTTTTTGTTTGTTTGTTTGTTTGTTTTTAGTAGATACAGGAGTCTTTATGTTGCCCAGGCTGGTCTCGAACTCCTGGTCTCAAGCAATCCTCCTGCCTTAGCCTCCCAAAGTGTTGAGATTACAGTCATCAGCCACTACACCCGGCCCTTTTTTTGTTGTTTTTTTAAAACATTTGGTTTTAGAGACGGGGTCTCTGTTTCCTAGGCTGGAGCGCAGTGACAGAGTCACAGCTCACTGTATCCTCAACCTCCCTAGCTCAGGCAATCCTCCCACTTCAGCCTGTTGAGCAGCTGGAACCACATGCATGTGCCACCACACCTTGCTAATTTTTTGTTTTATTTTTGAAAGATGAGGTCTCCCTATGTGCCCCAGGCTGGTCTTGAACTCCTGGGCTCAAGTGATCCTCCCACTTGGCCTCCCAAAGTGCTGGGATTACATAATGATGTTGACCCTAACAACTTGTATAGTTAGATTTTTAAATTCAGACATTTAAAGTCTAAGTGTGTGTAGGTCCCATTGCACTGGGGCTCAACATCTCTCACTTGCCCTCCAGTCATGCCCCATCTCACCTCTGCTTTTTTTTTGAGATGGAGTCTTGCTCTGTCTCCCAGGCTGGAGTGCAGTGGCACAATCTGGCTCACCGCAGCCTCTGCCAACTGGCTTCGAGCAATTCTCTGCCTCAGCCTCCCAAGTAGCTAGGATTACAGGCGCTGCCACCACGCCCGGCTAATTTTTGCATTTTTAGTAGGGATGGGGTTTCACCATCTTGGCCAGTCTGGTCTTGAACTCCTGACCTTGTGATCCGCCCGCCTCGGCCTCCCAAAGTGCTGGGATTACAGACATGAGCCACCGCACCCGGCCCCCCCCTCTGCTTTTTGTATCCCTTCGAGGCTCACGGTTCCCAGAGGTCTCCTTCTTGGTGGTAGAAAGCGGGGTCACTGCCTGAGATGTGATTGCAGACCGCTCCTCTGACTCTCTCTCTGCAATTACTTGTTCCCGGGAGACTTTCAGCCTCATGGTTGTAGTGTCCATTGGTGTTCCCTGCTCGTGTCACTTCTTACCTGGAAGTTGCAAAGAGGTGATTTTTCCAGCTCTCCGTGTGTGTACAGTGATGAACAGATATTCCTGTACGAAGAAGAGCGTCCTCCTTTGTTCGCTTTCCAGCTCTCTCAGTCACTGAGGACACTGCGTATTAGAGTCAGGCATCGTCGTTACTCCTTGGATGCTCATATTGTCCCTTTCAGATTGGCTCCTGTGTCTTTTTGCCAAGACCCCATTAGTTTTTGAGTGCTTCATTGCTTTCTGGCACAGAAATTTGTCCCAGGCCTGCTTTGTACTTTTCCTGCGTCAGATCTGAAATCATTCCTCTCAGGAGGCCTGGTTCCCTTTAGTTGGAAGTGGTGTTTAGAAATCAGCATTTGGGGCTAGGTGTACCCATTTTCACGGAGATAGCATTTTTTTTTTTTTTTTTTTTTTGAGACGGAGTCTTGCTATGTCGCCCAGACTGGGGTACAGTGGCGCCATCTCAGCTCACTGCAAGCTCCGCCTTCCGGGTTCAAGTGATTCTCCTGCCTCACTCTCCTGAGTAGCTGGGATTACAGGCCAACACCACCAGGCTTGGCTCATTTTTCTTTTTGTATTTTTAGTATTGACAGAATTTCACCATGTTGGCTAGGCTGGTCTCAAACTCCTGACCTCAGAACTCCCCCTGTCCTGGCCTCCCAAAGTGCTGGGATTACAGGTGTGAGCCCGTGCCCTGCTGAAGGTAGCATCTTTTATGTCCTTTCATTGGACCAGAGCTAGAAAAAAGTGTTCATTAAAAAAACTTCCAATTTCATATTGATTCTTCAAAATAAAATTTTTCCCCCTTGTTTTATATTTATACAGCTTAAACTGATGATTTTGATTTATAATGATATTAACATTGTTTTCCTTATCTATGATATACATAAAATGGGTTCAACATTTTAATACATTGTTCTTATAATCAACCCTTTGAGTGAAGTTTAGGATTCCTTAGCAATTCTTTTGGCTTTAGAAATAAATACATCTTAAGAATATATAGTTAGAATAGGCCGGGCGCGGTGGCTCAAGCCTGTAATCCCAGCACTTTGGGAGGCCGAGGCGGGTGGATCACGAGGTCAGGAGATCGAGACCATCCTGGCTAACATGGTGAAACCCCGTCTCTACTAAAAATACAAAAAACTAGCCAGGCGTGGTGGCGGCGCCTGTAGTCCTAGCTACTCGGAGGCTGAGGCGGGAGAATGGCGTGAACCCGGGAGGTGGAGCTTGCAGTGAGCCGAGATCGCGCCACTGCACTCCAGCCTGGGCAACACAGCGAGACTCCGTCTCAAAAAAAAAAAAAAAAAAAGAATATATAGTTAGAATAATGGGTTTAAAACAATTTGTTGTAACATAACCAAAGTAATTACCAATTTGATAAACAGGTTCATTTGTTCCTATTTATTCTTAATTTCAGAGTTTGCATTTTATAAACTTTTGAAGTAGCTGGGACTACAGGCATGCGCCACCAGCATGCGCCACCATGTCCAGCTTTTTAAGTGTTGGGATTACAGGCATGACTCACTGCGCCCAGCCAAGTCTATTCTTTTTCAAACCAGGTGTGGTGGCACACGCCTGTAGTCCAAGCTGTTTGAGAGGCTGAGGTGGGAGGATCGCTTGAGAACAGGAGTTTGAGGCCAGCCTGGTTAACATAGCAAGACCCTGTCTCTCAAAAACACATTTTTAACAAAGTTTTTCAGCCAGGTGCAGTGGCTCACGCTTGTAATCCCAGGACTTTGGGAGGCCGAGGCAGGTGGATCACTTGAGCTCAGGTGTTTGAGAGCAGCCTGGGCAACATGGCGAAACCCCGTCTCTACAAAAAGTAAAAAAATTAGCCAGGCTTGGTGGTGCATGTCTGTAGTCCCAGCTACTCAGGAGGCTGAGGCCCGAGAATCGCTTGAGCCTGGGAGATGGAGGTTGCAGTGATCCAAGACCATACCACTGCACTCCAGCCTGGGTGACAGAGCGAAACTTTGTGTAAAAAAAAAAAGTTTATTATTTTTCAAATACACAAAACATGTACGTGGTTCAAAAGACCAGAACTGTGTAAAAATGTAAGGTCAGAAGTCTTGCACCCAGCCCTGTGGCACCCACTGCCATAGGCGGAGTGAGGACATGTTGGGTTTGCGTGGAATAGTCCCAGTTTGTGCCTATTATCCTGGAGCAGTTAGTGACAGCACCTTCTTTCACTCTCAGGACTGAAGCACAGCTAAGGCTTTGTTGGCGCCTGCTCGTGCTAATTTAGAGATGTGGACAAAATGTTTCCACTTTGTGGATTTTTTTCCCCTGTAGCTAAAAGTAAGGGCTTGGCCGAATCCTGCAGACTTGGATTGAGGTTCTCTTGGCAGGGGAGGTCTAACCATGGAGTTCATACTCTTTTCACAGAGTCTCATTCTTATTCGGAGGAGGAAATTTCATTTTACTCTGAAAATAAATTTGGGAGCTTGAAGCATATTGTACGTTTCCAAGTTTTTCTGCTTTGCAAAGGACTAATTATTCTTCCTGCCTATGTAGTTTTAAACCTTTGCCAGTACTAATATAAAAATTGATTTCAGGTAGTGACATGCTGAAGTTGTTGAATCATATAGAAAAATTAAAGTTCTACTTAAGATGAATCAGTATTTCTGAGCGATTGATCTCTTGAAATCTTTTTTTTTTCTTGAGACAGTTTCACTCTTGTTGCCCAGGCTAGAAGGTAGTGGCAAGATCTCGGCTCACTGCAACCTCTGCCTGCCAGGTTCAGGCGATTCTCCTGCCTCCGCCTCCCGAGTAGCTGGGATTACAGGCACGCGCCACCACGACCAGCTAATTTTGTATTTTTAGTAGAGATGGGGTTTCTCCATGTTGGTCAGGCTGGTCTTGAACTCCTGACCTCAGGTGATCCACCCGCCTGGGCCTCCCAAAGTGCTGGGATTACAGGCGTGAGCCACTGCGCCCGGCCGATCTCTTGAAATCTTAAGGTGCTGTGAAGAAGCTAGTGCAGTCTCTTCCACCTTAAAAATAATTTATGGGGGAAAACATGAATGACAGCCGAGGCCATAGTATCCTGCGTACCCTAAAAGAAATGTGGCGGGATGAGACTATTTTGATTTGTCTGAGTATTAATTTGAATACTCTGATGTGGTATTTCTTTTCATACAAATTAAAATCTAAAGAACTTCACTTGTGATTTCGTGTGAGATCCCACTGATGCAGGAAGGCTTAAAGAAATTCTAAGTAAAATTTTACTTAGCTGCCCCGTGGCTCAGCTCGTTTTCCTCCACCATAGACGCTGAGACATTCACATTGGTGGGTGATGCTTAGCCGACAGGCATTGTGCTCTTTGTGCTACCTGAAGGCACTTTACAAACAGTGATTCAGTGCATTTCCCTTCCTCTTTCTTTTTGTGACTGATGGAGATCTGTTGACTTAAATGAATAGTTTATTTATGTAATTATGTATTTTTGAGACAGAGTCTCACTCTGTCATCCAGGCTGGAGTGCAGTAGCATGGTCACAGCTCACCATGGCCTCCATCTCTCTGGGCTCAGGCGATCCTGCAGTAGCATGGTCACAGCTCACCATGGCCTCCATCTCTCTGGGCTCAGGCGATCCTCCCACCTCAGCCTCCCCAGTAGCTGGAACCACAGGCATGTGCCACCACACCTGGCTTATTTATTTATTTATTTATTTATTTATTTATTTATTTATTTAGAGACAGTCTCGCACTGTTGCCCGGGCTGGAGTGCAGTGGCATGATCTCGGGTTCAAGCAATTCTCCTGCCTCAGCCTCCTGAGTAGCTGGGACTACAGGCGCCCACCACCACGCCCGGCTAATTTTTTGTGTTTTTAGTAGAGACGGGGTTTCACTGTGTTAGCCAGGATGGTCTTGATCTCCTGACCTCATGATCCGCCCGCCTCCGCCTCCCAAAGTGCTAGGATTACAGGCGTGAGCCACTGCGCCCGGCCAGTCGCCTGGCTAATTTTTGTATTTTTTTGTAGACAGAGGGTTTTCCCATGTTTCCCAGGCTGGTCTTGAACTCCTGGGCTCAAGTGACCCCCCTGCCTAGGCCTCCCAGGTGCTGGGATCACTCATGTGAGCCATCACGCCCAGCTAGTGAATAGTTTAGAAGCAGGCCATGTGCATCCTTTCTGCTTGCCTCTGTAGGTAGATTCCACTCTGCCTCCCCTGTGTGGATTCCCGCGTTGGGGTGCGGGCTGGGAGGGTGGCAAGGAGAGCTGTAGGTTTGTGTGGAGCGTGGGCTTGGAGCTAGCTGAACTCACACGTCCCCTTTCCCTTGTTACCTTTGTCACGTTCCCTTATCACTGAGCCTTCTGTTTTCTTACAATAAATTAGAGATAATAATCATTTGAGTAGTTTTTAGCAGGTAGGTATTGTCTACTGTGTGTAGGGTACCGTTCAGGGGCTGGGTATATGGATGTTTGGGAGACAGAATGAGATAATAGTGAATGTGTATTGCCTCTAAGCCTCTTTATCGGAATGAGCCACTGAAACCTCGTAACAGCACTATAAAGCAGAGCACTATTATATACCCCATTTTGTAGATGAAGAAATTGAGGCATAGAGATGTTTGGAAACTCGTTCGGGATCCCCTAGACATTACATGGTAGCGGCTGTTTTTGAACCTAAGCAGTCTGACTCCAGAGTTCTTCAACTGCATGAAAAGATTGGGCACAACAGTATTCCTCGCACCCCTCTGTCCCTCTGTAGTATTACTGGAGTGCACACACTTATGGTTCTTTAGCAGAGGGATTTGTCTCTCAGTCAGATCCCCTTCCTCCCCTCAGTACCTGCTCCACCTTTGAGCAGCCAGGGCAGCTGCTTGGGCTTCCCTGCCCGGGATGGGTGCCTAGTCTGAGCAAAGTGCCTGCCCGTGTGGCCTGCTGCCTGGTGCTATTCTGTCCCCAGTGTTGAGCATAGCCCCTGGCACACAGTAGACACACACACAGTGATGCGTCCTGGAATGATGAAATAATTTCCTAAACAGGATCTTTTAACAATTACCTACCTGTTTTTCAGTGGCTCATCTAATTCTGTTCCTAGCTCTTCCACGCGGTTAATCCAAGGCATTTAAAGTTTCAGTTTTTTTCCCCTTCTTCATTGCTTTTTCCAGAAACTTTTTCACAGTGCAGAACAAGGGGATTTAAGTGTGCTATATGTTGGCTTCATAGCAAGTGTGTGACGCTATTGTTTGGTTTCCCATCAATCAACTCTTGGCCCATCATAAAATTAAAATTTGCTAACCTGCAATTTCGTTGGTATTTTGATGATAACTTGAAACAAATCACTGGAACAGTAGAGAAGCAAATGAAACCAATGACTTGGGAACAGAACAGAGTCGTGGTGGCAAGGCCACTCCCCCTACCCCACTGCGTTTGGCACGTAGGAGCTGCGGATTCACAGAGTGTGAGAGCAGGTGGCTCAGGAGCCAGCGGCATCTTCTGGTCTGCCATCACTTAATCTGCCGGAGTCTTGTGTTCCTTCTCTGTAGAATAAAGTAGGTGGACTGGACCCTGTAGTTTAAAGCTTTCTGGAAGAAGCCAGGCTCCGAAGGGTCTTTTCCATAGGTAAAACTGTGCAGAGTGGCTCAGGGCAAAGTCAGCTGCCCTGGGGAGCCACTTGCTGAGACCCTCAGCCTCTGCTTTACCCTGCCCTCGAAGGGGTCTTAGGAAGACAGTTGGAAAGCCCTAGGACTAGTGATTTGATCCCTTTCAGCTCTCTGATTCTTGAAATATTCTGTACTTGCTGCACAGTTTTTTTTGGTTTTTTTGACAGGATCTTCCTGTGTCACCCAGGCTGGAGAATGCAGTGTGATCAAGGCTCACTGTAGCCTCAACTTCCTGGGCTCAAGCAATCCTCCCGTCTCAGCCTCTCGAGTAGCTGGGACCATCGGTGTGCTGTGCACCACCATGCCCAGCTGAGTTTTGTGTTTTTTGTAGACACAGGGTTTTGCCATGTTTCCCAGACTGGTCTCAAACTCCTGGCCTCAAGCGATCCTTCTACCTTGGCCTCCCGAAGTGCTGGGATTACAGGTGTGAGCCACTACACATGGGCTGCACAGTTCTTTTTTTGCAAATTGTAGATAAAGGTTAAACTTTGATTCCAGTATTCACCTGCAGAAGACATGAGTGGGTATTTGGAGATGGCGAGGCGATGAAAGTTGGTGAGGGTCAAGGGAGAGGAACACTGGGAAGGAAATCCAGTGTTCCTGCTAAAGGGATACGTCCACATCCTTTAGACATGTGACAGAAAGCAGGATTTTGGTGCCTTTGAGTGGGATGTAACTCCTACCTTGAGTATCATGAGGCTTTGCAACAAAGGCAAAAAGTCAAAAGGGAAATGGTGAGAATTTTCTTCATCACATTTGTTTCTGTGTTTATGGAGAGTTGCTTGTTAGTGCGGTTTGATTTTGAGGTTGTGTGTAAGAGCATGGCCTCGGGGTCTGGGCTGTTCCGTTAGCTCTCCGCTGCTCACTGTGAGATGTGCTTCACAGACTTGTGGTGAAGATAGTTAATTCCCATGAAGCTCTCAGAAGAGAGCCTGGTATTTAATAAGCATTCAATAAATGTTAGTCATTCTTCTAATAGTCATTATTGAATGGGCTACAGAAGTTTGGTTTTGGTGAAGAATGCTTTTCCTTGTGATTCCCAAAGTTAATTGTGGTCAATAGAAAACAAAACTAGAGAGGCTGGGCACGATGGCTCATGCCTGTCATCCCAGCACTTTGGGAGGCTGAGGTGGGAGGATCACTTGAGGTCAGGAGTTCGAGACCAGCCTGGGCAACATAGCAGGACCCTATTTCTACAAAAATTCAAAAAGATTTGTATGTGGTGGTGCATGCTTGTAGTCCCAGCTACTCAGGAGGCTGAGGCAAGAGGATCGCCTGAACCTAGCAGATTAAGGCTGCAGTGAGCCATGATCACACCACTAGTACTCCAGCCTGGGTGACAGAGCAAGACTTGTCTCTAAAATGAAAAAAAAAGAGAAAAATGAAAAAGAAGGTGTAAACCGTATGGAAACGTATGGTGTCCACAGTAACAGTCTCTCCTTGCACTCAGTGTGTCCACAGTGGGTGTATTGTCTGAAGGGCGCATTCATGCTTGAGAAGAATGGATGAAATTCAAAATATGAGTAACGGGTAAAATAAGCCTGCTAAGTCAAAGGGCCTGTTACGCACTACCTGTGTATACGAGTAACGGGTAAAATAAACCTGCTAAGTCAAAGGGCTTGTTATGCACTACCTGTGTGTTCGGCACAGAACAATTATTGTAAGGATTCTGACTGGGTCACAGTGTCTCTGGGAAGGTGGAGAACTAGGCTTGGAGGACGCTGGTTAGCCAGGCCCCGCTAGCTGGGCCCCGTTTCCCCCTAATGTCTGTGCTCTGAGGTTGTCACCAGCGGATGCAGGAGGCTGGGAGAGCAAGTTTCTGCTGCTTTCAGCCCCTCGTCTGGGCCACTTGCTGTTCCTCAAGAGTGGACCGTTTCCCATCCATAGGAAGAGGCTCAGATGCTGGGTGGCCAGCACGCCTGACAAATGGCAACAGCATAACTGAAACCCTTGACAGCTGGGCCTTAAGATCTGAAGAGAGCAGTTTTGCATTTGCTTGCATGGCGGTGGTAATGCTCCTTCCCTCTGGAATGATCAGGAAAAAATGCCATGTGATTCTCTCCTCTCTGCTCTGACTTTCCTCTAGAAAGAAAAAAGAACACATATTGAATGAAAATCCAAATCAGGTGTTTGGATTTCCTTCCGTCAACTTTTCTGTTGTATCACTGCCCATGTTACTTTTATTCCTGTTCCTGATTATTCCATTTCAAGGAGAAAGGTTCATAAACAAGAAATATTGCCTTTTTGATGGTGTGTAGTGGGGTGCCTGGTTGTCAGCTGAGTGGTAGAAGGCTCATGCAGGAGGAAGTAGTGGGTGGGTAGAATAAAGGTTTTACATTGGAAAGAATCTGCATTCCAAGGTTGTTTTCTTGTGCAAACCATAGAAATACTTGTTCCTAGAACAGTTCAATGATGAATTAAGAGATTGCTTAAAAGCACATTCCTATAGATAGGGTCTGGGTGCTTTTCACAAACCCACGAATGCCTGGCACTTTCTTTTTTATGTTCTCTAAACTATTTTTACTCTAAAGGGTTGTTATTAAAAGGCCCAGGTGCTGCCAGGAAGTGACATTTTCTAGAGTGTACCTGATAGTGTTCATTCCAGAACCTGTTTATTAAAAGACTTCCAGGCTGATCTGTCCCACAGTGCTGGCCTGAGAACATCAGCTGCTGCTCAGAGGGCTTCCCTGGGCTCAGGGGATATTATAGGTAGAATTAATGAGAACTAACATAAAGTATCTACCATGCTAGCCTGCACAGAGTAGACATTCGTTTGATGTGAGGCATCTCTCTGCAAACCGCTGCTCTGTGCACTTGGTTTTGGTCCTCACCATGGTATCTTCCCCTGAAGACACCATCTGCATTGGGCTGTGAGTCCCGAGCCACTTACTAGCTGAGTGACCTTTGTACCTCTCTCATCTGCCTGGGTCTGTATTCTAATTTGTAAAATGAGGTAATTTTGAGTGCCTTACTGGGCTGCTGAGAGTAAAATGTGATAAAATATATGAAAGTATTTTAAAAATTATAAGGCATTAGAGAAATATAGTTATTGCAGTTTACATCTTTTGAGTACCTAGTATATAGCACCTTAGAAATATTTTTTGTTCAGGAAATTGCTTGAATTTTGTTCAGGAAATTGCTTGAATTAATAGGGGTACTTGTTCTTAAGCTCGTATTTCTATTTACTAAGCTTAATAGAACACAGGGAGAAAATTTCTAATAAAGGACCTTCGTTTACAGTTGTGTATCTGGACCTTTGGCTCATCTTGAGATGCCTTCTTGTTAAAGTAGAGGGTGAAACCATTCATAGAGCTCTGGTCAGACTGCTTTGCCAGTCGCAGTATGCAGCACATGAACATTTCACGGGACCACCGTGCAGTAACGCGAGCTGTCAGTATTACTCAGTTAATTCCATATGCACTGACCATGTGAACACTTCTGCTTTGCTCGGTTCCTTGTTGTGGCTTGGGGTTTTAACAGTGATGGGCACAGACTTTCAGCTGGGAAGCGTGGAGTCTAAGTAGACTCATGGAAGTGCAGTGAAGCGGTGGCTGTGCAGTGGCACAGTAGACAGAATCCAGCGTAGCTCAGGAAAGGAGCTGGCCCCGTTGCCCTCCGAGGGGCCAGGAGAGCCTTCCCAGGGGAGGTGGAATGGTTGAACTGAGGGTTGTGAGGTCTGATTCAGCATCGAGGGGATCATGGGAGTGAGCAGCAGTGGGAAGAGAGGCTTGATTGGAGGAGGGAGCACCCAGCAGCTGTGTAGGGTAGGGCAGCCACACTGGTCCTTAGAGGGGATGCTTTCCCAGGGAGCAGTGGGAGAAGGGTGGCTGACCAGGAAACAGGAAAGGCAGGGAGGACTGTGAGCTCACAAGAAGGTGGCTATCCGGGGCTGAAGTACATTCTCTAAGAGCCTTGTGGGAGGTTGGAGATGGGCAGTGGAGTCTGGACAGGCAGAGGGAGGGCACTGCAGCAGCTGAGCTGTGAGCTGGAGACAGGGCACTTGAGGCACTTCCTTGGTTGACAATAAACCCTTTCTTTTTATCATTTCTACCAGTCAGTTATGTCGTTTTCTGGTAGGCAATGTCGTGCTTGTTAAGAAAACTGCGTGAGAGAGAATCAAAAACTTTTACAAGTCCATTTATATTTGTACATTCAGCCTTAGCTGTATGGTCTCGAACACTAGAGTGTTGTGTTTTCTTGACTCATCAGCAGAATATCATACTCTGACACACTTTTTTTTTTTTAAGAGATGTGATCCCACTGTGTTGCCCAGGCTGATCTTGAACTCCTGGGCTCAAGCAATCCTCCTGCCTCGGCGTCCCAAGTAGCTGGGACTACAGATGTGCCACCACACCACAGGAGGAAATCCCTAATAAAGCATCTTTCACTTCCAGCTTTATACCAAGACCTTTGATTCATTCTGAGATACCTGTTTATTAAATGAGCAGACTTCCCATCTTTGACCTGATATCTCTAAGACCATGTCACAGACTGAAAGGAAAGTGGCAGCCCAGTTTTCCTTGGTCTTGCGTATGCTGAGGCTTGAGTTTTCAGTTGTGGTCTTCCGTGTCTGTGAAAATACTGGCCAGTGTTCTCAGCTGGCGTTCCTTGCATTCTTTCAGCATTGCGCTATGGTTCTGGACCCCGGTCTGACGCAGTGTCGGGCAGCCCTGCCGCGTGTTTGTGCTGCTCTTCGGTAGCACTTGGTCTAGCAGAACATACCGAGTCCTGTCTGCAGAACCTTGACATGCCAGGCTTGGAAAGTGGGCTCAGAATGCTTTACTCACACACACCTGGGGCGCTTCCAGTTTAATAAATGTCTCGGAAAAAGTTTGGCAGATTGTTTAATTACATGTAAAAGCCGCTTGTGGCTTTCCTTGCTAATATGAGCCTGAAAAATGCTAACTACAATTTTAATGAACTCAGGGAAAGCTTGCACATATGCTAAGGTTTTTCTGGAGAATTGCTTACCTGTGAACTCTGAAGCCGTTCCTGAGTGGTGCCAGTGTGACATTGTAGCATAAGAAGAAATGTACATTTGGTCTGTGCCCTGGCCCCTGGCACAGAGCTCCTCAAACCCCTGGACTCTCTGGAGTGCTGAGAGTGTCCTTATGTGCTGATCAGGTGACTGGTGACTGGCCACCCTAGGTAGCCTCAAGGTAAGGACTGGTCACTGGAGGCCGGGCATGGTGGCTCACGCCTATAACCCCAGCACTTTGGGAGGCTGAGGCAGGCGGATCACTTGAGGTCAGGAGTTCAAGAACAGCCTGGCTAACATGGTGAAACCCCGTCTCTACTAAAAATACAAAAATTAGCTGGGCGTGGTGGTGTGCGCCTCTAATCCCAGCTACTCGAGAGGCTGAGACAGGAGAATCGCTTGAACCCGGGAGGCCGAGGTTGCGGTGAGCTGAGATTGTGCCACTGCACTCCAGCCTGGGAGACAGAGCGAGACTTTGTCTCAAAAAAAGAAAAGAAAAAAAAAGAAAAAAGGGCTGGTCACTGGAAAGACCTAGGCAGGATTAGAGGGTTAGGACTTTGAACTCCATGCCTTAGCTTCTGGTTGAAGGTTGCATTATCTAGTGGCCAATGATGTAATCAGCCATGCCTATGTAATGAAGCCTAAAACCCTAAAGTGATAGGATTCTGGGGGCTCTGGGTTCCTGAACATGTAGCAGTTTCTGGAGGGTAGTGCCCTAAGAGGGCATGGAAGCACCACACTCCTTCCCACTTACTTTGCCCTGTGCATCTCTCCTGTGTACCTGGGTCCTTTGTGATAGCCTTAAAAAAAATAATTAAAGATGGGAACGCAGTGTTGCCCAGGCTGGTCTCAAATTCCTGGCCTTAAGCAGCCCTCCCGCCTTAGCCTCCCAAAGTGCTGGGATTACAGATGTGAGCCAACATGCTCAGCCTGTGATATCCTTTATAATAAATGGGTAAATGTAAGTAAAGTGCTTCTCTGAGTTCTGTGAGCTGCTGCAGCAAATTTAGTCGAACCTGAGAAGGGTATTATGGGAACCATGATTCATAGCTGCTTGGTCTCAAGCACAGGTCACAACCTGGGACTTGTGCTTAGCACCTGCAGAGGACTGGAGCGGTCTTGTGGGACTAAGCCTTAGCCCTGTGGGATCGACACACTCTCCAGGTAGACAGTGCAAAATTGCGTGGGATTAGAGGCACACAGCTGCAGAATTGCGTGGGATTAGAGGCACACAGCTGCAGAATTGCGTGGGATTAGAGGCACACAGCTGCAGAATTGCGTGGGACTAGAGGCACACAGCTGCAGAATTGCGTGGGACTAGAGGCACACAGCTGCAGAATTGCGTGGGACTAGAGGCACACAGCTGCAGAATTGCGTGGGACTAGAGGCACACAGCTGCAGAATTGCGTGGGATTAGAGTCACACAGCTGCAGAATTGCGTGGGATTAGAGGCACACAGCTGCAGAATTGCGTGGGATTAGAGGCACACAGCTGCAGAATTGCGTGGGATTAGAGGCACACAGCTGCAGAATTGCGTGGGATTAGAGGCAGAATTGCGTGGGATTAGAGGCACACAGCTGCAGAATTGCGTGGGATTAGAGGCACACAGCTGCAGAATTGCGTGGGACTAGAGGCACACAGCTGCAGAATTGCGTGGGACTAGAGGCACACAGCTGCAGAATTGCGTGGGACTAGCACACAGCTGCAGAATTGCGTGGGATTAGAGGCAGACAGCTGCAGAATTGCGTGGGATGAGAGGCACGCAGCTGCAGAATTGCGTGGGATGAGAGGCACGCAGCTGCAGAATTGCATGGGACTAGAGGCACGCAGCTGCAGAATTGCGTGGGACTAGAGGCACGCAGCTGCAGAATTGCGTGGGATGAGAGGCACGCAGCTGCAGAATTGCGTGGGATGAGAGGCACGCAGCTGCAGAATTGCGTGGGATTAGAGGCACGCAGCTGCAGAATTGCGTGGGATTAGAGGCACGCAGCTGCAGAATTGCGTGGGATGAGAGGCACACAGCTGCAGAATTGCGTGGGATGAGAGGCACGCAGCTGCAGAATTGCGTGGGATGAGAGGCACGCAGCTACAGAATTGCGTGGGATTAGAGGCACGCAGCTGCAGAATTGCGTGGGATTAGAGGCAGAATTGCGTGGGATTTGAGGCACACAGCTGCAGAATTGCGTGGGATTAGAGGCACACAGCTGCAGAATTGCGTGGGATTAGAGGCACACAGCTGCAGAATTGCGTGGGATTAGAGGCACACAGCTGCAGAATTGCATGGGATTAGAGGCACACAGCTGCAGAATTGCGTGGGATTAGAGGCACACAGCTGCAGAATTGCGTGGGATTAGAGGCACACAGCTGCAGAATTGCGTGGGATTAGAGGCACACAGTTGCAGAATTGCGTGGGATTAGAGTCACACAGCTGCAGAATTGCGTGGGATTAGAGGCACACAGCTGCAGAATTGCGTGGGATTAGAGTCACACAGCTGCAGAATTGCATGGGATTAGAGGCACACAGCTGCAGAATTGCATGGGATTAGAGGCAGAATTGCGTGGGATTTGAGGCACACAGCTGCAGAATTGCGTGGGATTAGAGGCACACAGCTGCAGAATTGCGTGGGATTAGAGGCACACAGCTGCAGAATTGCGTGGGGTTAGAGGCACACAGCTGCAGAATTGCGTGGGGTTAGAGGCACACAGCTGCAGAATTGCGTGGGATTAGAGGCACACAGCTGCAGAATTGCATGGGATTAGAGGCACACAGCTGCAGAATTGCATGGGATTAGAGGCACACAGCTGTAGAATTACTTTACACCCCCGACATGTGGTGTCAGCAGTGGCGGTGTAGGTGGAAGTAGGGAAAACACTTTGATTTTTCCTATCCTCATTAGCCAGGGAGGTCAGCACCCCCTCGTTTTACTAGAGAAGGGATGTTAATCAAGTGCTTTGCGCTTCTCAAGTTCAAGGTGCCTGAGACACTGGCACCCCTCCTGGCACCTGTGTCTATTTGCTCCATATTTTGATTGTCCTATCACTGCCAGCATCACTAGGCATGACCACCGTGTTCCAGTGTCCCGTGCCTAGTGTCCCGCAGGCAGAGCAGACTGTTTGTTTCTCTATGGCAGGTATGCGGCAGTGCCACCAAATGGTGGTGTCAAATGATGCCCAAATGGCTCACCAAAAGCTGAGTGACAGTTGCCACAGCAAAAAAGGGGGGGGGGGAGAAAACATAGCTTCAGAATTTCTTGGAAATGTTTGAAATGCATGTGATAGAACTCTAGGTAGGAAATTGGCTTGTTAGATACAGTAACTTAGCATACATGCAACTAGAGTAAACAGTTTGACCTACCAACCCAGCGACGCATCTGTTTATTTTACTTTTTTTTTTTTGAGACAAGGTCTCACTCTGGCCAAGATAGAGTGCGGTGGCATGATCACCGCTTCCGCAGCTTCGACCTCCTGGGCTCAAGGGATCCTCTCACTCCAGCCTCTTAAGTAACTGGGACTGCAGAGGCACACCACCACGCCTGGCTAATTTTTGTAATTTTTGTAGAGATGGGTTTTCACCCTGCTGCCTAGGTTGGTCTCGAACTGCTGAGTTCAAGCAGTCTGCCTGCCTTGGCTCCCGAAGTGTTGGATTACAGACGTGAGCCTCTGAGGCTGGCCCCCATCTGTTTGTTTTAATAAATATGTAGGACTGAATTTGACTCACAGTTGACTAAGTTACATTCTAAAGTGGCCAGAAAACTTTTATTGGTAGTTTCCTTCATAGGAAAATTGGGAGGTTCTCACTCAAAATTGGCTTATATGGCCAGGCACGGTGGCTCACGCCTGTAATCCCAGCACTTTGGGAGGCCGAGGCGGGCAGATCACAAGGTCAGGAGATCGAGACCATCCTGGCTAACATGGTGAAACCCCATCTCTACTAAAAATACAGAAAATTAGCTGGGTGTGGTGGCGGGCACCAGTAGTCCCAGCTACTTGGGAGGCTGAGGCAGGAGAATGGTGTGAACCCGGGAGGTGGAGCTTGCAGTGAGCCGAGATGCGCCACTGCACTCCAGCCTGGGCGACAGAGCAAGACTCTCTCAAAAAAAAAATTGGCTTATATTTGGGCATATGTTAGGATACATGTAATGTTTAAATAAAAGCAATAATTTGAATATCAAGGTAACTAGTGATAAGTTTATGGTTATTTATACTGTTAAGTAATAGGGTATTTTAATCTACCCCTTATTGCCATGGGGAGGTTTAAAAAAGCAACATTAAAAAAGGAGAAATTGTGCTGACATTTGAACAAAATAAATGGATTAGTTTTCAAGTAATGTTTTGTTTTTAGGAATAGTAAGGCAGCCCTCATTTTGCGTGGTGGTACTGTGGGACTAGAAAATGGCCTTTTGGGCCAAAGTGGTGCAAAGTGACCTTTTTCTTTTGGAGTAAACATATGCGCACGCACATGCGCTTACCTGCGAAGCAATCTGAATTGCCAGTGGGGAAATGGATTACTTGCGATCTTTAATTTTTGTTGTTGTTGTTAAGGCATAAAAATATCTCTTACTGTAAATTGTAAACATAGAGGAATGACAAGCAGTAACACATTGATGAAATACACTGTAATTTATAACATTAGAAACATTGATAGTTAAAGTACATAACCCTTTGACACAGCAGGTTCATTTCTAGGTGGATAGCTTAGAGCAATCTGGCGTCTCCTTTTAATAGTATTTTAAAGTACAATTTTTATCATAAAATGACATTCCTAAAAAAACCTTACCTAAGCACATAATTTTAGAAAAATCAATACAGTGTCTCAATTGTAATGTAAAATAAATAAGAGGAAATTAGTTTACAGTAAAATGTTTCATTGTATAAATGCTTGGGCATGACAACGCTAGAAGACAACAGGCCCGATGTGTGTACTTTCTGATGACCAATGTTTGGCTTTAAGAGAAGATTGTCAGAAGCTACTGCAAAGAAGAATATAGGAACACGAAGGAAGAGGTGACTCTGCTGGATAAAAATGTGTTAGGATAGGTAAAAGTAGACCAGTCATTTATATGTAATAAGAGAAAAGGTAAATAATGAAGTTAGAGATAACATGCCATTCGTATTATAGATTGTCACCTGGAGACAATGAGGAAGTATTATAATCTCACAAAAAAAACCCTAAGCCTTCTTTGTTTCCAATGAAATGTCAGAATCATTCCCTGGGTCATGTCAGACTCGGAGGAGCAACAAGGCACCACAGAAAACATATGCTTCCCACCTCACCCAGCAGATGGCCAGGCACACACCCAGTCGAGTACATGAAAAGATTTTGGAGATTCCTGTATGATAGGCAATGGGGAATGGAGAATGGATCTGAAAAAAGGGAAAATTAACATCAAGGTTTAATAACACACCAGGATGGTAAGGCCACAAGGAAACAAGCATTTTATTATGTTGCTGGCCTACTGGGGATAATTTAGCAGTATCTTTTAAATTACAAATTCCCTTTGACCCAGAAATTCTAAGATTTTATCTTACTGATATACTTTGCACAGGTATAGAATGATGCATGTACAAGGTTATTCATTGCATATTATTTGTAATAGCAAAAGATTGGAAGCAGGAACGTAAACCTCATCAGTAGGTGAACAGTTAAATTATGATTCATATTCTATGTATGCCAGGAAGCTGTAAAAAGGGAGGAGGATGTTATGAGCTGATATGGAAATATCCTTAACTGAAGAAAAGCAAGGACGAAGGAATATATTTGCCTATATATGCATTAAAAAACATCTCTAGATAAACAGGAAAGGCACAAGTTTATTACCTACTGTGTGGAAGAGTGAACAAGGCTGAAAGGGAGATTTCTCTATATACACCTTTATTACTGATTCAAAAAAAATTTAGTACTTTTTCTAAAGGTGTGTGTAAAAAAAAAAGAAATAAAAAGGTCTATTAGGCTGGGTGTGATAGCCCCTGTAATCCCAGCACTTTGGGAAGCCATGGCAGGAGGATCCCTTGAGCCAGGAGTTCAAGACCAGCCTGGGCAACATAGACAGACCTTATCTCTACAAAAAAAATTTTAAAAATTAACTGGGCATGATGGTGTGCACCTGTGGTCCCAGCTCTTAGGAGGCTGAAGTGGGAGGATTGGTTGAGTATGGGTGTTCAGGGCTGCAGTGAGCCATGGTTACAGCACTGCACTCTGGCCTGGGCAACAGAGCAAGACTTGTCTCTAAAAGCAAATAAAAAAGCTCTGTCCTAAGCTCCTTTCCTTTGCTGCTGCTACCACTGTTATTAAACCTTGTTGGGGCCAAAATGTATTTAGAAATACGGGTTATACACTGACCTTAGTGATGGCTTTATTATTTATTTATTTATTTATTTTGAGACAGAGTTTTCCTCCTGTTGCCCAGGCTGCAGTGCAATGGCGCGATCTCGGCTCACCGCAACCTCCGCCTCCTGGGTTCAAGCGATTCTCCTGCCTCAGCCTCCTGAGTAGCTGGGATTACAGGCATGTGCTACCATGCCTGGCTAATTTTGTATTTTTAGTAGAGATGGGGTTTCTTCATGTTGGTCAGGCTGGTCTTGGACTCCTGACCTCAGGTGATCCACTTGCCTCAGCCTCCTAAAGTGCTGGGATTACAGGCATTAGCCACTGTGTCTGGTCATTGATGGCTTTAGACTATCAAGTTCAAACAGGCGTTTTCTGATTTCATGCTTTGAAGACAGTTTATGATGCAGTAATTTTTTGGCACGTGCATAGGTCTATTAGATATTTGAAATTGAAAAATATTTTGTATTCCTGTAAGCATGATCAGTGCCAAAAGTCACATACTTGCTCTGTTGGGAACTTCGAAAAATACTATATAAACTGGATGTCGTATGTTAATGTTATTTTCTAGTGTTTTAAATTTATCCGAAACTCTTGTAAGCGAATATTCTTTTTAAAAAATTGATTGCAGAGGCTGGGCACAGTGGCTCACCCCTATAATCCCAGCATTTTGGGAGGTCAAGGTGGGAGGTTCGCTTGAGGCCAGGAGTTCAAGACCAGTCTGGGCAACATCACATCTCTTAAAAAACAAACAAACAAACAAATGACTTGGGCACTGTGGTGCACATCTGTAGCCCTAGCTACTTGGGAGGCTGATCCTAGGAGTTGGAGGCTGCAGGGAGCTATGATTGTGCCACTTCACTTCAGTCTGGGTGACAGGGCGAGACTCTTGAAGAGGTAAACAAATATAAGAATAAAAAGGTGATTGTAGAAGGCTTTCATTTCTATTAGAATCAAGGGTTTCTGCCCTTTATTTATTTTTATTTTATTGGTTTGGTTCTGCCCCTCCCCTCAGGCTAAGTTTAAACATGTTAATTAGAATGTTTTTTCTTTGGCTTTTTTTACTAATGTATACTTGAATTCTGAAGTATATGAAATATACATTCTCAGTAATATTTCAGGTTGTTTTGAAACATTCATGCTAACATTAAAAAAATTTTTTTTTTTTTTTTGAAACGGAGTCTCGCCGTGTTGACCAGGCTGGAGTGCAATGGCGCGATCTCAGCCGACCGCAGCCTATGCCTCTCGAGTTCAAGCGATTCTCCTGCCTCAGCCTCCTGAGTAGCTGGGATTATAGGCATGCGCCACCATGCCCAGCTAATTTGTATTTTTAGTAGAGACGGGGGTTTCTCCATGTCGGTCAGGCTGGTCTCGAACTCCTGACCTCAGGTGATCCGCCTGCCTTGACCTCCCACAGTGCTGAGTTTATAGGCATGAGCCACTGTGCCTGGCTGCTAATTTTTTTTTTTTTGAGACGGAGTCTCGCTCTGTCGCCCAGGCTGGAGTGCAGTGGCGCGATCTCGGCTCACTGCAAGCTCCGCCTCCCGGGTTCACGCCATTCTCCTGCCTCAGCCTCCCGGGTAGCTGGGACTACAGGCGCCCACAACCGCGCCTGGCTAATTTTTTGTATTTTTAGTAGAGACGGGGTTTCACCGTGGTCTCGATCTCCTGACCTTGTGATCCGCCCGCCTCGGCCTCCCAAAGTGCTGGGATTACAGGCGTGAGCCACCGCGCCCGGCCTGGCTGCTAATATTTTTAATTGTCTTGCTTGTTTATTCTATGGAATTGTATGTGTTTAAGTATTGAAATGCTAAAAACAACCAAAAATAGTTTGGTTTGCTCTTAGCAGAATGATAAAAGTACAGGAAGCAAAACTTAGAAACTCCCATGAGAAAATCCCAGTTTTGCCAAAAAAATAAGTTTTCCAAAAAAGAGAAAGGAATAAAAAGGAGTGGAGCTACCATACGCTACAACATATATGACCTTGAAAATACTATGCCAAGTGAAAGAAGCCAGGTACAAAAGGCCACAGAGTGTATGATTCCATTCCTGTGAAATGTCCAGAACAGGCAGATCCACAGACACAGAAAGCAGATTGGTGGGTGCCTAGGGTGGAGTGGGGAGGGAGGGTTGGTGATGATTACTGATAGCTATGGGGTTTTTTGGGGGGGCTGACGAAAATGTGCTGTATTAGATAGTGGTAATGGTAGCACAACATTGTGAATATGCTAAAAACCACTGAATTGTACTCTTAAAATGGTTGGGATTGAGAATTTTATGTGACTTTTATCTTGACAAAAGTTTTAAAACATAAGAGCAGTATGGTCATAAGTTTTTTGAGTGGAAATTCACATCAGTGTTTCAGTTACTATGAAGTAATGCAGCTCCCTTCAGAGTGAAAACAAAAAACAAGTTAAATTGTCAAGGATAATACAGTTTCAGAGCTGACAGACCAGATGGATTATAAATTGTGTTCATTATAAAGTGGCTGACAATGCCACTTTAGCTGGTGAAGAAACCACATCTTGAATTAAGGTGTCCCACGTTTGGCCTTCAGTGATACTGATTTAACATTTAGAAACGCACAAATGCACCCTCCTCAGTTGCTAAGCCAGAAGTGAAGAGAGAGGCACAGTGAATTTTTTTTTTTTTTTTTTTGAGACGGAGTCTCGCTCTGTCACCCAGGCTGGAGTGCAGTGGCCGGATCTCAGCTCACTGCAAGCTCCGCCTCCCGGGTTCACGCCATTCTCCTGCCTCAGCCTCCCGAGTAGCTGGGACTACAGGCGCCCGCCACCTCGCCCGGCTAAGTTTTTGTATTTTTAGTAGAGACGGGGTTTCACTGTGTTAGCCAGGATGGTCTCGATCTCCTGACCTCGTGATCCGCCCGTCTCGGCCTCCCAAAGTGCTGGGATTACAGGCTTGAGCCACCGCGCCCGGCCGGCACAGTGAATTTTTAACCTCTTCATCCATGTACTTTTTCTTTTTTTTGAGACGGAGTCTCCCTTTATCGCCAGGCTGGAGTGCAGTGGGGTGATTTCGGCACAGTGCAACCTCCGCCTCCCAGGTTCAAGTGATTCTCTTGCCTCAGCCTCCCAAGTAGCTGGGACTACAAGTGTGTGCCACCATGCCCAGTTAATTTTTGTATTTTTAGTAGAGACAGGGTTTCACCATGTTGGCCAGAATGGTTTCCATCTCTTGACCTCGTGATCTACCCGCATCAGCCTCCCAACGTTCTGGGATTACAGGCATGAGCCATCACACCCGGCCCCTTGTACTTTTTAAAAAGCACCAAGGGCTTTTGGCCGGGCACGGTGGCTCACACCTGTTATCCCAGCACTTTGGGAGGCCGAGGCAGGCGGATCACAAGGTCAGGAGATCTAGACCATCCTGGCTAACACAGTGAAACCCCGTCTCTACTAAAAATACAAAAAATTTAGCAGGGCATGGTGGTGGGCACCTGTAGTCCCAGCTACTCAGGAGGCTGAGGCAGGAGAATGGCGTGAACCCAGGAGGTGGAGCTTGCAGTGAGCCGAGATCACACCACTGCACTCCAGCCTGGGTGACACAGCAAGACTCTGTCTCAAAAAAATAAAATAAAATAAAAGCACTAAGGGCCTTTTTCCTCTTTTTCTCTTCCAAATGAAAACCACATTCTGTTTTTGTTAAGTTCAAGCTGCAGTTGGTAGTGGTGGGCTCCTTGTCATTTAACAGAGACTGAACAAGTTCTGGAAGACAGGACCAGGTCTGAGGGTCAAGTGCTGTTAGCCGTCCACCCACAAGCCAAGGACCCAGTATCGGGAGAGCAGAGAGGCCGAGGACACACTGGTTCTTAGGGGCGCTCAAGGTTGTTCACCCTTGGAAGCAGTTTGTGAGCAGTGAAGGCAGGAAGGCAAGCCGTGAGCACCCAGGAAGCAGAGGCAGAGAATGTGGACATTCTTGGAGGATTTTTGTTAGCAAAGATAAAGGCTTTGGGAGGCCGAGGTGGGCGGTTAATCTGAGGTCAGGAGTTCGAGACCAGCCTGACCAACATGGAGAAACCCCATCTCTACTAAAAATACAAAATTAGCCAGGTGTGGTGGTGCATGTCTGTAATCCCAGGTACTCAGGAGGCTGAGGCAGGAGAATTGCTTGAAGTTGGAAGGCGGAGGTTGTGGTGAACTGAGATTGCACCACTGCACCCCAACCCGGACAGCAAGTGCGAAACTCCATCTCAAAAAAAAAAAAAAAAAAGGCAGGTGCAGGGCAGGCTAGAAATCCAGAAGGTTGTCAATAGACTGACAGTGATGGGGGCATGTATGATCATTTTCCACTTTATGTGTCGGAATGCATATACCTGCTTTCTTCAAACTGTTAACAGTACTGCTG
This sequence comes from Macaca nemestrina, assembly GCF_043159975.1. Classification (NCBI taxonomy): domain Eukaryota; kingdom Metazoa; phylum Chordata; class Mammalia; order Primates; family Cercopithecidae; genus Macaca; species Macaca nemestrina. Next base: position 4,367,340 of record NC_092136.1, on the reverse strand, counting down.
AGAACTGAGTTAACAGTTGAGGTATTAAGTAACTTCATTTTAGCCATGTGGCAAAAATCAACCAATGCATCACAAGCCAAGGATTTGCATTTGAGGGGCAGACAGAGAGGAGGTGTTAATGTGGAAGGGGCTGCGGGACACCTGTCGAGCCACTCTCCTGGGTTAGAGGGCTGGTGGCGATACTGCCTTTCAGTTGAATGGCACGTTTGATGGTTTTCTCATTTGATTGTTACGGTTGTGGACCATGGGTAGAATGTAGCTATCTTTGCACACATTTTGTAGATACATAAACCAAGGGGAATAATAACTTAAGTGACGTGTTTGAGGTTGGAAGGGTCAGTTCTTTTCAAACATGGAAAGACAGTGAATTAGCTTTTTTTTTTTTTTTTTTTTTTTTTTGAGACAGGGTTCACCTTGTCACGCTGGAGTAGAGTGGTGTAGACATAGCTCACTGCGGCCTCAACCTCCTGGACTCAAGCAGTCCCCACACCTCAGCCTCCCGAGCAGCAAGGGCTACAGGCATGCACCACCATGCCTGGCTATTTTCTGTATTTCCTTTTTAGAGTTGGGGTTTCACCATGTTGCCCAGGCTGCTCGAAATCCTGGGCTCAAGTGATCCTGCCCGGCTCAGCTTCTCAAAGTGCAGGGATTACAAGCATGAGCCACCACTCCTGGCCGTGAATTAGCATTTTGTTTTGTGTTTTGTGTTTTGTTTGGAGACAGGATCTTGCACTGTTGCCTAGGCTGGTATGCAGTAGTGTGATCATGGCTCACTACATCCTCAACTTCCTGGGCTCAAGTGGGAGCCTCCCACGTCAGCCCCCAAAGTAGCTGGGACTACAGGTGTGCACCACCACAACTGGATCATTTTTGTATTTTTGGTTGGGACCTGGTTTCACCATGTTGCTTGGGTTGGTCTCGAACTCCTGGCTTCAAATGATCCTCCCACCTAAGCCTCCCAAAGTGCTGGGATTACAGGCATGAGCCACAGTGCCTGGCTAGCGAATTAGTATTTAAAAAATATGTACTTCTGGGTTCCCCCGACAGGAGTGTTGATTCAGCAGGGTGAGGCCCAGGAGTCTGTATTCGAATCAGCTGCAGAGGTGGTTACTGTGCAGCCAGTCTGTACTGCCCGTCATGCCCGTGCCACCTCAACACCGTGGAGTCTGCGTGCTTTGCTGATGCGAGAGCCCAGGTGTGCAGTGCATTGTTTTTCCTGATAGGCAGCATTCTGGTTTTGTGAATGGGTGTGCCTTTGGTCCCATTGCCATCACCTGGACTGTGGACATTGACTGGGTTTCTCCTGGGTGCCCAGAATGTTGCCACATGTGCAGGCTTCTGCTTTTCAGAGTAGAGTGGGGAAGACAGCTGGACATGCAGCCGGGAAGTGAGGAATGCTGGGGCTGGGGGTGGGTGTGACCACCTCGCAAGGGGACCTGTCTGTGTCCACGTGGGAAGCGGAGGAGGCCCCTGCAGGAAATGGCCTCAAGCTGTGAACATCAGGTAAGTGGGAGCTGGTCAGGGAAAGGCAGCAGATTCCGAGATCAGCAGGAACAGCCGTAGTGTGGAGGGCCAGCAGAGGAACAGACGGCATGTTGAGGGAGCTATAGATTGCTTTGTGACTGATGTGCTATGAGGCATGAGGTGAGGAGTGAGAAGTAGGAGTCAGAATGGGCAGAGCTGACTTCTGGAGCTGCCACTCTGACCTCTCTTCTGTGTGCTCCTGATAGAGTTTCAGGGACTGGATGAGGCAATCCGTGTTAAGTGCTTAGAACAATGTCTGGCAGATAGTGCAACAGAAGTGTGTGTTATGACTTCTCATTTGGGTTAGAAGTTATTAGGGGAGCTTTGGGCTTGACCTTAAGGGCAATGGGAAGTTACTGAAGGATTTTCAGCAGGAAAGTCACAGAGTCTGATTTGTTTTGGAAAACATAGAGAATGGATCGGAGTGGAGAAAGATTAGAGGCAGGGATGAGTTAGGCAGCTTTTGTAGTAGACTATGGAGACACAGTGGCCTGGATAAAGGAAGCTGGGGTGAGGAGGTAGAGGAGTGGGCAGTTCTAGAAGATATGTGTGTGAGGGCGAATTAGGGGTCCTCAGCAAGTGGTTACTGTGGAGGAGGAGGCGATGTGATGTCTCAGTGTCTGACTTTGACAACTGGATGCTGATGTCCACTGAGTGAAGGCTTATGAGGAGTTGGGAATTGGGGCAGGAAGAAGATGATGAGCTCAGTGTGGAGAAAGGTTTTTGAACCTCCAAGATAACTTGCCTGTAATCTCAGCACTTTGGGATGTGGAGGCAGGAGGATCACTTGAGCCCAGGAGTTGGAGGCCAGCCTGGACAACATGACAAACCCCCATCTCTCCAGAAAATTATCTGGGCATGGTGGCGCGTGCCTGTGGTCCCAGATAATTGGGAGACTGAGGCAGGAGAATCACCTGAGCCTAGGAAGTCGAGGTTTCAGTGAGCCATGATTGCCCCACTGCACTCCAGCCTGGGTGAGAGAGTGAGGCCCTGTCTCAAATAGAAATTTTAAAAAGGGCAGTTGGGCATTTGCCTGGAGTAGGTGATTGAAGCCGTGGACACAGGCTGGATCAGGCAGGCACACTGCATGGGGTGAGCAGCAGACCTGGAATGTGGAACCCCGGGAGCAGCAGCGTTCTGTGACTAGTCAGAGAGGAAACCGGGTGAGGTGAATAGTTGGGGGTGAACAGTCAGAGGCTACCCAGTAGGTGAGGACTGGAGCTGGCCTTTGGGTTTAGCAGAGGAGAGGTGGTGAGTGCCATGCAAGCAGCAGGCGCTGGAGACAGTTGCAGTGGTGAGTAAGGGGGCAGGAAACAGAACTGAGGACCGACGGATGCAGGCTGGAGAAATGTTTCTGAACAAGTTACGTGTCCATGTGGACACCGTGTATTCTGATCATGTCCTTGGGTTTAGCATTGTTTAGAAAGACAAAAAGAGAAAGGAGGACTGATCTTTTTTGTTTTTAATGCTAAGCAATACAGACTTAAAAATCAAAACAAAAAAAAGTAAATTATCTTACTTCCAACCCTCATTCCCAACCATAGTGGGTAAGCAGCATCAGCAGCTTGGTGTGTTTCTTTCTAGATTTTATCTTATGTATACTTGAAAAATACAAGCATGTGCTTGCTTTTAACCAAGTAGGATCATACGGAAATGCGGTTCTATACTGTGTTTTTTTAACTCAGTATTTATTTGGTCACTAAATACTAAGTATGGGCATACGTTTTTTCAGTATGTATTTCTTAAAGAGAAACTGACAGGGAAAATGAATAAGATACTGTATTAGTCCGTTCTCACACTGCCATGAAGAAATGCCAAGACTGGGTAATTCATAAAGGAAAGGATTAATTGACTCGCCGTTCCACATGGCTGGGGAGGCCTCAGGAAAGTTACAGTCATGGGGGAAGGCAAAGGATGAGCAGGTCCCTCTTTCACCTGGCGGCAGGACGGAGTGCATGCGAGCAGGGGAAATGCTAGACTCTTATAAAGTCATCAGATCTCGTGAGACTCATTCACTATCACGAGAACAGCACATGAGGGAACCGCCCTCATGATCCAATTACCTCCACCTGGTCCTGCCCTTGACCCATGGGGATTAGGGGGTTATAATTCAAGGTGAGACTTTGGGTGGGTTCACAGCCATATCAGATACAGTGGAACCTTAAAATGTTTGTGTAATCTGTTACATGCAGATAATGTCCGGTGATTGAAAAGCCAGTGCTACTTCAGTCACAGTGGCTTTGAATTCATGGTTAGAATTCAGTGAGATGATGAGACCAAATTTTCATAAAATTTATAAAAGTGTGAAGTTTGTGGTCTTCTTTTCTAGTGTCCTCCTGTCCCCCTTCTATCACTAGGAGTGGTCCACCCTTCCATCTTATCTGTGGACTGATGGGCAGATAGATATAGATGTTTATTAGCATACTTTTAATCATGGCACCAGAGTTTCAAAACATGATTTGCTCATTCATTTTAATATATAAACTTCCAATTTTCTTTATTTCAAATTTGACATACTTTTAAACCTAGACTGAGGCGAGTAGCTTCTACTGCCTGAAGATCACAGTGTGAGCTCTGCATGCCGGTTTCTCAGGTCCTTGTGTCCGTTTATTAGACCTCTCTTCGACTGAGAAGACACAGGCTTTGCCTCCTGTGAAGTTCTTTTTTTCTGGGTTTTTTTTTTTTTTTTTTTTTTTTTTTTTTGTGGTAAAATACATGTAAGGTAAAAATTACATCTTAACCATTTTTAAGTGCCCAGTTCATGGCATTAAGTATAATCACATTGTTGTGCAACCATTACCACCATGCATTTCCAGAACTTTCTCATCTTCCCAAACTGAAACTCCATCCCCATTAAACACCAACTCCCTGTCTCACCCTCCCCACCCAGCATTGTCCAAACACCTACCATTCTGTTTTCTGTCTCTCTGAGTTTGACTGCTCTAGAGACCTCATATAAGTGGAATCCTACAGTATTCTCCCTTTTCGTGACTGGCTTATTTCACTCAGCCCAGCATCCGCAAGGTTCACCCGTATTGTATTATGTGTCAGAATTTCCTTCCTTTTTAAAAAATTTTTATGTATTTATTTATTTTTGAGACGGAGTTTCGCTCTCGTTGCCCAGGCTGGAGTGCAATGGCGCAATCTTGGCTCACTGCAGCCTCTGCCTCCCAGGTTCAAGTGATTCTCATGCCTCAGCCTCCCAAATAGCTGGAATTAAGGCATGCACCACCATGCCTGGCTAAGTTTTGTATTTTTAGTAGAGATGAGGTTTTACCATTTTGGCCAGGCTGGTCTTGAACTCCTTGCCTCAAGTAATCTGCCTGTTTTGGCCTCCCAATGTGCTGGGATTGCGGGCATGAGCCACCGTGTGCCACTGTGCCCTGCCAATTTCCCTTCCTTTTTATGGCTGAATAATATTCCACTGAGTGAAGTTTTATTTCATTTTCAGCAAAAGGTTAGTGACATAATGAAAAGTAATTAAAAAGCAAAGCAGAGCTATTGAAGGAGATTATAGAGAATAAGAGATGTGGAATTGTAACATGTTATGGCCAAGTAAAGAAAACGGGAAGAGGAAAGGGTAAGGGGCAGGGCCCAGGCACCCCTGTGAGGGTGGGGACCATGAGCCTCTGCTACCCCTTTCCCACTGGTGATGGGGGCTACCTTGAGCCGTCGGAATGACAGGAAGAGAAAAGGTGGATCGCTTTTGGCAATAAACGTCACATCTGATCCATAGGACTTAACTTGAAATTGACCTGATTGTGGCTTTTGAGTAATAAGGTCTGGTCTATATAATATGAACCTATTATCCAGATCTAAACCTTTTGTCCAGAAATGATAAACATCGGCATTATCAGGCATTATGTGAAACTAAGTTCTTTAACTGATTTTAGTGTTATTTTCTGTCTTCTCAATCCTAGATAATGTCAGATAGAAATACATATTGGCATTCTTCTGGCTTATATTTTAAATGAAAATATTCCAGTAATTATTGCATCTATTCTGTTTCAGAAAATACTTGACACTTTAATTATTAAATAGAATGTTACTTTAAACTAGTGGTATATTTGACATAAACTTAACTTTTTTTTCCTAAATAGGAAAAAATGTACACTGACAATTAGATTCCTGTGATGTAATAAGGTAGATCATTTATTGCACATATTTGGGGTTCCTACCTTTTTTTTCTGCAATAATAAGACAAGCAGTGCACATAGGAACATGCTTTTGAGATCTTAAACTTTGGAATTTCCTGTCTAATGTTTACCTAAACTCCTAAGTTTAAATTTGCTTTGATATATTTTCAGTTGTTGGATTCTTCTGAGCAGAGAGAAAGGTTTTTTCTTTGAGTAGAATAATCATCAACGTCTATAAATTTGTTTTCTACTGTAGCCACAGTAGTATACCACAGAATAGTTTTGGTAGTTGAATATATTGGGAATACTTACATTTAAGCAAAATAATAGGAATTATCTGTATTCTCTTCGGTTTTAGAGGCAAATCTAAAATCTGGAAATTGAATGAAGATAGTTTGGGGCTCTTAGGAAAACGTTAGGGAAACTGTATGAAAGAGAAAAAGGCTTGCTGCTGGTGCTGAAAGAGTGACAGCGTGCTGGGGGTTTGTGTGGGAGTGAAGGTGGGGCCAGGTGGGAGCCTTCCTGTTTCTGGAGGGTTGGTCTGTGCGGGATGTGTAGCAGTAACTCAGGCTGCATGGTTCTTGCACCATCTGAGTTGTGAAGTGCTCTTCCTCCACTTCCAGGTCCTCCTGGTTATGAGGACTTAGGCTCTGACTAGGTCTTTTATTTAAAGGTGACGAAATTTGTTCATAATAGACTTTAAAAATAAAATGCCGATATTCCACCTTCCTGGGACTGACAGTCCTGGGACCCTGCCACCTTGTCAGGATCCTGCATCTCCTCTTCTGGTCCATTATTACCCTCCCAGCCCTGCCAGCCTTTCAGCTCCCTTGCCTCTTCTACTTCATTGCGCTTACCTGGCAGAAACCACCCCATTCAGTCTGTTCTCCATGCCCATTCACCTCCACTGACCCGCAGAGGCCCTGACTGCCGCCAGCATCCCTGTTAGCACATCCTGCCCTCTTTCTTCTACCCATCCTCTCCTCTAGATGCCATTTCATACCTTCTCCCCTCCTGTCTTCCCCAAACGCAGATGCAGAATGATGACATTGTGTTTGTTTTTTCTCTGTGAAATTGGAAGAAATCAGAAAAGAACTTCCACCAACGCCCACCTCATCTGTGGATCTGCACCCCATGTAGTCTGCCCTCTTTCCCTTTACTGCGGGTGATCTGTGTGCCTCAGAAAATGTCAGCCTCTCCTCTTAGTCGCTGGACTTACCTGCTTTCCGTTGGAGTCTTATCAGTTCCCACCTCCCCCCTGGATTCTTGCCCTCACTATGCAGATGTCTGTCTCATCCTGCAAAGGTCTTCCTTGACCTCATATCTTCTCCAGCCACTGCACTGTTTTCCTTCCCCTTTACTGCAGAGTTCCTTGGAAGAATTTTCTGTACTCCCTGCTTTACTTCCACTCTTCCCATTCTCTTTGAACTCCGTCTAGTGCGAGTTTTGACTCGCCACTGCAGCATGCTGCAGCTGTCACAGTCACCATTGATCTCCTTCCAGCAAGTCCAGCCAGCGAGCATCAGCCGGCTCATTTGATCCACCAGCATCAGTGAATACAGTTGATCATCCTCCTGGAAATAAGGATCTTCAAAGATCTTGAAGGGTTTCCTGGTTTTCCTCCTCCTCTCTGGTTGCTCCTACCCTCTTTTGCTGATGCCCCTCAATGAGACTGTGGGGGCTTGATCCCTATCTCTTCTCATCCTCCACCCAGGGCCTCACTGAATGCATGGAACAAAATGATTATCCCCATTTGCAGTCTCTGCAACACACCCAAGAACTTCAGACTGTGAATTGCGCTCGATTGTCTAATAACCACCTCAAATTTAGCACGTCCAAACCCAAACTTTGACATCTTCCCTTCGAACCATACTCTTCCCGTAGGCACTCTGTTCTCAGGAACCAACGACTCCATCATTCACTTGCTCCCTCCAGGCATCCTCGGGCCTTTCTTTCTCTGTGACCTTTGACCTGCCAGGAACTCCTGCTGGCTCTGCGGTGAACAGGTCCGGAGTCCCTGCTTCTCACCACCTGCAGTGCTCCCACCCTGGTCTACTGCGTAATTGCAGTCATTCCTTACCCATCTCCGCGCTTCCGGCCTCGTCTTCTCACAGGCTGTTCTGAACACAGCATCCAGGGGAATCCTTTGAAAACTGGTGAAGGGCACAGCTCATGAGAATTCTTACTTAGGCTCCTTCTTTTCTCTAATACTAATCTTAGTTCAGACCCTCGTTTTTCCCTGGGATTATTGCAGTGAACTCACCCAGCGACCTTTCATTGCTCCAACAAACCCATTTCGAGCACATCCCTTATGCTAATGATTGACTGAGACTTTACCAGTTTTGCCCCATTTTCTGTTCAGGGTCCTCAAAGTCTGTAGATAAGGCAATTTCTGTAGCCTTCAACATGAAATCCAGGTTCCGTGCTGTGTGCTGTGGTCTCTGAAGGGCTGCCCACTTCTGACCTCACCTGCTTCCTCCGTACACACTGCCCGTGCCCCAGCCCTGCTGAAGCCCTCGCTTATCAGATACTTTCCTGCTTTTGTGAAAGAGGCTCTCACTGGCTCTACAGCTTGTTCCGAATTCAGCTCAATTCAAGTGCTGTGTCCTTCAGCAAACCTTCCGAGAAGCACTCCCACTTCCCATCATGGATGGCTTCTGTTCAGATCCTGCAGTATCCTGGGCACTTCTCACCCAGAGCACTTGCTGCTCTGAGGTTCCTACCAGCTTGTCTGTCTGTTCTTTAAAGCATCCTGAGGAGTGGACAGGCCTTGTTTCTCTGTTGCTGCAGCGGCCAGTCTGGACGAGATATACACTATTTCCTTTTTTTTTTTTTTTTTTTTTGTCGCCGGAGCTGGAGTACAGTGGCCGGATCTCAGCTCACTGCAAGCTCCGCCTCCCGGGTTTACGCCATTCTCCTGCCTCAGCCTCCCAAGTAGCTGGGACTACAGGCGCCCGTCACCTCGCCCGGCTAGTTTTTTGTATTTTTTTAGTAGAGACGGGGTTTCACCGTGTTAGCCAGGATGGTCTCGATCTCCTGACCTCGTGATCCGCCCGTCTCGGCCTCCCAAAGTGCTGGGATTACAGGCTTGAGCCACCGCGCCCGGCCGATATGCACTATTTCTTGAATGAACTGTAACGTCCGATCGAGGTGGAAGCACTCACTTGTGCTTTGATGCATCTCCCCTCCAAACACAGCAGTGAAAAGGTACAATTTAAGTAGAGAAATAAACCCAAAAGCATAGCCAGCCCTCGAAGCAAGAGAAATACCCTTCAGTACACAAACAGACGAGAAACCTAGCATGGTCAGCATGAATTGACTAGATTTCGCTGGCCACTGAGCTGCAAGCTCGAAGCAGGCAGTGTCAGTAGGAACCTAGGGTTTTTACAAGGGTAAGGGTAACAGGGACTAAAGTGTTCAGTGGAATTAGAACTAGATGTAGCTTTTTTTTTTTTTTTTTTGAGACAGGGTCTCGTCACCTGGGCTGTAGTACAGTGGTACGCTCACAGCTCACTGCAGCGTCAACCTGCTGGGCTCAAGCAGTCCTCCTGTCTCAGCCTCCTGAGTAGCCGGGTCTATGCTACTGGGTCTACGCATGGTGTGTGCTCATTTTTTATGTTTTGTAGAGATGGGGTCTCACTATGTTGCCCAAGCTGGTCTTGAACTCCTGGGCTCAAGCAGTCCTCCAACCTTGGCTTCCCAAAGTGCTGGGATTACAGGCGAGAGCCACCATGCCTGGCCTTAGATAGTTTTTGAAGCTGGAGTTAGATACGATTTCCCATCTAAGGCAATTCTCTGCTATAGAGATTGGGGCTCTATTGGCAGTTGTGGTCCTAGGAAGGTAGAACGCAAGGCCTGGGATGAGTCCTGCTGTTCCATGATTCTCTGCCAGGGTCTGCACTGTCAGTGACATAACCACGTGACAGAATCCTGCATCACCACAGAAAACCTAGTTCTGGACTGAGGCCTTGGAAGGCTCGGAGGGCAACCACAGAACACTAGTGCTATGGGCTGAATACTTTTGTGTCCCCCGCTCTGCCAAAGTCACGTGCTCAAATCCCACTCTCTAGTTTCACTGTATTAGAAGGTAGAGCCCTTGGGAGGGGATTAGGTCATCAGGGTGGACTCCTTGTGAATGGAATAATGTGCTTAGAAGAGATCCCATAGAGATCCCTGGTCCCTTCTGTCTTGTGAGGTCACAGAAGCTGGCAGTTGGGCCCTCACCAGACACCGAATCTGCTGATGCCTTGCTCTTGAACTTCCAGCCTTGAGAACTGTGAAAAATGAATTTTTATTGTTTTAAGCCACTCAGGTAATGGGAGTTTGTTATAGCAGCCTGAATGGACTGAGCCACTAGACAGGGAGGAGAACGCCAGCAACAGAAAACCTTCTGTCACCATGAGCCTGAAACCCAACATCAAACTTTCTACCACGATGAGCCTGAGACCCCAATTCCTCTATACTCTAATACACATCCTCACAGAGTTGATGCCTTACAGAGCTGTGCATTTACTGCATCGGAAATTTAAGGACAGACAGTCTGGCAAAAACTGTCAAAATAAGTATGTTTAAGATGCTTAAAAACATAAATTAGCATCCATGAAAACAAGAAATTTTCCAAAAGGAAACAAGAGCAAGAAGATGTGACCCAAAAATAAAGGAAGAAAAAAAGGAAGAAGAACTTGAAATCTAGTAAATGAAAAGGATATGAGCCAGGATGATAGACTCTGTACTGGACATAGTCAAAGATAAAATTAGTGGATTGGCAGTTACTTCACAAAATTGACCCAGACTACAGGGACAAGGTGGAGGGGCACAGTGATAAAATTCAAGGTCCTGTATTCAGGCAAGCCTGGAGGCAACTCTTTACTTTGACTTGACAGTTATGTGCCACAATAATGGCTATTTATTTATTTATTTATTTTTTTGAGACGGAGTTTCGCTCTTGTTGCCCAGGCTGAAGTGCAATGGTACGATCTCGGCCCACCAGAACCTCTGTCTCCTGGGTTCAAGCGATTCTCCTGTCTCAGTGTCCTGAGTAGCTGGGATTACAGGCATGCACTACCACTTCCATCTAATTTTGTATTTTTAGTAGAGACGGGGTTTTTCTGTGTTGGTCAAACTGGTCTCGAACTTCCAACCTCAGGTGATCTGCCCACCTCAGCCTCCCAAAGTGTTGGGATTACAGGCGTGAGCCACCGTGCCTGGCCTAATAATGGCTTTTTAACTGAAGCTAGTTTGAGTCTGTTTGCTTTTTGCCTGCAAGAGGAATAATCTTTTCTCATGTACAAACCCCTTCATAAGATGACACTGTTTCATTAAAGTTAGGCATTAGATGATCTGACAGTCAGCTAGAGTTAATTATCAGAGAAGATGTAAATCAGGGCATTTGATATGATTAATATTGGCACATAAAAAAGAAATCTCTGAAACTTAAGACAAGGAAAACAAACTTGATGGGAGGACGTGGACAGGAGACCGGTTTGCTTAGCGGCCTATCTCCACCCGCCTCCTGCACACCACCCAGCCGAGGAGCCCACTTCCAGGAGACCCATCTGCTCAGCGGCCTATCCCCACCCTCCTCCCTCATGCTGCCAAGCCCAGGAGCCCGCTTCTGAATGCTCCGTTCGATCTCTGAAGAGGTTTCAACACTTGACAGGATCCTTATCAGGTTTTAAGACACATTTGGGTGATCTTTATTAGTATTGTTGAAATTTCTTTGTGTTTGCAAGTATGCATTGAAATACTGATTTGGGCCGGGCGCAGTGGCTCGCGCTTGTAATCCCAGCACTTTGGGAGGCCGAGGTGGACGGATCACGAGGTCAGGAGATCGAGACCATCCTGGCTAACACAGTGAAACCCCACCTCTACTAAAAATACAAAGAATTAGCTGGGCCTGGTGGCAGGCGCCTGTAGTCCCAGCTAGTCAGGAGGCTGAGGCAGGAGAATGGCGTGAATTTGGGAGGCGGAGCTTGCAGTGAGCCAAGATTGCACCCCTGCACTCCGGCCTGGGAGACGGAGCGAGACTCCGTCTCAAAAAAAACAAAAAAAAAAACTCCTGAATTGAAGAGATATTCATGTTCTTTAGCTAATGTTATGGTCTTAGGAGCAGCCTTGTCTCCAAAACTCACAGTGTAATATATTTATAATATTTATATATATATTTAATTGCAACAAACTATACTAACATAAAACTTGCCAGCTTCACCAGTTCAGTGAATGCTAGATTCATGTAGTGAAATGTGCTTGTGTCCCCTCCCCACCCCTGCCGTGTTCAGCCTCTGCTGTTACTCCCCAGCCAGGTGCAGCTTTGGGTGTGTCCACAGTCACCCTGCTGCTCTCTTCCACTCTCTCTGACCACACTCAGTTTTGAGCCCCACAAATGTTTCTGTTGTCTTCAGCAATGCCGTGGGATAATTAGGAACCAATTCAGTGAAATTGTGGCTAATTCTAAAAACAGTTTCTGAAGTCATTTTAGGAGATTTGTTCCCACCCTGGAGGGCTCCTGCAGCAAGCATTCTCCAGCTCTCCCTGCAGACTACCCAGCCGCAGTCCAGTCTGTGTCTCCATTAAACCCACACCTCCAGTTGCCTCCACTGCTCTTAGGTTTAAAGAGTGCCCTCAGGTTTGTTTAAACATCACCAAACTCGTTTCTCCCTGAATGACGCCCCTGGTCTTATGGTAGCAGCCAGGGCCCTCTCAGCTTGTCACTCCAGCCCTGCAACCACTGTGTCCCAGAGCCAGGGCACAGCTGATCAGGACCCCTGGTATTAGCCCGCCACACTCAAAGTTGAGCCTCCATTCCAGAGTGGAGGCTGGACAGAGGTAGGAAGGCCCCCGCCCAAGACTGCACTAGCCAGGATGTGGCAGCAGCAGCACATAGCTGGGGCGTGGTGGAGCGGGGAAGAGAGCACCGCGTCGTCAGCTATAGCAGTCTGGAATGGAGTTGCTGCCTCACTGGCCTGGAAAGGGGAGGCAGGGAGCAGTCTTGGTTCAAATGCAACAGACTCTGGCCTTTCTTACTGAATTTTCGATTGTTTGCTATGAACCCTTAGAATGATCTCCAGCGTCTTTGAATAGTTGTTTTCTTACAGGGTTCACCTGTTTTCCTTGGGAGCAAGCAGGTCAGTGGAGTTTCTTGTGCTGTCATGCTGGAAGTTGATTCCCCACAGTAGGGATTCTTGCAGAAGAAATATTACTTTAGAAGAGAGGCTGGGCACGGTGGCTCAAGCCTGTCGTCTCAGCTACTTGGGAGGCTGAGGCAGGAGGATCACTTGAGCTCGGGAGGTCAAAGCTGTAGTGAGCCGTGGTCACACCATGCACTCTTGCCTGGGTGACACAGTGAGGCCCTGTCTCAGAAAGAAAAAGGAAGATAAGGAGGCTAGGACAGGGGTGGTGGCCTTCTAGGCCTTCTTTCCTCTCTCTCCAGCAACTCCAGATCACATGTCTGTGAGTCATTTAAAAATGTCTTCATTCAGTTCACACCAGGATGCTGTTCAGGAAAATGTGTTGGACTTCTCTGGCTGCTGAGAAGGTGGACTTGGATTCCCCTTCTTTGCCTGCCGTCCTTGTGCCAGGGCCCAGGGATGGAAGAAAGTCAGATGGTCTGTCAGTGTTGTGATTTGTTAGGGAGTCTGTGGTCTTAGGCCAGTCCCTTGACACCCTCTTTCTCTGGAGGATCACAGAGATCTCTTCCCCATAACTTGCAATGAGATTGCCTTTGTGCGAGGACTGTGAAGCCTTGATGAAAGGCTTTCTTCAGAGGGTCTTTCTTATTTATTTAATTTTGTTTTGTGATTTTCTAGGAGTTTGCGGCACTTACTAAGGAACTCAATGTATGCAGGGAACAGCTTCTTGAAAGGGAAGAAGAAATTGCTGAACTGAAAGCAGAAAGGAATAACACCAGGGTGAGTGTGACCTTTCTGTTCACCGTCTGCCCCTGGAGCCACTGTCAGAAGGAGGGGTGCTGTCTCAAAACAAAAGGACGACCCACTCTGTCCGGCCTGAAACACTTTTCATACCTTTTCCCACTGAGCAGACTGTGATTAGTCAGCATGATCACACATTAATGACTTGAAATTTGTGATGAGAAGTGATGATATTTTAATACAATTGAGGGGAATTTGTCTTTCTGCTGAATTGAAGGGACTTCATTGTAGCATGAGTCTGTAAAGGAATTATTTGCCCCAGATTCAATCATGAAATTAAAAGTGCTCTTTAACGAGTCTTTATTTTGGCCTTTTATTTCAGCTGCTGTTAGAGCATTTGGAATGCCTCGTCTCCAGGCATGAGCGGTCTCTTAGGATGACCGTGGTGAAGAGACAAGCGCAGTCCCCAGCAGGCGTGTCCAGCGAAGTGGAAGTGCTGAAAGCACTGAAGTCCTTATTTGAACACCACAAAGCTCTGGATGAAAAGGTGCCATCAGCCACATAAGTCTTGGTTTGTGCACATACCGTTAGGCCAGCTTCGCAAATGTTGGTGTAACTTTTATTTTTTGAAGCTTCTTGAACTCTTGGAAATAACTTCTCTAAGAAAACAGGGTTTTGTAGGTTTAAAAAGTACTAATTGGCATAAATGTCTTAAAATTACCAATATATATTGATTTGCTGTTACAGATTGGGTAGTATTAGGTTGTTGCAAAAGTAATTGTGGGCTTTGCTATTACTTTTTTTTTTTTTTTTTTTTTTTGAGACAGAGTCTTGCTCTGTCATCCAGGCTGGAGTGCAGTGGCCGGATCTCAGCTCACTGCAAGCTCCGCCTCCCGGGTTTACGCCGTTCTCCTGCCTCAGCCTCCCGAGTAGCTGGGACTACAGGTGCCCGCCACCTCGCCCGGCTAGTTTTTTTGTATTTTTTTTAGTAGAGACGGGGTTTCACCGTGTTAGCCGGGATCGTCTCTCGATCTCCTGGCCTCGTGATCCGCCCATCTCGGCCTCCCAAAGTGCTGGGATTACAGGCTTGAGCCACCGCGCCCGGCCAGGCTTTGCTATTACTTTTAATGGCAAACCCTGCAATTACTTTTGCAACAACCTAGTATTTCAGGGGAAGATTTGTTTTTCTCAAACTTAGAGCCATTAACAAGTTTTCGTGACACTAAGATCAAGGACAGACATTAATGGTATTTTATGTTATATTACACTAATATATACATTAAGTGTATATATTACACTTAACTATGTATTAAGAATAAAATAAACAGTTTACACACATACACACAAACTCAACCCCTTTTATTTTCAGGTGAGAGAGCGATTACGAGTAGCACTTGAAAGATGTAGTTTGTTAGAAGAGGAATTAGGTGCCACACACAAAGAGGTAAGCTTGAGACTTCATCATCAGTTGAACTGGGAGGTTTTTATTTTTATCCCTTAATTATTAAAAGAAGCATAAGGCCAGGCGCAGTGGCTCACGCCTGTCATCCCAGCACTTTGGGAGGCCAAGGCGGGTGGATCACCTGATGTCAGGAGTTCGAGACCAGCCTGACCAACATGGTGAAACACCATCTCTACTAAAAATACAAAATTAGCCAGGAGTGGTGGCATGTTCCTTTAGTCCCAGCTACTCAGGAGGCTGAGACATGAGAATCGCTTGAGCCCAGGAGGTGGAGGTTGCAGTGAGCTGAGATTGCGCCACTGCACTCCAGCCTGGGCGACAGAGCGAGACTCTTGTCTCAAAAAAAAAAAAAAAAAAAAGTAAAAGAAGTATAAAGACTGTAGTTGTGTGTATCACATGTTATTCATCTTCCTGATTGAGGACCAACCTATCTGGGTCATTTTAAGGACTAGAAAACTATGGTTACCTAAGGACTCATTTGGCCAGTGGATAATAAATTCCGTCTTTAATGATCTGGTTATTTTCGGATTGGATAGCATTGCCATATGCTTTCTCTTTTATACTATATTAAGCAGTTTATAGTTGTGTTTTTCCAAAAGGAGTTTTGCTATCTTTACTTATTTCTCTTACGTAAGGTATTTTACACTCATATTCAATTTTTTGGTTTCAGCTAATGATTCTTAAAGAACAGAATAGTCAGAAAAAAACACTAACAGATGGAGTGCTGGACATAAACCACGAACAAGAAAATACACCAAGCACGAATGGAAAGGCAAGTCTGTAGGCTTTCTCTTCATTCTGTTTGATTTCATTTGTCCACAGCATGTGTCGGGTTATGTGGAAAATGGTTGCTAAAGTGCCGGCTTAGAGCTGAAGTGGTCATGAAAATTGTGTAATCCGACAGATTGCATAAGTCAGTTTTGATTTTAGCTGTTTCCTGGAAGTATTTTTATTTTATAGCTCACCAAACAAGGGTATTTAGGGTGTTTTTTTTTTTCCCCCTATCAGAGATCTTCTGATGGTTCTTTAAGCCATGAGGAAGACCTTGCTAAAGTAATTGAGCTCCAAGAAATCATAAGTAAGCAGTCAAGGGAACAGAGCCAAATGAAAGAACGCCTGGCTTCCCTCTCCAGTCACGTGTCAGAGCTGGAAGAGGATCTGGACACTGCTAGAAAAGATCTCATCAAATCTGAAGAAATGAACACAAAATTGCAACGAGATGTCCGTGAAGTGAGCAATAACAAAAATTACAGGCTTGTCATGAAGTTGAATGTTTGGGAGGTTTTATTTAATGATTTTTTTTCTCCTTTTGTCCCTTGCTCTCCCAATTACTTTCAACCGTTGGATTATTATATAAGTTATATTGAAAAAGAAAGAGTGCTGTGAAACTGCGATAAGATACCTCCCCATTTTTGTTGTGAAATCTCCTGTCCCTGAGCGCTTCAAAATAGAGGAGAACTAGTACCACTGACTGATGTGGCCATGGAGTGGACGCCACACCAGCCCCTCCTACCTGTGCTGCTTTGATATTCTTTTTTTTTTTTTTTTTTTTTTTTTTTTTTTTTTTGAGACGGAGTCTCGCTCTGTCACCCAGGCTGGAGTGCAGTGGCCGGATCTCAGCTCACTGTAAGCTCCGCCTCCCGGGTTTACGCCATTCTCCTGCCTCAGCCTCCCGAGTAGCTGGGACTACAGGCGCCCGCCACCTCGCCCGGCTATTTTTTTGTATTTTTTAGTAGAGACGGGGTTTCACCGTGTTAGCCGGGATCGTCTCTCGATCTCCTGACCTCGTGATCCGCCCATCTCGGCCTCCCAAAGTGCTGGGATTACAGGCTTGAGCCACCGCGCCCGGCCGCTTTGATATTCTTTAATGTCCTTGTTTGTAGATTCTTCATCTGTGCAATTTCTAGGCTGTCTTAATTTGTTCTTATGTTCAGCAAGCAGACGTTGATCCTGGCTGTGCTAGTTCACGTAGGGCGATGTGACTATAGTCTTTTAACTGTGGGAAGGGGCGTTGCTGGCGGTCTTCTCGTTTTCTGACCTGCTCCTTCAAGGAACTCGTGGCATTGAATATTGATGGTCAGACAAATAATCAAGAGTGGAATTTGCTTCTACGTGGGTCATCAGGATCGTATAGTAAAAATATGTCGCAGTATACTCATTGCTGACAAGTATTTCTGCCATTATCACTATGAGAAACTATTTGATCATGGAACAGTGAGGCTGAGTTCTTTCTCAGGTGCCCTTCCTGTCACTTTCTAACCTGCGCTTTGTCCCTTGTCAGGCGCCTCAACCGTGGAACGTCTGCTTTTCAGTGTGATAGTTTGGCATGAGTAATTTCATGTAGGAATTCGCCACAGGAAGAGCATGTGTGTGTGCTGTGTCACCTGCTAGGTTCTATTCTTTGGCTATAGCGGAAGATTATGTGGCAGAGATTAACATGCTGAGAATTTTGAAATTCTTTTAAGACCTATCACTTTTATTTTTTATTTTTTATTTTAACTTTTAAGTTTGGGGTACATGCTTAGGTCTGTTACGTAGGTAAACTTGTGTCCTGGGGGTTTGTTGTACAGATTATTTCATCATCCAGGTACCAAGCCTAGTACCCATTCGTTATTTTTCCTGATCCTCTTCTTCCTCCTACCCTCCAGTGTGTGTTGTTCCCCGCTGTGCGTCCCTGTGTTCTCATCATTTAGCTCCCACTTATAAGTGAGAACATGAGGTATGTTGTTTTTCTGTTCCTGTGTTTGCTAAAGATAGTGGCCGCCAGCTCCATCCATGTCTCTGCAAAGGACATGATCTCATTCTGTTTTATGGCTTCATAGTATTCCATGTTGTATATGTACCACATTTTCCTGATCCAGTCCACTATTGATGGGCATTTAGGTTGATTCCATGTCTTTGCTATTGTGAATAGTGCTACAGTGAACATACACATACATGTGTCTATATAATAGAACGATTTATATTCCTTTGGGTATATACCCAGTAATGAGATTTCTGGGTTGGTATTTCCATCTTTAGGTCTTTGAGGAATCTCCACACTGCCTTCCACAATGGTTGAACTAATTTACACTCCCACCAACAGTAGGAAAACATTCCTTTCTCTCCACAACCTCACCAGCATCTGTTATTGACTTTTCCATAATAGCCTTTCTGACTGGTGTGAGATCTTGTGTCATTGTGGTTTTGATTTGCATTTCTCTAATCAGTGATGTTGAGCTTTTTTCCCCTATGACTTTTAGTAGTCACTTTTAATAGTTATCACTTTGCTAACCTTAGTCATTTTATAAATAGGGAACAACTTGAAAATAGTGAATTCTGGGGGTGGAGGACAGGTATTTCACAAGCAAAAAGTTCTGGTCCTAGCCTTAAGTGTTTGATACTGTTTAGTAATCATCTTGTAGACTTCAGGTAGTTGCGTCCAATTAAATTGAACTTGTACTTCTGTTTCCATTTGTCAATATGCCTGAATCTTGTAATTGTATGAGATTTCATCTAACCCTTATCCTAGAAAGTGAGACTTGTATCTCACTACTGTATCCATTGAGAGAGGCCACACCCTGTCCTGTGTAAGACCATTTGTAGCGTGAGGCAGACATAGACTGCGTCTTCTTTGAGGTCACTTTCACCTCCTTGAAAAATATTTAGATATTTGAGTGTATATATTTTTATAATATTATGTAGAAATGGGAAAACTTGGTCAACTGAGTGGCTAGACATAGTATTAAGAGAGACAAGTCTTTGTTAATCGTATAGGTGAATATGATATTTGAGGTAGTTACATTTTCATTCACATTTGAGAAAATTGACGTCGTCTTCAATTTAATTTTGAGGACACTATTTTTTTTTTTTTTTTTTTTTGAGACAGGATCTCTCTGTTACCCAGGCTGGAGTGCAGTGGTGCCATCATAGCTCACTGCAGCCTTGAACTGCCGGACTCGAGCAATCCTCCTGCCTCAGCCTCCCAAGTACCTGGGACTACAGGGGCATGCCACCATGCGTGGCTAATTTTTGTTTCTTTAAAATTTTTTTGGCCAGGGATGCTGGCTCACGTCTGTAATCCTAACACTTTGGGAGGCCAAAGGAAGGCCAAGGAGGATCTCTTGAGCCCAGAAATTCAAGACCAGCCTGAGCGACATAGTAAGACCTCTATCTCTACAAAAAATTAAAAATTAGTGGATATAGTGGTATGCGCTTGTAGTCCCAGCTACTGGGAAGATTGAGGTGGAAGGATCCCTTGAGCCTGGGAAGTCAAGGCTGTGGTGAGCCCTGATTGCACCACAGCATTCCAGCCTAGGTGATAGAGGGAGACTGTGTCTCAAAAAATAAAATACAATATTTTTGTAGAGACAAGGTCTTGAACTCCTGGCCTCAAGCCATCCTCCCATCTTAGCGTCCCAATGTATTGTGATTATAGGAGTGAGCTGCTGTATCTGGCCTGAAGATGCTAATTTTTAATTTGATTGGAAATTTGGGATTTAGTTCAGTTTTTTTCTCTCTTAAGTATCTTAATGTGTAATCTGTTAGTTACGTACTTTTTTGTCCTCTCTGAAATACTAATTTAGGCCATGGCCCAAAAGGAAGACATGGAAGAGAGAATCACTACTCTTGAAAAACGCTACCTCGCTGCACAGCGTGAAGCCACATCTGTGCATGACCTCAATGATAAACTTGAAAATGAAATTGCAAATAAAGATTCTATGCATCGACAGGTAATGGATTTTATCGATCTTTGTCTGGCTTCAGTTAATTATTAATGAAATTAAAGACCCTTTTTCTCTCACTTTCATGTTGGAAATCAAGTCCAAATATCAAGTTTTTATGACCTTAGAATATTATGTTCAAGATATGTGGGAGTTCCTTCAGTTTACAGGTTTTGATAACGTAGGATTTGATTTAACCATTTTGTCCTCAATTTTTTCTTTTGTTGTAATTGAAAGTTAATCTATTGCTTTTTAGCATTTTTACCAAAGGAGGAGAGAGTGGCAAAGAACTTCAAGGCAACTGGCTATTTGTTACTAAGTGGGAGCACTATGATAAATGAATGGTATGAGAAATAAAGTCTTGGTCAGACGCAGTGGCTCATGCCTGTCATTCTAACACTTTGGGAAGCTGAGGCGGGAAGATCACTTGAGCCCAGGAATGTGAGAACAGTCTGGTCAACATAGCAAGACCCTGTCTCTACAGAAAATTAAAAAAATAAATAATTAGCTCGGCATGGTGGAATGTGCCTTTAGCCCTAGCTACTCAAGAGGCTAAGGAGGGAGGATGCCTTGAGCCCTGGAGTTCAAGGCTTCACTGTGCTATGATTGTGCCACTGGACTCCAGCCTGGGCCACAGAACAAGACCCCGTGTCTAAAATAAAAATGCGGCTGGGCACGGTGGCTCACGCCTGTAATCCCAGCACTTTGGGAGGCCACGGCAGGCGGATCATGAGGTCAGGAGTTTGAGACCAGCCTGACTAACATGGTGAAACCCTGTCTCTACTAAAAATAGAAAAATTAGCTGGGCGTAGTGATGCACATCTGTAATCCCAGCTGCTGCTCAGGAGGCTGAGGCAGGAGAATTGCTTGAACCTGAGAGGCAGAGATTGCAGTGAGCCAAGATTGCACCACTGCACTCCAGCCTGGGCGACACAGCTAGACTCCGTCTCAAAAAAAAAAAAAGGCAATGAAGTTTATAGTAAGAAATTGTGTCTCCTGTGGTTTCGTTAAACCATACTTACTCTTGTAAGAGTATCACTGTACTCCAGCCTGGGTGACAGAGCGAGACTCTGTCTTTAAACAAAAAAAAAAAGTTTCTTAGAAGTTATTTAGGAAGAGCAAATACTTTGGCAAGAGGTGTTTTGCACATTGAAACGAAGCCCAGGAAAGTGGGCATGTACTCCAGGCAACAGGAAAATTTGACCCAGGCCAGGCACAGTGGCACACACGTGTAATCCCACCACTTTGGGAGGCTGAGGCAGTTGGATCACTTGAGGTTAGGAGTTCACGACCAGCCTGGCCAACATGCCAAAGCCCTGTCTCTACTAAAAATACAAAAATTAGCCAGGTGTGGTGGCACATGCCTATAATTGCGGCTACTCAGGAGGCTGAGGCAGGAGAATTGCTTGAACTCGGGAAGTGGAGGTTGCAGTGAGCCGAGATTGTGCCACTGCACTCCAGCCTGGGTGACAAAGCAAGACTATCTCAAAACACACACACACACACACACACAAACCTGACCCAGAAGCAACCCCCATCACTGTAGCTCTTCCATCATGACTCTCTTAGTCTGTATCTGCATTTCAGTTTGTTTCAATCTGCTAAAAACTGATACAGCTAGAAGATTTGCTGCATTTTGATGCTTTGCTCTCATTTTATAGACTGAAGATAAAAACCGCCAGTTACAGGAGCGCTTGGAATTGGCAGAGCAAAAGCTGCAGCAGACACTGAGGAAGGCAGAGACGCTCCCTGAGGTGGAGGCGGAGCTGGCCCAGAGGGTGGCAGCGCTTTCCAAGGTAGTGCCATGAGCTTTGTTCTGGTTTGGCTGCCAGGCCTGTGACTGTGCCTTGCCTATGTACCTTGTTTGTCACTGTTCTTATTACATCAGCTCCTAAATCCATGGAAGAGCACAGATTTGGTTTGAGTGCTCTTTCATCTGAGATTGGAACACTTCGTAAATGCCAGACATGATCCTTTTATCCTGAAGTCTCCCTTGGTGTTGTGAGCTGTATACTATTTGTCCACAGCATGTGTGATCTGAGAGTTACTGCTTCGTAAAATTGTTTTGGTCACCAGCTTAAGCATAGGATAGAAGCCTCTGTAAAAGAAGGTAGTTTTTCTCAGAAATAGGAAGATGCCATTCTTTTAAAATTATCACATTTCAAAAAATCACATTTTTGAAATTACTTAAAAATGTGTTTTTAAGTAATATTTATTCATTTGTCCAACAACTGTTGACTAGGCATGTGCAAGGCACAGTCCCTCCAAGTTCTCACCATTCATGAGGGAAGCAGCTAAAGAGGTAAATGCTGTCATAGGTCCTGGGACCAGCAAGAATCCAGGGAGCACATCACTGGGCAAACACCCAGCCTCTGGGGCATGGGGAGCCCAGCACTGCAGTGCCAGGCAGGCGAGCAGCAGGAGCCGAGGCCGCTGTCCGTCGTCCTGAGTCTCCTGGCTCAAGCTTTTCAAGCTGCTGGGGAGGGCATCCTTCTGGACCATTCAGATGGTTTTAGGGCCTACAGACCTATTCCTTCTAGCAAATTTGTTGCTAACAGCTTAAGAGAACCTTTCCTCCCACTCCATGATCTGCTTTTAAAGTCTCAATTTCTTTTCTCCCCTGTTATCTTTCCTGTCCCTTGTCGGCTATGTAGTCTGACCTTTTGTCTTCTGGGAGCTCTGCTGCTAAGGAAGCTAAACTGTTGGAACTTACTTCCAAGCTTAGGAAGGTAGAATGGGTGCACTGCTCCTTGCTTGTGCTTGCTGCTGCTTTCTGCTTTCCATGCTGACTGACCAGAAGCAGTCTAAGGATGGGGGAATCACAACTCCATTGAGATTGGGGATAGGGGTTGGGGGGAAACACCCAGTCAGTCACCAGCAGCAGCCATGCTTCAGAATCACCAACACAAGAGGGCTAGCCACCTCCCAGCCCAGCACGTGAAGCCCCGTAAGCTGTGTTGATGGATGAGTAAATGCTTTCCGTTTAGTATGGCGGAGGAGTCCACGCAGAGCATGTCCTGCCTGTTGCCACTGCAGTAGTATGCAGCATGTTGTTAATGAAGTGTAAGGATGAGGTAAGCTGATGCTATTTCTGCTGACAGGCTGAAGAGAGACACGGCAACATTGAAGAAAGGTTACGGCAGATGGAAGCACAGTTGGAGGAGAAGAATCAAGAACTGCAGCGGGTGAGCATGCAGCCCTGAGGGCAGGGGCGCTGAGTGGGTGCTGCAAGGGCATTGCTCGGGCTGTGGGGAGCTCGGGGCCTCCCACCCCTGACTGAGATGTTGGTCCTCCAGCTCAGTTCTGGTCACGTGCATTTGTTTTGTGCCCTCATCTGTGAGTCGCCTGCTAATGTGTACATCCCACACAGTAGCAGTTTTCAGTCAGTGTTGGGAGCCGCAGAAGAAATTTGAGATCATAGGCAGTGCTTCAGGGGGTAGATTAGATCCCCGCGTCCAAAAATGCTTCTTGCTTGTCTAGTGGCCTATGAGGGGAATTGTTCTAGGTACCTGTGGTACCGGCGTGGGTAGAGGCAGGCCCATTGTCCTGGATGACTAGTCTACTTGCCTAGGATGTGGCACTGAATTCCCAAATGCAGGTCAGAGGCCTGACCTCTGTCCCAGGTTAAAACACTGCAGACGTCGTGGTGTGTTGGAATGAATAGTTCTAAGCAAGGGCAACACCGTAATTGAGCTACGGTAAAAAGCACTAGGAAGGAGTGTGGCAGTGGAGACTTCTGTCCGTTGAATCCTAAGATTGTCTTTCTGGAAGAGTTGGACGGATGTCAGTATGGAACATCCAGGAAAAAGTAATAGCAAGAGCAGTCCCAGGGCCAGCTGGTACCAGGCCTGGGGGTTGGGCCGGATTTCTCTTTAACAAGTAGGTGGAGAAAGGAAGCGTGCAGCATCTAATTGTAGAACTCTTGCACTCTCACATCAACCCGCTTTATAATTTAAGGCTACTAGATTTTGTTTTCACCAGAAATCTGTATTCTCGGCCATGCCCTGCAGAGAGTCAAATGAGCTTCCGGGAAACAATGATTCCCACTCCCAGTGAGAGGGTACGTTTTAGGCAGTCCCCACCTCCCCTTCCAAAACGCACACTTATGCGCACAGACACAACAGTGAACTTTAAGCTGTGTTCTTTAAAAATTATTTAAATGCTGACAGAAAATAAGCACAAAGAAGGATATTGTTTCTTTCCTAAGAGGAAGTATGTGATACTCTGTATGCCCCATGATGTGCTGGACCCTTCCAGGTAATGAGAGTTGCTACATGTTAGACCTTGTGAGAAAAGGAGAGGTCACTCCCCATGTTTTCCCAGTGCAGAAACTGGGCGCACGGGGGTTGAATGCACTACTGATGGTGCGGTCTCGTGGCTCTCTCCTCCTGCCTGGGCAGCATGACTCAAGTGCACGTCATAACCCCGTGCCACTGCCCCCTGCCTGGGAGGAGCCCCCGAGCACTGCAAGGGCACTTGGATGATGAGGGCGTGGAGGTGCCACCTGGACAGGTGCCACCTGCTAACACTTCCTGTCCCCTTCTGCCTGTCATTTGAGAAACAGGTTTGGTTTTTTTTTTTTTTTTTTTTTGAGACGGAGTCTCGCTCTGTCACCCAGGCTGGAGTGCAGTGGCCGGATCTCAGCTCACTGCAAGCTCCGCCTCCCGGGTTTACGCCATTCTCCTGCCTCAGCCTCCTGAGTAGCTGGGACTACAGGCGCCCGCCACCTCGCCCGGCTAGTTTTTTGTATTATTTTTAGTAGAGACAGGGTTTCACCGTGTTAGCCAGGATGGTCTCGATCTCCTGACCTTGTGATCCGCCCGTCTCGGCCTCCCAAAGTGCTGGGATTACAGGCTTGAGCCACCGCGCCCAGCCGAGAAACAGGTTTTAAACCATGAACTTAATTATGGTTTTATAAAATAACAGACATGTCAGTTTTGTTACTACATATTAAAATTACTTAAGGTAATTATTTATAATTTTTGAATATAAATTTCCATTACAAGAAATTTAAGCAACATAGAGGTATAAAGAAAAAATATGAAAGTCTCTCTAGTGCTACTAATTTTTTTTTCCAAAACAAACTTTTTAGCTTTGTAAATTAAATTCACCCTTCCTCCCCAAATCCAGACCCAAGCTTTTAGTGACACAAGGGGAAATTCCTCTCCCAGCGTGGAGACAGGCTGTTCCTCTAAATATCTGCTATAAATCTGCTCCTTAAGTCCCTCTGACAGTTAACAACTAGGGACATTCCTGAGGAGTCCTGTCGCAGGAGCAGTGGGACCTTCTAGTTAATGATCTCTCCAAGACTTGTCCTGTGTTCCCCGTGTCCATGAGTTGGTTCTGGTCACGATGCAAAAATCCACTCAAGACGGCAGTGCGGGCAGCAACCGGGGAGGGGAGGGCACGCATGGGGCTCACCCTGTTGGTCCTTGTGCTTTTAAAATAATGATTGAGCATTTACATGAGGTTTATAAGTCTATATTTCTCCTGCTTTAGGCAAGGCAAAGAGAAAAAATGAACGAAGAACATAATAAACGTTTATCAGACACTGTTGACAAGCTACTTTCAGAATCTAATGAGAGGCTTCAACTTCATCTTAAAGAGAGAATGGCTGCTTTGGAAGATAAGGTAGGTTAGATAACACGGACATCGCTGGCGCTTTCCCACCCTCTGCCAAAAGACTGCTCATCTGCCCCTGAGCAGGCATGTGTAACAGTGGTTAGCAGCTGTTACCGAAAGTGGGAATTACTCTTTAAAGTGGAAAAGGTACACACAGTTATCCAGTCACTGAATTAACTTATTGTTTGCTATGTCCTTGCCCCATTTGCATGTATGGGAAATTGTTTATCATTCTTATTCTCTAGAATAACTGTAGGTAAGTGATTTTTATAAAGGGCCAGATAATAAATATTTTAGGCTTTTAGTAATTACAAGTAATTAAATAATTTTATGCCAATCAAGTAATTAGCACAAAAGCAGCCATAAATAACATGTAAATGAATGGGTGTGGCTATGTTCCAATAAGATTCATTTGCAGAAATAAGCAGTGGGCTGGTTTTGGCCATCAAGTTCTAGTTTGCCAGCCCCTGCACTTGGATCATTTTTTGGGCCCAACCCTCACCCCTTTATTGTTCATGCATTAGAAGTTAATTTCTGGCCGGGCACGGTGGCTCACGTCTGTAATCCCAGCACTTTGGGACGCCGAGGCAGGCAGATGACTTCAGCTAGGAGTTCGAGACCAGCTTGGCCAACATGACCAAACCCCGTCTCTGCTAAAAATATAAAAATTAGCCTGACCCGGAAGCACCTGCCTGTAGTCCCAGCTACTCGAGAGGCTAAGGCATGAAAATCGCTTGAACCCAGGAGGTGGAGGTTGCAGTGAGCCGAGATCGTGCCACTCTGCTTCATTCAGCCTGTGTGACAGCAAGATCCTGTCTCAAAAAAAAAAAAAAGAAAAAAGTTAATTTCTGTCTCATTTATAAACAGGTCACTTAGGGAGTATCGTGTGCTAGAAAGGGTTTAATCAGCTGAAACCAAATAAATATTCCAACCTCTACCTTCATTCTTTTTCATTTGATTTGGAAAAAGTTGAAGGCTGAGCCTGGACTCTGAGCACTGTCGTCATGGAAACATGTTAGCTGTCGCCAAAGGGAAGGGATATCCTAGAATCTGTGTCAGAGAAGCTCTAATGGGTAGCAGCTGGATTCCAGTTTGATAAAGCCTGTCCTGACTATGCAGTGTCCCTAGCGATGAGACTCAGAAACTGCGCTGAGATTGGCTGTTAGGATTGGGGTCTGCTCATCTCAGAGACTAATGATTCCCGCTCATTGCATGACACGTTTATTTACATGGTGCTGACCATGGAGGGCATTTCCAGAGACCACACAGAGTTGTTATCCCACTCACCTCCTTGATCAGTGGGTCAGCCTTAATGGAGCAGTGTTTTTATCTTTGATTTTTTTCTTTGATTATCTTTGAAACTTAAATTCAGGTTTCACAAGTGACCAAGAAATTATAAAGTCTAAAAGCTAGTATAAGCCAGTTTAACTGACTAAAATGAACTTGCACCGTGAACTTGACATACCTACCTTTAGAAAGTTCATTTGGTGAGGAGTAGATGTTACATTAGTAAGAGACATAAGAGAAGGTGTCGCCGCCTGAGGGTCTGACTCTGGGACTATAGCAATGCTTGCTGGTGTGCTTTCTGGCTCCGTTCCCTTTCTGTGGTCCTTTTTTTTTTTTAAACAGATATAGCCATGCTATGTATTTAAATGGGACATTTTAAAGAAACACTAAAGGACTATCTGTCTTTTTCAGAATTCTCTATTAAGAGAAGTTGAAAATGCAAAAAAACAATTAGAAGAAACACAACACGATAAGGTACTGAAATCTTCTCTAAATCCATGAAGAGCCGAGTTGAACTGAGTTGATGATGATGATAGTTACTGCAGATGTCTGACAGAGTGGAGATCAACTTGGTTTGTGGCTCTCATAGTCCACTGCCATAAGTTTCTAGCGCTCTCAGGCTTGTATGTTGAATGCCTTTGTATTTCAGGTGTATTTTGAGTCTGGCTGTGCATATGGTTCAGAATTCAGAGTCCTTTCTGGATTTATTTGAAGCTAAAATATTAGCATCAATGACAGTGCTGTCCAACAGAAATATTATATGAGCTGCATATGTAATGTTTAATTTTCTAATAGTCACATTTTAGAAAGTAAGAAATAGGTAAAATCTACTTTATTTAATTCAGTATATGTAAAATATTATTTCGTTATGTATGAATAGTAACAGAACTGAGCTACTTTACATTCTTTTTCCACTGTGTATTTCGTAGTCACAGCACATCTCCATTTAGACTAACCCATTACAAGGGCTCAGTAGCCACGTGTGGCTAGTGGTGGACAGCACAGCTCTAGAAATGAGATCAAGTATACTCATGACACAGGAATGGACGCATACCTGATGTAAGACAATTAAACACAATACAGAGACGCACAGGATGTGAATTTGGTCCCTTTCTCCCCTAAAAGAGTCTGCTTCTCTACAAAACTAATAATTGTTAATGATTTGGTGTTTATCCTCTTAAAAGCTTTTCTATGACTAAGACACAGCTTTTCATTCATTAGGGCTTACAAAGTTAATGTAGTAGTCTGAGTGTTTATGTTTATTGCAGTACTCTTGGAGAAAATTTTCCCAGAATTAAAATGTTTGGTATTTTTAACTGCTGATTTAACCTGTTAGGGTTATGCTCAACATCTGAGCACATTTGAAGTAAGTGATTTTAAAATCTCAAAGAGATAGCAATAATGTAAGTCTTTTGCTTTTCTGTAGGATCAGCTTGTCCTGAACATTGAAGCACTGAGAGCTGAACTAGACCAGATGAGGCTAAGAGGTGCTTCACTTCATCATGGGTATGGTATTAACCAGTGAGCAGCTGTATTGTCAGCACCTGTGGCAGGTCAGCTCTTGGCTCTGTGGGCAGCCTAACTGGGTGCGGCTAATGGTGTGGCCTCAAGGAGCCTGTAGCTTAGTAGGAAGCAAGAGAGAAGAGTGAAATAACTCAAAGGTTAGAGCTTGGTACTGAGGACACACATCACTGGCAGAACTCCAAAACGCAGGAGTTTTGATCAGTTAGTATTTGGATATATTAATCAAGGTGCCAGCAGAGTGTGACACTGATGATGTAAGAGCAGGATGACAGATCCCAAGATTTCACACCACAGATGCTGGCACGGGTGGGACAATTGCAGAGCAGTTGAAGGCCAGCAGTGGCGTGTGGCTGTGTTTCTCGTCAGCCCTGGGAAAGTGGAGCAGAAATGCAGAGCCGGACACCTGGACCCAGAGGAGGGGTCTCAGGGGACCCGGGGTCTCTCTCGTCCTAGACAGCTGGGCTCCTTGTTGCTCATCACCGTGGCCATCTGCACAGCTTTTCCTGGAGAGCTTTCTACCTGGTGGGGCTGAGAGACTGAAACTGTTGTCCTGGAGGAGGCAACAAGTAGCTCTTGGGGCGGGTGAGAGCAGTGCCCTCCCTGGAGACCCTTTCCTGTGTGGAGTAACTTTTCCAAATTGATAGATTCTGCCTTAACTAGAAGAGAGTTTATTTCCTTTTCTTCTAATAATGATCATTCTTATTTTTCATATTTCAGCCGACCCCACTTGGGCAGTGTCCCAGATTTCAGGTTCCCCATGGCAGACGGCCACACAGACTCCTACAGCACCAGCGCAGTGCTGCGGCGCCCGCAGAAAGGCCGTCTGGCAGCCCTGCGAGATGAGCCTTCCAAGGCAAGGTCTTTGTGTGAAATACCTCTGCTTACGTGAAAGTTAACCTGCTTATCCTGTGGCTTTCAGACTGCTTTGGAATAAAAATGTTGATAGGTCATTGCCTTTCTTGACCTCCTCTCATTTTCTATTTTCTGGCTAAGAGTTTAGCTTTTAGAGCATTTTTTAAAATAGGGTTTTGTTTTTGTTTTTGTTTTTTTTAAAGAGATAGGGTCTGTGTTGCCCAAGCTACTCTTGAACTCCTGGCCTCAAGCAGTCCTCTTGCCTCGGCCTCACAAAGTGCTGGGACTACAGGCGTGAGCCATTGTGCCTGGCGTCTGTAGTTTTTTTTTTTTTTCCTTTCTTTCTTTTAATAGGAATTCTTATAAAAATACAGTCATTTTTAAATACAGTGATAATCATGGATTTAAAGTAGTGATTAAAAATAAATGAGTAGGCCAGGTGCGGGTGGCTCACGCCTGTAATCCCAGAACTTTGGGAGGCCAAGGCAGGTGGATCACCTGAGGTCAGGGGTTTGAGATCAGCCTGGCCAACATGGTGAAACCCCATCTGTACTAAAAATACAAAATATTAGCTGGGCATGGTGGCAGGTGCCTGTAATCCCAGCTACTCGGGAGGCTGAGGCAGAAGAATCACTTGACCCGGAGGCATTGCAGTGAGCTGAGAAAGCATCATTGCACTCCAGCCCGGGCTATAAGAGCAAAACTCCGTCTCAAAAAATAATAGAATAGAATAGAAATCTGGGTGCAGTGCCTCACACCGGTAATCCCAGTGCTTTGGGAGGATTGCTTGAAGCCAGGAGCTTGAGACCAGCTTCGGCAACACAGGGAGACCCCTGTCTCTATTTAAAAAAAAAAAAAGAAAAACTTAGCTGGGTGTGGTAGTGTGTGCCTATAGTCCCAGCTACTCGGGAGGCTGAGGCAGAAGGGTCCTTTGAGCCCAGGAGATTGAGACCAGCCTGGGCAACATAGTAAGACCCTGTCTCTACAAATAAATAAATTAGCTGGGCATGGTGGCATGCGCCTGCAGTCCCAGCTACTCTTGGGGCTGGGGTAGAAGGATCCTTTGGGCCCCGGGAGGTCAACGCTATAGTGAGCTATGATTGCACCACTGCGGTCCAGCTTGGTCAACAGAGTAAGACCTTGTTTCTAAAAAATAAAAGAAGTAATTGAATACATATATTCATCATTTAGTGAAAAGAATTCACCTTTGAACATTTACCTTCTTTCTTTGGTCTGTTCAGCAGCGTTTGTTTCAATACATGTAAGTGTAATTTTAGCCCCCATAGTCACTCAACAGCTAGTTTGGGCCCGGCCCCATTACAGCCCTGTAGAGACCTAGGGCTGCAGCAGTGTGTAGTGAAACAGGAAGAATGCCTGCATCCCAGAGGACACAAACAGTCGACATATAAAGTCTAGTAGTGTGTGTTCGTTGACTATTGGTGTGTAACAAATTACTACAGAGCTCAGTGGCTTAAAACAGTGAACATTTCATAGTTCACGGCTCCTGTGAGCGCGGGAGCAGCAGAGCAGGACAGTCCTGGCTCAATCTGGCAAGACTGGAGCCGCAGAAAAACCCAGCTGGGGCAGGAGGCCTCGGGGCCATCACCCACCACTTGGATCTGGCCACCAGGGCTGCTCTGTGGTCCTTGCATTGTGATGCGAGCAGCCCGTACTCTAGGAGAGGGCGAGAAGAAAGTCCCACAGCCTTTCCAGTCCTGGTCTTGGATGCTGCAGCCTTCACTTCCTCTCTAGTCTGTTCATTGGAGTGAGGCGCTAAGTCTTGCCCACGCTCAGGGTTTGGGGTGAGAATCACCCTCCACCTCTTAAAGGGATGAGTGTTAAAAGTGTTTGTGGACATATTTTTAAACCATCCAGGTATGTCAGATGGTAATAAGCACGGAAATGGGACTCAGGGGGACCCTGAGTTGTGGAGTGAGCAGGGGAGTAAGAATTGTAAGTAGGGAGGCCAGGGAGACAGTATAGTGAGGGTGACGTCTGAGCAGGGATGTGAAGGGGGAAGGAGAAGCAGCACGTGGAACATGTTCAGTGTATTGTTATGGAGTGCCAACAAGATTTGCTGAGGGATTGGAGAAAATGTCCTTGTGCTAATGGGACGAGCTAGTGGAACTTGCTTATCCAGAGAGGGAGCCGTGATGGCCGGAGATCCGGGTGGGAGCCAGGGCTTGAGGCTGCTGCCCAGCAGGTGGGGCTGATCCCAGAGAGGAGGAAGGCTGAGTGCAGGCCTTGGTTTTGTCTCCATGAAATGGGAAGGTCACCGGCTGAGAGTGAGAATGGGAGAGGAGGTGTTGGGGGCTTGAAGAGTGAGGCGGCGTGAAAGAATCACATCTGGGGGATTGTGTAGGTCCCGGCACACACACTTTACCCTCTGCATTCTGATGACATACGTGATGCCTCAGTCAGACGTGGCCAGTCAGCACTGAGCTGCCCATGCCGCGTACTCTGCCATTCTTTTTTTTTTTTTTTTTTTTTTTTTTTTTTTTGAGACGGAGTCTGGCTCTATCGCCCAGGCTGGAGTGCAGTGGCTGGATCTCAGCTCACTGCAAGCTCCGCCTCCCGGGTTTGTGCCATTCTCCTGCCTCAGCCTCCCGAGTAGCTGGGACTACAGGCGCCCGCCACCTCGCCCGGCTAGTTTTTTGTATTTTTTAGTAGAGACGGGGTTTCACCGTGTTAGCCAGGATGGTCTCGATCTCCTGACCTCGTGATCTGCCTGTCTCGGCCTCCCAAAGTGCTGGGATTACAGGCTTGAGCCACCGCGCCCGGCCCTCTGCCATTCTTGAGATCACCCTTGATTCTCTCAGTTGCTGCTGCCCTCCTTTGCTTGTTCAGGCTTGGTAGTAAGAGCCTCAGGTAGGGCAGGATGTGGACACACAGGTTGGTTAGAGGGTACTCGAAAACACGAAATTTACAACAACTGAGTGAACTCAATTGATATGGATTTAAATCTTTTTTTTTTTTTGTAACTTTCCAGTAGCATGTATAATTGGAACACAGATGTATTTTTTTATTGATCCATATTGGGTATACATATTTAGGGGGTATATGTGATAATTTGATACATTCGTGTAATTACATCAGGGTAATTGGGATATCCATCACCTTACGTATTTCTCCTTTCTTTACACTAGGAACATTC
Organism: Macaca nemestrina; assembly: GCF_043159975.1. Classification (NCBI taxonomy): domain Eukaryota; kingdom Metazoa; phylum Chordata; class Mammalia; order Primates; family Cercopithecidae; genus Macaca; species Macaca nemestrina. The sequence goes on along the minus strand of NC_092136.1, from coordinate 4,335,208 downwards.
AAGTTATTCCCTTGCAGCTATTTTGAAATGTATCACCTTTTTTTTTTTTTTTTTTTTTTTTTTTGAGGCAGAGTCTCTCTCTTTCGCCCAGGCTGGAGTGCATTGGTGCGACCTGGGCTCACTGCATGTTCCACCTCCCAGGTTCAAGCAATTCTCCTGCCTCAGCCTCCCGAGTAGCTGGGATTACAGGCATGAGCCACTACGCCTGGCTAATTTTTGTATTTTTAGTAGAGGCAGGGTTTCGCCATGCTGGCCAGGTTGGTCTCGAACTCCTTACCTCAGGTGATTCATTCGCCTCAGCCTCCCAAAATGCTGGGTTTGCAGGTATGCGCCACCACGCCTGGCGTGTATCACCTAGTAATGTTAACTCTAGTCACCCTGCTGATCTATCCAACACCAGGTCTTGTTTCTTCTAAGGGTATATTTGCAGCCATTGATCAGCCTCTCTTCATCCTCCCCCTCCCCATCCTTCCCAGCTGATTTTCGGTTTTTGTTTCTGACTCTGTTCAGTCTCCCAGTTGTGTATTTCACCATGGAAGTGCCACATGTCCATGTTAGGGCATTAATATCACAAGGGTCCAAGGAATGGATTGTTGCCCTCCCCAGTTTCTTAAATACTGCCTGCTTCATGTCAGTACCTTATAAGCATGGCCCATCTTTCTAAAATCTTTTGGGCTTTCATTAAAGAATTTATAAATTTCTGATAGATTTATGTTTCTACAACTAATGTTGTTACTTTATCTGCTGAGATTTGGTTTTCTTGTTTATAGGTACAGACTCTTAATGAGCAGGATTGGGAACGTGCCCAGCAAGCTAGTGTCTTGGCAAATGTAGCACAAGCATTCGAGAGTGATGCTGACGTGTCTGATGGTGAAGATGACAGGGACACTCTCCTCAGCTCAGTTGACCTGCTGTCGCCCAGCGGCCAGGCCGACGCGCACACGCTAGCCATGATGCTTCAGGAGCAGCTGGACGCCATCAACAAAGAGATCAGGTGTGTGCAGCCGTGCATGACACTCACCACACGCGTGGGTGTCTCTGAGGAATCTCATCCTGCCTGGAAAAGTCTGGATGAAATACTATTAACATTTCTAAGTGTTCCATAATAATAGAACTTACTTAACTTCTGTTTTAAGAATTTTAAGTTCTGAAATTGCCCTTGAATATAAAATTCAAGTAACCAGGGCACTCTCCCCACAGTCACGGCACTGGTACCTTTCGGTAGAACATTGTGGGACCTGAGAGGTGTTCAGTCCTTCCCCTGGGAGGGTGCCTGAAGGGGCTCTGGGCCCGCCCGGCTCCCACTGCCGTCCTGAGAGCTGCACTTGGAAGGCCATGTGAGCTGAGCACATCTGGAGGAGGCCGATCGGCCTACCTTCCTGACCCGGAGTGCAGATGAAAGGTGTGCACGGCGGTGGACTGGAAAGAGATGACAGACTGAAGCCTGCCTTGGATGAACAGCCTCCACAGGCCAGTGCCACTCACTAGAGAGACCAGTGCTCAGAACAAGTGCATGCCAGAGCAAGCACATACGGTGGGAAGGGAGAGGGAGGGTTGCTTATCAACCCCCTTCTGGTCTGAGTGTCCCTCGTTGACCCTGAATCCTGAAAGGAGCGCGTTGCCGTCACCTGCCGTGTGTGCAGCCTCCTGCACAGAAGAGGCTGTGTGTAGTGCGTCCGTCAGCCTCACGTGTTCAGGTCCCATCACACAGTGGCCTGGCACAGAACGCTGGAGCTCTTCCGGAGTGCACGCGCCACTCCAGTGTGCCTTTCCCTGTGTGAAGTTAACACGGACAGTGAGTGCTCAGAGGGCAGGTTTGCCCTCTAGTCTCATCAGTATTTTAAAGGGTTTTTCTTTAGCAACTTTAGCAGTTACAATGCAGAACTTCCAAAATGGGCCAACTGTAGAATGGAATCCAAGAATTGCTTTTATATTGACAAAGAGACCGGTAAACCCTGCCCGCGCTGGCTTGGCCTAGGGACACAGCAGTGTGACCAGGGGGTGCCTGGGATCTACCCCCCAGGCCCTGACCTGACGTGCCGCTTGGCCAGCCTGAATCCAAGTGAGGAACAGGTGTGTGCGTGGAGTCCTGTGGCGGGTCTGGGTGGGGTGCTGCCAGGACTTGGTTGTGAATTTTATGTGGGTAGAGGTGCCAGTCCTGAGAGAACAGGAGGTAAAGAAGAGAAGGTTAAGAGAAACATCAACAAGAGCTGTATTACTCCAGCTTTTTTTTTATTAAAAAGAAAAAAAAATAGGGCTGTATGTTCTGAAGTAAGAAGTTGGTATGCTGCTGGTGTTTTTGACTTTATAAACTCCCATTTCATGTGCCATGTTGAAAACTGGTGAAGAGGCCCTTGCAGCAATCTGTTGCCAGGCATGGGGGCCCTTTGAAGGAGGAGGTGCAAAATAATACGATGCGTTCAGAAAGATAGTCTTTCCTCATCATTATGGGAGCTGGGAAAGGATTATATACCTTTTGTTTTTATTTTTATTTTTATTTTTATTTTTGGAGACGGAGTCTTGCTCTGTCGCCCAGGCTGGAGTGCAGTGGCCAGATCTCAGCTCACTGCAAGCTCCGCCTCCCAGGTTCACGCCATTCTTCTGTCTCAGCCTCCCAAGTAGCTGGGACTACAGGCGCCTGCCACCTCGCCCGGCTAGTTTTTTGTATTTTTTTTAGTAGAGACGGGGTTTCACCGTGTTAGCCAGGATGGTCTCGATTTCCTGACCTCGTGATCCGCCCGTCTCGGCCTCCCAAAGTGCTGGGATTACAGGCTTGAGCCACCGCGCCCGGCCTGTTTTTATTTTTTATAATGTATTACTAGATAAAAGTGCTTCCTCTTTATGCAGAAAGCTGACCTGGTGTAAATGTTCTGTCCACTGGCTTGTGGATTTTCTTCTATTAATAATGATTAGAAATGTAAGTAGAGCTTTAATTGGAAGGGTTATTGCAAGGTTTCTATATTTTAATACTAGAATAATAATTATTGGCACAGTCAAATATTAAAACTGCTGTCTAGTGATCCACTCTAGGGTAGAGGATCATTAATCTTGAATTCCAAATTTATGTAGCATGGTTGGCATGAATCCAGAAATTTAGATGAGGATGGTAGAGAATCCCATCAGATAACACTCTGGTTCAAATTTAAACTTAAAAAAAAAAAAACTCAGTATTTTAATTTAATCTAAACAGTTAAGTGTTTGGAAACTCCTAATTGCTTTGTGGATCTGTTCTTTATATTAGAGTTCCTGATTTCCAGTTGAAGAAATCTGTAGAAGTCTTCAGCTTTGCTCTAAGAATAGGGGAGATAAGGGTCATAAAATTTTAAAATATTGCTTAGTAAAGAAACTATTAATTGCAACCATAGGAAAAATTGCCATCCAGCCTTCTCCAAAATTTTAGTGTAAATAAGTAAAATCAAATATGAATGATATCCAGAACCAACAAGACTCAATGGAAGGTTTACTTTTTGTTGTTGTAAGATGTAGTACATTAAAAAAGATTGAGGCCAGTGTGGTGGCTTATGCCAGTAATCCCACCACTTTGGGAGGAGTCTGAGGTTGAAGGATGGCTTGAAGCCAGGAGTTTGAGTCCAGCCTTGGCAACATAGGAAGACCTCGTCTGCACAAAACATTTTTTAAAAATGAGCCAGGCGTGGTGGTGCATACCTGTCGCCCCAGCTACTTGGGAGGCTGAGGCGGGAGGATCCCTTGAGCCCAGGAGTTCGAAGCTGCAGTGAGCTGTGATCATGCTACTGTACTCCAGCCAGGATGAGAGAGTGAGACTGTGTCTCAAAAAATATAAAAATTAGACTGGGCGCGGTGGCTCACGCCTGTAATCCCAGCACTTTGGGAGGCTGAGGCGGGCGGATCACAAGGTCAGAAGTTCGAGACCAGTCTGGCCAACATGGTGAAACTAAAAATACAAAAAATTAGCCGGGCATGGTGGCGCATGCTTGTAATCGCAGCTACTTGGGAGGCTGAGGCAGGAGAATTATTTGAACCCAGGAGGTGGAGGTTGCAGTGAGCTGAGATCGCGCCATTGCACTCTAGCCTGGGCAACAGAGCGAGACTCCATCTCAAAACAAACAAAAACATAAAAATTTTAAAAGAGTAGGACATTTTTGCTGAAGTGTTCATTGAGTAACTTATTGGAGTTTACTCATAGTAATACAGAGTATAAGCATGGTCTTTCTCATGCAAACACATTAATCTGTTTGCCGAAACGGGAGGACTGACTGCTTTTGTTTTATTTTAGGTTGATTCAGGAAGAAAAAGAAAACACAGAGCAGCGGGCAGAGGAGATTGAAAGTCGAGTTGGCAGCGGAAGTCTAGACAATCTTGGTCGTTTTAGATCAATGAGCTCCATTCCCCCCTACCCTGCTTCCTCACTTGCTAGCTCCTCCCCTCCGGGCAGTGGGCGCTCCACCCCACGAAGGATCCCTCACAGCCCAGCCCGGGAAGTGGACAGACTGGGCGTCATGACCCTTGTACGTATCCGCCCTTTCCCTGCTGTGGCTGCCCTCAGCATACCTGTATGAAATTTTGGACACTACAAATCTACCCACAAGAAAATCAAGTACATTCATTATTCTAACAGGTTCAAGATTATAAAAACTAGTTATTATTTAATCATTCAGTTATGACAAACTAATTTTAACATTTGGGACCGGGCATGGTGGCTCACGCCTGTGATTCCTCAAACTTTGGGAGACTAAGGTGGGCAGATCACTTGAGCCCAGGAGGTCAAAACCAGCTGGGCAACATGGCAAAACCCTGTCTTTACAAAAAGTAGCTGGGCATGGTGGTGTATGCCTGTAGTCCCAGCTACTCTGGAGGCTGAGGCGGGAGGATCACCTGAGCCTAGGAGGTTGAGGCTACAGTGAGCCATGATTGCATCACTGCCCTCCAGCCTGGGCAGCAGAGTGAGACCCTATCTGAAAACAAATCCCAAAAAATATTAAATTTTTTTTTAATATTTGGCTGGCCAGGCTAGCAATACACCATTTGTTTGTGTGACATTAGGCATGACAACTGTGCAAAAGTACAGCAGCCAGAAGGGGAAATATTTTCTGTTTTCTAGGAAAAACTACTTGGCAAAAGTAAATAAAGGCGGACATCAGAGTATATGGGAAAATGTATAAAGGGAGTCAGTGCATTTCTTTCCTTTTGGAGTGCCCAGCCAGCTTCCAGGGCATCTACTACCGGAAAAAAAAAAAAAAAAAAAAAAGGAAAACATGCGAAATGGGTTCTGCATGTGAAGCCGTGAACAAGCTAGCTGCTTCGTGGCTCCCTAAGGAAGCAGATGGGCTTCTTCCCTTCGCAGCTTAGGGTCACCTCTCACCTGGAAATGCGATGACCTTCTGGTGTTTGGCGTTTGCAAAGTGTGCGGGTCTGAGGAATGTTTAAAACTTTCCTGTGGGCCTGGCACGGTGTCTCACGCCTGTAATCCCAGCACTTTGGGAGGTCAAGGTAGGAGGATTGCTTGAGCTAGGAGTTAAGAGACCAGCCTGGGCAACATAATGAAAACCCCATCTTTATTTAAAAAAACAAAAAACAAAAAAACCATCTTGTATATTTAGGATTTGTCAGTATGCTGTCAATGAAATATTTCATAATTAGACGATTTGCTTTTTAACTGCGCTTCTATCATATTTTTTCCCGTTACCATCTATTTTCATTTTTAGTTGTGTTGTTAGCCAGCATGCAATTAAATCGATGGTGAATCATTTTAGTGGCATAGGAGGTGGTAACTAGTCTATTTTGCAGTGTTTTGAAATACTGTTTTTATAATTTACATCATCTAATTAGGTAATATTTTAAACTCTTTGACTGTTTTATTTGTGGTTTTATGCTTATTTCTGTCCAGAGAATTTGTAAAAACAGTTGTGTATGTTTATATATTTTTTCTGGTTTTGTAATTCCGTATGCTGGCTGACAGTCTCTATGCTTCCGTCATTGGTTTTGATTTCCTGTCATCCTTTTGTTTTATTATTTTAGCCATCTCCAGATTCATTTTTAATCCAGACCTCAGGTCCCCATCAGTCTGTAGTTTACTCATCCACCTCCCCTCCCAGTTCCACCCCATGCTATAGCGATTCTTCACAGCATGCTCAGGTAACCACGCAACTGTGTGTGTTCGATCATGTGTGAGTCTGTGCTGTGATGACTTTATTAATGGGTTGCTTTTCTCTTAGTTAAAAGTATCTTTTTCTCAATGATAATAAATTTAAATTAGTGTATTACTATATAGTAAGTATGGATACAGGCAAGACATAGGTGTTTAAGAGTGTTTTTACTCAAATTATGTAGGATTTCTGTAATTCATAAGTGTTTCCTACATAAATAATCTATCTAAGCGTAGACTTAATGGAAGCTGTTTACACAGACAGTATGCTTTCTGGTTCTGATGATTGTATTCAAGACTGTAAATCTCATCAGCTTGTTGAATCTCATCAGCTGCTGTCTCTAATAGGTTATTTTTAAATTAAAATATCTTACTTGAATCATAGGATGGATGTAAAGATTCTACCTAACATTATGCTAGCTTTTGTTCTTATATATTTTCACAGGATACCTTGCTTTAAGCAATAACTTTTTTTTTTTTTTTTTTTTTTTTTTTGAGACGGAGTCTAGCTCTGCCGCCCAGGCTGGAGTGCAGTGGCCGGATCTCAGCTCACTGCAAGCTCCGCCTCCCGGGTTCACGCCATTCTCCTGCCTCAGCCTCTCGAGTAGTTGGGACTACAGGCGCCCGCCACCGCGCCCGGCTAGTTTTTTTGTATTTTTTTAGTAGAGACGGGGTTTCACCGTGTTAGCCAGGATGGTCTCGATCTCCTGACCTCGTGATCCGCCCGTCTCGGCCTCCCAAAGTGCTGGGATTACAGGCTTGAGCCACCGCGCCTGGCCTATAACTTTATTTTTGAGAAGTGGTAAATCAAATTCTAGGTAAGGATTTCACATTAATGTCCAACAGGTGATTAACTAAAAGTAGGTTTGTTCAGTTTTATAATTGGTATTGCAGTAACTTCGTCATCAGTTGGAATATTTTTAATTATAACATGGATTTTATTAAAGAAAACTAAGTTATAGAGAGATTTGGCTTAGAATAGATGATTGTTAGGGTCGTTTATTATATAGAATGCCATATTTTAATAAAACACAAGAAATAGAATTTTATCTAAGTAATAATTTATAGTGTTTCTCTAATAAACCTTTAATAACTTGTATTTAAATTTTTTGGTGAAAAAATGGTTCTGTATCCAATTACATTTTCTCTAAATCGTGTCTCCTGTCATTTCTATTTTAATATATTTGCTTATACTGATCCTTGAACTTCTAACTTCAAAGTGTATAGTAAATCTGGTTTCTCTTCATTTCTTTGCACGCATCTATCAGCCTAGTGATTTAAGGAAACATCGTAGAAAGGTAAATTATTTAGTAATTTAACGTATCTTTGTATCTCAATAATGTATTGAAGAGTACCTATCATATTTTACATAAATACAGCATTATGTAGTTGTATAATAATGAACGGTTGGCATTTTAATGGAGGTGTCTAAAGTGACCTAGCACCTTACTGGATGATGGTTCTATTGGAAATTAGTCATTAGTGGTTTTCACAGAACACTGGGACAAATGTAACAGTTTGCCATTCTCTCACCTTTTTAGCCTTCTAGTCATCACATGCTTAATTCATGGTAGACGTAGTTTTAAAAATAAGAAATTACTCGTGCAAAGCTATGGATTGTAGATTCGGGGGGACCCATTTTTGTAATAGTCACAGCTAGCATTGGGCTCTTGCTGTATGCTGGGCACTGTGCTGAGTGTTTCCCCAGTCTGGTGCAGGCTGAGTGTCCCTGATCTGAGATGCTCAGGGCCAGAGGGATTTCAGATTTCAGATTTGTTTGAATTTTGAAATATTTGCATTACACTTACTAGTTGAGCCTCTCAAATCTGAAAATCCAAAATCTGAAATGCTCCATTGACCGTTTCCTTCAAGCATCATGTCAGCACTCAAATTAGAGATTTTGGAGCATTTTGAATTTCAAATTTTTGGGTTTGGGATGCTCAACCCGTATTTAATCCCCATACACATCCCCTTGAGGTTACGGTTGTTATCCCCATTTTACAGATGTGGAAACTAAAGCTTAGAGAGGCCCCACAGTGCACAGTGCTGATTTGAGTTCAGATTTGTCTGATATCAAAATCTGACAGGTGACCGCTTCACCATCTAGCCTTACTTGTCTCAGATACTCTGACCTCCCTGGCAGCATTCCCACAGAAGGAGGCCCAAGACCACTTCTCTTTAGAGATAACTGTGGATTGGGCCTTCCTGTTCTCAAAGGAAGTAGAGTACATTAAGAGCAGATCTGCTCGGTGGCTGTTCTTTATGTTGACCCAAAATCTCCCCCTCATAACTTTCACACTCTGGTCTTTATTCTGTGCTGGTGTCTGAAACCCGCCTGATGATGCGGTGACTGGACAGCTGTTTAGATACCTAAAGGCATCTGTCTCTGACAAAAGCGTGGGACCTGGTCAGCAACTGTCTGTGAGCTCTCTGTTGGATGATTTAGTGAAACTGCTTGGGTTCGGATCCCAGTTTAATCACTGATGAGTTTGTGAGCTGGGGTCTGTTTCTACCTCAGTTTGCTCTCCTGAGAAGTGAAGATGATGATAGAACAGTGCCACTTAAAGTGGCATTGGACCTGTGGCTGGCTGTGGTGAGATAAGGAGCTTACACCAGCAGCAAAAGACACACAGCACGGCCTTCAGTTCAGCTGACTTCTGTTGGATTGTGTTTTCTTTATTTTTTGATAGCAAGATTTTCTCAGTGAAGGAAGCATCATGTTGATTGATACTTAGGCATGATAACCTGGCCCTGTTGGTCACTGGTAACTTCAGCGTGCTGCTTGGTGGCTTTGAGGAGCCTAGTCCTTGGGTGGTTGTGAGGTTAAACCAGGTGTGCGTGCAGAGTGCCAGGCCTGGTGCCAGACCTGGTCCACAGAAGACTGTCACCTTCATTCTCTGTGTCAGTGGTGTTGGTGTGGACCAAGAGGACTTCCCTGCTCTCTAGTAGGCCTCAGCTGGGATGGAGGCGGAAGTCTGGCACGTGACAGCACTACAGCGTACGGAGGAGTGCAGAGGGCGGCGTGTGGGGGAGTGCGGAGAGTGGCGTGTGGAGGGATGCGGTGGGCAGCGCTGGCCAGGCTCTCGGGGCTTTCCCCAGACTCTGTTAACAGCTTACAGCCGGCTGCATGTCAGCTTGCCCTGTACCCTGTTTTTGGTTTTGTTTTTTTAAAACAGATGATTGTTTCAACCTGAATTTTGAAACTTAAGCTTCATATTGATAATTTCTAGATATGAAAGCCTTTCATTGTCTTGTGATTGTAACTGGAAAGTAGGAAAGGGTGCAGGATTCATTTGCATTTTAACTGTCAGTTGAGATTTGTCCTAAATGAGCACAGCTCCATTTTGCATTGAATGCACTTGGTCCTCCCTGAGCCACAGTGGGGCTACAGTAGGATTGATATACTTTACACAATCCCATTTAAAAAGCAGAAGTTCAAACTGAGCCCAGTGGTACATGCTTGTAGTCCCACCTACTTTGGAGGCCGAGGCAGAAGGATCAGTTGAGCACAGGAGTTTGAGGCCGTAATGCAAAATGATCACATCTGCAAATAGCCACTGCAGTCCGGCCTGGGAATCATAGCAAGAACCTGGCTCTTAAAAATTTTTTTAATAAAATAAAGTTTACCGTTCAAGTCTTGCTGTTTATAGTAATGCTTGCTCAACGTGTTTTATGAAATCTAGTCCCAATCAAAACCAGAAAACACAGATGTATAAGCAGGATCTGCCTAGACCCTGCAGGGGTGAGTCTGTTCACTGTTGTTGCCACCATCCTGCTCCCTCAGCACATGGGCATATTCATGCTCCACTGCAAAAACGAAAAACCCTGGGAGTCTGACAAAGATCATCTTGTAATGATAAGCCTGGAAGTATTTTCTTTTAAGCCATATTGAAGAAAAAGGTTTAAACTGCATAGAAGTGCTTCAATTTATAGTGTCCAGTCCAAACATTATTGAGAAATATGAGCCATAGACATGTGTATGGGTGGCCATGGGCTGTTCCTTGTTTATTTTTTACCCTTTCAGACAAAAAGGTATTTGACAATTTTGCCCCAGAGGTTTCTGCCATCTCTAGAGTGTCTTTCGAAGTACATCAGGAGGTAAACGTTGCTGGCTCTTCATTAGTGCGAGTTAATGCTGTCTGACATTTGTAACGATATGGTTTATAGGTGTTGTTCGGATCTCTGCAGCTGAGTGACTGTCCTCATAATGTGCCTAGGATAACCTTGGGCTGCATGGAGGAGGCTGAGGATGAGGGGCATCCCTGTGTCCTGCTGGGCCCAGTGCACGCTCGTGGGGAGGCAGACCAGGAGTCTGACGGCTCTGTGGTGCTGTGCTGCGTGGCCCTTCAGAATGGTGCCAGACTGAAACAAGACTTTCTGTGCTGGCAGAAAGCACAGCGAATCGATTTTCAAAAGAAGTTTATGGCTATTATTTAAGGCCTGAGTTTTTCACAATCTGCTATTAACTGACTTTGCGCTTCTCTCACCCTTCAGTTGCCACCTTCCAGAGAAGAGGTACGAGATGACAAGACAACCATAAAGTGTGAAACCTCCCCGCCTTCCTCCCCGAGAGCCCTTCGGTTAGACCGGCTGCCCAAAGGGGCGCTGCACACCGTCAGCCACGAGGACATCAGGGACATAAGGAAGTAAGGAGCCTGCAGCAGCCCCGTGCAGAGCGTACTTGTCTTTTCCTTTCCAGTGTTGAGAAATCGACGAATCTTTTCTTGACTAAAACAGTGATTTTCTAGAATTGTCTGTTAATTCAGTTGAGTGTATTTACATGTTACACTTAGAATGCCTACCACTGCTCTGGGCTACAGTGAAATCCAGCAGAAAATGCATATCTGTTTGGGCAAGCTTAGTTTGGAAAGGAAGGAGTTAAATGATATCAGCAAGTTTTGGAAAAACTTCATGTCTTCAGAGTCTACAAATTGACTGCTTTCTATTCTTGATGGAGAGTTTGGCAAGCAAATGACAGACTTGGGATTGGAACCGCCCTCTAGGACAACCCGTGCCTTTCAGACGCCCTCTTGCGCCTTTTATAAGCTGTGGAGAGTTCCAAGTTGTACTTACCCATTTACTGAGTGTCCCCACTCAGGAAACCAATCAGCTGTTTTGTTACTAGTATGCCATCTATGCTCTCTTTTGTTTTTCTTTTTGAGACAGTCTCGCTCTGTTGTCCAGGCTGGAGTGCAGTGGCATGATCTTGGCTCACCACAGCCTCCGCCTCCCCGGTAGCTGGGACTGCAGGCGCACGCCACCATGCCCAGCTACTTTTTGTATTTTTAGTAAAGATGGGGTATTACCATGCTGGCCAGGCTGGTCTTGAACTCCTGAGCTCATGATCCGCCAGCCTTGGCCTCCCAAAATGCTGGGATTACAGGTGTGAGCCACCGCGCCCAGCCCCTCTTTTTTCAAACTCCATTGGATTTCGGTTCTGTTCCAGGCAATATGCAGGGGAGGCATGTGTATTAATTTTTGCAGTAACCCCTCAGGCAGTTAACATTGCCACGTTTCTCAGCTGAGCAGAGTAATGCTCAGGGCAGTTGTGGGAGCTGCTGGAGGGGTAGCAGGCAGACCACTGAGTTTTGGCACCTGATGGCGTGGAGTCAGGGCCTCCCCTGGAGGGAAGGGGAGCTCCGTGTCAGAGAGTCTCAGCTGCCCAGAATGGGTCTCTGTGCTGGCCTCACCGGGAGCCTGCCTTTGTCATGCATGATGCACTTGGTGAGGAAGATGTGTGTGAAAGAGACTGGAAGTGCTTGTAGGGAAGTTTGCAACTGTTAATATGTGAAGTATCCTACAAGGGCACATGGTAAAGATCCGTTTTCTTTCCTCGAAGCTCCACAGGCTCCCAGGACGGTCCCGTGAGCAATCCCAGCAGTAGCAACAGTAGCCAGGACTCGCTCCACAAAGCCCCAAAGAAGAAAGGCATTAAGTCCTCCATTGGCCGCTTGTTTGGCAAGAAAGAAAAGGGCCGACCTGGACAAACCGGCAAAGAAGCATTAGGACAAGGTTGGTTGGTTTTCCGCACCCTTCCCAGCAGCCAGGGGTCGGGGAGGAAGGCACTGCCTTCGGTGCCAGCAGTTCCCATGCGGTGCTCCGGCAGCCGTGTGCTCTCCAGGGAGCAGCGGCTGTGAAGGCCTGGGAGCTAGAGAGCAGCGGTTTATGCTCACTTGCCACTCAGGTACCACACGTTTTCTGTCTTTGAGCATTTTTGTCTTGCACATTTGGTTGTCTAGTCAGAAACTTAGGCTTAAGAAATGATTTCTCTCTGAACCTGCAAATATTCATCCGCCTATTTATGAAAACATAGAACTTTGTCATGCTGATTTTTACTTCTGGGCTGTTCTGCTTCCTCATAGCTGGCGTTTCCGAGACAGATAATTCATCTCAGGATGCCTTGGGACTTAGCAAATTGGGAGGACAGGCTGAAAAAAATCGTAAACTTCAAAAAAAGTAAGCTTTGTATTATTTCTTCATCTCATTGCATGGTTTTCAGTTGTGCCTAAGCTCTAAGTAGTGTTCGTTAATTATAATATGTAGCTATGTATATATACATTGTATTCTGAAAGCTTTACCTACAGCCTTAGTTAAGCCGTACTTTCTGGAAGATTTAGAGTGTTTGTGAAATTTCGAAGAAACTCACACTGGTATCCCTATTGTCTTGGAAAGTTGTCCAACTAGGAGATAGGATGGGTGAGAGTTGGACTCGGCTGCCTGAGCACTGGAGTCGGCCCTGGCGCCTGCTCAGGTTCACTTTGTGACGTCGAGGAAGTGACTTAGCATCTCTGTGCTTCAGTTTTCTCATCTGTAAAGTGGGGATCCTAGTAGTACATACCTTGTATGGCTTTTATGAGAATTAAATGGGATGATATGCATGAAGTTATTTAAACAGTGCCAGCAAGTCATAAACAAGTTGTAACTGTGGCCACTACAGCGACTGTTGTTTGCCAGCGTTCAGCATTTGCCCTTCATGCTAGTAATCTGCCTGAAACATTTGTCATGTTGCATTTTTTTCTCTTCTATAGATTTTGTACTTTTATCTCAGAGAGACTCCAGATTTTATAGCCTGTTTATTCAGTTTTAATTCTAAACTAAGTCTGCTTCTGACAATAAGCTGTAATATTTGGGATGGCTTTCAACAAAGGAGCACAGGCATTGTGATGCCCCGGGGTGAGGGCATGGAGGAATCAGGTTCCTGTCCCTGGGCCTTCTGGGATGTGGGGTGAGTTGTGTGTTGGCTGACCGTAGATGAACTAGATAGGCTGAGACAATGCCCGAGTGAGCTAACAAACGATGAACAAAACTAAAGCCACTTCTGTAATAAAATAAGCAGTTTGTGTAGTCTATGGGGTAAGGCCTGAGCTTGAGAAATGTGGAAGATGGTAACGCCAGGCTTTGAGACAGGGTGAAACTTGATGGGCTGTGTGATGACTCTGAGTGTGGGAAAAATCATCTGGCCACTTTTAAGTGCCCTGAGAAACCAACGCTCATCTGGAAATTGGGGCCCAAAGACACTGGTTCCCAGAAGCACCAGAGCCTGCAGGGACCCTCTGCCCTAGAGGCCCCTTTGCCTTTAGCCCCCAGAGTTGCCGGCTGATTTTTTCTGTTGTGAAATCTGTCTCATTTTAGTTTTCTTTTCAAAGCCTTTATAAATAACTTTATTGATTATATTTTAGGTAAAATGCTCTTAAATGTTAACAATACCATAGGAATACTCAGGTTTTTTGGTTTCCTGTAAATGGAAATTTATAGAAACCACTTAACAGCAAAATCTGATTTGAGCATTGCTATGCTTGAACTGTGTAAGAATGTGTTTTTTGTTTGTTTGCTTTTGAGACGGAGTCTCACTCTGTCTCCCAGGCTGGCGTGCAGTGGTGCGATCTTGGTTCACTGCAAGCTCCACCTCCCGTGGTCACGCCATTCTCCTGCCTCAGCCTCCCGAGTAGCTGGGACTACAGGCACCCGCCACCACGCCCAGCTAACTTTTTTGTATTTTTAGTAGAGACGGGGTTTCACCGTGTTAGCCAGGATGGTCTCCATATCCTGACCTCATGATCCACCCACCTCGGCCTCCCAAAGTGCTGGGATTACAGGCATGAGCCACTGCGCCCGGCCAAGAATGTTTTAAAATAACTTGGGTAATTGCCATTTGGCCCTGTGAAACTTAATGTTAGGACTAAACTTTCTGCCTCCTGGAAACATCCTAGGAAAATTTCATTCCTTAGATTTTGCTAATGTTACTGTTTTTATTATAGTAAGTATGAGGAAGTGAAATAAAACTTCTCTGTCCTTTATGTTGTGCTTGGGATCCATGTGGAAGTTCTGAAATGTACCAGCTCCTTAGTGGGGAAAATTTCCAAGTACAAAGATTATTTGTCTGACTATAGAGGGCAGTTTCATTTCTTTCACTTAAACTGAGATAAAATTGATTTTAGAAAAAGTGCTTTATTGATTGATTGATTGATTGATTGATTGAGATGAGGTCTGTCACTGTGTCGCCCAGGCTGGAGTGCAATGGCACGATTCTGGCTCACTGCAACCTCCACCTCCTGGTTTCAAGTGATTCTCCTGCCTCAGCCTCCCAGTAGCTGGAATTACAAGTGTGTGCCACCATGCCCAGCTAAATTTTTAGAATTTTTAGTAGAGACGGGGTTTCACCATGTTGGCCAGGCTGGTTTTGAATTCCTGACCTCAAGTGATCTGTCCACCTCTGCCTCCCAAAGTGTTGAGATTACAGGCATGAGCCACCACGCCCGGCCTAAGGTATCTACATATAAATGTGAAAAAAAGTTTGCGTTTTCCAGAAAAAGTATTATATGAATACAGTTTAATATTTATGCCATTCTTAAGAATGAAATTATATTTCTCAGAATTATTTTCTTCTTCTTAACCCCTGATTTCACTCAAAAGTGTGCTTTTAACTGCAAAATTTACACAGCCAGATGCTTTCACTTACAGAGAATTTAAGGAACCTGGTGAGTTTGGTAGCAAGCTGATTTCAAGTTTTGTAAGACACGGTGTGGTGGGCGCATTTGGTACCTGGGATACGTGGTAGTGAACCCGCAAGTCGGGGCTGGCTGTCCTAAAGACGTTCATCAGCTTTGATAGTGCATAGTGATTCCACAGCACTTCTGGAATTCCCCAGGGTTATTGAAACGCCATCTCTTGAAGTAACCTTGCTTTTAAAGTGTTCCCTTTTCACGTTCTCCTTTTTGTCTTCCTAGTGCTTTCTCAGGGTAATCAGACTTGGGAGATTTGCTGGGCTGAGTGTGGGCAGTCACCAGCCACAGGCTCTATGCTGAGCTTCCTGAGAGGATCTTTTTATTTTTTTATTTTCGCCCTTGCACGGTTGCCCAGGCTGAAGTGCAGTGGCACATTCACCACTCACTGCGGCCTTGACTTTTATTTTTAGTAGAGACAGCGGTCTGACTGTGTTGACCAGGCTGGTCTTGAACTCCTGGCCTCAAGTGATCTTCCTGCCTCTGCCTCTCAAAGTGTTGGGATTATAGGTGTGAGCCATCACATCTGGCCCAAGGATCTTTTTAGTTTTGCATGAGAAATGCTGATTCCATCCATTTCTCATCAGGGCGAGCCTACATCTTTCCTCAGGATTCTGCCAGTGTGCCATGGCCATGGAGCGTGGGAGGGGCTGTGGCTGGGTCACAGAACCGTACTTGTGGTGGTGGTATTTTTTTATGGTTTTTGGAGAGGGTCCTGCTCTGTCACCCAGGTGGCAACTGTACCTGTGAAAGCAAGTCTTGTTCACTGTGTGCAGGGTGCAGGGGATTGAACAGCTTCAGTCTTATGAAAGCAAGGTAATATATTTAGTTTGGATAGTTAAATGAAAGTACTTCCTCCCTATCCCTTACATACTGTTTGATCAGCAAAAACTCACACAAGCTTCTCATTATGAAAGACTTTACCATTATGCTATGTCTTAATTATAAAATGTACAGCATTATTCACAAATTATATGACCTTTTTGCATTATAGCATTCTCAGTAGCCAGTGAAAGAGCCAAGTCTGAGATCAAGCAATAAAGGAGGAATATAGTTGTTCATGTAAAGGAACAGCCCAGAGGGCCAGGGTGGAGTGGCCTCAGCCATCTCCAAGTTCTGGACTCTGCATCCCCTCGACACAGGGGACTTCTTCCATAATTGGAACAGTTCCCCCAGAGAAAACAGGGGCTCTGGTGTTCCCACCTGGAGTGTCAGCCCAGGGGTAAGGTCCCATGTTTGATCTTAAAGATCATGGACTGGTCTGATAGGGGAGGGGAGCCAGGACACACACTGAGGCCTGGGCCTGCCACCCAGATGGGGTCTCCTCTGCCTTCTTCCTAACTTCCTGTGACTCTTACACACATCCGTCTACCTCCACTGTTTTAACAGTGTTTCCACTGTTGCTTCTGGACCCAGAAGCGTCTCCATTCTGGAAAAGACTTTATAAAAGCTAGTGATCATTGCCAGGAAGACGGAACTGGTGAAGTCCAGGACAGTGTACACCAGTCTCCAAGTAATAGAAGTAAAGGATTATTTTTTGACAGTTATTTTTGTTTACAGTGATTATCTATTACATGTTAAAAAATGAAGTCTCTGGCAGAGTGCCAAGGCTGAGCATAAGCTGGAAGCCCTCCTGACTTGGCAGCAGTCAGATCCTCCTTGCTCCTTGGCCAGGCCACGGACGCTCAAGGCCTTAGCAGTTAACCAGATAGTCAGCATTCAGAGCTTTTTCTGGGATTGATGTGGCAGGAATTACCTGTACTACTTCCTAGACCCACCAGTGTGTGAAGGAAGCTCTACTGACTGTCGTTGAGGGGCATTTGTCCCAAGGGAACGGAAAGCAGGGTTTCAGCCAACACCTGGTGACTGGTGCCATGCAGTGTGCCCTTCCTCCCAACCCCTTCATTTCACGTCTTGCGATACCACTTCATACTCCTAAGAAAAGTCTGCGGCTATTGAAATGTATTGAAGAGCCAATATCAAATTTTTAGAAATAAGAGATTCTATGGTATGTCTTACAGAAATTATTATAGAAAAAATGGACTAAAAGCAGCCTAGGGATGTTTAAATGACTTGGGGATATCTTTATGTGCAAACCAAATGTACGTGTCCTCTCCATTACAATGACATCTTCTCTCTGAGGCTTTTTATTTTTTTAAACAATTAGCCTCTTTGAAAGCCTTATAGGTAAACACTTGAGAAATAAAATGAGATTCACCAAGCTTATAGTGTTATTTCTCAAATACCTATGTTAGACAACATTATGTTAACCGTGGGTATTTAAAAATGAGGCATATAGAATATTTCCGATCACATAAAGAGATCTGTGGCAGGACTGACGCCTGCCTGCCTCCTTGTGGTCACCAGTGACACATGGATTCTTGCATTCAGGATTCCCCTGCACTGAGAAAACTGTTAGGGTTTCAAATCTCCCAGGTAGGAGGCCTGTGGGTTAAGCCACAGATGACCCAGTGACTTGATTCAGCAAGTAATCAGCTAAATAGCAGTGTAGAGACAGCCATCCACTGCTTGCCTGCTAGATTAGATCATAACATTGTAGTGTTAAAAAGCTGCAATATTCTTTTTCCTTCTTTCTTTGGGTAAATGCTGAACATTTTTAAAGATTCTCATTGAGATAGGCTACTTTGTTTAGACCAAGGTGTGGTTTCCTCTTTCCAGATAGTTGTCTTCATTGTTTAAAAAGGGAATTGTGATTGTTTTCCTTGAATGTCCTAGACCTTGGATGTGAAGGCTCTGCTGCTGTTTTTTTGTTGTTGTTGATTTTTTTGTTGTTTGTTTTTTGAGATAGAGTCTTGCTCTATCACCCAGGCTGGAGTGCAATGGCATGATCTCAGCTCACTGCAAATTCTGCCTCCCGGGTTCAAGTGATTCTCCTGCCTCAGCCTCCCTAGTAGCTGTGATTACAGGCATGCGTCACCATGTCCAGTTAATTTTTTGTATTTTTTAGTAGAGATGGGGTTTCACCGTGTTAGCCAGGATGGTCTCGATCTCCTGACCTCATGATCCGCCCGCCTCGGCCTCCCAAAGTTCTGGGGTTACAGGCATAAGCCACCGCGCCCAGCCTCTGCTGGTGTTTTTAAAGTTGGTAATAATTTTTTGATTCTGTAAGGAGGTGGGGATTCTGTAGGGAATCAGAGGGAGTCATTCAGTGTTTTCTCACTCAGGCATTCTTTGTAGTGTGCACAGAACTAATGTGGAATGGATGGTGTTGATAATGTAAAACTGTAGAAGATGAAAGGAAAATGATGAGAATTTATAGTCATGTCTCAGAGTCTGGGGGGGATTGGTTCCAGGACCCCTCCTGAAGACCCAAATCCATGGAAGCTTAAGTCTTCTGTATAAAATGTCACGGTGTTTCCATATAACATAGGCATAATCTCCTGTAGACTTCAAATCGTCTCTAGGTTCCTTAGAATACCCAGTGGAATGTAAATGCTTTGTAAATAGCTGTTGTGCTGTATTGATTTTTATTGTTTTTCCCACTGAATATTTTTGATCTGCAGTTGGTTGAATGTGTGGATGTGGAAGCCACAGATACAGAGGGCAGACTGCGTACTGTTAGACTTTTGCAAATGCTCAGAACACTTTGTTAACTTATTTTATATATGCATATAATAGTGGTTCCTTGATTTTGTTTTTGTTTTTGCTGGTTTTAATTTTTGTTTTTTAGAGATAGGGTCTCACTCGGTTGCCTAGGCTGGAGTGCAGTGGCACAGTCATGGCTTACTGTAGCCTCGGCCTCCTGGACTCAGGCAGTCCTTCCACCTCAGCCTCCCAAGTAGCTGAGACTACAGGCATGCGTCACCATGCCTGGCTAATTCTTTTTAATTTCTTTTTTAATTTTTGTAGAGATGCATCTTATTATATTGCCCAGGCTGCTCTTGAACTATTGGCCTCAAGCAGTCTTCCTGCCTCAGCCTCCCGAGCAGCTGGGACTACAGAGGTGTGCCACTACACCGTGCTAATGTTTAAAATTTTTTGTAGAGATGGGGTCTCGCTGTGTTGTCTAGGCTGGTCTTGAACTCCTGGGCTCAAGTGGTCCTCCTGCCTCGGCCTCCCAAAGAGCTGGGATTACAGGTGTGAGCTACCATGCCTGGCTGATTCTCTAATTTTCAATATCTTCTCCTTTGTAGGCATGAATTGCTGGAGGAAGCCCGGAGACAAGGTTTACCTTTTGCCCAATGGGACGGGCCAACGGTTGTGGTCTGGCTGGAGGTACGTCCTTCATTTAACACGCAGTTGCATGGGTTACAGTATGTGAACTTGCAGTTCTGCCTTGTAGACTGTACCTCACTGTGCTGCCTTCCGCTTTCTGCCTCCAGCTCTGGGTTGGGATGCCAGCCTGGTATGTGGCTGCCTGCCGAGCAAATGTGAAAAGCGGGGCCATCATGTCGGCCCTGTCTGACACGGAGATCCAGCGTGAGATCGGCATCAGCAACCCCCTGCACAGACTGAAGCTGAGGCTGGCCATCCAGGAGATCATGTCGCTGACCAGCCCGTCCGCCCCACCCACGTCTAGAACGGTATGTTCAGAGATAAGCCCTGCATTCTTTGGAAACAGGGAATGCCTCTCTGAAGGTATCACTGCCCTGTTTACATTGCTTCTCCAGTTCCTTAACAGCACATCAAGTATAGTTCTAATTCAAAATTTTAGCATCAGATACATTAGGACTTTTAATTTTGGGGGAATTGGATGGTCAAAGAAACTTCATTAAATGCTTTTATGAAAGATTGGCTAGAATGGCATCCTACTATAAAAAAATGAGCTTTTTTAAACATAGAAAAGCAATTATAAATTTAAATATGAAAATATGAAAAATATGAAATATGAAAATACTTTAAAAATTGGTAGAGATGGGGGTCTCGCTGTGTTGCCCAGGCTGGTCTTACACTCCTGGGCTCAAGCAGTCCTCCCACCTCAGCCTTCCAATGTGCTGGGATTACAGGCATGAGCCACCACGCCCGGCTGAGTTTATCAAAATTGAATCGGTCTAAGGGCCTCTTGAAGGAAAAAGTTAATATTTAAGGACACATTTTATAATTGTTTTGAATTTCATTTTTCAGTTTTTGTGATTCAAACTGAATGAGTAATTAACATTTGTACTATATATAAAGATATTTGCTAAGCCAATTATAGTGTGTTTTTAAATGTTACTGGAATATAATATACATATAGAGAAACACACATATGAGTGAACAGTTAAATGATTTGTAAGTCAGCATCCCCTGTGTGGTCCACGCCTACACTGAAAAATGGGATCTGACCAGGGCTCTGAAGGCCTCCTGCTCCTTTTGAGGCACTGCCCTGCCCCTTCCCTAGGGGTGAGTGCTTGGCTCCTGACGCCATAGACTGCTCTGTTTGTTTCATTCTTTATGAGGATAAACAAGATCCTGTAGTATTCACTCTCTTGTGTCTGGCTTCTTTCACTTAATGTTATGTCTGTGAATTCATCTGTATCATTCTATGTGTAAGCAGCATCTTGAGTAAAATTTTTGTGTCTAGTTCAGAGGACTGGCTCTTCCGCCTTCTTAGAAGCACCCATTTATTTATATATTTATGTATGTATGTATGTATTTATTTAAGTTCTTTAGTTTTTAGAGGCAAGGTCTTACTCTGTCACCCAGGCTGGAGTGTAGTGGCTCAGTCATAGCTCACTGCAGCCTCAACCTCTTGGGTTCAAGCGATCCTCCCACCTCAGCCTCCCAAATACTTGGGACTACTGGTGTGCACCACCACACCTAGCTACTTTCTAAAAACTTTTTAGAGACAGGGTCTTGCTATGTTGACCAGGCTGGTCTCGAACTCCTGGCCTCAAGTAGTCCTCCTGCCTCAGCGTCCCTGAGTGCTCAAGTTACAGGTGTGAGCCACCATGCCCAGCCAGAAGCATCTATTGAAATATAGCTGACATACTAGTAAGAGATACTTGTTATCCCACCGTCAAAATTGATCCCTAAGGCATTTTTGTATTTTTTGTAGAGAATGGGTCTCACTGTGTTGCCTAGGCTGTTCTGGAACTCCTGGGCTCAAGCGATCTTCCTGCCTCAGACTCCCAAGTAGCTGTGACTACAGGCATGCACAGCCATGCCTGGAAAAGGTCCCTAAAGAATTCTAATCCTCCCTTCCCCATCATTCCAGTTTGTGAACAATTTTTTTTTTTTTTTTTGAGACGGAGTCTTGCTCTGTCACCCAGGCTGGAGTGCAGTGACGCGATCTCGGTTCACTGCAAGCTCCGCCTCCCGGGTTCACGCCATTCTCCTGGCTCAGCCTCCTGAGTAGCTGGGACTACAGGCGCCAGCCACCGCGCCCGGCTAATTTTTTGTATTTTTAGTAGAGACTGGGTTTCACCGTGGTCTCGATCTCCTGACCTTGTGATCCGCCCGCCTCGGCCTCCCAAAGTGCTGGGATTACAGGCGTGAGCCACCATGCCCGGCCCTGTGAACAATTTTTTAAAATAAAAACTAAAGGGAAAAATAAAGATGAGATCACTGGTTGCCTTATAACCAGTGTTTTACTGTATTTGATTTGTTTGGCCTGTAGGTATTTTCCGTTTGGGGAGCTAAGGACCCTGGGAGCTCAGGATTTCAAGCAGTTCACAAATCTGCAAATGTTCATCCAACATGAGCTGTACTCATACAGTTTCTCTCCATGTGGGAAGTCCCTGAAAGCCCTTAAGAAGGGTTATCCTACTTGAGAAAGAAGAACTATGTTAATAAAAACAAGAATGGTTATTGGGAGATAAGGGCAGGCCAACTCCAGATGTATAAAGTTCAGACTTTTTACACTGGCTGGATTCCCAGTCTCTGCTTTTAGTCTCCTCAGGAGAACACAAATTGTTGTTGCGATGAAGAGCCTCCCGGGCACACTTCTCCAAGGAGCACATCACCGCTGGATTCAGGGCTCCCAGTTTACCTTACAAAACAAGTTTTGAGGGGTTTTATTTGTTTTATTTATTTTTTTCTTCTTAGTGAACAAATTATGGTGATGAACAATAAGCTTTGTCCTCCCCTGTTGCTCCGAGAGCTCCTTTCCCATGGCCTGCCTCGGGAGCAGTGTCTGAGCTCTTCTCTGGTGCTTCTACATGAGAGTGGCCTTGCTGAAAATGGAGGTGCTGAGTGGTTTCTCCCGTGTTTATCCACTGTCTTCAGTAATGACGGAGAACACCTCACCTAAGGCAAACTTCACACCATGTCAAAGTGTAAGGAAAAAATCTCCCTCAAGTAGACACACAGGCCACTGTCTGTCTCGTGTCTGGTTCTGATGGCTGCACAGAGCCATCGACACTGCTTAGCACATCCATGACCCCCTCTGCCTGTGGCCTGCCTTCAGCCTTCCAGGCCATCACGGAGCATCTGCGGCAGAAAGCCCTCCAATGGCCAAAGCAAGAGTTTCATGCTGGGTTCTTTGTTGTTAATCTGTTTTAAATATATTGAATCAATAGTTACTTGAGAATTACTCAAAGTTTCCAGAAGTACACAACGTGTTTTCTTCTCTTGATATTTCACATACCTCGGGTAAGCATGGCATCTAAAGCTCTGGGCATCGTGTGCTCTTCTCCTGGTGGTGTTGACCACACGGTGTTAACAGGGAATGGTTATTCTGTACGGGCATCTGAACTGAAAAGTGAGAAGAGCGAACTTTGCCTCCTCGGCCCCTTCTCTGTGCCTGTGGCTTATGCGTGTGCCCCTCTCCTCTTTGTCACTGCTTCCCTTGCCCTGGATGTGGTTGGTGCACTGGGGTCACCTTAGACCACAGGAAATGTCTGGTTAACACACGAAGAGATGGAAACGCTCGCAGCCACGCCGCAAACGGTTAGTCATGCACCACAGCCTGCACTCCCCCCGCGCATTTTCCACTAAGACCGTCTGGGTTCTTTGCCTTTTTGTTGAAACAAAAATGTTATTTTCCATTCAATTGTTCCAGATAAGTATTTCCTTTAGTTATTAGTTGAATGTGTAAGTAGAATTTGTATTGTATTTTAGGTTTTTTCCAGGAACTTAAAGTTGGTAGACTCTCTCTTTAGAATAGCTTTAACCTAGCTCTCTTTTTGGAGAGATCTCAGTTGAGCCTCCGTGTGTCTGTGTGGCCCTTTCTCCTTCCATGGATGTGCTTGGCATGGAGAGAGCCTGCTTCTTGCATGAGAAGTTGAAATTGTTGGTTTTGCATGAGTTTTGCATGATGCTTTGCTAGTCTGAACTTTTTCACTCAGTGAAGCTGCATCTTCCCTGCAGAGTTGCTTTGCCTGCACTACCGAGCTCACCAATACTAATAGTTATGTTCTTTTGCATTCCTAACCACGTAACCCCAGGAAGATGAGGAGGGAAGCTGGGCTCAGGTTGGAGTCTTTCTGTAATATATTCTTCACTACATGTACAGCAGCAAAAAGCAATTGGAGTATGAAAACTTGTGTAATCTACTTTTTTTTGATGTTTATAGCATCTTAATTTATTCAGAGTACAGGACTGTTAATGATTTGAAAGCACTGGTCAAGCATAGGATTAAAGAGTACGTCTCATGGACAATTTTGAACATTTCTCATATGGTGCCATGGCAGTTATTTTTAATTAATATAGATTGCTTTGTTTAACATATGATCTTTTATACAAAGTCTTGTGGCTTAGGCAGCTTCTGAGATTATGTATGTAATTTCCTGGTAGGGTAACGTTAATTACAAGCTATACTGATGGGGAAATTGTGTTCTAATAAATTTCCAAACATAGAAATTGGCGTAGTGACTTTTCCTCTGTGTCTTTGTGTTGATTTTATTTACTAAATACTATCCTAATACTATGTCCACTTAAAGATTTTCTTACTAATGGAATCCTAAGGAATTAAGCCTCTTCTCGAGTACTGTACATTTGAATTTTCAGCTGCTCAATTCTTCAACTCACCAAAAGCTCTATCCCAACTGTTTGGCATTCTGTACATGCAGATAGCTTGCCGAAATGTCAGCAGTTCCTTCCGTGCGATGCCACCAGCCTTCTGTGGTCAGGGTGTGTGTCTCAGTGGCCTTCTGTGGTCAGGGTGTGTGTCTCAGTGGCCTTCTGTGGTCAGGGTGTGTGTCTCAGTGGCCTTCTGTGGTCAGGGTGTGTGTCTCAGTGGCCTTCTGTGGTCAGGGTGTGTGTCTCAGTGGCCTTCTGTGGTCAGGGTGTGTGTCTCAGTGGCACATCGCAGCCATGAGGCACGGACAGGCAGTTGTAGAGGCTTTCCCGAATGGACTGTATTTGAGGGCTTCAGAAGAATCATGTTATATCTGAAAAGAATCAAAAAGATTTTAAGTCATAATTTTCCTGATTACGAGGTGATGATTGAAGCAGCTGTTTCCTATTCTTGGTGCTCCTAAATTCTAGCCCATTAGACTGTCCCCACACCTTTATTTATTTATTTATTTTTTTAACCAAATAGAGTAGCTATAATGTGACTCTGTGGGCTTTTTTCTCTCTTGATTTAAACATTCTGTGCCTCTCCTCCAGATAAATAACCTCATTGTTTAACTACAGGACCAATAATGACCATAAATGAATTATATAGGGTACATTTCATAATTACTTAAATTTCAGTATATTTTCCACCAAGTAGCAGAACTTGGTTAATACTTCAGTATGAAATTGCCTGAGTCAGAGACATGAAGTGTAAATTAAATAAGCTTGAGCTTGCTCTTTGCAGTGCAAATACAAACAAGACTGAGGTGTGGTGATGACTCCAGCACTAGCCGACATGCAGTCTAGTGGAAGCTCGTATCACTTTTCCCTCCTTCCTCCTTCCTGTCTTCCAGATGGGACTGCCACCGCTGCCAAGGGCAGTCCACAGTGGCCAGCTCTTAAACCGGGGAGAACTTTGAGCTGCCCCTAGACACTCAGGAGGAAAGCATCAAGGCGTGCTCAAAACCATGTATACCTCATTTGACAAATTGTAAGAGTGCTGGCTGTCCTGTGAGCAGGACACCCGTGGTCCCCCCATCATGGAGCTCCCATTTTATGGAGTTCATAAAACTGGGTTGTACTTGTGACTGTTTCAGTGATGGGAATAAACACTGTGCAGTGGGTGTCTCTTCTAGTTCGGATGTTCTCTTGACTGAGATCACCTGGTATGTTTTTTTTTTTCTAGAAGGCTGCTAACGCAGCCCAGGAGAAGAGGTGGGTCTCCCTGGGATGGAGCCTGATCCTTCTGGGAGTTTATGTTAAAGGCCACTTCAGGAGTCTGAGCAGAGCATAAAATGAGGAAACAGAAATAAGTAGGGTTCTGCTTCCATGCAGTTTTCTATTTAGACATTTCCTTTGTTTAATTTCCCCATTTAAGAATACATAATCAGCAAGCAAGAAAATAATACCAGATATCCATGCTACACGTATCAGGCCTGGGCCAGGTGTGGTGGGTGGCTCACGCCTGTAATCCCAGCACTTTGGGAGGCCAAGGCAGGTGGATCACTTTCAGCCCAGGAGTTCAAGACCAGCCTGGGCAACATGGGAAAACCCTGTCTCTACAAAGAATATAACAATTAGCCAGGTATCGGTGGCTTGAGACTGTAGTCCCAGATGTTTGGGGGGCTTAGGCTGGAAAATCGCTTGAGCCGGGAAATTGGAGGTTGCAGTAAGCCGAGATCATGCCACTGCACTCCAGCCTGGGTGACAGAGCAAGACCCTGTCTCTAAATAAATAAATAAATAAATATCAGGCCTGTAAGGGTAAGGTTTAGAAGAGTGAAACAAGCATGGTGATACTGTTAGATAGCTTGATGATTACCCAAAAATGTTTGGCATATTTCTTTCTTTTTAGAGAAAGTGGTGAAGCATTTTTTTTCTAGTAGAATTTAAACATTCTTTGTTAGAATTTGAGTTATTGCTTCTAGCTTGGACCAAATAACAAATTATACTGGAAGCCAGAGTTTCAAGACCAACATGGTGTTAGTTGAGAGCCATTACAAAGACCCCATAATGTAACTGCAGAATTCCGTGGCCATAACTTAGTCTTCCTCAGCTGGAGACTTCAGGTGCCTCGGGTACCTTCCTTCGGTGTGTGCGTGTATGTAATGTGTTCGTTATTTTTTATTGTATACATTTTGCATGCATTCTGTTACATTTATCCCTGAGGATTTTACAGGTTTTGATGCCACTATAAATGGTACTTTTTACCATTTTCAGTTCATTGCTAGTATTTAGAAATACAGTTCATTTCTATAAATTGGCCTTGTATCCTACAACTTTGCTTAAACCCACTTATTCTGATAGCTATTTTGTAGATTCCTTTTCTACATTGATAATGTTATCATCTTCAAATAAAGACAATTTTATTTCTTTTGTAATTTATGTACTTTTTATTTCTCTTTCTTGACCTATTACAGTGGCTAGGATTTCCAGTACAGTGTAGAATGGAAGTGGTGAGAGTGGACATCCTTAGTTTGTTCCTTGTCTTAGGAGAAACACATTCAGTCTTTTTTTTTTTTTTTTTTAAGAGACAGGATTTCACCCTGTTGCCCAGGCTGTTCTCAAACTCCTGACCTCAAGTGACCCACCCACCTCTGCCTCCCAAAGTGCTGGGATTATAGGCAAAAGCTGCCATGCCCAGCTGAACATTCAGTCTTTTACATTAAGTATGATGTTCGCTGTAGGGTTTTTGTAGATGCCTTTTATCCAGTTGAGGCACTTTTTTCTTACATTTCTGGAATGCTTGGAGTTCCATAAATGATGACAAATCTTGTCAAATGCTTATTCTGCATCTTTTGAGATGATACGGTTTTTTTCAATCTCTTCATATGGTGAGTTTCATTTCAAATGTTGAATCAACTTATGTTTCTAGAATAATAAGCCATACTTGTCATGATATCTTATTGTTTTAACTTATTGTTGACTTGGCAATATTTTGTTAACATATTTTTGGATCTGCCTGAGGGCTATTGATCTATAGTTCTGTTACATCTTTGGTTTTGCTCTCAGGATAACGCTGGCCTCATAGAATGAGATAAGGTGTTTCAGACTTTTTTGGAACACTTCGTGTAGAATTTTGGTTATTTATTTATGTTGATAAATGTTTGGTAGAATTCAGTGAAGCTATCTTGGGTAGAGATTTTCTTTTTTTTGTGTTAGAAGATTTATGATTACAACTTCAGGTTCTAATAGAGATACGTGTTACCTGTTTCTGAGAAGCTTTGGTAGTTTATCTTTTAAGAAATTTGTCCATTTCGCCGGGCGCGGTGGCTCAAGCCTGTAATCCCAGCACTTTGGGAGGCCGAGATGGGTGGATCACGAGGTCAGGAGATCGAGACCATCCTGGCTAACACGGTGAAACCCCGTCTCTACTAAAAAAAATACAAAAAACTAGCCGGGCGAGGTGGCAAGCGCCTGTAGTCCCAGCTACTCAGGAGGCTGAGGCAGGAGAATGGCGTAAACCCAGGAGGCGGAGCTTGCAGTGAGCAGAGATCCGGCCACCGCACTCCAGCCTGGGCGACAGAGCGAGACTCCGTCTCAAAGAAAAAAAAAAAAAGAAATTTGTCCATTTCATCTAAGTTGCTTAAAATTGTCCACAGTATTCCCTTATTCTTTCAATGTCAATTGAATCTGTATTGATGTCCCCTTTTTGTTGTTACTCTGTTTTTGTTTTTGAGACAAGATCTCACTGTGTTGCCCAGGCTGGTCTCAGACACCTGGGCTCAAGCCATCCTCTGCTTCAGCCTGCTGAGTAGCTGAAGTTACCGGCATGTGCCACCATACCTGGCTGCCCTCTAACTTTTTTTTTTTTTTTTTTTTGAGATGGGGTCTCGCTCTGTTGCCCAGACTGGAGTGCAGTGGCTCAATCTTGGCTGACTGCAACCTCCGCCTCCCGGTTCAAGCAATTTTCATGCCTCAGCCTCCCGAGTAGCTGGGATTACAGGCATGTGCCACCATGCCTGGCTGATTTTTGTATTTTTAGTAGAGATAAGGTTTTGCCCTGTTGGCCAGGCTGGTCCCCTCTTTCATTCTTGATAGTGGTGATTTATGTCTTCTGTTTTGCCTTATGTAGTCCGGCTAGAGTTTGTTAATTTGATTAATATTTATGAAGTACTAGATTTTCATTTCACTAGTTTATTTGCTGTTATTTTTCTGTTTTCTGTTTCATTGATTTCTGCTTTTTTACCTTCTTCCTTCTGCTTGCTGGGGATTTCATTTGTTCTTCTAGTTTAAGTTTTAATTTTTTTTATTTTGAGACAGAGCCTCGCTCTATCCCCCAGGCTGGAGTGCCATGGCATGATCTCGGCTCACTGCATCCTCCACCTCCCGGGTTCAATCCATTCTCCTGCCTTAGCCTCTCGAGTAGCTGGGACTGCGGGCACGTGCCACCATGCCCAGCTAAGTTTTGTATTTTTAGTAGAGATGGGATTTCACTATGTTGGTGAGGCTGGTCTCGAACTCCTGACCAAAGGTGATCCGCCTGCCTCGGCCTGCTGGAGTGCTAGGATTACAAGTGTGAGCCACCGCACCAGCCTAGTTTAAGTTTTTAAAAGCAGACTCTTGGATCATTGATTTTCTAGGTCTTTCTGCATTGATAATCCTTTGACATGATTTGTGCTCTCAAGGTATTGTTTTAACCATTTCCCACAATTTTTGAATTTTTTAAAAGTTTCTTTAAAAATATTTTCTGGTTGGGTGCAGTGGCTCATGCCTGTAATCCTAGCAGTTTGGGAGGCGGAGGTGGGTGGTGGATCACTTGAGGTCAGGAGTTTGAGACCAGCCTGGCTGGCCAACATGGCGAAACCCCATCTCTACTAAAAATACAAAAATTAGTCGGGTGTGGTGGCTTGTGCTTGTAATCCCAGCTACTCAGGAGGCTGAGGCAGGAGAATGACTTGAACCCTGGAAGCGAGGTTGCAGTGATCCGAGATCGCGCCACTGCACTCCAGCCTGGGTGACAGAGGGAAAAATTTCCCCTTGTAATTTCTTGATGTGAATTATTTAGAAGTATGCTAATTTTTAAATATTTAGTAGGGGGTTCTAGATAGCGTTTTATTATTGATTTCTAATTTCTGTTGAAGTCAAGAGAATGTACCTTGATTTCAGTCTCTTTAAGTATGTTGAGATTTGTCTGTCTGCAAGAATATACTATACAGATAGTAAAAGAATATATATTCTGTTGTTGGGTGGCGTGTTCTATCTTCTGTTGGGTGAAGTGTTTTATCTTCTGTTGTTGGATGGTGTGTCCTATATTCTGTTGTAGAGTGGAGTGTCTGATATTCGGTTGTTGGGTGGCGTGTTCTATATTCTGTTGTCGGGTGGCGTGTTCTGTATTCTGTTGTCAGGTGGCATGTTCTATATTTTGTTGTCAGGTGGCATATTCTGTATTCTGTTCTCGGGTGGCGTGTTCTATATTCTGTTGTTGGGTGGTGTGTCCTATATTCTGTTGTTGGGTGGATTGTTGTATATTCTGTTCTTGGGTGGATTGTTGTATATTCTGTTCTTGGGTGGCGTGTTGTATATTCTGTTGTTGGGTGGCGTGTTGTATATTCTGTTGTTGGGTGGATTGTTGTATATTCTGTTGTTGGGTGGATTGTTGTATATTCTGTTCTTGGGTGGATTGTTGTATATTCTGTTGTTGGGTGGCGTGTTGTATATTCTGTTGTTGGGTGGCGTGTTCTATATTCTGTTGTTGGGTGGATTGTTCTATATTCTGTTGTTGGTGGATTGTTCTATATTCTGTTGTTGGGTGGAGCGTTCTGTATTCTGTTGTTGGGTGGAGCGTTCTGTATTCTGTTGTTGGGTGGAGCGTTCTGTATTCTGTTGTTGGTGGATTGTTCTGTATTCTGTTGTTGGTGGATTGTTCTGTATTCTGTTGTTGGGTGGAATGTTCTATATTCTGTTGGTGGTGGCGTGTTCTGTATTCTGTTGTTGGGTGGTGTGTTCTATCTTTTGTTGGGTGGCGTGTTCTATATTCTGTTGTTGGGCGGCGTGTCCTATATTCTATTGTGTGGCGTGTTGTATATTCTGTTGTTTGGTGGTACATTCTATCTTCTGTTGTTGGGTGGCGCGTTCTGTCTTCTGTTGTTGGGTGGTGTGTTCTATATTCTGTTGGGTGGCATGTTCTATATTCTC
Organism: Macaca nemestrina; assembly: GCF_043159975.1. Classification (NCBI taxonomy): domain Eukaryota; kingdom Metazoa; phylum Chordata; class Mammalia; order Primates; family Cercopithecidae; genus Macaca; species Macaca nemestrina. The sequence goes on along the minus strand of NC_092136.1, from coordinate 4,305,005 downwards.
TTGTCGGTGGAGTGTTCTGTATTCTGTTGTTGGGTGGAGTGTTGCATATTCTGTTGTTGGGTGGACGGTTCTATATTCGGTTACTGGGTGGCATGTTCTGTATTCTATTGTTGGGTGACGTGTTCTATATTCTGTTGTTGGGTGACGCGTTCCATCTTCTGATGTTGGGTGGTGCATTCTATATTCTGTTGTTGGGTGGCATGTTCTATATTCTGTTGTTGGGTGGTGTGTGGTATATTCTGCTGCTGGGTGGCATGTTCTATATTCTGTTGTTGGTGGAGTGATCTGTATGCTGTTGTTTGGTGGAATGTTGCATATTCTGTTGTTGGGTGGAGCATTCTATATTTTGTTGTTGGGTGGATTGTTGTATATCCTGTTGGGTGGATTGTTCTATATTCTGTTGCTGGGTGGTGTGTTCTATATTCTGTTGGGTGGATTGTTCTAAATTCTGTTGTTGGGTGGCGTGTTCTATATTTTGTTGTTGGGTAGCATGTTCTATATTCTGTTGTTGGGTGGCGTGTTCTGTATTCTGTTGCTGGGTAGTGTGTTCCGTATTCTGTTGTTGAGTGGAGTGTTCCGTATTCTGTTGTTGGGTGGAGTGTTGTATATTCTGTTGTTGGGTGGCATGTTCTTTTTTTTTTTTTTTTTTTTTTTTTTTTTTGAGACAGAGTCTCGCTATGTCGCCCAGGCTGGAGTGCAGTGGCCGGATCTCAGTTCACTGCAAGCTCGGCCTCCCGGGTTTACGCCATTCTCCTGCCTCAGCCTCCCGAGTAGCTGGGACTACAGGCGCCCGCCACCTCGCCCGGCTAGTTTTTTGTATTTTTTAGTAGAGACGGGGTTTCACCGGGTTAGCCAGGATGGTCTCGATCTGCTGACCTCGTGATCCGCCCGTCTCGGCCTCCCAAAGTGCTGGGATTACAGGCTTGAGCCACCGCGCCCGGCCAAGGGTGGCATGTTCTATATTCTGTTGTTGGGTGGCATGTTCTGTATTCTGTGTTGGGTGGAGTGTTCTGTATCCTCTTGTTGGGTGTCGCATTCTGTATTCTGTTGTTGGGCGGTTTCTTCTATATTCTCTTGTTGGGTGGCGTGTTCTTTCTTCTGTTCGGTGGAGCGTTCTATCTTTTGTTATTAGGTGGAGCGTTCTATCTTCTGTTGTTGGGTTGCGTGTTCTGTCTTCTGTTGTTGGGTGTCATGTTCTATATTCTGTTGTTTGTGGCATGTTCTATATTCTGTTGTTGGGTGGCGTGTTCTATATTCTGTTGTTGGGTGGATTGTTCTATATTCTGTTGTTGGTGGAGTGTTCTATAGTCTGTTGTTGGGTGGAGTGTTGCATATTCCATTGTTGGGTGGAGTGTTGCATATTCCGTTGTTGGGTCAATGTTCTATATTCTGGTTTTGGTGGCATGTTCTGTATTCTGTTGTTGGGTGGCGAGTTCTGTATTCTGTTGTTGGGTGGCGTGTTCTATATTCTGTTGTTGGGTGCATTGTTCTGTATTCTGTTGTTCGGTGGCGTGTTCTATATTCTGTTGTTGGGGTGTTCTTTATTCTGTTGTTGGGTGCATTGTTCTGTATTCTGTTGTTCAGTGGCGTGTTCTATATTCTGTTATTGGTGGAGTGTTCTATATTCTGTTGTTGGTGGAGTGTTCCATATTCTGTTGTTGGGTGGATTGTTCTGTATTCTGTTGTTGGGTGGAGTGTTGCATATTCCGTTGTTGGGTGGCGTGTTCTGTATTCCGTTGTTGGATCAATGTTCTATATTCTATTTTTGGTGGCACGTTCTGTATTCTGTTGTTGGGTGGCGTGTTCTATATTCTGTTGTTAGGCTGTGTGTTCTATATTCTGTTGTTGGGTGGCGTGTTCTGTATTCGGTTGCTGGGTGGCGTGTTCTGTATTCTGTTGGTGGGCAGCGTGTTCTGTATTCTGTTGGTGGGTGGCATGTTCTATTTTCTTTGTTGGGTGGCGTGTTCTATGTTCTGTTGTTGGGTGGAGTGTTCTATATTCTGTTGTTGGATGGAGTGTTCTATCTTCTGTTGTCGGGTGGCATGTTCTATATTCTGTTGTGTGGCGTGTTCTACATTCTGTTGTTGGTGTAGTGTTCTATATTCTGTTGCTGGGTGACGTGCTCTATATTCTGTAGTTGGGTGGCATGTTCTATATTCTTTTGTTGGGTGGCATGTTCTGTATTCTGTTGTTGGTTGGATTGTTCTGTATTCTGTTGGGTGGCGTGTTCTGTATTCTGTTGTTGGGTGGCGTGTTCTATATTCGGTTGTCGGGTGGCGTGTTCTGTCTTCTGTTGTTGGATGGAGTGTTCTGTCTTCTTTTGTTGGGTGGCATGTTCTCTCTTCCATTTTTGGGTAGATTGTTCTATATTCTGTTGGGTGGCATGTTCTATATTCTTTTGTTGGTGGAGTGTTCTATATTCTGTTGTTGGGTGGTGTGTTCTATATTCTGTTGTTGGGTGGGATGTTCTATCTTCTGTTGGGTGGATTGTTCTATATTCTGTTGTTGGTTGGCGTGTTCTATCTTCTGTTGTTGGGTGGATTGTTCTATATTCTATTGGGTGGCGTGTTCTATTGTTGGTGGAGTGGTCTATATTCTGTTGTTGGGTGGCAGGTTCTGTCTTCTGTTGAGTGGAGCGTTCTGTGTTCTGTTATTGGGTGGAGCGTTTTATCTTCTGTTGTTGGGTGGAGGATTCTATCTTCTATTGTTGGGTGGCGCATTCTACATCCTGTTGTTTCATGGCATGTTCTACATTCTGTTGTTGGATGGCATGTTCTATATTCTGTTGTTGGGTGTATTGTTCTATATTCTGTTGGTAGGTGGCATGTTCTATATTCTGTTGTTGTTAGAGTTTTCTATATTCCGTTGTTGGTGTGTTATATCTCCCCTTATTGGGGGGATTGTTCTATATTCTGTTGGTGGGTGAATTGTTCTATATTCTATTGTTGGGTGGATTGTTCTGTATTCTGTTGTTGGGTGGATTGTGCTATATTCGGTTGTTGGGTGGTGTGTTCTATATTCTGTTGTTGGGTGGTGTGTTCTATACTCTGTTGTTGGGTGCTGTGTTCTATATTCTGTTATTGGGTGGATTGTTCTATATTCTGTTGCTGGATTGTTCTATATTCTGTTGTTGGGTGGCGTGTTCTATATTCGGTTGTTGGGTGGTGTGTTCTATATTCTGTTGTTGGGTGGTGTGTTCTATATTCTGTTGTTGGGTGCTGTGTTCTATATTCTGTTGTTGGGTGGATTGTTCTATATTCTGTTGTTGGATGGATTGTTCTATATTCTGTTGTTGGGTGGCGTGTTCTATATTCTGTTGTTGGGTGGCGTGTTCTATATTCTGTTGTTGGGTGGCGTGTTCTATATTCTGTTGTTGGGTGGCGTGTTCTATATTCTGTTGTTGGGTGGCGTGTTCTATATTCTGTTGTTGGGTGGCGTGTTCTATATTCAGTTGTTGGGTGGCGTGTTCTGTATTCTGTTGTTGGGTGGCGTGTTCTATATTCGGTTGTTGGGTGGCGTGTTCTATATTCTGTTGTTGGGTGCTGTGTTCTATATTCTGTTGGGTGTATTGTTCTATATTCTGTTGTTGGGTAGATTGTTCTATATTCTGTTGTTGGGTGGCGTGTTCTATATTCGGTTGTTGGGTGGCATGTTCTATATTCTGTTATTGGATGGATTGTTCTATATTCTCTTGTTGATTGTTCTATATTTGGTTGTTGGGTGGCGTGTTCTGCATTCTGTTGTTGGGTGGATTGTTCTCTATTCTGTTGTTGGGTGGATTGTTCTATATTCTGTTGTTGGGTGGCGTGTTCTATATTCTGTTGTTGGATGGAGTGTTCTGTGTTCTTTTGTTAGGTGGCGTGTTCTATATTCTGTTGTTGGGTGGTGTGTTCTATCTTCTGTTGTTGGGTGGCGTGTTCTATCTTCTGTTGTTGGGTGGCATGTTCTATCTTCTGTTGTTGGGTGCCATGTTCTATATTCTCTTGTTGGGTGGAGTGTTCTATATTCCGCTGTTGGGTGGATGTTCTATATTCTGTTGTTCGATGGTGTGTTCTGTATTCTCTTTTTGGGTGGCGTGTTCTGTATTCTGTTGTTGGGTGATGTGTTCTGTATTCTATTGTTTGGGTGGCACATTCTATATTCTGTTGTTGGGCGCCGTGTTCTACATTCTGTTATTGGGTGGAGTGTTCTATATTCTGTTGTTGGGTGGTGTGTTCTACAAAATGTCAGGTCAGGTTGGTTAAGGGTTGTTAGTTTAGGTTTTCTATATTCTTAGTTTTTTCTTTTTTTGCTCTTTTCATCAATTGCTATGAGAAAGAAGTGTTGAATTTTTTCAACTGTAATTGTGGATTTGTGTGTTTCCCCATTCAGTCCTATTGGTTGTTGCTTTATCTCTTCTCTAAAACTATATTTTAACTTACTTTTACTGATTTTGAAATAGATTTTTTGTTTAGGAAAACAAAGTGTTAAAATGTAAACCAACCAGAGATAATTTTAGGGAGCAGTGTTTAATTCAGCCTTCAAACTTGTTCATGAGTCGTGATCAATCTTTGTTGTCATATTATTATATTAAAAACTATTTCAGAGAGGAAATTTGTAGCCAGGTACAGTTTTTTTTTGTAGTTTGATTAAAAAGTTAAATTTATCACAATGAATCATATATTTTTAATGTTACGATTCCTGTTGTATAAAAATTTTACTAACAAATTTAAAAGGTGAGAAGAAGAGATCAAATTGTTTTGCAGTTATAAAATTATCACTAGTTTAGCCTTTGAGAATATAGGTAATAGATTAAAAATTCAATTTAAAAATGATTTAAACTGCTTTTGAGACTTCCTCCAGAACTGACCTTTTTCATTTATGAAAAGCAGACACTCGCCTATGGGGACATGAACCATGAGTGGATCGGCAACGAGTGGCTCCCCAGCCTGGGCCTACCCCAGTACCGTAGCTACTTCATGGAGTGCCTTGTAGACGCCAGGATGCTGGACCACTTGACCAAGAAAGACCTGCGAGGGCAGCTGAAAATGGTCGACAGTTTTCACAGGTAACTTAATGGAGATAGTTCTTACTAATTGGCTAAGATTTTTCACTGTTACCATCTCTAAATCATCTCTCTTTTCTTCCAAATAGAAACAGTTTCCAGTGTGGAATTATGTGCCTGAGAAGGTTAAATTATGACCGGAAAGAACTGGAAAGAAAAAGAGAAGAAAGTCAGAGTGAAATAAAAGGCTAGTACATGACATTTAATTGATTTAGTTCACTCCTACTTGCTGGTGTGTTTGCAGCCTCAGTGACTTCCTGTTTTCCAAAAAATCAAGAAAGGCTAAATTTAAGTGGAGAAAACTAGTCTAGTGTCATTGCAGAGGAGGGCTGGATGAAGATGAGTGCTTTTGACATCCTCTTCCACAGCCAGAGAACTGTTCCCTGTGTTCTCACACCTCAGTCTGGAGGTTAAATGTCTCAGGCTAGTCATTTCCTATGAGTTGAGAATTTTCCTTTGGTCATGCCCTGTGTACTCCTTCACTCCAAAATGCTGTTCCACACTGTTAGATAACAGCAGAGCAAAGCTCACTTGATGATTCAAGTGTAAGAAATATGGCTGGGGGCTTATCCAAGGGGTTCAGGAACACAGGAAAGCGCCGTGCAGTTCTGCTCCCAGAGTGGAAGGAGAAGCAGCGTCCACATTTCAGCCAGTCCTTGAAGAAGGTGGAGCAGCTGCTTAGGGTAAGGAAAAGGCATTTCAGTTGGAAAACACAGGCCGGGGAGGTTAGAGGACGTGGGACATCCATCCAGAAGACGTGGGGTGGGCTCTCCTCTCTGTTGGGGAGCCTCTCACTCGGCACTCAGATGTGTTTGTTTGTTTGCTTATTTATCTTATTTTGAGACAGGGTCTCGCTGTCTAGCCCAGGCTGGGCTGGAGTGAAGTGGTGTGATCACAGCTCACTGTAGCCTTGAACTCCTGGGCTCAAGTGCTCTTCCTACCTTAGCCTCCCTGGTAGCTGCTGGGACTGCAGGCGTGAGACAGGGTCTCGCTATGTCACGTAGGCTGATCTCGAACTTTTGAGCTCAGGCGATCCTCCCACCTTGGTCTTCCAAAGTGTTGGGATTACAGGTGTGAGCCCCCACACCCAGTCAGAATTTGGTTTTAAAGTTAGACGGTAAACATTAAGCTCAGAGTAATGACTCCCAGAATTCCTGGAATGCAAGGAAGTCACTAACAACAATAGCGATAAGAAGAGGCCAGCCTTACTCACAGTGAGTAGGCACTGGGTGGTGCTCCAAGCACTCCGGGGTTGGCTTCTTTCGTCTTTCCCTCAGCCCTGTCAGTCTAAGTGCTGTTTTCATCCCCACTTTTTACTAAGAAAGAAACTAAGGATAAAAATATGGTTGGGAGATGGCCCAGCCGAAGGGAAGTTTACTCATGATTGAGTTAATGTGAATCAGGAGAAAAGTCGTAAGTCGACATTTATACAATGTGTGTATACGTATGGACTTTTATCCAGAAAAGGGCATTGGAAATGAAATATGTCCATCTGTTTTGTTTTCTGTATCTATTTTACATCTTTTTCCAATAGACAAAAACTGTCTTTGGAAGTGATTGGTGATCATCTGCATATATTTTTATAGAGTGGCTATTTTTAGATCTAATAGAGCAAATTGAATAATTTGTTAATTTTCTTAAGATATTGTGACCAGGCATGGTAGCTTATGCCTGTAATCTCAACACTTTGGGAGGCCAAGGCAAGAGTATTATCTGAGCCCATGAGTTCAAGACCAGCCTGGGCAACACAGTGAAACCCTGTCAGTACCAAAAAATTAGCTGGGCTTCGTGACATACGCCTGTAGTTCCAGCTCCTCAGGAGGCTGAGGTGGAAAAAATCGCTTGAGCCCCAGAGGTTGAGGCTGCAGTGAGCTGTGATGGTACCAAGCTGTATCCAGACTGGGCGACAGAGCAGCACCTTGTCAATAAAAAAAGAGAGAGAGGAAGAAAAAAGATTTTCTGCAAAGCCTCTAATATGCTGGATGATATTTTTAAGTTTCTCTCATTTTAAAATGAGACAAAGACGTCAAGATTAGAAATGAGAGGTTTCTGTGGAATTATGCAAAGTGTTCATTTTATTCTGAAGCCAGCTCCATCTGTGATGAAGTTTTCAGAAGACTCCAGTCTGTGTGTGAAGCATGTTTATACGTGTTAGGTATTCACGTTCTTGCAGTCCTCTGGCTTCTGATCCCTGGATCCTCCTCATCTTCTTTTCTCTAGAAATAATAACTTCATTCCTCTTGTGCTCACTGGAAGGATGAGTTCTAATGGGAGAGTCTCCCTGAGAGTGGAGCAGGGCCAGGACACCATTGTCCCAGTGCAGCAAATGATTGTCTATTTAGCAGTGTCTCCCAGCACTTTTGTCAGGAGCCGAAGGATTAGGAACCATGGTAGGAATCTTTCTCCTGCATTCCCGGTACATGTGATAAAGATGGCTTTCTGAAGCCACTTTTATAATTGTCTTTATTCTTTTGCAGACGTGCTTGTTTGGAGCAATGATCGAGTGATTCGCTGGATCCTATCAATTGGCCTTAAAGAATATGCAAACAATCTTATAGAGAGTGGTGTTCACGGAGCACTTCTGGCCTTAGACGAAACCTTCGACTTCAGTGCACTGGCACTGCTATTACAGATCCCGACGCAGAACACACAGGTGATGCCACGCCTGTCCGTGTCTGCATTCAGTGTTCAGTTGGTGCCCTGATTATAGACAGTTATTTGAATAGAAAGAAAACTTAGAAAAAAAAAACAACCTTCAGACAACTAGTTTTTTTGTCTTTTTGTTTTTGGTCTATCATCTTTCCCTTTTCTGTTGAAAGCATGAGAGTCCTGCAATAAACCAGATAAGGAGGATCTTTCATTCCAGCCCATGTGCCTGATCAGAAGAGTGACATATATTTAGTTCTTACATGGAAAGGGAAGTATTTTTAGGTGTGCCACATGAAGATTTTATTAATTTTGTTTTTATGGGTAATTGCCTTATGTAATTCTTTTTGACTTATGGGCTCATTTGAAAAACAGAGAACTTTTATTATTCCTCTACAGAACATTGAATATGCCAGGCGAGGTGGCTCATGCCCACAACCCCAACACTTTGGGAGGCCCAGGTAGGCAGACTGCTTGAGTCCAGGAGTTCAAGACCAGCCTGGCCATCATGGTGAAGCTCTGTCTCTACAAAAAAATACAAAAAATTAGCCAGGTGTGGTGGCACATGCCTGTAGTCCCAGCTACTTGGGAGGCCAAGGCAGGGGGATCACTTGGCCCAGGAAGTGGAGGTTGTGATGAGCTGCCGTTGCGCCACTGCACTCCAGCCTGGGTGACAGAGTGAGACCCCATCCCAAAGAAAAAGAAAAAAAAAAAAAAAAGGCGTTGAATATCTTTTGCCAGTACCCCTGACCAACCCACACACCCTTGTTAATATGACTCCAAGGATCATGGATCCCTTTCTGCAAAAGTCCATCCATAGACTCCACATTAGATGCCCTGATTTAAAATATTATTATGGTTCAATATGGTCATAGTAGTGAAGGAATTTTTGTTTGTTTGTTTTGAGATGGAGTTTCACTCTTGTTGCCCAGACTGGAGTGCGGTTGCGATCTTGGCTCACTGCACCCTCTGCCTCGCAGGTTCAAGTGATTTTCCTGCCTCAGCTTCCCAAGTAGCTGAGATTACTGGCACACGCCACCACGCCCAGCTAATTTTTGTATTTTTAGTAGAGACGGGGTTTCACCACGTTGGCCAATCTGGTCTCGAACTCCTGACCTCAAGTGATCTGCCTGTCTCGGCCTCCCAAAGTACTGGGATTACAGGCATGAGTCACCACACCCAGGTCCTAATTTTTATAGTTTTAGTAGAGACGGGGTTTTACCATGTTGACCAGTCTTGTCTTGAACTCCTGACCTCAGATGGTTTGTGCGCCTCGGTCTCCCAAAGTGTTGGAATTACAGGCATGAGCCACCGCACCCAGCCAGCAGTGAGGGAGTTTAAGTATTGGTTTAAAAAACAATTATGATGCTAACACCCTTCAAATTAGATTTGATGAAAGTTTTATTTGTTATTCTTTGGTTATTTCAGGCTCGTGCTGTCTTGGAAAGAGAATTTAACAACCTTTTGGTCATGGGGACTGATAGAAGGTTTGATGAAGTAAGTTTTTGGCTTAATGTTCTTTAAATGTCTATGAAACGTGTGTAAATGTTTAAATGTGTGTGAAATGTAAGCTGTTATTATTATACTCAGGACATCACGTAGCTAGGCAGTCTCTCTGGATGTTAGAAGTTAGGATTTGCTCTTAAGAATTTATTAACAAATGAGCCTTTAAAAACTAATACCTGGGCCAGACGCAGTGGCTCATGCGTGTAATCCCAGCACTTTGGGAGGCGGAGGCAGGGGTATCACCTGAGGTCAGGAGTTTAAGACCAGCCTGGCCAATATGGTGAAACCCCATCTCTACTAAAAAACACAAAAATTAGCCAGGCGTGGTGGTAGGTGCCTATGATCGCAGCTACTTGGGAAGCTGAGGCTGGAGAATCGCTTAAACCTGGGAGGTGGAGGTTGCAGTGAGCTGAGATTGCGCCACTGCACTCCAGCCTGGGCGACAGAGAGAAACTCCATCTCAAAAAGAAAAAAACGGCCGGGTGCGGTGGCTCAAGCCTGTAATCCCAGCACTTTGGGAGGCCGAGGCGGGCGGATCACAAGGTCAGGAGATCGAGACCACAGTGAAACCCCGTCTCTACTAAAAATACAAAAAATTAGCCGGGCGCAGTGGCGGGCGCCTGTAGTCCCAGCTACTCAGGAGGCTGAGGCAGGAGAATGGCGGGAACCCGGGAGGCGGAGCTTGCAGTGAGCCGAGATCGCGCCACTGCACTCCAGCCTGGGCAACAGCGTGAGACTCCGTCTCAAAAAAAAAAAAAAAAAAAAAAAAAAAGAGAAAAAAACACCCCCCCACCCCCCCAAAAAAAAAAACCACAAAAGTAATACCTTCAAGAAGGTAGTTTTGTTATTTTTGCTATTTAATTTTTGACATCCCTCAAAAATGGTTTTCACATCATAAAACATTGGTTGCAGCTTAGGAATAGAGTCTGTAAGTTGGGTTTTAGGGACCACTAGGTATCCTACCCCAGTCCAGAGTATACCCCCCATAATCCTGTGCATTGGTGGGGTGGCGTGTTTCAGAAGTATATTAAAAACACAAAATGTTAATTTCCCCTTCAAACCATGACTCATTTGTTTCACACTATTAGGAGTCTCTTAATTGGACCTTAAGAAAACTTGAGTTTGACAGAGAATAGAAGGCCACCTCTAAAGATGAAGCACTCGTTGGCTGTATCCTGGCATAAGATAGAATTGTTTATAGCTTAAAAATTGTTTGTAGAGCTGCACGTGGCAGGGGCATACCTGTAGTGCCAGCTACTTAGGAGGCTGCAGTGGGAGGATGGCTTGAGCCCAGGAGTTTGAGGTTACAGTGAGCTATAATCACACCACTGCATTCCAGCCTGGGCAACAGATCTAGACTCTGTCTGTAAAAAAATAAATAAAAATGAAAAATAAACTATTTTTAAGATAAATAAAAATGTATTATGTAGCAAGAAAGTGATTCCTGCAAGGTAAGAAGTAGAACACGATGCTGGGGAGAAGGAGCACATCCCCATGGCCCAGCACCGACCTCACTTCGCCAGCTGAGGCCCAGCCGGACCATCACCATGCCCCATTTCACGCTGAAGTTCCAGTTTGGGCAATATATTGTGTGGTCATCAAGAAGGGATGAAATACACGTGAACAAGAATACGTACATTCTTGAGTTCAGCAGTCATTTTAAAGGACATTTAACTTTACATCTCTGACGTTTATTTTTTAAAATGAATCTTGTTTTTTGTTGTTTAATTTACCAGGATGATGATAAAAGCTTTAGGAGAGCACCTTCATGGAGAAAAAAGTTTAGACCAAAGGACATTCGCGGCTTAGCTGCTGGGTCAGCAGAGACTCTCCCTGCAAACTTCCGGGTCACTTCTTCTATGTCTTCCCCCTCAATGCAGCCAAAGAAGATGCAGATGGACGGTATGTGATGGGTCGCGCTAACCTGCCACTTGCTGGGAGCATGAGCAGCTTTTTGTCTGGAACATTAATAATGATCTAAAACGGCCCAGTTAATATGTTACAAGGCACTTGAGTATGGTTGCATGTCCAAATATAAATGTTTTTAAATTAACTCTAACATTTGTTTATAAAAGTTTAACCATAATAATAGAATTTTTTAAACATTCTTGTCTGGTTGAATCTTAGCATATTTTTCCAACTAATAAAGCTCAGTATTCGTCTGTGTTCTCAGAGGGAGACTGAGGCATACTTGTAAATCTGTGTCTGTGACAGGCCGTGCTAGAAAGCTCTTTCAGGAAATAGTAGTGTAGTAGTAGCTTCCAAACCACATGATTCACCGCTCTCCACACCAGAGAATATAACAGTATATTTTAAAGAACACACAGTTTACAGCTTGTGTGAGCTCTGCCTGTCCTTTCGGCCCTCCCTGCTGCTGCTGTTCTGTGCAGTCACGTGTCTACCCATTAGAGGGCAGGGAAGGGAGGACGGTGAACCTCCAGGAAGTCCCCAGTGGAGCGAGGCAGCCATGAATATACCAGCCAGAGAGAGAGCATCACTGCCATGATTTCAAGCACAGTTTGGGATTTTCCCTTTGACAGCCGCTTTGATTTGAAGTTAACAGTTGACCATGGCTTCCTGACAGGTCTCTCAGCTCTGATCTTGTACTCATCTAATGAAAGGCAGTGCACAGGTTGAAGAGCCAGGCTGCCTAGGTTTGACTCCAGCTCTGCCGCTAGGAGGTGCATGACCCTGAGCAAGTCAGTTAACTAAACTGTGCCTCAGTTTCCCCATCTGTAAAATGGTCGTCATGGTAGTGTCTTCCTCATAGAGTAGTTGCGATGATTAAATGCATCATTCATAAAGCTGGTGAAGTTCTGAGCCCGTGTCAGTGGGGGCCGTATGGCAGCCCCTGTGCTACACACAGGTGTCACTCATGCACAGTTCTGAGGCCAGTGAGCAGACTGAAGAAAAGGAAGTGGCATTAAAAACTGTGCTAATCCTTGAGGCCAGGAGTTCAAGACCTGCCTGGCCAACATGGCAAAACCCCGTCTCTGCAAAAAAAAAAAGTACAAAAATTAACCAGGTGTGGTGGCACACGCTTGTAATCCCAGCTACTTGGGAGGCTGAGGCATGAGAATCATTTGGATTTGGGAGGCAGAGGGTGCAGTGAGCTGAGATTGTGCCATTGGACTCCAGCCTTGATGACAGACTGAGACCCTGTCTCAAAAAAAAAAAAAAAAAAAAAATTTTAAGTGCTAATTAGGGGCCAGGTATGATGGCTTATGCCAGTAATCCTAGCACTTTGGGAGGCTGAGAGGCAGGAGGATCACTTGAGCTCGAGTTTGAGACTAGCCTGGGCAACACAGTGAGACCCCATCTCTACAAAGAATAATAATAATAATAATTAATAATAATTGAAAACTGTGCTAATGGGGTTTTTGCAAATTTTTTTTTTGTCATCAGCCCCTCCCATAAGTAAGTTCATAAATTTTGTTCTCTATCACCTGTATAAAAATCAAAAAAAAAGTACATTTATATAAAACCTTAGGCCGGGCGCGGTGGCTCAAGCCTGTAATCCCAGCACTTTGGGAGGCCGAGATGGGCGGATCACGAGGTCAGGAGATCGAGACCATCCTGGCTAACACGGTGAAACCCCGTCTCTACTAAGAAATACAAAAAATAGCCGGGCGAGGTGGCAGCGCCTGTAGTCCCAGCTACTCGGGAGGCTGAGGCCGGAGAATGGCGTGAACCCGGGAGGCGGAGCTTGCAGTGAGCTGAGATCCGGCCACTGCACTCCAGCCTGGGCTACAGAGCGAGACTCCGTCTCAAAAAAATAAAAAAATAAAAAAAATAAAACCTTAGTTAAGCTGGACACTTTGGGTGAGAATAGCTTAACTTTGTGGCATTTTTAGTAAAAGGCTGTATTATTTATTTATTGTTTGCCAGAGTTTGAGAATATACTTAAGGGGGAAAACTCAGTATAACTAAGAACTTTTTTAAAATTAGCATTTTTCCTCCAAGAGTCATGCGGATAATTCTTAGAAAATGTAACTGTAACTTGGCCTTCAGCTCAAGCGCTGTCACCTGCAGAGTCCACATGAGTGCTTTCTTGTTTCCTTGTGGCTTCCATTTCAGTTTTCCTTCTGGTACATCACATTTCCCTTGTTAAATGTTAACAGGAATATTAAGAATGAGAGTTTGGATGGATGAAAAGTAAACCTAGGCCCGGCGCGGTGGCTCACGCCTGTAATCCCAGCACTTTGGGAGGCCGAGGTGGGTGGATCACCTGAGGTCAGGAGTTGGAAACCAGCCTGGCTAACATGGTGAAACCCTGTGTCTAGTAAAAGTACAAAAAATTTTGCCAGGCATGGTGACACATGCCAATAATCCCAGCTACCTGGGAGGCTGAGGCAGGAGAATGGCTTGAACCTGGGAGGTGGAGGTTGCAGTGGGCTGAAATCATGCCACTGAACTCCAGCCTGGGCGACAAGCAAAACTGTCTCAAAAAAAAAAAAGTAAACCTAAAAGGTATAGAGAATTTATTATAAAGAAGACTTTTTACCCTTACATAAATAACTCAGGCACAAGCCTGCTAAAGGGATTATTATTATTATTATTTTTATTATTATTGAGACACGGTCTCACTCTGTTGCCCAGGTTGGAGTGCAGTGGCTCAGTCTCGGCTTACTGCAACCTCAGCCTCCCAAGTAGCTGGGACCACAGGTGCGCACCACCATGCCTGGCGAGTTTTTTTAACTTTTTGTAGAGGTGGGGTCTCACCATGTTGCCCAGGCTGGTCTTAAACTCTTGGGCTCAAGCAATCCTCCTGCCTTGACCTCCCAAATTGCTGGAATTACAGGCGCGAGCCACCGTGCCGAGCAAAATTGATTATTTTAATGGCTTTTTAATTAAGGGAATGTGGGGTAAACTCCAGCAGGTCTCCCAGGCTCTTAGAGTCAGAGGGTTTGTGAAGATCATCTATCCTACCCAATAGTCCCAACTGTCCTAACGTCTTTGCTGGAACCATGCAGGATGTTGATAAGAGTTCCTGGTATACCTGTGGGAAAACAAAAAACATAAAACCGGGAGCAGCCAGTACCTGTTTCTGATTTGTAAAAACTTAAACTCCAGGTTGTTAATGGAAATCAGGCTTACTTCTGGCCACACAGTGTGTTTCTTGAACAAGAATGAAAATCTGTGGTCTCTATGATTAATATTTCTAGTAGGAACTGAGACTGGGCTTCAGTTTTTAGATCAGCCCTCACCCCACTCCCTGGCCAACGCCCCACCCCTGCAGCCAGATCTCTGCACCTGCTCTGCTCCTCCCCAGGAGAAAAGGGCATGGCTTCTCAGACACCGCAGCTAGTGCTGGTCTGCGAGGTTCTCTCCCCTCCTCTGAGGCTGGCCTTGTACCCAGTGTCGTCGGCCTCTGTGCTCAGCGGGGCTGGTCTTCGAGGTTCTTTCCCCTCCTCTGAGGCTGGCCTTGTACCCAGTGTCATCGGCCTCTGTGCTCAGCAGGGCCGGGCGGCATCAGCGGTGCCGCGTGGTGTTTCCTTCATACCAGTGTCAGAGATGGAGAAAGCCCCATTGGTCTATGAATGTAGAGTTTGGTAACAGGCAAAGGGATCGCTCTAAGTAGGGTCATTTATGCAGATGTACATTTTGAAATTGTTACTGTCCCATTTGGTGCTTGGTATTTCGGAGTAGTGTTCCAGAGTCTCCTGGGGCTCCTTGGGAGCTGGGGAGAGCCACCACTGGGTGACACTTGGATCTCTCTCTCTGGCTCCATCCCGCCCACTCAGGCAGCTCCCCTCAGGTCCCTCCATAGGCGCTGCTGTAGTTGTGAAGATGTGTGTCTACTTGTGCCCTCATGTGATGTTCTAAGACTAACTGCACGCTGTGTTTGCACGCTTCCTCTCGTGGCTGTTGAAACAGGCAATGTATCAGGAACACAGAGGTTGGATTCTGCTACAGTCAGGACTTACTCCTGCTAAAGTCTCCTGTTGGTGAGTAGAGAGCACCACAACCCCTGGAGGTGGCTCAGAGGCACAGCAGGAGTCATCGGAGCTGCAGTGCCAGACTAGGGGTGTGGACCATGAAAGCCAATGCAGTTTTGGGGGAATTTAAAATATATAGAGACACAAGCTCTCCGTACCCATTAAGATAATGTTGTTGTTACAATTGATCATAAAGAGGTTAGTGTGTCCTCTTTTTTTTTTTTTTTTTTTTTTTGACACGGAGTCTTGCTCTGTGCCCCAGGCTGGAGTGCAGTGGCGCGATCTCGGCTCACTGCAAGCTCCGCTCCCCCGGGTTCACGCCATTCTCCTGCCTCAGCCTCCCGAGTAGCTGGGACTACAGGCGCCCGCCACCTCGCCCGGCTAATTTTCTTGTATTTTTAGTAGAGACGGGGTTTCACCGTGTTAGCCAGGATGGTCTCGATCTCCTGACCTCATGATCCGCCCGTCTCGGCCTCCCAAAGTGCTGGGATTACAGGCTTGAGCCACCGCGCCCGGCCATCCTCTTTTTTTTTAAGGGAAAAAAAAAAAACGTATTTTCACCGTTTCCTTAAACCTGAAAATGCTGACTCATTGTAATTGTCTGTGGATGTCATGCGGGTGCAGTGGGGAGGAGAGCAGAGCATGGCAGAGAGCGTCAGGGGAGTCTCTCACCCTGACGTCATTACGCACATGGCCTTGATTCCTAAGCTTGCTTCGTTTTAAATACACATTCTTGAATGAAACAAGCCCGAGTTTTGTGGTTAATTACATACTGCATTAAGTGTGACACTAATAGCCTGTCAGTTTGGAGAGACTGGTTCTTAAAACTACAGACTCTGGCTGGTGAGTGGCCCGCCCTCTCCTTGCTGTTCTAAGCAATTTTAAGGTCTCCGTTGGCATATTTGACTGGTTTGTTCATCTTTTATTTGTAATTGGTAACTTGTAGACGTAAGCCAAAATGAAGTCAGCCAAGGAACTGTCTCATTGATGTGCATAGCCCTTGATGTTCTAGCCAGTGATTCTCAGAGCAGCTACGGCACAGAAAGTGACAGTCCTGGAGGGGAGGGGCCAGGGTTGGGACGTTTGGGCCCCAGCGTCAGAAGCTCCCTTCGTCAGCACGGCCCAGCCTGCACTGAGTGGCTTTTTGTTTGTGTTTATTTTCCAGTTTACCCACACTACTTCTACCGATGATTACTCAGCATTTGAATCCAACAAAGACTACATTTTAGAATCCAATGGAATCTTTAATCTGTTAATACTTGTTATATGGACCCTAAGATATTTTATTACAGAGTTTTTAATTAGTGAAAAATTCATGAATACCATAGAGAAAATATTTTAGAATTTAATGTTTCTTATATTTATGTAAACTTATGACTCTTCATTTATATAGTTACTTACTTTTTCATGTATATCCAGGCTATAAATATCCTTTCAAATCATGTTCTTATACCTAATTTTAGTCTTTCAAATGAATGTACTGTAATGCTTGTATGTATAAATCCTATGAACAAATAGAGGGCTTTTGTAAATTATGCATTTATTGTAATTATCATTAATTTTTTAATGATAAACCATGAAAAGGATTTTACTACATTTATAAAATTATGACAGAAGCAATGTGCATTATCCTTTACAGACGCAGCCTAGCTCTACAGCAATCATTCTGAAATAAGCATACCTAATTTCAAGCAATTGTATTTTAATGACTGACCTTAACTATACTTTTTCTAGTAAGAAATGCTTTATTCTGCAGCATGAACAGATTTAAAATAGCTGGTGTTAAATATCAGCTCCTAATAAAATGTGG
Organism: Macaca nemestrina; assembly: GCF_043159975.1. NCBI lineage: Eukaryota > Metazoa > Chordata > Mammalia > Primates > Cercopithecidae > Macaca > Macaca nemestrina. The sequence goes on along the minus strand of NC_092136.1, from coordinate 4,288,060 downwards.
ACTGAAAAGACTATCACAACACTATGAGAAGCCCCTAGCACTGGTTAACGCTTTCCTAGCCTAGTCTCTGGATTTGGGGAGCTTGTCTTCAGTGGCTGACAGAGACCGTGAGCTGGGAGCAGTTCTCTCAGCTGGAGAGACTCGGGATGGGGTAACCTGGGGACCAGCCCAGCCCCTGCGCCCTCTTCCCTGCCTCTGCTCCTTGGGAGCGGGTGGAGAGACACCCATGTAGCTCCCCTTAGGGCCAGCCACCAACACCACGCGCAAGTCGGCGCACACAGCGGACGAAGGCAGGAGACCCAGAAAGCAGTGCAGTGCAGCTCTAATAAAGGCCTTATTTTTCTTATGTAAATCATCTTTTTACATTTGTTTGTAAACATGTTTAAAGAATGAACCTAGTGGGACATTTTTAGACCTTGATGTTATAGCCATTTTGGATTGTGTAAGTTGCAGATGTGGCTTTTACTTTTTCAATGGCATATTAAAAAGCCAGCAAAGCGTGTCAGACCATGGCGTGGTATTTCCTGTGCAGCAGATACAGAGGTGGAGGCAGCCTGTCTTTTCACAGTTGGTTTCTGCTTTTAATTTACTTGTACAATTCATTGTTACTGTTCTGTTTTTCTATTAATCTTTTGTGAACTTCCTGATTATGTAACAAAGTATGTACAGTCTACTTTTGAACTATTTTTATCACAGTATTATTTATTGCTTTCTTTCAATAAAGTACTGAAGCATTTTCCACTGCCAATGAAGAATACTGAGAATAAGCTCTAATTGCATTGAAATTGACCATAGCTGTTTTGGAAGGCAGTGTCACCATATGGCAATTGGATTATAGAAGTCAACTGACAGAATAAAGCAGCCAGGAGATGAAGTGCAGGTTCAGGGCATCATCCTGCCCGCTTCTCTGGAGGTCCCCAGCCTGCATTACCACAGGAGACAGGTGCCTGGTGTTAAATGCAAATGTGGGGCCTCACATACACAGTCCGTAGGTAGGGCTCAAAGGCAGAGCCTAGGCCATGGACTGCGCGCATGCACGCGTGTCCCTTAACGCCGTTTCCCAGCTCCGCTTCCTTCCTCAGTGCTGGCTTCACACTCCCATCTGCTCTCCCTGCCTGCTCACGAGGTGGCTCCCAGGCCCGCACCCTTCCACACTGACGGCCTCTGGAAATCAGGAAGCCTGGGGTCCCTAGTAGCTCACATCCAGTACTGAGTCGTGAAGCAGCCCAGCATGGCAGAGGGGAGACGACACGCTGACGGGCTGGGGAAGGCAAGCAGGTGCCACCCATGGAAGTGGGTGAGCTCAGTCCCCTCAGGCTGCAAGGCTGCAAGCTGATGCCCAAGAGGAAAGCCAGACACCAGCAAGCGGCCCTTCTCCTCGTCCCACCTCAGTGTGGCCACCGAGCCCAGGATTCGCAGAGCCCGTGGCCAATACCACCCCGCCTGGAGCAGGCATCAGCGGCCACCTCCGACGTCACCGGGGTCTCTGTTTCCTCATTCTGTCTCCGTGGCTGACACCTCTGAGGGGCACGTGCTGTCACGTGGGTCAGTGTCCTGGGACGTTTCTCCTGGGCAGCCATCAGGGGTGCTCTGTGCTTTCCTGTTTAGAGCCTGTGTTTGCTGATCTTCCCACTTAACATAGGGAAAGCCTTGTTTCCTGTAATTCCTTGTTCTTGAGGTTAACCGAAGTGTGAGATTTAAAACATAACGTAGTGCCTCCCTGCTGTTTTTCATCTAATAGTCCTTTTTGGCTGAACAAAGCCAAAGGCATGCCTCAAGTATCTTAAAACTTCCAGAAAAAAAGAGACTGAGCTGGGCACGGTGGCTCACGTCTGTAATCCAGCACTTTGGGAGGCCGAGGCGGGCGGATCACGAGGTCAAGACCATCCTGGCCAACATGGTGAAACCCCGTCTCTATTAAAAATACAAAAATTAGCTGGGCGTGGTGGCGCACGCCTGTAGTCCCAGCTACTCGGGAGGCTAAGGCAGGAGAAACATTTGGACCCAGGAGGTAGAGGCTGCAGTGAGCTGAGCTCATGCCACTGCACTCTGGCCTGGCAACACAGCGAGACTCCATCTCAAAAAAAAAAAAAGGACTGGGGGCAGTGGCTCATGTCTGTAATCCCAGCACTTTGGGAGGCCGAGCTGGGAAGATCAGTTGAGGCCAGGAGTTCAAGACCAGCCTGGGCAACATAGTGAGACCCCCTTCTCCACAAAGAAGGAAAAAAAAATGGTGAAGACATCTTAAAATAATCAAAATGACACTTGGCACGCAAATCGATTTGACGTCTAGGACCGTTAATCTTCAAACTCCAGTGTGCGAAGCATCACCTGGCAAAAGATGCAGTTGTGGGGGGTCCCCTCGGCATTCAAAGTGATTGAGCCCTCATTCATTCATTCATTCATTCATTCATTATCTACTCTGTACCGGACTCTCTTCAGTGCTGGAGAGACCGTGGTAAGACAAAACTATTTCACCCTTCTAGAAAAAAGAAACATTGCTAGTCCTGTACATCCAGGGGAGAGCCCAGGAGTATGAGTTGCACCATGACATTGGTGTGGAGGGAGGGAGAAGTCCTCTGGGGAGGGCTGCATCACACACATCAAACGCCGAGAACCGTTTCATGTTCACGCTACGTATTTACTGTCTCCTATGAATAAAACCCCAGACAGGGTTTCAGAGAACACCAGTGCAAATGGACCCGTATTAGGTAATATGCCACCTTTCTTCATGTGACCTGTCATGCACCAGTTCCTTGTGATTTATTTATTTATTTATTTTTTTGTGACAGAGTTTCACTCTTGTTGCCCAGGCCGGAGTGCAGTGACACAATCTTGGCTCACCGCAACCTCTGCCTCCCGGGTTCAAGTGATTCTCCTGCCTCAGCCTCTCGAGTCACTGAGATGACAGGTGCACACCACCACACCCGGCTATTTTTTGTTATTTTAGTAGAGACAGGGTTTCGCCATGTTAGCCAGGCGGGTCTCGAACTCCTGACCTGAGGTGATCCAATCACCTCGGCCTCCCAAAGTGTTGGGATTACAGGCATCAGCCACCGTGCCTGGTTGTGAATATTTTAAATAGGTCTTGCCAGTCGACCTCAGAAGAAGCCAATGGAGTACAATTTTTCACTCCTGATGAAGGGCAGTCGATAAGCATGACTCTGCCTTACACTACACAGTTCTCATCTTCAAATAGGCCAAAACATGCTCATTGAACAAAAGCAATATAACTTAGGAATTGGGGTATTACAGAAACTATAAGTCTTGAGGGAGTTGAGTCACCAATTCTCCAACACCCTATTTTCATTTTTAAGGTTTTTGTTATAATCAAAGTAATACATGCACATCATTTAAAGTAAAAAGCCGGGCGCAGTGGCTCACGCCTGTGATCCCAGCACTTTGGGAGGCTGAGGTGGGTGGATCACCTGAGGTCAGGAGGTCAAGACCGGCCTGGCCAACGTAGTGAAACCTCATCTCTACTAAACATACAAAAAATTAGCTGGGCGTGGTGGCATGTGCCTGTAATCCCAGCTACTAGGGAGGCTGAGGCAGGAGAATCGCTTGAACCCAAGAGACAGGGGTTGCAGTGAGCTGAGATCGCACCATTGCACTCCAGCCTGGGCAACACGAGCGAAAATCCGTCTCAAAAAATAAAATAAAATCAAAAAAGAACAAAACCAGCAGACCTTGCCCTTGTCCTTCCTCTCTTGCTTCCCACTCCCTAGACCATGGGGAATGGATTTGGCTATTCCTTCTATTTGCTTTCTTACTCCCAAATAATACGCGCTCAGCGTGGCCTCCTGCTTCCTCCATTTTGGGCCCTGTCTAGTGGCTTCTCATTGTGGCTGATGAGAATTTGAGCACCTGGCACCGCCCGTCCCCTCTCCCAGTCTCCCAGCTGAGGTTAAGTCAAGTTGTTGGGGTCAAATCCATGTTCCGTTTTCATTATTGTGACTATATTATTTATTGGTGAGTCAAGTGGGATACTTCGATTATAACACGGGGCACATGGTAAGACTACATTCCCCAGTATCCACGGATGAAATAACACGACGTCTGGGCTTTGCTTTACAATAATCTTAGGGGAGGGAGGGATCTGCTTATGAATTGAACAACACTGACCAAGTGGATTGATGATTGTTGAAAGTGGGTGGTGCATTCATGACCGTTTTATTAATCCACCTTCACATTTGTGTGAGCTTTTCCATAATAAAATTTTTGTTGGGTGCAGTGGCTCACACCTGTAATCCCAACACTTTGAGGCCGAGCCTGTAGGATTTCTTGAGGCCAGGAGTTCAAGACCAGCCTGGGCAACACAGGCTCTGCCTCCGCAGTAAATTTAAAAATCAGCAGGGTGTGGTGGCACATGCCAGTGCTTCTCGCTATTCTGGAGGCTGAGGTGGAAGGACCACTTGCACTTGGGAGGTCAAGGCTGTAGCGAGTTATGATTGTGCCACTGTACTACAGACTGGGCAACACAGCAAGACCCTTCTCAAAAAAAATCCAAAAACCAAGTTTGAATAGTGGTCTCAGGCAGACCCTCTATGTGATAAACTCTTCGTCTTTGGATGTTGAGAATACTGCTGCTTACCCCTTCACTTCGTTACGGTAATTCTGCCCAGTTTCAAACTCTGACCGAAGACCACAGCTGAAATATTTTATATCACAACCCAGCACGCACACACTATATTTCATCAATTCTGCTGTGAACATTTTTTCATATTTTGGTATCTTAAATTAGGATGTGTCTTATAAGCAATGATACTGAAGGAAATCAAGAGATTTTACTCCAGGCCGGGCACAGTGGCTCACGCCTGTAATCCCAGCACTTTGGGAGGCCGAGGTGGGTGGATTGCTTGAGCTCATCAGTTCGAGACCAACCTGGGCAACATGGCAAAACCCCGTCTCTACAAACAGTACAAAAGTTAGCTGGGTGTGGTGGGGTGTGCCTGCAGCCGCAGCTACTCAGGAGGCTGAGGTGGAAAGATGGCTTGAGCCTGGGAGGTGGAGGTTGCAGTGAGCTGTGTGATCGCACTGCTGCGCTCCAGCCTGGGCGACAGAGCAGAGCCAGACTCTGTCTCGACCACAACAGAAACATTTACCCCAAACTGTACTTTTGACATTTTTTTGAAATGGCTGTTATAGGGCCAACAGATGAAGGGTCCCTGCAAAGCTGTCCATTGTCAGGGCAATTTGCATCTGTGGAGAATCTCCATTACTGCACCCAGGCCCGAGAGATTAACTGAACTAACACCTTGAAAGGTCTGAAGAGAGCCATTTATCATCTCTGACAACTTCTACTTGTGAGGTTTCATCTACCTAATAAGACCCCGTTTGCAAGCCAGACCTCTTCCGTCTTCCCAGAACCTCATTTGCCAGGATCCAAGCCCTCATTCATTCTGTGGCCTCAAGACCTGACAGTGGTGTCAGCTCATCTCTTCAGGATCCCTATTCAGACCTTTTCTCTAGTTGGTCTTGCACTCCTGGGCTCCAGTGATTCCTCCCACCTCAGCCTCCCCAAGTAGCTGGGACCACCAGTACGCCCCTGGCTGCGTGCTGCTTTTACAAGCATGGGTGACCCAGCCCAGCAGGTTGGTAGCTGCAGGCCCACTCAGTACTTTGCATTCCTCTTCATTTCTGGCTCACAGAGATATCACCTTTTCTTTTTTTTATGGAGTCCCGCTCTGTCTCCCAGGCTGGAGTGCAATGGCGCGATCTCAGCTCACTGCAACCTTCACCTCCTGGGTTTGAGCGATTCTCCTGCCTCAGCCTCCCAGGTAGCTGGGATTACAGGCGCCTGCCACCATGCCTGGCTAATTTTTGTATATTTATTAGAGATGGGGTTTTACCAGGTTGGCCTGGATGGTCTCGGACTCCTGACCTCAAGTGATCCACCTGCCTTGGCCTCCCAAAGTGCTGGGATTACAGGCGTGAGCCACCACGCCTGGCCACCAGTTTTTTTTTTGTTGTTTGTTTGTTTGTTTGAATTTTAGTAGAGACGGGGCTTCACCATGCTGGCCAGGCTGGTCTCAGATTCCTAACCTCAAGTGATCCGCCTGCCTCGGCCTCCCAAAGTTCCAGGATTATAGGCATGAGCTACCGCGCCCAGCCTCCAACTATTTCTGAGCACAGCTATACTCATTGCTTTGCAAATTTTACACTGTATGTGTAATTCCTCTGTGGCCAGCCTCAGTCTCTGCCACACATTGTCCTGCGGAGCACAATGGGCACGTGGAAGAGCGCGCTGCCCCTTTCTCCCTGGGAGCCACTCTGAAGCAGCCCGCTCTTCCCCAGCAGCAGACTGGGGTTTCTAAGCCACGAACACTGCCCTCCTGCTGCAAAGTCTGCCGTGAGCTTTGGCTTTCCTTCTCTGTCAGATGGAAGCAATGATATCCACCTTATTGGCAGAAAGTAGACTCATGGCTGCTCGGGCTGGGGGACAGGGGACGAAGGGGGACTGGCTGCTCGGGCTGGCGGACAGGGGACGGAGGGGGACTGGCTGCTCAGGCTGATGGAGAGGGGACGAAAGGGGACTGGCAGTTGATGAGTAGGGTTTCTTTCTGGGAGAGGGTAAATGTTCTAAAATTAGGCTGTGGAGACGGTTGTACAACCCTGTGAATATGCTACAAAAAACCCCCAAAACACTGACTGTTTGTACTGAATTGTACGTGAATTATATGTCAATAAAGCTGGTCTTACAAAAATGATTTCCAGCTTGTAAAGCTGTTTTGAGGAAAAAATGGAATACCCTGCCGGAAAAATCTCATCGCGGTAGCTCTTCGAATGTGAGGCCCCCGTTTCCGGGTACGCCTGCCCCGTTTATGCCCTATTTGGCCTCCAATACCCACATTTGTTACACTCAGTCAAGATGCCTCCTTTTGGAGCCCTCTCCAGGACCCTTTCAATCATCTGCCTCTCAAACCTGGATTGCCTGTGAGGAAGGCTGAGTTCTGATTTTTTTTGCCTTCGTGGTCCACAGCCACTATACTCCAGCCTGGATGAGAGAGTGAGACTCTGTCTTGAAAAAAAAAAAAATGTATATATATAGCAATATATTTTTCCTTACAGTAACATGATTATAAAACATAATTTTTACTTTTTTTCCTGGAGCAAGGGGCTCACATATGTAATCCCAGTGCAGGAGGGTCACTTATGATGTATTCATTATTGAGTTAAATAAAATATGGGACGTGTTTATTTTATACGTGTATGAAAGTAATGATTTTACCTCTAAAAAATGATCAACACCTGACATTTCCTTCTGCCACCCGCACTCCCAATTCATCCTCACATCTAACAGTTTAGCTTTCTAAATGCCTCTTGCATCTATCCACTTCTCCCCATCTTACCTGCCACCAGTGGTCTGCCTGAATTGGCTACATTAGGCTCTATCTGGCCCTTCTCCCATCCATTCTCCGCACAGCAGCCAGAATGATCTCATTACAATTCAAACTTCATGATGTCTTATTTATTTATTCAGCGATGGCGGGCGGCCGGCGGGGAGGGTCTCACTATGCTGACCAGGCTGGTCTCGAACTCCTGGCCTCAGGTGATCCTCCCATGTCAGCCTCCCAAAAGGCTAGGATTACAGGCGTGGGCCACTGCTCCTGGCCCAAACTTCATGATGTCTCTTATCTGCTTAACTTCCTCCAAGGACTTCCCATGTCTCCCAGAATAAAGACCGAGGTCCTCGCTGTGCTCTTTCGGCCTCTGCATGACCTGGCCCCTCTCACACCGCAGCTCCGCTGCACCACCAGCCCTCTGCCATGCTGAGCTGAGCCTCCTTCAGTTCCCCTGCTGCAAGACCTTTCCTGCCTCGGGGCCTCTGAACCTGCTGTTGGCCTGCCTGGAAAATTCTTCCCTCCTAACCTTGTTTACTCCTATGGGGCCTTCACATCTTAGCTAACATGTGAATCGCCCAAAGAAACCTCTGGTCTCCCAGGGGTTCAGGTCCTACCGTCTCTCCAGCACGATGGCATGAAACTCTCACTTCTTGGCATTTATCTCATTTCCCAGGTGAGTACCCATGTGGTTTAACGCTTGACTCACCTTCTAGGCTGCTAGGTCCCTGTGGCCGGGGCTCGCGTCCCTGGCACGCATGTGGCCCTTTCTGGAGGGGTGTATGGTAAGCGGACGAGGACGGCTGGGAGCGCGCGAAGAGAAGATGGAGAGATGAAGAGGCTCCCCGCTCCCGGGCTCAAGGCATGCGCATCGCCTGGGCTGGCTTCCTTCCCTCGGTCCTGAGAAGCGCCGCGGATCCTGACACCCCGCCGTGGGCTGTGTGCTTCTCAGCGCCCCTCGTCTGCGCGCGCAACGCTACTTTCGAGCGCGCTCTGCAAACTCGCCAGGGCCGGGCTCGCGTTTCGCCAGCTGCTGGCGGACCCCCTGGGCTCTTGGGGGCAGGGACGCAGGAGGGGGAGGGGTCGGGGGCGGGGCCGCGCGGGGACCCGGATGCGGCCCCGCCCCCGCCCGCGGAACCGGAAGTAGAGCCTGGCGCCTGGGAGCGGCGGGCGCGGCGGGATCCAGGGCCGACCCGGGCCGGACCGACCCCAGGCGGCGGTGAGCGAGTGCGGCGTCCGCCGGAGATGCAGGCCCGGCTCTGCTTCTTCCCTCCTGTGGCGTCGCCGGGCCGCGAAAGGGGAAGGAAGCAGCGGCCGCAGCGGTCTCACCGCTCTTCCGCTCGCGGTTTCGGGGGCCGGGGCAGAGTGGCGAGGCTTTCCCGGCCTGGGGCGGGGCCGGGCGAGGGCCGGGGGTTCACGAGGGCCACGAGGACGGGTCTGGGCCCCAGGGGACAAGGGGGCACGGAAGGCTCGGGGCTGGGGTCCACGGAGGAAGGTTGGAGAGGGGCCAAAGCGGGGGTCTCAGCTCTGCGGGGAGGGTCCCTGGACCCTGGGGGGCCCCAGGGCCGGGGAGGGGCCAGGCTGGGAGGGGTCTGGGTCCGAGGGAATAGGAGAGGGGGATGGGCTCCGAGGGAGAAGGGATTGGGGCCCGAGGGGGAGGGGCTGGGCCTGCGGGGTTCGGAGGTCCGAGCGGAGGGGGCCGGGGTTCGAGGAGCCGTGGAAGGTGGGTGTGGGGGGTCTCAAGGAAAGGGCGAGGGGTTTCAGAAGGAGGGGTCCGGGCGCAGAGGGAAAGGGATGAGATCCGAGGGGAGGGGATTGGGGTCTGACGGGAAGGGGTCCAGGCGCAGGGCTACAGGGATGGGGTCCGAGGGAAGGGAATTGGAGCTCGAGCGGAAAGGGTCGGGGCGCAGAGAAAAGGGATAGGGTCGGAGGGGAGGGGATTTGGGCTCCAAGGGAAGGGATCCGTGTGCAGGGGAAAAAGATGGGGTCCGCGGGGTCAAGGCGCCTGGGGTCCGCGGTTTGAGGGGCTCGCTGTGGGACGTGGGACGTGGCGGAGCAGCTGGAGACCCACCCGGCCTGTACCTGAGCGAAGGTTTTGCAATCAGGTCAATGGAGGCAGCGAGGCGCGGCTGCAGCTAGTCGTGAGGCTCTAAATTTGGAACCGTCCCTCCTTCGGGGTGTGTTTAAAATCACCAGAACCGTGCTTTGGGGCTTTCTGTTACGTTTCCATCACCTGGATAGTCTAACGGATGCCTGATCCTCGGCGCTGGAAGGCCTCGGGTGAGAAGGGACAGGGCTTCCTCCCACTGGAATCTGGACGTGTCGGGACCCTTGGGGAGGAATTCATTTTCTGCTGAGGGAAGCTCCGGAGGCATCCGATGAGCTCTCCCTGCAATCCCATGCGCTCCCTTTGGGCTCAGTGTTGACTTAGCTGCACAGGCTCTATCGGGGGGACTTCACCCACAAGGTCCTTAAGGCATGATCCAGCCCTCGAACCCGGCCGGGCCCAAGGCCGTGGTGCAGGAGGGGCTGGCCGCCTGCCCCCGTCTTCATTCCCGTGTTTGACCGTGTGGGTGAGTCACCGGCTCCAGAGCCCTGAGTCAGTCCTATTTCTCCTCTGGTTAGAGAAATATTCACCAGATACTCAAGGAACAAGGAAGAGTCTTTTAAGTGGGACTCAATAAAAAGTTGGGGAGGCAGGGTTGTTTTGATATTAGGTCCCCTAGAACTGGAAGCTAACCCTCTGCTAAATGTTACTGAAAAGAAATATCTTTTGTCCTGGGGCAGGGGTGCGGTGGCTCCCACCTGTAATCGCTGCACTTTGGGAGACCAAGGTGAGAGGATCGTTTGAGGCCAGGAGTTCCAGACTAGCCTGGGTAACATAGGGAGACCTTGTATCTACAAAAAAAAAAGAAAGAAAAAAAGAAATTCGCTGGGCATGCTGGCGTGCACCTGTTGTCCCAGTACTCGGGACGCTGAGGCAAAGGATCTCGAGCCCAGGAGTTGAAGGCTGCAGTGAGCTCAATCGCACCAGTGTACTCCAGCCTGGGTGACAGAGCGAGACCCTGTCCCCAGGCTGGATTGCAGCAGCTCTTCACAGGTGCCATCTAGCACACTGCAACCTTGAACTGCTGGCCTTAAGCGATCCTCCCACCTCAACCTCCCAAGTAGCTGGGACTGCAGGCCCAGCTAAAGCTGACTTTTAATTGTAGCATTTTGATGGACCTGTTTTTAAAACACTTAAAATGACAGTGCACATAATTGGCAATTCAGATATTCAGTCTGTGCCATGCAGTAGGTGCTCTGAAAAAGGTGTCCTGAGAGTGTGAATTGCTGTGAGCGCTGGTTGCTGCCTTGTGTTACAGTATTCCCATGGCCTGGGCCAGCCAAGAGCAGGGGACTGTGCTCCAGGAGCAGGCTTGGCTTTCTCTGTGGCCCAAGCCCACCCCATCTGCTCACGCACTGCTTTGAGTAAACAGAGTAAATGTTGGGGTCAGGGTTTCCCTTGAGTAAGTGTGGTGTAGGGAGTGGGCCTGTGATGGTGATTTTGGCTAAGCAAATGTCTGTTTCCTTTCTCCTCCTGCTCTGCCATAGATGCTGAGGCTAATGGAAAGTTGATGCTAGACGGATGTTTCTGTCCCGTCATTTAAAACATTCTTCGGCCGGGCTCAGTGGCTCACACCTGTAATCTCAGCACTTTGGGAGGCCGAGGGCAGGTGGATTGCTTGAGCCCAGAAGTTTCGAGATCAGCCTAGGCAACGTGGAAAAACCCCATCTCTATGAAAAATAGAAAAATTAGCCAGGCACGGTGGCTCACACCTGTAATCCCAGCACTTTGGGAGGCTGAGGTGGGCAGATCATGAGGTCAGGAGATCGAGACCATCCTGGCTAACAGTGAAACCCCGTCTCTACTAAAAAAAATACGAAAAATTAGCCAGGCGTGGTGACGGGCGCCTGTAGTCCCAGCTACTCAGGAGGTTGAGGCAGGAGAATCGCTTGAACCCAGGAGGTGGAGGTTGCAGTGAGCCAAGATCACGCTATTGCACTCCAGCCTGGGCAAAAGAGTGAGACTCCGTCTCAAAAAAGAAAAAAAAGAAAAGAAAAGAAAAATTAGCTGGGTGTGGTGGTGCATTCCTATAGTCTCAGCTACTCGGGAGGCTGAGGTGGAAGGATTGCCTGAGCCTAGGATGCAGAGGTTGCAGTGAGCTGAGATTGTGCCTCTGCACTCTAGCCTGGGCCACAGTGCAAGACCCTGACTCAAAAAAAAAAAAAAAGGCTGGTGGGGGGCAGTTAGGCGTGGTGGCTCATGCCTGTAATCCCAGCGCTTTGAGAGACTGAGGCTGGCAAATCACTTGAGGCCAGGAGTTGGAGATCAGCCTGTAGCAACATAATGAAACTGCATCTCTACTAAAAACATAAAAAATTAGCTGAGTGCAGTGGTACATGCCTGTAATCCCAGCTACTCAGGAAGCTGAGGCAGGAAAATCACTTGAACCTGGGAGATGGAGGTTGCAGTGAGCCAAGATGGCACCGTTGCACTCCAGCCTGGGCAACAGAGCAAGACTCTGAAAAAAAAAAAATTCTTGTATAGAGGAATTTTTCACTCTGTCTAGACAGCAAGATTACTTCACATTTGTGCAATCTGATTTGTACACTGACATTTGCAAGGAAGGTTTAATGTTGAGGTTGAGGTTGGACAGAGTCATCTTCTTTTGAACCGTATTGTAACAGCTTTATTGAGGTAAAATTCACACGCCATACAATGCGTCTGTTTAATGTGTGCTGTCCACTGGTGTTTAGGATCTTCATGCAGTTGTACAACTATCACCACAATCAATTTCAGAATAATTTTGTCACCTCAAAAAGAAGCCCTTGTACCTTTTAGCCATGACTTCCTGATCCCCACCACCACCATCCGCCCAGCCCTGGGCAACCAGCAATGTATCTTTTGTCTCTGTAGATTTGTCAACTCCAGACATTTCCTAGAAATTGAATCGTATAATATGTGGTCTTTTGTGCATGGTTTTCCTTTGCGTAATAGATTTGAGGTCCCTCCACACTGCAGCAGGTGTCACTGCTGGATCCTCTTTGTGGCGGAAATAATGCGTTTGTGTTAGGTAGACCACATGCTATGTATCTATCAGTTGATGGACATTTGGAGTGTTTCCGTTTTGTGGCTGCTATGAATAGTGCTGTTCTGAACACTCATGCACAAGTTTTTGTGTGCTTATACTTTATTTCTCTTGGGCATAGACCTAGGAGTGGAGTTGCTGAGTCATACAGTACCTGAGTTTAACCTTCTGAGGAACTGCCAGACCTTTTCCATTTAACATTCCTATCAGCAGTCTATGAGGCTTCCGGTTTCTCCACACCGTTGCTGAGACTTGTCATCGTCTTTTATTTTAGTCATCCTAGTGGGTATGAGGTGGGTTCTCATTGTGGTTTTGATTTGCGTTTCCCTGATGGTTAATGACATTGAACAAACTTTTCCTGAGCTTATTGGCCATTTGTATATCTCCTCTGAAGAAATGTCTCTTCAGGTCCTTCACCCATTTTTAAATGGGGTTATTTGTCCTTTTTATTATTGAATTATAAGAGTTCCTTTTTTTTTCTTTTTGAGATGGAGTCTCACTCTGTCACCCAGGCTGGAGTGCAGTGGCACAATCTCGGCTCACTGCAACCTCCGCCTCCCAGGTTCAAGCAATTCTCCTGCCTCAGCCTCCCGAGTAGCTGGGACTACAGGCACACGTCACCACGCCCAGCTAATTTTTGTATTTTTGGTACAGACGGGGTTTCACCATGTTGGCCAGGATGGTCTCGATCTCTTGACCTGTTAATCCGCCTGCCTTGGCCTCCCAAAGTGCTGGGATTACAGGCGTGAGCCACCGTGCCCAGCCAAGAGTTCTTTATATATATTCTGGATATATGGTTCAAAATAGTTTTCTTTTGGGATCGTCTTGTCACCTTCTTGATGAAGCACAAAATTTTTAATTTTGTACAATTTATTTTTTTCCTCTTGTGTTTTGGTGTCGTATCTAAGAAACTATTGCCAAATTCAAAGTCACAAAAATTTACACCTTTTTAGGATTTTAGTTCATTTTTGAGTTAATTTTTCTGTGTGGTTTTGAGGTAGGGGTCTAGAGGCTTTATCTTTGGATCCACAAAATAATCAAGCCTATTTTCTATTAGTTATTTTTGTGATTTTTTTAAAATTTCAAATATTGAGAGTATAAAATTGTGGATTTGAGCCTATCCTTAGCTGCTCATGAGATTTTTATTTTTTACTTTATGATTGATTTATGTATGAGACAGGGTCTCTGTCTCCCAGGCTGGAGTGCAGTGGTGTGATCATGGCTCACTGCACCCTTGAGCTCCTGGGCTCAAGCAGTTCCCCCACCTCAGCCTCCTGAGTAGCTGGGACTACAGGTATACACGACCATGTCTGGCGAATGGTTTAGGTGGAATTGTATAGATGCCTGCTGATTACACTAATAACTGTAGTAACCAGAATGCACCAAGCAATCTGTAGAAGTTAGGATTGCCAAAGGGAATTGGGGAGAGAGATGGAGCAAACAGTTGGGTCAGGAACCAGATAGGAAATTAATTGCCAGCAGGGCCAGCCAGGCACCATCCCCTAGTACCTAATGCCTGAGAAACCACTCTGCCTGTGGCCAGCTTGTTCCTAGGGACGAGGGGATTTCATTCGTCGATGAGTGATGTTTAGCAGTATGGTGTCCAGTTGAGGCTGACGTGTGGTCCTCGGGAAGGGGCCGTGTGCTTGGCCACCCTCTGGAGAACTGGAGTCTTGCTCCCTGCGTGGTAACCGTATACGTCCATTAGGAATGCAGCCGCCGCCTCTTCGGCTCTCCAGCTGCTGCTGTCACGTCTTGAGACAGTCACCGTACCTGTGTTTTCTCCCGGCCATATCACGATCCTCTCAAGGAGTGTTTTTCTTATATTATTGTTTTAAAAAGCTCACAGTAACAATTCTATTTTATAATGTTATTAATTAGAATGAATAAAAAGTGAAAATCTCTCAGAATTATAGCAAACAGTAAATGCATGCTAGCAATTAAGGCGGTAATTTCTGTTTGCATTCATTAAGAAACATGATGTAGGCCGGGCATGGTGGCTCATGACTGTAATCCCAGCACTCTGGGAGGCCAAGGCAGGTGGATCACCTGAGGTCGGGAGTTTGAGACCAGCCTGACCAACATGGAGAAAACCCATCTCTACTAAAAATACAAAATTAGCCGGGCGTGGTGGCTCATGCCTGTAGTCCCAGCTACTCGGGAGGCTGAGGCAGGAGAATCGCTTGAACCCGGGAGGTGGAGGTTGCAGTGAGCCGCAGTTGTGCCACTGCACTCCAGCCTGGACAACAAAAGCAAAACTCCATCTCAAAAAACAAACAAAGAATCATCATGTAGTTAGAAATCTTTTAAAACTTATTTCTTTAGTTTCTCTATGTTGAACTTTTTTATTAGTAAAATGCAAATCTTCCATCCTCATTTCAGATTTCATTACAAAACCTTGTTATATTTGGGAGGATTTCTGAAGTTTTCTAAAAAGATCTCCACACAGAAGGGTTTGCCCAGGCTGCTGCTCAACAGACATCCTTCTGAGCTTTTACTCTTAATCTTTTTACAGACGGAATCATTCCCCAATGCCTGGAAATTCCTCATTGGATTACTGTGTTTTAGACAGAGTTTTGTGAACAGCCTTTTATCTCCAAGCGGAAAGAAAGGTACTTGTGCGTTGTGAACATCCTAACATTCTTTTCCTGTGGATGGAAAGGGCAGAAATCCCTTTAACAGGAAGCGGGGGAGGTTGCTGTTTCTGTGGATTTACTGGGAGAGAGATGATAATTTTCTGGGAGGAAATTTCATTGTTTAAAAGATGAAGTCAGATTTCTGTTGTGTATGACTTAGAGGAGACATTTGCAGAAAACTCTGGAATTGAGGAAGGGAACTCATTCCTGTCCTCCCTGAGGGGGAAATCTGGCCCCTTCCCCACACCATGAAAGTGGGTGGGCCCCCAGGCGCAGGACTGTGAAGCTTGCAGGTGCCTACCCCGCCCCCTGGTGAAGCTGCCTCCAGGAAGGTGAGTGGAGACTGTTCTCTGCTAATCTTTCCCTGATGAGCCTGAGAAAGTACCAGGCAGACACCTGCCTTCTTTCACCTTTGACTTGGGGTTGAAGGTTGGCCTCGCCAGCTCCGCACGGACTCCCGTCCTTTCTTGCAGCCACTTCCTCAGTGGTGGGAACGCAGGCAGGCAGCCCCCTCGCCAGGGCAGCATGGTGCCATGTGGCAGCCGGAGACCGAGCATCCCGTTTCTCTTTCCTGCAGCCGTTGCTTCATTTATAAATGGGCGCACTGGGACAAGATGGACTGGTTGTGCCTTTCAGTTCTAAGATTCTAGTTCATCTGTTCTCTAAAATCCTGGCAAAAGCAGATCACTCTGGAAATTTCTTGCCATGCTTTGGGCATTGACTTGAGGTTCCAGGGGCATTGTTGGTCCTGCTACACCCCTTGGCAGACAGTTCTTCCCCGAGAGACAAAGTCGCATCTAGAAATTTGAGAGCATGGTGCTCTGATTGGTCCCTCCCTGTCACATTGGATTTGGACTTGAGACCTAGCCAGGCTGGACGGGGAGGAGCCAGATGGGACATTCTCAAGCTGCCAAGGGCTTTTGTCCCGTTCAGATTCAGGGCGCTAGAGTCCCAACACGGCGCCTGAGGAAAAGTGAATGGGGTGTCCTCAGTTCAGACCCCTGGGCACAGCTTCTGGCTGTTTGATTTAAAATAATCTCTCAGTGGCTGTATGGCCTGTGTGAAATTTTATTACTATTTCTGTGGAAAAGGAATCAGTTCTTTTTATACGTAGTTTAAAAAAAAAAAAAAAAAACCCTTAAAAGTTTTGATGTTACCACTGCAGTTACAAGAAGAATTGTCTTGTTAGGGTTTACAGGTGTGCCATTGTTCTCTATAACAGAAAACCTTTCAGTCTTCACGGGCTGAGGAAGAAGGTGGCTGCCCACTTGCAGAGCTGCCTGATAGAGGAAAAGGTGGCGTTTTATAGTCTGTTTTCTCCCAAGTAGAGAGTAAAGCAATTCTCTGATGAATTACCTGAAACATTTATTAAATTGTAAGTCTGAATTAGGAAAATTGTTGTTATCGTTTCAGTAAGCACTTGAAATCAAAATGGGTGCACTTTTTAAGAAATTGTGATAAGATACACGTACCGTGAGATCTACCATTGGTAACGTTTAGTGTATTTATAATATATAACACACATGGTACATTTATTTTTGGTTAGAAACTATCATATGATTGGGCAGAACAGGAATATGTTCTTAATGAATGCAGTAAGTGCACACCCGACTTTTTTATTTTCCACAGAATTTTCTCACTTGAGTTGAAGCCAAAGAGTATTTGCAATATATTTCTGACGCCAGGGGACAGCAGTATTAGAACCCCGAGGGGAAGCTTCTTTCACTCCTGTGGTTGTCATTCAGGGTTAGGGATCATGAAGGATTGGCTGGTCCTGCAGCCTCGTCCTCCTGGGTTGCCTAGAATCTCGGTAGTTTTGGCCAAAGGGCTCATCTGCTGGCCTCTGTGGATGGCACCCTGAGGCCTCCGTAACCCTCCCCGGCCGCTCTTTCAGATGTGGAAAGCTTCAGCAGGCCACGCTGTGTCCATCGCCCAGGATGACGCGGGGGCCGATGACTGGGAGACCGACCCCGATTTTGTGGTAGGAGCCGCCAGCCTTTGCTTTCCGTTTTCATGAAGTGGAAGTGGCTCTCCTGGGTTTTTCTTTGATGGGGTGGTGGTTTGTCGGTGTCGCAATCCAGGCTGTGAGATTTACTGGTTGGTTTTCTTTTCAGAATGATGTGAGTGAGAAGGAGCAAAGATGGGGTGCCAAGACCGTGCAGGGCTCCGGGCACCAGGAGCATATCAAGTAAGAGGCGTCGCCACCACCCTCCCGAGGGCCCCTCTGTGGGTGGAGCCCCAGGTGCAACAGGGCTCATGGTCGTCTGTGGAGGGACGGCCTGTGTGGAAACTGCTTTTATCTTCTTGACCTGATACCCATGCAGTAAATGAATATAAGACACACACACATATATGTGTGTATATGTAATGTGTGTGTTTATATGTGTATATTTAGATACTTATGTGCTCAGTAATTTTTAAATTCCCATTGCAAACAATTTCCATATTTATAATTTTAGAGTGTCTGCTTCTCAGTATTGTAGCTTTTATCAGGGAACACTTTTACCTAAGCTCTACCTTACACACGAGAGGTTTCTAAAGTATGAGATGTCTGAATAACTGAGACCTTAAATGCCCTGTCCCTGTTTTTATTATCTGGAAATGATTATGTGTTAGTCGTGGGGTACTGTGAGCTTTGTGTTCTTATCAAAAGCCCAGAGGAGGGAACTGAGTGAGCCCTGTCATTGTTTCTCACTTGGCACTATCTAAAATGCCAGCTCTTGGGGCAGTTTTTTTTTTTTTCCTCAGGAAATGCAGATAAAAGGAACTTTTAAAATGTGCTCAGACTTTTATTTTAGGCCGCACTGGGTTCAGAGTGGATCCTTCTTTCCCTGGCTGTGAAGGCAGCACCACTGACCCGGTGACCGCCTCAGTATCCTGGCGAGACTGTCCTGCTTGGCCACAGTCCCTTCAACTGAGAAAGATTCAGTCCATCATCCAGAAAAGAAGGCACAGTCTGCCCAGTGGCTTTTTATTTTGTTTTTAAAGATTTATTTATTTATTTATTTTGAGACAGGGTCTCACTCTGTCACCCAGGCTGGAGTGCAGTGGTGCAATCATAGCTCACTGCAGCCTTGACTTCCTGGGTTCTCGCCTCAGCTTTCTGAGTAGCTGGAACCGTGGGTGCACACCACCATGGCCAGCTAAGTTCTTTTATTTCTTTTAAAGACGGGGTCTTGCTTTTGTTGCTTAGGCTGGTCTTGAACTCCAGGGCTCAGGTGATTCTCCTGCCTCAGCCTCCCGAAGTGCTGGGATCACAGGTGTGCACCGCCGCACCTGGCCCACAGTGGCTTTTTATACAGAAGTTTTAGTCCCTCTCTGGCTTGCTCAGCACACTCCCTTCCACAGAAGCAACTTCGGAACTCCAGTGGCCGTGCGGCTGCCCAGGACAAGAGACTGGAATGGGGCTGACTTAGGAGTCCGCTGTAGCCTTGGGTATTTGCTATGGCGTTAAGCAGACTCCTGAATTTGTTGAGTCATCGTACCTCTTCTCATCTCTTCTGTTCCCTGTAGCTTCAAAACATGTCTTGAAGGGTGGCTTGGAGAAAAAACAACTCTCCAGTACAAAAGCCTCGGGCGGCTTAGAATTCAGAGAGGAGCACGTGGGGAATGAGCCCACTCTTCACGCTCTGGGCCTTCCCAGGTTTTAGGAGTGGTGTCTTTCCCTGCTCATCAGGGTATTGGGCGGTTTCCGAGCATGGTTCGTATTTCATCCTCAATTCTAGCATTGTTGTCCAGATGTCGAAGGTGGCGGCCTGGTGTCTCCTGGGCAGAAAGTGTGAATGCCAGAGTGGCCTTCATACCATGCTGGAGTCTCTCAATGACAGCTGTGTCCTGCCTGCCAGATTTGAGCACACCTTGTCATCTGTTTCATCATCTGCTATATTAAAAATTTTCAGTGGCGTTTAGATGTTAAATTCTGAAACGCTTTCCTCACATCTTTGAATGTATGAAAAAGCTGGAGTACTTCAAGTACGGACGAGCCATCTACATGTGCAGCACCACCGGACTTCTGCCAGTGACTGGGAAAGGGGGCGTAGCCTCGTGTTCCCCTCTACCTCTGGATGATTACAGACGGGCTTTCCTGTTCTCTGCGTGTGAATAAAGGCCGGGTTTGGGTAGAGCCATCTTTAGCGGGGATTTGGGATGACCCCACTGTCTGCCTTCAGATTCACGTTCTGTCTCCCACGGAGCGTGCATCTGACACTGCGGACTGCCGAAGTGGGTGTACCAGCCGGCAGAATAGTCAGGAAGGGACAGTGCAGGGAGAGAATTGGTGGACATCAGATAGGCAGATTTACAAAGATAATGTCACCTGTTCTTATTTATGACACCGGGAGGCAAAGCTGCACATCTGTTTATTGATTTGTTCCTATTTCCATCTCCTCCTTCAAGCATCCACAAGCTGAGGGAGAACGTCTTTCAAGAACATCAGACTCTTAAGGAGAAGGAACTTGAAACAGGACCCAAAGCCTCCCACGGCTATGGAGGGAAATTTGGTGTGGAACAAGACCGAATGGATAAGGTGAGTGGCCCACGGCTGCCTGTGCCAGGCTCCTGGTGCGCTTGGACCACTCGACTGAGTGGCAGAGTCGTCCCTCAGACTTTCCTTAGATCAGCAGTTCTGAGTCAATCTGCTGAGGCTGAGATTTGCCCAGAGTAGACCCCTGTTGATCGGACTTGCTCACGAAGTGCTCTAGCTTTCTTCAAAGCTCGCTGAGAACCCTCAGAGGTGCTGGAGCACGGGTGGTACGTGGGGAGGCCCAGAGCGGGAGACTGGCCCTCAGAGGCGGCCTTGTGATCAGGATAGAAGTCCGGAAGCATCGTGGCTCCAGGTGTCATCATTGTCAATGCCTCTGGTTCCAGCTTGCAGCCTAAGTCATGCCAGTCCGAAGAGCAAAGTCAAATCTGTAGGCCCCCATGGTTCACAGCACACACGGAAATTCAGCCAAAGGCCTAGCTAACATGCTTCATGCGGTCAGTGACTGTCAGAGCAGTCTGTCCCTTGTCTAAATGGGGTGCCCACCAGGCTGGGGACAGTGCTCGCTCTGTTTGAGAGGTCTGGGAGAGCCTCCCGGGAGCCATCATTGATGGGATGCAAACTGCCATGCAGACGTTGATTGAGGACGTTGGCCAAATGCCTCCAGCTCCACCCGTACTTTAGGTCCTCTCTACCCTAAGAAAGGGAGCCCCGTTAGCTCAGGACAGCTGCCTTTTCCTTCGTGGAGAGAGGATGGAAGAGATCGTGGTGCGTTTGCATGTTTCTTCAGTAAAACAGACATCCTGGAGGTGAACTTTTGAGTCTAAGCAACATAAGCTTGTTCTGACCTGACAGATGCTTGCCTTTACCCTGTGGAAAGAAGTGTTTCAGCCAGTGTCGGATTCCAGGCGGTAATTCCATACCTCTCCCACCTCATGCACCAGCCGGATGAACATTTGAGCTGGGCACGGGCTGATGTTGCCGTGTCACAGTGAGCTGCACCTTGCTCTGTCCCCTACACAGTAGATGATGTGGTGGGCTGGCAGGGCACCCCAAACCACCATCATAAATAGCCTGGGGGAGGAGTGGGGTGAGGGACCATCTGCAGGAAGGAGACATGGATGTTGCTGTGTCACTACCACAGAGATGCGCTGACACTGAGGAGAGCAGTGTGTGCAAAATCATCACCTCTGGAGTCTAAAAAAAGTCCGCTAGCTTTTAGGAGTGTAAACGGGCAGACGGACCCCTGTGTTCAGTGCAGTGAGCGAAGCATGTGCAGACGGACAGACGGACCCCTGTGTTCAGTGCAGAGAATGAAGCATGTGCAGACGGACAGACGGACCCCTGTGTTCAGTGCAGTGAGCGAAGATGTGCAGACGGACAGACGGAATCCATGTGTTCAGTGCAGAGAATGAAGCATGTGCAGACGGACAGACGGACCCCTGTGTTCAGTGCAGTGAGCGAAGCATGTGCAGACGGACAGACGGAATCCTTGTGTTCAGTGCAGTGAGCGAAGCATGTGCAGACGGACAGACGGAATCCATGTGTTCAGTGCAGTGAGCGAAGCAAGTCGGTGGAAGCCTTTCCCACCCCAGACTGAGGCAAGCCCTGTGCTTACAGGGCTTGTGGGGAGTTAGTGCAGAGAGAAATTTATTCTAAAAATGGGGCTCCCTGCTCTGGGTTGGGAAAATTACATATTGGGGAAAAGAAAGGCAAAGTGTCAGGGAAAGCCTGGTAGGGAAGCTGTTGTGGCTTCTCTGCTGCTGCTTGGACTGCACCTTTTTTCAGCCCGAATCTCGCTCACCCTGGAACCTGCCACTTAGGCCTTCTGGAGCGCCAGGCTCCCTGGAAGAGCCCTCGCTTCCCTCTCTCCTGTGCCGTCTCCATGGCAGCCTCTGCTTCCCTCGTCAGCTGTCCTTGCCTCATCCTGCTGTCCTTCCCAGGGAGACTCCCCTCTGGGCTGGGCTTTTCAAGGGTCGGGACTTGTCATCCTCTCCTCATGCCTGGCCCTATGCCATGAGCCCCACCTCTTAGGCCAGTGCGCTCCTGGAGCCCAGGAGGCTTGGTGAGCCTTGCTGTCACCTCTTAGCCGGCAAGCTGGAGAGCTATCCTGGCAGGGCGAGTCCAGCAAGGGGTGCTGCAGCTGCTCAGTCCCGGCTGGCATCTGGGCCAGGTTAGCTCTCAGCTCGGGTCAGCACCACGGGACAAATATGTTGTCAAAAATAACTCAGGGCCAGGTACGGGACTCACATCTGTAATCACACCATTTTGGGAGGCCGAGGCAGGAGGATCTGATGAGCCCAGGAGTTTAAGACCAGCCTGGGCAACATAGCGAGACCCCGTCTCTACAAAAACATAATTAACTGGACGTGGTGCACACCTGCAGTCCCAGCTGCTTGGGAGGCTAAGCAGGGAGGATCACTTGAGCCCAGGAGGTGGAGGCTGCAGTGTCCTATGATCGCACCATTACAGTCCAGCCTAGGCGACAGAGGGAGACCCCGTCTCAGGAAATAAATAGATTGAACTCAGATTCCAAACTGAAGGGGAAATGGCTTAAGTTATTTGTAACTTGCCCACTTCAGAAATTGAAAAAAATAAAAAAATTGAAATCTCTGCGTTAAGAGTTGAGGAATATGTGCTAGAGACTTCCAGAAAAAAAGAACACATGGAGGACAAGCACACGTGAGAGGAGCCTGGACAGGCTGTCCGGATTCTGTTTACGCTGGGGCCTGAGCACGCTGCACCTTTCCCTTGCGACCGGCGGTGGCTACATCCATCACGCGGGGCAGGCTTCCTTCCTGCTCCCGTGTCTCCTTGCATCCCGTAGCCCTGAGTCTACACATTCAGGCTTCAAGATACAATCTCCCCAGCATGACTGTTTAATAACATGTGATTTCGTCAACGTAAAATCAAATGCAATTTTGGAGATGAATCTCTTTCCATCAAAAGGTTGGAAACTTTGCCTAGTTGTCATTCTGGGCATGTCTTTAGATCCGTTTTCCTATAACTTCCTTCTGATGAAAACTCATGCTGGGGAATCCGTTTGGCACGTCTGCCTCTGCCACTCCTTCATCTCTGTTTTCTGGGTGGGACCCCAGAGGACACGGATGGGCAGTCTGTGCCACAGAGGGTTTGGAGGTGACAGCTCGTGTGGATGAGGAGTCAGCTGCCGACCTCAGAACAAACGTGGGAAGAAGAGGGCGCAGCACAGGTCCGAGGCTTAGGGCAAAGCCTACTTTTCATTCGGGGAAAGAGTGGACGCGCTCTGAGTTGCCTGCTGTGTCAGCACCGGTGTGGGATGCTGCTCGGGTTAGTATGAGCAGCTCCACATACTAGAGGGAGTGAGAAGACGGGTCCCGGTGTGCCGTGGGCGTTCTCCACACCGTCTGCTGGGCCACGTGCCTGCACTGTCCGTGAAGGAGGCCTTGACCCGGCTCTGCTGTCAGCAGGGAGCCTCAGAACCCTGGGGCCTCGGTGTGCCCGAGCGTGGGACTGTCAGGGCTGGAGCAGGGCCGGTGCTTTGAGGTGGGAGATCTTGTCTGCTTTGTGGACCAGAGGGTCTCGTTGAAACTGCTAAACGGAGTTGCGGAATCACAAAAGCAGCTGTGGACAGCACACCTGTGGATGGATGTGGCTGTCCCAGAGGCGTTATTTACAGAAGAACTGGGTACCGGGTCTGGAAAGCCCAGGGGAACCCTCGGCTTTACCTGCTGGCTTTGGCGAACAGAAGGTCCTCAAACCTGTGTGCGCTGACGGGGGCTGACGACATTAATGACGCTGAAGCGAGCTGGCATTGGGGCCGGCACCTGGCTCCTGCCTGAATGGGGTGCTGCTCAGCGGAAATCGAATATGAGCCTGTGTTTTGCAGACTATTTTTTGTGCTGATTCTTGGGTCATGTGATTCGCAGAGGTCCCACTTCAGTAAAGGCCAGCAGCCTCCACACCGGCGGGTCTCACAGATCCTGCCACAGGCCGCCAGCTCTGTGTCCCTTCTTCATGCCCAGTGGTGTCAGACATCCCCACTGGTGGCCCCAACCTGTGGCCAGGGGTCGTGTGCAGCTTCCAGGAGCCCAAGGGCTGGGGTGGGCCATGAAAGCCTGCACCAAGGACCTGGACCTCCCAGGAGTCGGGCCCCCTCCTTGGCTCCCCAGATGGGTGTGTTCATGTAAGGTTTCCCTGCACTGAGCAGGAGGTGGCCTCCCCAGCCCTGCTCTGGGAGGAAGTGAAGTGCCGCAGTGTCGTCAGTGTCTAATGCTTTGTGTTTGAACCCTGTTCCAGTCAGCTGTCGGCCACGAATATCAGTCGAAACTTTCCAAGCACTGCTCACAGGTAGACTCGGTCCGCGGCTTCGGAGGCAAGTTTGGTGTCCAGATGGACAGAGTTGATCAGGTGAGTGATGTGGTGCTGGGGCTGGTGGGGGTTGGGGCAAGGGGGAGCGTTCCCCGTAGATCTGAGCCATATTGGGCCACTTGTAGTGGCAGGCAGGTGCCCTCGAGCTCTGTGGGACTGCAGAGAGGGGCATCCCGCTCCCAGGATGCTCTGAGAGCCTGGTCCCAGGGAGAGGAAGCGGGATGCGGAGGGCTTGCTACAGCAGTCCCTGCGGTCGCTCTTCACTACGTGCCCCAGTACTGGACGGCCCTGTGTCTGTCCAAATGTGCCAGCAGGGACCATTGCTGCCCGTGTTTCTCATGTGTGTGCTACTGTGACAGAGTGGCCTCAGAGCGTGTTCCGGGGAGCGGGATGCGCTCGTTGCGTCCAGGACTCAGGCATTGCGTCAGGATGTTGTTGCAGTCATCCTGGGCCCGAGCCTCTTCTCTGATTCTCTTCAGCTTGGGGCTGGCGGCTCTTTTGTTTGATAGAGGAGCGATCTGGAGCCTGGAGGGAGCAGGGAGCTGATGCTGGTGGCAGATTGTGGCTTTGTGACATATTAGCCACGGTTCTGAATTTATGTGTCTGAAATGAGGGGGATGATCACACCTCTCTCACGGGTGTGCTCAGATGCCCATCGCAGTACCTGGCTGGTGGGAGTGCACCCCTGGTGGCCACTGCTATTCCTGTTATTAATATTAATGTTCTCAGCATGACTTATTTGAGAAGCGAGTTTTCGTGAAACCTGTGGAATGAATCGGCTGAGGATGCCTTGCCGCCACATGCTAGGGAGGGCAGGTCGCCATGGATACAGCTTGGCCCACGCTGTCCACTGGGCCTTGCAGAACGTTTGTTGTCCTGTCCGTTTAGGATGCCAGAGCTCTTGGCGTTACTGCCACCTGTACCTGGCTTAGGAACCCAGAGGTCACAACATAACATGTTTCATGTTTTTAAAAATTTCATGTAATTAATTCAGAGAGATTGTTTCAGGGACATTGAAAAAATGTATTTCTCCCCACTCGTTAATGTGTTTTTGGTCACCACAGTCTGCCGTAGGCTTTGAATACCAGGGGAAGACTGAGAAGCACGCCTCCCAGAAAGGTAAGACACGAAAGGCGCGGAAAGAGGCCGGCGCTCCAGGGGCCCTGATGGGGAGAGTCACGGCCACCTGAAGCCGTTTCCCGAGCGGTTTCTGTTGCCACAAGGAGGACTCTGCCCTCCTCTTCATGTTTCTGGATCATCCGGATGCCACATGACGGATGCATTCCCCGTTACACAGCCTCCTTGGAGCCCTGGCATCTGCTGTCATTGTGGAGCCTCCCGCTTTAGCGGAAGCTGCCCTCCCTTCATCTGGGCAGTGCTCCTCCTGGAGAAGAGAGCTCTCAGATTTATCAGCAAAAAGCTAACTTCCCCCTCTAAGGATAGAAACCAGAGTTGTTAAATTCTTGTTTTCATTATACACATACGGTCTTAACTGCTGGTGATTAATCTTTATTACATCATACTATCTCTTTTTGAAAGACCAAAGCATATCGCTACCTTCAAGTTTTCAGTTTATTTTTTGCAACCTTATTTAGTTCTTCCTCTTTTAGTGTCATTGCATCATCCGGGGGAACAAGCTCTCAGTCCTTAAGCAGTCTCGGTGCAGTCCAGGTGGAGGTAGCTGTGGTGTGGGCAGGCAGAGGGAGGATCAGGGTCTTGTTTCCCGTGTTCAGCTGTGTGGCTTTCTTCATACGAGGCTTTCTCTTTCCATTTTTTTCATTTTGTTTGTTTGTTTGTTTGTTTTGAGACAGAGTCTCGCTCTGTTGCCCAGGCTGGAGTTCAGTGGCGCAATCTTGGCTCACTGCAAGCTCCGCCTCCTAGGTTCAAACGATTCTCCTGCCTCAGCCTCCCAAGTAGCTGGGATTACTGATGTGCACCTCCACCCCTGGCTAATTTTTCTATTTTTTAGTACAGATGGGATTTTGCTATGTTGGCCAGGCTGGTCTCAAACTCCTGACCTCAAGTGATCCGCCTGCCTCAGCTTCAGCCTCCCAAAGTACTGGTTCTTTGTATGAAGCTTTCCAACTTTTACCTGAGCAGTTGATTTTCAAAGCGGGCATGCAGCTTCATTTCTGACCACACAAAGGAACTGCCCTGTAACAGCTGACAGGGCCCGGAACCCCACCATGTACCTGTTACGAAGCAGGTCCAGCGTCACCTGTATGGAGCAGTGGGTGGCTTGTTGTACATGGTAAAATGTGTGCTTGATCTGTTTGTGAGTTGTAACCACTACACACTTCTGCTTAGTTTAACAAAAGGGACAGTTTAGTTTGTCCTCAGGCCCACGTGCTAACTGCTGCCCTGTCTCTTCAGACTACTCCAGTGGTTTTGGCGGCAAGTACGGCGTGCAGGCTGACCGAGTAGACAAGAGCGCGGTGGGCTTCGACTACCAGGGCAAAACGGAGAAGCACGAGTCACAGAGAGGTGGGGCGGACCCCATGGTCTGGAATCATGCGTTTGCTCCAGAAGCACCCACGAGGGCATTTTCTCTCCTCACAGATGATTGTTGTAGATTTTTTAACTTAAAATGTTTGGTATTCTTTTAGTACCAGTGTATGTGGGCTTTTCCTAATTTGAATGGCTGCACAGTTCCCCATCATAGGAGGATTCCAGAGTCCATGTAACCATTCCTTTTTTGAATGTGGAATTTAGGTTGTTTCTTTTTTTTTTTTTTTTGGTAGAGATGAGGTCTTGCCATGTTGCCCGGACTGGTCTTGAACCCCTTGGTCTCAAGCAATCCTCCACCACCTTGGTTTCCTTAAGTGCTGGGATTACAGGTGTGACCTGTAAATTTTTTTTTTTTTTCTTTTAGAGGGAGTGTAGTGGCGTGATCTCTGCTCACTGCAACCTCCACCTCCCTGGTTCAAGCAATTCTCATGCCTCAACCTCCCGGGTAGCCGGGATTACAGGCACATGCTGCCACGCCCATCTAATTTTTTTTTTTTTTTTTTTTTTTTTTTTTTTTTTTTGAGACGGAGTCTCGCTCTGTCGCCCAGGCTGGAGTGCAGTGGCCGGATCTCAGCTCACTGCTAGCTCCGCCTCCCGGGTTCCCGCCATTCTCCTGTCTCAGCCTCCTGAGTAGCTGGGACTACAGGCGCCCGCCACCTCGCCCGGCTAGTTTTTTGTATTTTTTAGTAGAGACGGGGTTTCACCGTGTTAGCCAGGATGGTCTCGATCTCCTGACCTAGTGATCCGCCCGTCTCGGCCTCCCAAAGTGCTGGGATTACAGGCTTGAGCCACCGCGCCCGGCCATTTTTGTATTTTTAATAGAGACGGAATTCTGCCATGTTGTCCAGGCTGGTCTTGAATTCCTGACCTCAGGTGATTGGCCCGCCTCGGCCTCTCAAAGTGCTGGGATTACAAGTGTGAGCCACCGCACCCGACTGAAAATTGACTGCAGGGAACATTCTTGTACCTGTGTTTTGTTCACGAATGATTATTCAAAAGAATCACTCCTAGATGTGGAATTGCTGGGTTGAAGTCTATTGAATGTAAAATTTCCATAGATACTGCCAAGTTGTCCTTGGAGGCTGTGCTGAGTTCTTCCTTCCCCACGGCGTAACCTGTACACCAGCACTCAGAGAGTTTCCCAGGGCTGCAGAGGCTGCGGCCTGCCCGTTTCTCTGCGCCTCTTTTGTTTGGCCTGCACATTTAAATTTTTAAAAATATTTGCCAACATTTGAAAACTGAGAGCTTGACTATTTAAAAACTCAGATTTCTAAAAAAAAAAAAAAAATCCCAGACCAAGAAACACCACTGGAAGATCTGACCACTCTGGCTTGGCATTTCCCTGAGGAAAGTGCCAGTGGTGTGAAGGGCAGCTTGGCCTGCAGTTTGTTGCGGACTGGCCTGGCCTGGCCTTCCTGCCGGTCAGGCCCTGCCTACTGCACAGGGCTGCTTGCCTCTGCTCTCTGCCTCTTTCCTGGGAACAATCCATTCCTCCTCTTCCCACACCGCACAGTTGTGAGCAGTGCGTGCTCCGTGAAGCCGCGTGAGTGTATGACTCCAGTGAGCCTGGGAGCATGGGCCGAGCACCTGGGCAGACTCAAGCCTCCTCAGATGCCTCAGGCCTTCTCTCCCAGGCCTTGATCCTCTGCATTTTTACTTTTAGTGGGTTCATGAGAGATTCATGTTTTGGTATCACAGTGGCATGCTAAATGGCTTCATTCTGAGTAGAACTGGTGTTTCTGGAAGATGCTGTGTGTGTCCTGTTTCCTGGTATCCCCCTGTTTGCTTCAGTTTGTGAAGAGTGGCCTTTGAAAGTCTTGCCCCTGTGCCACCTCCTCCCCTTAGAGAGCCTTATCATAAACTCTCATCTCCTGCTAGCTTCTGGATGCAATGCATGATGTTACAGGAATTCGTCTGCTGTACTTTCTTTTTTGGGATAGAGTCTCTTGCTCTGTCGCCAGGCTGGAGTGCAGTGGCGCGATCTCAGCTCACTGTAGCCTCTGCCTTCCGGGTTCAGGAGACTCTCCTGCCTCAGCCTACTGAGTAGCTGGGATTACAAGCATGCGCCACCACGCCTAGCTAATTTTTTGTATTTTTAGTAGAGACAGGGTTTCACCATGTTGCCCAGGATGGTCTCGATCTGTTCACCTCGTGATCCGCCCACCTCAGCCTCCCAAAGTGCTGAGATTACAGGTGTGAGCTGCCGTGTCCAGCCTCTGCTGTACTTAAAAAAATAATAATAATTTTTTTTTCTTTTTTTTGAGATGGAGTTTCGCTCTTATTGCTCAGGCTGGAGTGCAGTGGTGCAATCTCGGCGCACTGCAACCTCCACCTCCTGGGTTCCAGTGATTCTTTTGCCTCAGCCTCCCAAGTAGCTGGGATTACAGGTGTGGGCCACCACGCCCAGCTAATTTTGTATTTTTAGTAGAGATGGGGATTCATCATGTTGGTCAGGCTGGCCTTAAACCCCTGTCCTCAGGTGATCCTCCCACCTCAACTTCCCAAAGTGGTGTGATTACAGGTGTGAGCCCCCACCCCCAGCCTGTTTTTTTAATTTTTAAAAAATTCGTTAATGATTTAACTTAGAGATGGGGTCTTGCTATGTTGCTCAGGCTGCACTCAGCCTCCTGGGCTCAAGCAATCCTCCCTTCTCAGCCTCCTGAGTAGCTGGGTTGCAGGCACATGCCCCCACCTCTGCTAACCACTGTTTATGTTTCTGTTATTACACATAAATAGCACCTTTAAATATTGTCTGTATTATTCAGTGGCCCTACAGTGGACCCGAAAGATTTTTGTGTTTTTTTAATCAAACGATAAAAGCCTTTCTTAAGGACTGCTAAGACCCTTGCGTGTTCACTGATTTCATTGCTCCCTTTAAAGCAGTCCTTTTTTTGTTTGTGTTTAGATTACTCCAAAGGTTTCGGTGGCAAATACGGCATCGACAAGGACAAAGTGGATAAGAGCGCCGTTGGCTTTGAGTATCAAGGCAAAACGGAGAAGCACGAGTCCCAGAAAGGTGTCTTCCGTTTTATCTTACCCTCCAGCCAGCAGCTAGTGATGTGGCAGGTGGTAGCCACTCCGGAAAAGGAAAGACAAAGCGTTATTGACAGCCCTTAATGTAGATGTCTCGTTTTCATTAAGTACCCAACTTGAAAACGGCACATCTAGAAACACGCTGCTAAATAAGAACTCGGAGCTTGCATGTTTTGGCGCTCCAGCCCCAGCGGCGTTGCTTATCGTGGCGGCCGCGCCCCGCACGTCCGTGTTGCCCGTGTGAGCCTGTGCTGCCTCATGGTGCGGGTGGAAGCCGCGTACCTGGGAGCTTCCGTGGGGTCCTGTCTGGCTTAATCACAATGCTGAGGTCATAGACTAGGTTATTTCCTGCCACTCTCCAAGGAGGGCCTCTTCGTGGATGTTATCTAAGGTATTACCAAAGATCCAGAAGGGAAGGCAGATTGAGTGACTCGAATGTGTTTAACTGTATTGAAAACATACTTTCTACCTGTGACCCGCACTACCTGCTAATGATGGGTTCTGGCCTTTCATTGTGCATGTAGACTATGTGAAAGGGTTTGGAGGAAAGTTTGGTGTGCAGACAGACAGACAAGACAAATGTGCCCTTGGCTGGGATCACCAGGAGAAATTGCAGCTGCATGAATCCCAAAAAGGTATATTCCCTCTGCCTGTCCGCGAGATGGTTTTGGAAGTTTGTCTTTGTTCTTGTGCGTCAGTGTGTGTGTGTGTTGTGTCTGCGTGTGCCTGCTGCACGTTGTTCTGTTTTCACTGTTTGAAGTTGTCCTGTGCACCGCCCCCAGTCTCCCAGTTCCAGAAACCCTCCAGCTAGTGTAGTCATGACCCCTCCCTGCTGACACGGGGCTGGTGCCCCAGAGAGCTGGGTTTACCCGGCAGTGGGCACATGGGCCAAGCCTGCAGCAGGGGGCTGGGTTTACCCGGCAGTGGGCACATGGGCCAGACCTGCAGCAGGGGGCTGGGTTTACCCGGCAGTGGGCACATGGGCCAGACCTGCAGCAGGGGGCTGGGTTTACCCGGGAGTGGGCACATGGGCCAAGCCTGCAGCAGGGGGCTGGGTTTACCCGGGAGTGGGCACATGGGCCAAGCCTGCAGCAGGGGACTGGGTTTACCCGGGAGTGGGCACATGGGCCAGACCTGCAGCAGGGGGCTGGGTTTACCCGGGAGTGGGCACATGGGCCAAGCCTGCAGCAGGGGACTGGGTTTACCCGGGAGTGGGCACATGGGCCAAGCCTGCAGCAGGGGACTGGGTTTACCCGGGAGTGGGCACATGGGCCAGACCTGCAGCAGGGAGCTGGGTTTACCCGGGAGTGGGCACATGGGCCAGACCTGCAGCAGGGGACTGGGTTTACCCGGGAGTGGGCACATGGGCCAAGCCTGCAGCACTCCTGGGATGCCGCTTGTTTTCTGCCTTCAGGAGGTGCAGGAGCAGCAGTGCTCCTCGTCCAGGCTGCTTGTCTATAAAGTGGGCCACGGTGTCTGGCAGGAGATACTCACTTTTGAACCGAAAGTGTTCTCTTGTCCGAACGGGTCCCTTTTCCCTGGGGAAAGGAACCTAAGGGGCTGAAACGCTTTGAGTATGACCCAGCCCTGAGATAAGCAGGAGCGGGGCTGATGGGGCTGCGCCCTCCGCATCTGCAGGGTCTCTCCTCCCGTGTACACAGATACGCGCACGCGTCTGCAGTGTGGGTAGGACCCTAGGAATGAACTGCACAGCCTGGAGTGCCTTTACTGAATTATTTGAAGTACAGTTCTTAGCCTGTTTCCACATCTTGGCCGAGTGTTCAGATTTTAAGTTCATTCTTTAACGTTGACCTTTGGAGCCGCCTTCTGGCGCTGAGCCTGGGAGTAGGATCTCAAAGGCCGTAAGCTCAGGAGAGTCCTTGCTTTCTGGAAACTGTGTTTGATTTTTGCGCATGCTCATGCAATTCTAACCCAACTGTGTTTCCTCTCTTGGTTGTTTTCCCCACCGTTGCTTGTGGATTTTCAGATTATAAGACTGGTTTCGGAGGCAAATTCGGTATTCAGTCGGAGAGGCAGGACTCCGCTGCTGTGGGGTTTGATTACAAGGAGAAGTTGGCCAAGCACGAGTCCCAGCAAGGCACAGTTGCCACCAGCCTCTTACCCCCACCCTCCCCGTCCCATGCAGCCACTTCTAGCACAGACTTCAGGGCTCACCGTCCGCGCCTGCAGCACAGTCCTCCTGTGTCACCAGTTGTCAGCTGTCAGGCTGTTGGGCACTTGAAACCCATTTCTATTAGAGCGACACTGGTTTTGAATGGTTCCCTTCTCTTCCCCACTTCACTTTCTTCCCTGTGAACCTGTGATCTGCGTATGGCAGGATGTACCAGTTAGTGTGTGGGTGCCGTCTTTCGAACCCTGTGACCCTTCCAGTCTCTGGACCGGGGCATCTCCGGTCTCCAGCAGCATTCTGCCCGAGGCTGTTCTGCTGGTAATGGTGGCTGCTGTGAGCCATTGAGTCAGGCCTTCCAGATGAGGAAAGAGGTGTTTGGTTCAACGAAACCGCTGGCCGTTTGACCAGGGGCTTCGTAGCAGCAAGGGCCAGGAGACAGGCGTGTTCTGTGTGGTTTCTGTGTTTCATTTGTGGTGGTGTTTTTGGCCGGGGTTGGGAGGTTTTTTGTTTGTTTCATTTGATGACACCGTATGTGTGTAACATCTCCACACAGAGCCACACAGTATGTACGCAGAGCCAGCTCTGCATCCTTCCTTAGAGCAGTTATGTTACCTTCAAAATTTGGACTTGGTTATTAGAACCTGAACACATAATTGGAAAAATAGTAATTCCCTAACCTTGCAGGGCAGACTCTAGACTTTCCACCTGCAGCGTTAGAAACACAGCAGTGTTCAGGTGTGGGCAGGTAGACACACCTGGGGTGGTCCCGCAGACTGCATGGAGATGGCAGTGGCTCTCCGAGGCATCACTCCTGCATGACAGTGTGACTTTCATGTGGATCTGTGTTGCTGCAGCAGAAGGATTTGGCTGGTAGAATTTCCACATGGATTTTTTTTTTCTCTTAAAAAGCAAGAGAACAAACTGCGATTGAGCCTCTTTTTAGCGCTCAGTAGAGCAGGCGCACAGGAAGCAGCTGAGAATAAGCCCGTGCTGGTGCGGAAGACTGTGCTATTGAAGTGGCGCGTTGCAAAGGCCTGTCCGTGCCCTCTCCTCGCTTAGCTCCTGCCTGCCGCCTGCCGCCCCTCCTGCCCCTCAGGGAATGCTGAAGCCCGCCCCTGGCCTGTGCCCTGCTTCTCACTGCCTGGGTCTCACGACCGTGGGTGGAAGCAAAACTTGCCTTGCAAGTGAAGCCTCGCTTGGCCATTCTCGTTTCTTCCCGCTGTGGTGCACCTTCTTGGGCTGTTTCCGGATCTGTCTGCATGCACCCGCGGCCACCCCCACGCTCGCCTCCGCCGCACAGTAAGTGTTGTGTTTTGCCACATTTCAGACTACTCCAAAGGATTCGGCGGGAAGTATGGGGTGCAGAAGGATCGGATGGATAAGGTAAATATTCCAGACCCGGAGCTTAGTGTCGTCTGCCTGCAGGGACTCTTGGTGGGCGTGGCTCACGGTGCGGGTGGCACCTACGCACTGGGGTGGGGCACAGGTGGTTTCCATCACGGTGGACATGATGTGTCCTGTGCTTCTCATGGCCGTCCTGTGGGATGGGCGCTGGCCCTGGCCCCCCTCCTAGTTGGGGGCCCCCCTCCTAGTTGGGGGCCCGAGGCCAGGCAGGTTCAGCACCTGGCTGTGGCACAGCAGTGGGCGGCTGGGCTGCCACAGGAACCCAGACGTTTAACATGAGAGGTGAGAGCCTCGAGGGCTCATGTCCATTTGAACTTAAATTCTTAACAGTAAATGAGATTGGAAGCGAGTGTTAGACCGCGTGTGGGGCTTCCCCACTGGTGGCCGGCGCTGCCTGTGCCGTGATGAGCCATGTCTCCCGTCTTCAGCCTCACAGAGACGCGGGCCCCACACTGCCTGCTCCTGTGCATGGCCTGCGGTCAGGGGTGGCAGGGTCAGTCCTTGCCTCGAAGCTGACCACACACAGCACCATCCAGGGGCTCCTGATGTGGGCTCTGGGGGCGTGGGCGGGCAGAGCAGGTGTTTGGGCTGGGCTCGCCAGGGAGCCGTAGCCGGGGCTCATTTCTGAGGGCAGGCGGGAGTTCAGGAGAGAAGGCTCAGGAGACCACGGAGGGACGAGGTGTGGGCCTGGGTGGGACAGGAGTCACAGCAGGTTCTCAAGGAACCTAGCTGCAGAGGGAGGGCGGGGAGCGGGGACAGAGCTGGCCCTGGAGAGCCCCACACACCACAGGGTGTTCTGCACGCCATTAGGTGACATGCATGGCCCCAGAAGGGTTAGCAGGTAAGGGACACTTTGGGGGTCTGCTTTGAGAATCCGCCAGCCTCAGCGTGGAGTCTGGGTTGTGGGGAATGGCCTGGGCAGGGGGGTGTGGTCCTGAGGAGAACTGGAGGGGCTCAGGTGGTAGAGAAGCAGGGCATGGTGTTTGGTGCCAAGGGACGCAGGGGAGGGAGCAGTCGGGTGGGTGTGGGGTGGACGTGGGGCCGACAGTGAGCTGAAGAACTGGGAGTAGCGGATGTGGGTGTCAGTGAGAGGAAGCTGGGGTAGGGCTGGGGCCAGGCCCGGGTGGCATGCAGAGTCGGGAGGGGAGTAGGCATGCGGTCAGAGGACACTGGGCAAGGGGAACCGGCGAGGTAGCGGGGGCCTTGCGACGCACTGGGACGGGTGGAGGGAAGGAGCTCCCCTCTGGGTGAGTCAGAGGTTGTGGCTTTGGGGCCCGAACCTGAGGGACTGCTGTGCCGTGGGTGTCTGTGGTCAGCATTGCTGGTGTTGGCAGTGACCGCTGAGCTTGTGAGCACGTGGGGAGACAGTGTAGGGGTGTGGCCTTTGGTGTCATTGTCTTTCATCCAGGACGGGGTGGAGCTTCTCTCCTTTGGTTTGCTGTGTGATGAAGTCCAAGGCTTAGAGAGAGTGATGTAACTGCCTGGGTCCCCGTACATTGTGGGGATGGGGCTACAACCCAGGCTGGGAGGTGAGGTCATCCCCTGAGGGCGAGGTGATGTCTGCAGAGGGCCCAGTGGGTGACGGGACCCAGTAAGGCTGATGGCCTTGCCTTTGAACAGGTGCAAGCGGCTCAAGGGACATGGAGTAGACGCTGGAGCTGACTGACAGGAGGAGGGAGCAGGGTCCGAGGAAGGACAGGCAGGCCAGGAAGGGGGCAAGCAGGAGGTGCTGGGCAGAAAGGGGCCATGGCGTGGGGGCTCTGGTGGCTTCTGAGCCTCAGGTGTTCTCATCAGAGGTAGTGAAACCCACAGTGAGACTGGGGACGGCCACTAGTCTCCACGAGCCCTGCCAGTCTCCACCTGAGTCCTATGTGAGAGTCATTGCTCATTGGTCAGGCCGGAGTTGAGTCCCCCGCAATGCAGAAAGGTGTGACTGCACCACTGCGTGGTGTGGTGTGGAGGACGGGCCACCGGAGCCTTGCATGTGTCCCCAGCGTCTTCTGCTTCCTGTCAATGCTCACACCTCTGGGTGGCGGAGGGAGGGTGGGGAAGGCGTGAGGCGGATCCCAGAATTGGTGTATGATAGAGCAGATGGAGATACATGTATTTCTTATGCTCATGCTGACTCACGGTTGCCTGCAAATGTGGTGGGTAATCGTTCTCATGCCTCAGTTAGTTTGCAAAACTGAGAGGCCATGAAGAGTGCTCTGGGCTGTGTGGCTGGGCCTTTGGGAAGATCTGAGGAAGGCATTTGCATCTGGTAGGAGCTGCCACAGGGCATGGAGAAAAGAGAAAAGTGCTTTTCTGACGCCCAATTCCTATCTCCACAGAACGCGTCCACCTTTGAGGATGTCCCCCAGGTGTCCTCTGCCTACCAGAAGACGGTACCTGTTGAAGCTGGTGAGTCCTGGCTGATACCGGGAGCACCGTGTGGTTTCCCAGGAAAACACTGAGCTGAAACACAGCCGGGAGCAGACGCACCACTAGTTGAAAGCGTGGTTGTTGCTGCGTATTTTTGGGACAGAAAACGATCCTTTTGATGAAGATCCCGTTTCTCCTGCAGAGGTGTAGAGTCACCTTTCAAACGCAGCATGGTGCAGCTGTTTCGCTGGGGCCCGTTTCGTGGGCCTCTTCCCAAAGCAAAGGGGTTACGTGCACATCCACGAGGGTCCCTCCACACTGCCAGTGACCAGCTCCTGGGAGCAGCCGGGGCCTGCCCGGCTCCCTGAGCCACTGGGTCGCAGCTGTGGCAGGAGGAAGGCATCAGTGTGCAGGCGACGGCAGACGTTCTCTCTGCTGCTTGTTCTTGGGCCCTTGACCGGGGAGCTCGAAACCTGCCCTTTTCTGTGCTGGACACACGATTGAGTCAGAGGTGGCCCATGCCCCGGAGAGTCAGGTACTTGGGGAAAATATCGTACATGAAAGCAAGTGCTAAATTTAACACAGGATGCGGAGAGCTACCACTGCTTACTAGGGGAGCCGTGGATCCACAGTTCTCAGAGTTGGAGGGCCCAGGACGCTTTGACACTTTGACCACTAGTGAGAACCCCCCAAGACGTTGATGTATTTGATGATATTGACTATATTAGAAATTAGAGGAATGTGGCCCGGCGTGGTGGCTCACGCCTGTAATCCCAGCACTTTGGGAGGCTAAGGCCGGTGGGTTACGAGGTCAGGAGATCGAGACCATCCTGGCTAACACAGTGAAACCCCGTCTCTACTAAAAATAAAAAATAAATTAGCCAGGCATGGTGGCGGGCGCCTGTAGTCCCAGCTACTCAGGAGGCTGAGGCAGGAGAATGGCCTGAATCCGGGAGGCGGACCTTACAGTGAGCTGAGATTACACCACTGCACTCCAGCCTGGGCGACAGAGCGAGACTCCATCTCAAAAAAAAAAAAAAGAAATCAGAGGACTGTTTTATTTGTTTATTTATTTATTTTGAGACCGGATCTTGCTGTGTCATCCAGGCAGGACTGCAGCCTCAGTCTCCGGGGCTCAAGCAGTCCTCTTGCCTCAGCCTCTGAGAATCTGGAACTATAAGTGCATGCCACCATGCCCAGTTAAATTTTTTTATTTTTAGTAGAGACGAGGTCTCATTGTGTTGCCCAAGTTGGTCTTGAATTCCTGAGCTCAAGTGATCCACCTGCCTCAGCCTCTCAGAGTGCTGGGATTACAGGCATGAGCCACCACAGCCATTGGAAAGTTATAAATTGGTTCACTTAAAAAGAACAAAACTACGTTGGGTATGCTGGCTCACGCCTGTAGCCGCAGCACTCTGGGAGGCCGAGGCGGGTGGATCACCTGAGGTCAGGAGTCTGAGACCAGCCTGGCCAACATGGTGAAACCCTGTCTCTACTAAAGATACAAAAAGTAGCTGGGCATGGTGGCCCACGCCTGTAATCCCAACTACTCAGGAGACGGAGGCAGGAGAATTGTTTGAATCTAGAGGCGGAGGTTGCAGTGAGCCTTGATTGCGCCACTGCACTCCAGCCTGGGCAACAAGAGCTAACCTCCATCGCAAAAAATAAAAATAATAATATAACTGGCCATGCACGGAGTGGCATTGTTTTTTTTTTTGTAAATCTCTTTAATAGAAGACGGCTGCATTCTCACACCTATCTGCCTCTGCAGTCTGTCGATGTTACGTTGTTTAGGAAGAACATGTGGAATCACCTGGGTAGGCGGTTGGGAAAGGGAGGAGTGTTTGTAACCTTAAGGGCAGTGTGGGTGTCCTTCCGCGATGCCATGCAAGCGTGCCAGGTGGGGGTGGCTCCTCTGGCCCTGAATGGCTCGCCCCCCAGTATGCTCGGGTGGCACCCTGTGTTGGCTATTTGGAAAATGCTGGACCTCTGCGTTATGCCCGTCTTCCACTTGTGGACACTTATCATTATACAGGACCCAAAAAATCACATTTGCTGTCATCGTCAATGTTATCTGCAGAGGCTAAGTGGAAATTGTCGTGTTCATGTGGCAGCCTCACATTTTTCAGAATTCTGTCTTTTACTTGAAAGCTGGAATTTTCCCGTTGGCGACAAATACTACAGTAATTTTTCTTGACACAATAGGCTTAGTTCATTCACTTGGGAGAAAACTGCTGCCAGATACCCAGCTTTGCATAACCATAGTTTGTCTGTCAGTTGTTATTTCAGGGAAGAACGTTGTTCCATGAAAAAACAATCAACTTGCAGCTCTCATGGTTCCATTCATGTTCCTTGAGACAGAGACAGCCACCGCCACAGTCCCGGACACAGCAGGGAAGGCTCACGTGTCTTCCCACTTTTTTGAGACAGAATCTCGTTCTGTTGCGAGGCTGGAGTGCAGTGGTGCCGTCTTGGCTCACTGCAACCCCTGCCCCTGGGTTCAAGCAGTTCTCCTTGCCTCAGCCTCCGAGTAGCTGGGATTACAGGCGCGCACCACCACGCCCAGCTAATTCTTGCATTTTTAGTAGATACAGGGTTTCACCATGTTTGCCAGGATGGTCTCAATCCCTTGACCTCGTGATCCACCCGCCTTAGCCTCCCAACGTGCTGCGATTACAGGCGTGAGCCACCACGCCCGGCCTTGTTCCCCACTTTTGACTTACATTTTTATCGTTTTTTCTTAATAGACATGGGATCTCACTGTCTTTCTCAGGCTGGTCTCAAACTCCTGATCTCAGACAGTCCTCCCATTTCAACCTCCCAAAGTGCTGGGAATTACAGGCATGAGCCAGTGCCCTCTTTTCCATTTTTGTCACACACAATATAAAAAAATGTATACTTAGCGGTTGAGATTCACTGTATTCAGTATATGTCGATTACAGTATACATCAGTACCTTAACTGCTTTATCAAGGACAGATGTCTTTAAGAGAAATTGGCTGTTTTTATTTAAAATTGTGAGTGTGGTGGTGGAGATTCTGTCTTGTTTAAAGATCTTCCTGATGCCAAGCTTAGGGGGATCGCCAGTCCCACCAGGTGTGCAGTGCCCTGCGGCCGGCGCCCAGTGCTGGCTCCGGACCAGTGGGCTGAGCTGGCAGCTGCAAGAACCTTTCCCTCCTCGGGGGTGGGGGGATGACCGGTTCCTGGGGCGGTCACCCTCTGTGGGGCTGTTGTCCAGGAGCCATGTTTTTGCTGTGCTCAAGCCACACGTCCTCCCTCCTTTCTCTATAGTGACCAGCAAAACAAGTAACATCAGAGCTAACTTTGAAAACCTCGCTAAGGAGAAGGAGCAGGAGGACAGGCGGAAGGCGGAGGCAGAGAGAGCCCAGCGGATGGCGAAGGAGCGGCAGGAGCAGGAAGAAGCCAGAAGGAAGCTGGAGGTGAGCGGCAACGAGTGGGCTGCAGCGCGCTCTCCCTCTCGGACCTGTGCGAGGGGATTGGCAGCTCTGGGGCCTGGGCGGGGCTTATTCTTTCCTGGCCAGGGTTTCCTTGGAAGGCATGTTTAACTCTCCTTTAAGGCTGTGCTTTAAGGCACTTGTCACTTGAAGCCACACATAGGCTGAGTCTCTGGCCACAATGCTCCAGGCAGCTAGCTAGCGCCATCCTGGTCTTGCCGGTCCAGCCCCAGGACCCAGCAACCTGCCCTACCCTCTGTCCCTGAGCTGACAGCAGAGTCCTGTCGGCTTCGTCCTCCACGGAGCTCTTGTCCAAATGTCAGCCTGAGTCTCTTCTCACCCCTCCCCCTCTGGAAGCCCCTCCTTTTCTGGGTGAAAGTTTGGGGTTTGGAGGGGCCTCTGTGCAGAGGCAGCCTGCTCTTGGGGCCTGCTTCTGCTTGGCCAGCCCAGCCCCGCTCACCCAAGCCCCTGGCTGTGGAGAAGCGCTCCAGAGAAAGATGCCAGGAGCGCACCCCTGGCAGGGGCAGAGCACGAGCCTGCATCTGGGTGCTTTGGGTCTAGCCTGGGTGGCGTCCCACTGACAAGGAATTTCCTTGTGCTCAGCGGGATTAGGGGGGCCGTGAATAGAGCCTGGAGCCTACAAATGTGTGTGTGAAGTTACCAGGTGTGGCTCTCAGCTGGGGCATCTGCAATGTGGGGGAGGCCCAGCCTGTGTGGAAGCCTGGGCTTCTCCTGCCCACCCCAGGCCCTGCCCCTGCAGGGCCACACAGGACATGGTACTTCGAGTGTTTAATCTGTGGATGGCACCAGGTGACGTGGGAATTTACAACTGTCCTGTTGGGGTCAGGCAAGACCATAGATGCCAGGAACCGTGCTAGGGTCTCAAGACCAGGAGTGGTTTTCTCTTCAGCAAGACAAGACAGCACTACCATTGTTCCTAATAGAGCAAGGCAGCCTGCAGGGGGAGAGGAGGGAGGGTTTGGAGCGGACGCCTGGGGTTCAGGTCCTGCAGAGGGAGAGGAGGGGAGGGGTTTGGAGCGAACGCATGGGGTTCAGGTCCTGCAGGGGGAGAGGAGGGAGGGGTTTGGAGCGGACGCCTGGGGTTCAGGTCCTGCAGGGGGAGAGGAGGGAGGGGTTTGGAGTGGACGCCCGGGGTTCAGGTCCTGCAGGGGGAGAGGAGGGAGGGGTTTGGAGCGGACGCCCGGGGTTCAGGTCCTGCAGAGGGAGAGGAGGGAGGGGTTTGGAGTGGACGCCCGGGGTTCAGGTCCTGCAGAGGGAGAGGAGGGAGGGTTTGGAGCGGACGCCTGGGGTTCAGATCCTGCCTGGGTGGCTCCCTGGCCCGTGTGCCTGCACGCCTTGCCCTCAGACTCAGCGTCTGGCACTGGAGCCCGCAGGCTGTCAGTGAGTTTCCCGTTGCTGCTGTAGTCACCACCACACACAGCACACAGCTAGTGTCTTACAGCCCTGGAGGTCAGAAGTCCTCAAAGATGTCAGCAGAGCTGTGTTCCTCCTGGCAGCCCTGCGGCCCCGTCTTCCCGTCTCCAGCCTCTGCTTTCGTTGTCACCGCCCCTCCTCTGTCCCTCACACTCCTGTCTCCCTTCTCTCAGGACCTCGTGATTACATTGGGTCCACCCAGATAGTCCAGAGTTCCCGTCACAGAACCCTTAGTTTTCATCACACACACAGTCCCTCCGCATGGGGTCTGGGGACTGCGATGTCAGCAGCTTTGAGGGGCCATTATCCTACCCTAGTTCATCCTTTGGCCCCTAAAGCTTCATGTCCGTCTCATGCGCAAACGCACTCAGCCCATATGAAGGCCCCCAAAGTCTCAACCCATTGCAGCATCAACTCAGACTCCCAAATCTGTGGCTAAACCGTCTAATCGGTGTGTGGGCGGGACATGAGCTGTGGCCCAGTCCCGGCACTGTCGCGTCACTGGCTGTGTGATCTCAGCCTCAGAGCTCACCTGCCCCTCGGATCCTGCCTGGGAGCTGATGGGATCTGAAGCTTAGTGCTCCAGCTCACCTGCCCCTCTGATCCTGCCTGGGTGCTGATGGGGTCCGAGGCTTAGTGCTCCAGCTCACCTGCCCTCTGATCCTGCCTGGGTGCTGGTGGGGTCCGAGGCTTAGTGCTCCAGCTCACCTGCCCCTCTGATCCTGCCTGGGTGCTGGTGGGGTCCGAGGCTTAGTGCTCCAGCTCACCTGCCCCTCTGATCCTGCCTGGGTGCTGGTGGCGTCCGAGGCTTAGTGCTCCAGCTCACCTGCCCCTCTGATCCTGCCTGGGTGCTGGTGGGGTCCGAGGCTTAGTGCTCCAGCTCACCTGCCCCTCTGATCCTGCCTGGGTGCTGGTGGGGTCCGAGGCTTAGTGCTCCAGCTCACCTGCCCCTCTGATCCTGCCTGGGTGCTGGTGGGGTCCGAGGCTTAGTGCTCCAGCTCACCTGCCCCTCTGATCCTGCCTGGGTGCTGGTGGGGTCCGAGGCTTAGTGCTCCAGCTCACCTGCCCCTCTGATCCTGCCTGGGTGCTGGTGGGGTCCGAGGCTTAGTGCTCCAGCTCACCTGCCCCTCTGATCCTGCCTGGGTGCTGGTGGGGTCCGAGGCTTAGTGCTCCAGCTCACCTGCCCCTCTGATCCTGCCTGGGTGCTGGTGGGGTCCGAGGCTTAGTGCTCCAGCTCACCTGCCCCTCGGATCCTGCCTGGGTGCTGGTGGCGTCCGAGGCTTAGTGCTCCAGCTCACCTGCCCCTCTGATCCTGCCTGGGTGCTGGTGGGATCCGAGGCTTAGTGCTCCAGCTCACCTGCCCCTCTGATCCTGCCTGGGTGCTGGTGGGGTCCGAGGCTTAGTGCTCCAGCTCACCTGCCCCTCTGATCCTGCCTGGGTGCTGGTGGGGTCCGAGGCTTAGTGCTCCAGCTCACCTGCCCCTCTGATCCTGCCTGGGTGCTGGTGGGGTCCGAGGCTTAGTGCTCCAGCTCACCTGCCCCTCGGATCCTGCCTGGGTGCTGATGGGGTCCGAGGCTTAGTGCTCCAGCTCACCTGCCCCTCTGATCCTGCCTGGGTGCTGGTGGGGTCCGAGGCTTAGTGCTCCAGCTCACCTGCCCCTCTGATCCTGCCTGGGTGCTGGTGGGGTCCGAGGCTTAGTGCTCCAGCTCACCTGCCCCTCTGATCCTGCCTGGGTGCTGGTGGCGTCCGAGGCTTAGTGCTCCAGCTCACCTGCCCCTCTGATCCTGCCTGGGTGCTGGTGGGGTCCGAGGCTTAGTGCTCCAGCTCACCTGCCCCTCTGATCCTGCCTGGGTGCTGGTGGGGTCCGAGGCTTAGTGCTCCAGCTCACCTGCCCCTCTGATCCTGCCTGGGTGCTGGTGGGGTCCGAGGCTTAGTGCTCCAGCTCACCTGCCCCTCTGATCCTGCCTGGGTGCTGGTGGGGTCCGAGGCTTAGTGCTCCAGCTCACCTGCCCCTCTGATCCTGCCTGGGTGCTGGTGGGGTCCGAGGCTTAGTGCTCCAGCTCACCTGCCCCTCGGATCCTGCCTGGGTGCTGGTGGGGTCCGAGGCTTAGTGCTCCAGCTCACCTGCCCCTCTGATCCTGCCTGGGTGCTGGTGGGGTCCGAGGCTTAGTGCTCCAGCTCACCTGCCCCTCTGATCCTGCCTGGGTGCTGGTGGGGTCCGAGGCTTAGTGCTCCAGCTCACCTGCCCCTCTGATCCTGCCTGGGTGCTGGTGGGGTCCGAGGCTTAGTGCTCCAGCTCACCTGCCCCTCTGATCCTGCCTGGGTGCTGGTGGGGTCCGAGGCTTAGTGCTCCAGCTCACCT
The DNA here is from genome assembly GCF_043159975.1 of Macaca nemestrina. Lineage (NCBI taxonomy): Eukaryota > Metazoa > Chordata > Mammalia > Primates > Cercopithecidae > Macaca > Macaca nemestrina. Next base: position 4,245,432 of record NC_092136.1, on the reverse strand, counting down.
GCCCCTCGGATCCTGCCTGGGTGCTGGTGGGGTCCGAGGCTTAGTGCTCCAGCTCAACCTTGGTGTGGATGTTTTCCGCTCCTTCCCCCAGAGCATGTCTAGAGCTTAGGCGCAAACTTCTGAAACACGGCAGGCGTGACAGTGTAGAGTGTCATGGCAGCATTCCGATTGCTGTTTGTTTTCAATCACAGGAGCAAGCCAGAGCCAAAACGCAAACGCCCCCTGCATCGCCTGCACCTCAGCCAACCGAGGAGAGGCTGCCCTCGAGCCCCGTCTATGAGGTTGGTGTCTTTGGTGTTTGAATGAGCGTGACTTCCTGCCAGAGCCCAGGTCCTCTGTGGAGTGGAGGAAGCCCTTGCAGGCAGGCAGCGTGGTGTGGGTGCAGAGGGCATCGCTGCATTCCATGCCCGGAGAGGGGTGGGCCAGGAGCGCCCTGGGGGTGGGTGACAGGCCTCGGTGCTGTCGGGGGACAGCTGTGCAGGCCCACGTGCCATCTTCTCACCCCTCTACAGCCTGTTGTAGTCTGGCCACTTTCACTGCAGTCCCTGCTGGGGTCACCTGCTGTCAGACAATCAGATGTGGGGGTCTTCCCCCCACTTGCTCTCTGCTGTGCGGGACGCCGCCACACTCCCTTCTGGCAGTGCTGCCCTCCCTCATCACTGAGCCCCCACCTCCCGCGCGATCTGCCTTCTGTGCCTGCCCCGTCCAGCTCTCCAGCCTTGCAGCCCCTCATGAGTGTGCTGCGGACATGCTGTCCAGACCCTCCCTGTGCTGCTGACCCCCTCTCGTGGGTCCCCCAGTGTTCCGTCCCCATCCCAGAGTTACCGAGCCGTCTGCCGACAGCCCGCCCATCCCTGACTTTGTGTCTCCTGCTCCCTGCCATCTCTGCGCTAACCACACCCTCCACCTATGACCACCTCTCCTGGCCCCAGCCCTGCCCCTTCTCCATCCCACCGCCATCATCCTGGTCTATGCATTCATCTCTCCTCGCCCAGGAGCCAGTCAGTGAGTTACGGGGGGCACACTCCAGACCACGGACCACGGTAGTTACGGGGGGCACACTCCAGACCACGGACCACGGTAGTTCAGGAGCCCAGAGCGCCCTGGAGACAGGCAGGGTCTGGGGCCTGGGCCTCACTGGCCATGGCCTCGTCACCACCCGACTGTCCGTCCTGGGCTGTGCTGCTGCCTTTACCCTGCCAGGCCCTGGGGGGATGTGGTAAGTGAGGCCTTGCAGCTCATCGGGAACGAGCCTCCCCCCCTCGTCCCTCCCTTGGCAGTCAGCGCCGTCTGCCGCAAGGAAGCTCCGACCCTGCCCCTCCTGTGCAACTCGGCCCTCGCGTGGCTCCCAGCGCCTGCGCTGAGGGTGGAGTCGCTCTCCCTGCCCGCTCACTCTCCCTGGCGAGCAGCGCTCCACCGCCAGTTCTTCCCGGATCTCCTGGGTGCGCGTTTCTGAGCTGTTGGCATTGCTTTCTCTCACTGCCGGTGACATCAGGTGGACCCTGCTCAGAAACACTGATTAAAGCCAGCATCGGTGATAAGCAGGTCGGGATTTTCGTGAGGGCTCCGAAGCTGCGGTGGTTATAAAGAAAGAGGTGTTCCGCTGGCACCTTTGTAGTTGAATGTGATTCTTCGGCGGTGCCCTTACTGCCCTCTGCAGAGAGGATTTGTTTAGGGCAGAGCCCGGTCTGCAGGCTCAGCCGCTCTGCAGCCATGTGGTGAAGCTGCTGTCAGGCAGGGCCAGGGTGGAGCAGCACAGGGCAGGAGGGTGGCCACTCGGCCCCAGGGTGCCTTGTGCCTCGAAATCAGCCAAATTAACCCAACAAAGATGGGCTCTACCCCCAGGCAACAGCGCAGGCAGGGGCGTGGCTCCTAACCTCTTGTGTGGGCGTGGCTACTGCAGGACTGGGGTGTTCCGGGGGTGAGGACCCAGTCATCGGTAAGGAAATGGCATGTGGGCCTCCCCGCACTCACCACCATGGTGAACATGCCAACAGGCCTGGCCTTCCTATGCCACATCTGTTTTCTCGGTCCTGGCTGGGACTGAGAATTAGGTGGCCTGTGGGTTTCTGCTGGCTGTGGCAGTGCAGCTGCTGCTCTCTGGAAGCCAACATGGGCCCCGTGCCATGTGCGTGTGACCCTTCCCCAGGACGCGGCTTCCTTCAAGGCAGAGCTGAGCTACAGAGGCCCTGTGAGTGAGACGGAACCGGAGCCCTTGTACAGCGTGGAGGCCGCTGACTATCGAGAGGCCGGCAGCCAGCAGGGCCTGGCCTACGCCACAGAGGCTGTCTACGAAAGCACAGAGGCCCCAGGCCACTATCCCACAGGTACTGGGCCCCACGCTGCAGCGCCCTTCCCAGTGGGGAGCTCCCGAGACATCCTGCTCGACCTGTGGCGTCCTTGCGAGGAGCGTGGGTGGGTTTCCCGCTGACCCGCCTTCGCCTGCTTGCTGCAGGGTCTTTCTGTCCCTTGAGGGAAGTGCTCTAGACACATTTGGGGCAGCGGCTCCTGAGCTGCATTCCGGGAAGATCCCCGTCGTGCTGGGGACGGGCGGGCAGGGCAGAGGAAGGGAGGGCTTCAGCTGCCGTCCTGTGTCTTTGGGACAGAATCTTAGGAAGTGTCGTCTAAAACTTGAGAAGGCTGGGAACCTGTGTGGGACTTTGTGTTGCTCAGCTCTGTCCTGGCTTTCTTTTAGAGGACAGCACCTACGACGAGTACGAGAACGACCTGGGGATCACAGCCGTCGCCCTGTACGACTACCAGGCTGGTGAGCGGCCCGCAAAAGTGTTCAGAGGGGAGACCCGGGCGGCTGCACCCGCCTGTGCTTGTTTCCTGAGAATTGACTTCTCCAGCGTTGTTAGTTTTAGAAATAATTTCTGTTGAGATAATTTCAGGGGTATAGAAAAGTTGCAGGTATGGTGCCAAGAACTCCCATGTTCCCTACCCAGATTCCATCTCCGCACACACACGCACCCACCCCGTTATCTTTAGTATTCTCTGAACCCTTGGAGAGCTGCAAGGGTGCTGCCAGCCCCAAAGACTCCAGCGTGTTTCCCAAGGTCAAGGACGCTGTCCCTCAGGGATGCCCCACCCTCCAGGTGAGGGGGCCACACAGATGCCCCATTCCTGCCTGTCCTGTCCTGGCCGCCAGCTCCCATGTGGCCAGCGTGTCCCCCTGAGTTCCCTTTGCGGCCTTGGCAGTTTAGGAGCAGCCTCAGCTCCTGGGCTGGCCTCAGCCGCCTGCCCTGTGTTCCCTCAGGGCCAGGCTGAGCCGTGTTCTGGTGGCAGTGAGGTCGTGGGGACCATGCGGTGGGGCTCCCTGCTGTGCCGCGTGGCGTCCACCTGTGCCTCTGTCTCAGCCACCGTCTGGTCCACAAAGCCACTGCCACCCCTCTGCAGTTGACAAGCATCTTGTGGGTGGCGTGGGATTCCCTTCCGAACCCCTGGCCGCTGCCTCCGAGTGCTTCCCGTTTGCAGTTTCCCATCAGTGCGGAAGTTGGCATGCTACCATAAGTGAGCGCTGGCTGTCCCCGTTCAGTCCCTTTTGCACACGTGCGTTTACATGCACGCGTGTGGATATGTCTGTGGCATCTCGGCACCTGTGTGTGGATTCTCATCACCGTGGCTTTTGCCCTCCAGGCCCATTTAAGCCATCACCTCGGGCTTCTCTCCGGGTGTCCCCCAGCCGTCCCTCTACTGTGGCCTCCACACCCCCATGGCCTTGGGCAGCCCATCTCCCCACCCCCTCCACAGACACGTCTGCCAGGGAGAGAGGGGAAGGGAGGGCGGGCAGGGCTGGAGTTATGTGGTGGAAACCTGCTCCTGAGGAAGGGGTCCGGGTGGGGTGGGTGTTTTGTGTGAGGGGCTCTGGGCATCTCTGTAGTCACTCGGCTCATGTTCTTGACAAATCCTGGCCTTGGTGGCAAGAGAGAGGCAGCAGGAGCCTCCGCAGTGCATCTCTGCGGGGGCATCTCCTCTGAGCAGGCTGCCTGGGAGTTTGCTCTGGGTTGCCCTGTTCTTTTCTAGCAGACCAGGAAACGCTCGCACTTAGCACCTTTCTCTGTGTCCTCTTCCCCAGCGGGTGATGATGAGATCTCATTTGACCCCGATGACATCATCACCAACATCGAAATGATTGACGATGGCTGGTGGCGTGGGGTGTGCAAGGGCCGGTACGGGCTCTTCCCAGCCAACTACGTGGACCTGCGGCAGTAGGGCCCCCAGCCCCCAGCCCCCGGAGCTGCGCCCCGGACCCTCACACTACAGATCAGGCCTTCTTTGGTTCTTGGGTTTTGGGTTTTTTTGGTTTTTTTGGTTTTTTTTGAAGGTGGGGAGGAGAATATACACATTGCTTTTATATTTAATACTTTTGCTGATGCTTTTGAAAATGTTTATGCCACAGAATTTGCTAATATATTGTAATCACATTCCTTAGGAGGACTTTGGTAATTGGTTTTATGCATTGATGGATTGATGGGGTTTTTTTTGTTTTATTTTTTGCCAAATTGACTGTCACACGCGGCAGCTTCAGGGAGCTCGCATTCTCTTGAGTGCGTGTTGCCCTCGTGCTCATCAAGTGCAGTCGGGGCCTCCCACGACAAGCACGAGGCCTCAGGTGGGCCCTGTGGCGGGTAGGCAGGAAGGACTGTCCCAGGCCCTGTGGCGGGTAGGCAGGAAGGACTGTCCCAGGCCCTGTGGCGGGTAGGCAGGAAGGACTGTCCCAGACGAGGGCTCCCTCTAGAGTCTCAGTGTTTGGGGGGAGAGGGGCGGGCCTGCTGGAGGTTAACACGGAGCTAAGTCACCCAGAACACAGGAGCTGCCACGTCAGATGGGAAATCTGCCTGTGTCATACCATGACAGCCCGCGGGATCAGGTTCCTTCTAGCAGAGACCCTGGATTTTTTCCTGTGCCCACCCCGGCTCGTCCTCATCTCTACTCATCCCTTACCCAGGTCGCTGGGAGGGCTGCTGGGAGCCTCTTCTGCACCTGCCGGGCAGCGTCACCAAGTCCTTGAAATCTTCCCCTGCCCCGCAGGTCTCTGGATTGGCACAGTGCAGTTGAGGTCTGCATTGGGCTTTTCTTTTCACACAGGCTGATGTCTTGACCGTCACCCAGGTGGTCCGTGGGCCACCGGGCAGCCTGGGGCGGTATATGTGCCGTGTCACAGCACGGCCTCTCAGCCTTGGGAAGGAAGTCGGTGCCTGCTCTGCTGTGAGCCACCAGGAGCCTCCTCCCATCAGTGGGGTGTAGTCTTTTTGCCAAAATATCATGTTCAATTACAGTAGTTTGATGAGCTGAAGGCTAGAAGTGTGAAGTGCAGATGAGTGCGTGTTCCTCCCCAAGGCCCCGCACAGCTCCGGGACGCCGCTGTCCTGGCATTTGTGGCCACTCACTTTGTAGGAAACTCACCTCCTTTCTGAGGAGCCGGGAGGCTGGACCAGTCCCATCATGCAGTCAGGTGGGCGGCGTGTCGTTCCAGAAGGTCCCGTGGAAATGTCTCGGGACTTGGGTCCCGGAGCACCCGTGAAGCGCGTGTTTTTGCTTCTGAGGTGCGTTTCTCATCCTTGCTTTACCACAATGAGCAATGAGGTCGAGTTTTATATGCAACTTATTGTATCTGAATTCCTGTAGCACACCTCATAGGTATGATTTTTTTAAATTAAAGAATTCAGAATAAACTTTTTTTGATCCACTTGTGTGATTCGCTTTGGTCTGTGGTCACTCCGTTCTGCAGTGGAAGCTGCGTCGACACTCTGGGCATCCTGCGCCCCGGACCTGGGCTGGCGGAGGCCCCCCTGCCGTCCTGTGCATCTCGCGTGTTCTGTTCTGGACTTAGACTGAACCGCGCGTTCCCTTTTCCGTGTTCTTCAGAGGTGCTGCTTACCCACTCAAATGTGTTTACTCTCGCAGATCATCCAGTTTTTTGCACAGAGGTTCCAAGCAAAGTCAAACTTTCTATGCTTAAAAGTCATTTCTGAATTACAATTCTCAAATCCTGAGGGGGATTTTTCTCCCAGTCTCGTTTTGCTCAGGGGCACCGGAAGTTAAAGGCTAAGGGGAACAGTGGCACTGAGGGAGCAGGTGTGCCCTCAGGAGCCGGGGGTGCTGGGGAGCTGAGTTCCGGCTCACACTTCCTGCCCATCAGGTGCTCCCAGGGAGCTTTCGGCTGCACAACGTACCTGCTACCCCTTCCAGCCTGGGTGGTGACGGAGCACTGCCTCCCTTCGACTGTCCTATACCTGCCTCTGGCTTAGTAAACAGCGCCTGTGCCAGCTCTGCCCACAGGAGCCAAACGTGAGAGTGCCCTCGCCCGCCTCCACTACCAGGCTGCCGTGCGTTCTGCATCACAGGGTCAGAGCCCTAATGGCGAGCCCTGTCCCACACAGGGCCTGTCTGCCGGGTGAGATGGCAGCCACCTGCAGGGAGCTGGGTCCTGAAGAAATGAGGCATGGAGGCTTGGGAACCAGGGGAAAGTCCCAGCACGGGTGGGCAGATGGGGTCAGGGGGCTGGAGGACGGTGCGACGAAGGGAGGCGGCCCTGCTGGCCCACTGTCTGCCCAGTCTGGCTCTACCTGTGCTGCCTGCAGATGAGCATGGCAGGAGTTCAACGGGAGCGGGACACATCTTGAGCGGGTCTGTGTTTCTGTTCTGTTGGTGGCCGAGCATTGCCTGGCAGCTTGTGCACCTGGAGCCAACCACCTGAATCTTAGCCACTTTCCTTTTAGATGTGGTTGGGGTTTTTTGTTTCTGTCTTTTGAGAAGGGGTCTTGCTTTGTTGCCTAGGCTGGAGTGCAGTGGCGCAATCTCCACTCCTGCAACCTGTGCACCCAGGGCTCAAGCGATCCTCCCACCTCAGCCTCCCAAGTAGCTGGGACTACAGGTGTGCACCACCACACCTGGCTACTTTTTGTATTTTTAGTAGGGATGTGGTTTCACCATGTTGCCCAGGCTGGTCTAGAACTTCTGACCTCAAGTGATCCTCCCATCTCGGCCCCCCAAAATGCTGGAATTACAGGCATGAGCCACCGCGCCCGGCCTAGATGTGGTCATTTTAATGTCAGCTCACTGTACCTTCTGTCTCAAAGTTGGATGCACTCCCCAGGTCCCCTCTGGCCTGAGGAGCAGCCCAGGCCTGGCTTGCCCAGCAGCAACTTGCTCTCAGCCCGCTGGAGGAGGGAGGGCAGGACGTGGACATGCTTTTCCCTCTTGAGGCCCAGACATGGAAAATGTTTTGTGGCATGTAGGGAGCCATCAGCACGCAGGCACCTCCCAGAACCGCCGGAGCCACTGCTGGCCACTCTGGGCGCTCAGACGTGGGCACAGCATGGAGAGTGCTTTGTCCGGTGAAGATGCTCGCTGCGCTCCTGGAAGATCTGCTGGCAAATGCTTCTTCAACCCAAGATGTTCAGAGAGCGACTGACATGGTATTAACTGTGCACATACTGTGTGCTGGGCCTTGGAGGGGAAACGGGGGAATGTTGAATAAGAGATGGCTCAGCCCTGGGGAAGCTGACCCAAGAAATCAAGAGATTCCACCACTGCGTTTATTTTTATTTTTTTAATCAATTTATTCTTTCTGAGATGGAGTCTTGCTCTGTTGCCCAGGCTGGAGTGCAATGGCGCAATTTCCACTCACTGCAACCTCCACCTCCCAGGTTCAAGCAGTTCTGCCTCAGCCTCCCGAGTAGCTGGGACTACAGGTGTGCACCACCATGCCTGGCTAATTTTTGTATTTTTAGTAGAGACAGTTTCGCCAGGTTGGCCAGGCTGGTCTCAAACTCCTGACCTCAGGTGATCTGCCCGCCTCGGCCTCCCAAAGTGTTGGAATTACAGGCGTGAGCCATTGCGCCCGGCCCCCACCGCTATGTTTAATTCTAACCAAGGAGAAGAGGAAGTTCCGAAAGGAGAACAAGGAGATCTGAGAACACAGCTCGGGACTGGCCAGGGGCCTCCCCTTAGAAAGCTCTCCCTGTTGTGTCCCTCCACACCGGGGCCTCATGGAGTGGGCACGGTTTTTGATACCTGCCTTGCTGACTTTCAGCTCTGATTTCTTCATCTGAAAGTGAGGATAAAAGAACCCCTCTAGGCCGGGCGCGGTGGCTCAAGCCTGTAATCCCAGCACTTTGGGAGGCCGAGACGGGCGGATCACGAGGTCAGGAGATCGAGACCATCCTGGCTAACACAATGAAACCCCGTCTCCACTAAAAATACAAAAAAATTAGCCGGGTGTGGTGGCGGCGCCTGTAGTCCCAGCTACTCGGGAGGCTGAGGCAGGAGAATGGCGGGAACCCGGGAGGCGGAGCTTGCAGTGAGCCGAGATCGCGCCACTGCACTCCAGCCTGGGCAACAGAGCGAGACTCCGCCTCAAAAAAAAAAAAAAAAAAAAGAACCCCTCTTTCTAGTCAGATGCCTGCTAGATTCATTTGCCTGCTTGCATTTGAGATGTATTGCCAGGATACACCTCCACAGTCTGATGGAACACACTGAATATATCTTAACAACAAAAGGTAACAATACATTTTAATAATTTTTACTTATTTTGCCTGAAACATTAGGATTCTGTCCTTATCTCAGTCCCATGCTTTTTGGTTTTTGGTTTTTTTTTTTTTTTTTGAGACGTTGTCTCACTCTGTTGCCCAGGCTAGAGTGCAGTGGTGCAGTGGCACGATCTCAGCTCACTGAAGCCTCCACCTCCCAAGTTCAAGCGATTCTCCTGCCTCAGCCTCCCGAGTAGCTGGGATTACAGGTGCCCGCCACCATGCCTGGCTAATTTTTGTATTTTAGTAGAGATGTGGTATCACCATGTTGGCCAGGCTGATCTCGAACTCCTGACCTCGCGTGATCTACCTGCCTCGGCCTCCCGAAGGGCTGGGATTACAGGTGTGAGCCATGGCGCCTGGCCCCTCAGTCCTGTGTTTTGAATTCTGTTGTTTCTTTTCCCCCATTTTCCCTCCAGTTATTTCTTCTGACCTGTTTGACCTCCCTTGGGAAGACGCACTCTGCTTTTGATGATGATGATTGTGAAAATGCACACAGACCGCAACACAGTTGAAGAATTCTACGGTGTGTGATAAGGTGCTTTTGTTCTACCTACTGTCGTCGTTATAATAGTGCTCCTTCGATTAAAACCGTTTTGAGACCACTCCATTGTCATTTGTGAGCTCTCAGACTTCCCACTAACATACACCATCTCTCGCCGTAATGTTTGTCAGTATCGTCTGTGAATTACACCTCCTGCTATTACATAGAAAGAGATCCGTGCCTTGGTATTTGCAGGGGATTGGGCCCAGGGCCTCCCTCCTGTACCCAAATCTGCACATAATCAAGTCCCCCAGTGCCCTGCAGAACCCACATCTATGAAAAGTTGGCCTTGCATGTGCAGGTTTTGCCTTCTGTGAATACTCTATTTTTTGTTGTTTTTGAGACAGGATCTCTGTCACTCAGGCTGGAGTGCAGTGGAGTGACACCACCATAGCTCACAGCAGCTTCAACCTCCCTCAAGCAATTTCCAACCTCAGCCTTCTGAGCAGCTGGGACCACAGGTGCACACCCACCATGCCTGGCTAATTTTTTTTTTTTTTTTTTTTTTTTTAGGTCTTTGTAGAGACGGCATCTCACTATGTTACTCAGGCTGGTCTTGAACTCCTGGCCTCAAGCCATCCTCCTGCCTCAGCCTCCGAAAGTGCTGAGATTACAAGTGTAAGCCACTATGCCCAGCCTGAATACTGTATTTTTTATGTGCTTGGTTGAAAAAAATACGTGTATAAGTGGATGCTCACAGTTCACACCCTTGTTCAAAAGTCAGTTGTGTTCTCCTGAGTAGGGTGTGTGAATGAGATGCACATGAGTCCCTGCAGGCCTGATCACCCCCTGGTGGGCAGAATCCTGGCCTCCCAAAGATGTCTAGATCTTAATCCCCAGAACCTGTAATGATGTTACCCCGCATGGCCAAGGAGAATTAGGTAGCAGATGGAATTAAGGTTACTAATCAGCTGGCCTTCAAATAGGGAGATTATCTTTTCAGCACATGGCACTGGGAAAGTGATATTCACATGCAAAAGAGTGATGTTGGTCCCTTACCTTTCACCAGACAGAAAAATTAACTGAAAATAGATTAAAGACCTAAACACGAGACCTAAATCTATAAAACTCTTAGAAGTAAACGGGAAAAGCTTCATGACATCGAAGCTTTCATGACATTCCTAATTTGACAATGATTTCTTAGATATGGAACCAATAGCACAGACAACAAAAGGAAAAATAGCTTAGTTGGGCCAGGCATGGTGGTTCACGCTTGTAATCCCAACACTTTGGGAGGCCGAGGCAGCTGGATCACTTGAGGTCAGGAGTTTGAGACCAGCCTGGCCAACAGGGTGAAACCCCGTCTCTACTAAAAATACAAAAATTAGCCAGGTGTGGTGGCACGCACCTGTAATCTCAGCTACTTGGGAGGCTGAGGCACGAGAATCACTTGAACCTGGGAGGCAGAGGTTGCAGTGAGCCGAGATTACTCCACTGCACTCCAGCCTGGGCGACAGAGCAGGACTCCATCTCAAAAAAAAAAAAGGTAAATTGGATGTCATTTAAAAAACGGCATTGAAGGACATAACAATGAAAAGGCAACCTAGAGAGTGGGAAAAAATATTTGCAAGTCATACATCTGATAAGGGGGGTAATGTCCAGAATATGTAAGGAACTACAGCTAAACAACAAACCCAAATCATTTAAAAACAGACAAAGGATTTGAATAGATGTCTCAAAGAAGATACACAGATGGAAAATGAGCAGGAGAAAGATTCCCAGCATCACCTATCATTAGGGAAATGCAAATCAAAACCACATGGAGGCTGGGAACGGCAGCTCACGCCTGTAATCCCAGCTGTTTGGGAGGCTGAGGCAGGAGGATCACTTGAGCCCAGAAGTTTGAAATCAGCCTGGGCAACATAGGGATACCTTGTTTCTACAAAAAATTAAAAATTAGCTGAGTGTGGTGGGACCCGCCTGTAGTCCCAGCTACTCAGGAGGCAGGAGGATTGCTGGAGCCCAGGAGGTCAAGGCTGCCATGAGCTATGATTGCATCACCTCACTCCAGCATGGGGGACAGAGCCAAGATATTGCAGTAACATCTCACACCCATGAGGGTGACTACCATGAAGAAACACAGTCACAAGAGTTGGTGAGGATGTGGGGAAATTGAGCCCCTCCTGCACCGTTGGTGAGAAGGTAAAATGTGGCAGATGCTGTGAACAGTATAGAAAATCCTTTAAAAAAAGAAAAAAAAGTACCATATGATGCAGCAATACCTCTTCTGGGTATATACCCCAAATAGTTGAAAACAAGGTCTCAGAGAGATATTTCTACACCCATATTCATAGCAGCAGCATTATTCTCTGGCCAAAAGGTAGAAGCAGCTCACCGTCCATCTGTGGGTGAGTGGGTAAATCGAATGTAGTAAATACAGATGGGGGAATATTATTCAGCCTTTGAAAGGAAGGATAGTCCTAGCTATTCAGGAGGCTGAGCTTGGAGGATCCCTTGAGCCCAGGAGTTTGAGGTTACAATGCGCTCTATGGTCCCGCCACTGCACTCCAGCCTGGGCAGCAGAGAGATCCTGTCTCTTAAAAAGGAAATCCTGACATGCTACGACACGGATGAACCTTGAAGACGTTATGCTAAGTGGAAGAAGCCAGTTACAAAAAGACGAATGCAGTATGATGCCACTTGTGAGGTCCCTAGAGCAGTCAAATTCACAGAGACGGAGAATGGTGGCTGCCAGGGCCTGGGGGGCGGGGGTGGAGCTAATGTTTAATAGGCACAGTTTCCATTTGGGAATATGGTTTAGTCTCTTTGTGTTGCCATAAAGGAATACCTGGGGCTGGGTAATTTCTTTTTTCTTTTCTTTTCTTTTCTTTTTTTTTTTTTGAGACAGAGTTTTGCTCTTGTTGCCCAGGCTGGAGTGCAGTGGTGCACTCTCTCGACTCACTGCAACCTCCGTGTCCTGGGTTCAAGCGATTCTCCTGCCTCAGCCTCCTGAGTAGCTGGGATTACAGGCACCTGCTGCCACGCCCAGCTAATTTTTTTGTAGAGATGGGGTTTCACTATGTTGGCCTCACCATGTAGGCTGGTCTCGGACTCCTGACCTCAGGTGATCCACCCGCCTCGGCCTCCCAAAGTGCTGGGATTATAGGTGTGAGTCTCGGCGCCCGGCCGAGGCTGGGTAATTTCTAAAGGAAAGAGATTTGGCTCAGGGTTCTGCAGGCTGTACAGGGAGCATGATGCCGGTGTCCACTCCTGGGGAGGCCTCAGCTGCTTCCACTCATGGGGGAGGGGAAGGGGAGCCCATGTGCGCTGAGATCACATGGGGAAGAGGAAGCAAGGGGGGCAGGTGCAGGTTCTTGAATAACCAGCTCTCACAAAAACCAACAGCTCCCTCCCGCCGCTGGGGAGGGCATTAATCTATTCATGAAGGATTCGCCCCCATGACCCAAGCACTTTCCTTAGGCCTCACCTTCAATATGTGGGATCAATTCCAACGTGAGGTTTGGAGGAGTCAGACAAACCCTCGTGAACCCTCGCGGAAGATGCGGGCGTTCTGGAGCTGGATGGCGGCGACGGCAGCACAGCAGTGTGACCGTGCTGCAAGTCAGTGAACTGTTCATGGAGAAACGGTTAAAATGGTGATTTTTATGCTTTGTATATTTTACCACTTTTTTTTTTTTTTAAGGCAGATTCCTTTCAATCATCTGAGTGAGCCCAGTGCGATCTGAAGGGTCCCTACAGGAGGAAGAGGCAGTGACCAGGATCCAAGGAGCACCACGGCCTCTGGAAACCGGCCAGGGAAGGAAGTGGATCCCCCGTGAGCCTCGAGCAGGAAGGAAGCCCCGTGGACACCCTAACTTCAGCCCAGCAGACCTGGTCAGACTTCCGGCCTGCAGCTCTGTAAGGGGAGACGTTTGTGTTGTTCGAGGCCACCGAGCCTGGTCGTCTGTGCCGGCAGCCGCAGGATCCCAGGCCACCGCCCCCACGAGGTCCGTGTGCTGTGACGTCTGCCTGGGCATTCTGCACAGGGTCCTTATTTTCTCTTCCCCTCCCCTGCAAGGTCAGTCCCGGGAGCCCAGAAGGTGCTTGATGAGTGATCTGCAGCTGATTGAGCAAAGAAACGAGTGAGCCACGTCAGCTGGAGGCATTAGTGTGATACGTGTTGCTTTTCTTTTTTTTTTCTGAGACGGAGCCTATATCTGTCCCCCAGGCTGGAATGCAGTGGTGCGATCTCGACTCACTGCAACCTCCGCCTCCCGGGTTCACTCCATTCTCCTGCCCCGCCACAACGCCCGGCTAATTTTTTGTGTTTTTGGTAGAGACGGGGTTTCACCGGGTTAGCCAGGATGGTCTCGATCTCCTGATCTCGTGATCCGCCGGCCTTGGCCTCCCAAAGTGCTGGGATTACAGGCGTGAGCCGCCGCGCCCGGCCACGTGTTGCTTTTCAAATGAAAGCTCTGTGACCCTCGCTTGAGTAACTCTCGGAGCCGGGACCCCGCCCTTCTCTCCCCGTTGTGGTGGGTCTTGTACCCAACAGCTTGCCAGAGCGGAGAGCCATGAATAGGGTTTGGTTTCCGGAAAGACGACCAGGAGACTCAGCCCAGGAGTCAGCCTGGGTTCAAATCCTGGCCCCACACTTCCTTCCTTGTCACCCTGGGCATGTGATTCAGTTCTTCTTTCTTGTACATTTGGGTGGAAACTAACAGCCGCCTGCCGTGGGGAGAACCAGCTTACTCGCCTTCTGCGCCGTGGCTGGCGCTGCTCATCAGCAGGTTAAAAAAAGCTTTGCCAATAGGCCGGGCACGGTGGCTGACACCTGTAATTCCCAGCACTGTGGGAGGCCAAGGCGGGCGGATCACGAGGTCAGGAGATCGAGACCATCCTGGCTAACACGGTGAAACCCCATCTCTACTAAAAATACAAAAAATTAGCCGGGCGAGGTGGCGGGCGCCTGTAGTCCAGCTACTCGGGAGGCTGAGGCGGGAGAATGGCGGGAACCCGGGAGGCAGAGCTTGCAGTGAGCCGAGATCACGTCACTGCACTCCAGCCTGGGCGACAGAGCAAGACTCCGTCTCAAAAAAAAAAAAAAAAAAGCTTTGCCAATAGGTTGAGGTGGTCTCAACTGTGGGTTTAATGCACCTCTCGCTATGAGAGGGTAGCAGCTTGACATTTGTTTAGAAAATATTTGTTTTTCTCTATGTGCTGTTTGTTTATAGTATTTGCCTACCTTTCTCCCCTGTTTTTCCATTTGTCTTTTACTTTGTTTACGGTAGGATTTTTTTCCTGCAGAATTTTAGAATTTTGATGTGGTTTAATTAATCCGCAGTGCACGGCTCAGAATTCATCTGCCCGTAGAAACAACAGCCTAAGTAATGGTTTGGTTTCCAGACCAGCTCACTGAAATGGATGTCATTCATTGTCTAATGCAGACACTGTACACTGTGCGGTGTGGACTTCAGTCTGACCCTGAGTGAAATGGGAGCCACTCCAGGGTTCACAGCCAAGCAGGGAGATGAATTTGTGTTCAGAAGATCTTTAGGGGGGCACAGGAGGAGGAAGGAACCCCAGTTAAGAGGTCAGTTCAGTTACCCAGGCAAGAAGTGCGGAGGCGTAGACAGGCGCGGCATCAGCGGAGCAGGAGACGCGGGGCTCAGTGTTTGGCTGTGCTTTCACGACAGACCCAGTGGGAACTGCTAGCAGATTAGACACAGCAAAGGAAAAGAAAGGAGTCAGAATGATTCCAAGGTTTTTGGTGCCTGCAACAGCAAGTATGGAGTTGCCTTTTATTGAAACGGGAAGGGCTGAGGGAGGTTCCTTGACTGCCCGTTAGACATCCAAGCACCTGCTGGAATTCTGTGTGGGGTTCAGGGATGAGACCCAACTGGGAATGTAAGTGTTAGAATTGTAAGCTTGAGTTAGAACTAGAACCGTGGATTGGATTAGACCCCTAGATGTGGTGTTTGCCGACCGGGAGGATGGCCAAGGGTGAAACCCGGGGCACCCCAGGATTTAGAGGTCAGGGAGAAGAGAAGAGACCCCCAAAGAAGACCCAGAAACAACAGGCAGTGATAGGATGATGGGGTCCTGGGAGACAGTGGCCAGGACATCCCAAAGAGGAAGTGCGGCCACAGTGTCAGAGGCTGTGGTGGACACAGGAGAGATGAAGATAGATCTGACCCCTGCTTCAGCATGGGGGTCACGGGGACCTTGAGCAAGAGGCTGGAGCAGCAAAGGGAGGGAAACACCGGTGGGAGCAAGCCCCGGGGAAAATGGGAAGCACACAAGCCCTAAAGGACTGCAAGAATATTTCTTAAAGCCATCATTCCAGCCCCAGCAATTATAACCAAAGAAAGTAATTCAGAAGCTACATTTCTCTTGAGTGTTGTAACTTCAGAGCCTAGGATGGGGCAGCAGGAGGATGTGGCACAGTCTGAGGGAGGCCTCTAAGCAATTGTCAGACCTTTTTATTTATTTTACTGTTACTTTTCTGAACGAACATATTTAATATAAAAATATGAGTGCAAGCCGGGCGTGGTGGCTCACGCCTGTAATCCCAGCACTTTGGGAGGCTGAGGTGGGCGGATCACCCAAGGTTGGGAGTTTGAGACCAGCCTGATCAACGTGGAGAAACCCCATCTCTACTAAAAATACAAAACTAGCCAGGTGTGGTGGTGGATGCCTGTAATCCCAGCTACTCGGGAGGCTGAGGCTGGAGAGTTGCTTGAACCCTGGAGGCAGAGGTTGCGGTGAGCCGAGATCGTGCCATTGCATTCCAGCCTGAGCAGCAAGAGCAAAACTCCATCTCGAAGAAGGAAAAAAAAAGTTCCAAAGCAATCCAGACAGTACAGATCAGTGTAATGTGAAAAAATAAAGCCTTCCTCTTTTTTCTCCTTTTTCTCCCTTCCTAGAGGTGGCTTTGTCAATAATTTATGGGTGATTTTACGGAAAATTTCTCTGCATATAGGAGCATGTCTGTATAGTACAGAAATCCCTTTTTATGTACAAAGGGATCATACTGTACTTTACCTTCTACAACCTGCTTTTTCAATGTAATAGATGGAGTTTCTCTCTTGTTGCCCAGGCTGGAGTGCAGTGGCGCGATCTCGGCTCACTGCAACCTCCGCCTCCCGGGTTCAAACGATTCTCCTGCCTCAGCCTCCTGAGTAGCTGGGATTACAGGTGCCGGCCACCATGCCCAGCTAATTTTTTGTATTTTTAGTAGAGACGGGGTTTCACTATGTTGGCCAGCCTGGCCTTGAACTCCTGACCTCAGGCGATCCACCTGTCTGGGCCTCCCAAAGTGCTGGCATTACAGGCGTGAGCCACCACACCCGGCTTGCCCATCTTTCTCTACCTCATTCTTTTTGTACCCTCTGCAGAGAATTTCATTTGTGTGTGAATGTCAGGTCAACCCCATCAAAAGACATTTACTGGCTTTCTGCATCTTTCTGTTACTGCAGTGCTGTCCTGAGTCTCAATGCACACTTGTGCATCTGAGTCTGGAGGGTGAATATTCAGCAGTGGGATTGCCCAGTGTGACACTGATACCCCATATGCCTTCCCTGCTTTCTTCTTTGTTATGGTGCCAAGTTTCCAAGTTTCTTCAGCATCACAATGCAGTTGAAAGACTACAGTTGTCTGTCACTTGTCATCTGATTTAGTTCTGTGACTGTTCTGGAAGCAAAGCTCAATTGTGGAGGATTTCTGGGACTGGTCATTAGAAGGACAGACAGCTGGAGTATCCTTTGATCTCACCACTCTTTCCATTTCTCCTTTCTATTCTCTGGAATGTGGGTGTGATGGCTGATGGCTGGAGCTCTGCCAGCCATTTTTAACCACGAGGCACCTTGAGCTCTCCCAGCTATTTTCAACCACGAGGCATCCTGAAAGACTTTGGATTCATGTTTGCATCATGGAGTTACCCCACTAGTCTTGCCTGCTTTAGGACTTTTTTTTTCCTTTGAGACATGGTCTTATTCTGTCACCAAACCTGGAATGCAGTGGCAAGGGCTCAAACCATTCTCCCACCTCAGCTTCTCGAGTAGATGGGACCACAGGTGTGTGCCACAATGCCTGGCTAATTTTTTTTTCATTATTATTTGTAGAGATTGGGCTTGCTATGTTGGTCAGGCTGGTCTTGAACTGGGTTCAAGGGATCCTCCCACTTTGGCCTCCCAAAGTGCTGGGATTACAGACGTGAGCAATCGCACCCAACTTGTTTTAGGACCTTTTTAGAAAATGAGATGGAGAAGTAAACTTCTATTTTATCTAAACCATTATTATTTCTAGTCTCTACCATGAGTCCAAATACAAATCCCAACTGATCAACTGAGTCAATGAGTACAACATTTCCCTCTAGCATGTTTGGCGCTCATTTACATGCGAGAGCATATTTCTTCTTATTTTTGCAGAATTCAGGTGTAACAATTTTAGGCTGAGCCTGTTGGTTCACACCTGTAATCCCAGTACTTTGAGAGACCAAGATGGGAGGATTGCTTGAGCCCAGGGATTCAAGACCAGCCTGGGCAACGTAGTATGACCCCATCTCTATGAATAATAATAATAGTAATAAATTAACTGGGCATAATGGTGTGTGACTGTGGTCCCAGCTACTTGGTAGGTGAAGGTGGGAGACTCACTTGGGTCCAGGTGGTCAAGGCTGCAGTCAGCCATGATTGTGCCACTGCACTCCAGCCTGGGTGACAGAGCAAGACCCCGTCTCAAAAAAGAAAAACCTCTGCCAATCTAAGAAGTCAAAATGTGTATCATATTTGTTACTTTATCTTTAATTCTCCTTCTAACAAATGGGCTTCTCTTTCCCTCCTCCTCTCTTTTTATTTTCTGTTTAATTCCTTTCTTACAAATACACAAGTGATTCATTACATGCTCATGGTGAAAATTCAAACAAGGACTTTCAGTTCTGGAAGTATTTTTAGCTAGACATTATGAAAACTCTTGCCATACAACACCAAAAATGGTAGATAAATTGTAATAGGTATCTTTTAAATGTAAAGTTGAGCTTGCAAAAAGATCAAGAAAATCTTCAGGGGGACAAAGAAAAGAGGAAGCAAGAACACAGAATGAAAGGCCAGCCCTGAAGTCTTGATCACCATGAGACCATCCAGGCATTTTTCTGGATATCAAACAGTAACAATATACTAGAACTTTGAGCCTTGGGGTTTAACAGACGTTTGGGTCAGGAGTGCGCATTTGGAAAGAGTACCTGAATAAGGCTTGGTCCTGAAAGGGATATGACCTCAGGGAAAGGGTGGGAGGGTGAAATATCTGTCTGTGGTCAAAGAGTGATATTGACATAATTTGTCTAGTCATCTGATCTGGGTGGAGAAAAAGAAGTTGTGTGATATTTGACCAAGATTTTGCTTAAAGGAGATTAATGACTGGTGAAAGGAAATACAGACGGCTTTCTGGACCAGGACCCGCTGTGGGGCTGGAGCTACCAGAGATGGGGAAGAGATTGAGTGACATTTCCCACACTAGCCACTAGATGGGGCCATTAACTCAGGACAGCTTGGTTGCCCTCTGTGCAAACTGGATTTCCCACTCCCGCCTCTTTGCTTAATAATTGGTGATGGGAGCATAAAAGAGACAATCTCAGTAAATCCAGAGACAGAAATCAGACTTGTGGTTGTCAGGGGCTGGGAGAAGAAGGGAGTGGGGAATGACTGCTAATGGGTACAGGGTTTCCTTTTGAGGGTGATATAAATGTTCTGAAACTAAATAGAGGGGGTGGTTGCACACACTGTAAATGTATGAAATGCTGCTGAATTGTACATTTAAAATGGTTAATTTTTTAAAAAGCAAATAGAGAATGATTCAGTCTTGAAGTCTGTGATATAGTGAAAAACAGACAAGTTTGATATTACATGAAAGGTAAAGAGACCACGGTTACTCAGAGGAAGGAGGGCAGATTCAGGGGAAGATTCTGGGAGGACATCGGGAGTGAGCTGAGTCTGAAAGAACAAGTTCAAGTAAACCAAGAGAAACAGGGAAGTCTGAGTAGCAGGAGAGGCAAGGCTGAGACGTGTGTGTGATCAAGGGCTTTGAAGCAGCTGAAGCATCTGGCGCATGTGGAGAATAGAGACACAGGCAGGGGCAGATCAGAAAGATTCATAGGTCATCACAAGACAATTGGATTTCATTTAAAATGCAGTGAGGAGTTACTGAATTTTAAGCACAGAAGTGACCCAATCTGTATTTTTGAAGGATCATTCTGGCACTGATGTGGACAAAGATTTAGAGGACACAAAAACTGGTAGCAGCCCTATTCAGGGGCTTCTGCAGGATCTGAGGGGATATTATACTAGGAATGTGGGGGCCACGCTGCTGTTTGAGATGCATTTATACAATAAATCCTCACTTAACATCCTTGATAGCTTCTTGGAAACTATGACTTTAAGCAAAATGACTTATTGTATGCTGTAAGAACTCTTGTTTATATGAGTTAGTCTGTGGTAAATTGGTTTTGTTATACAGACCATTATTTCACTTAAAGTTAGTTTCCAGGAACCTATGGACTGTGTTATGTTAAAACTTACTGTAATTTGGTTTTTTTCTTTTTTTTTTTTTGAGATGGAGTCTCACCCTGTTGCCCAGGTTGGAGTGCAGTGGCGTGATCTCGGCTCACTGCAAGCTCTGCCTCCCAGGTTCACGCCATTCTCCTGCCTCAGCCTCCTGAGTAGCTGGGACTACCGGTGCCTGCCACCATGCCTGGCTAATTTTTTTGTATTTTTAGTAGAGATGGGGTTTCACCGTGTTAGCCAGGATGGTCTCGATCTCCTGACCTTGTGATCCGCCCGCCTCGGCCTCCCAAAGTGCTGGGATTACAGGCGTGAGCCACCGTGCCCAGCCAGAAATTTCAGTCTATACTTGTTCATTGCTGGTATTTGGGAAAGCAAATGGCTTTCGTACATTAACTTTGTGTCCTGCAACCTTGGTATAATTGCTTATTAGTTTCAGGAATAGATTATATATTTATAGTGGCATTAGTTTGTATGGCTGTGTGATTTTTCTGATCTAACCAGGACTCAGGACTCGGCAAGGTGAGGGAGTGGGGGTGAAGAGCACATGTGACTTTTTTAGCCTTCCAGGGGTAAGTGGGGATCTGCATATTCAGGGGAATAACCAAGACCGGTGCTGCAATACAACCCTAAAAATGGATGTCTGTGTCATCTAAACAAGCAGCAGCTAAGCTGGGTCTCTCAGAGGCCTCATGGTTATGAGGGCCAGCTGTGATAGCGTTCTGTCTCTCGTTGAATTCACTGTACCTTTTCTGTGAACATCTTGGGAGCCTCAGGCTGACCCATACCAGAGAAGGCTTAACTTCCTGTATCAGATGGAAAATGAATGATAAAAGTTGCAATCAAACTGGCTGAGGCAAAGAAGGGAATTTGCTGGCTTGTGTATTGGAAGGCCAGAAGTACATCTACCTTCAGGTAGGGTTGGATCTAGGATCTCTGCTGTGTTCTCGGGCCTTGGTCTCTCTATTTCCTGGGCCTGTTTTGCCCTGTGTCACTTCATTCTAAGGCAGAGTCTCCTCATGAAGGGACGGGAAATGCCTAGTGGTGTGTAGCACAGCACCCCATCAGCGAGAGTCCTTCTCCAGCCCAGTTGTTCCAGTGCAGATCTTCAGATTTGACTTTGGTCATGCACCCGTTCCTGAACCAATCCCTATAGCCAGGGCTGGAAGATACTAGCCAGGCCAGGTCACGTGGGCCACCCCTAGCACTGGGGGCTGAGTGTGGGAGAGGGCTCCCACAAAGGAAAGCCGAGGTAGTCTTAGCAGAGGGGAGATACCTGACAGGCAGGCAAAGCACCAGGGCCCTCTCCCTTGCCCTGGGCGGTCCTGTTTGTTATAATTTCATTATCCTTTGGAGTTGCTTCACATGTGGCTGGCTGTGGCTATCCAAGCATTCATGTGCTTTGTGACAAAGTAAAGGTCAGAACTTCGCCATGACCAGGACCTGCATCCACTTCCGTCCCACACTCTCACCAACTGAGAAATGCTTTTTTAGAAATAGTGGCTGGGCACAGTGGCTCATGTCTGTTCTCCCAGCACCTTGGGAGGCCAACACAGGAGGATTGCTTGAGGCCTAGAGTTCAAGACCAGTCTGGGCAACATAGCAAGACCTTGTCTCTACAAAAAATAAAACAAATAGCTGGGTGTGGTGGGGTGCACCTGTAGTCCCAGCTATTTGGGAGGCTTAGGGGAGAGGATCACTTAAGAGACCCTGTTTCTTTAAAAAAAAAAAAAAAGAAAAAGAAAGAAAAGAAAAAGAAAAAAGAAACTGATGCATATATATATATATATATATTTTTTTTTTTAGGCAGGGTCTCACTCTGTCGCCCAGGCTGGTGTGCAGTGGTACGAACTTGGCTCACTGCAACCGCTGCCTCCTGGGTTCAAGTGATTCTCCTGCCTCAGCCGCTTTTTTTTTTTTTTTGAGACAGAGTCTCGCTCTGTCACCTAGGCTGGGGTGCAGTGGCACAATCTTGGCTCACTACAAGCTCCGCCCCCTGGGTTCATGCCATTCTCCTGCCTCAGCCTCCCAAGTAGTTGGGACTACAGGAGCCTGCCACCACACCCGGCTAGTTTTTTTGTATTTTAGTAGATACGGGGTTTCACTGTGTTAACTGGGATGGTCTCGAACTCCTGACCTCGTGATCTGCCTGCCTTGGCCTCCCAAAGTGCTGGGATTACAGACATGAGCCACTGCACCAGCCTGTGGGTGTTTTTGTTTTTTTTTTTTTGCTTTCAGTAAATGAAATATGAGGACCCCCCCTTTTTTTATAGCATACATAAAGTGAATGGGTAGTAACCCCTGAAATACAAAGGATTAAATTCTAAACATTTAGTTTTATTGATGATATTTATCTTTAAGGACTTTGCTCCAAGAAGTACAGCACTGAGGTCCCGTGGGAACTCCCTGTGGGTTCTGGGGCTGAGGACTGCCCAGCGAGCCTCTGACTCCCAGCACTTGGAGACCCCCACCCTGGCAGCGAGTACTGGCCTCCTGCCTGCTCCGTGTCCCTGCACTAGTCCAGCTCATCCGGAGCGCAACACTGACGAGGCAGGGCTGTGTGCGGGAAGCCCGTGTGGTGCCAACAAAGAGCCCACAAGGATGGAGGGAAGGATGGAGGGTCTGCCCACTGTGCTCTTCTAGGGACTGAGATTTTAGTATCATTTTTATTTATTTATTTATATTTACTTTTGTTTTTTTCTCATTCAACACCTTTGGTGTGTGTCATTTTTAGGTTTTTTTTTTTTTTGAGACAGGGTCTTGCTCTGTCACCTAATCTAAAGTGCAGTGGCACAATCACAGCTTGCTGCAGCCTTGACCTCCTAGGCTGACATGATCCTCCCACTTCAACTTCTCAAGTAGCTGGGACTACAGGTGTGAGCCACCAGACCTGGCTAATTAAAAAAATAAAATCTGGGGGCCAGGTGCAGTGGCTCACGCCTGTAATCTCAGCACGTTGGGAGGCCAAGGTGGGCAGATCACCTGAGGTCAGGAGTTTAAGACCAGCCTGGCCAACATGGTGAAACCCCATCTCTACTAAAAATACAAAAATTAGCTGAGTGTAGTGTTGCACACCTATAGTCCCAGCTACTCGGGAGGCTGAGGCAGGAGAATTGCTTGAACCTGGGAGGCGGAGGTTGCAGTGTGCTGAGATCACACCACTGTACTCCAGC
This sequence comes from Macaca nemestrina, assembly GCF_043159975.1. Taxonomy (NCBI): domain Eukaryota; kingdom Metazoa; phylum Chordata; class Mammalia; order Primates; family Cercopithecidae; genus Macaca; species Macaca nemestrina. Next base: position 4,222,682 of record NC_092136.1, on the reverse strand, counting down.
CTGGGTGACAGAGTAAGACTCTGTCTCAAAATAATAATAATTTAAAAACATAGAATAAAAGGCCGGGCGCGGTGGCTCAAGCCTGTAATCCCAGCACTTTGGGAGGCCGAGACGGGCGGATCACAAGGTCAGGAGATCGAGTCGAGACCATCCTGGCTAACACGGTGAAACCCCGTCTCTACTAAAATACAAAAAAAAAAATTAGCCGGGCGAGGTGGCGGGCGCCTGTACTCCCAGCTACTCGGGAGGCTGAGGCAGGAGAATGGCATGAACCCGGGGGGCGGGGCTTGCAGTGAGCTGAGATCCGGCCACTGCACTCCAGCCTGGGCGACAGAGCCAGACTCCATCTCAAAAAAAAAAAAAAAACAACAACAACAACAAAAAAAAACATAGAATAAAAATAAAATTGTATAGAGATGGGGGTCTCCCCATGTTGCCCAGGCTGGTCTCAAACTCCTGGACTCAGGTGATCCTCCCTTCTTGGTCTCCCAAAGTGCTGGGATTACTGGTGTGAGCCCCCTCATCTGGCCTTCTTCTTTTTTTTTTTTTTTTGAGACAGAGTCTTGCTCTGTAGCCCGGGCTGGAATGCAGTGGCCGGATCTCAGCTCACTGCAAGCTCCGCCTCCCGGGTTCACGCCATTCTCCTGCCTCAGCCTCCTGAGTAGCTGGGACTACAGGCGTCCGCCACATCGCCCGGCTAGTTTTTTGTATTTTTTAGTAGAGACAGGGTTTCACCAGGTTAGCCAGGATGGTCTCGAACTTCTGACCTCGTGATCCACCCATCTTGGCCTCCCAAACTGCTGGGATTACAGGCTTGAGCCACCGCACCCGGCCTGTAGCAAGTTTTCTAGAAAGTTTTTTGGTAGATTCCTTGGGATTTTCTACATAGACAATCATGTCATCTGCAGACAGGTGGTTTCAGTTCTTCCTTTTCGATGTGTATCTTTCTGATCTTTTATTTCTTTTCTTGCCTTATTCCAGTGGCTAGAGCCCTAACCCTGTGTTGAATAAGAGTGGTGAGAGTGAACACATTTGTTCTCATTCTTAGGAAGAAAGCATGCAATCTTTCACCCTTATGTATATGTTACCTGTGGGGTTTTTTGGTAGATGCTTTTCTTTTTCTTTTTCTTTCTTTCTTTTTTTTTTTTTTTTTTTGAGACTCTGTCACCCCAGATGGAGTGCAATGGCATAATCTCAGCTCAATGCAACCTCCACCTCCTGAGCTCAAGTGATTCTCCTGCCTCAGCCTCCCAAGTAGCTGGGACCACAGGTGTGTGCCATCATGCCTGGCTAATTTTTGGATTTTTTGTAGAAATGAGGTTTCGCTGTGTTGCCTTGGCTGGTCTCAAACTCCTGGGCTCAAGCGATTTGCCCATCTCGGCCTCCCAAAGTGCTGGGATCACAGGCTTGAACCACCGCGCCTGGCCTGCCTTGTTGTTTTAGATCATTAGCTCCTCGAGAAGCCAGCGCCCTGTCATGAGGACACTCAAGCAGCCGTATGGAGAGGTCAGCGTGGAGAGGAACTGAGGCCCCCTGCCAGTATCCTGGTGAGCAAGCCGCTTTGGAAACAAATCTTCCATCCCCAGCAATCTCCTCCATCCCCTCCATGTCCTCTCTCAGGAGAAAGTCAGCCAGGCTCACTCTCATGAATCATGACTCTGTTTTTCATCTCAGCTGAAACCTCATGAGACCATAAGCCGAAACCACCCAGGTAAGCTTCTCCCCACTTCCTGACCCTCAGAAACAGCAGAAAATAATATACATTTAGGACTGTTTTAGGCTACTACCTTTTGGCATAGTTCAGAAAGCACTGTAGGGGAGCCAGAGGTCACCTCCTGCCCCGCTTTAGCTGTTAGTGGGCTCTTCAGCCAGCTCTAGAAACTAAATCAACACCAGGCAGATGAGCAGGAGAAAAGCACACACGCTTTATGAGTTTTGAGTTTCACATGCTAGTGGGGATCTTTACAAAGGAGGCAAGTCTGGAGATGTAGCCCAAGCGAGATGCTTTTACTATTTTATTTTATTTTTATTTTTATTTTATTTTTATTTTTATTTATTTTTGAGACAGAATCTCACTCTATCACCCAGGCTGGAGCGCAGTGGTGTGATCTTGGCTCCCTGCAACCTCCGCCTCCCAGGTTCAAGTGATTCTCTTGCCTCAGTCTCCTGAGTAGCTGGGATTACAGGTGTCTGCCACCACACCCGGCTAACTTTTTTTTTTTTTTTTTTTTGAGACGGAGTCTCGCTCTTTCACACAGGCTGGAGTGCAGTGGCCGGATCTCAGCTCACTGCAAGCTCCGCCTCCCGGGTTTACGCCATTCTCCTGCCTCAGCCTCCCGAGTAGCTGGGACTACAGGTGCCCTCCACCTCGCCTGGCTGGTTTTTTATATTTTTCAGTAGAGACAGGGTTTCACCATGTTACCCAGGATGGTCTCGATCTCTTGACCTCGTGATCCGCCCGTCTCAGCCTCCCAAAGTGCTGGGATTACAGACTTGAGCCACCACGCCCGGCCTACTTTTTTGTGTGTTTTTGTAGTGGAGACAGGGATTCACCATGTTGGCCAGGCTGGTCTCGAACTCGTGACCTCAGGTGTTCCACCCGCCTCAGCCTCCGAAAGTGCTGGGATTACAGGCCTGAGCCACCGTGCCCAGCCTCCTTTTTCTTTCTTTCTTTTTCTTTTCAGACCCACTCAAGAATACAAAGATGCTTTTATGTTTTTTTGGCAAAGAGTGATAAATTTGAGAAGAAACGATAGGACAGAGAAAATCTGGCTGGGGCAATCAGTTTTCTCGGGGAGTCACTTGGAGACCTATGGGGGCGTGTAAAGCAGGTGGAAGATGAGGGCGACTGCGTTATCTATGTTTATTCAGGCCCATTGCAGCCCCTGATGTCCAGTCTCTGGTGATAAGGGCTGCTTTCTTGCCCTGGTTCGGAGAGGGGACCCCTCCCAGAAGCATCCTTATGGCTCCCGGCATGCAGGAAGTGACAGGTCACCTCACCCTTTCTGAAACTACTGGTGATGGTTCCCAGGCATCATTTCTCCAGTTTTCAGTTCCTCCAGTTTTCAACATGAAATAATTGTAAACCAAAAAGTGTCTGAGACAGGTCTCAATCCATTTAGAAGTTGATTTTGCCAAGGTTAAGGATGCGTGCCCAGGAGACAGGCCTGTGCCTTTCTCCAAAGGTAGTTTTGAGGGCTTCAGTATTTAAAGGGAAAAGCAGGCTGGAGGGGAAGGCGGGAGGGCATGGCCACCCTGTGGAATTCCCATGATGCAAGAGAAAAGGGGTAGTAGGGGAATTGTCAGTTACGTATTCGTTACACAAGGTCCAGTGAACACAGAGCGATGTTTCGCCTTTTATCCATCACTCTCTGCTTGGGAACAAAAGGAAAAGCAGCTTCTTGCACGACTCAGCTCTCAGTTTAGTTCTTTCCTTTGGGCAGAGTGGATTGGGGTCCCGAGTTTTTCTTTTTTTTTCTTTTTTTTTTTTTTTTGAGACGGAGTCTAGCTCTGTCACCCAGGCTGGAGTGCAGTGGCCGGATCTCAGCTCACTGCAAGCTCCGCCTCCCGGGTTTACGCCATTCTCCTGCCTCAGCCTCCCGAGTAGCTGGGACTACAGGCGCCTGCCACCTCGCCCGGCTAAGTTTTTTTGTATTTTTAGTAGAGACGGGGTTTCACTGTGTTAGCCAGGATGGTCTCGATCTCCTGACCTCGTGATCCACCCGTCTCGGCCTCCCAAAGTGCTGGGATTACAGGCTTGAGCCACCGCGCCCGGCCCCGAGTTTTTCTTTTCCTTTCACATAATCAATATACTAATCTGGCATTCTGGGGGATGGTGTGTCCTTCACTCCTTCAGCAGCAATGGTAACTATCAGAGATGTTTGCATTTCTTATTTGGATCCAGCAAAAAATGGGCATGGGTTTGTGCATGGAAAATGTTGCCATGCTGATATGTGTGCCCTGATATCATCTGGGGCGGCGGGGGTGGGCGGGCACTCATTAAACATGTCCTTCAGCTCACAGTTCAGCTTCTAAGGATTTATCTTCGCTACAGGAGCACGTTCATAAAGGAGACAACTTAGCTGCCCATCCACAGGGGCTGGTTTCATACACTAATGAACATCCGCACGAAGGAACTGGACAGCCTATAAAGAACAATGATGCCTGGGAACCATCGCCAGGCTACACCGTTGACTAACAAAGGCACAGGCCCCGCAGGGAACAGTTCAGTAATTTCCACAGAGTCGGAGATGACTCAGCAGTTCCACTCCTGTGCGAGCACCTCAGAGTTGCCCTGTTAGCCGTGCACGTGGGCGCTCATCACAGCGTTTGCTTTTAAAATAAATTTTTAATAAATACAAAAATCTAGCCAGGCGAGGTGGTGGGCGCCTGTAGTCCCAGCTACTCAGGAGGCTGAGGCAGGAGAATGGCGTAAACCCGGGAGGCGGAGCTTGCAGTGAGCTGAGATCCGGCCACTGCACTCCAGCCTGGGCGACAGAGCGAGACTCCATCTCAAAAAAAAAAAATTAAAATAAATAAATAAATAAATAAATAAATTTTTAATTTTGGAATAATTTCAGATTTACAGAGAAGTTGCAAATCTGATACAGAGAATTATTGTATACTGCCCCGTTCAGTTTTCTCCTACAGTTAACATCTTAATTGTGATACATTTATGCAAACCAAGAAATGAACATTGGTAGAATGTTATTAATTAAACGACAGATTTTATTTGGGTTTCATCAATTTTTCCATGAATGTCCTTTTTCTGTTTCAGGATCCAATCTAGGATCCCACATTACATTTAGAAAAGCATTGATTTTGGTTTTCTTTTTCTCAAAAAATAGATTTATTGAGATAATTTGCATACCATATAATTTACCTATTTACATTGTACAATCCAATGGTTTTTAGCGTATTGACAGAATTATGGCAATATCATCACTATTTAATTCCAGAAAATTTTCATCACCCCTGAGGAAATCCCCTACCCATTAGCAGTCCCTCCCATCCTCCTCTCGCCACCCAAACTCCTGGCAACCACTCGTCTACTTTCTGTCTCTGTGGATTTGCTTGTTCTGGATATTTCATGTAAATGGAATCATATAATATGTGTTTGTTTGTGACTGGATTCTTTCATTTAGCATAATGTAGAAAATAAATGTTTTCAAATTTTTATTAGAGTTTTTTTTTTTTTTTTTTTTTTTTGAGGCAGAGTCTCGCTCTGTCGCCCAGGCTGGAGGGCAGTGACAGGATCTCGGTTCACTGCAAGCTCCGCCTCCCAGGTTCAAGCAATCCTCTTGCCTCAGCTTCCTAAGTAGCTGGGACTACAGCCGTGCGCCACCATGCCCAGCTAATTTTTGTATTTTTAGTAGAGACAGGGTTTTGTCATGTTGGCCAGGCTGGTCTCAAACTCCTGACCTCAAGTGATCCTCCTGTCTTGGCTTCCCAAGATGCTGGGATTACAGGCATGAGCCACTGCGCTGGCCAAGACTAATTTTTTTTTTTAGCAGTTTTAAGTTCACAGTAAAACTGAGTAGAAGGTACATAGATATCCCATATATTCCTGGCCCCACACACAGCAGCCTCTCCAATATCAACGTTCCCCACCAGAGAGGTCCATTTCTTACAATCAATGAACCTATGTGGAAACATCGCCATCACCCACCTGCCCATAGTTTATGTTAAGGTGCACTGTTGGTGGTGTGCATTCTATGGGTTTGGACAAATGAATAATGACACGTATCATACAAGATAGTTTCACTGCCCTAAAAATCCTCTGTGCTCCACCTAGCCATCCCTCCCCCTCAAAATAGCATTGTTTTTAATAGTTAAAAATTGGAAATAATCTGAAGATCCATTGACAGATGAATAGCTAAATAATTTTGATATATTCACGGAATAAAATACTACTCAACTGTGAATATAAATGGTTTAGACTACATCTGTCATCTTGGATGGATCTCAAAATACTATTGAACAAAATAAGCCAGCTGCAGAAGGATTCGTGATTGCCAATAGCTATAATATCAGTGATAATTGTGGCCAACATTTAATTGAGTGATGACTATGTGCTGGGCATGGTTCTCTTCATAAGGATTGCTAATTTATTATGCATGAGCTAGAGGCCATTTATATAAGGTTTTAAAATGAGCACAATAATACTACATATTGTTTATAGAAGCATACATATGCAATAAATGAATAAAAACAGGCACAGAAATGATGAATGCCAAGTTCAGGGCAGTGGTTACTTCTACGGTGGGAGGAAAGAGGGTGGAATCTGGACGGTATGAAGGACTTGTATTGCACATGTAATGTTTGATGTCTGAAGCTGGGTAGTGGGCATGGCTGTTTGTTATTCTCCATCCTTTTGGTATGCCTAATACATTTCATAATAATTTTAAAAAGGACAAGACTCTGCAGAGAAATGCATAGAATGAGCTCTGTTTGGGTTTTTTAAATGATTCCTACATCTATGCTTGTAGATGTCAGCACCAGCCCTGGAAACCATTGCAAGGGATTCTTAGTAGGCCCAAACTTTGGGGAAGGGTCCAGGGGGCTGGGGAGCTGATTCAGAGGGGATACATGCTTTTTCCTGCTGCCTTTTGAATTTTGTACCACATGTATTATTACTTATTAATTAAAAATAATCTGAACTAGCCGGGCATGGTGGCACATGCCTATAGTCTCACTTACTTGGAAGACTGAGGCACGAGGATCACTTGAGCCCAAGTGGTTATGGCCAGCCTGGGCAACATAGTGAGACCCTGTCTCTTCAGGAAAAACAAAACAGGCCGGGCGCAGTGGCTCACACCTGTAATCCCAGCACTTTGGGAGGCTGAGGTGGGTGGATCACCTGAGGTCAGGAGTTCGAGATCAGTCTGACCAACAAGGTGAAGCCCCATCTCTACTAAAAATACAAAAATTAGCCAGGTGTGGTGGCAGGCACCTGTAGTCCCAGCTACTTGGGAGGCTGAGACAGGAGAATTGCTTGAACCTGGGAGGCAGAGGTTGCAGTGAGCCGAGATCGTGCCACTGCACTCCAGCCTGGACAATGGAGCGAGACTTCATCTCAAAAAAAAAAAAAAAAAAAAAAAAGGAAAGAGAAAAAACAAAATAATTCAGCCTCTAATCATATATTTCCTTTTGCTTTGCCAGGTAATTTCCTACCCAGGACCTCATTTGCCCCCACAAAGGCCCTGGGGTTCCAGCGACTGTCAGCACCTTTCAGATGATAAGGCAGAGGCACAGACACGATCCTTGCTTCCTTGGTCAGTGGTTGGTGCGGTCTTGGAACGCAGATGGCTGGTTCCCAGCTGAGGTTCTTCCTGCCCTGGACAGTGGAGCTCAGTGGGAGGGGTACCCTGGGCCAATCCACTGGCTCCTCAGCATTGGAGGCCACAGTGTGCTCTCTCTGGTGTTCTTGGTGGCCAGATGAGCGGCTGCACAGGTGTCCACAGGCAGAGCCTGGGCAGTGCTGTTGTGCGGCCTCTTCCTCATGAGGTGGTCACTGCCTCTGGGACTGTGGGGTGGTGCTCAGTGCTGCATGGCCATATGGGACACCACAGTTGCTTCAGTGATCCCCCCGTGTCCCCTAATGTCCCACAGCTGGAGGTTTGGGGGAGGTTTATACTGCAGGAATTAAGGTTTTTATGTGCTCAGACTTAAACAGGCATGGGATCATCTGGAGGGCTTGCTAACACACAGCTCACTGGGCTGCGCCCAGAGTTTCTGATTGCACATGTGCGTGTGTGTGTCTGTGTGTGTGTGTGTGTGTGTGTGTGTGTGTGCTGGGGGTCAGGGGAACTTGCATTTCTAACCAGTTCCCAAGTGATCTGATCTGCTGCAGCCAGTACACGGACCACACCCTGAGAACCTCTGCCTTAGAGCCTCCTTCACTCTAAACTAGGGGCTGATGGAGCCACAGGGGACTGCACAGACAGTAGGTATATAAGGTGCCCTGCCACTAAAGTCTCCATGCACCCTGCACTCTGAGGGCCTGTGGCTATAGCATTGGTGTCTGTCACCCAACCCTTGCCCCAGTCAACTGAGGATGGGGTTATGTGGAGCAGTTTCTCCAACGTCCCATCAGACTCCCCTGGGAGGCTGTTGAAAACAGATTCCCAGGCTTCCTACTGAATCTGAGTTCCCAGAGGAGGCCTGGGCATCTCCCTTTTCACAAATGCCCCCTGCTGTGCTCAGGGAAGTGGAATGCAGGGATGCAGACCTGGCCTCGCCAGCAGTGCCTGGTGCATGTGGGAGAGACAGAGTTTCTGACTCTCAAATCCATCCTCAGTGCCTGTGTTGCACACAGGAGTGAGATGGTTGGGGCTTGGCCCCTCCCCAGCTCAAACATAACTCCCCCGGAGAGGTGCGGCAGACAGAAATGGGAGCCCCCATGCACTCCAGGGGGCATGTCAAATGGTGCCACCATTGCAGAAAACAGCTTGGCAGATCCTCAACAAGTTCAACATTGAAATACCACAGGACCCAGCAGTTCCACTTTTCAGTATACGCCCCCTCAAAATTGAAAATAGGTGTTCAAAAACTCGCGCACAAATGTTCACAGCAGCCCTATCTACGATAGCCAAAAGGTAGAAAAAACCCAAGTATTCATCAACTGACAAGTAAATAAACAAAATATGATCTACTCACATAGTGAAATAATATTCAGCCATAATAAACAGCAGAGTTCTGATACCTGCCACAACTTGGATGAATCTTGAAACATTTTACAGTAAGTAAAATAAGCCAGTTACACAAGGACAGATATTTCCTGATTCTATTTATATGAAATGCTCAGAATAGGCAAATCCATAGTGATGTTAAGTGGATTTATGGTTGCCCACAGCTGGGGATGGAGTGGTGGGAACATGGAGGGCCTGCTTATTGAGTATGGGATTTCTGTTTAGGGTGATGGAACTAGGTAGTGGTGATGACTGTACAACATTGAATTTATCTAATGCCAATGAACTGTACACTTAAACATGCTCAGTGAGGATACTCCACCTGAACGCATTCTTGCTAGCATCTGCCACATGCCCACCCATTCTGCATTCCCCTTCTGCCTTGTTAACATTTTGTCCTCCACCCCACCCACCCCATTTTGTTCCTGGCAGCACAGTGCCAAGCTAACCACTTGCTCTGCCAGTCTGCCTTGCTTCTAGTTTGCTGCAGACACCGTTGTGGCTGATGTGTTGGTAGACATTTCTGGGAAAGCATTGACTTTTCTGTTAAAAGAGACAGACTCAGCTGTCATAGTCTTGTCCCTTCTTCCTATCTTTGAAGAGAATGTGGTGTGTGGAGTGGCAGCAGCCTTTAGGTGCTGTGAGGTGGTAAGTTTGAAGAAATCTGAGACTTGACACTGTTGAGCTGTCAGACCAAAGCCGGGAACCACCCACCTCTTCTCCAGCACATACTTACTAAGAACATCCTATTCTAGGCACTAGGGCAGTGAACAAGACTGACAAATCCAGGCCCTTCTGGAGCTTACAATTTTGTGTAATATGAAAAGAATAAACCACTATTTGTTTAAATTGCTTTTAATTGAAGTTTCTGTTATTTGCAGCCAAACATGGTATCAACAGACACAACTGTTTACTTCCATTGTTTGATCTACTTCCAGGGGTCAGAGTGAAAATGTTCATGTCTTTGTTAAGATGCCCTGGTCACATAGCTAACAAGCTCCAGAACTTGGATGAGGACAAGAGTTCTTTGAGGCTGGAGCCCAGACTCTGTTTCAATACATGTCTTTTTTATATCTGTCCTACTGCTCTGCACAGACCCCGCCCAGGGTCTGCCTTGTGGGTTGAAGTGTATGCAGCAGCACCATAGTGATGTGAACACCACACCTTCAGAGGACTGGATGTAAGATGATACTGTAATAGCAAAAAGTGGACGTTATCCCTAATGCCAACTAAAAGGGCATTGTCAAGGAATCACACCATACCACTCAATGGGATCTCACACCACCATTTCCATGAAGGTCTGGGGACTGAAGGCCAGGCAAGCAAAGTTTGGGGGCTAAAGGGAAGCCAGAGAAGCAGGAGTGGAGGTGTAGGGGCATCATGATTCAACGCAGGGAGAAGGTGGGTGTTAGGATTGGAGGTGACTTGGGGGCCTGGATGCGAACTCAGCCTGGTGGTAAGGCTGTGGCAATTCCCCATTTTCCAGTGTGTGCCTAATGTGGTTACATGGCTTTGAAATTCAAAGTGGTAACTCTTAAAAAAACAAACCTCAAACATGTGCACCCCCACAAGGAAGGAGGGACTTCTCACTGCTCCCTCAAGAGGCTGCAGGCATCTAAGAGGACATCAGTATCCCGGCTCCCTCCCGGGCACCTGCCTCGTCTGTGGCCCCGCCTCCTGGTCCCAGGGATTGGCTGATAGATGCCCCACCTACTCTAGCTCAGCCAATCATGGCTCCCCATTCTTTGTCAGTGATTGGTCAATGTGAAGCATGTGACCATTGGGCCGAGAGTCCTCTGCGCGCCTTTTTTAAAGGCGGGAGTTGAGTGCAGGCCAGGCCCGGAAGGTGGGATGGCGGCCGCGGGCGGCTGCGCCCTGGCCGGGACCTGGCTGAGGTGGCGAGGGAGTTGTTGGGGGGAAGGTGGCCCTGGCTTTGGCTCCTCCCAGAGCGGGGGCCCCCAGTGACCAATCTGGGCCCCGTCCTGTGGCCCTCGCCCTCCTCACCCAGATCCCTGGCCTGGGAGCCGGGGGCTGCGGGCCCACGAGGAGGGCGAGGCTTTGCTCAGTGAGGACGGCGTCGCACGCGGGAGCAAGCCCGGCGCCACCTGAGCTCAGCTGCCTGCGCCGAGGCGCCCGTCGCGTATTGAGAGGAGGATGAGGGTGAGTAGGGGCACAAGTGGAGCGTGCCCCGTGGGTGTGGGTGTGGACGCGCTGGCAGGTGTGGCGGTTTGAGTTCTGCAAACCCCCCGAGCTATGGCGGACCTCGGGTCCTGGAGCGAGACGCCAGGGGCACGACGCCAGAATCACTGAGGTGCCGGCTCACCGCCGTGAGGGCGCCGGAGGGAGCTGCAGTTCCCCGGCAGCCCTGCCCTTCCTCGGGTTGGGCCTTTGAGGGGCTGGGGACCTCCCGGGGCGGCGGCCTTGAGCCATTAGTGTTGGCTGAAGTCTTTTAATAACGGGAGGGGCGGGCGGAGTCGTGGGGTTTGGGAGGCTGTGGTTTCCATAGGCCGAGGTTAAGCCTGGTCCAGGTGAGGGCTCTGAGGCGCCCGGCTGGAGTCGGGCCGAGGCTGCAATCTTTGTCCTCACTCAGGGGCGCCTTTGCGGCCTGTGAAGCTCCGCTCAGGTGAGCCCAGGGCAGACACCGTCTCCTTCCGGAAGCTGGGGATTGGGGTACGCGACCCCAAACACCTGATTTGGGGAGAATGGCTGCAGTCCCAGCCCTTCCACTGTGGGTCTCGGTGCACGGGAGTCCCGCACCCTCCCAGCATCCCCTTGGTGCCCCGAGGAGCTGCGGGACTTTGCACTCACTGAAACGGGCCCAGGCTGCACAGACGTCGTTCCCCTGTGGAACCCAGCCCTGTGTGCCGGAAAACAGACTCGTGGGGTTTGGGGGTTTCAGCCCAAGCGTCTGCCCAGGACACAGTCCGCTTCTGCTGCGGCCGCCGAGAGGACTAGCGAAGTGTTCCTTTCCGCACCCTGGGATAGGACGGGCGAAGTCCGTGGGTCTGGTGGCTTGGGGGAGCAGGGCAGATGGAGGACTCCCAGGCATTTTCCAGGCAGGGGACTAGGAGGGCCCGTGGAGGGGCAGGCCGTGCTCGGGAGGAGGCTGAGCCCTTGGGGAAGCCCCTCTTCCTTACCAGGTGTCTGAGGACCAGATGGAAGCTGCAGGAGTGGGAGTGGCTGCAGCATGGGCACAGCTGCAGTGGGCTGAGGCTGTGAGGGGGCCTCTAGGAGGGGCTGTCCCTGCAGACATTGCCTGAGCCAGGGCTACAGCAGTGCATGAAACAGGCCGTGCCTCCCCAACGGGGATTGTCTTCCAGAGGCATGTGTGGGTGGGGTGGGGTGGGGTGGGGTGGGGTGGGGTGGGGCGGGGCGATGGGCACTAATCAGTGAGCAAGTAAGTAAAGCAATAACAGCGAAGGTGGCAGTAAGTGCCGTGGGGATGTGGAAGGGGTTGATTGCAGTGAGTCCCGTTCTAAATCAGGTGATCTGGGAAGCCATGTAGGTACGGGGACCCCACAGGGAGGCGGCGATGAGGTGGCAGTGTGGCTGGAGCCAGGGGAGCAGGGAGGAAGCCCGAAGAGGAGGGTGGGTAGGGCCAGATGGCTCTGGACCTGGTGGGCAGAGTGGCAGAACTGAGGTCAGTGTGGCTGTCTCTGTGTTGCTGCTGTGAATGCACAGGTGGCTTGTGTTTCCTGCTATTTCTAGACCTCTCTTTTTGTGGTTTCCTTCCTTCCCACCGCACTCTCCGCTTAGCCCTCCGGGGGCCTGCCGGGGAAAGCTGGTCCCGTGCCTGTCGGCGAGGGCGGCTGGTATTTCCCAGCAAGCATACTGGGTCTTAAAGATCTCGGGCTGTGTGGCTTTCCCTGGGGCCTCGATGTCTCTGTCAGGGCCTTTGTAGTCACCTTGTATAAGTTCCCACTTGTGAAGATGGAGCTTTTCTTAGCTCTCCCAGGTGGCTCCAAGGCCAGGAGGGCAGCTGGCCATGCCCTTGGCGTTAAGTGGAGCTTCACAGCTGCATGGGGCTGGCAAGCCGTTTCCAGGTTCACTTGGTAGCCATAAGACCCTCTATCTCATCCTTCATTAGCTGGGCCTTTCTCCTCTACCAATGGGGGTGACAGTAGAGGGAGAGGAAGGGGCTGCCCCAGTTCTGACTGGCAGAGAGGGCCGTGGGCTGTGGGAGAAAACACGTCGTCATTGTGGTGGGCTAGGAGCTCTGTCATATGGTGGTTGCAAGCAACAGAAATGTACCATGGCTGGCTGAGGCCACAGAGGTGCGTGTTGGGAGGGTTCTGGACGGTTCACAGCCACAGGAGGAAGGCTTCACGGAGGACTTGGGAAGGACTGGCCTCGGGCAACTCTGCTCCCACGGTGAGGTCTCACAGGCTGGGGATAACTTGTGTAGCTTCCTGGAGGCCATGGGCAGTGGCAACTGGTTCTCCAAGCCTCAGTGTCCTCGTGAGAAAAGGAGATAGTCACCTTGGTGATACTTAACCTCATAAGATTCTTGTGGGAATTAAAGCAGATCCATGTGTCACATGCCCTCGATGCAAAGGGGACTTTACAAACGTGGGTCCTTTCTCTGAAAAACAGGGGTTTCTAGGTCTTGGTTCTCCTGATCCCAGAGGAGTGAATTAAGGTAACCAGATGGCCACTGAATTCAGTCTTAGTTTTCCACAGCCCTGATGTGATTCAGTGGGTAGGGACTCCCGCCTTGCCCCACCTCCTGAATTCTTGGCCCTGCACACACGACGTCAGACGGGGCAGGGAGAGGAAGCACCCTGTGGGTGGAGCAGACTCTGAGCCAGCATGGTTCCCAAGGCCCCGGGCTGGGTTCTCTCGCCTGTAGATAGACTTGGGAAGCTGCACAGCAACCTCTGCTTCTCCACTTGCTGTGGACCTTGGCAAGACTTAGTTTCCTCATCTGGGAAATAGGACTTTAGTTGCCACCTCACGGGGCTGTTATCCACGTGGTGGGTGCAGTGCTCTGAACGGTGCCCGTCCCAGATAGCACTAGGTAGACTGAGTGCTGTTTCCAACCAGTGCTGCCTCTTGGGTACACACACAGAATGCTTGTGCTTGTGGACACCTCTGCGGGGCTTCAAGGGCTACGTGTTCTTCCCACTCCCTGGGTTCTGGGGTTTGGAGAACACGCTTAATTATGTTTTTGCAGTCATCTTGGGCAGAGATGACCACAGGTGGGCGATGGCAGGATGGCTTGCCTTCCAGGAGCACCACGTCAGAGGGGCCGGCCCCCAAATGCAGGTAGCTAGTGAGGGGTCTCCACACTCAGTCCTGTGAACTGGGCCATTTCCATGGTCCCCACCTCACGGGGGCCTAGGGCCTGGCTGCCAGGTCTTACCCAGTGGCTGTGGGCAGTGCCAGGGCCCCTCCTCTGGCTGTCAGACACATGCTTCACACTTGGAGCAGAAGTAGCAGCACATGTGGAGCAGGGTGACCAAGAAGCCTTGGCCACCTCTCCCTGAGCACCGTGTAGGTTCTTGGATTATTGGCTGCATTGTTGCCTGAAACTACACAATCTGGATTCCAGTGGACTCTTCTGGCTGGTAAATAGCCACACTGATTAATAGTCTGTGAGCTCAGCAGGCACAGTGGGGAGTTCTGGATCTGAGTAGCTCCTCACTCCCTTGAGAGATGCGTGTGGCAGGACAGCACGTGACAGTGCTCTGCCTCCAGAACCTCTGCGGCCTGTTTGTGGGGTGCCCCCGAGAAGATGGGGCTGCTGCCACTCCCATCTGTCTGGAGTCCCACAAATGCTCACTATTGCTGTGGCTATTCTAGTCCTGCAGGCAGATGGCAGCCCTGATATGCTCACTACACTCCAGGCTCATCCTCTAGAAAGGCAGAGGCTGCTCAGGGAAGCTTCGCACTTAAAGCAAATGGAGCATGACAGCATTGAGACAAGAATTACGCTGATGTCCTTCTCACATCGTTTTTTTGGTCAAAAGAAAAACACACATGTTGCCACTTTCACTTGTGAAAAATGGAAAGTTTTCCTGCAATGAGTGGCCTCAATCACTAAAAATGAATTTGTGTATATTTATAACAAAACGTCGAAATGATTGATATTGATGGCTTCGTTAAGCATTACCAATGAGTACCACCGGAGGGCGGCACAGCACAAGCGGAGGAGGTCAGAGAGCCCAGGGCTCCTGTGGTTAAAATGTCTTTTCTCCTTTCCGTGAAAATCCTCAAACACATTTTGTATTTTAATTAAATGAAAATGCTGAAAATGATACAGTAGAGAGCACTTTTAATGGAAAATTAATTGATAACACAATCTTATTTCAATTTACTTTTTATTTTTTAACTTAAACGACTGTGTATTTTCCACAGTCTTATGATGAGAAAGGCTCCAGAATCACGTGTAGGTGTCCTCAACATTTCATAGCTCGAACCGTCCTTTCTTTACGTTGTGCATTGATATGGGCTTCTCAGTTCAGAAAACAAGGCACTATAACTATTTTATCAGCTACATTAATACATTGAAGATATATTTATCCTTTCATGAAAGATACAGCATTTGAATACAATATGGTTTTATGCAGATCAGGTTCAAAACACCCAAGGCACACACTTAATTTTTTTTTTCCTTTTTTTTCTTTTCTGTGTTTATTTGAAGGCTCGTATTAAAGTTTCAAAATTGCCATGAACAAAGAGTTCTAGAGTGGAATCAATGGACAGGGATTGTTGTAATTTTGAACATAAAACGGTAAAGACTGTGGAATGTAGAACAAGTTACAGGAACGATAAACAAAATCACCAATACAGCATGGATTAGAAATCAAAGTGATCAGATCTGTGGAAGTCTGAGAAACAAGTCTGGAAAGTCTCTGATTCCCCACAAAGCATGGGCAGTCCTGTCTGCATGCAGCTGCTGTGGTCACCCAGCCGCTGTGGAATGTTCACCTACTCGCATGGGTACATGGATGTCTACAAATACAGAAACACATTCCAGTTCACCAGTTCTTAAAATGCCTCCAATTTCAAGTAAAAGAAAAAAATCTTTCAATAATTTTCCTAGTAAGGTAAACGAATATATTCATCTAGGAAAAGTGGTCTGGAAGAAACCACTGGAAGCAAAGTCTAGGGGGGTGCCAAGGTTTGGGAGAAACTATTGGATGGTGAAGCGGGAGAGCTTGAGGGTGAACTACAGAAGATATGAGGACTGGAATTTTTCCTGAACATGGAAGCACAGTGGCTGCTGCTCTACTGGGGAATGTGCCAAAGTAGAAGAAACTTTAGGAACTAAAGACAACAAACAAGTTTTCACTGGTGAGGCCAAAGAAGTTGTTCAACGTTTAGGTTTAAAATATGCTTCCCTAAAGCGGAGGGATGGCCCATGTCTTCCTGGCTTAGTTCTTTGCCAATAGACACAAATTCTCTCTTGCTCCAAGCCTTAGCATGTGGCTCGCTTGTCAACCAGAGAGGCGGCCCAGTTCTGCCACTCCCTTGGCCTTATGGCTAGAAGACACCCTGCTGGGGTGTGGGGAGACTGGACCCTGAGGGAATGGTCCGGATCTGGCTGGCCTTCCACGGCACCACTGCTTCCACCCAGAACAAAAGGAAAAGCTGAGCCTCAGCTCCATGCCTATAGCGGCGGTCACAGAAGCAGATTTTGACGTTTTGCATAACTCTGAAATAACATACATGTATCCATTGATAAATTGAGAATAATTTAAGGAAATGGAACCAAGGCAAATTAGCTCAGTGACAGGAGCCTATTTGCTCGATGAGAGAGATTTTTCTGGTCAGTTTTAGAGAGGCAGAGCTGGCCACAATGCTTGAGATAACCTACATTAGATTGCAAGTCGGGCAGCTTTTTGTTTAATTCAGACAGTGTTCACTGTTTGCAATCAGAACCACAACCTTAGTGCAATAGTATATTTATTTTTTTTACAGTAATTTTGGTTGCCATACAAGAGATTTAAGGATTGGGAGAAAGTGCAAATTACAGGAGCTTTTTTTTTTTTTTTATAAAGTCTAAAAAGAATAAAAGCACAAAAGTAACAGCAACATAGATAATGCGAACACGTGTTGTTACACAAACTATAGTGTGAAACGTATTAGTATTTAAAAAACAAAAAAAAATTGTTAATGGGAAAATCAATATTGTGGCCCACACACAAAAAGTCATTGCCAGATCAACTGGATAATGCTTGCTTGTTCAATAACTGAGAAAAAAATTTACCATTTTATTAACTAAAGTATCACAAATAATTCACTTTGTGATATGTAAAGTTCAGCAAATCAACAGTCACATTGAGTAATTTTTATATTATGTGAATTAACTTAAAATGTGCACAGACACCCTGGAAAAGGTATCTTGGCAGGTATACATAATTTACATTTTGAGAGATTTGGGTTTTGTATACACAATATTACAGAAACTAAGCATGTAAATGCAGTTTATTTAAATTACAGTATGTAACAAAAGTTGATCTTAAAACCTGGAATAATATCAATATGATCTTTAGATGAGCAGTTTAACATTTGTTCCACCATTAAAGAGGGGCATGGAATAGGGCCTGGTCCTAACATGTCCCAAAGGGGGAGAACAGTGGGTGGTGATTTGAATGAGGAACTATTGCTTTCAGTACCAAAATAAGCAAATAGAGATAGAGACCGATTCATCTTGGCAACATGTGTTTATTTGTTGGTCAGTGCAGGTTCTGATAGGTCTATTACTTCTCTATAATAAGACAGTGTAAAAATAAGCTATGTTATCAGCTCTTTAGTCTTGCAGCCAGCTTGCTTGTGGTTAGTGGCATGTGGCTTGGAGTCTCTTTAAGAAAGGGAATAACATCTGGCCCTCACCAACTGGCTGCCAAAGTTCAGCAAACCGAAGTCACTGAGTTGCGACTGGTTATCGTCTGCCAGCAGTTTCCTTTACTCTCCTTTGAGCTAGTGTTTTGCCTGGTACTGAGCACAGAGGTAATACCAACTGTAGGCCCAGGGAAAGCGCCATGCCAAAGGGATGGACTCACGGAATTTTGCAGTATCATCAAATGGAAGACAAATTAATGGCCAAACCACCATTTTTACATTTTCTAAAATATGGGGCGGCCTCAGCAGGCCATCTATAGTATCCTGTCTTGAAATTTCTCTAGAGTAATACTTATTCATCTCACCATGGAAAAACTGAAAGCACATGGAAGTAAAGCGCCTTAATATTCAATTGATTTCAAGTTGGTTTGAATCATTTCAAATACAAAGATTGACCTGCAAAAGGTTTTGGAACAGAAGGTCCAAAAACTTGGTTTCCAAATCGGGTGTGTGGCTGGAAAAGCGCGTGTGTGTGGTGTGTGTTTTGTTTTTGTTTTTGGAGAAACTGCTGCATTATGAATTGTAACCACTTTGAAGAAATTGTCCTTCAATGACGAAGTTCTAGCAAAGATAGAAAATATAACACAGCTCTGCTGGTTCAGATGCATCCAAATAAGGTTGATTTAAAAAGGTCATACTTTTATAATTATTCCACAGAAATAGTATTATTAAATCACAAAAGTTTTTTTTTTTTCTTTAACTTTCTAGCACTGAAGTGGCACAAAGGCTGCCTAGTAGACCAGCCACTTTTTTTTCTTAAAATATTGTGCTTATAAACTATCTGTACAACTATTTAAACTTGCAGTAAAGAAAGAGATTTTAAATTGCTAAATTTTATGTGTTCATTCTAGAGCTGTTCCAGACCTAATCAAGAAAAAAAGGAAAACAAAAAAAAAAACATGTTTTATAATTAGAGATGGGCTGAGCTAGTTCTGAAATCATAATAAAACCAAAAACCTGACATTCGAGTATCCTCCAAATGGGGGAGAATGTGCTGGAAGCCTGACTGTGTGTTTTGTGGCCCATGTGCATCTGGTGACCTCTTTTGGAAATTCGAGGTATTGTTATGGGGTGGAGGGACTTCGGGGAAAGAAAGGGGCAGGGCTCAAGAAAGCCTTGCCAGAGAGGCTGACCTGGCAGCCCAGGAGACCTCCCTGCTTTCCTCTCCTTAACGCCTCTGCTTTTGCTCTGATCCTGCCGCCCACCTTCTGTTCTCAACCCTGGGTTCTGTCTATATGCCATACCCACTGGGTCCTCAAAGAAGCTATTGTACTGTTAAGACAAGCTGGTGGGATTCCTAGACACCCAGAGCGATAGGGGAAAAGCCTCTAAGTACCATCTTCCCTGGCCTCCGAGAGCAAAAGGACTGTCTCAGCAGAGATGCTCACCCTTGGCTGGGCACAGAACTGAGAATGCTGTGCCCGCCCAGCTCCCAGAGGAGACGCTGTCTCACTGGCAGCTGCATGTGCCCGCCGTGAGCCATGCGTCTTGTCCTTCATGTCAAAGTGGATGCTCACCTGCTCTGATCTTTGCAGAGCTCAAGACATCTTCAATTAAAAAGAATTCTGAGAGGCAGAGAAGCCCTGATTCTCCATCCTGGATGGGTGCTCCTGGCAGACAATTGCTCTTGTCCTGGAGACCTGGAGCTTGGGCCGCAGCATGCTGGCTGGCTCCCTTGGCCAGGTCTCCCCTCCATTGTGGAATCGTGACTTTGTGCTTTGACTAACTCCATGTGACTTCTGCTTGGCCACCTTGGAATTATGCTAACAGATTTGCAGAAATAAAGAAAGAAAGCTAAGCAAAGCTGGGCACGATCCCATCCAAACTCCCAGCACTGCCAGGAACCTCATGGCCAAGGAGCCATGGATGCAAACCACAGGAGGAGATGGGGAAAATAATCTGTGTAGGAAAAAGTTTCTCTGCCTTTCAGGCCCATGACAGGGCACTGGACAAATGCATCTGGGAGCATCTCACTGCAAGCCAAGTGCAGGAGAAAGAGGGGCAGGTGAGCATCAGGTGTCCTCCAGGAGGCCACAGGACTGAGGAAAGGCCTTGTGCCGGGGCCTGGGGTGGTGAGAGCTGCCCGGAAAGCAGAGGACGGAGGTCTCAGGAGGTATCTAGAGTGCACTGGTGTCTGCCTACAAGAGCTAGGATCCCGTGCAAAATCAACGGGGAGCCTCTCGGACCCAGCAAAGCGAGGCCACCTGCATGCTGGGCGGCAGGCTGGGAATCTCTTTCCATGTTAGAAAAACTCTCTCCCCTTGTCCCATGTTTGATAGAAACTGCCCAAGACACCCACATGGTGAGCCAGGGGTCTGAAGACCCAGCCATGTTGTGGACACAACTCAGTATTTCTTTGGGTACCAGGAGACAAACCCATGGAGTGGGGTTGATGTTCACAGACTTCGCTTGGCATTCAGATGTTTCAGCACGAGCCCATCTCTACTTATAACAAGAGCAGTCTGCGAGGTGGAGAGCAGCCGTCCTTATCTGTCCAGCAGCTGTTTCAAAGCCCTTTCTATGTTCATTCTATGCCCAACTCGAGTCACCCCAAGATCGATGAGGTCCTCCTTCTGCAGGTTTGGTAAGTGACTGCCGTCGATCTCATTGTCCATGAAGGCCTCTTTATGTTCACCCAAGTTTAGACTTTCCAGCCAATCGGCCACATCTGGTTTAGTCCACAGGTGGACAGGTTTAGTTGTAAAAGGCTTATTTGAGATTGGCTGTTGCAGTATCGAGGGGGATGGCGACCTACTGCGTCCCGCTGGGTTCAAGCCAAATAGATCCCCGGAAGGGGGCTGGCTTGGAAGGCTAAAGACATCTGAGAGAGTGGGAGAAGGAGAGGCGGCGGCAGCAGACAGGGGGGTGGGCAGGGTCTCTTTGTTCATCTCTGTTGGCGAGACCACAGGGCTTGGGGCACGTCTTGTTCCTGAGGTCCTGCTTTCGTAGTCGGGGGGCCGGCTCTGCAGGGTGATGGGTTGGGAGGTGCCGGGGCGAACAGTGAAGGTGACCGTCGTGCTCCGTGTACCTGAGATGGTGCTCATGATCTCCGGGCTTCTGAAACAGCAACAACAGAGAAGACCGTCACAAGGCAGGTCACCGAGTCAGGGCAGCTGGGTGCAGATCACCAAGGAAGGCGAAGGAGATGCCCAAACCATGCCAGAGTGTCTAGTGGCAGATGCGCTGGCAGTGAACAAATGATTTGCCATGCCAGGGTGGGGGAGGGGGAGAAAGGAGCCAGAGCAGAGGTGGAGACACCAGAGCACACCACGTCAGCCCACTCACCTGAACTGGGACAGAGGAGCTGGGGGACCTGCCTGTGCTGGGGGGCAGGGCCAGGGGGGCCCTCAGGAGGGTGGCCACTGAGGCACTTGGAAGGGGTCCCTTGAAGAGGGTATGGAGACAGGGACATGTGGGATCCTGTCCCCTGGACAGAACGTGCCGGGTAACATCTCCAGCGCCTCAGCTTCAGCAGGTGGGAGGGCGCACACCTGAAGGAGAGGCCCCTCTGAGCCGCCTGGCAGCCTTTGGCTTTTTGGGTAAATGGACAAGAGCAGGGCAGGATCATTTCCAGGCGGCCCTTTTCAGTGACTGGAACCCCTGTAGCCATGTAGGGCACTCAGGGTTTGAGATCACCCAGAAACACAGACAGCAGGGCGTGGCTTGTGTGGCCAGCGTGGGCTGTGCTCACCTTCCTGAGGCAACGCTGTCCAGCACCCACCCAGTGGACAGTTTTGTTGCAGAAGGAGCTGGGGTGCACTGTGTTATTTTTAACCTCTTTAGCTCACTGGTAGGACACACGGGCCTTACTGAAAAGCAGAATGCGCGAGGAGCCCTGTGTTCCCCAGGGTGGCCATGGGCGTCCCCGAGGGTCCCCTGTGCCTTGCCACTCTGGCTAGGCAGGCAAAGCCCTCAGAGCTCAAGTCAGGACGAACCTTCCAGCTCCAATCTTTACTGGCCCCAGGGAGGTGGCCAGATGGTTCCTACAGGCAGGAGGTCCCATCTCAGGGCCAGAGAAGTCCGAGTCCTCACACTTACCCACCTGGAGGTGGCCTTTCACACATCACTTCCTCACGGGCTTTGGACAAGGCCCATGGCAGGCACTCTCCACACCAAGAGAACAACTGCCACTCTGGGCCCTGGTGCGTGTTTTGCTGTCCCCACACTGAAAGCCCATTCATCCTATTGCCCCTAGGAAGGCCACAGCCACTGGGGAGGGGGAAGAGAGGTGTGGGTCTCTTGCCTTTTGGGCCCATTCACTTGGATATGAACAGCCCACCCACTACTTCTGGAAAGATCCATCCTACCACAGCTCTCTCTTCAAGACCTGGACTTGAGAGATGTCTGCTGGAGCCCTGGCTCTGCCAAATGCCAGCTTGGGTGCACTTTTCTCCCGTCTCCACATCTTCCCGCATGAAGTGGGCTCCTCTCCCTCCTACGTGGCAGGTTACCCCGGGTGGAGGGGCTCTGGAGAGCATGAGGAGTGCACTGGTGTGACATCATGACCGTGAATGGTGGTGGGCTGCAGTGTCTCAGTGAAAAGGTCATGGGCAAGAGGGGGAGAGCTGCGAACAGTAGAGATGCTGCTGTGTGGGGAGACTCCCTGGAGGGCAAGACTGAAGCCCCTGCCCATCTGCTGGGGGCTGGTTCATCGACTTGCATTGGGGCTGTCTTTGGAGCTCAATGGCTGACCAGTTAGAGCAGCACTTCGGAAAGAGGAGCCCACAACCCTTCATAGAAACCACCTGGGACACTGGTAGGCAGTGAGGACTCCTGAGCTTGTCTCAAACCTATGGAAGCAGGAGTGCTGTGCATGGGGACCAGGTGTCTGCAATTAACAAACTCCCTGGACACTGAGACACTGAACCTTAGAGGCCATTTGGTTAGGCCTTGGTTTTCATTCCAGGGTATGCACAAAGCTAATGGCTCAGAACCCTCCAGGAGCTAAAAGCAAAGGGAGTGAGCTAGAGATGGGCCCCGCCGCTGGTCCAGTTGTCTCTCCGGTTTTTCTTTTCTCTTTCTTCACCGTGGATGTGTATTTGGGTGAAACCACCCATTAGTTACCTAGGTGCCCCTAAGCTGTGGGACACTTCCCTGCTTGATGTTAGTCACTGTTGCTTAAAGTGTGGAGTAGTTCATAGTGAGAAAGGAGGAGCAAATCTGAAAGGGGCCTGTGCTGTGGACTGAGGCTTCCATCCTGCTATGAGAAGTGTTTGCAGGGGCTGGTGGGGGCACTGCTGGGCCAGGGACCCCATCCACCCACAGGGTGTTCACGTGCTATTTTCCGGAGGGCTGGGTGCCCCTGAGTGGGAGATGTTACAAACCAGGCACCCCCATCTAGAGCCTGCCCCCACCCTCAATGGGCGCTTGCTGGTCATTGGTTGTACTGGTCACACCAACAGGCATAAGGCAGGTGAGACTCTGAGGATTCTTCCACTGTTTCTGGGCCCAGTTACTCACAATCAAGAAATCGGAGGCCGGGCAAATCCCAGCACTTTGGGAGGCCGAGGTGGGTGAATCATTGGAGGTCAGAGGTTTGAGACTAGCCTGGCCAATAGGGTGAAACCCTGTCTCTACTAAAAATTAAAAAAAAAAAAAAAATTAGCTGGGTGTGGTGGCGGGCACCTGTAATCCCAGCTACTGGGAGGCTGAGGCAGGAGAATTGCTTGAACCCAGGAGGTGGAGGTTGCAGTGAGTGGAGATCATGCCACTGCACTCCAGCCTGGGCAACTGAGCGAGACGACTTCTCATAAAAACAAAAAACAAACAAACAGAAAACCTGAAATCAAATCAGAGTCCAGTGGGGCTTCACAGCAGGGGAGAGGGGCCAGCACCCTCTAGTATCTCAATTTACATTCTCAAGAGAGAGGTGGCCTATGGACATAGGATACATGAAGAAACCTGCACCCCCCCCTTCTCTGGTACTCAAAGAGGTTTGAAAGACCAGCTCCAGTTCCAACTTAAGTTAAAACTGGGGGTGCTGTGGCCTGTTCTTCTGTGTCTATTCCAGAGTCACAAGAGCACAGGTTTTGGGGAAGGCTTATTTGTCTACATTGATAAAACAATTAAGCCAAGATGATTGAAAGCAAATAACGGGTAAGTTGAAAGTCCCTGCATTCAGAGGTGATTTAGGGTGTTAATTAGGGCCAAGGACCTTGGGGCACAGGGAATGTTTCCTATAAAATGGGAAAACATCTTGCAAGAAGACACATGCCCACAGAGAACTAGGGGAGGAGGGTAGCTGGGGTAAAGTTCTGGTCTCCATGTGCTTTTGCTAAAGCTGACTGCATGGTGACTGTGCCTGCAGCCCTGACTCTGGGCAGCTCCACGGTGGCAGCATGGCTGGGGCCTGGCCTTGGTGCTCACCAGGGCTGTGAAGCAGAGGCAAGTGAGCCCCAGAGTGAGAGCACCTGCTTCACACCTGGGCAGTATTCACCACGGGTATCTCTGGCCCAGAGGGTTGCCCCAGTGTCACCCTCACTGGGAAAATACCCAGCTGTTCCCAGGTAGTTTGGATTGATTTTGGCTTTTGTCAGGAAAGGCTCTGCAGGCAGCTGTGTGTGTGGTTAGGAAGCAAAGAGGAGGCTCTGCAAACACCTTGGTGGGCAGCGGGAGCGTGAGAGTGGCACACACGGGGTCACGCAGCAGCACGGCAGGTGGCACTTACTTCCGTTCAGCACGACCCTCTTCTGTTAACACCGGTCATGGGAGCAAATGAAAATGACAAATGGAATGACTTGAGACAACACGGCAAAAATTAATGAACAAGAAAGGAAGAAACAGAAAAAAGCTGCTTTCGACAGATGAAATGAAGGCAGTGGGGCAGACCCTGGCTGAGAGCCCATCCGTGGTAGTCCCTCCGGCCTGCCACAGCCTGCCCAGAGCTGAAACATCAATATGGCATCACTTTCACAGGGAGCGTGGGAAACTCACAGGCTTGCCTTCTCCTTCTTTGGCTTGGGATAATGTAACCACTTGTAAAGAAGAAAAATAACCAGGAAAAAAGAAAGAAAATAGTGGCATTGGAGTGAAGTTCACCTCTGCCTGAAGCCCACTGAGAAGCAGCTTATTGCCAATTTCCTACCTCAGGTGTCTGGACTGTCTTTCCTGAGGCTTAGGGAGGATAAACGAACATTCCTGGCCGGGGAGGGCACCCCAACAGGACAAGTGCTTTGCTTCAAGTCTGTATCACAAGATAACAGCCCAGCCGTTAATCATGGGGGTGTCACGTGCTTGGGGCCTGCCAATGTCCTGCCCAACATCGCTATAGAAAATAACTGCCTGAGAGTGTGAGATGCAGGGTGCAGGCCACCCTGGGCTGCCCGCCCTGCCCTCCTCAGCAGCTTGACTCTCTTGGTTAATCACATTGATGATATGCACTGGATCTTCCCGGTTGCACAGATGGTTACGTTGCTAAGCAACCACTGGGTTCCCAGTCGGAACACACAGGAATCTGCTGCCCTGATTTAGAACACAGACACATATACACACTCACACCCAACTCCCCACCAGGTCACCACTGTCTACCCTGCCTTTTAAATCAAATCCATGTAGAAATGTGATAATTAAAAAAAAAAAAAAGGTAATTGAGACACTCAAAGAGGTGCTGTTATTTCATCAGTACAAGTTAATTGGGGTGCAGTAAGTAAAGAAGCAAGTGGCTTTTCACTGTTTACAAATTCAATTTGGCTTTTTTTTTTTTTTTTTAGACAAGGTCATGCAGCAATCATAGCTCACTGCAGCCTCAACCTCCTCAACTGATCCTCCCGCATCAGCCTCTGGCATAGCTAGAGTAATTTGTTCTTTAACTGTAGCTGAACATGGACCAGGGGCTGGTCAGTGACACTGCTTAGGTATGCTGGTTCTTCCCTCCCATGAGCCGCCTGTCAAGGGCCTGCTGGGCCCGGCCAGCACTGGGGCTGGACTTGGAGCCTGTCAACATATGTTCTCTCCAGCACACTGCACGCCTCTGCATTTTAGTGATGAGCCTCCATCTTGCATGAAAATAGCACTTATTTCCAAACTGCTTTCTTATTTATTCCATCTTTATAGCCTCCTGATGAGCAGGGCATTGAAAAGATAGAACTGGAGGCACCAAGTCCTTACCTAGCTTGCCCGAGGCCTGGATGTGGGGACTGGAGCCCACACTCTCACCTGTGCCATGCTTTTTTTTTTTTTTTTTTTTTTTTTTTTTTTTTTTGAGACGGAGTCTCACGCTGTTGCCCAGGCTGGAGTGCAGTGGCGCGATCTCGGCTCACTGCAAGCTCCGCCTCCCGGGTTCCCGCCATTCTCCTGCCTCAGCCTCCTGAGTAGCTGGGACTACAGGCGCCCGCCACCGCGCCCGGCTAATTTTTTGTATTTTTAGTAGAGACGGGGTTTCACCGTCGTCTCGATCTCCTGACCTTGTGATCCGCCCGCCTCGGCCTCCCAAAGTGCTGGGATTACAGGCTTGAGCCACCGCGCCCGGCATGTGCCATGCTTTATGTTGTGTGTCTCAGCAGCTGCCAGGCCTCCGCCTCACCCCCAGCTCTGAGTGCCATGAGGGGGTCCTGGTGGTCTAGTTTTAGTCCTCGAGGCTGGCCCAGAACAGGGGTGGAATAAATAATTGTTGACTTAAGTGTTGATGGATAATATATCCTTTTCTCAGATCAGAAAGTTAAGGGACTTTGCCGAGTTACAGAGCCAGACCTGGGAGCAGGGCAGGCAGCCTGAGGCTCTGCAGCAGTTCCAGCAGGAATCCAGGTTTTCGTGCCTGGAGGTTCACAGCTAGGATCAAGAAGCTGCCCAGCTCTTGGGAAGAGAGATTCACCCTGTGATATGCTTTTGCCAAAGAGGCCTCATGTCCAAAATGGGGAGGAAGACTCTGACTTGAGATCCACCTGTTGACGGGCAAGGACGAGGCACTCCCATTCATCCTTGCCCAACTCCCACAAGTACCAGCCCCGGTGGATGCACAACCTTACTAGTGCCCCCAGCCATCCACAGTTGCATTCACTGACATCACATTCACGTTTCTATCAGGGCCTGGAAACCCTCACACCACCCTGCTGGGGCCGAGGTGCTGAAAACCCGTGAGGCAGCTTCTAGTACCAAGTCAGTTTTGGAGCAGTCTGTGCTCTGGGACCAGCTGGGCAGAGATAATTTTTTAACAGCCTAAAATTATCTGAAAATCAAGAGGCTGTCAGGATAATACTGCAGAGATCCCAGGAGGGACTGGAGGCCTTGGCAAGGGGAGGCAGGTACGTGAGGCAGCGGGCACAGGGGCCTCGGGAGGAAAACTCGCCTGAGCTCACGTCCAGGTAGCCTGACGACTCAGAGGCCTCTGGGACCTGGAGTTTCACAGGACAAATCTTCCTCAAGCCCATCCATCCCATGGGGAAGCGAAGGCCAATCTCGAGATCCCTTCTGGACCTCCCCCACTGCAAAGGGCTGGTGACCTAGAGGGGATTCTGGGGAACTCTTATAGGCCATGCCCCCTAACAGAAGCCATGGGGGACCCCCACAAGCACACACTCACTGCTCTGTTGCCCCCACATACACAGAGTGAATGTGAAGCTGACCTCTGCCATGGAAGTGATGGTAAAGAACATCAGATGTATCTGGCTTTACAGTCGGCGCCTGGTATGTGTCAATTCTCTCTCAATAAAGCTGGAGGGCAAAGGACACCTGGAGCTCCTGGGTCATAGCAAGTTTGTTTTGGGTCAAAGCATATAAGTCAGGCAAGCTGCTGTGTTTTCCTGGGTTCCTGAGGCACTTATCCCTTGAGTCTACCTGTTTGTCTCCAGTGTGCAGGCCCTACACTCCCACAGCAGCCTCCCTGTGCCACCAATGGATTCACCTGATCACACAGCTGCCTGGCCTTTTTTTTTGTTCAGGAAACAAAGTCTGGTCATGCCAAGGCTTTGCTGAAGCCCTCTGAAGGCATCTGGAACTCCACCCAGCTCATGCCCATGGCCTGCAAGCCCCTTGTGACCTGGCCCTGCCCAGCCCTCCTCATCTGGCCATGGTTTCATGAGCACGGAAGGCGCTTTCTGGCCTCAGGGCCTTGTATTCTCTGTCCCATGCTGGGATGCTCCACTCCTGGTTTTCTGCAAGGCTGGCTCCTTTTTAAATTTCTGGTCATTCAAATGTCATTTCCTTACAGAGTGTCAGTCCCTTTCTGCACATGCTCGCTGTAACCTGCTAGGGCATCATAGTCAGCCCTTTCTGTGTGTGGTCAGGGTTAACCTGCTGGTGTCCCATGGCTCTCTTCTGTATGTGGTTATTGTAACCTGCTGGTGCGTCATAGCCCGTTTCTGCACTGGTGTCACTAACCTAGTAGCATGTTGTGGCTCCTCTGTGGCATTTGTCACAGTTTGGGTTTGTCTTATTATTTGTTGTCCACTTCTCCCCTCGAGAATTTGAGCTCCCCAGAGGGAGGGGCATCTGGAATGTTTTCTTGTTCAGTGATAAATCCTGGGCACAGCATGGTGCCTGGCACATAAAGGCAATCCCTAACTTTGTGGAGTGAATGATTAGTGACGGCATTGCTGCCCCATTCTGAGGGCCCAGGCATCCTTGTTGGTGTATTCCTCATTACTCTGTAGCCTCAGCCTGGCACTGGGCTTGTAGAAAGTGGCCCAGTGAACTCCTGACTGGTGAACTCAGGAGACGGTGGGGCTGGGCCGTGATTCCAAGCCTGAGTGTCCAGTCGGTCTCCCAGGCCTGCACCTGAGGAGCTTCAGGCTCCTGTGCTGGGACCCCCAGTGTGTGGCACTGTCAGGCCTCTGGGCTGGCAGCTGTTGTCTTGGCTTTCTGTGGAGGAGGGACCACTGACTCTTCACGGAGACACACTCACTCTTCCTTCCCCAAACCAGTTTCCTTCACTTTGATCCAGTTTGAGATCAAAGATGAGATTACCTCCTGGAATAATCAGGCCAGGTGGTCCTGGAACACTTTTCTCAGAATTTACGCCTCCATTCTTGGCAGGGCGTTTTCAGATCACCCTGAGAGACGCCTCTAACATGATGTACTTTTTTCTCTCTTAACATTATGTACTAAAGAGAACTACTTCATCATCTTCCTTTCGTCAGCATCTTTGTAATTAAGACGCCTGCAAATTCCATGTCATCCTTGACTTCAGGGAAGAACTGTGAGCAGCAGAGACTCATTCATGGCTCAAGTTAAATCACACACACCCAAGGAAAACGAGGATCTAGTCGTTTAATCTTTAGCTGCTTCCTTTGATCCCATCCTGGATTCTTGCAAGAAGTGAAAAGAAAGGAAGATTCCAAGGACGAGACGAACTTTAAAAGGGTCATGTTCAGCTGAGGTTTCTGCCCATTTCGTGAATGAACATTTGAGGAACAACTCTAAAAACGGTCCCTTTCTTGGGCAATCAAAACTTGTTTCTATGGAAATGGGATTTTTACACCACTGCTTATCTATTATTTCAAAAAAGCATGGCTGGTTTTCAATTTTCCCTGGAAAAACTCATTTCTTTTTCCTCAGTAGGAATTCCCTTCATCCAATTTCGTGCCTCATTTTGCCCAGGGCCATTCACAGCTCTTAATTTTTAGATGCATTTAAAAGGGGTGGTGAGTTGCCCAGGCAGGTGAGCCCATGTGAGAGTTCTTAAGGCTCCCTCTGATCCTCAGATGATCAAATGCCCAGGGCCCATCAGTGAAGGCCATGCCCAGCAAAGGAGACGTGCCCAGAGCTGGGTCTGTGGCTGAGAGGAGACAGCCCTCACGGCAAGGGGGGCAGCTTTGTTGCCCTGGCAATTCTGGAACCCCTGGTGGTGGTTGACTGACCCCCCCCACTTGTCCTTATCAGTGTGTCCCGTGACTGGCACACCTCCATGGGGGCTTTGTCCCAAGTGCTCAGCCTGGTGAGGTTATTAGATCCAAGAAGCAAGGGTGAGGGAGAGAACTGAGCCTAGTTTAGTGCCTACAGCGAATGCTCTTCATCTTTGTCCTCCGGCTTTAGGCCATCCTATTTCTAGTCCAACCCTGAGTGTAAAGTGTAACCCTTGGCTGGGAGCAGGAAGGAACAGACATGGCCTCTGGGAGCTTGGCAGTGCCAGTGAACCCCTAGTGACTAAGCCTGCTGTTATCAGCCACAGGGTGACCTCCTAGTGACTAAACCTGCTATTAGCCTCATGGTGACCAAAGAGCTTGGCCTAAGGGGAGTCAGAGGCCTGAGAGCAGTCCTGCCCGTGGCAGTCTCAGCCTTGTAGGTGTTCGCTTTGCCAGTTGGTCATTCCTTCCAAGGCAGTCCCTGGCTCCCACAAGGTCAGGAGTCAAACCCTGAGCCAGCTCCGTGGGTTGGGGGTCTAGCTCCACGTCTTCCTGTGAAGTACCCTTGGCTCAGTAGATTCACCGCCCTGCCCTCGGGTTCCTTGTTTGTGCCGCGGGAAAAATTACAGGCCCTGGCTCAGGGGTGCCGTGGAATGCGGTGCCTGGCATTTGGTGAATGCTTTGTGTCATAGGTGTGGGCTCCTGTTCTTACTGTAAGAGAGCCGGGCTATAAATAACAGGACAGCTGGGAGGCGGCCATTCTTGGCTCCCAAGCGTGGGTTGGCAGTGGTATGCAGCTGCTCTCCTTCAGAGTCCAGCAGGATTCTGCCCTGTGAGGTCTGCTTTGAGCCAGCCCCCCACTCAGGGTCCCTCTGGAGCAGTGCAGGGCAGAGAAACCCTAGAGACACATAAGGTGGAGTCCCGCTCCCCTGTGGGCACCCCAGGAGCCGGCCCAGGCTGAAGACGAGTAGAGGGGACGAGCTGTCCAGCTGCCACTCAGGGAGAGGCCCCTACGGACGAGGTCCCTGGACTCACCAGGTGGAGTGCTCAGGAGAGCAGAGCTTGGTGCAGGATGCTCCGCTGGCCTGAACAGTGCATTCCTTCCTCTAGCCCTAGAGCCATTCCCTTCCAGTTCCTTCCTTACTGCAGACATTGCTTACAAGGGGAAGTAAAAGTCAAGAAACCCCAGCCTGTGTCCCTATCTATCCCCAGCTCTATCTCCTGCTGGCTGTGGATGCAGACAAGCCGCTTATCCTCTGAAAAATGGGTGTGACTCATACCTGCGCCCCAGCTGTCATAAAAATTACCCACCCATGTGAAAGTCTTTTGTAAAAATGTGAAACACTAAGATAAGGCCTCTTAATTGTTGCTTCCACATAGAGTAATGACGCAAGAGCCACATTAGTATGTAAAGGGGAAGGGTTAAACTAGTCAGTTTTTCAGATTTTTGGCCCAGTGCAGTGGCTCATGTCTGCAATCCCAGCACTTTGGGAGGCTGAGGCGAGTGGTTCGCTTGAGCCCACTGGTTCGCTTGAGCCCAGAAGTTCGAGACCAGCCCGGGAAACATGGCGAGACCCCATCTCTACCAAAAAAAAAAAAAAAAAAATTAGCTGGATGTGGTGGCATGCGTCTATAGTCCTAGCTACTCAGGAGGCGAGGTGAGGTGTGAGGATTTCTTAAGCCCAGGAGGTCTAGGCTGCAGTGAGCCGTGATCACATCACAGCACTCCAGCCTGAGCGGCAAAGCAACACCCTTTCTCAAAATTCCTGGAGGCTGTTGAGTGTACTTGTAGGTATATACGTACATAATTCTTAAAGACTTTCTCCTTGACTGGAGGCACTGTCTGAACGTCTGCCGTGTAACTGTGCTTCTCTCTACCAATGTCAGTCTATCGATACTCCTCTAGAGTAATAGATGGCATCCGAGTCATTTATTTACATCCACACTGAAAAATAACTGGGAAAATTGGGGCTCTCAGGTTACATCTTGAGCCCCAGCTGTATGTGATGTCACTGATTACTGCACTGAGTGGCTTAAATCAAATGCCTGCCCAGCAGGGGTGTGGAGAGAGGCTTCATTAGTCAAAATGATGAAACCCGAGATCAAGTATCAGTGGGAGAGACTGAAGATGCTGCTGCCTGGGGAACAGCAAAATGGTGCACGCCACGGGGAAGGAAAACCAAGAACCATAAGCCATCACGGGAGCCAACGGGGCTCCCAAAAGCCACAGACTCCTGAGCCCTGATATGGTTTGGATTTGTGTTCCCACTCATATCTCATATGCAAAATTGTAATCCCCAGCGTTGGAAGAGGTGCCTCCTGGGAGGTGATCAGATCATGGTGGGGGAGTTCTCATGAATGGTAGCACCATCCCCCCGGGTACTGTACATAGTTAGTGAGCTCTCACGAGATCAGGTGGTTTAAAGAGTGTGGCACCTCCCCCGATTCCCTCTTGCTCCCCGTTCCGTGATCACTGAAAGTTTCTTGAGGCTTCTCCAGAAGCCAAGCAGATGTCAGCATCATGCTTCCTATATAGCTTGCAGAACTTGAGCCAATTAAACCTTGTTTCTTTATAAATTACCCAGTCTCGGGTATTTCTTTGTAGCAGTGCAAGAGAGATCAAATATAGGCTCCTTCTAGACAGCCTCAGATAGAGCCCTCTGGTTGCATCTAGAAATGACTCCTGACTCACTCTACCTTCAGTTCCAATGGAAATAATGTAAACCCTGCATGATACTGTGAAGGGCTGACATGGACACAGCTGGAGGCTTCTGCCCCTGGGACGGGGGGACTGGCAGGGAAGAATGTACTGCACTTGGAGTTCACCAGTACAGCCATGACCCAGTGCCTCCCTAGCCCGCAAACCTGGTAGTGATGTGGGGAGAAGAACCCACACGTGTATTCAGACACCTGCACCCGCCGCCCACCCACTCGCTGCCCTCTTGGGGCAGCTGGTCTCCTGCAACCAACTCGAAGCTTGGTTTGGGCTTTGGTGAGGCTCTAAATGGCCTTCTAGGTAGTCCTGGCAGAGATCTGGAGGGCACAGAGGAGAGAGTGGAGCTTCTCTTTGGAAGCCACGGTGGGGAGGGCTTCCAGCAACCTCATTTCATTACAGGTCTTTAGGAGGGAGTGCTGTGTCCCACCAGGATGGCTGTGATCATTACTTGGCTGTCCCAGAGTCCAGGAGCATGAGAAAAAGAAGTGTTATTGCATTAACAGACGTGGCCCACACAGGCTTTACAAATTCCCCTCTTCGTGTCCGCTGGGGCTGCTACCCGAGGGCCTTTCCTGGTCAGCAGGGACAGTGCACGCGGAGCGGTGTGCACCTGCACCAACCGCGGACTTACCTTGGAGCGAGGCTGGCGGACTTGGCTCCCATTGGTGAATCCAGTCCTTCCCCCGGCTTTGCTGATTTCTCTCGGTTCATTTGCTGTAGGATAGAGTTCAATTCACTAATAACATTTGCCTTTGGGCCTGAGAGAATCGGGCTTTTGATCTCTGTGACGTCGCCCCACAACTTGGAGGTCCTTGGCTGGAGAACCTTGGCCATCCCAGGCTGGGCACTGCCCGGCGGGGGCGGGGGAGCGGGCGGGGGGATAACAAAGCTATCTACATCCTCTTCCACGAGCGCGTCTTGATAAAGTGCATTGCTTTTGTGAATGATGGGCTTCATTTTTGGCTTAGGAGGTACTGGGGGTTTGTCAACCATAAATGCTTGCCCATCTGCATAGACTGTGCAGGTGTCCACGTTCTCTCCACCTTCGGAAGACAGGGTGGAGATGCTAGACACGGTGGAGATAGTGCTGGTCGTCTCGAGGTGGTGGTCGCTGCTACTCCGGCTGTCCACCTCCTCGATCCCAGAGTCGGCGACGGCGTCAAAGCTTTCAGGGGGTGGCAGGAATGAGGCAGGCAGACAGTTTGAAAGACTGGCTGGCTTCTTGCTGTCTGCAGAGTTGGTTGGTTGGCTGGAGTTCAACGAAGGGGACTGAGGGGTGTCGCTTTTCTTCTGCTTCACTAAGTCTGTGAGAGCCGGGACAGAAGCTGCCCGGTCATCGGGGATATCAAAACTATTTGCAAATTCCAGGGGAGGAGGCAATGGCTCTGTAAAAATAAAATCCTCGTCCAAGTCCACGGATGCCAGAGGGGGAGGAGGGATGCGGAATGGCAAAATCACCGCCTCTTCCATGGAGCCCACCGCCACGATGGTTCTGCCGGGCACGGTGGTGGGCTCGGGGGCAGCGGAGATCTGTAAAGCACCTTCGGTTTCGGAAACACCTTCTGGCACCTCGGACGGCGAGCTGTCTGGCTTCATCTCCACGTCTGCCTTCTCGTCCTCTTCCTGCAGGGCATTGTCCAGCTTAGTGGCGTCCACGGTGTGGACCATCAGCAGGCCAGCCGACTTCTGCTGGGACGTGTCCATGATGTCGATCAGCATGTTCTTCTTGTCGTCGCCCTTCCGGTCTCGGCCCAGGTCGGTCTCGTACTTGTTCTCCGTCTCCTGCCGCCTCAGGGGTCCCCGAGTGTTCTGCCTGGTGACCGTAGGGAAGCCAGCATCTAGGCTGGGCCGCATTTTGGTATCAATGTAAAGAGGTTTGTTGAGGTCGGCCTTGGGGGCCTCCCCTTTGGGTCCCTGCTGAGACTCCTTCATGGCTCGGTCCCTTGCGGAGAGTGCCAGGGCCAGCGGGGAGCTGGGATCAAGCAGCCGCCCTGTGAGTGGGTGGACGTAATTCCCGGGGCCAGCTGTGCCGCTGCTTGTAGGGGGTACTGCTGGGCTGCTCTCAGGCCCCTGGGCTTTGGACGTGGAATTCAGCGGCCTCCCAGCCTCACCCTGAGCACTGGCCTCGGCGCCACCCACGAAATGGTTTTCGGGCTCCCTGGGTGTGGCACCCGGCATGGGGGATGACAGCTGCTCAGCGCTGTCCTCGTCGGCGAAAACTCCGTCCTCGGGGAACATGGAGGGCCGCGTCCGGGGGGCAGGTGGCCCCAGGCCCACATCCTCGTCCCCCAGGTCTGTGGAGAGGAAGGCCGGGGAGTTCCTCCTGGCTTCCAGCCGCTTCTCACGGTCGCGGACGGCTCCGGCGATGGCGGCGGCGAAGGGGCTGCTGACGGTCAGGCTTTCGTCAGGCCGCAGCTGGCCTGGTGGCTCCGGGGCCTGGGGGTCGATCTCCATGCTGCTGCCCTGGCTGCTCTTGCCGCTGCTGCTGGTGGACGGCTCCTTCACGATGATGGTCGGGATAGGGATGGAGCACGTCTTCTCGGGGCTGTCCTCCACGTTGGACTGCTTCACCAGCATCCCCTTCCGCCTGGCGGGCTTGGCGGGGACGTAGACGGCTTTGCTGGCGATCTTCCCCACCTCTGAGTATGGGTTTTCGGGCATCTGGCCCCTCTTGTTGCGGAAGTTGGCCTGTGGGCCGGCGTTCCGACTGTAGAGGTCTTCAGAGTCCAGGGAGTAGCGATCCAGCTCTCTCCTGAAGTACATCCCCTTCTCCCTCATCATGGTGGCCACAGTGTCGGACCTGGTGGCGGGGGACACCTTGGCGGCAGAATTCTGATTGAACGCAGGCTTAATTGTCCCGTAGACTCTTGGAGTTGGGGACTTGGGGCAGTTGTAAGCGGTGGGGGAAGGTGGTGGTGGGGACGGGGGCACAGACTGTGGTGGAGGGGGGATGTCCTCGGAGGTGTCCGGCATGGACAGGCTTCTGGTGAACTTCAGCATTGGAGGAGCCAGAAACTGCCGCTCTTCCTCTGTTATTCCTACAAAGAGAAGATAGGTTTAGCTTTAAGTCACAATAGCAACAAAGCCTAAGTTCCTAGGAACGTGCGATATGCTACGTCTCCACAAACTCACAAGTTCAGATGATGAACGGGTGTTCATGAAACACAGCACAAGCCACAATGCCAAGTGGTTAGTCACATGGCCCATCGTGAGCCAAAGGACAAGAAAGGGAAGAACAGAAAAGCACTGGGGATGCTGTGAGTGCGCTGCTGCTGCGGAGCCTCCAGGCGCAGGCTGCAGCAGGGGAGCTATGTGAGGCCAGGGCAGAAGGGCCCCTGACGCTGAGCTGTGTGTCAGTCTGCAGGCCAAGTGGGCAGCTTGTCTTGGGGCTGCATGTGTGTGTGCGCACGTGTGCTTGTGCTGGCATTGTGCTTGGGGCGGGGTTGGCTAGACCAGGAGGTGTCCTTCCACCACGCCCCTTCAGATATGGTAAGGGCTCCTGGGAGGGTTTTTAGGGCAGGGGCCTAAGGCTGTCACCTGTCCATGTGAAATGAGAGCAAAGGGGTGCAGGTACTGCTGTGTTTATGTGGCAAGGATGGTGTGCAGTCCACCATCCAGATGGCACTTGAGCCCCGCGGCTGCCCAGATGTACAGGGAGGCCTCTGCCACCCTGAGCGAAGCCATCTGCCCACGGTTGGCTGTGTGTGTGCTGGGAGGAGGTGCTTTTCTTCGAGGGTCACGTGAATCCTTTAATTGCCTGACTTCACTGGGCCCCACTGGGGTTCTGTGTGTCCTGGAGCTCTCTGGACCCTCAGAGAGGTAGATGGCTGGGGAATGCCAGCTCAGAGGAGGGGCCATGTGGGCTCTAGAGCCTGGCCCTGATGGGAGGGAGCCCAGGTTCCTTTAAAGATCCCGGCCTGAGGTAGGAGTAGGATCCTGAGCCAGGCCTCAGTGAGCCCCTTCTGGGTCCCAGTGGCAGCCCTGGAAGTGGTCCTGTCAAGACCCTCTAGAGCAGGGGCTGAGAGCCCAGCGGACCACCATGATCGCAGCTGATAGAACCTCATACTGGCACAAAGTATGAGTTGACCTAATGAAAATACGTGGGGCCGGGCGTGGTGGCTCAAGCCTGTAATCCCAGCACTTTGGGAGGCCGAGACGGGTGGATCACGAGGTCAGGAGATCGAGACCATCCTGGCTAACACGGTGAAACCCCGTCTCTACTAAAAAAAAAATACAAAAAAAAAACTAGCCGGGCGAGGTGGCGGGCGCCTGTAGTCCCAGCTACTCGGGAGGCTGAGGCAGGAGAATGGCGTGAACCCCGGAGGCGGAGCTTGCAGTGAGCTGAGATCCAGCCACTGTACTCCAGCCTGGGCGGCAGAGCGAGACTCCGTCTCAAAAAAAAAAAAAAAAAAAAAAAAAAAAAAAAAACGTGGATGTTGAGTGTGTGGGGATGCAGCTGAGGTCCTGCAACAGCCAGCAGTGGCCTGAGGGTTCTCTGGGTGTGTTGCCTGGGTGTGACTTTACAGACTGTCCAACAGCTCAAGACACAGACACGTCAACAGGAGCACTCAGGGAGAAGGGAAGCGAGACACGCACACACGCACCGACAGAGGCACGGCACAGGGATTTCATGTCAGGAGCATGCAGGGTTTTCAAAGAGGTAGCAAAATAAATTACTTGAAATGAAAAAAAATTCCTAGGACAAACTACAATAATTTATTCCAATGAAAACTTCCATTCGATAAGGGTATTCCAAATTTAACATACTCCTTGTGGGAGGACATTTTGGCATTGCAAAGATGGCTCGTTCTCCATTGACCAGTCACTCTGAGTTGGTAGTCTGGCAATTATGTTCCCAAGGAGTACTAATTTAAGAATACACCTTATAAAGTAAACTGGGTTACATTCAGATTACAGATTCCAAACCATAAGGGTTCACTAACCTGATAGAAAGATTCTGCTGTCTGACAGGAGGAAATCAGTTGTTATTAACCAGTAACCGCAAGACAAACACGCAGCTCCCCCTGAGTTTGCTGGTGCAGGGGGAGCTTTAAGCACAGCAGACACCACCTCCATGGCCACTTACTGCCTAGTGACTGCCTACAGTCATCCACCTCAGACTCACAAGCACACTGCGCTTTTGCACAGCAGCCCAGAGGCATTTCCAGAACACATAGGACAGTGCCCCTGGGGTGGGCTGGGCAGACCAGAGTCCCAGGGTTGCCCCCACAACTCTCACAGGGCAAGGGCCTTAGCTTCTATCAGAATTGACACAGTAAAGGCAATGCTGAATTATCTCACAAAGGGACTGTCTCAAAGGGTCAAGTGTGACCTTGTCTCAAGGTCAAGTGTACCTTTGCCTGCAACAGAGTCAACAGGAATAATTGTGACATTAAGAAGAAAGGAAGGCAGTTTTCTGCAACACACAGTACGTTATTTCATTAGAATTCGAGACCCTGACCAGACCACCCTTGGAAGTATATCTGCTGAGCTCATCCTCCAGGCCTGGTGGTGGCTGGGGAATGCAGGGAACCCACTGGCCCTTCCCACCCTGAGCAGGGCAGGGTGGGGCAGGGGGCCTGGCTCAGACCACCCTGCCCCCGCTGCCCCTTTACTCTGCTGGAATTATCACAGATAACTGGGCTTCAATATTACAGAAGCCACCCCGGATTTTGTGTCCTTCAGGGGGCATAAGTTTCATGCCACTCAGATGTTCCAATGGCTCCCTGGTGGGCAAGGCCAGGTTCCTGCCCTCTGGTAGGCGGGCTGGCAGGGCCTTGCTGGGGTGAGACGCCAAGGCAACTGTGGCAGGCCTGGGGTCAGAACTCCCGAGGGACTCTAAGGCTGTTTGAAAGCCCAGGGGCAACTTCTGTGGGGGAGTGCCACACTTCTTACCTATTGATTTCTGCCTTCGCATCGTACCTCGAGGGATGCCCAGAAATGGGGCTTTTGGGCTCCCAGGAACAGTGGGCGTCATCACGGCGATTCCTTGGCGTTCATACACAGACTGCAAACCGGAGAGCCTAGGGTGAGATGCAGCCCTGGCCAGCCCCCACCCAGAGTCACAGGGCCCAGAGGCCACAAGGGAACGTCTGTCACTGTGGCTTCCCCAAGCTGCTTCTGGAGCCACCTCAAATCTCCAGAGGGGCTGATGAGCCACAGCATTGAGGACCCAGGAAGGGCCCTCTCTAGGTGCCTTTCCTATTCACTGCAGCTGCTATTGGCCTCTGGCCCTGTTAGGATGGCAGCATGCCCTGTTCCATGGAGATGTGGTCTGCTGCAACACCATTTGCCAGAGCAGCTGGACAGACACGTCTCTCTGAGATGGGGGCCAGGCTGGTTGTCTCGTGGGAAAGGGCACAGAGTGGTGGGCAGTGGGGTCTGGCCTGGGTCCATACGCTGCTCCCCATGTGCCATGTGACCATCAAGTCCTTACATAGGAGCCATCATTTCCTCTTTCATAAAATGGGCTCATGATACTAGCCCCACAGTATGTGCAAGGGCCAGCCAGGTATTAGGGTAGTGTGTGGGTGAGTGTGATGTGCCAGCTAGCTTGAGCAAGCCCTGGAGCTGCTTGGGGGCACAGTGTGGAGTCTGCAGCAGCAGGCTCTGCCCAGCTTCCTCCCTCCTCGGCCTATTCCAGGAGGAGCCTAGGGCTCCCCTCCTCCACCTTGGAAGCAGAGTCCTGGTGCTGCCAACCCTTTGGCTTCCCCAGGCTGCTGCTTTCTTTGCAAAATTGAGATGGCTCAGGGCCCCAAACTTGTAGTGTTGAAGGCTAACCCAGAAGAATATCAGATGCGGAAGCTCAATGGAAATATTCGTGTGCAAGCTTTTATTACTCCAGCTTGGAGATGCTGTTTCCATGTGTCCACAGCCTCTGTTTGTCTCACTGTATGGCCCTGAGGCTGGAGGGGGAAATTGGGACCCTTTGGGAGGTCGAGGGCACTTTGTCTCAGACACCCCCCAACTAGGTGGGACACGTGGGTGCTGCGAAGGACTGGGAACAAAGAGGGAGGCAAGGACGGGTAGGCAGGGCTTGAAGGGGAAGGCCCCTTGTGAAGTTCAGAGGTGATGGGAGGAGGTGTGAGGGCAGATATTTTAATTGTAACCATTAACAGTTGTTTAATGCACATTACAGAAAAGTCTTGTGGTAAATTTATAATATTTATAAGTGTTATTGTTCAAGAAAAGGCTAGAAATAGTGAGGCAGTTTGATACTGGTTCAAAGGGAATACTAAGTCAGGTAAGCAATCACGACAGGTAGGCAGTGCCGGAATCTGACATCAGGCTCAGATGGCTGCCTCT
The DNA here is from genome assembly GCF_043159975.1 of Macaca nemestrina. Classification (NCBI taxonomy): domain Eukaryota; kingdom Metazoa; phylum Chordata; class Mammalia; order Primates; family Cercopithecidae; genus Macaca; species Macaca nemestrina. Next base: position 4,183,347 of record NC_092136.1, on the reverse strand, counting down.
GGAAAATGGAGAAGCAATCCAAAGGTCCAGGAGGCCACGCCTTCCTCAGGATGTGCCTGGGGGAATCGAGCAGCCTCTGCCCCAGGCCCTTTTCCAGCTGTGTGCCCTCCTGACTGCGTAGGGAAGGTGACCATGGCATGGGCAGCCTGCTCTGAGCCAGGCACCCACTCTACCCAGCAGACACTGAAGCCCTTCATGGCACTTCAGGCCCCGAGGACAAGTGCTGCTCAGGATCTCGGAGCACGTTGGGGACTGCCACATGGGATGTGGGACAGACGGCCTCTTCCACACCGGAGTATTTCTGTGCTCTGGGTGGACCAGGAGGCAAGATCACCTCTGTCTGAAGCGTGCGTCAAGGCCCCTTACATCCGTGTGTTCACAGGTCCTCAGCAAAGTATGACAGGGGACACCTTTGAGGCTCAGGGCACTGAGTAAGCAGAGGCAGTCAGTGCAGTAAGGGAGTGGCAGGGCTTAGATGTGGTCTGCTGTGTCCCACCACTGTGAGTCTGCACGGACCGACCCGGCTGTTCGTCCTGTGGCTACTTGGATTTGGGCCCCACCTCTGGACAGCATGAACCAGACATGACAGCATGTGTGCCTTAGCTACTGAGACAGCCCACCCACTTCCTGGGTCACTGCCAGCCCCTGCCCCGCGTGGTCCCAAGGTATGGCCACTTACGTTCATGTCTGAGCTCGCCGGGAAGCACCGGCTGCTGGGCCGCTGCTTGATGGTCGCCACCCTTGGTTCCACGGCCATGTTCTCAGCAGCACGGGAGGGCTTGGAGGCCGGGACTATCTCCTCGGGTTTATCTGCAATAGAACCGTGAGGATTGGAGCAGCATCACCAGTAGGGGAAGCTGGGCGTCCATAGGAAAGCGCACAGGTGCAGCAGCCACTCCAGCATCCAGAACTGTGCATGGGGCATTTGTTGCTGCTGTGAGGAGCATGCGTGTGCCTCTGCCACATGCATTCCCACTGGGGCATGGGCTCCTTTCCCAGACCTTGTCCTTGGAGGCATGCACGAGGTGTGGACATAGAAGACCCTCCACAGCTCGGTCGCCTCCTCAGACGTGCCCAGCCCACCAAGGGCTCTGAAGCTTTTTGGGACATTTCGGGTTTTTTTTTTTTTTTTTTTTGAGACAGAGTCTTGCTCTGTCGCCCAGGCTGGAGTGCAGTGGTGCAATCTTGGCTCACTGCAACTTCCACCTCCCAGGTTCAAGCAATTCTCTTGCCTCAGCCTCGCGAGTAGCTGGGATTACAGGCACCTGTCACTACGCCCGGCTAATTTTTGTATTTTTAGTAGAGATGGAGTTTCACCATGTTGGCCAGGCTGATCTTGAACTCCTGACTTCAAGTGATCCACCTGCCTTGGTCTTCCAAAGTGCTGGGATTACAGGCGTTTGGGTCATTTCTTTAGTGGAATCACTTTATTCTTACTAATGGGATTTATTCTTGTGAGGGTTAACTAAACTGACTTTTTGAATTTTTTTTTTTTTTTTTTTTAAAGAGACTCAGAAATATGGTTCCTTTGTAACTGTGATTGCCAAGACATGAGGACCTGCCATCCAAGGCAGTGTGGGTGTTTCAGAAGCCAGGGTGCTCAGGGGCCCCAGGCATTAGTAAGTGTTGCAGAGGAAAGTTCTCTGTTACAATTTTCCCCAACGCAGAACCTTCCCATTTCCTTTTAAAAAATGAAAGCCAAAATTTATTTATAAGGGATCCTTAGCAATTAACAAAAGCTTTTTAAAAAGGACATTTACAGCACTTTTTTTTTTTTTTTTTTTAAACTTGAAAACTGAAGCACATCCCGGAGCTCTCCTGACACCTTAGCTTCATCTCAGGGTATTTGGATCAGGCATAAGGGTGTGTCTAGGGCTGTTTAAATGCAAGGGCCCTGTGCCACTGAGACCTGGAGAACTGGTCTTCCAGTCCCGATTGTGGAAAAAGTGACCCCAGCTGTACTTCTGAGATGTCACTGGGTTGGGACAAAGCCAGTGTGGTGCCTGGTGGGTGTACCCCATTCTAAGCCTTTGAGACAGCACTGGCCTTACTCCCTGGGAAGAAGCAGGCCATCTAGAACATTCTGCCTTCTGGCCACCCTAAGCCCACTCTTGGCATCTGGTGGCCTCCCATGAAGTGTATGCTAAGGACTTGCCCAGACTTTGAGCCATGGGGCTATTGTGCGGGTCGGAGCTGAGCAGAGTGCAGGGAGGAAGGCCCCCATCTCCAAGTTGTTCTTCAGGATGAGGCGGAAGTTACCTGTCATGGCAGCTTCTCACGGGGAGCTGACCCATGGGCAAAGCTTCCAGAGCCACAGCATGGCTCAGGGTTGTCCAACACAAAGGCATCAGGCTCCTGACAAAGGCAGCCCAGACCAGAGGTCCCCACAACAGAAGTTTGGGGAGAAGAAATGGGGGTGTGCTGGGGACACTGAGCCGGGCACCCTGTGATGGCCCCTCAACCTTGCAGAGCAGCTGAGATGTACATAACTCTGACACCTGTGGACACTCTCATGGTAGAGTCTGCATGAGGGGCCTGGTTCCAGGCCTGTGTTCCAGACCCTTGGACCAGTCCTGCCCACACTGGGCCAGAACCTCAGGTCAGTCTATACTTTTTTTTTTTTTTTTCTTTAAGATGGAGTCTCGCTGTCACCCAGGCTGCTTGGCTCACTGCAACCTCCACCTCCTGGGTTCAAGCAATTCTCGTGTGTCAGCCTCCTGAGTAGCTGTGCGCCACCATGCCCAGCTAATTTTTGTATTTTTAGTAGAGATGGGGTTTCACCATGTTGGCCAGGCCGGTCTCAAATTCCTGACCTCAAGTGATCTGCCCACCTTGGCCTCCCGAAGTGCTGGGATTACAGGTGTGAGTCACCATGCCAAGCCATATGTTTTTAGCCTTCAAACAAGGAGGGGGAAGAAAAGGCAGGAGAATGTGCAGCAGAGGCCATATGGCTGCCAAGCCCAGCACACTTACCATCGGGCCCTTCAGGGAGGCATTTGCCGACCTCTGGCCTGGACCACGTTTCCAGTTGTCAGCAAAATGCCAAGTGTTCACGCAAAGCAAGAAAGCCCTTGCCCCCTAGTGTCCAGGCAGCCCAATCTCCCCCCACAGCACTCTCCCTTCATGACCAAGTCCAGCTGACCAGGCCCGCGGGCTCACTGGGCCCCATTGCTGCATCCCTGCTCACGCATTCTCTCCTGTGATTCCTGGACCCACAAGCCCTGCTGGCTCTTTGACGAGCCTGATGCCTCCTTGGGGTCTTGTCATTCCCCCAGTGGATGCTAAGCATCTGCTCCTCAGGGAACTGGTCAGGCACGGTAGGAAACACCCGATTCTCATCTCACTTGGCAGTGGGGACATCCTGGCTGCGACCTGTGACCCCAGTCCAGAGCCGTGCTGTCCTCACCTGCGTTCAAGACCCTCCTCAGCCCAGCTCCTCCAGCTGCAGCAGGTGCTGCATGGCTGCCTCGTCTCACATTCCCTTTGCTAGGGTCCCTGTCAATCTCTCTGGGCTGGACGGGCCGGATCCACCTGCCATGGTTCCAACAATTTGCTTCCTCCAAGGAGCCTTTCCCCTCCTAGGGCTGGGGTGGAACTCCTTGGATGGCTGGGGTCGAATTTGTTTCTGTGCAGGCCTCTCTGCCCTGGCCTTGCCCATCAGCTGGGCTGTTCCCTTTTGACTCAGGACCAGGCTGACGCTTGGGTGATCTGCTTTGGCCGGCTGTGACGTGCAGCTCCAGCTTGGTCTGTCCCTGGAAGTGGGGGCGCTGGGCAGTGGCTGTTCTTTGCCTCAACTGAGATGTGGCCGCTGGTGGCCCTCAGAGTATTTTTCTCCAGTGAAACAGGGGTTGAGATGTGCCTCCGTCACCAGGGAGTTACGTCCCACAACTGTGGTGAGCCAGGGCACTGTGGGGTGGGGATGCCCCGGACCTGCTTCCTGACAGTGCTGGCCTGGGCCCCTCCTCTGACCCCAGTGGAGGGTGAGGCCTGAGTGGGGTGCAGCAGCATGTACCTCCACAAACATGACCCAGAAGGAATGCCACCAGGTTAGGGGAAGAACAGCTGGAGCCCAACAAAACATCCCACGGGGGCATTCCAGGTGGTGAGCTCTGGGGACAGCCACAGAATCCAGCCCGCCGGATACTGTATGCAGGTGCACTCAGGGAAGGGCGCCTTCCTGGCTGCCACCTGCCTGTGCTCGGGCCTGCACCTGTGGAGATGCAGGAAGGCCCATCCGAGCCAGAAACCCCTGGGCATCCCTCCTGGCCGGACTTCAGGCTATGGTAAGCTCAGAGGCTAAGGTGGCAGCCAGGGCTGAATAGCTGAGGTGAAGGAAAGTTATCAGCACTGAACATTGACAGAGGTGTCAGACCCAGAAGATGCAGGAGAGCCACGGCCCTGCAGGGGAAGGCCTGAGCGCAGGTGGGTGTGGGAAGGCCATGGCCAGGCTCCACTGTGCTGTTGGCCATGTCTGGGCACATCAAAGAAGGAGGGACTCTAAGGTGTAACATCTTTCCTGGGATTACAATTTAAACGAGCCAAATCTTCAAGAAGCTCCTGTTTCCAACTGGGCCCTTCCAGAAGCCATGCGTCTGCTTTTTATGTATTAACAAACTCCACAGCTGATGAGGCTGGTTCATTTCCATCCACCGCACACGGAGGGTCTGCTGCCTGGCCTCCCCGGGGCACTGCCTTGAATCCTCACATTCCCAAAATGAACAGGCTACAGGCTGTGATTTTAGGACCTCAGGGCCTGCAACAGGCATCTTGCCAAACACACCTCATGTAACTGTGTGCCCGGGGTGAAGGACAGGTGTCCTGGTCAATAATGACAACCATCCCTGAATCAGGGGGAGGTTCTGGGCTGATCATCCTGTTTCTCATCCTCATGAGAAGCTGGCTGTAGTAAAGGGATTGTTCCCTTGTTGAAGCGAAAACATTTCAGGTCTGAGACGCGTAAGGCCATACAGGGGCAAACCATGGGACCAGGCGGGAGCTGGGGCTGGGATTGGGGTCCCCCGAGCCTTATGCCTGCCATGTGGATGGGCTGCCCAGCCCTGGGCCCTGGTGGGCAACGGCTGCAGAATGTTAGTTTGGAAATGATTGGGGTCAGCACTGGCATGCTCTGCCTCGTCCAGGAGAACCACGAGGCGGGGGTGGGGGCGCCCTTCCCATCATCACAGTCGCCACGTCGGAGGGTGGGGTTGGTCAAGTCCCTGCAGGTGCATCCCTGAAGCTGTGGCCACTTTGACTGTGGATGCTCGTTCTCTGTTTTAAACCTTTCCCTTCCCAATAACCCCAAAACAAACATTCTTTTGAACCAGAACAGGTGAGAGCAGCCGGGCGTGTTGGGGTGACAGGGTCAGGGGCTAGCATTCCTTTTTAAGTTAGAGTTAGTGTAATTCAAATGAAAAAGGAAAACCCTGCATTGGTCCCCCACAGGGGTGTGGGTCCTTCCTGGCCCTCGTCTCTTGGGGATGTGGGCAGTGGGAGCGTGCTGGCCTGACTTGCTCAGTCCCTATCTCGGAGATCTTGTTTACCAGATCTCCAAGACTTTTCAGAGAAGCCACAGGACTGCAGATTCCTGCTTCTCATTCTAGGCTCCTAAGGATTATGCTTAATTTATAAAAGCTCAGAACTAGGTCTTTATTCAGGGACTCCGGATGAAGGGGATTAGCGAATCTGGCCCCTGGCAGTCTTCGAATGAAGTGCTCAGTGACTGAAAACGAGCCTCAGACAGATTTGAAACTGTCAAATCCCAAAATACTCCAGTGAGGAGCTGATGAAGATGCCCCAGCAGTCACCCGCATTTCCGCCCTCTGAGCAAGCGTGTGTTCTCTCTAGAAGACACACGTGATGCTGACCAGGCACAGGGAAAAGGGAGGGGAGGTGGTAGGTTTGTCACCTGCCTGCCCTTCCTGTTACCAGAGCCCCCCAGCCCATGAGCTGACTCTGGACCACGGGCTGACTTCCATGCAGGTTCCCCTGATAGTGGGGAAGCAGCAGCGTTCCCCGTGCTAGAGAAATCTTGCCACTGCTCTGCATCCTCAGCGAGTCACAAGGGAGTCACCAAATCGAGGAGTGACACAATCCCAGCGTCCATGCTGAGGCCGGGAGGCCCAGGACCACACAGGCACCTGGTGGCCAAGTCTCCTGCTTCCCCAGGTAGGAAATGGGCTCTGCATTGAAGCGACGCTAGGTCCACTGTCCAGCGAGTTCCTTTGCCTGTGGCCACACAGCAGGCCCAGAGCCTGGGAGCCAGCTCCATTGAGGGGCAGAGTGCCCAGCTGTTTCCCCATCGACTCTTCAGAACCTTCCGGGGGAAAGCAGCAGACCAGACCCTGTGGAGGGCTGCAGAGGGCTGCTCCAGCTCTTCAGCTTTCCTGGGACCTGATTCATGGTCTGCTTCACATCCTCCAAGATGATCCAGGGACCCTATCGGTTCTCAACCACTGCTCTCTCCCCTTATGTGAGCTTGAAGTGGTCTGTCTACCTCTCTGGAGGTGCAGTGCCACTACATCCTGTCTCTGGGTGAGAGTATAAATGTCACTCTATTTCCAAAAGGAAAACACATCTGCAGTGCCAGATGTTAGAGGACAGAAGCTGTGTGTGTTAGAAGCAGCGGCTGTTGCCAGCTGGCTGGCCTCTTGGTTTAATCTTCCAAAGAGGCAGTGCAGGGTGGGAAGTGTGTGCTTGGACTCTGGTGGACTGGTCCTGGCCTGCAGCTCTGAGTCACACACCTTCCAAGGGCTAGAGTCTGAAGGTACAAGTCAGAGGTACCTGGCAGGGTGGAGGCCACAGTCCCCTTCATGTGCCTGGGGGCAGAGGCCCCACCCCAAATCCTGCCTGACAGCCGGCTTCTGCCTGAGCCCAGCACAGGGTCTGGGGTCTAGGGCAGGTGCTCAGAGAACACTTAAACACTAAAGATTTTACAGATGGAGAACTGAAAGCCTGGGATCACTAAGCAGGGTAAAGCTAGCAGGGGACAGAGTTGGGATTTGAGGTGCTTTGCCAGGGATGTTAAGATAAATGACCACGCACCGGGGGGCTTAAAACAATGGAAACATATCCCTGCACAGTTCTGGAGGCTGGAAGTCCAAGGTCAGGTTCCTTCAGAGGGTCTGGGGAGGATGAAATCCATGGTGTTTCTTGGCTTGTTCCTTCTTTACAAGGACACGTCACTGGATTTAGAGCCCACCCAAGTCCAGCATGACCTCATCTTGATTAGATCTGCAAGGATCCTATTTCCAAATACGGTCCCATTCACAGAACTTTGGGGGTCACTTTTCAACCCAATACAACTGCAAAGGCCTGACTTTTGTTCCACATGCCTTTCTGGATTTTGTTCCACATGCCTTTCTGGAGTGTGGTGAGTGCTTTTTCCGAGGAGAGGCCAGTCTTCCCAGAGACGGGTGGAGGCAGCACCAGGGTCCTGGAGCATTTGCTGCACACCCAATGTGTGCTCCACACTTCGCAATGTGCACCATGGGATGCGCTCATGGCCCGGGAGGCAGGGGCTGTCAGTACCCCTCGGTGTCTTCAGTCCCCAGCTGGACCCCCCAGTGTGACCAGGCCAGGCCACGGCTGCTGGTCCCTTTGGGGTCTGCCTGCCCCCACCCCTGCCCCCGTTATAGCTGGGGTTGGGGCTCTGGGGCATTTAAGCTCGAATTTGTAGTCAGGTTCTCTTGCTCAGACGGGAGGTGGATCTTCTCTCTCTGGAGCTCCTGGCCGTGCAGGCTGTGACTCTTATCTTCTGATGCCACACTGGGGGAGAAGGGCAGTGTGGATGGGGCCAGGTCCCAGCAGGCCACAGGTGCCCACAGCGGCTCAGCCACCTGAGTCCCGAACTGTTCTCCCTGACAAGGGAGTTTTGTTGTCCCGCGCTGTTCTGGCAACTGGGTCCATGGGCACCCGTGGTGCGGGCGTCTTCCTCGGGTAGGTGATGAATAGAGGGCCGTTCCTGTGAGCTGGGGTTTGGCCTTGGATTGAAGGGGCGTTCACACAGAAACGTAATTGCACGACATAGAAAGAAGGGTATTCTGTATCCCGGGCGTCCACATCCTCGGCGCAGCAACGGGGCCTAGAAAGCCTGCTGGGAGTTTTCTGGGCAGCCGTAGGATGCTGGTGCAAGCCTGGGGCTGCTGCTCAGAGGCCACTAGGATGGCACAGGCGGGGGCGGTAGGCAGGGACGGCCAGGGGAGGAGGCGGTGGTGGTTCTATGCCCACTTCACCCATTCTCATCTAACATGACTGGGACACAGTTAAGATTTGCCTTAGGGCCGGTGCCTCTGGCCAGATGCTAGGGTCCTCCCAACTCCAAGAGATGAATTAAAAGCTGGGAGTGCTGCTTTTAATTGTTGGGGGAGCTGTGTCCAGCAGCAGGCGAGCAGTGTCCCCCAATGTGCTTGCTGCTGTGAAAAGGGGGACCGAGTCCATCCGGGGCCTGCGGTCCGCCTGCCCACTCCATGGTGATTGCCAGTCTCCCACTCCACACCAGCCCTGGGTGGGGAGGTGTAGCCAAAGAGCTCACCCTGCTCCCTTCTCCCCCCCAGTGCCAGGCACGGGGCACAGGGCGGCCTCTTGGGGAGTGGGTGATTTCCGGGCCTTAAAGGGAGGCAGTTCCTGCCCACCACAAAGGGTTCCTGAGGGTCAGGAATGCAGCCAGGGGCTCTGCTCGCCTGCAACCCCCCATCCAGGGAGCCCCATGTGACTCAGGCCCCGGGAGGCCTCACAGACAGAGCTTGAAGGCTGCCCAGCTAAGACCAAACAGGGGTCCTGCCAGCTTCACGGTCATGACGATGTGAACACAGGTCAGGGAAGAAACACAGGACACGCTGGGGAATCACAGACAGGAGAAGCCAAGCAGAAAGAACAGACAGACGGATGTGCTCCAGGGTGGGGCTCCTCGGGCAGGACCCGGTGGGAGAAGGCAACACAAGGCTTTGCGGCACACTCAAGACTGCACGGCGTCACAAAGGAGGTTTCTGTTCCACGGGGGGGTGATGGGCAGGGGGCTGACACAGACACTGGGCCTCCCTTACCCTTCTTCTTCCGGACTGAGGCTTGCAAACAGAAAGGGGAGCGCCGTGAGCCACCAGGATGCAGCGCCCGCCCGCAGCCTACACTCGGGCCTTGTCAGCTCCGGGCGCCTCAGGAGCAGGCTGGGCTGGCACTGGGGCAGCGGGCAGGGGCTGTCTGGAACGCTGCAAACGCAGGCTGCGCTATCCACGGAGCAGCAAACCTTGGCTGCCCGCACAACTCTGTCCTGTCTGCCCTGCTCGTTAACCTACTGCCTGGCAGTGGAAAGGGGCTTTCCTTCTTCCTCAGCACCTCTTGTCCCACCAGCACCCTGCCAAAGTGGGGGATGAGTTCTCAGAGCAGACATGAGCAGAGGTGGTGGCGCCAGCCTTCAGAGCGCACCTGTGGCCTTTCCTGCCTCATTCCTTTGTTTCTTGACTGAGCTGAGCTCGTGGGAGCACCCCTTGGAAAGATGAGAGCTGCTGGGTTTGTCTCTCTGGGGAGCCCCAGGACAGGCCTCTGTGGAGAGGGCCTGGAGGCTGGCCACCTCCTCCATCGACTGTGAGGCTGGGGCACGTGGAAGTGGGTTTCCCACGCGGGGCACTACTGGTTCTGGGTGGGTGGGGCAGTGCCACTGCAGGGCTGCTATTTTGGATTGAGGCCTCATGCCCGTCCTCAGACTCCAGCCCAGAACCTTGTGAGAGGCGGCCTGGCCGCCCTCAGCACCCTTGGCCGAGGAAGGATGATTACTGCTTCACCACTGTGGCAGCACTTGCTAGACCCCTCTCGGGAAAGCTGCCTGTGCCAGGAGTGCAGGGAGGACAGGGCCTGTGAGTGAGAGTGCCGGTCGGGGCTTGGCTCTCAACCTCCTGGGCCAGCTGGACTGGACCGTGGGCCTTGGGCAGGGGCTCATTTTTTCCGTGCCCATGTAAGCTGCCTTCACCAGCTCCAATTTGTGCTCCAGTGGAGCAAACATTTCCACCCACATGCCATCTCTGTGTGTTTCAGAACCACCCTCTTTCCAAAGGTGTCCCTGGGCTCCATGGTGACTCCCCGGAACAGGATCCTGCGTGGCCAGCATGGCCCACGTGGCTGCTTGTCGCCCTTCCCCTGTCTCCAAGATGGAGTCAGAGGGCCAGAGCCTCTCTCTGTTCCTTGCAGACCTTATACAAAGGTGCCGGGAGTTCCCTAGGCCTGCTGTGCAGACCAGACTGCTCTGCCAAGCCCATGCTATCTACACAGATCCCTGGAGGATGGAGCCTTCTGGTCTGAGCCACATGGGGAGCAGCTCGCGCAGGCCTCTGAGGCCTGGACTGAGATGGATGTTGGTGGGGGTGCCCTAGACAGCAGGGGGAGCTGCTTTGGGGACCCAGTGGGGCTGCTTACCTTTATCCACTAGTGAGAGGCCCAAAAATTCAAAACAAAACAATGTTAGATAAACAGAAAAGAGGAAAGGCAGGACTAGCAACAACTCCCCGCGAGGCTCCGAGGGAGGTGCACACGTGGGGCTGCTGGGCATGCAGGGGCACTTCCTGACACACGTCTGGGCACAGGGGCAGGAAGGGGGTAGCGAGCAAGCATGGGGTCATGCACAGCCTGCTGCTTTGCAAAGGGTAGCTCAGGGACAGGCATGGCGACTATGGGGCTGGGCTGGGTGTGCGACTTACCAAGCTCCTCCAGCTCTGAGGTCATGGACTTGGAGCGCAGGGTGAGGGCCGTGGTCGGTGCTCGCTTTGGAGGCGGGGGAGCTGGAGGGCAGAGGAGAGATGGGTGTGAGACACCAGACCATGTTTCCAGACATAGGAATAAGGCCAGCAGTGGCCCTGTGGCTGGCAGGTGGGTCTCAGGCTGTTTGGCTGCGGTGGTCAGGGATTGTGCAGGTGTGCTTATGATGGGAAAGGACTGGTGCTCAGGAGGATCTTGCTGTATCTCTGAACTGCAGTGCAGAGGCTGCCCTCTCATGGGTGGGCCTGGGCAGGGGGAGGGAGGGGACGGGACACTGAGTCGGAAGCCTGCGGAAGGGACCCCTGCTAGTGACTAAAAGGGCACTCCTGGTGGGGCACGGATGGTTCCGGCAGCCTGTGAGCCCCAAGTCATTGTCATGGGCTCTGGCGGCAAATTCCAGTCTTGTCCCTGTTCCTGGGCTCTCAGAAGTGTGGAATCAGCTAGAGAGAGGGCCCACTGCCCCCCAGCTGTCCTGCCCACCCCCACCCACCCCTGGTAGGGCCCCAGGCTGGAGCTGGGCAATGTGGGGCATGTACCTTTCTTTCTGGCAGTGTCGTCGGGGTCCAGATTCCTGGTCACCGTGACCACTTTAAGGACCAGGTGATTCCCTCCCTGCCGGATCATGTTCACCACCTGCCTGTGGCCGACTTTGACAACATTCTCATTGTTAACCTGTGGGAAGGCGGGGAGGATGGCGTCAGTGAGAGCCAGCGGAGAAGAAGACAGCCAGCACCCACCCAAGGCAGAGACATGTGGGCTCCTAAAAGGGGGGCGAATGCAGGGAAGCGAGGGGAGTGAGATCGTCATCTTTTTGGGAGCAAAGGTGCTTTTGGGGAAACCAGAATGAATGCTGCTGTGACTGTGGAGGTCACTTAACTGGCTCAGGAGGCCAGGGCAGGCCAGGGGAGGCGGGGAGGCCCTCCTGTGACACTGCAGCTCTCCAATGAGTCCTCCACAGCTGCTGCGGAGGAAGGGCCGATTCCTATTTAACCTGAGCATCCTCACGTGCTCACTCTTACAGGCCTGGGGCAACTTTCACGGCCACCAAGAGACGGCATGTGAAGAGCCTGACAGGCAAGTTCCAGGGCTGGGCTGCAGCGCCAGGCTTTGCATCCTCATAGGAGGAGGAAACGTGGCGCTTAATTGCTTCTCATATATTCTGGGAACGCACATCACACTGACGCGGCCCTTTTCCTCCCACTCCCTCCCTGCTCTCCTGCTCCAGAGGCCTGGGAAGGCAGAAGAGCCTGGCCCAGCAGGGCGCTCACAGAGTGGGGGCCCTGTCCCCGTTCTGGCCTGGATAGCTAGCTGCCCCAGTACTCCTGGGAAGGTGAGTGGCAGGCTGGGGACCCCCAAGGCTGCCACGCTGTGGCCACTGCCCTGCAGTTGAGGAGCTCTTGGTCCCTTTAGGAGCCGGTTACCTCCTCTGCCCCATTTGTTCTTGCCGTGGCAAATGCACCTGGCACAGAAGTAGGAACGGACTCAGGGTGCCATCCCACAGGCAGAGGTGGAGCTGGGCCCTGGCCCTCTGCTGTCTGTTCTTCTCACCTCCCTGAGCAACGCTCAGCAGCAGATGGCCTTGGCCTCTGCCTCCCAGCCCCACGCCACTCCCAGAGGAAAACCCGACAGATAGAGACTGGAACTGGGTGGGCGTCTGGGCTGACACTGCCCACCCTGGCTACTGCAGGAATAACCCTTAGTGGTTTTCAAATGTTGCTGTGAAAAGGCCCCGGCCCCACCCCTGCCCATGGAACTGAGCTCCACAGGGGGCCTCTGGCACCTTCATCCCAGCAGCTCCTGAATGGGAGCGCAGCCCAAAGGCAGCTGTCTCTAGGTGGCAGCAGGGAGGAGGAAGCCCGGGAAGGTGAAGTTTACAGCTACTTTATGCACCACCTTTGAACAAAGAAAAGCACCCTGACGGTAAACAACAGCCAAGAAGTCATGCCCCTCACCGGCCACACTGCGCTGTGCGCATATCCTCCTCGTGCTATGGATTTTTCAAAAACTAAACATCTGGTGTAGCCACAAACAGAAAACGTAAAACCTGTGTGCTGCTTGGTGGATTCTCACAAATCCAACACCCATGTAAGAGCTGGATAGAAGCAGGTACCGCCCGGCTCCCCATACTGTTGACAGGCCCAGGATGTGCCAGTTTCAGTCACCTCCAAGATGGCTGCAGAGCTCCTCCAGGCAGAGCTGTGACGAGCCCAGGGAGGACTCAGTGGCGCCAGGGCAGTCCCCACGCCAGCTGCTCTGCAGTCTCTGCTGTGGGACCGGCTCATTCCCATGTACTCAGACCTGCCCGGTTTCAGCAGTGAGTATCCAATGTCCTGGGCCCACTGGACAGCTGATCACCCTGAACCGCCCTGAAGATACAGTCTTGGGAGCAGGACCATCCTAGTGGGGCCTTGGGAGAGAGGCCCACCTACAGCGGCAGTGGTCTTTGCAAGGTGACTCCTGGGGCTGTCCCTTTTACTGAGGTTCTCAGAATGTAATTAGGAAAGCAGATGGATTTAGGAAGTAAAGAAGCCAGATCAAGGAAGAGAATGCCGAGAATTCTCGGAGGGCAGACCTCAGCTTGCAGGACCCTTGCTGCTCTGGTACAGACAGGCAACCGAACACAAGCCACACGTTATATCGGTTCTCTCCCCTCCAATCGGCACACCTGGGCAGCGGCTGTTGCTCAGGAATTCATTCACTCAGTCATTCCAGTGTCTCTGTTCCTGGTACCACTGAAAGCCATGAGGCACAGGCAGTTCAGCTGTCTCTGTCTCCATCTGTGGGAAGTTTGTGTCCTCATGAGGGAGTTTTGGCCAACACACAAAGAAGTGAACACATAACTTCAGGTGGCTGAGTACCACCTAAGAAGGCAGAGCCAAGTAAAAGGAGATGGAACAGAGGCCTGGACCCACCAGGCAAGAGCAGTGTGAAGCGGAGTCCTGGGGTGGGAATAGGCAAGGAAGCAGTTAGGGGGCCGGGGGCGCAGAAAAGGCCTGAGAGCTGGGCCCAGGATGCCAGGGTGAGGTTATGGGCCAGGGAGTGCTGAGGTCCAATGCAGAGATGAGACATGTGACCGAAGCAGCTGTGAGTATGAGGTACCAAACACATGTGGGGGGCACCAAGACATTGGGGCCTCAAACTGAGATGGAGGAGGCAGGCTGCCCCGGCTCAGGAGTCACGAGGCCAGTGTGTGAGACGTTGGTGAGAAGACCTGACAGTAGGGAGCCCCCAGCTGCCCGGCCACTAGATCCCCAGGGGTCTGGGTAGAGAGGGGAGGACTTGGCCCCACCTTGAGATGGACTAGGACCAGCTTCCCTGCTCTGGGCAGGCCCCCAGTGCCAGGCCTTGAGGGGGCTCCAAGCAAGAAAGTGCATATTACTGCCTGCTCACTGCTGCCACCCGCTGTGGGGCGTTCTCTGGATCTGATGCTTGGGGAGACTATGGGACTGGCACAAGGATGGGTCACTGGAGAAGCCAGGCTCAAGCTGGGGCCTACTGAGGGCTCGTTGGGCTGCTGGGGACTCTAGCAGCCCGGCTGCTTAGGCAGGGAGGGGCTGGGGATGTGGCCTCCGACTGCCGCCTGCTAAGCATCACGGCTTTGGGCTCACTCCCTAGAATCCTCATCCTCCAGAGTCTCCTGTGGTTCATTTGTGATGGCTGATGCTGTCCTTCCATGATCTTGGCCAGAGCTGGCCCTTGGCCACTTTTGGGGGAGAAGTTTGTTCCTGTGCCTTGGAAGGGTCAAGGGGCTGGAGAGCCCTTTTCCTCTGAAGTGTCAGAGACAGACATTACTCTTCGCTGGGCAGGGGAGACTGTGTTTTAGGAAAAGGACCAGAGGGCCTCTCAGGGAATGAGCCACTCATGGGGGATTCTCAGGAAGCTTGGCTGTGGGGCCGAGGACCTTGGTGGCCCCAGCACCTTCCTTGTCTGTAGCCGACAGCCTGGGGGCACGTTCTGGCGACACCTCCACACAGTCATGCTGCCCCAGCCAGAGCTGTTCCTGCACGGGGGCAGGCTGGCTGCCCAGATGTGATGTCTCGTATCTGAGTCTGCAGAAGCTGCTGTTTCCACCTAACTCCTAATCAGCAGGGCTCCCCAATTCCTTATTCTGTCCCCTGTACCCCTTATAGACCTGCTGCCCTCAGCAGACTGCAGCAAATGGCAGGACCTGCTCAGGACAGCTGGGAGGAAATGAGGCTCCCATGGGCCCTGGAAACGTCACTTGGCTTTCTCTGAAAGCTGATGACAAAGGGGCATACAGAGCTTGCAGGGGTGGAGCTAGGTTTGGAATCAGTTATTGGGCATCTGATGCCCCTCTGACCTCCAGAATCTGTCTCGCCCAGGTCTTCCTAGGTCATGAGCCACTTCCAAACAACGTTGCTTTGGAAGAGCTCCCCTGCAGTCCCAGCCCCACCTGGAGGGCCCTCCCTCCCGCTTCATGGTGGGATGGTATCCGGAGAGCCCTGGTCCTGGTGGGCCTGCACCCCTCCAGAATCAGCGTATTATTGGGTCCAGAGCCCGTGGGGGCCCTGTTGCTTGCTGGGTGCCCGTGGGCAGGACACCTGCCTCTCTAGTGGGGTGTCCTCAGTAAACAGCATGGCTTCCTATCCTGGCAAGCACTTGGGGGCAGGGATGTGCTGCCAACAGGGCCTCAAACCATCCACACACATCCTAGGATGTTCCCTTTGGTCCCCATCCAGCGATTACCAAGGGTCAAATCCCACCCACACAGTGCCTCAGTCAGTTTCAACTTAGCTGTCACAATTTAGAGTATGAAACCTTTGCATAAAAAGTCTAGAATTTCAGTTTTCATTGAAAAATCAGAACCCTCGCACTTGGGGAGCTGGGCCTCCCACTTGCATGCGGCACTCTCCCCTGCTGTTAGCTGGGGCTGAGAGAGCTGCTGTGCCCACCCGCCCCAGCCTCCTGGGCTGTGACGTCACTTTCTCAGCTTGAGGGGGCATTGGATTTGTGGCTCTTGCCAGCCACCAGTGAAACAGAAAACTGCTATCACTGCCTTTGATGCCATCTGCATTTAGAATTTTGGGAAAGGACAGATTGAACTCTGCACATTGCTGGTCTCAAAAGCAGTCCGGGTGACATTCATGAAATTGATTTCTATTTCCTAGGGAAGCTGCAGATGACTGGTGAGCCCTGTATCAATCTAAGCTTCCCAAGCCAGTCTCCTGTGGCAGAGCTTGGCTCTCAAAAAACATTCACCTTGTGACCAAAATCTTTCCCCTGCAGAGGGAAAGGCATGTCTACAAGGGGCCTTCAACAGCCTCTCTGAGCATGAGGAGGAGGCAGAATGGGGGAATGTCATGTGGGTGCTAGGGCACAGGCAGGTGGCCACCCTGCCTGTCACCACTCTGCATTACCCTGAACCCTAGATGCAGGCCCAATGGACAGACATGGACATGAGGTCTGGAGGGGTCTGTGGGGGACCCCAGCTCAAACTTGCAAAAGCCAGGAAAGTGGCTCCGAATCTTGCACTTAATATAGAAACCACATTGTTTCCATCAATGAAGAGCCAGTTCCAGCACCAAGCATGTGGTCCCAGTGACGCGCGTTTGTAATTAGACTCTAAATACCATCAAGGCATTAAAAATGCCGACTTCCCCAAAGCAGCTGGGGCTGGGAGGCACCCGCAGGAGTGGGGCTTGTGACTTTTCGGCGTGTTTAGAGGCTCTGCAAATGATCTCAGACCGGTAGTAACTCCTGCAACACGCATTTGCTCTGCACCCCTCCAGGGTGTGGTTTAGATTCTTCCAAGAGGGCACAGGCCATGAGTGTGCCACAGGGACCTCCATCATACAGGCCCAGGACAGGAAGCCCCCTTGGTGAGAACCTGGCCGCACTGACAGCCTGTCCCCGGCTCTGACCTCAGGCAATGACAGCCTGTCTGTCGGGAGCACCACAGGGCACCAGGGCTCATGGGGGTGAATGGTGCCCACATGCTGCTGGGCACACACCTGCCCTGTCCCCCTCAACTGAGCACAGAGAATCCATCCCGACCTTCTGCCCACACTGACCTTTCCCGACAGAATGCTCAGCACCCCTCCCCACATCCCACCCCTCCAGTTTCCCCTAAGGCCGCCATCAGGGCTAAGTCCTGGGGCAGGGCAGAGTCTGCCCCCTGCCCTACCCTGCCTACTGGTGCATCATCTCTGTGTCCCCGAACACTTGTTCTGGACTGAACTGTGTCCTGCCCAAATTTATATGCTGGAGTCCTAACCCCCAGTATCTCAAAACATGACCTTATTTGGAAAGAGGGTCTTTGCAGAGACAGGCAAGTTAAAAAGAGGCCATTAGGGTGAGTCTGACCCAGGTGACTAGTGTTCTTATGAAAAGGGGAAATTTGGGCCGGGTGTGGCGGCTCACACTTGTAATCCCAGCACTCTGGGAGGTCGAGGTGGGCAAGCTGCTCGAGCACGAGTTTCAGACCAGCCTGGGCAACATAGTGAGACCCCATTTCTACAAAAAATACAAGTTAGCCTGGTGTACTGGTGTGTGCCTGTGGTCCCAGCTACTTGGAAGGCTGAGGCAGAAGGATCACCTGAGCTCTGGAGGCTGAGACTGCAATGAGCTTTGATTGTGCTACTGCACTCCAGTCTGGGAAACAGAGCAAGACCCTGTCTCAAAAGAAAGGGAGTCAGGGGAGTCTGGATATAGAGACATGCACACAGGGAGAAGGCGCCATGAAGGCTGCGATTAGGGTGATGCTTTGAGATGCTAAAGGTTGCCAGGAAACCGCCAGCTCCTATGGGAGAGGCCTGGAAGATTTCCCTCACAGCCTTAGAGGGAACCCATGCTACTGCCACCTTGATCTCAAACTTCTGGCCTCCAGAGCTGTGGGAGAGTCCCTGTCTGGTCGAAGCTGCCCACCTGCAGTGCCCCGTCACCAGGCCTATGCCTTGCCTGGCCTTCTTGGCCAGCACCCGGAGGACTGTTCTATAGCAGCCCTCAGCCACAGTGCGTCTCTGTCTGCTGCCCACTGAGGCTCACCTGCCCCTGCAGCAGCAGCTGTTGCCCAGGCAGTGGCACAGGTCTCCAGCACTGCCCAATGTGAGCGTACACTGATTGGGCCACAGCCTTGGCTCTTGGTCCCATGACCTCCCCCAGGGGCCCAGTGTGGGGACACTGGCTATTGGCCTCAGAGCAAAAATGGCCCCGAATCCTGTTTATCTCGTTGAGGAGGGGCTCCCAGCATGGAGCGCTGCACTCTTCCTCGTAGGAGCTCAGAGCGCGGCCAGCCGGCATGTGGCTCTGCCTGGGTCTTCAGCATTGTGGCCTTCGGGGCAGCCTTCCTCAGCTCCCCGCCCCCTCGCCCCGCCTGTCTTTCAGCTCTGACTCAGCCCACCCTGCTGGCCACGAATGGGAGCTGGGGACTTGCAGCGGCTGTGTGTCTGTGTCCCCCACCCAGTCCATGTGTCGAAACCCTCACTGCCAGTGTGATGGGGCTGGGAGGCAGGGACTCTGGGAAGTGATTACATCATGAGGCGGAGCCTTTGTTAACAGGATTAGTGCCCTTATAAAAGGGACCTTAGAGCAACCCTTTGCATCCTGTGAAGATGGCTTTCTGCAAACCAGTTTGCCGGCCAGTGCTATGATCTTGGACTTCTGGTCTCCTGAGCTGGGAGAAATAAGTGCTGTTTAAGCCACCTGAGCTGTGTATTCTGTTGCGGCAGCCCAAATGGACTAAGAACTCAAGTGACAAACCATAGCTGTGCCTACTTTCCCAGGAGACTGGCCACAGCTTCTCCTCTGGGATCTTAGGGACAGTTCCCATCTCCTATCCCCTGCAATTACATATATTGTACCAGGCTTGGGATGGAGAGGGAGGAGGTGTCTCAGCCAGCAGGTGACCCAGGAGTGACTGGTCTCAGTTAAAGGGAAGCTGGGAGGCAGGGACTGGAGGAGCAGACCCTGGGGACGCAGTCCACCCAGACCTGCAGAGATGGCAAAGGCAGCTCTGGCATGCAAAGGCCACAGCCCCCAGATGCTGCTGCTGCTGTTAGCAAACCCAGGGTCAAGGTTGGTGGCTGGGGCATCTTAAAGGTCCTGGGGGAAGGGGTGTTGTGAGTGGGAATTCAGA
The DNA here is from genome assembly GCF_043159975.1 of Macaca nemestrina. Taxonomy (NCBI): domain Eukaryota; kingdom Metazoa; phylum Chordata; class Mammalia; order Primates; family Cercopithecidae; genus Macaca; species Macaca nemestrina. The sequence continues at coordinate 4,164,509 of NC_092136.1, read as the reverse complement.
GGCATTGCCATTGGAAAATGACTGCCGCAGCCCTGGGAGGGAGTGGGCAGTGCAGGTTGGAGGCCACAACCCTCCCACGCTCTTGCTTGTAACAGAGCTTCTGCCCTTCCCCAAACCACAGAGGTCCTATCGAAACTGTCCCCTTTAGCAGGGCTAACTGAGGCATGTAATATGGGTCCCTGAGAAGAGATTGTCTTTCCTGCCTCTGCCAGTCCCCCCACCCCCAAGTTTTTGCCACTGGACCCAGATGTCTGTGAGGCCTCTGGATACAGATCCTGTCCCTCCCTTCCCTGCTCCTCTGTCCAGGAGCTGGGGGGACCCGTCTGCAGGAAGAGGGTGTCCGCCAGGATGGGTCCATGTCACTGTCTTCTGCCTTTAGGGGAAGTGTCTCTGCCTTGTGCGAGTCATAGCACAGCGAGTCCTAGAGGTTACTGGAGTCCTCCCTGGGCTGGGCACACAAAGGGTGGAGCCCATGCTCCCAGCTGCCTTCCCCTTTCCCGGTGAAGAGGAAGTGTGACTCCATTTTCCGGACAGAAGCTGCACAGCTACATGAAGTGGCAGCACCTACTCCTTGCTGCCTTAGAGCCAGCCCCAACCAAAGAGGCTGCTCCAACTTCCCATTGACCATGCTGGTCTTAAGTTCTCATCCTATTCTGCAAAATAAACAAGCTTTGGATGAAGTCCTTCCCCAAAAGTAAGAAACATACCAAGGTCAAAGCTGTGCGCTCTGTGGCTTTCCGTTTTTGTGCACCTGCTCCCTGTGTGAAGGTGAGCACTTTAACAACGAGGCATGAGGATGCCAACAGAGTGTGCCCCAATGCCCATCAACACTTCTATGGGGAGAGTGGGGCAAAGGCACATGGCTGGCAACTCAACTCAATGTAAAATTAATTGGCAAGACCAGCAAGCAACAAGGCAGGACTGGATAATTCAGTTACATTTCCCTACCCAGTTCAGCAGAGACAGAGGAAGAAAGAGCTTTGGGATCTTTAGAATTTCCCAGCCTTTAAACAAACCTAAAATCAATTTAACCTGCAATGAGACTTTGGAACCAGCTACAGTCCTTAAAACAGATGCCAGAAATTGCTCATGTGGTGACAGAAACAGCAGACACAGAAACTGCAGAATAGGTGAAATGCTTGCTGTTTCCTCATATGCTCAGGTTGGCATCTTGAGCTTTCATGGGGTTTTTGTGCCCCTCAAAAAACCCTGGACCTGCAATTCTGGAATGCTGCCACCAGGGGAAGGTATGGCTTGATCACTTGCCAGATTTATAGAAGGCTCAGGTAAGTACTGAAGCTCCTGGGGATAACTGCCTTGGAGTTGAGAGAAACTGTTGAGAAATCATGGATCTAGTTAACTCCAAAAAAAGAGTAATGTGCCTATCCATGCATCACCCTTACGTACAGACATGGAGACATTTACAGTGAGTGAATCACAGCCACATCCAGGGAGATGGCAAGAACCCAACCCTGTCATCAGCTACAGTCCAGGGAATTTCTGTGCAGAATGGGCATACCTGCCTTCCTTGTAAATAATTATCTTCTTCCATTTAAATTGTTACTTAAAATATCAAAGTTGTACATACACATACACAGAGTTTACAGAAACCCCACCACCCAGCCTTACTTCTCACTCTGAGCCTTCAGCTATTTAATTTTATATCTATCACTCCATCTTTGAACACCTATTTTTGCTACTTGATATTTACATTTTTGATATTATCTGCTGACACACTGTGATGGAAAAGGATGACTTGGCTCAGAGCTTGTGAAATGTGGCACTATGGTGATTTTGGACCAATTAATTCTTTGTTGTGGGTGTGCATTGTAGGATGTTTAGCAGTGTCCCTGAATTCTACCTGCCAGCTGCCAGCAATAATCTCCACCCCCAAGCATGAAAATCAAGAATGTTTCCAGATATTGCCAAATGTCCTATGGATGGTCAAGACACCATCAGTTGAGAACCACTAATTTAGCTCTTTTTAAAAAATCCTCCCTCCCCACTATTTTCCTAGTACCACCATCTTCTAGATGTATTTATATCAAAATTTTAACTAGATCGCCATTCAGGATTTACATCATGACTATGTCAAATGTATTCATAGCTTAAACTATATAGTATACTATGGTTACTTTGTCTTTTCCTGTACATTTTGTTCTCCCTAGAGCAAAATAATTTTGTTTGTTGGTTGGTTTTTCTATGTATTTAACAATAATTCAAATCCAAATGCTTCCCTAATTATGTAAATCTCTTTTCAGAATTTTCAAATACATTATCCATTTTAAGTTTGTCTTCCTGAAGAAATATTTCCTGAAGACTTTTGATCGGCACTGAACAACCAGGATTAAGTGTTTTCTAGCAGCTGTCCCCATTACTCTAATCCTCAGGATTCTTTTGATTGATTCTTTCCTGTGTTGGATCTCCTGAATCCTCGCATTTGTTTATTTGGTTCAAAAACCTCATTTTTTTGTAAAGGACATCCTCCAGTATCTTCTCCCCAAATGGAGTTTGGAGATAATTTTTTGAGACATTGACTATTTGAAAATGGCTTTATCTGTACACTTAATTGGTAGTTTGGCTGGGTAATAGGTAAATTCCTGAGACTAACTCTTCTGCAGGTAACAGCTATAAAATCTAGACAGAGTACAATCCCCACCCCCAAACCAACAAATGAATTCTCTGAAGAGAAGTTCTGGAGAGTGCACACAGACAGGCAGATTTTAGAAGAGAGTTGAAAATTAGAAGCTTTGTGCAATGGATGCATTATGGTGTGAGTCACCTGCGGTTTTGTTTTGTTTCTGTTTTTTAAATCCAGATCCTGCTCAAACCTGCGGTTCTGATAGAAATTAGAGGATACAGTCCACAGTGGCCATAGCAGCCAGAGTGAGGGGAGAACTCCAGAAAAGAAAGAGCCAGAGAAGGGTAGTTTCATGTTCTGTGTGTAAACTTTTCCTAGGTCTTTGGTTGATGTCTGAGCTGTGTGTGTAAGGAAGACTCAAATAAGCTTGCTGATAAGGCTGAAATTTGAGCTGCTGCCACTGCAGGTCAGACAAAGGCTGCAATTTGAGTTTAACCAAACTCATTATCAGCTAAAACGAAAACATTAACACCCATCAAAGGAATGTAATATAATCCAGAATTGCCACAGCATAACATTCACAATATTTGGCATACAACTCAAACTTATTTAGCAAACCCAGAGATGACCCAGATGTTGGAATTATCAGACAAGGACTTTAAAAAACAGCTACTATAACAATACTAGGTAAAGGAAAATAGGCTTATAATGAATAAAAGACAGGAAATCCCAAGGAAATTTTAAAAATATATGGAATTGTTAGAAGTAGAGTATTTGAAATTAAAAAATGCATCAGCTAGGCTTAACATCAGCATGGATATGACAGAGCTAATCATCAGTGAATTTGAAGACACACCAAAAGAATGTATCCAATCCAAAGAAGAGAGAAAAAAAGATTTTAAAAAGTAGAACAGAGTATTAAGGGTCAAAAGGTCTAACATAAGGTTAACGAGAGTCCCAGAAGGGGAGAAAATTAGAATCAAAGAAGACAGAGAAAATGAATCAGAAAAAATATTTGAAAAAATGATAACCAAGGAATTCCCCAAGTAGGTGAAGGACAAAAATTTATAGATTCAAGAAGCCTGTGAATCCCCAAAAGGATAAATGTTAAAAAAAATTATATAGGCACATTATAGTCAATTCTGCTCAAAGCCCAAGACAAGGTGAGAATCTTAAAGCCGCCAGAGAAATTATTTACATTATTCACACTCTACAGAAAAATGACTGAATTATGGCAGACTGCATCAGAAACCATGGAGAAGAACAACATCTTTAACAGGTGAAAGTAAAAAAAAAAAACAACTAGAATTCCATTTCTGGTGAAAATTCTTTAAAGAATGAAGGCAAAATAAAGACCTTCATAAAGAAATGATAACCAAGTTATTTGTTGCCAGAAAGCCTGCACTCTAAGAAATGCTGAAGAACATTCTTCAAGCTGAAGGGAAGTGGGACTGGATCTATGGACGGCACAAAGGGTGCCACAAATGGTGAACACCTGGATACAAAATAAAAGACGATTTTCCCTCTTAATTTTTAAAGTAGATATGACTGTTTTAGGCAAAAATAATACTGATTTTGGGGTTTACAAGTGTGTAGGTGTAACACGCATGACAATTATAGAATCAAGTGAGGCAGGAGTGAAGAAGATGCACCTCTATGGCTGCTGGGTTTTTATATTTTACATGAAGTATACTATTTGAACTCTAAGTAGATGACGGAAAGCTAAGAATGTATACTGTAATCCCTGAGCCACTGCTAAAAGAATGTGAAGAGGTACAGCGTAAAACCAGTGGATAAATTAAAATAAGGTTCTAAGAATAGTCAAATAATCCAAAATGAGGCAGACAAAGGGAAAAAGAAAACAAACCAAGGAGATACACCGAAGACAAACTTGTAACCCGAGATGGAACCGCATGAACAATTCTATTAAATGTCACATAGGATAAAACTCCGATTAAATATCAGGCCTTATAAGACGGTTTAAAAAGAAGACCTAGTGATGCTGTCCATACACTTTCAATACGAAGACACTGAGAGGCTGACAGTTAATAAATTGGAAAAGATAGTTCCTGGGTAGAATGGCTGTTAATATCAGACAAAATCGATTTCAACCACTAGAAAAATAGTTTGGCAATTCCTCAAAATGTTCAACATAGAGTTGCCGTACGACCCAGAAATTCCATGCTTATTTATACAGCCAAGAGTGGTGAAAACATATGTCCACACAAAAACCTGTACATGAAAGTTCATAGCAGCTTTTACTCATAATAGTTAAAAAGCAGGGGTGGGATGAATGGGGAATGACTGCTAACGGGTGTGAGTTTTTTTGGGGGAGTGACACAGTGTTCTAAAAATAGATTGTGCTAATGGTTACACAACTGTGAATTAACTAAGATTCATTGCATTGTGCACTTTAAAAGCTTAAATTTTATGGTGAGTTGTATCTCAGTAAAACTGTTATTAAAAAGCAGACTTCAAGAAAGTATTACCAGAAATGAAGAGGAATGTTTCAGAATGATAAAAGAGGCAATTTATAAGGAAGATATAACAATCATAAATGTTTACACAACTAATAACAGTGTATCAGTGTAATGAGGCAACATTTGACAGAATTAAAGGGAGAAAGAGGCAACTCCGCAAACACAGGAGGAAATTTTAATACCCTTTTCTCAAATTGACAAAACAGGCAAAAACAAAGACACAAATGATCTGAACAACCACCTTGACCTAATGGATAATTCTAGACCACCCAACGACTTCAGCGTATACATTCTTTTCAAGTGTGCATGGAACATTCTCCAAAATAAATGCTATACTGGGCCATAAACTTCTAGGCTAGAAATACTTTTCTTTCAGAATCTTGAAGGCTGTGCTTCACTTAGCTTCCAGGTGAGCTGTGAAGGACCTGATGCCATTCCTGTTTTGATCTGTTGTATGGAGTCTGCCTTCCTTCTCTGCTGCCCATCTCCTCCCTACTGGAAGACTTTGTGAGAGACTCTTTGTTCCAAATTTTCTGAAATGTATTGATGTGCTTTGGCGTGTCTATTTTCTTCTCTTATACTGGGTACTTATTGATCCTTTTCCATAAGGAAACTCAGTTCTAGAAGGTATTTTTCTTTTTTTAATTCAGAGGCAGGGTCTTGCTCTGTTGCCCAGGCTGGAGTGCAGCCTGGCACAATCACAGCTCACCTGCAGTCTTGAACTCCTGGGCTCAAGAGATCCTCCTGCCTCAGCCTCCTGAATAGCTGGGACTACAGGCATGTGCTACTATGCCTGGGTAATTTATTTTTTTTCGTAGAGTCTTGCTACATTGTCCAAGCTAGTCTCAGACTCCTGGCCTCAAGTGGTCCTCCCACCTTGGCCTCCCAAAGCACTGGGATTACACACATGAGCCACTGTGCCCAGCTTAAAGTTTTCTTAAATAACTGTTTTTTGTTGTTGTTGTTTGTTTGTTTTAAATTTTTGACACAGGGTCTTGCTCTGTCGCCCAGGCTGGAGTGCAGTGGTGTGATCATGGCTCGCTGTAGCTTTGACTTCCCAGGCTCAGGTGATTCTCCCACCTCAGCCTCCCAAGTAGCTGAGACCACAGATGCATGCCACCACGCCTAATGATGTTGTGTGGAGAAACATGGTTTCACCATGTTGCCCAGGCTGGTCTTGAACTCCTGGATTCCAGTGATCTGCCCACCTTGGCTTCCCAAAGTGCTGGGACTACAGGCATGAATCACTGTGCCTGACCATTCAATTACTTTTTAAATATTTCTTTTATTTTCTCTTTGAGGTATCTTTATTTTATACACAGTAGACCTTCTGGACTGACCTTCTAATTTTATTATCTTTCTTCTTCGAAGGTCATATCTTTCTCTTTTCTGAGAAATTCTTTTCGATTTTATCTTTCAATCTATCTTTCAAACTTTTAATACCAGCCTGGAGCAGTGGCTCATGCCTATAATCCCAGCACTCTGAGAAGTTAGGGTGGGAGGATTGCTTGAAACCAGGAGTTTGAGACCAGCTGGGCAGCATAGTGAGACCTTGTTCCTTGAAAAAAAAAACTTTAAAAAATTAGCCAAGCATGGTGGCATGTGGCTGTGGTTCCAGCTATTCAGGAGGCTGAGGTGGGAGGATCCCTTGAGGCTGAGGCTGCAGCAAGTCATGATCACACCACTGTACTCCAGCCTGGGCAACAGAGCGAGACCTGTATCAAAAACAATTTTTTTTAATACCCGCTATAATATTTTTAATTTTCAGGAACTCTTATTTTGTTCTCTGAATGATCATTTCAGAAAGAACATTCTACTTTTATTTCAATGATGCAATATTTTCTTTGATCTCACTGAGCATATTAATAATCCATTTCTTAAACTTACTCTTCCTGCATATTGGTTCCTTCAGTTATTTTCAGTGTGTTTGTTTTGGGCTGTATTTCATATTAGTTCATCAAATGTCTGATGTTCCTTGGAAGGCAGCTCATATTTCAGAGTAGCCCCTAAAAGACTTAAGTTCGATCACAGCCAGTTATTTTGTGAATACTGACAACTGATCCTAAAGTTTATATGGAAAGGTAAGAGGCCCAAAATAGCCAACACAATATTGAAGGACGACAAAGTCACAGGGCCGACACTCCCCAACTTCAAGAGTTACTATACAGCTACAGTAATCAAGGCAGCGGGGTACGGGTGAAAGAATAGACAAATAGACCAATGATCAGAATAGAAAGCCCAGAAATAGACCCGCACAAATAGAGTCAACTGATCTTTGACAAAGGAGCAAAGGCAGTTCCATGGAGAAAGGACAGTCTTTTCAACAAGCCATGCTGGACATCTACATGCAAAAATGAATGTAGAGACAGACCTGGAATCTTTCACAAAAATTAACCCCCAGTGGATCATGGACTTAAATGTAAAAAGCAAAACTATGACACTTCTAGAAGATAATTTAAGAGAAGAGCTAGGTGACCTTGAGTTTGGTGATGATTTCTTAGATACAACACCAAAAGCATAATCTATAAAAGACAAAATTGATGTTGAACTTCCTTAAATTAAAAACTCTACAAAATGCACTCTGAAGAGAATAAAAAGATAAACCACAGACTGGGGGAAAATCTTTGCAAAACACTTATCAGATAAAGGACTGGTATTTGAAATACAAAAAGAACTCTTACATCTCAACACTAAGAAAACAACTGAATTCAAAAATGGGGCTGGGCATGGTGGCTCATGCTTGTAATCCCAGCACTTTGGGAGGCCGAGTCGGGCAGATCACCTAAGGTCAGGAGTTCGAGACCAGCCTGGCCAACATGGTGAAACCCCTTCTCTACTAAAAGTACAAAAATCAGCCAGGTGTGGTGGCACATGTCTGTAATCCCAGCTACTTGGGAGGCTGAGGCAGGAGAATCGCCTGAACCTGGGAGGTGGAGGTTAGAGTGAATTGAGATGGTGCCACTGCACTCCAGCCTGGGCAACAAGAGTGAAAAAAAAGGGCAAAATATCAATAGACAACTCACCAACGACGATACACAGATGGCAAATAAATGCTCCACATCATGTGGAATTAGCAAATCAAGCCAATGGTGAGACACCACTACACACCTATGGAATGGCCAGAATCTCAAACACTGACACCACCAAATGCTGGCGAGGATGTGCAGCAACCGGAATGCTTATCATTGCTGGTGGGAACGCAAAACAACACAGGCACTTTGGAAGACGGTTTGGCAATTTCTTACAAAATATCAAAATTTTACCCTATGATCCAGCAGTTGTGCTCCTTGGTATTTACCCAAATGAGTTGAGAACAGGTTCATACAAAAACCTGTATGCAGATGTTCAGAGCAGCTTTATTCATAATTGCCAAACTTGGAAGCAACCCAGATGTCTTTTGGGAGGTGAGAAGACAAACACACTGGTCCCTCTAGAAAACGGAATATTAGCGCTAAAAGAAATCAGCTACCAAGCCATGGGAAGGCCTGCAGGAAGCTTACATGCATGTTGCTAAGTGAAAGAAGCCCATCTGAAAAGGGTGCACACTGTATGATTCCAACTACATGACATTCTAGAAAAGGCAAACTATGGAGAAGGTAAAAAGATCAGTGGTTGCCAAGCGCTCAGGGGGAGGGAAGGTGGAACAGAAGCACAGAGAATGTTTTAGGGCAATGAGGCTGTTCTGTTTGATACTGTAATGGCAGGTACAGGATATTATACATTTGGCAAAACCCACAGAATGTACACCACCAAGAGTGAACCCTCGTGTAGACTATGGACTTTAGTTAATAATAGTGTATCAATATTGGCTCATCAATTGTGTGAGACATCTGCTACAATTGAGCCAATTGAAAAATAGGGAAAATGGGGAGAGATACAAGGGGGTATATGGCAAGTTGGTACTTTTCACTCATTTTTCCCCAGAAACGAAAATTCCTCAAAATATAAAGTCTACTAATTAAAAAGAGGCTCATTTCTACAAGTTTTTATTATGGAAGAAGCCTCATGTTACATGACAGTAGAAAGATGAGTACCCTGAGCCACTGCTGTCCCTTCAGCCAGCATCAGCCACTGCTGCCTTGAGAGCACCCACCCAGCCCCTGGGGTGATCATATCCCTCTTTGTTCCCTGGAAATGGCTCGGCGGAGTGCTTTCGAGGAAAAGACAAAGACTCTCATTAAGAAGAAACACAACTGAGGTGGGAGGATTGCTTGAGCCTGGGAGGTTGAGGCTGCAGTTAGCAGAGATCACACCACTGTACTCCAGCCTGAGCAACAGAGTGAGACCCTGTCTTAAACAAAACAAAAACAAAAAACCACAATGCCATTCTCACGCCTAAAAAGCGACTGCATTCCTGGTATCATGAGGCACCCTGTCATGGCTCAGGCTCCCTGAGTGTACAGCTGGTTTACTTGACTCATGAGCAAGATGCACATGTCACATCTGGCTGGCATGTCTCTGAAGCCTTTTTACATCTCTAGGCTTTCCCCATTCCTCTTTTATCCCTTCGTAGTTCATTTGCTGAAGAAACCGAGTCAATTGCATCCTGCGGCATTGCTTTTATTAGTAGTGGTCAGAGGCAGGATCACATCCAGGCGCACTTTGCAGGTGGTGCTGGGCACGCCCATGCTAGGAGCCCTGGCACAGCTACTTGGATCTTTCTGCGATGAGATGGCACCGGTAGGTCAAGCACCCTCAGCCTGGCCCACTCCCTGTTAGCTTGCCACTTAGTATTTTTAGCAGCCACTGGTAAATGCCATGCCCAGATCCTTCACCTCCTGGGAACTGTGGAACGCTGATGTTTGACTTCTATTGCTCCTTCTCCACTTTTTAGTTGCAATAATTTTTATTTTAACTTTTTGAGACAGGGTCTTGCTCTGTCACCCAGGCTAGAGTGCAGCGGCATGATCTCAGCTCACTGCAGCCTTGACCTCCTGGGCTCTAGTGATCCTCCCACCTCAGCCTCTCAAGCAGCTGCAACCACAGGTGTGCGCCACCACACTGGGCTAATTTTTGTATTTATTGTAGAGATGGGGTCTTCCTCTGTTGGCCAGGCTGGTCTTGAACTCCTGGGCCTCCTAAAGTGCTAGAATCACAGGCATGAGCCACTGCATCCAGCCACAATAATTTTTAAGAAGAAACGTTCCCTTTTCAACACTTGGATGACCCTGAGGCACAGTATATGTGAGAATGCCCAGATATGGGCCAGACGCTCGCCTTTCATCAGTTTTCATGTGAATGAGTCACTTCCTTCAAGTGATCAGTTCTTTAAAAAGTGCCATTATGGGTGGGGTGCGGTGGCTTACACCTGTAATCCCATCCCTTTGGGAGGCTGAGGCAGGTGGACCACCTGAGCTGGGGAAGAAACCCTGTCTCTATTAAAAATACAAAATTAGCTCAACGTGGTGGTGCATGCCTGTAATCCCAGCTACTCGGGAGGCTGAGGCAGGAGAATCGCTTGAACCCGGGAGGTGGAGGTTGCCGTAAGCCTAGATTATGCCATTGCACTCCAGCCTGGGCAACAAGAGTGAAACTCCGTCTCAAAAAAAAAAAAAAAAAAAAGTGCCATCATGAACTCAGGGATGTTTATGAGAACGTATCAGATAAAAGTTTGAATCCACTACAATTACTATTGTTTTCATTTTATTTTATTGAAACAGGGTCTTACTCTATTACCCGGGCTGGAGTGCAGTGGCATGATCTTGGCTCACTGCAGCCTTGATTTCCTGGGCTGGAGTGATTCTCTCATCTTGGTCTCCTAAGTAGCTGGGACCCAGGACCACAGGCATGTACCACCATGCCTCATTTTTTTATTTTATTTTAAAGATGGGGGTCTCACAATGTTGCCAAGGCTGGTCTCGAACTCCTGGGCTCAAGCAATCTGCCTGCCTCAGCCTCCCAAAGTGTTGGAATGACAGGCATAAGCTACCATGCCTGGTCTAGTCTTTGTTTTTAAGCAAATCTTTTATTTTAGAATAGTTTTAGATTTACAGAAACATTTGAAGACAGTATCCAGAGTTCCCATACACTCCACGCCGTTTCCCCTATTACTAGCATCTCACACTGGTATGGGACATTTGTCACAATTAATAAACCAGTATTGATACATGATCATTAACTAAAGCCCATATTTTATTCAGATTTCTCTAATTTTTACCTGATGTCCCTTGTCTGTCGCAGGACCTGTCCAGAATGCCACATTATGTTTAGTCGCCGCGTCTCTAGGCTCTGCCTGCTGGGATGGTTTCTTAGACTTTGTTTTGTTGACCTTGACAGTTTTGGCTGCTGGTCAGGTCTTTTGTACTACCCCGAATTAAGATTTTTTTTTTTTCTCATTATTAGACTGAGGTATATACGGGTGTTCAGGAGGTAAAGAGCCATCCCTGTCACATAGTATCGAGGGCACACACAGTCACCAAGACTTATCACCGTTGGTGCTGACCCTGCTCGCCTGGCCAAGGGAGGGCTTGCCGGGCTCCCCGCTGTGAAGTTACTCTCCTTTCCCTCCTTTCCACGCTGTGCTCTCGAAAGGAAGTCACTGCATACCGCCTACATATAAGGGGTGGGGAGTTACACACCACCTCCTTGAGGACAGAGTATCTCTGCACATGGTAGGGAAGATTTGTCTATTCTTCTTTTGCTTTTTCAGTTGTTTATATCAGTGTGGACCCATGGATACTCATGTTGTACTTTGAATGATAACCAAATGCGACTTTATCTTCTGGCTCAAATTGTCCTGGCCGTGGCCTTTGGGAGCTCCCTGGGATTTGCTCCAGCCTTTTGTTTTTTGACCACTTCCTTCCTTTCTGGTTCTGCAGGATGCTCTGGGCTGCTACCTTTTGCTGTGCTTTTGAATCCTCCACTGTGCTGTATGAGCAGTCCTTCCTCACACTGGCTTCTGAGCCCATCACATGTGACTTTGTATCTTCAATACTTTCCTTGCTTTTGGGTGTGACAAAATATTCTACACTCTTCACAATTATACTGATAGTTTCAACAGAAACTTAGGATGATGCTGTTTTTACTTATTTTCTTTTATATTGGTGTCTCTTTCTCTTTGCTGAAAATCTAGGTTCCTAATGACTGACATTAAGGTCATGATCTATTTGCTCTATCATTTATTAATCAATCATCTATCCATCTATCATTAGATGCTTTCAGACTAACACCACCGATGTCATTACTAATAACAGGATTACTGTAAAGAGGTTATGATTTCTTTCCAGTTTGCAATGACATGCAAATTGCCACTTGACATAATGTGTTAATGCCATTAATTTAATTAGCAGTTATGTTCATTTCTGTTATTTTGTTTTGGATTTTGAGATTTTCAAAATTTTGACTTGTGTTTTACAATTATGTGAAATATTTACTCAATTCCAAAATTGAACCTGCTACTCTTTCTCTTCTACTTCCTCTTCTTATATTCTCCCCTTTGAGGCAATGTTAAATTAAAACAAGTTATTTTGGTGGATTATCCTTCCATTAAAAAGAAGAAATGAGAAATACCTGTGTGTTTCTGTATGTGTATGAGTGTGTGTGCACGTGTGCTCGTGTGCATGTGAGCGTGTGTGGGCGTGTGCACGTGTGTGTGCGCATTGCCTCCCCACCCTTCCTTGGGTAAACAGCAGCACGCTGGTCACGTTCTTCTCGCCTTGCCTTTCCCACATAACAACACCCCCTGGAGACGGTGCCACGGCAGCATTCAGAGACACTCCCCGCACCTGACTGCAGCCACATGTTCTCCGCACAAGGCTGTTCCGCGGCGCACACTGCAGGCTCCTACTGGTGGGTCTGGTGCTTAGTGTTCTGCTCTCCAAACAGAGCTGAAAACAGCCACGTGCGTCCTTGCTCTAATTTTCCGAGTGCACCTTTGGGCTGTGTTCACATCTATGGGGTTGCTGGCTCTAACAGTTTCTTATCCAAACTACCCATCAGCCCTTAGCCCAGGCCACCTCCACCTCCTGGGCAGAGGCCACAGCCAGTTGCAGTTCTGCCACGTGTTCTGACTGCACCAGCTTTCCCCACCACAGCCCCATTCCAGCTTTCTGAGGCCTTTGAGTCCACTTGCCGTGCAGCCACCATCGCCGTTTCTGCTCTGTCCTTGATGGTCTCTGCCTCTTTAAGGATGGCTTATCCTGCTGCGTGCATGGCTGAATGCACGGCTTAACCTCTATCTAGATTTGATTGATTGGCAGTGTCCCTCTTTTGCTGGACGTTGCCAATCAAATCTCTAAAAATTCATTTATTCTTGAAAAAGATACAAGAAAGTACCAAAGGGGCGGCCACAGCATGGCTGTCCAGGCACTGCTGCCCTCCCAGGGCAGCCACACTTCTGCACGTGCAGGGTTGTCATTAATTCTTAGCTTGTCTCCAGCCATGGTTTATTCAAACCCCGATCTTATTTCCTCCTTTGACTAGAAAGCAGCTCTCTGGTGGTACCCCTCCATCGTCTCTCATCCTACCCAGGGGCTCCGAGTCCCTGCTGGCTCAGGCTTTGAAAGCCCACGCCCCTTACCCGGCTCCAGCTCCACAGGCTGGTGGGCCACCTGCTCACACTGTCTGTCTAAGCTTTTTCAAGGCTGTCCTTGGCCTTTCCTTGGCATCCATTCAGACTGTGTCCTAGTCCCTCAGTTATTACAGCCATCAGAGGGGGAGAGGAAAGAAGGAAGAGAAGGGCACTGCCTCCACCTCCAACCAGGCAGCATCATTTCCGAGACTCGTGCAGAAGGGAAGCTGCCCCAAGCCAGCCAGACATTTGGGCCCCTTAATGCCACAGCTCCTCTCTTAGCAGCCACAGTTGCCCCTGGCAACGTGTGGCAGTGGGCAGGCTGCCTTCGCTGAGGCCTCCCTCCAGACCCGCAGCTCCAATCCACACCCCCTTTGAAAAGTGTTTACACACAGTGCTGCGAGGTCTCCAGCAGAGGGCTTGCGGGTGCGAGGAAGCCCACGGGTCCACACCTGCAATGCTGGCATGGGTGTGGAGGGGCGGCTGCTTGTCTCCTGCCCCTCCCCGAGCATCAAGGCATGCGGGTGGCACAGCAGGGTGGCACACAGATGCTTCTGCATCCGCCCGGGCCAGCTGGCTGCCGTGTGCACACCTGGAGGCCTCTGTCCAGAGCACCAGGAGGCTGGCCTCACACCTCAGTGCGACTGGTTACAAATGCAGATTCCCAGCCCTCATAGCAGCGGGTGCTCTATAAATACTATTGGGCGGTTCTCTTTGGGACTGGCAAAACACAGCAGGGTGGGAACCCTTCGGTTCAAGTCTCAGCTCCCCCACTGTCAGGTGAGTTTGTGACCTCAGAGCAGGGCTCTGGCCCTCATCAGCTCTGTCTGCAGCAGGGAGCAGCAGCCCCAGCAGCCTCTCTGTGAGAATGCCTGAGGATGGGTGTGTGACAGGAGGGCGGGAAGCAGAGGCCCTGCCCTGCTGGGGAGGATCCCCCGTGCTGCCCCGAAGCCCTGTGCTGCAGGCCGGCTTTCCCACCTGAGCAGGCTTCGTCTGTGGTCCTGCCTCCCCAGCTGTCCTTCCTGTGTACCCTGTGCAGCAGCTGGTCCTGGAGGGCAGCGTTCATCGCTTCCTGTGTCAGGAGGCGCTCTCTAGCTGGGGCTGGGCTGTGCACCAATCAGGGGCTGTAGGGGATTCTCAGTCCACTATCTTGTTGTTCTCAACAAGAATATCCATAATTTCAGTTCAAAGCAGTGGAAAAGCATCATACAGAGGCAGAGTCGGAGAGCCGGGGTAGCTTCCTGTGAGCCCTCATCCTGCTGTGTCCTTCAGCTGTCCTCCCTCCCCTGTGCTCCCTCCCCTGGCTCCACATGGCCACTGCGTGCTGGCTTCAAGGCCCCTGTCAGGGGTCAGGTCCCAGGTTGAATACCTGGCACATGATGGGGCCTGGCCATATCTGCAGCGTGACTAGCAAGGCAACGTTAACAGCCAGTGCCAACTAAGCACCGACGATGTGGCTGTCCCTGGGCTAAGGACTTTACATAGTTATACCATTCAGTCCTCACAAGCACCCGATGGACCAGGTGGCGACAGGATCGCCTTTTACAGATGAGGGACTGAAGCTACAGTGAAACCCTGGGTCATCCCCTCTCTACCAGGACAGTAACCAAGAGCAGTCCCGCCCCTGGGGACAGCGCCGCTGTGAATGCCACCAGCGGAGATGGGAAAGCACCAGGGGCAGCTGTGTCGCTCACATCCATGCTTGCCTTATCAGCGTAGATGCACAGAATCCCAGAGAGCCTGGAGAAAGGTATGGGCTGTCTTCAACATAATCTGGTGGTGACACCCATTGAGGTTGCTGTTCCCAATGTGCTATCTTTACTGGAGCAAATCGGTACAACCCCAGACACCCGGATGCGGCTATGACCTTGTGAATTCCTTTGCTCCACATGGATTTGCAAGGAGTACCAGTAGGAGTCTGCGTTCACCTGACAGCACCAGTGGTCCACGTGCACAGCCTGCCCTCCCGCTACCCCGAGCCTCCTGCTTTCTGCCATCCCAGGGCCCTCAGAGATCCCATCAGCTCAGCTTTCCATGCTCAACATCACGCTGTCCACAATACTGATGACATTACGGTAACTAGATCATGAGCAGGCAGTAGCAAACGCTTCAGATGCCTTCCGTGCAAACCAAAGGGTGGGGGAGGAAGCCCACAGAGATGCAGGGGCCTGCCAGTTCAGTGAGGGCTCTGCGTCCTCAGTGCCCTGGAACATGTCGAGATAGCCCCTCCAAGGGGAGGGACATGCTGCTGCCTCTCACCATCTCATGCACACGTGCTCACACATGTCCTCACACGCGTGCTCACACGCACACAGGCACGAGGCTTGGCAGCTCTTTGTGGAACGTGGAGGCAACACAGGCCACATTGGAACATTTTTCCATCCCATCTACAAAGTCCTCTGCAAGCCTCTGCCCACTTTGAGTGGGGCCAGAGTAAGGCGGCTCTGTGCAGGTCCCTGCTGCAGCAGCACAGGCCTTGCCGCCAATCGGCCTGACAGCCCAGCAGCTGCAGTGACACTTACAGTACCCATGGCAAACAGGGACGCTGCGTGGAGGCTCCGGCCAGCACCAGCAACAGAATCCCAGTGCAGGCCTCGAGGACTTGGGCGCACATCCAGGCCCTTCTCTGCAGGTAACTCTTCTCCTTCTGGGAGACACCTCTCTGGCTTGCTCCCGGGCCACGGTGTATACCCTGCCCAGGCTCGCCCAGCTAGTTCGCTTCTGTTAGCTTTGTGCACCAGCCCCCAAGCTCACCCAAGGAACAGACTCTGTGGGTGGCAGCCCCTCTCCAAGAGCTAAGGACAGCAGCCCCTAACACCCAGGACAACTCCTCCCGGGTCTGTGAACCCCAGCCAGCAGGCCCAGGGCTGGGCAGGGGATGGTGGATTTTTTTTTTCTACCTTCTGCTTGGAGCATGAGACAGACTAAGAGAGGGGTGAGAGAAAAGGGCATTTGGAAACGAGCCTCGAGGTAGGGGAGAAAACAGGCTCTTTTTCTTGAAATGCCAGGGTTGGCAGCAACGGAACAGGAGCAGACAGGGTCCTGGTACTGTGCACCCCCACCTCCCAACGCCAGGGAAGGGAGGGGAGCCCTGACACCCCGGTAAGCACACACAGCAGGTCCTGGATAGGACCAAGCCACCACTTTGCCCCCCAAACAGCATGCTCAGAAGGGATCTCTGCTCTCCAGCTCACCCCCGCCCAGCCCCCAGGGGATGCAACTCCTTTGGTTTTGTGGAGGTGATAGTGGGGAGGTCCTGCTCTCACAAGCTTCCTTCCCCCTGCCGGCTCTGTGACTCCTGTCCCCTCTGCTGGACTTCCCCACCTTAGTCTTGGTGGCCTGGGGGGCAACTGCCCATCATTCCCGGCCAACAGGCCTGTCTCAGGAGGACAGGCCCTGGCATACTCCGCCCCTGCCCGCCCACCCCCCTTTGCAATTCAGACACAGCTGGCCAGCACTCACATTAAAACAGAGATCCAGAGACTAACGGAATGGACTTATGGTAGCAACAAGACACCAAACTATAAACAAGACCTGAGGCCATGCCAGGCAACGTGATCCTGCACCCTAAACCTAGGGAATAAGGTGGCTTCTGGCCACCACAAGGCTTTTCTGATTCTCTAGCAGCTAAGCAAGCACTGGCCTTGGGATAAGCAACATTAAAATAATTATAGCTCATCCACCTCCAGATGCTGACAGCTGGCCCCTGTTCCAGCAGCCATAGCCACCGCTGTGACTGGACAAGAGACTGATCTCAGTGACTTGCTCCTGACAAGAGACCACTGGCCATGGGCTGGCTCTCGCTGGTTCACAGAGGCTGCACTGAGCCCCTCTGAGTCCTTACTTCACCTTTTGACAGGTAGGGCCTGATTGCAGTGCCTTTCAATGTTAAGTCTCTACCCCCAGATGAATATGGGAGGCATGTACCATGCATGTGTGCTCAGCACACACGCATCAGGGCCCCCGTGTGAATACTCATGGTTCCTCCCATAACCTGCTGAGTATGCTTAGCCAGCGTATCCTCATTCCAGCCCCCACTCCCTTGAAGTGCCTGCTTCCCGCTTTGGCCAGAGGTTATGCTTCCCAGCTGGTCACAATGCCACCTCGCAGGCTTAACCCTTTACAAAATAAAGTCCCCTTTCGAAATTTTATGATTTTGTGATTTCTTTTCAGTAGTCACCACTCCTCCCTGCCCCCACTACTCTCAGCAAGAAGGACCCCCTCCCTCCCACCTGAACACCCCCCGCCATGTGCTGCCGACCTCTGCAGTCCTGGCCCTCTTGGAATCACATCCCAGGGAAGGCCCTCTGAACCCCACTCTCCTCCCTGTACCCTCCCCATCCGGCCGCCACCCTGGGAGCATCCCTGCCCCCGTCTCAGAGGTATGCCAACCTCCCAGGACACCTCAGCTGCTGACCAGATGCTCCCAGTCCTCAAGGCTTCCTACATGAACACATCCCAGACCCTCCTTACACCATCCCCTTCTCTGATCCTGGCCTCCGGGCCTCCTCCACATCACGCTGGTGTTCTGACCCACGCATGGCTCTGATTCCACAGCTGTGGTCTGGGCAGCCCGTGTGTGGGGAGGGAGAGCCCAGAGACCTGGTCGTTCATTGACCAGATGCTCCTGAACGTTCTGCCTAAGCCCTGTCCCTGTCTGCACCCCTGGGACTCCTGTAGTTAAAGCCTCCTGGGGAGGGTGTGGTGCTGGCCTGGCTGTGGGCTTGTGCTGACCCCTTCTGGAGCTGGGCTGGACTGACCCTGACCTTGTTCCTCTTGGGCAGAGCTTGCAGCCACCTGGAGCTCATTCCAGAACAACCCCCACGGTCCTGGCTTCCCAGTGGGCCCCGGGGAATGGTGTGGGCTCAGGTGGGGCCTGATTCAAGTTGGGGGATCCTAAAGCAGCATGGCTTCCTGGTGTGTTTAAAATACTCATTTGCTCCTCACTCAGAAGGGCAGTTGCTATAAATGGCCTCCAGCAGCCTGGAGACGGCACTGATGGTGTCATCAGCCAGCTCGGGTCTGCAGAGGCACCTCCTCCCTGGAGCCCCGGTGGTGGTGAAAGGAGCAGGGGCCCTGAGGCTGGGCCCCCAAATCTCCCCGGCCATTCATGTGGCCTCGCAGGGGACATGGTGGTGACTCAGACTCCGAGGTCGTGGAGAAGGCCCGTCTGATGAGCTATGAATGTGCCTGACCCACCTCAGGAGGCTAGGAGAGAGGACACCCAGGGACAACGGCAGACCAGGGCAAAGGGCAGAGAGGAGCCTGCCGAGGTGGGCCAGGTAGCCAGACTCCGGCCCACGCTCCTTCACCGGGCGACCCAGACCTTGCCAGGGCCTCAGGTGTCTCAGCCACAAAACGGGATGGTAGTGGGAGGGAGGAGCCTGAGTGCATGCTGAGGACCTGGAGAGCTGCTGGGCGCATCCGCAGCAAATGGGGAGGCCACACCCTCGTGACCGTCCTCCCATCCCCGCAGGTGATCTGGACCCAGACGACCAGGCAGGAGGTGGAAACCAGGATGGCGGTGCAGAAACCAAGCGAGCATCAGGAGGCACCTGGGCGCGATGCTGCCAGCCCCAGCTGAGGACCTGGCAGGCCGAGACCCCGTCCCCAGGCACCCCTGAGGTCTGAGGATCAGGTTGCCCATGTGTGGCACGAACGTGGCTCTCGGGCTGCTGTGGTGCCTGGTATCTGGCAGAAGCAGGAGGGTTTGGCGGGTCCTCGGCAGGGTGCAGCCTCCTGGGCTGATGAAAGGCTCCTTACCAGTGCCTCAAAGCACAATGCAGGTGCCACCTGGTGCCCATGGGATCCCGGAAAGGGGCTCCAGGTCCCACAGAACACCCCAGTTCATGGACCTTTTTGGCACCCATGGGAGGGGGCTGGATGGGGTTCTTCCCGTTTACCGCGTGGTGTTCAAGTTGCCCAGAGCTCCGTTAGCCTGCCCCGGTCAGCCGGTGTGGGGGCAGCAGAGCTCCATGGTGGGGGGCTCCTGCATCCTGGTGAAGGCCTGCGCAGAGGCAGGCCCGGCAGAGCCTGGGGCTGAAGGCAGAAGGGAGTCTCTCCTGGGCGGTTCTTTACTATGCCCTGACAAGCGGTCAGCTGGCTGGCTCCCCAGGGGCGTGGAAGGAAGCAAGCGTCCTCGGCACCTGCGGGGGACATCACCTATGCTGAGGGTGGAGAGGGTGAAAGGTGAAGGGGGCCCGTGGAGGCCGGCGAGCTGGGAGAAGCACAGCACCTGGAGGAACCCAGGTGATGGCTCCTGCTCCAGGGCCCCACACCCGCCTCTCAGGAGGGGCTTCCTGTTTGAAGAAATAAAAGGTCCTGGGGAGGCCCCATGATGATTTCCCCCACTGGTGGCCGTAGGGGAGGAGACGGGGTCTCCTCAGTGTGATGATGGGGGCAGATGATGGGGTATCCTGGAACCTGGGTGTGGAGCAGAACTCAGGGGGGTCAGACGCCCTGCTCACTTACTCCCCTCTGGGACCAGGGAGTAAGAAACGGGTGCCTGGGGAGCCAGTGGCACACTAGGCCAGGACCGGCGTCTCAGGTGGCAGCAGCCCAGGACCCGTGTCATGCTAGGAAACCATCACGGCACCTGCTACTGGGAACAGCAGGGCCTGTGCCCACTGCAGAACCTCACCCAGTCCTCCCAGCAGCCCTGTCAGCAGGCACTACTGTCATCCCCATCTTCCAGATGGGAGGCTGGGCCCAGAGAAGGCGGGTGACTTGCCCAAGGCCACACAGCTGGTAATGGTGGCTGGTGCAGTGGAACCGGGCAGTTGGGGTTCAGCGCACGGGTTCCTCATTACCACCCAATACCCCCCCCCGACAAGGTGCCGTGGGATCCAGGCTGCAGTGCGGCGGATGCAGATTCTGGGTTATTTTAGAACAGCCTAGAAGGTCCTCTAGGGATCCTCTCCTGACAGGGATTACCACCTTTGCATTGTGGTAAAATACACGCGGCATAACGTTGACCACTGATAACGTTTAGTACAGTCACAGCGCTTTGCAACCACCACCTCTATCTAGTTCCAGAACGTTTTTGTCACCCCAGAAGGAAACCCTGCACCCCTCCCCCTCCTACTGGTAACCGCTCAGCTCCTCCCTGTCTCTGTGGATTTGCCTATTCTGGGCATTTCGTGTGAAAAGAATCAGACACTTTCTGGCCTTTCGTGTCTGGCGTCTTTCACTGGGCCTCATGTTTTCAGGGTTCACAGTGTGGGACCAGGCATCAGTCTTCTGTTCCTCTTCATGGCTGAATAATATTCCATTGCATGGACAGACCACAGTTGGTTTTTTTGCTTACCAGTTACGACCATTTGTGGATTGGGTTGTGGGGATGTAGAATGGTGCAGCTGCTGTGAAGACAGTATGGCATTCCTCAAAACACCAAACAGAGTTACCACGTAATCCAGCAACTCCATTCATGGGTACAGAAGAAAAGAAAGGAATGCAGGGATTTAAGCAGATATTTGCTCACCATATTCACAGCAGCATCATTTGCAATAACCAAGAGGTGGGAGCAACCCAAATGTCCCCTGATGGATGACTGGATAAACAAAATGTGGTCTATCCATGCAATGGAATATTACTCAGTCATGAAAAGGAGGAGACCGGGCACAGTGGCTCATGTCTATAATCTCCGCATTATGTTGCCCAGGCTGGTCTCAAACTGCCAGGCTGAAACAATCCTTGCACCCAGGAGTTCGAGACCAGCCTGGGCAACACAGTGAGACACCATTTCTACAAAAAATTTAAAAACTAGCCGGGTGTGGTGACATGTGCCTGTAATCCCAGCTAGTCAGGAGGCTGAAGTGGGAAGATTGCTTGAGCTTGGGAATTTGAGGCTGCACTGAGCTATGATCACACCACTGCACCCCTGTCTGGGTGACAGAGCAAGACCCTGTCTCAAAAAAATTAAAAAACACAAAAGGAAGGAAGTTTTGACATGTATTGCAACATGGATGAGCCTTGAGGACATCATGCTCAGTGAAATAAGCCAGACACAATAGGACTAATACTGCATGATTCCATTTATCTGCAGTCCCTAGAGTAGCCAAATCCATCGAGACAGAAAGTAGAACAGTGGGTGCCCGGGGCTGGGAGAGAATGAAGAGCTGGTGTTTACTGGGGATGGAGTTTACTGGGGACAGTGTTTATTGGGAAGATGGAAAGTTCTGGAGATGGGTGGTGGTGACGATTGCACAATAACGTTAAGTACACTCAAGTGTATGCTTAAAAATGCTAAGATTTTGTCCGGGCGTGGTGGCTCATGCTTGTCATCCCAGCACTTTGGGAGGTCGAGGCAGACAGATCGTTTGAGGCCAGGCCTTTGAGACCAGTCTGGACAACACAGTGAAACCCCATCTCTACTAAAAATACAAAAAAATAAAATACATGTAAAACATTCGTCGGGCTTGCTAGCGCACGTCTGTAATCCCAGCTACTTGGTGGCTGAGGCATGAGAATCACTTGAACCTGGGAGGTGGAGGTTGCAATGAGCCAAGATGGTACCACTGTACTCCAGCCTGGGCCACAGTGCAAGACTGTCTCAAAAACACAAAAACAAAAAAAGGCTAAGATGATAGATTTTACATGTATTTTACTATGATTTTAAATAATAATTTTTTAAAAGAGAGCGGCATGGCCCAGGCCCAGGCGCCTCACCTGCCAGCCCCGTGAGTGGCTCTCTGGACCTTTGCATCCATCTGTGCGGGGACTGGTGGTGGGGCCACTCTTTGGGGTCTCGGAGGATCAAATGCAAATGCACCCAGGCGCCCGACCTGAGCCTGGGGTGCACGTTTTGCAGAGGTGAGCTGTGGTTTTCTTTGTCCCACCCTAGACTGACTGCCCCGCGGGTGGATGACTGTTCCCAGGCCACGGTTGAGGGTGAGGCCCCAGGGAGGCCTGGGACCATGCCAGGGCAGGCCGGGTGACCGTGGCACGCAGCAGGGCTGTGAGGACAAGTCTAGGGCTGAGATTCCATCTCAGTGTCCCCAGGCCCTGCTCTGTGGCCACAGGCACTTTGCTGCCCCCTGTGTCCTAGGAGTGGGGATAAGCAGCACCTCAGGGCTGGTGTGGGGACGGGTAGGAGCGCAGAGACCCTGGGGGCCTTGGGAAGTCCTGGACCTTCATGTCACTCAGGGGCTGGAAGTGGCTTCTCCATACCTGGTCACTTGCTGGCTGGCCCCACACTGATGGGACGGGGTCCTTGCAGCCCCGCTGCCCTCCATACATTTCTTTCCTGCCTCACAGCTCTGGGTGCTGGTGCTTGTCTCTGTCAAACCTTCCCAGAGCTGACAGCAGGGACCAGATCTCTCCTTGTCTGCCTGGACCGTGGTGTGCGGTGACAGTTCTGGGATATATGCCCCTCTCTAGGACACAGGCTGGGCCCTGAGCTCCGAGCATTTTCCTCCAACCTGGGCTTCTTCCCTCTGGATCACTGCGCCTGGGCAGAAAGGCCCAAGGAAACCTCTCCTCAATTCTTTTGCCTGTCATTGAGAAACTGAGCATGCTGAGCTGAAATTCCTGTGGCCGCAGCTGTTCTCAGGAACGTGTCAATTCCATAAGGCAGGTGCTCCCACACTGTGCAAGATAAATGTGTTTCCGGGTGTCAGCAGGCAGGACTGCCCTGGACAACCGTGTAGGTTGTTCACTCCACAAGGGCGTCTGCTGGGGGTGGTGTTCAAGTCCACTCTGCTCTGCCCCCCATGCTGTGCACAGCGGCTGGCGTGCCCGCCCAGCGTGCGGGGCCTCCTCACATTTGCACAGAGGTACTGTGGGCTCACAGAGGTGGCCCGTCAGCAAACGCCTCGAGTCTACGGGCACACTTGTGGGTCTGTTTGCATTTTCCTAGAGGGAGGGCCCCTGGTCCTCGCCAGACTCTAAAACGGAGTCACAACCCAGAAAGAGGCTTCCCCTCTTCCAGGGAAACAGGCCCAGCACAGTGAAGCCCGCTCCCAATACAGTCCATTGTCCATGGGGAAAAAAAAAAAAAGCAAGCAAGCATTCAGTGGGAATGCAGAATGGTGCAGCCTCGGTGAAAGAGTTTGAAGATGCCTCAAAGAGTTAAACACAGAATTACCCAATGACCCGGCAATTCCAAGCCTACTTATAACCCCAAGATAATTCAGAGCAGGGTCCTAGACCGACACGTGCACATCAGCGTCCACAGCAGCACCATTCAATCGCCGAAAGATGGACGCAACCCACCGTCTATGGACAGAGGGATGAATGACACTCTGTGGCCGCACCAGACAGTGCGACACTCAGAAAGGAATGAAATGCTGACACGTGCTGCAACAAGGACAGCCTCAGAGACACGATGCTGAATGAAGGAAGCCACGAAGCACCCCACTTTGCATGACTGCATTTCTGTGTAATGCCCAGAGTAGCCAAATTCACAGCGGTGGAAAGCAGACGTTGCCGGAGGCTGGGGGGAGGGGGAATGGGAGTGACGGCTCATGGCGACGGGGTTTTCTTCTGGGGTGATGGAAATCTCCAGCAACCGGAAGAAGGTGACGGTTGCACACCCTGTGAATGTGTCAAATACCACTGTACACTTTAAAATGGTAAATTTTATGTGTGTTTTACTAACACTTTACATTTTTAGATTTGTATTTTTGTAGAGATGGGGTCTTGCTATGTTGTCTAGGCTGGTCTCACACTCCTGGGCTCAACCGATCCTCCTGCCTTGGCCTCCCAAAGTGTTGGGATTACAGGTGTGAGCCACTGTGCTTGGACTTACTACCATTTTTAAAAAAGACAATCGATCCAAGGTCTCAAATACGGAGACTCCTAGGTGCAAATACTACATCCTTATTCCAGTGTCAGAACTGCTGAGAATGTCCAACCTAGCTCCAGTCACAACCTGGGGCCCGTGCCATCTGGCTCCTCCCCCTGCTTGCCTGGCGTTCCCTCTGCTGCAGCCATGCTGGGTGCCACTCTGTTCCCTAATGACTGGCTCCCATCAGCTTTTTTGGGGATATGCATATTTTTTTAATTGCGATGAGCTTATATAATGTAAAATTCACACTTTTCAAGTGTGCGACTCCATGGCATTCAGTGTTGTGCAAGCACCACCTCTAGTTCATCCCCCGCACAAGGAAACCCCCTACCCATTAGCAGTCAGTCCCCACTCTCCCCTCCTCCAGCCATAGGCAAGCACCAATCAGCCTGTCCTGGACATTTCATGAACATGGAACCGTGCACCATGCTGCCTTTTGTGTCTGTTTCTTTCACTCAGTGTCACACCTTCCATGCTCACCCACAAGGTAGCATGGCTCAGCACTTTCTTCCTTTTTATGGCCAAGTAGTGTTCCACTGAATGGGTGCCCATTCTCCAAGAGCTGTGGTACACGGCTAGTCTCAGCTCATCCCAACCCAGGGTCTCTTGATGAAGGAGGAGTAAAGGCCAGTATCTGCTGGGCGCTGCCCTAGAGGGGCAGTGTATTAGTCTGTTTTCCTGCTGCTTTCAGGACATACCCAAGACTGGGTAATTTATAAAGGAACGAGGTTTAATTGACTCACAGTTCCGCGTGACTGGGGAGGCCTCAGGAAACACAATCCTGGCAGAAGGGGAAGCAAACACATCCTTCCTCACATGGCAGCAGGAGAGAGAAGTGCCGAGTAAAAGGGGGAAAAGCTCCTTATAAAACCATCAGATCGTGTGAAAACTCACTTGCTATAATGAGAACAGCATGGGGGTAACCGCCCCCATGATTCAATTACTTCCCACTGGGTCCCTCCCACAACACGGGGGGATTATGGGAACCACAATTCAAGATGAGATTTGGGTGGGGACACAGCCAGACCATCTCAGACGGTAACTCGCTTAGCCCTCGCTCAGCCCTGGGAGGCAGGTGCTCTTACTGTCCCATTCACAGACAGAAGCCACCATGGAGGGCCCAGGGCAGGACACAGGGCTGGGACAAGGCCTCAGGTGTCCTGGTCTCCAGTCTGTGGTCTCGCCCCTGAGCCAGGCTGGCTTCAACAAATGCCAGCTGGATGAAAGAATGACAGTGTCCTAAGAGTGCTGGGGAGTCCAAACTGGTGGCTTCATTCTAGCATGTCACTTCTTCCCGTAAATGACAGTGACACAGCTCATCAGTTCAGGTGACCCCTCAGACACTACTGCACAGACTGAGGGGTGTAGAGGACAATGGCGAGGTAGGGACTCACGATCTGCATGATGGCCTTTCCCTGACCGTCTGCCTCACTGAGAGTGTGCTCAGGCCATGAAGCTGCTTCGGCCCAACAGAGACGAGGACAGTCAAGTTCACTAGCTACGCAGGGGTGGGAGATGTGGACAGTGCCTCTGGCTGGGGAAACACTGACAAAGGAGCCACGGCTCCAGGACGCTGGGCAGGGTGATCCTCAGTTCTCACACCTTGCTTGCCACCCACGTTGAACAGGGCAAAGCTGATGTGGAGGGAAGACTGGCTTTGGGGCAGGTGAGGCAGGCACATGAAGTGCTGCTCATGACCAGGGATAGTTCCCACAAGCACCTTCCTCCCTCCCACCCTCCATTATCCATTTTCCATCCATCTGCTCACCTAATCCATCCTCCATCACATCAGTCAGTCCATCCATCACTCCATCCATCCATCTGTCCTTCCATCCATCCTCTATCCTCCATCAGTCAGTCCATCCATCACTCTACCACCATCATCCATCCATCCATTCATCTGCCGTCATCCACCAGTTCATCCATTTATCCATCATCTATCCATCACTCTACCCATCTGTTTTTCCATTCATCCATTCATTATCCACCATCATCCATCCATCCATTCATCTGCCATCATCCATCAGTCTAACCATCAGTCCATCCATTTATCCATCATCCATCCGTCTGTCCGTCCGTCCATCCGTCTATTCATCCATCCACCACCATCCATCAGTCCATTCATCTATCTGTTCATCCACCCCCTGTCCTTCTGTCTACTGGTGCATCTGATGTCTGTCAGGTTGCCTCTGTGAGGTCAAGTGTTGTGCTAGGCACTGGGGAATCAATACCTCCTGGGCCTGCCTTTGAGGGCTGCACGGCTGGGCAGGAGGATGACCACCCAGGGGGACGCAGGCCAGCCCTGCAGCAGGGCCACCCAGCAGCACTGTGGGAAGTCCCTGTGCTCCACGGGGCAGGAGAGGTTCAGGTGGGCCGTCTGCTGGCAAGGAGCTGGGCCCAGGCACTTGGGAAGCTTGGAGGCCTGTGAAGAATGGGGCAGGGCCTGGTAAACTGTGGGGGAAGCAGTGATTGGCCGGAGATCCCAGGAAAGGCACATAGCCCAGAACGGACATGCAGCTCACCCACGGCTGGGTGACTGAGGGGGCTGTGTGGGGGCTGGGCTTGAAGCCAGCAGCCCCACAGGGCCCAACTCTCTGCAGGTGCACACACTACCGCCAAGGCATATGGGCACAACTGCACCCCCAGGCCCAGGCCACCGACAGCGCCATGCCTGCCCCCCCGGGGACCCTCAGTCTGGGTTGAAGCCCACCCAGGTCTGCTGGAGGCACTGACCCAGGAGACCTCCTGACCCTGGCCTCGCCGCCCAGCTCTGTGCTGAGCCTGCCCCGTGTGGTCTGGGCAGAGCTCACGGCGCCAGGGGCTGGGCCGGCGGTAAGTGGCGGGGCGTGGCGGGCTCGTCATGCTTGTTGTTTGTTAAAGTTCAAGTCCGTTGGACTAAGCTGAGCATGAGGCTTGGTCTAAAATAAAACCGGAGCTGCGTCAGTGTGTGGGCCGGTTCTGTAGGTTGGAGGCCACTCCACAGCCAGCAAAGTGCGGCTGTGCGCCCCGGGGCTGTCCCCACCCAGGCTGGTGAGCTGTCCCCCGATGAAGCCGAGCTGTGGCCTCCGTCGAACCCGAAAGGCAGAATGGCCGACCGATCCTGAGGCTGTGGCTGCATCCACACGGCCGCGGTGGGCACAGGGCCCACTTCCAGCGACCCGATTCCCGCATTCAGCATCTCCCGCGAGCTCCTGGGCTTCAGGCCTGCAGCTCCCCTTCAGCTGGGGTCACACATCTCAGGCTTGGCTCTCACTTCTTGAGTCAGAGAACCATGGGGTGAGAACAGAGCAGAGGACCCTTCTTACTCCAGGAAGTAAACAGCATTTTCTGAGCTGTGTTGAGTGTTGGGCTTTGTGTCGTACATCAGCTAGAAGAGGGTTCCCCAGATGAGGCTGGGGAAGGGTGGGGGCACGGCCTGCCCATGCTCCTTTTGCTCCCTCAGGGCCTCCCAAACACTGAGATCCTAGTTCGAAAGGATCTGCCAAGTGCCCTGAGCATCCCCCTCTGAGTCCACTGCAGGGGTGTCCCCAACAGTCCCTCCAGAATTTAGGCCTGAGAAGCAGAGGATGGGAACCTCCCCACCAGGATGCTCGTTAGGAAAGAAACCCCTGGGGCCAGCACGGCAGCCCTCAGAAGATACGTCCTAGCCCCCCGAACCTGTGAATATGACTTTATTTGGAAAAAGTCCTTGCAAATGTAATTATGTTTCTCAACAGGAGATGACCTGGGATTTATGGTGGTTTCAAATCCATTGACAAGTGTCCTCGTAAGAGACAGAGGAGGAGACACACAGCCGGGAGAGGGCACGTGGAGATGAAGGCAGAGACAGGATGCAGCCACAGCCAAGGAACACTGGGAGCCCCCCAGAAGCTAGAAGTGGCAGGAGGCCTCCTCCCCAGAGCCTTGGGAGGGCACGGGGCCCTGCCGCGCTTGGCTGCGTCCTGTGTGGCTACTGTCTGACTCCTGGCTCCCAGGACTGCAGGGGAACACATTCCGCTTGCTTGAAGCTGCCCTGTTTGTAGCCACTTGTGGTTGTAGCCACTGTGGCAAGCCCAGGCCACTCGAACACTCCCAACAAAGTGAAGAAATAGGCAGCTGGGCCCTGGCTCAGTCCTGCAGAGGCACCCGCCAGCTCCACAGAGGGCACCGTCTACACTCCGTTGGCAACAAGGACTGTGTGTGCAGGGCCAGGCGTGGTGCAGCCGACGTCAACCCTGCAGCAGGTCACGGGGGCCCGTGGGGGGTCTTCCAGGAGGCATTTTATGGGGCACGTGCCCTGAGCAACTCCCTGGCCGGTCACTTGTCCTAGTTGGATTTTACATTGAGAGGGCAGTGAGAGACCCCACGAGTGTCACAAAACAGTGATCTCAAAGTCGCTCGCTCACTTGCAGAGGGGCGTTACCCTGGAACACTCGTGACCATCCTGGGCCCAGCACACCCACGGGGCAGTAGCGAGCAGTGGGGATTCAGGCGGTCACTGTCATCTCCCCAGCCTGAGGCCTGGGTAGGGCCAGAGTGCAGAGTCACCCCACCTGTGGACACAGCCAGCAGGCCACACGGAGTCCCTGGGCACTGACCTCTTCCAAACAGCCTTGCCAGTCCTTCCCCAGGATTAGCCGACAGTGACCTGGAGGGGCCAGGGGATCTGAAGCCACTGCCTTTGTCCGGAGGGGCTGGGCCAAGGATGCACAGTGGAGTGGATGGCGCCTGCCAGGCCTCTTGTGGGCTGCGTGCTGAGCCTCTGTGCCAGGCCATGGACAGGGCAAAATCACAGGTGGCACACAGCTCATATGGTATTTTTGGGAGTGCGTCCTCCCCTGAGTCAGTGCTAAGCAGGTTCCCACGGTCCCATGCAGTGTCCTGGCCCCGGTCAGAGTACAGCTCTGGTCAGAAGGAAGGAGCAGGATGACCTGCGGGGGGACCTGTCTTCTGCAGGAAGTGCATGGCGAAGGAGGCGGCTGTCATTCTTGCTCTGGCGGTGGTGGAGTCTGTGCTGGTTACCTGGGGCTCTGCCTGCTCCAGGAGGAGATGAGAACTGCCAGCCAGGGGGCAGAACCGGCCCCGGGGCACAGCCTCCAGGAAACGGCCCATTCCACACAGAGAAAGCACTGGGTGGGGCGGGAGGCCGCACAGACGGTGGGCAGGGCTAAGTGTTGGGGGTAGCCCTGGGTCCTGTCTCAGGGGCACCCCCAGCCTCCCCACGCTTGCTCCCCACGCTCATCATGATCACTCACCAGGCTCGCTCCCCACGCTCGCTCCCCCAAGCTTACTCACCAGGAACACTCCCCACGCTCGCTCCCCACGCTCCCCACACTCGCTCTCCACGCTCGCTCCCCACGCTCGCTCCCCATGCTTGCTCCCCACGCTCGCTCCCCCAAGCTTACTCACCAGGCACGCTCCCCACACTCGCTCACCACGCTCACCACACTCCCCACGCTCGCTCCCCATGCTTGCTCCCCACGCTCGCTCCCCCAAGCTTACTCACCAGGCACGCTCCCCACACTCGCTCACCACGCTCACCACACTCCCCATGCTCGCTCCCCATGCTCGCTCACCAGGCTCACTCCCCACGCTCGCTCACCACGCTCCCCATGCTCGCTCTCCACGCTCGCTCCCCACGCTCGCTCCCCATGCTTGCTCCCCCAAGCTTACTCACCAGGCACGCTCCCCATACTCGCTCACCACAATCCCCACGCTCGCTCCCCACACTTGCTCACCAGGCTCACTCCCCACGCTCGTTCCCCACGCTCGCTGACCACGCTCGCTGACCACGCTCCCTCCCCACGCTCGCTCTCCACGCTCGCTCCCCACGCTCGCTCCCCCAAGCTTACTCACCAGGCACACTCTCCACGCTTGCTCCCCACGCTCGCTCACCAGGCTCGCTCCCCACACTTGCTCCGCACGCTTGCTCATGAGTGGATAAGCAATCACAGGCAGCGCCACAGGCTGGCGGCAACTCTGATGCTCTTATCTACCCAGCTCCTTCCTACCCGGACTCTGCTGTGGGGACCAGGACGTAATCTGGGCGCTGACCCGTGTCCACCTTCTCCTCGTTCAGCTGGGATGGGCCATGATCCAGAAGGCTGGGGTTTCCAGGGAGCACGTTTCTCTCCCGGGGCGGCCGTCGCAGAGGGCCTGGGTGCTTTAACCACAGATGTTCATGTTCCTACAGTCCTGGAGGCAAAGTCCGAGGTCAAGGTGTGGGCCAGGTGGGTTCCTCTGGGGACTGCAAGGCAGCTTCTGTTCCAGGCATTTCTGTGCCCCTGGTGGTGGCTGGCAAGCCTTGGTGTCCCTGGCTTGGAGGAGCATCACCCCCTCTGCCTTGATCTTTGCCCGGCCTTCCCGCTGCGTGCCTGTCTGTGCCCAAACCTCCCTCTTCTTACAACGATGTGGGCCGGTAGATCAGGGGCTGCCCTACCCCTGTGACCCCATCTTAACCAATCATATCACAATGTCCTGATTTCCAAGCAAGGCCTCCCTCTGAGGTAACGGGGGTTAGGGCTTCAACGTAAGAATCTGGGGGAACATGATTCATTCCACAGCCGTGAGTTACGGGCATGCTTGTCTCATCTTACACGCCTCCCCCAGGCCAGTGTCCCCAAGGGTAGGGCCAGGGCTCGCCCATCTCTGCAAGAAGGAGAACAGAACCAGCAAGTGGGGAGCCAGTGGGCAGGTCAAGGGGACGGCGTCTGAGAAACCCAGGCAGGCTGGGGCCCCTCCCTCCTGTGGAGTCAGGGTGATGGGGACCCTTCTCATCCTACCACCTCCTCCCTGTCTGCGGGAGCCTGGGAGTCTCATGTCCAGCCTGACACATACATGATACCCACGACTGCAGCTTCACAATTAGCGACGGGGGTGAGCTGACTCCATGAAAGCCCTGAGACACGTCCCATCAGCCCCACCCAGGCCTGCCTCTTTATAGTTTTAATTTTTAACTGCACTGTGGTAAAATCTGTATAATATGAAACTTCCAGCCTGGCCAACATGGTGAGACCCCATCTCTACTAAAAATACAAAGATTAGCTGGGCGTGGTGGCGGGCGCCTGTAATACCCAGATGCTTGGGAGGCTGAGGCAGAGAATTGCTTGAACCCGGGAGGTGGAGGTTGCAGTGCACTCCAGCCTGGGCGAAAGAGTAAGATGCAAACAAAACAAACAAAAACAACAACACAACAACCGCAAAACATAAAACTTAGCACGGTAACCCATTAGTGCACAATTCAGTGTCACTGAATACACAATGTCCAGAACATTCTCATCTTCCCAAACTGAGCCTGTCCCTGTGAACCACAGACTCCCCATCTCCTTCCCCAGCCCCTGGCACTCACCCTCCGACTTTCTGTCTCCAGGGACTTGGCTACTCTAGAAGCTTCATATGAGTGGATGGTACAGTTGCTGAGCTTGTCTCCTGTGACTGACTGATTTCACTTGGCATAATATCTTCAAGTCTCCTCCGTACCAGGCCTTTGTAGCCGGTGTCGGTTTTCCTTCCTTCTTTAAGATGGAACGATGCTCCCTGTTCCGGATACACCACATTTGCCTTCCTCCTGCACCAGTGACGGACACTTAAGCCGGCCCTTTCACCTGAGAACACCTGTCCTTCCGTTAGCCAGGCTGCACCTCTAAGCCTCCCCTACTCATCAGCCTGGCGGGAACAGTAGGAATAGCCACTGGCCCCCCGCCAACCATCCTTGGCTTCATCAAGAAAATGGACAGCTGGCTGTGCTGGCTGGGCGCTCCCTGGTGTGCCCTCCTGGCTGGTCACCTCTGCATGTAGCAGGTGGGCTGGCGGGCATGAGCTAGCTAGGACAGGGTGAATGATGACTAGATGTGTAGGTGACTGCGGGCCTCGCCAGAGACCTCTGGGCAGGCAGGGGTGAGGCCAGCAGGCACTGACAGATGTGGGGCGTGGAACCTGGTGTTCAAATTGGCTCTGAGAACCTGGTTTATGGCCTAAGACAGGGGTTTTCAAGCGGGGGCAATAGTGCCCCCCACAAAGCACATTCAGCCATGTCGGGAGATATTTTTGGTTGTGACAACAACTGGTATTGCTACTGGCATCTTGTGGGTGGAGACAAAGGAAGCTGCTATACATCCTACAAAGCACGGGACAGTCCCCCACAACAGAGAACTGTTGAGTCCCAGGTGCCACCAGTGCTGGGACCGACCCTGCCCTAAGGCTGAGGGCAGCCATCTTGGAAGGGACCCTGCAGTTCTCGTGGCAGCTGGCATAGAGCAGGACCCATGCAGGTCAGGGAGCTCCTCACTCAGAAGCTTCTGCACACCCCGTGACAGTGGCTAGAGAGAGTTTACTGCCCAGGATCCACGCTACTCCTCTGTGCACAGGCCACTGAGTGCCCCATAGTGACCGGGCAAATGCTGAGTGGCTGCTGCATGCTTTGCTTGAGTTACTGCAGGGAGGTTACAAAAACAGACTACATAGTGAGCTGACTGGTGGCCCTCGAAAGGTATGTCCATGCCCTTAACCCCTGGCACCTGCCAATGTGACCTTATTTGGACATAGGGTCTTTGTAGATATAATTAAGTTAAGGATCTCGAGATGAGATCATCCTGGGTTACTGAAGCGGGCCCTGAATCCAGTGATGGGAGCCCTTATGAGGGATGAGGAGAGAGGAGGAGGAGGCTGTGTGACCACAGAGACACAGAGTGGCTCCATGTGGCCACCAGCCAAGGAATACCGGCAGTCCCGGAGCTGGAGGAGGCAAGGAAGGACCCTCCCCTAGAGCCTAGAGGGGCCTCATGGTTTTGCCCACACTTTGATTTTGAAATTCCGGCCTCCAAACTGTGAGAAAATTCATGTGTGTCGTTTACAGCCCAGCCCCTGGAGATGCATGTGGGCTGTGCTCAGCCCTGCTCAGGGCACATGGCCACAGGCTCCTGACTCTCACTGGGCAGGGCTCTGGACTCTGTCCAACACCTCCACTCTAACCAGCAGGCCCTTCCTGGAGCACAACCCCAACAGCCCAGTAAGGTCTGCGAATGACTCAGAAGTCATGTGGGCCTGAGTGACTACTCCTGGAAGCTGGTTCCCAAAGAAGCAGTTTCACAAGATGACCTGATCACGCAGCTTCCTGCCTGCACCCCAGCAGGGTTTCCAACGAGCCTCCTCACTCCTGGGCACCATAGCCTCAGTTTCCCCACTGCCATGAGAAGAGGCAGGAAACGTTCCCAGGGGACTTCTCCAGCATCCCAAGGGCTGACTGTCCCCCGTCTGGAGATCTCAGCAGGAAGGGGGCTCCCCCGGGACGGCTGACCAGTCCCACAAATGAGAACTTGAACGGAGCGAGCAGGTGGGTGGAAGGGCAGGGGCGGTGTGTGCTGGGTGAGGAGACAGAGCCCTGGACCAGCCTGGCACGGGGTGAAGGCTGAGCTCCCCAGGGCAACTGCATGTGCTTTTGATGGAACAGGAACTGCAGTTTGAGGGATGGGCACCTTTTAGATCAGAGGATGCTCTGTTAGAGAAAGGCATGGAGGAACCACACGCAGCCTGCGTTGTGAAATGGGTATTTGGTTTTCCTCTCCTTTACTGACATGTGGCCCCTAAAATCTTGGGACTCTGCAGAGTGCTGAGTGTCTTTGGATGCTGATGAGATGATGACGGCTGGGGGACCCTAGATGGCTTCAGAATGGGGGCTGGTTATCAGGAGAACCAATCCCAAGATCAGAGAGTTGAAATTTTCAGCCCTGCTGCCCCGCCTCCAGGGAGGAGAGAGAAGGGCTGAAGGTTGGGTCGATCACCAATGGCCAATGATTTAATCAATCATGTCTATGGAATGAAACTTCCATAAAAACCCCAAAAGGACAGGGTTTGGAGGAGTTTCTGAATAGATGAACGTGTGGAGGTTCCTGGGAGGCGGCGTGCCTGGGCAGGGCATGAAAGCTGCACACACCCTCCCCGCACCTCACCTCACACATCGCTCCATTTGTAACATCCTTTATAAGAAACCAGCAAACGTATTTCCCTCCACTCTGTGAGCTGCTCTAGCAAATTAATCGAACCCGAGAAGGGCATCACGGGAACCCTGATTCATAGCTGGTCGGTCAGAGGCACAGGTCACAGCCTGGGGCTTGTGCTCGGCACCTGCAAAGGACGCGGGGCCCGTCTTGTGGGACTGAGCCTCACCCTGTGGGATCAACACGCTTTCCGGGTGGACAGTGCAGAACTGAACTGAACTAGGAGCACCTGCTGGTGTCTGAGGGAACTGACTGCTTGCTTGCTGTGTGTGGGAACCCCGCTCACCTGGCCTCTGAGTCTCTCTGTGGATTGCATTGAGAGAGTATAGTGGGAAGGAACTGAGTTTGCTTTTTCCTGTAGCCTCACAGTCCCCCCAAATGTGGCCTCAATGAGAGGCCGTTAGCAGACACGTCCCCATTTCTTAAGACAACTTTCTAGAAGTCAGGAAACAGCCTATTTGGAAAATCCAACCTTGACCTCCCACCCTGTGCCTCTCCCTGGGGATGACAGGCCCAGTTCAAATCTCCACTCTCCACACGCAGGAGAGAATCCTGGGGCTGCAGAACCTCTCCAGCCCCCAGCCTGCCCACTCTGGGGCTCAGTGTCCTCATCTGGAAAATGGGCCAGTCCCAGCTCCTTCCCCATAGCTGCTGTCAAGTTAAAATGAGCCCCCAAAGGTGGAGCCCCACGTGGGACCTTCAAGACCAGCTGGTAGCAACTGTCATTGTTTAGCCTGGGGTATGGAGGGGGGCAAGGCTACTGCCCCTGTCTGTCCCTGTGAATCCCAGAGCAGCTGCCTGTGGGAGAGTGACCGACGGATCTCACTGTGGGCTGCTCAGTGTGTGTGGTTCACCAGGGCCCAAATCCCTGCCCGGGGAGATGCACTCAGCAACATCAGGAGGGGCCACCCCGCCCTCAGGTCACAGTAGACACCATTCCATCCCAACGCCCCCTCCTTGGCCTGGACCAGCAGATGGACTTGGGACCAGGAGCGGGGTGGCCACCACTGCAGGGATACGGGTCTTCCATTCGGTAGGAGACAAAAGGGGTGGCCCCTGCTGCTGCCGTAACCTGAAACCCTGAAACCACAGTCTCACAGAGGCGAGACCTCAGCCACCCTCAGGCTTCTCCCCACCCTCAGGCTTCTCCCCACCCTCAGGCTTCTCAGGCCACAAAGGAGTAAATGTCACCGGGGCTGTCCTGGGCAAGACACCGGTGTCCCCACCCAGGGCCCCTTCAGGGATCGCATCCTCTGAGCCCACGTGAGCACCAAGGACACCGTCATGCGACCATGTGGGGCTGCGGCCTCTGGGGCTGGGCCGGCTGCTGTGTCTCCTGCCGGGGTCATGGTGGACTTGGGGAGCTTCTCCCACACGCCTAGTGCGGGCACAGGACGGCCTCTTCGAGGAGGACGGGCCAGTGGCAAGAGCCCAGGCCAGGGCAGGCAAGGGCCGTTGGGCCTGGGAGGGGTGGCACTCTGATCCCCTGATCACCACCCCGGCCCTGCTGTGGGCGTCCCTTTTTGCCTGAGAATGGATGGAAGTGGCTCCTGCAGTCCCTGGGCTCGCGCTGTCTGAGCTCCTAATCCGGCTGGCTGGAGGCAGCCTCGCGTCGCTAATCAGCTCCTTTGTGTGCCAGTCTCGTCCTCCTGACCCAGCTCCCTCCCATCTGCAGCTCCTGCTCCAGAGGCATTCACAGGCCCCAACTCACTGCAGCCTTCGCTGGCCCTGGGGTTGGGTTCCAGGGGAGGGGCTGGCCAAGCAGGGGAGTCGGGGCAGCTCTGGGAGGCCCCGAGCCACTGCACGCTCTCTCCTGGATGGTGCTCAACTCAGCGCCCACTGCAGAGTTGGTGATCCTCACCTTGGAGCCTTGGTTTCCTCCCCTGAGAGCAGCTCAGTGACAGCACCGTCTCCCTAAGGCCACTGGGACAGGACGGGAGAATTCATGCACGCCCTTAGTACGGCGCCTGACAGTAAGTGCTCATTAAACAGCTGGTGTTGTATTTTTTTCTGACACCAAATACATCATTCCAACATCAACCAATTCTCTAATCCCCGCCAGCTGGGTGTCCTACTGCTCAGTTCAATTCTGACAGTACCTCCTAGAGTCAGCGCACACCCCGCGGGGTAAGGGCCCAGTCCCACAAGACTGCCCCAGCCTCGGAGGCCAGTCGCCAAGAAGTGGCTCCCCGGATGACCCACACTTCTGCCTGGCTGACTATGAGTCAGAGCTCCCACAACCCTTGCTTAGGTCTGATATCTGCTAGAACCATTCACAATACTCAGGAACATGCATCACTTATGGCAACTGGTTTGCTATGGAGGCTGCACCTCTGAACAGGGAAGAGAAGCTCGGGGCCAACGGGGGTGGGGGTGTGTGTGCAGAGCTTCCACACCCCCTTGGGTACCACCAGCTCGGAACCTCCCCAGTCTGGTTGTTTTTTAAAAATTTATTAAATTTTTTTTTTTTAGGTAGAGATGGGGTCACACTCTGCTGCCCAGGCTGGTCTTGAACTCTTGATCTCAAGCAATCCACCCGCCTCGGCCTCCCAAAGTGCTGGGCTCACAAGTGTGAGCCACTGCGCCCAGAGTTTTAATGGAGGTTCCAACACGTAGGCACAGCGGATTAATCACTGGCCAATGGCAACTGAGCTCAACCTCCAGCCCCTCTTCCTGAGCCTTCTGTTCCTCTAGAATCACGTGGTTGGTTTTCCTGGTGACCAGCCCCTGCCATCCTGAAGCTATCTAGCCTCAGACTCCCCTAAGGATCATCTCATTAA
The DNA here is from genome assembly GCF_043159975.1 of Macaca nemestrina. Classification (NCBI taxonomy): domain Eukaryota; kingdom Metazoa; phylum Chordata; class Mammalia; order Primates; family Cercopithecidae; genus Macaca; species Macaca nemestrina. The sequence goes on along the minus strand of NC_092136.1, from coordinate 4,127,399 downwards.
CATACAAAAGACAGGAAATTCAAGGGGTTTTAAGAGTTCTGTGCCAGGAACTAGGGACAGAGACCCAATGCAGGCTTTTTTATTATTCCAAGTTGTCAAAAGTAAGCCCAGACACCTTGCCCCACCGGGCAGTCTTTCCTCAAGATCGAGACCCTCCCAGCTTCCCTGACCCTCCTGTTACGGTCCAGTCCCGTTGGAGCCTCTCCTGGCTGACTGGGCTGGTGCAGACCCCTGGTGGGACTTGGTGGGAGGGTGTCCACTGTCTTGCTGGCCTTGGCAGAGGCTGGGCTGCCCCAGTCCCCTCCCTGGAAACGGTCAAGGGGGAACAGAGCATACACCTCCCTGCTGGCTCTGGGTGTCTCCAGTGTGTCAGGCCCTCGAGGTCCCTCCAGCTGCAGAACCTTCTGGGGGGCATCCTGCCTTGGCCAGCTCTGTGCTTGCCGAGCGATGATTAAGATTCTTTGCTTTGACCCGGCGCGGTGGCTCAAGCCTGTAATCCCAGCACTTTGGAAGGCCGAGACGGGCGGATCACGAGGTCAGGAGATCGAGACCATCCTGGCTAACACGGTGAAACCCTGTCTCTACTAAAAAAAAAAAAAATACAAAAAACTAGCTGGGTGAGGTGGCGGGCGCCTGTAGTCCCAGCTACTCGGGAGGCTGAGGCAGGAGAATGGCGTAAACCCAGGAGGCGGAGCTTGCAGTGAGCTGAGATCCGGCCACTGCACTCCAGCCTGGGCCACAGAGTGAGACTCCGTCTCAAAAAAAAAAAAAAAAAAAAAAAAAGATTCTTTGCTTCACCAGGCTCCTTAGACTTCTCCTGAGTCCACCCCTGCTCTTCCATATCAAATCCAACTTCAGCAAGAACCCCCGACCTGGATGTCTGATCAGGCCACTCACCCCCCACCCCCACCTGGGATGTCTGCTCACCCCAGCCTGCCTGCAGCGAGAATCCCGTTAGGTCAGTTCAGCCAGAATCTCCCCCACCTTTGATGCTTCCACTCAGGAATGTTCTACCCTCTCACTCCCAGCCTGCTCCTGGGCCCTAAATCCCCACTGGCCCATGCAGTATTAGGAACTGAGTTGTGTCCTGTACTGAGTCTCCTCCCTATTCAATATCCTGGATGAAATAGTCCTGGATGAAAACTGTATTTATTGTTTAACTCTTTTTTTTTTTTTTTTGAGATAGGGCCTCGCTCTGTCGCCCAGGCTGGAGTGCAGTGGCACAATCTTGGCTCACTGCAACCTCTGCCTCCTGGGTTCAAGCGATTCTCCTGCCTCTGCCTTCCGAGTAGCTGGGATTACAGGCGCTTGCCACCACACCTGGCTAATTTTTGTGTTTTTAGTAGAGACGCGGTTTCGCCAAGTTGGCCTGGCTGGTCTCGAACTCCTGACCTCGGGTGATCCACCCGCCTCATCCTCCCAAAATGCAGGGATTACAGGCGTGAGCCACTGCACCTGGCCTATGGCTTTAATTTCTGTTCAGCTCTGGTCACTACACAGCCCAGCACAGAGCAGGTCCCTGTAATCCCAGCTGGAGAGTGTGTCTGAGTATCCAACAGCTATTCCTCTGTCGAGGAAGGTACAGACCCGATTTGAAAATAAAAACAGCTTCTCTGGGACCCCCGTTTGAATAGCTGACTTGAAAGGCTGAGCTCTTACTCTATGTAACTGTCTTCCAAGTGCAAATTAACTCTGCTAAAGGAATCCTGGGTCCCCATAACCATTTAGACACAATCGAGACAGAGAATTTCAACGTTCTTGGCAAGCCCTTGCAAGCCCGAGGCTGAGCTTCACGGCAGCAGTGTGAAGATAAGCTTGTTATCAGCTCACTGAGTTTGAACTAGAACCGGAAACATCCTGTCTCCCTGCCAGCCACACAGAATGCCCTAGAAGGCTGCGGGTGTGGCTGGCATCAGCATGCTGGCCTGGCCTGGTGCAGCCTTCCGGGCAAAGGGGGCGATGATGTATGTGGCCTGTACTGGACAGATGTAGGAGCGACCGCCCTCTTACTCCGCCCTGCTTCCCGAGGATGGCGGCAGGAGTTACCAGCATCCGGGTTGGCTGTGTGCAGACACTGGCCACCCCTGGAGTGGGCGGCTGGTCTCCCCACTCAGCGGCTTCCTGCCTGAAATAGATGCTTCCAGTTTTCTCCTGTGACTTAGATCTTTCTGAAAAGAGCCTCAGACAGACGTGCACACACAGCCATCTCTAGCAATCGACCGATGGCTGGATTTCCCTTCCTCCTGGGACCCCCCTGATCCCAGGTGGGGAGACTCTGCTTCTAGGACCACCTAGCCCAAGTCCCATCCCGTCCACCCACCACTTCCCTGCTCTTGACTTTGGCCAGCCTCCTGCTGGGCTCCGTTCTCAGGGCAGCTCCTAGAGTTTGGTAGGAGGCTGGCTGGCGCCTGTGCCCGGACACGGAGCCCATTCTCTGTCCTTCCCCTTCCAGAGTCCCCGCGGATGAGAACGGAGGCTGTTACTTTCTCCCCTAGGATGCGGGTGTGGTCTATGGGAGAGGCTGCCCCGTGAGAGTGCTGAACCCTGGCTGTTGGGATCACGGGTTACTGTGGGTTGAAAAGTGTTACCCCCAAAGCTATGCCCATGTCCTAACCCCCGGAGCCTGCGAGCGTGACCTTATTTGGAAACAGGGTCTTTGTAGATGTAATCAAGTTAAGATGAGGTCACTGGGGTAGATCCTAATCCAGTCACTGGTGTTCTCAAACAAGAGGAAAATGTGGACACGCATGGTGGGAAGGAGGCCGGGTGAACACAGATACAGAGATGGGGGCTGCTGCTGCGAGCCAAGAGGCGCTAGGGGTTGCCAGCAGCCACCGGGAGCAGGAAGAAGCTGGAGGAGTAGGCAAGGCTCCTCCCCCAGGACATTCCGGGAGAGCATGGCCCTGCTGACACCCCGACTTCAGACTGCTGGCCCCCAAACTGTCAGGGACCATGCTTCTGTTGTTCTAGCCACAGGGTGTGCGGGACACTGTGACAGCAGCCCTAGGAAATGGATTCCCAGGCACAGCTGTACACATGGGGGTGCTGGACGTCAAAGCTCACACTGACCACACGGGCCCTGCGTCCACGGTCCGACTTACAGAGGTACTTCTCACAGGCCGCAGGCACTGCGGCCCCCAGTGACCTGTGCAGTGGAGTGAAGGATTCCACGCCGACTTAGCCGAAGGCATCCCTTCCAGACATGGATGAGGTGTGGCGGCCTCGTGCGAGTCATTGCAAGTTTCTTCTGCCTCTCTCACCCCAAGCCCACAGTCACACTGGTCCCCCTAGTGAACGGCCCTTAAAAATAAGCTCCTGATGGCCCAGAAAGGTGCTCCTCTGTATTTAGGAGACGGAGCTGCCTGCTTTCTCCTCGGTGACAGGACGTGGACTAGGACAGCCTCACGACATTTGCAAAGTGAGGTTGCTTCCGCCGTCCTCTCCTTTGGTGCTCGAGGCAGCGTGGCCAGGGACAGGCAGGAGCCGCTGCTCCCCTCTCAGAAGCTGGGCTCAGCTGGGATGTGACCCGAGGTCCCCGGCCAGGGACTGGGGAGCTTGAGTGGGACACCTGGGTCCCAGAGCTCTGTCCCTGGGATGGGATGAATTTATTAGGACATTGAAGGAATCTTCAGTTCTGTTGGAATTCATGCCTCTTGGAGGTGAGACCTTTTCCACGGACAGTTAACACCCACACAGGAGCTCAAGGAAACAGAGCTGCATTTTGGGCGTGATTCTCACTACACTTCGATGTTTGGGCTTTCCACCAGGCAACGGCTTGCGAAGGACACAGCAAAGCCCCAGTTCACTCGCAGCCACTGCCTCTGGGAGGCTTGGCCGGCTCTCTCCTGCTGGGCTCTGCCAGGGCTCTGTCCAGTGCTGGCTGAGACCTCCCCATGCACCGGGCACTGTCCTGTAGCCTCCCCAGCCCCTCAGAACAACCGCACTGACTTGGCCGCCGCCCCGAAAGCCAGGAAGCCAAGAGCAGCTCAGGCCTACCAGCCCCGCCAGGCTCCCTTCTTCCTACTCCTACCCGGGGTTCCTGTATCCCTGGAAAGGGAGGCACCCACCCACCCGCCTATGCCCACCCAGCAGCCCAAGTGCTCTGCTGCAGACCCACTCCCAGCAGCGCCTCTGGGAGGGGACAGATCCCTGCCACGAATGACCTCAGCCCCCTTAGAGCCCTTTCCCCATGTCAGTTAGGCAGAGGAGACCCTCCCAACCTGCACGGTGGGCAGGAGCACAGCTGGCCTCGGAGCAGACGCCACCCCTCCCCTGCTGGGGCCTGCTGCACGGGTACCCCCAGGCGGGCCGGGGCAGGAGGTGCCCTTCAGTTTTTGGCAAATGCTGCGTTCTACACCCTGGACCCTGCTGCTGTCTATACCTGGGTCCTTCTATTCAAGACCAAAGTCCAGCCCACCGCCACTGCTGCTCGGCAAAAACCTCATCTGCTGGGTCTACTGGTGAGGCCTCCGTTCAGGAGGAAAAACCACGTCCACGGGGTCGGCTCGCATTTGGTCCTGGATCCTCGTGGGTCGGTGGGCTAAGAACGGAGCGATGTTGATAGCGAAGGTCCCGAGTGAGGGAGAACCCTGGGGAGGGGCACGGTGGTGAAGCGGATATACCTTGGAGGCTCAGCGCCCAAACCTCCCGTCAGTCCTGGGCTACCGGGCTCTCACAGGCAGTCAGCGGGTGGCTCTCAGGGCAGGACGAGTTCCAGGAGGGCCCAGAGGTGGTGGAAATGTGAGTCCAGCCTCAGGTCCTCCGTGGAGCCGGCCTGAGAAACACTGAGGCGTGGATGGATGGCTACGGAGATGACACCTGTCTAGCCTCAGGCCTCAGGAGCGGACACGTGTGGACCTAAACAGCCACCCTGCGGTGGTAAGCGCTCTCCGGGAAGGTCCAGGGACACTGAGAAGGCGATGTCCCTGAGGGCCGAGCGGGGAAGGCCGAGGGGCTTGAGGGCCAGCAGACCCCCTCCCACCCCGCCTCCGAGGCCTCATCCCTACACTTTGCTGGGGGCTTCACCCCGGTCTGCATTTTCACATGTGCCCACTCTGCCTGTGTCTATCGCAGCAAAGGTTCCTTTTGAGGGAGGAAACAAACACATACAGAAACTTCCCCGACATTGCCTATGATGTGGCTCTTTCAGCTTTAAAGACGTGTCTAAGGCTCTTTCTTGAGGCCTTGAGAAGGAGGCCGGAGACCACGGAGCCTCTGCTCTGTGCCCTGCCCACTGCCCTCCCCCTCCCTCCCACCGCCTCCCCCACCTCCACTCTGGGCCAGTATGACCCTAAGCTGTGTGGACGTGGCGTGCAGCCCTACCTCTTATTTTAAATTCGTGGGCAGAATTCTCAAAAAATTCCTACCGCACGCAGAATGCCGCACCTGACTTTCGCCCCAGCGTCTGGGCTCTGATGGCGACCGCGTGCCTGTTATCTCCCCCGGGCCACAGCAGCCCCAGTGTGACGCTTGCCATGGCCTGCGTTCCGGGCGTGCGGCTGCTTCCTCAGGCTGAGTTTTTTTCACTCAAATTCCCAAGCCTCCACTAAGCAGGAGCATGAATAGAGCTGTAATTCTACAACGATGCGCTAGTTACGTCTTTGTACTTAACACACTAAAATCAATACACTCCATCAACGTGAAGTGCAGCCCTATATCCCACTCAGCCTCAGCTGCGGGCCCCACCTGGGGACATGGCTCTCTGCTCCTCCACCTGGACCCTCGCCTGGCCCCGCAGAACTGGACTCTGGGTTCTGTGAGCAGGCACAGTCAGGAGTGCCGGCCTGGGACCCGGCCGTAAGGCCTTGAGGCTGGAGGGCTGGGGAGCAAGACCCTCTATGCGCCAAGCCTGTGCTGCCAGCTTCCCAGCCCAAGGCACGGGGGAGCCCGTGGGGGCCTGGGCTTCTTCCCTCCTGGGGTCTGTACATTTTATTGGAGAGCACGGACCAAACTTAAATGCGACGAGTAATTCCAGGCAGTACCCGAGACCACGTTTACCAGTGACAATGCCTGAGGTCAGGGTGATTCCCAGGAGGGCTGCATGGAGGAGGAGGCCTTGACCTCGGCTTTGAAGAATAATATGAGCAGGTGAGGTGACAGTTGGAAGGGGCAGCTGGTATTTCCTGGGTACGGCCAGGCTGCCTGCAAACAAACGCACAGACAGGCGAGCAATGGGTGGGCCTCTCCTGGGAGGAGAGAAGCTGAGAGAACGCCCAGGCGCCTCCAGCCCAGGCCAAGCCTCGGGAGGTTGGGACTCCTGGTGCCCAGCAGGACCCTGGAACACTCGTGTGCCAAGCTCAGGGAGATTTATAGCTCAATTTAGTTCTTGCATGTCCCATGTCATGGTGAGTCATTTATCGAGTGCTTCAACTTGACAACAACTGAAAAATTAATCCCAACAGCAAGCGATTAGCTCTGCAAGGGGATCAGATGCCTCATTTCCCAGGCTCTGATCTCCAGGCGTTCGTCTGTGAAGTGATTTGTCACTTTCTACCCAAGATGACACAGGCGGAAGCTGACCCCGGGCAAGCTGCGGGCCACCATGGGCTGCCTCTGGGGCTCGTCACTGGCTGTCATTAAACCTGCAGCTCGAGGGTTCTCCATGGCGCAGGTGGCCAGCGATGGACACAGCCCGGGGCACAAGGGAGTCGCCGTGTCTAGCCACGTCGGGACATTTTCCTTATAGGCATGTCTCAGGACGGAGGGTGACTTTGGTGCCCACCTGGCCTCTAAGCTGGACCCAGTTGCAGAAGCCTCTAGTCATCAGCTCGGGCTGCCCTAACAGAGCACACAGACAGGACAGTAACTTAAACCACACACAGGCTGAGGTCTGAGAGCACGGTATCTCAGCGTTAGCTCCTCCAGAGGCCTGTCTCCTTGGATGGCCGCCTTCCCCCGTGTCCTCATGTGGCCGTCCCTCTGTGCCTGTCTGTGTCCTAATCCCCTCTTAAGGACACAGTGATATTGGATTAAGGCCCACTCTAATGGCCTCATTTGACTTTAATAATCTCCTTTTTTTTTTTTTTTTTTTGAGACAGAGTCTCACTGTGTCACCAGGCTGGAGTGCAGTGGTGCGATCTCGGCTCACTGCAACCTCCATCTCCCAGGTTCAAGCAATTCTCCTGCCTCAGCCTCCTGAGTAGCTGGGACTACAGCTGCCCACCACCACGCCAGGCTAATTCTTTTGTAATTTTAGTAGAGATGGGGTTTCACCATGTTGGTCAGGCTGGTCTTGAACTCCTGACCTCAAATGATTCGCCCTCCTCAGCCTCCCAAAGTGCTGGGATTACAGGCTTGAGCCACCTCACCCGGGCTGACCTTAAGCATCTCTTTAAAGATGCTGTCTTCAAATACAGTCACATTCTGAAGGACTGGGGATTGGGACTTCAATGCACGGATTTTTGAGGGACACAACTCAGCTGTGACGATCCCCACTAGCTCCTGTCCTGAAGCTCGGTCACTGGAACACTCAGCCACGTGAGGTGCAGGACTGCAGTGGGATGCACGTCAAATCAGGGTCAGGACCCTGGCACTCAGGCCCTTTCACCAAGGGCCGTGCAATCCTCAGCGAGATGCTTCTCTTCTCTGGGGGAACACACAGCAGAACCAGACAACATCAGAGGTTTGCTTCTGCTCTGTCCCTTGGGCTTCCAGTGATGGTCTGCGTGACACAGGGTGGAAGTCAGGCTGTGTGATACATCCCTGTATTAGTTAACACCTCCTCTGTGAATAAGAGCCCAGTCACGTCAGAAGTCACTTCTCATCCAGGTGGGGTCGGGATAAGCTCACTTCCAGTGGGTGATTCAGGGTTCCCCGTGTGTGCTGCAAAAGAGGCTACAGGCCTGGTGGACAGGAAGCCAGCAGCAATCTGAATAAAATCACGAAAGAGAACTCGAAATGGCCTGGGGTCGCTGAACGGATGGGATCACTGGCAGGAAGTCCCTGCTGGGGGCAACAGCCTTGCTTTGCCTTCTCCTCTGCGGGGAGCAGATGGCTGGAACAGCCTGTGCTGATAGGGGAGGAACTCCCGAGTCCAGCCCCTGTCCCCAGAAAACACCACATCTGCAACCCTCCCCTCCTGATAAGAAATCACAGGCACCTCCTTGACCCTCCAACCACTTCTAGAACATTCCATTCCTCTCCTAAAAGCCTGGCTTTGATGGGTCCCAAAGGGGGTCCAGTCTTAGATGGCCTCAAAAGTCAGTGTGTGCTCAGCTGATCACCCACAGTGGAGCTTCAGGGAGGGTTCCTGCGCGGCCTCTTTTCCACCTGTTCTGTCCTCTCGGATAACAGGTTCCGTTATAATCCTGTATTCTACCATGAGTCAACACTTGCAAGGACCTACCTGATCATATTTTAACAAATATAACAAAATGTAGAAGACTTTATATTTTGGAACATTTTTGGATTTACAGAAAAATTACACAGAAAGTTCAGAGTTCCCACATTCCCTCTCCTCCCCACCTCCCCCAGGCTCCTCTGTCAGTAACACCTTGCATGAGTCGGCTGCATTTGTTGCAATTAATGAACCGATACTGACACATTATAATTAACTAAATCCACAGTCATCATAGGGTTCCCTTTGGCATTGTCTATTCATTGGTTTTAACGTATCTATAACGCCCTGTTCCCCCACTCCAGTGCCACACAGAAGAGCACCACTGCCCAACAACGGCTGTGCCCCATCTTTCACCCCTTCCTGCCCTGAATCCCTGGCAACTGCTGATTTTTCACTATCTCCATCTTTTTTTTTTTTTTGAGAATGTCATCTACAGGCACACCTCACTTCATTGCACTTCATGAACACTGCATTTTTTTTTTTTTTTTTTTTGACAAACTGAAGGCCTGCAACCACCCTGCGTGGAGTCAGCCCATCAGCACCGTTTCCCCAACAGCACATGCTCGCTTTGTGTCTCTGTGTCACATGGTGGATAATTCTCACAATATTCCAAACTTTCTGTCTGTTATGATGATCTGCGATCCATACTTTTTGATGCTACTATTGGACTTTTTTTGGGGGGTGCCGTAAAACACACTCAAATAAGATGGTGAATTTAATCGATAAATATTGTGTGTTCTGACTGCTCCACCCACCGTCCACTCCTCCATCTCGCTCCCTCTGCGCGGGTCTCCTTATTCCCTGAGAGACAACACTATTGAAATGAGGCCAGTTAAGAACCCTACACTGGCCTCTAAGGGCTCGAGTGAAAGGAAGAGTCACACATCTTTCACTTTAAATCAAAAGCTAGAAAGGACGAAGCCGAGTGAGGAAGGCCTGTTGAAAGCTGAGACAGGCTGAAAGCTAGGCTTTTTGCGCCAACGACAGCCAAGTTGTGAAAGTAAAGGAAAAGATCTAGAAGGAAATTAGAAGTGCTACTCTGGGCTGGGCGAGGTGGCTCGCGCTTGTAATGTCAGCACTTTGGGAGGCCAAGATGGGAGGATCACTTGAGCCCTCGAGTTTGAGACCCCATCTATATGAAAAATAACAAATAAATTAGCCGGACATGGTGGCATGTGCCTGTAGTCCCAGCTACTCCAGAGGCTGAGACAGTGGGTCACTTCAGTGCAGAAGTTTGAGGCTGCAGTGAGCTGTGAACATGCCACTGCACTCCAGCCTGGGCAACAGAGTGAGACCCTGTTTCAAAACAACAACAACAACAACAACAACAACAACAACAACAGCAACAACAGCGCTACTCCAGTGAACACACAAATTATCAGAAAGTAAAGCATCCTCGTTGCTGAAATGGAGAAAGTTTCAGTGATCTGGACAGAAAATCAAGCCGGTCACAACATTCCCTGAAACCAAAGCCTAATCCACAGCAAGGCCCTAACTCTCTTCAAGTCTATGAAGGCTGAGAGAGGTGAGGAAGCTGCAGAACAAAAGTCTGAAGCTAGCAAGGGTGATTCATGAGATTTAAGGAAAGAAGCCATCTCCATAAAATAAAAGTGCAAGGTGAAGCAGCAAGTGCTGATGGAGAAGCTGCAGCAAGTTCTTCAGATAATCTCGCTGAGATCATTGATGGAGGTGGCTACACTGAACAACAGGTTTTCAGTGTAACCTGTTTAGGTTAGCCTCTTTTGCTTAACGATACGGATTTAAGTTTCCTCCATGTCTTTTGTGGCTCAATGCCTCATTTCTTTTTTATGGCTTGATAGCTCATTTCTTTTCATTGCTGGATACTATTCCATAGTCTGAATATATCACAGTTTGTTTGACCACTCACCTACTGAAGGATGTCCAGGCTGCATCCAGGTTTTGGCAAAAAAGCTGCTATAAGCACTTACGTGCAGCCTGATCATATTTATTTTCTCTCTCTCTCTTTCTCTCTCTCTTTCTGTTTCTTTCTCTCTCTATCTCTCTACTTATCTTTCCTTTTTTTTTAGTCTTGCTCTGTTGCCCAGGCTGGGTTGCAGTGGTACAGGCATAGCTCACTGCAGCCTAAAACTCCTGGGCTCAAGTGATCCTCCTGCCTTAGCCTCCTGAGTAGCTGGGACTACAGGCATGCACCACCATGCCCAGCTAATTTTTTTCTTTTTTCTTTTTTTGTCACCCAGACTGGAGTGCAGTGATGTGATATCAGTTCATTGTAGTCTTAGCCTCCCAGGATCAAGCAGTTCTCCTGCCTCAGCCTCCTGAGTACCTGGGATTACAGGCATGTGCTATCACGTCCGGCTAATTTTTGTATTTTTAATAGAGACGGGGTTTCTCAATGTTGACCAGGCTGGTCTCTAACTCCTGGCCCCAAGTGATCCGCCTGCCTTGGCATCCTAAAGTGCTGGGATTACAGGCGTGAGCCATCACTCCTGGCCTCATTTTTTCTTATTTTTAATTTTTTTTTTTTGGTAGAGATGGGTTCTTGCTGTGTTGCCCAGGCTGGTCTCAAATATCTGGGCTCCAGTGATCCTCCTGCCCTTGGCCTCCCAAAGTACTGGGATTATAGGCATGAGTCACCACACCTGGCTGAGCCTGATTGTACTTTTACAAAGCCAGGGCCATAAATGTCATGGCATTGCTGGTGTGACTCAGAAGGACCCAATCACTTCCATATTTCAAGTGCTCACCACATACCAGGCACTGCAGTAAAAGCCTCATTCATTCATTCATTCATTCATTCATTCATTCATTCACCTCTTCACTCAATATTTACCAAGTGCCTGCTAGATGCAGGCTCTGTCCTGGGTGCTAGGAACAAAGTTATCAACTGGCCTCAAGATCTCACAAATTACAGACAAAAAGCAAGCAAGCAAACAGACGATGACATGTGAGTTCCAGGGCAGGGACTGAACCCAGGCCAGCCCACCCTGAGGCTCTTGCTGCTAACCCCCACCTCCTCCTAAGGAGGGACTCACATGGAGGGGGTTCTGTATGGAAGCTTCCAGACATATGTTCTGGATGCTCAGCAGTTGGGGAGGAGCCCAGATAGAGTTGGCAGTCCTGGCTCCGAGGCTGGATGTGACCCTTGGGAGGCTCATCCCAGGGCTTGATGTCGGTCTTGCTGCTAAAGCCGGGAGCAGGGAGCAGGCCAGCAGCACTGCAGGGCCAGGGTAAGAGCTGGCAGCGGGACCTGGAGGAGCTGTGGGTGGGGGGCCCTCACAGCTGTGTCCCCCAAGATTCCCACAGTCTGGAAGGATAAGCAGAAAGTCCCCTGACCCGGGCCTCCCTGTGCAGAGGCCCAAGTGGTTCCGGAGATCCCCAGTGATCCCGAGGAGGCTGGGCCCGGACGCTTCCAACGGGCAAGCGGCTTTCTTCACACACACAACTGCCCAGTGTGTCTGAGCCCACCTGGACCCTGCAGCTGGGCTTTCTGCAGCCACAGCTCCCAGGCGTGCCGAGCCAGGGCTGAGTCACTGCTACTATTTGAACACTTTCCTCTTCAAAATGACAGTCTTTGGCAAATATGTTAAATACCAATCGAGAATAAATGCCACCAGGAACTCTGATCATCCTTCATCTGCTCAGCAAGGAAATGCCGGGGGAGAAGGGAGAGGAGGCGAGACCGTGAGGGGTCCCAGGGTCCATGCTCTCCAGCTGTCCCGTGGCAGGGGTCCGGCTGCCCACCAAGGAGGCCTGGGTCTTTCTGGGGATTCTCAAAGAGGTTCTTTCCATCTGGAGGTGTGCGAGGGGCGGCCCTCCGGCCCTCCGACTGGAGGCTCATTCACCTGCCCACTGGGGCTTGGGTAGGAGCGTCAGGCCATGGGCTTGTGGGCTTGAGGTCGTGTGGGGGACACCCGTACCTGCCCTCTGGACAATGCCACGGGGGCTCTCAGCAGGAAGGGAGCAGCTGGCGTCCCCCTGCGTCAGCATCGGGCTCAGCGCATTCGGCGTGCACAACCCAGTCCAGTGGTGCCTGTCACCGCCACAGAGCTGGCCTTGAAGACAGTGCCTGGGCCGAGCTTCGGAGCTCAGGCTGGAGCCAGCCTGCCAGGGTTCCAAACCTGGATCTGCCAGCCCTCACTTGGACGGTCTTAGACGAGTGGCTTACCCTATCTGTGCCTCAGTTTCCTCGTCTGTTACACAGAGGCAATATCAGTGCTCCCCCCATGGGGATGCTAGCTGGGTCCCTGAGGCCATGTGGGGAGGTAGTCAGTCCAGGGCCTGATGCACCTTGGGCCCCTGAGTTACACTGGGCACTGGGCGAGTGAACCAAAAGAGACAAGACTGTGCACCCCTGAGCGCGAGGCGACCAGAAAGACACAATGATGGCCCAGAGTGCAGGGATGTGGCAGTTACAGGAGAGCACAGGAGGGCTCTGGCTTCCTGGAGGATGTGAAAGAAAACAGTAGCACAGCTGCTGCATGGAGAGAAAGCAGTCCCCGTCGGAGTTGGCCTGCAGCGTGTCTGCACACGAAAGAAAGAGGTGCTCAGGGCGATGTGCACACACATGCCTCTTAATAACAATTTCCTCATTTCAGAGACCCTTCATAACAATTTTCTCACTTCACAGATGCTTTTTTTTTCCAACATGGAGTCTCTTTCTGTCATTCAGGCTGGAGTGCAGTGGTGCGATCTTGGCTCACTGCAACCTCCGCCTCCTAGGTTCAAGCTATTCTCCTGCCTCAGCCTCCTGCGTAGCTGGGACTACAGGCACCTGCCACCATACCTGGCTAACTTTTTGTATATTTAGTAGAAATGGGGTTTCACGATGTTGGCCAGGCTGGTCTTGAACTCCTGACCTCAAGGGATCCACCTGCCTCGGCCTCCCAAAGTGCTGGCATTCCAGGCGTAAGCCATCACACCTGGACCATAGACCCCAATTTTTTTTTTTTTTTTTTTTTTTTTTTTTTGAGACGGAGTCTCGCTCTGTCACCCAGGCTGGAGTGCGGTGGCCGGATCTCAGCTCACTGCAAGCTCCGCCTCCCGGGTTCACGCCATTCTCCTGCCTCAGCCTCCCGAGTAGCTGGGACTACAGGCGCCCGCCACCTCTCCCGGCTAGTTTTTTGTATTTTTTAGTAGAGACGGGGTTTCACCGTGTTAGCCAGGATGGTCTCGATCTCCTGACCTCGTGATCCGCCCGTCTCGGCCTCCCAAAGTGCTGGGATTACAGGCGTGAGCCACCGCGCCCGGCCCATTTTTTTTTTTTTTAAGAACACTTTTAGCTTTACCAAAAGAAACCGATGCAGACAGCGTTCAGAGTTTCCACACACCAAGCTTCTTTTTCTTACACAAATAGCAACACAGTTAACATTCTGTCTGCTCCTGGCTTTTTTCACCTCAAATCACTTACTTAGGAGATCATTCCCTAGCAGGACACCCAGAGCAACCTCAGCTTTCTGACAGCAGCATGGCACTCCCCACACTGGGTGCTCCATAGCTCACCTGACCCATGCTCTCCTGGGGACACACCTGGACAAGTGGAGCTGTGGCATCAAGTCCTGGAAGCACAGAGGCTGGACCAGAGGGCATCTGCATTCATCATTTTCATAGGAATTGATGAGCTGTCCTCCAAGGAGGACGTGCAATGTAACCTCTCCCCAAAACAGAAGACAGTGTGTCCTGCCCAGTCCACTCCTGCCCAAACGGTAGATGACCAGACTCCAAAAACAGAGTCCTCACACAAAATAGCCCTTTCCTCTTCCTGTCCCAGACCACCCACATTCTGGGGGTTGCTTATTTATTTATTTAGAGAAGGAGTCTCACTCTGTTGCTCAGACTGGAGTGCAGTGGCGCGATCTCGGCTCACTGCAGCCTCCGCCTCCTGGGTTCAAGTGATTCTCTTGCCTCAGCCTCCCAAGTAGCTGTGATTACAGGCACGCACCACCACACCAAGCTCAAGCTCATTTTTGTATTTTTAGTAGCGATGGGGTCTTGCCATGTTGACCAGGCTGGTCTCGAACTCCTGACTTCCAGTGACCTGCCTACCTCAGCCTCCCAAAGTGCTGGGATGACAGGCACGAGCCACCGTGCTCAGCTTGAGGCTGCATTTCAAGTGGAGCAGAATGTCCTGGATCCTCTCACACCTCAGAGGGCAAATCTATATATTAGCAAAAAATGATCACAAACAGAAACTCAAAAATACCTCTACCATATCTTCAAAAAATACAAACTAGGAATAAATATAACAAAAGATTTGCAAGACCTGTACACTAAAAGCGTTAAAACATGGCTGAGAGAAATGGAAGATCTCAATAAATGGAGAGGCTTTAGATTATGTGGCAGAAGGCTCAATCTCTCCCAATTGGTCTATAGAGTCTATGTAATTCCTATCACATCCCCAGTAGGGTTTTTTTTTTTTTTTTTTTTTGGGTAGAAAATGACAAGCTGATTGTAAAGTTCACATGGAAATGCAAAATATCTAGAATAGGCAAAAGATTTAAAAAAGGACAAAGTTGGAGGACTAACTTGACCTGATTCCAAGATTTTTTTTTTTTTTGAGACAGAGTCTCATTCTGTCGCCCAGGCGCAGTGCAGTGGGGCACGATCTTGGCTCACTGCAACCTCCAACTCCTGGGTTCAAGCAACTCTCCTACCTCAGCCTCCTGAGTAGCTGGGATTACAGGCACCCGTCACCATGCCTGGCTAATTTTTTTATTTTCTTTTTTTTTTTTTTTGAGACGGAGTCTTGCACTGTCACCCAGGCTGGAGTGCAGTGGCACGATCTCGGCTCACTGCAAGCTCCGCCTCCCAGGTTCATGCCATTCTCCTGTCTCAGCCTCCAGAGTAGCTGGGACTACAGGCGCCCGCCACCACGCCTGGCTATTTTTTTTTTTGTATTTTTAGTAGAGACGGGGTTTCACCGTGTTGAACCAGGCTGGTCTCAAACTCCTCAGGTGATTCGCCCACCTCGGCCTCCCAAAGTGCTGGGAGTACAGATGTGAGCCACCTTGCCCAGCCAACTTATTATAAAGATACAGTAATCAAGACAGTGGCACCAAGCTAGACAAATAGAAAATGGAACAGAATAGAGAACGCAGAGACAGCCCCATAGACATGTGAAGAATGGGTTTTTGATAAAGGACAAAGGCAATTCAACAGAGTCGGAATCTGCAGGATTCTTCCTCTCCCATTTCTGCTGTTAGTTATGTGTGTCTTCTCTTCTTCCGGATCAGCCTGGCTACAGGTTTCTATTTTTTTGAGACATGGTCTCACTCCATCGCCCAGGCCGGAGTGCACTGGTGTGATCACAGCTCACCGCAGCCTCGACCTCTGAGGCTCAATCTTCCTGCCTCAGCCTCCTGCATAACTGAGACTACAGGCATGTGCCACCATGCATGACTACGTTTTGTATTTTAATAGAGACAAGGTTTTGCCCAGGCTGGTCTCCAACTCCTGAGCTCAAGTGATCTGCCCAGCTTGGCCTCCCAAAGTGCATCGATCTTATCGATGTCAAAGAACCAGCTTTTGGTTGCTGCATTTTCCTTTATTGTTTTTCTATTTTCTATGTCATTGATTGCTGTGATCTTAATTACTTCATTTCTTCTGCTTACTGGTTGTTGATGCTGCTGAGACAGGGTCTTACTCTGTTGCTCAGACTGGAGTGCAGGGGTGTGGTCATAGCTCACTGTAGGTTCGAACTCCTGGGCTCAAGTGAGGTTCCCACTTCAGCCTTCAGAGTAGCTAGGACTACAGATGTGTACCGTCACACCCAGCTAGTTTTTAACTTTTTGTAGAGATGGGGGTCTCACTATGTTGCCCAGGCTGGTCTTGAACTCCTGGCCTCAGGTGATCCTCCCACCTTGGTCTCCCAAAGTATTGGGATTACAGGCGTGAGCCACCACACTCGGCCTTACTTTGGTTTTAATTTGTTCTTTTCCTTTTAGCTTCTAAAGGTAGAAGCTGAAGCACTGATTCGAGACCTTTCTTCTTTTCTAGTAGAGGCATTCTGTGCTAGAAATGTTCCCTTACAGACACTTTAGAGGCATTCCACACATTTTCATATGTTGTACTTTCATTTCATTTGGTTCCAATATTTTCTAATTTCCCATTTGATTTCTACTTTGATCCTGGTGTTATTTAAAGTAATATTATTTACTTTCCTAACATCTGCGGGATTTTCTAGAGATCTTTCTCTTACTGGTTTCTAATATGATTCCGTTTGGGTTAGAGCACACGTCGTATGACTTGAATAGTGCCGAATTTATTGAGACTTGTTTAATGGACTAAAATATGGTTTATCTTAATATACATTCCAAGCGCACTTGAAAACAAAGCATAGAGGATTCTTTCCATAACTCTCCATTAAGTCAAGCTGGCTGAGGGGTTCGTTCATGGTCTCCTATATCCTGGCTGACCTTCTGTATATGTCTATCAGTTACAGAAGGAGAAGTGATTATACTTGTAGTTTTATCTATTTTTCCTTGCAGGTCTATTTTTTTTTTTTTTTTTTTTTTTTGAGATGAAGTCTTGGTCTGTTGCCCAGGCTGGAGTGCAGTGGCCGGATCTCAGCTCACTGCAAGCTCCGCCTTCCGGGTTCACGCCATTCTCCTGCCTCAGCCTCCTGAGTAGCTGGGACTACAGGCGCCCGCCACCTCGCCCGGCTAGTTTTTTGTATTTTTTAGTAGCGATGGGGTTTCACCGTGTTAGCCAGGATGGTCTCGATCTCCTGACCTCGTGATCCGCCCGCCTCGGCCTCCCAAAGTGCTGGGATTACAGGCTTGAGCCACCACGCCCGGCCGCAGGTCTATTTTTTGCTTCATGTATTTTGAGGCTCTGTTATTATTTAGTGTTTTTAATGTCCTTCCATAGAACTGACCCTTTTACCATAATGAAATAACTTTCTTTAAGACTGTTCACGTTCTTTGTTCTAAAATCTACTTTGATACTAACGTTGTCATCCCAGTTTTCTTCGGATTAGTGTTAACGTGGTATATGCCTTTCCACCTTCCTACTTTTTAACACTTTTGTGTCTTTATAATTAAAGCAAGTGCTCCTTGGAGGTGAGCATCTATTCAACTTGAAAAATCTGCCCTTAAAATAGGGGTGTTTATATCATATGCACGTAACGTGTGATTATGGATATGAAGTTTAACTCTGTCTCTTCTTTCCATTTTGCTTTTTGTTTGTCCCACGTATATTTTGCCTGCCCCCCACCCCCCGCAACCCAATTCTCTGTTTTTCTGCTTTCTTTTGGGTTGATAATTTTGTTTGTTTGTTTTAAGATGGAGTCTTGCTCTGTCATCAAGGCTGGAGTGCAGTGGCGCGATCTTGGCTCACTGCAACCTCCGCCTCCCAGGTTCAAGCAATTCTCCTGCCTCAGCCTCCCGAGTAGCTGGGATTACAGGCGCCCGCCACCACGCCCAGTTAATTTTTGTATTTTCAGTAGAGACGGGGTTTCACCACGTTGGCCAGGCTGGTCTCAATCTCTTGACCTCGTGATCTGCTCACCTCGGCCTCCCAAAGTGCTGGGATGACAGACCTGAGCCACCCACCGTGCCCAGCTGTGTTGATAATTTTTTATGATTCCATTTTATTTCCTCTGTGACTTTATCAGCTATTATTCTTTGTTCTGTTATTTCAGTAGTTGCTTCAGAACTTATTTATAGTTGGCTGGGCGCGGTGGCTCAAGCCTGTAATCCCAGCACTTTGGGAGGCCGAGACGGGTGGATCACGAGATCGGGAGATTGAGACCATCCTGGCTAACCCGGTGAAACCCCATCTCTACTAAAAAGTACAAAAAACTAGCCAGGCGAGGTGGCGGGCACCTGTAGTCCCAGCTACTTGGGAGGCTGAGGCAGGAGAATGGCGTGAACCCGGGAGGCGGAGCTTGCAGTGAGCTGAGATCCGGCCACTGCACTCCAGCCTGGGCAACAGAGCCAGACTCTGTCTCAAAAAAAAAAAAAGAACTTATTTATAGCAGACACCCTTATCACTGCTTATAATCAAGTGATGATCTACCAGTTCGTGTATAGTACAAGAACTTACAACAGTACACTTCCACTCTTCCCCTCCTAGACTTTGTGACACTGTTATCACACCTACGATCTTTCCATGTCGTAATCCCCAAGCTACATTTATTCTTCTGTTTAAAGACAGTTATCTTTTGAAGGAATTAAACAAAACACATTTTACATATATGGCCATGCAGCTAAGTCCTGCGTTCCTTGGTGTATTTCCCTCTGTGGTCACCTATTTACTTATTTATTTTTTTTGAGGTGGAGTTTTGCTTTTGTTGCCCAGGCTGGAGTGCAATGGTGAGATCTTGGCTCACCGCAACCTCCGCCTACTGGGTTCAAGCAATTCTCCTGCCTCAGCCTCTCGAGTAGCTGGCATTACAGATGCCCACCACCACACCCAGCTGATTTTGTATTTTTAGTAGAGACGAGGTTTCTCCATGTTGGCCAGGCTGGTCTCGAACTCCTGACCTCAGGCACTTTCTTTTTATCTGAAAGACGACCTTTCACATTCCTTATAGTGTACCTGCTGGTGATGAATGATTAAACCTTTTGTATTTTTCAAAAGTCTTTTTTATCTTTGTTGGAATAATTCTGTTTGAATTCTGTTGAAATAACTCTGTTGAATAATTCTGTTTTTTCTTCTTTCAATACTGTAAAGGTATTTGTCCACGATCTTCTCACTGGCATTGCTTCTGACACTATGCCTGCTGTCATCTTTCTCTTTCTTCTTCATGTGTCACATGTCCTTTTATCCCCATGTGGCTGCTTTTAACATATTTGTCCTTATCTCTAGTTTGGAGCAATTTGAATCCTATGGGCCTGGGTATGTTTTTGTTTGTTTTTCTCTCATGTGTCTTGTGCTTAGAGTCCGTTGAGCTGCTTGGGTCTGTGAGTTCATAGTTTACTTCAAATTTGGAAAAAGTTCCATCATTATTTCTTCAAATATTTTAATATTTTTTCTTTTCTTTTTTTTTTTTTTTTTTGAGACGGGGTCTCACTCTATCACCCAGGCTGGAGTGCAATGGTACAATCTCGGCTCACTGCAACCTCCGCTTGCCAGGTTCAAGAGATTCTCCTGCCTCAGCCTCCCAAGTAGCTGGGATTACAGCACCCGCCACCATGCCCAGCCAACTTTTCATATTTTTAGTAGAGATGGGGTTTCACCCTGTTGGCCAGGCTGGTCTCGAACTCCTGACTTCAATTGATCTGCCCGCCTCAGCCTCCCAAGGTGCTGGGATTACAGGCGTGAGCCACCACGCCCGGCCTTCAAATATTTTTTCTGCCCTCTCCCTACAACCACCCCCTCTTCAGGGACTCTACTTGCATGTATATTGGGCTGCTGGAAGCTGTCTTGCAGCTCACTCACTGATGTTCTTTTAAAAAGAATTCTTGCTCAAGCCTGTAATCTCAGCACTTTGGGAGGCCGAGGCAGGCGGATCACGAGGTCAGGAGATCGAGACCATCCTGGCTAACACGGTGAAACCCCGTCTCTACTAAAAAATACAAAAATATAGCCGGGCGAGGTGGCGGGCGCCTGTAGTCCCAGCTACTCGGGAGGCTGAGGCAGGAGAATGGCGTGAACCCGGGAGGCGGAGCTTGCAGTGAGCTGAGATCCAGCCACTGCACTCCAGCCTGGGCGACAGAGCGAGACTCCGTCTCAAAAAATAAAAAATAAAAAAATAAAAAGAATTCTTTTTTTTTCCCAGTGTTTCACTTAGGATAGTTTCTACTGAGACTTCTCTGAGTTCACTATTCCTTTTTAACATTTAATCTACCCTCAATCTCATCCTGCGTATCTGTCATCTCAGACATTGTGGTTTTCACCACTGGAAGTTTGATTTGGGTTAAAAGGTAAAGAACTGCTTTATGTTAAAATACACGCCACAAAATGTATCATATTAACCATTTAAAAATGTACATTCCAGTGGGCTTTAAAAATATCTTCCGTGTCTATATTTAACTTTTTGGACATATGGAATACAGTTTTAATGACTCTTTTAATATCCTTGTCTGCTAACTCTAACATCTGCGTTAATCCCCAGTCAATTTTGATAATGGATTTTTCTCCTCCTTATGGGCCGCATTTTCCTGCTTCTTTGCAAGACTGGGAATTTCTGAATGGATGCCAGACATCACTAATTGTACTTGCTGGGGGTGCTGGGTAGTTCTGTATTCTGGTCTTGAGCTTTGTTCTGGGTGTAGTTAAGTTACCTGGAAGCAGTTTGATCCATTTATCTGTTTGTTTGTTTGTGTGTTTGACAGAGGCTTGCTCTGCTGCCAAGGCTGGAGTGCGGTGGTGCGATCTCGGCTCACCGCAACCTCTGCCTCCCAGCTTCAAGCAGTTCTCCTGCTTCAGCCTCCCGAATAGCTGGGATGACAGGTGCCTGCCACCACACCCAGCTAGGTTTTGTATTTCTGTAGTAGAGATGGGGTTTTACCATGTTGGCCAGGTTGGTCTCGAACTCCTGACCTTGTGATCCACCCACCTCGGCCTCCCAAAGTGCTAGGATTATAGGTGTGAGCCACCACGCCCGGTCTCAATGTCTTCAATGTGGATGTTCTTCCAGTTTCTGCCTGAGTTCCCTCTCCCTGCCCCACAGCCTGGAAACGCTCAGTGCAGGAAGCTGGGGCAAGTATAGGGCTCATCCCATCTGTTTCTTATGCTTTAGTGATCACTATCATTTATTACCTGGTGTCTGGTTGTAAAACCTAGTGCTTTATATATATTTTATCTTTTCTTTTGGACATTTCATGAGGAAAGGTAAATCTGGTCTCTGTTTCTCCATCTTGGCCACAAGTAGAAATTGAAGTAGAAGTAGGCATTATTTTTTTTTTTTTTAATTTTCAGGTTTCTTTTCTAACGGAAAGTTGCAAACATAAAGCAATGTAAAGAGGAATACTGTATTAGTCTGTTTTCAAGCTGCTGATAAAGACATACCCAAGACTGGGTAATTTACATAGAAAAAAAGGTTTAATGGACTCACAGTTCCACATGACTGGGGAGGCCTCACAATCATGGCAGAAGGGAAAGGGCATGTTCTACGTGGCGGCAGGCAAGAGAGAATGGGAGTCAAGTGAAAGGGGTTCTCCCTTATAAAATCATCAGATCTCATAGACTTGTTCACTACCGTGAGAACAATATGGGGGAGAATGTCCCCATGATTCAATCATCTCCCACCGGGTCCCTCCCACAACACATGGGAATTATGGGAGCTACAATTCAAGATGAGATTTGGGTGGAGACACAGCCAAGCCATATCAAACACCATGATGAGCTCCACAGTCTACCCCGAAGCTTCTGCTATCATCCATCTCATAGCATTATTTTCATTAAGACAAAAACGACACTTCCCTGACTTTAATCTACACCACCTTGCTTCTCATGGATGCTGTTAAGAGTGGACCCCAAATGGGAGTGGAAAAGTGATGCTGCACCCTCCCAGGACAGGGACACCCCCTCAGCAAATCCAGGGCTGGGACCACCGTCCCCAGTCCCTAGGCTCACTCGCAGAAGCATGGCTCCCACAGCCTGGACCCCAACATGGATGCCAAGACTTTCCACTCTGAGTCCTTCTGAAGTTTGCTGTCACAATTGACAAGATACGGGTGAGTATTGATCCTGAAAAGGAATAAATTAGTGTTTCTGAGAGTGAAATGTACCCCACCCTGCCCTTCCCCTCCCGAGTTTGATGGCGAGTGTGCCCCACGCAGCTATTCTGGCTTGCACAGATACTACCAGAGCAGACATGGGTGGTTAACAAGTAATTCATTTAGTCTCCATCATAACCACTTAGCAATCTGTTTCCTATTTCTTGTTCGGAGACCTTTGGATGTGGCAATCTGAATAATTGATTGGAGCAGAAAAGCCTCAGGCCTTTGAAGTCCCTCATTAATTACCTGGACAGGAAGAAGGAAGAATCTCTACTCAGCCACAAAGCAGCTAAACACGATCAAAGAAACCCTACCTGGCTTTGATGGGTCCCTCTGTCAGCCAGAGGCACCATTTCCCCTCGCGGCGGGAGGAATGCTTCTGGAACCCTCTGAGCTGCTGCTGAATGCCACCACCATTGTTATCGGGTGGTGCCACCATCTATCCTAAGTCAAACACATTGGGCTGTGATTGATGGAGAGGTGTCTGCAGAGCATCTGTGATGAAGCTGTGATCAGCTAAATTGTGTCCCTCTTAACTCCTATGCTGAAGTCCTAACCTCCAGTACTCAAGGGTATGACTCTATGGAGACAGGGCCTGTACAGAGGTAATTAAGTTAAAATGACATCATGAGGATAAGCCTTAATCCCATCTGACTGGTGTCATTATAAGAGCTGGAGACGAGGCTGGGCGTGGTGGCTCACACCTATAATCCCAGCACTTTGGGAAGCTGGGGCAGGTGGATCACGAGGTCAGGAGTTTGAGACCAGCCTGGCCAAAATGGTGAAACCCGTCTCTACTGAAAATACAAAGATTAGCTGGGTGTGGTGGTGGGTGCCTGTAATCCCAGATACTCGGGAGGCTGAGGCAGGAGAACTGCTCGAACTCAGGAGATGGAGGTTGCAGTGAGCCAAGGTCACGCTACTGTACTCCAGCCTGGGTGACAGAGCAAGACTCTGTCTCACAAAAGAAAAAAAAAAAAAAGAACTGGATATGAGGACACAGACACACATAGACATATAGACGGACGACCACGGGAGGACCCAGGGAGAAGGCAGCGCCTACAAGCCACGAAAGGAGGACCCAGCCCCTGAGACACCTTGATCGTGGATTTCTGGACTCCAGAACTGTGACAGTCAACATCTACTGTCTCAGTCACCCTGTCTGTGGTGCTTTGCTGGGGCAGTCCGAGCTACCACAGACACCACGCCCTGGGATAGCTGTAGGGCTGGGAGGGAAGCTGCAGACACTCGATGTATTTGTCCAGCCAAAACACTTCAAATGGACTGAGTTATTCAAACCAAAACTCAGCGAGGAGACGGGCAACTAAAGAGTTAATGGGGAGACTGGAAGTGAAATGGGTCTGGGCATCAGCTGATGGCTAGTACTGGAGGCCGGGTGCAACACAGCTGTGAGGTCAGTGGGGCGGGGTGGGGTGGGGAAGATGGCGGATTCTGACTCTGATCCTGCCTGTGATGGATCCCGTGAAGGGGTCAGAGCAAAGCTTCCAACACAGAGAACCTAGAAAGCAGGCCCTCAGGTAGCTGTAGCTGCCGCCTCTTCCGTGAGACTTAACAGCTGGGGAGGCTGGAGCCAGGCATCCTTCCAGGGGTGGCACCATCTCCAGCATCAGGAAGAATCTTCACTTCCTCTTTGAAACTGCCCTGGAAGTGAGCTTAGGGACAGAGCTCAGGCAAGGCACTGCCTCACTCGGTGTGTAAAGCCTCCTTCCCTCTCTCACAGCTCCCTGAAAGCTCCTTGCAGAGAACTCTGTTTAATAACCTGGGAAAAGCATTAAAAGCAAGTCCGAAGAACTCATTTAATGGATTCTTGGAGGCGGCTAGGATCCTCAGAGCTCTGTGAAGCTGGGGAACTTATTCTTGGTAGAGCCTCCAGCTGGAGAGAAACTGTTTGACTTTCCCCAAAGCCAATTCGAGTTGTTGTTCCTCCTGGGAGGATGCATCTCCCAGCACCTCCCCTCTCCCATGTGGGCAGCGGATTCGGAGCTGCTCTTTTCTGCAAAGCCATGGGTGGTCCAGGTCAGTCATCTGGGAGGAGCCGGGTTCTGGGAGCAATTCTGAAAGATAAACCACCCTCTGGAGGGTGTGACTCCCAAGACTTCGATTCTTTGAGCCACCATGACTAGACAGCCCCCTCCTTCCTTTCTGACAGAGGACTTGAGCCCTTGGCACTGCAGTCCAGCTGTTTACAGATGGCTGAGAAGCCTGTCTGCGCCCAACAAGAGTGCGGCTGTGTGGCCAGTGGATTCAGCATCCACGTCCCAGCGACTGCTCACATTCTCTGAAGATGTCTGAGGCTGCCCATGCGCTCTTTCCCCGTTTTCAGGCATGCAGCATGCAGGCCCCACTCCCGCCGCTGGACTTACAGTGAACGCAGCCAGGAAAGCGAGTCTGCCCTGACTTGCCCCGGATTCTGCAGGAAGGCCCCACCTGAACCACCTCAGTCCCATGGAGAGGGGGATCCTTTGTCCCTTCGGTGCCAATCGGACTGAGGACCCCCGGGCTGTCCCGAGCCCAAGTGCATAGTGACCTCAGGGGAGGCTGGTGGCTAAGCCATGCCCTGGGGTCCTGGGGGGTTGGGCTCGGGAGTACCTGGGGTGATCCTGCTCATGCCTTCCCTGGTGGACGCATCTTGCCCCGGTTTCCAGGTGCGGTGGAGAGGGGAGCTCCGGGGCTGGCAGAGTGAGCAGGACCTGGGTACCGAGGGAGAAGGCGGCTCCTAGGCTGCTGGACTGGGCAGAGGGTGGACGGTGGGGCTGATCCGCGATGAGGCCCCAGGGAAAGCCGGCCGCGTCCCCATCTTACCTCTGCTGGTGCCGCAGCCCTTTCCTTTCTGTGGCCCCTCCCCACGTGGAGGATACTGAGGAGGCTAGGACAGCCCTTGGGCTCAGGAGTGCCCAGTGACCCAGTCCTGGCCAATCGGGGGTTCCCGTTTCCCAGGCCACAGTGATTGGTTGAGGGACGGTCATCCAGGCCAATCAGAATCCTGCCTGGGTTTTTCCTCTACATCTACTGGGAAAGATGTTCTGTCCCCGGGGGGCTGTGATGCTGGCAGATGTGTGAGCAGGGAGGGGGCTCCTCAGCCCGGGGAAAGGCTGGGGCCAGCACAGGGAAGAAGCAAGGGCAGGAGGTCAGTACCAGGAGATGGGGACAGCGGTACAGAGCGAGACAGAGACACACACTCACCGAGACAGAGACACAGAGACATACAGAGAGAGGGAGACAGAGAAGGGAGTGAGAGACAGAGACAGGCCCCCAGCACCACCGTGGACTCCTGTCTCCAGCTGTTGAGTCCCCCCCACACATTATTCACCTATGAAACTTCAGCTGCTCGGTTGGGGCCTCATAGGCTGTCGCTACCTGACTGTTTTTTGACCTATAAAAATGGCAGCTTCACAAGGCTTGACTGAATGACAAGAGGGAACTTCTATGGCTTGCCGCCCAGAGTCCTGGAGAAAGTAGGTTTGGCCGGTGGCCACGCTGACCCGCAGGAGCCCTGCCCCTTTGAAGCCCTTCCCTCTTTTAGATCTGCCGGGTTTACAAGGGGCCCAGGTCGTTCCTGTTCTTGATGATTAATTTTCTAAAAACGGTATTTCTGATTCCTGATGGTAGAACTTCAAGCCCCGGCGCCTCTCTAGGGTGCACGCTTGGGTGCCCCTGACCCAGGATGGGTACTGTCTGGCTCTTTTTAGGAGCTGTGGTCAAAGCACCCCTACCTGCCGCAGGACCAGGACCGGGGTCCCATCGCCAGGTTCCCCAGGGAGGCCTTGCTCTGAAAGGGGCCCTGGGCAGCCCGTGCCGTGAACTCCTGCTTTGGACAGGGCTAGCTCCTCACCTGCTCTGCTGCAGGCCTGGGGCTGCCTCCACAGCTACGGCCTCCAGTGGTGTGTGTAGGCTGCAGCTTCAGACAGGGCCACCCTCCAGGATCACTGCAGCCCAGCTGGCTCTAGGAGAGGAAGCGCCAAGGGGCTGGAGGATGTGGGAGCACCTGAGTGGGGAGTGGGGATTGGGGTGCCATAGGCTGAGGCCCTCCGGCAGTCAGTGCCCACTCACACCCGGGGCCCACGCCCACCAGGGCCTCACACTGAGCTCCCCGTGGAGCCATGGGTGCAGTTCCAGGGACATACGCTGCTTGTCACCCAACTGGAGATATGAGTGGGGCTCTGAGAGTGGACAGGTTTCATAAACCTTGCAGTTATCTCGTGCATAACACAACTATGCTGCATCCTGTGGGTCAAAGCACGAGATGCTTTTGTGCGGTGGTGCTCATGGGTGTGAGCATTTCTTCCTTTTGAAGCAATCCAGGAGGCTCAGAACACCACAGTAGCTGGGTCCTGGAGGTGGACTCTAGGGAATGACTCTCCCTGGCTTCCCCCAAGGCCTCTCTGACCCTGTCCAGCTCTCCCCCATCCCCCGGAGGTCAGGAGTGTTCACTCTGGGGTCAAGGCTGGGCTCGGCGTCTGCACCCGTGTTTGTGCTCTCCATTGCCCTGCAGAAGATGGCATTTAATCCTTCCAGGTGCGGGCCAAGGACAGTGCTGTGAGCATGAAATAAGCATCAAATACCTTGTGGGTATTCATCTTAGAGGCTTAGTGACTTCCGGTGATCCATAGCCCGAAAATGGAAGGGCAGAGAATCAACACCAGGCTCTTGGCTAGGCCACTGGGCCTAGCCAGGCCTTCTGCAGAGAAAGGGCATGGTAGCAGGTCCTGGATACTTGGATACCATTGTGCTACTTTTTCTTTGAAATAAAATGTTCATTTTCCAATATAAAAAGTCTAGATGTTGGCCGGGCGCGGTGGCTCAAGCCTGTAATCCCAGCACTTTGGGAGGCCAAGACGGGCGGATCACGAGGTCAGGAGATCAAGACCATCCTGGCTAACACGGTGAAACCCCGTCTCTACTAAAAAATACAAAAAACTAGCCGGGCGAGGTGGCGGGCACCTGTAGTCCCAGCTACTCAGGAGGCTGAGGCAGGAGAATGGCGGGAACCCGGGAGGCGGAGCTTGCAGTGAGCTGAGATCCGGCCACTGCACTCCAGCCTGGGCGATAGAGCGAGACTCCGTCTCAAAAAAAAAAAAAAAAACACAGTCTAGATGCTACCCCCCACCACGTGCCCCTCCCCAGCAATAGCTGGCTGAGCTGGAGTGGCCCCCTGACCCCACAGGCTGACCAGTGGCCTTGGGTCTAGGGAGGAGAGGTGAGCTGAGCCTAGCCAATTCTGTCCTTGGGGCAGAACCAGGGGATCCAGGTGTCTGTGCAGGGAGCTCAGTTGGAGGCCCCTACAGGCAAGGGCTGAGGTCGATACTAGAGGAGTCAGCAAAGGAGGGTGGTGCGTGCAGGGAGAAGTGATGAGCCCTGAGGAGAGGGAGGGGCACGGCAGCAGGGGGCCCCAAGGAGGGGTTGAGGTGAGGGGAGAACCAGAAAGCCAGAGAGGAGGAGGAGAGGGAGGTCTGGGTGCTGTGGGCTGAATGTCTGTGTCTCTGCAACATTCCTGGGTTGGAGCCTAACCTTCAATGGCATGGTGTTGGGGTGAGGCCTCGGGAGGAGACTGAGCCCTTGTGATGGGATCAGTACCCTTACAAAAGGGACCCCAGAGAGCTCGATTCCACCTTCTCCCTCTGCCACGTGAGGATGGCATGAGAAGGCAGCCGTCTCCACACCAGGGACAGGCCCTCACCAGAACCCGGCCCCGCCGGCATCCTGCTCTCAGGCTTCAGCCTCCACAACTGGGAGAAAATCAAGCCCTGTTGGTTTTTGAGACAGAGTCTCACTCTGTCGCCCAGGCTGGAGTGCAGTGGCACGATCTCGGCTCACGGCAACCTCCGCCTCCCGGGTTCAAGGGATTCTCCTGCCTCAGCCTCCCGAGTAGCTGGGATTACAGGTCCCCACCACCACGCCCGGCTAACTTTTGTATTTGTAGTAGAGGTAGGGTTTCACCATGTTGGCCAGGCTGGTCTCGAACTCCTGACCTCAAGTGATCCTCCTGTCTCGGCCTCCCAAAGTGCTCGAATTACAGGCATGAGCCACCATGGCTGGTCACCCCTGCTGTTTTGGAGCCCTCGGTCTAGGGTATTTTGCCCTGGCAGGTTTAGCTGACTCAGACAGAAGGGAAGGGAAGGAAACTAAGGGAGGAGAGAGAAGAGGGAAACAAGGAGAGAAAGCCCCTCTGTTCCCCACAATGTTGCAGTTCTAGCTTCCCAGAAGATACAGGGATGGCTGGTAAGAATAAGAGAAGATGCCTAACATCAGAGGTCTCCAGGGAAATGTGAGCTAAAGTCACAATGAGAGGCCACCTCACACCGTTCCAACTGAAAAAGAAGGCACACACCAAGTACCGGCGAGGTCCAGGAGAGGCTGGACCGCCACACGTGGCTGGCAGGGACGCGAGATGGTGCGGCTGCTTTGGAAGACCGCTTGGCCTTCTCTTCAAGTTGCACGGCCATCTACCACATGACCTAGCCTTTCCTCTTCCGAATATCCAAGAGAATGAAGGCACCCATCTACCCCAACTCTAGGGCATGGACATTCTCAGCAACTTTATATGCGGTACGTCCGGAGTGGATGCAACCAAACGCCCATCCACCGTGACTGGTTGCCAAATTGTGGGCCGTCCACACGATGACTGCCCATCACTCGGCAACGCGAAGGAACGCGCTGCCGGTACACACGCCTCAGAATAATCACGCCGCCGGAGAGGAACCAACCCAAAAAATAGCATCGACTGCGTGACTACATTTCATGTGAAATTCTAGAGGGTGCAGGCTGCTGTGATGTGACGGAGCTGGGTGGTCCCTGCAGCGGTGGGGGCGGGAACGTGATGTGATAGAGCTGGGCGGTCCCTGCAGTGGTGGGGGCGGGAACGTGATGTGATGGAGCTGGGCGGTCCCTGCAGTGGTGGGGGCGGGAACGTGATGTGATGGAGCTGGGCGGTCCCTGCAGTGGTGGGGGCGGGAACGTGATGTGATGGAGCTGGGCGGTCCCTGCAGTGGTGAGGGCGGGAACGTGATGTGATGGAGCTGGGCGGTCCCTGCAGTGGTGAGGGCGGGAATGTGATGTGATGGAGCTGGGCGGTCCCTGCAGCGGTGGGGGCGGGGCTGTGATGGAGCTGGGCGGTCCCTGCAGTGGTGGGGGCGGGGCTGTGACGGAGCTGGGCGGTCCCTGCAGCGGTGGGGGCGGGGCTGTGATGGAGCTGGGCGGTCCCTGCAGCGGTGGGGGCGGGAACGTGATACGAAGGAGCTGGGAGGTCCCTGCAGTGGTTGGGGCGGGGCTGTGATGGAGCTGGGTGGTCCCTGCAGTGGTGGGGGTGGGGCTGTGATGGAGCTGGGAGGTCCCTGCAGTGCTGGGGGCGGGGCTGTGATGGAGCTGGGCGGTCCCTGCAGTGGTGGGGGCGGGGATGTGATGGAGCTGGGCGGTCCCTGCAGTGGTGGGGGTGGGGCTGTGATGGAGCTGGGCGGTCCCTGCAGCGGTGGGGGCGGGGATGTGAAGGAGCTGGGCGGTCCCTGCAGTGGTGGGGGCGGGGATGTGAAGGAGCTGGGCGGTCCCTGCAGTGGTGGGGGTGGGGCTGTGATGGAGCTGGGCGGTCCCTGCAGCAGTGGGGGTGGGGATGTGAAGTGAAGGAGCTGGGGGGGGTCCCTGCAGTGCTGGGGGCGGGGCTGTGATGTGATGGAGCTGGGCGGTCCCTGCAGCGGTGGGGGTGGGGGGGGCAGGGGCGGGAGCAAGCCGGTTGGTGGAAGGACTTGTCACCTTGACCTTGGCGATGGTTTCCCAAGAACACACACATGTGAAAACTTACAGAATTGTACACTTTAAATATGCGAACTTGACGTTGATTATGCCCCAGGAAAGTTTTTAAAAAGTATATCATGATATGACCGATACCACAGGAGAGGCTGCCCCATACGTCTGTGTGGGGGGGGGGCGTGGCATTTGATATAAAGAACATAGAAGTTACTTGGACCAAGACATGAAGATGACCCCAGTGGCCCCTCCTACGTTGACCAGATCAAGCTTCAGGTTCTGGGAGACAGCTGGAGTCCACGCCCCACGCAAGCCCCTGGCTACCCCTGAGGGTGAGGAGGGGAAAAGGGGCGCCAGCTGATGTCTCAAGCTCCCAACCCCACACCTCACTTCAGCAAACGGCCACTTTTATGTTCTGTCTGACTTAGAGTGTGCAAAGTACTTCTCACACCGAAGACTTCAGGGCACACCCACATCCTGGTGACAGTGGAGCCCGATGGGGGCCCTGAAAGGCCTGGGCTGATGATATGCTCTTGGATTCCACACCCTGCCCCGGGGCGGATGGCGCTACACCAGTTTCTCTCCAGCCACCAAGACCCATGCTCCTGGCCCCCAGCCCCGGTTCTTCTCCAAACATGGACACTTCTTAGGAAATCTGGTCTCCTCCTGCCAGCTCCGAGGGGCGGCCAAGCCCCCAGCGTGGTGCTGATGGAGAACTCGGCCAGTTCCTCTTGTCTATGACCACAGGGCTCACAGCACTCATGGCAGCCCCTGCCCAATCTCTCTTAGGCCCTGCCTCAGTTTACCCTGCTGATCAATCTCCAGGTGAGCCAACACAGACTGTGGAGGTCTGGCCCAAAGCCAGCCTGTGCTTGTTTGGGGCCTTTATTCTGAGCTTCCCCACGCTCCCCACAGCCTGCCGGGAACTCATACCACAGGGCACTAAATTCCCCACCTCCCCCACTGGGAGAGGCAACATCAGGGTAGGGGGTGGGGGTCTTTGGAGGCAGGAGAACAGGCTGGCTTGATGCCTGCTTCCGCTCCATCCCAGCACTGCAACTGTGACAGATCACCTAATGTCTCCCATTCATTCATTCATTCATTCATTCATTCAGTCAGTCATTCTTTTACTCACTCATCTGACTCTGGGGCCATGGCTCCTCCCATTTTCACACATTTGCACTTTGCCGGGGGACTTCTAGTGAGTGTCCCTTTGCCCATGAAGGTGGCGTGCCCTGAAGGGTCCCCTCCTCTTCTCTGACTCTCTGTGCAGCCCTGGCTTCACCGTGGAGCAGGAAGAGAAGGAGGGGCTGGCTCTGACGGGATCCACCCTGTGCACTGGGGCCACGCCGTTCTGCAGCACGGAGCACAGACAGGGGTCTCAGTCTATGAACTGGGGGATTAGGTCACATGTCTGCTAGTAGTGCTGGGACACCTCTGAAACCATCATGGTTGGCAGCCTTACAAAACTCTGACCCCAAACCTTGCTGCCCGGCAAGTTTTCTTTGCTTTCCTTCCCCGTCCTCCTCATTTTGCCATGATACCTAGAGGCTGAGTAGAGGTCCTGCTATGAGTCCCGCCTGTCCTGCAGACCCTGCCCAGCTATCCCCATCCCCACACTCACACACAGGAAGCCACACACACACAAGGCACGTTTCTGTTTCAAAATCTTCATTGCAGCCGATCCTCTATGGTACATTCAAGCCAGGCCCCCCCTTGTTCCCTGCTCCGGGTGGGGACAAGGACAGCACACTGAGTAGGAAGGACACTGGGGTCCAAGTCAAGCCACCCAGGCAGGCAGCAGAGGAGAGGTCACCCAACAGTGACTGTCAAGGTACAAAGGCTGGCTGGGCGTGGTAGCTCACACCTGTAATCCCAGCACTTTGGGAGGCTGAGGCGGGTGGATCACCTGAGGTCAGGAGATTGAAACCAGCCTGGCCAAAATGGCAAAAATCCATCTCTACTACAAATACAAAAAAAAAAAAATCAGCTGGGCATGGTGGTGGGTGCCTGTAATC
Source organism: Macaca nemestrina (assembly GCF_043159975.1). NCBI lineage: Eukaryota > Metazoa > Chordata > Mammalia > Primates > Cercopithecidae > Macaca > Macaca nemestrina. Next base: position 4,095,639 of record NC_092136.1, on the reverse strand, counting down.
CCAGTTACTCAGGAGGCTGAGTCAGAAGAATTGCTTGAACCCGGGAGGCAGAGGTTGCAGTGAGCTGAGATTGTGCCACTGCACTCTAGCCTGGGTAACAACTCCAGACTCTGTCTCAAAAAAAAAAAAAAAAAAAAGAAAAAAAAAATGTACAAAAGCTACAGAGTCAGCCCCAAAGAGGGCACACAGAGTCCCCTGGGGTGGGGAGGAGACACCAGGCTTTTCTTTATCATTCCCTCTGCCTCCACCTCTGGCGTTTCCACGTGTGTTTTGCAATGTGTGCGTGCTTTACAGAGTGCAATAAATCGACACTCAGGTGGCGGGGGGGTGGGGGGTGCGGGATGAAACGTGCAGAGACTCTGGGGCTGTGAGATGACTGTTGACAGGTTTCTGCATAGCCGCAGCCCGTGGTGGGTGATGGCGTGGAGAACCTGGGTCGGTGGGGGCAGGTGGGCTGGACAGAGTGGAGGACGCTGAGCTCCTGTGAGGCTCCTCAGAGCTAGACTGGGGCCCTGGTAGGTTTTAATTCCTTACCGCAGAATCCCCTGGGCCGTGCTACAGCCTGGCAGTGTCAGGGGCTCAGTAATTATTTGTTGGTGGAGTCACCTGAGCAGTGAGAGGCAGGCGTGAGCTTCGGTGTGCTGCCTTTCCCGTTTTCCAGAGTGGAAATGCGTCCCCCGCCCCCCCACAACCAGAGCATCGCACGGGCTTAAATTCTGGCAGACAGACTCCTGGCATCTGAGCACCAGGCCATTTGTGTCTATGGGGAGTCACCTGTCCCTCAGTACTTCTTAGGAGCCCTTTGTTTTCACAGGTGCTGGGAAGCAGATGAGGAAAGGAGAGGCTGAGGGTGCAGGGGCATCGAAGCTGCAGGCGAAGATGTGGTGTGGAGCCTTCCTGTGAGGGACAGCAGGCGGCTGCAGCAGACCCCATGCACTTCCCGGGAAGGTAGCCGTGCCAGCGAGGAGCACTGGACTCAGCGTCAAAAAACCCACACTCACGCCTGTGATCCCAGCACTTTGGGAGGCCAAGGCAGGCGGATCACAAGGTCACGAGATTGAGACCATCCTGGCTAACACGGTGAAACCCCATCTCTACTAAAAAAATACAAAAAATTAGCTGGGTGTGGTGGCAGGTGCCTGTAGTCCTAGTTACTGGGGAGGCTGAGGCAGGAGAATGGCATGAACCCAGGAGGCGGAGCTTGCAGTGAGCCGTGATTGCGCCACTGAACTGTAGCCTCAGCGACAGAGCGAGACTCCGTCTCAAAAAAACAAAACAAAAAACACCACACTCCCAGCCCTAACTCTGCCCTTACCAGCCTGAAGAAGCTACCTGGCTCTCCCAGGGCCTCTGTTTCCCCATCAGTAAGACTGAGATGCCCAGGGCTGCAATGAAAGTCCCTGCAAACAGGTTTCATCATTTCCTTATCCCTCACTTTTCTCCCCTACTAAGTAGGGCAGTAGAACTACCAACCCCAAGGGACTGTGAGGGGGCCATGAGTCAGCCCCAAGGACAGAGCAGGCAGGTGACAAACGCCTGGGGAGTGTTGGTGGCTCTCTAGAAATAATGAGTATCATGCAGTTAGCAGAAGGGATGGCCAGGACACTGTGGGAGCCCCGGAGATCGCCCATCCTGCACCTGCCACGGAGGCCACGCCGCTGCCTCCCTCCCTGGGAACGAGCTCCCTCAGTGCCTCCGGACCCACGTCATTGGGCGCCAGCCTCTCCCTCAGTCTGGATACGGTGACACAGACGTGACACCATGGAGCCCAGACACCCCCAGGAGGACTCGTGATCCCCGTGCAGTGAGAGGAAGGAAGAGTGACTCAAGGCTGCGTCTTTCTGGAAAGCATAATATGAGATCATCAGTGTCAAAACCCCGAGCTCCGGGCAGGGGCCATGATTGCTCCAGTGACCCCAAGACCACCAGGAATGACCCAACCACGCGGAGAGTGAGGAGGGCCACGGCCACGCCTTTCTCCCTGGTGGAGCCGCTTCATGGCACCCACGGACCACAAGACACCTCTGGGCTGAGGAAAGTCACACGATTCCCAGAGCCTCGATTCCACTACAAATGGAGACCGAAAGCCACAGGCGGGTTTGCAGAATCGAGCCAGGTAACAGGCGTGGGGTCCTGGCCAGTGACCACCCCGGGGCCTACAGGCATTGCTGCTCCTCCTCTTGCAGGGAAATCATCCTTTCCTGATGTGCACAAAATAGACGAGGCAACAGATTGATCTGAGGGGCCAGGCCTGCTTTCCCGCCCAGGCCCACCCCTACCTGAGCATTCAGGCACTGGACTCGTGGCTCCTTGCCCTGGCTGCACTGCACCCCACAGCCTGGGTGGGCTGATAAATGGAGGCAAACTCTGTGTCCCTATTCCTGTGTTAAAGTCCCAACCCCAACCTCAGAACGCGACTGTATTTGCAGATAGGACCTTTAAAGAGCTGGTTAAATTAAAATGAGGCCATTAGGGTGGGCCCTCATCTAGTAGAACTGGTGTCTTTTAAGGAGATGAGGACACTGACACACTCGTGGGGATGATCTGTGAGGGGACAGGGAGAAGGTGGCTGAATGCCAGCCCAGGAGAGAGGCCTCAGGAGGAACCAGCCCTGTTCCATCTTGATCTCCCACTCCAGTCTCCAGAATGTGAGCCCACCAATGGCCCGTGTCAGCCGCCCAGTCTGTGGGGCGTTGTGGTCAGCCCGAGCTGACTCAGACACACGAAGACACACTGAATGCATTGCCGTGGCAGCTCGTATATTGCACTCTCGCCATCGCACAGACAGGGAAGCAGCCTACAGATGCGGCGCCTGTCCAAGGTAGGACTCGAACCCCAGCAGGATGCCTGCAGGGTGCACTGTACTTCCCGGAACCACGACAGGCTGCAAGAAATGGAGGCTCCTGCTCCCCCCAGAAGGGAGGAATGCAGATTGCTTTGGAACTTTTATTCCAGCCCCACAAGAGTGGGTTTCAGGAACGGCGCCTTCTCTGCTCACCCGAGGATGGTGATGCTGTTGGTGCAGAAGGCGAGGTCTCAGGGAGGACATGCACATGGCAGCACACACAGCCTTCCCAGCCTGGGCCACAGCATCGCACAGCCCAAGTGCTTGTGGCCACGACGGGCTCTGGAGGCCCACATCCTTTACGTGCACCGTTCTGGTACTGACAGCGGTTCCTCCCCCGTGGAGTAGACAGCATGGCCCCGAGAAGGTGGGGGGCCCTGGGGCACATCTCACAGACAGAACCTTCATCTCACACCAGCTCGAACCAGCCAGGTGCGTGGCCTTGCGCTTGGTGACATCGAATCTGCTAATTTACACGAACTGGAGCGACAGGACGGCCTATGGAAGATTTTTGCCCAATTCAGAGATAACCAAGAGATTGGTTTTCTTCTCAAAGGGGGACAAATGCCCTTGCCTTGAAAGTTACTTATTCGTGATGGTTTAGATGTCGGGGATGCCACGAACCCAGAGACCATCTAGTGGATCACTCGCAGCCCTTCCCTGGCCTCCCCACAGGACGGGCAGCCTCCCCTCACAGCCCATTCCCACGCGCCACAGCACCAGCCTCTCTCCAGCTGTTGCTGAATACAGGGACGTGGGAACCTGAACACAGAGGAGCATGAATGCAGGTGAGAACGAGGCCTGTGTGGGATCCAGGGGAGTAGGACTGCGAGGCCTGTGCTGGATCCAGGGGAGTAGGAACGCAGGGCTACACACCCTAGGTCCCACTCTGATTTATTAAATTAGGTCTTGCTCAGACTCCAGGCCCAGCTCACCCCTGGCAAAGTGGCCAAGGGCATGGATGTGTCCCCAGTCCAACCCTGCCCTGTGCTGGGCGTGGGACATCATATTTCTCAAGAAAATCATTTCCAGCCAATGAGCTCACTGGGCTACCTTAGCATCTACATGAAACACAGATCAAAGCCCCTCGCAAGAGCATGAGGTGTCCCTGAAAAGGCCCAGCTGTGGGACGGGACAATGGTGGCTGCCTCTGAGGACAGCCAGAAGAGGCTGCAGCTGGCACTACATCCTTTCCCTTCTTTCTGCCCAGAAAGTGGGGCCTACAGGCCACACCATGGGGCAGAGCCCAGTCCTGGGTGATGGTACAAATGTAAGACAGGCACGGACGGAGCTGGGCCCCAGGTGGCGTCTCCCGGGCCTGGGCGGTATCAATGTAAGACAGGCATGGATGGAGCTAGGCCCCAGGTGGCATCTCCCAGGCCTGGGCCAGATCCCGGGGACCCCAGGTGTCCCCAGGACCTGGCCTGTGCAGGTCAGCCCGCTGTGGTCAGCAGAGCCATCGCTGCCAGATGTCCATGCCCTAATCCCTGGGACCTGTGTGACCATAAGTGGCAAAACAGACTTTGCAGATGTGATGAAGACCTGGAGATGGCCCTGGCATTCAGCGTCATCAAAGGGTCCTGATAAATGGAGGAGGAGCTGGGAGGAGCAGAGCCGGAGAGGTGAGTTTGGAAGCAGAGGTTGGAGGGATGTGCTGCTGGCTGGAGGGGCCACAAGCCAAGGAACACAGGTGGCCTCTAGAAGGTGGAAAAGGCAAGGAAACAGGCTCTCCTGGAGCCTCCAGCAGAAACCAGCCCTGACCACACCTTGACTTTAGCCCAGTGAGCCCCGCGTTGGACTTGTGGCTTCCAGAACCCTAACATAATAAACACGTGGTGTTGGAAGCCACCAGGTTCATGGTGACTTGCTGCCACCACGTCACCCACAGGAAGTGCACAGCTGACTTCTATGAGGCTGAGAACATCAGAAAGCTGTGGACATCCACCGGGCTGCTGCAAGGGGGTGCTTTGCAGACCAGCCCCTCCCTTTTGGTCATTAATAAACGGCGGGAGTGGCCGGGTGCAGTGGCTCAAGTCTGTAATCCCAGCACTTTGGGAGGCCGAGACGGGCGGATCACGAGGTCAGGAGATCGAGACCATCCTGGCTAACACGGTGAAACCCCGTCTCTACTAAAAAAAAAAATACAAAAAAAAAAAACTAGCCAGGCGACGTGGCGGGCGCCTGTAGTCCCAGCTACTCGGGAGGCTGAGGCAGGAGAATGGCGTAAATCCAGGAGGCGGAGTTTGCAGTGAGCTGAGATCCGGCCACTGCACTCCAGCCTGGGCGACAGAGCGAGACTCCGTCTCAAACGAAAAAAAATAAATAAAAAAATAAAAAATAAAAAAAATAAACGGCGGGAGTGGGGGCCGCTGGGCTGAGGCTCTGCGCAGTCTTGCTGGCTACGTTTTGCAACTGAAGACCGTGTAATGAGCCACAAGGTGAGAGCTCAGCCCTGTACCCCACATGGCCCCAGTGTCCAGGGGGCCACCAGCAGGACGTCTCTGAACATCCTTTTGTCACTGCAGACCACGCCAGTCTCCAGAACACTCAATGCGTCCCTTACCCTCCTGCAGGATGAAATTGGGCTGCCAATGAGTGGCGTGGGCCTGGAGCCTGGGCTGCTGGGGATCTGGCCTTGTCTGGGAAGTCTGGGTCTGCTCGGTGTTGCCAGAAGAAATTGTGGGCACCTGGTGGCACCCACGGGAGCTCAAGATGAAGGACGAGGGAGTGGTGTTTTGCCAGGACCAAGGACAGCGCCGTGGCACTGGCTCAGTGGGCACGGGAGCCGCTTCCTCCCACTCTTCAGGCCTGAGGCTGCTTCCCAGCTGGTGGCTGCCCAGCCAGAGCCAGGGCTGGGGCAGGCGGGAACAGCGAGGCCAGCAGGGCACGGGCCACATCTTCATGTCAGGCTCTCCCTCTCCCGGGCCTGGGCGGTGATGGTACCTCAAATGAGAGATGAGACCTCAAAGCTTGTGCTGCTCTCAGAGGCTAGAGCTGGTTTGGCTCGGGAGACCCTGGGGGGCTCACTGCTGTTCCCTCTGTGGGCCCCAGGATGCCGCAGCACACACATGTGGGTATACATCCCACACCCCTCTGTCACTCTGCCCTGACCTGGAGCCCACCAGGTCCAGGGGCTCTCAGAGTTCTGGCTCTTCCCCCTCATCAGCACCTAAGTGTTCGTCACCGCGAGGCCTTCCGAGGAGCCGCCAGGGAGGGAGGACGCCAGATCCAGGGACAAGAGGCACCCGGATTGAGAACGGATAAAGGTTCAGGGCACTCCCTTCTCGAGAAGTCACCGTGGGAATCTCCGTCAGGGACAATGGCAAAAAGCAAGTCTAGTGTTTGGAGGGCAAGGGAAGAAAAGCTCTTGTAGTCACTGAAACAGAACCACAAACCTGACTGGCTGTTCCAGTACCTTAGGAAAGGCCTCTGTCTTCCTCAAAGATGGCATCTTCCTATCTGAACGTCATATTCTCTGTTACATTAACGTTGCTGGTGCTTCAATTTTTGTTACTGTTTTTTTACTTCTCACCAACATCATAACTCACTATACTTTAAAGCTAGCTAGGCCAGGTGCAGTGGCTCATGCCTGTAATCCCAGCCCTTTGGGAGGCTGAAGAGGGCAGATCACTCGAGGTTGGGAGTTTGAGACCAGCCTGGCTAATATAGCGAAACCCCATCTCTACTAAAAATACAAAAATTAACCGGGTGTGGTGGCATGTGCCTGTAATCCCAGCTACTCAGGAGGCTGACGCAGGAAAATCGCTTGAACCCGGGAGGCGAAAGTTGCAGTGAGCTGAGATCATGCCACTGCACTCCAGCCTGGGTGACAGAGCAAGACTCTGTCAATCAATCAATCAATCAATCAATCAAGCTAGCTAGCTAAAGGCAAAGACTGAAGTTGGGGCCTGGTGCACACAGTGGCATTCCGTGAATACAGAGAGCCCAGCCCTGGAACTGGAGGAACTCACCCCAAGCCTCGCTCTGCCAGCTCTGAGCTGTGTGACTGCTGTGGCCCCTGGGAAGCCACTTAATCTTCCTGGACTCCAATTTAACCTCCTGTAGAGCAAATTTCCTGATCTCCTCTCTCGGGCACACGAGCGCTGGGGCTGTAAACGTTTGCCAGCCCTGCCCCAAGCCTGATGCCCACAGAGACCACCCTGCCTCCCCTGGAAGCTGCGGGTCAATGGGAGGGGACAGATCCCGGGCCGGTTCCGGTCTCCCTTCCCTGCACAAGAGCTGAGGCCAGAGGAGGGGTTGGCCTGGGGAGAGAGCAGACAGACCCAGAGCGGAGAGTCAAAGGTGCTATCAGTCAGAGAAGGCCTTGGAAAGAAAGCAGAGAGGGGCTCCACCCCGGGGGGCTAATGCCGCCGTCCTCACGATGAGAAGGGGCCTGGCATGAGCACCGGCTGAAAGGACCACCTAACTATCCCCACACATCCAGGGCCTCCAAGCCCCTAACTCTGTTACCGCTGATTGAATGCCACGGAGGCCGCCAGCCCCGGCCGGATCCAATTAGCTCATGCACACAGGTCTGCAAGTGACGGGGAGGGCTGGGGCGAGATGCTCTCTGCTCGGCCTGCTCAGCAGATGGGACCCACTCAGCTTCCCTGTGGAGTCCCGGAGCCAGTGCGTCCCTCTGAGCTCCCTACAGAGGCGGCAGGCAGCAGATACATGCTCAGGCCCATATCTGTCTGACCAGTGCGTGCAGGCTGGGGCGGCAGGAGGATGTGCAAACCTCTCCCCTGGTTCACTGAGGGTGGCCCTGGAGCGATGGGGCCCTCACAGGTCCTGGTGGGCACCTGGTCAGGTGTGGGGATGCAGTGTCTCACTTCTGATGCTGTCAGGGTCCCTGAAGGGGCCTTATCCCAGAGATGACAGCCAAAAACCAGATGTGTCACAGGCAGCATCTGTGTGTGCTCTGGTGGTGTTCTAGAAGCTGGTGGAGCTTCAGAACCACCTGGGAGGCTTTGGACAAATGCAGACCCTGGGCCCTCTCCCTGGCAATCTGAGTCAGCCAGGCTGGGCTGGGGATGGGGCTGGGGTCTGCTGAGTAGGATGGACGTCTGATGAGCAGGACCCCCAGGTGCTGGTGAAGTCTGAGAAGCCCCAGGAATCACTGGCAGAGCCTGCTCTGCAGGAGCTCACTCTCCTGAGGCTTGCAGCAGCCTCGTGGGGCCAGGGCGCTGCCCTGTGGATGGGGGACACAGCTCAGTGCTCTGACGGCCACACGGAGCGGGGCGGGCACAGAGGGAAGATTGGGGGAGAATCTGCATGGTGCCTAGCCCCGGGGCAGGGGCACTAGGCTGTGGCTGAGAACGTGTAAGGGAGCCGTGGAGGCCAGAGGGGGGATGTCGTCGTCTACCTACGGGCTCAGGTATGGCTCCATAGATGTGGGATTCCCAGGCTGACTCCAGAAGGCCTAGCAGCGTCTCCCCAACTGATGCAAGAGGTGGGAGGAGGCCTTGCTGGCAGAGGGAGCATGTGGTGAGAAGGTGACCTGGAGGGCAAGGGTACAGGGCCAGGATAGAGCCAGAAGATTCAGCTGCAGAACAGGGGCCAGCATGTGATGGCAGCATCCATAGTGCCCCGATCTTCGGGGCTGTGGCACAGGCAGAAGGAGTCCAGTCCTGCCCTGTGCCTACAGCATGGCAAATGCTCAGCAAATACTGGCAGGTGCGATTTTCACGAGCTCTGATTCTTGCAAGGGGCTGGCTGACTTCTGGCTCCAAGGAGGGCCGTGCCAGGAAAGTGCAGCTAAATGCCAGCTGCCTAGATGGCACGGAAAACATGCACTCTGGGTCACCAAATCCCAAATTCACTGAGGTTGAGTCCCCTCCATCTTGAGTGGCTCAGGATAAAAACTGGAGCCCGTCCACCCCTGCTCACTGTCAGGAGCCTCCTAATGACCTACCGAGGCTGCGCGTCCCCTCTGCAGTCTTTTGTCCACCCAGCGGCCAGAGCGATCCTCCACAACACAACAAGAGCTCACCGCCACCCCATGGTATAATGCCCACGCGCTGCCTGCTCCTCACAAGTAAAAGCCAGCACCACCCAGTGGCCCACAGGGTTCCCATGGCCTGGCCCAGCCACGCCTCCCCTTTCTCCCCTGCCACTCTCCAAAGCTTGCTCAGCCCAACTGCACAGCCCTCTTTCCCTCCAACCTCCAGGCATGGCCTGACCGCTGTGCATGACTCTGCAGCCACACTGAGCACGCTCCCCAAGGCCTCATCCCCAGCCGACCCCCAGAACCATTCAATTATCGGCCGTGATTGCTGCCTGTGATGGGTCTGCCTGCCAGCACTTTGGCTCCACTCTGCCCTTGGGTGGCCCCTGACGTGTCCCCAGCTCTGAGAGTGGGGCCTGGCTCAAGGGCACATTTGCAGGTCCAGTGAGTCTAAAGGTAGGACGTAGTTACTAAGCCAGGCATCCAGGCGCTCGAATCACGTGCAGGGCTGAGTCTGTGTTTTGATCCCGTGTGACGGACCTACCATCTGTGTCTTTTATTTTCTCTTTCTGATGCTCTGGCATCCAGGGTTTTGCTGACCCTGGAGGGACGGCCCCTCGAGAGTCAGGCAATTCCTAGAGAAAGTAAAAACAGCTCACCTGACAGCCGGACTTTCTTTTTTTTTTTTTTTTTTTTTTTTTTTTTGAGACGGAGTCTCGCTCTGTCGCCCAGGCTGGAGTGCAGTGGCGCGATCTCGGCTCACTGCAAGCTCCGCCTCCCGGGTTCACGCCATTCTCCTGCCTCAGCCTCCCGAGTAGCTGGGACTACAGGCGCCCACAACCGCGCCCGGCTAATTTTTTGTATTTTTAGTAGAGACGGGGTTTCACCGTGGTCTCAATCTCCTGACCTTGTGATCCACCCGCCTCGGCCTCCCAAAGTGCTGGGATTACAGGCGTGAGCCACCGCGCCCGGCCAACAGCCGGACTTTCAAATGCCAACCAACCAAAGCAGAGGCCATGCCCATCCCTCTTCTATCCGGCTCCCATGCTCCCAGTCACTAGCCACTATCCCTGCCCTCATAGCCGCAGGACTGGGTACCAGACAGCCAGGGACAGGCCCCACACCCTAGATCTCTGAAATGATTCCAGCTGCCAACCCTAAACCCACCTACATTGCCTGCCTTGCTCGCTCCTTCCTGCGGAAATCATGATAAAGCTCCTGTCCACATTTCCCCCCTCTCTCCCTCTGCCTCCTAATGGACCTGGTGCTTCCCCATATGGCCTCCAAGGCATGGCCTCCCCTACCTCCTGGGAATTGTGAGTTAGCAGCTGTCTCCTGATCCGTTGGCCTCGCCATACCTTAATAATAATAAAACCTACATTTTAAAACATTGGAGTACACAGGACCTGCCTGACAAAGGACCCAGGAAAGCAAGTCCCTGAAGGTAGTTGTTTTGTGTCGTTCCACTACATGTTCTGAAAAGAGTGGCAGTGCCGGCACAGTCTGGTGCATGCTGGTGCCTGAGATCGTCAGCAGAGACGCAGAGGGCTAAGGGCTGGACGGCAAGTCCCTGAGCTCCGTGGCTACCACCCCAGGGACTTGGATGCACTGGATTTTGTGGGGGGGGCATGGTGAATACCACCTCGCAGCCCCTCTGAGCTGGCACAGCTCAGGCCATAGCACTCCCACTCTGGCTCAAGGGAAATGGTACCATGCTCTGTGCCCTAGGAGACCGACTGACCCAAGGGTGGGCTCCTGATCACAGGTGGCCCATCCCTTGGCTGGCAGGGGCTAAAGCCAAGAGCTGATGCAAAGGGCATTCCCAGTGGGGCAGGGTTGACCAGTACAGCCAGTTGGATAGGCTGCTTTGGGAAACAGAGAATTTGGGACCAGTGACAATAGAACAGACTGGCAGAGTGGGGCAGGTACAGCATGAGGGAGGAACGGGGAAGCAGCCAGTCAGTAAAGCTGTCCCAGGTCCTCACAGCTCTAAATCCCAGGCCACACTGCCCTGCAATACTCTCCAATCTCACCTGGCATTTAACACAAATTGACCAGAGTCATTCCCTGTTCTTTGTTCCTAATAAGGACAGGCTTGCTTTTATCTATCCATCCATCCATCCACCCACCCACCCACCCACCCACTCATCTATGTATTCACCCATCCATCCATCTCTCCTTTCATGTGTCCATCTACCCATCTATCCCTCCATCCATTCATCCACCCATCCAACTACCCACTCATCTATCAATTTGCCTACCCATTCAGCCACCCATTCGTTCATCCAATTAGCCATCCCTCCATCCATCCATGTACCCACCCATCCTCCATCCATCCATCCACTTGACTACCCACCTACTCATTTATCCATTTGCTCACCCACCCACCCTCACATTTGTGCATCCAATTAGCTATCCATCCATCCATGCATCCACCCATCCTCCCTCCATCCATCCATCCACCCATCCTTCCATCCACCCACCCACCCACCCATCCATCCAATAGCTATTTGAACTGTTTAATTACAATCTCCCATAGGGAGACACCTGGGAAAAAGACAGATTCAACCCTGACCTTGTGGAGTTTGCAACCTGCAGGTGACAACTGAACAAGTAGCCATGAGTGTGGTGAAGTTTCTTGGAGAACCACACAGGGGCCTGCCCTGGGTTGTGTAATATGGTGGAGGCTATTCTAATTAGGGGAAAGGTCAGGGAAGGCTTCTCTAGAATGTGACTGTCAGGCCTGAATGGTGCCCAGGAGTCAGCCAGGGAGGGAGGAGTGCTTGAGGCAAGAGAGCTGGGAAGTGGGCAGTGGGGGCAGATCGGGAAGATGGGAATGGGGTGCCTCCTCAGGGACCCTCTGGACAAACCTTTAAAAGCTGGGCACAAGGATCACTTGCGCCTTAGAAGGCTTGCTGTGGGCAGGGGTGGCAGGTGCGAATGAGGGAGGTGCTGGGGCCGGGGTCACCTATTGGCTTGTTTCTCTTAAGGCATGGCTGGGGCTAGTGGCACAGAGGGCCCCAGGGTGCTGCATGGCTTGTCACTCAGAGCTTGGCAGCCTGGGCACACCGCTCTTCACAGGGACCTTGGAAGCTAGCTCCGAGGTGGCCCCTGCATGGCTGGCCAAGGGGCACACGCTGGGACGCAGACTCTCAGTACAGATCGCCAGCCTCTGGCACCGTCGCCGTGGAAACCAACGGGCAATGAGAAATTTAGCCATTTGAAAAAAGCATTTCCTCCTCTTATTTATATCTCTTGACCCTTCTCCTAGGGGAATGGCGAGGGAAGCACAGCTCGCAGCTGGAGCCGGGAGCGGGCAGGTGTCTTGAGGGTGCCGTTCCCCAGAATGGGGAGGGCTGCCAGTACCTCACCTCCCAGAGTGGGTAGAGCCTAGAGGCGCCATCCCAGAATACATCGCTCCCGGGAAAGATGAAAATAACGCAGAAAAGGCAAAGTCTCCCTCTTCCCTCCCCCATCTCACTCCCCTCCCAGGGACGACCTCAAACGTCACTCCGAGGATTGTTATTCCAGACCTTTGTCTATGCACCGCTGGGCACGCGCAGGAATACAGACACATGCCGGTGCTCCTGTTGAACAAAACGGGGTCGCGCTCTAGCCCACGGCTCCTCTGCAGCCCACTCCCTTTGCTGAGGGCCTGTGTCGCTCTCCTGACCACAACGCTGGGGTTGCTGCATCTCTTCCACCACTGCACAGAGTTCTGTGGCGAGCTGGGCCGGGCTGCATGAAAGCAGTTCTCTCAGATGTCCAGGGATGCCAGGCCACATGAATCACCAAGAAATAAAGCAATGCACTTGCCAGTGCCTCCTCTAAATGCTTTCTCTAAAGGCAACCTGGCCAACAGGAACCCGAACTAGGCAGGCCCTAATGAGGCAGAGGGGAGAAGCGGGGAGAGCAATCCGGAGAAAAGAGCCTGTCACAGAGCCACAGGAACATCTGTAAATGTGAGAGTCAGGGAAAAACGAAATTGGTCTGGGGCATTCTATGCAGCCATCAAAGGCACGGATGACAGTGCTTACCGACGGGAAAAAATATTCCCCATCCGTTCAGAAAAAAAGGGTAGGTTACAAAACAGTATGGAACAGGGAGTCCGATATTCAGAGAAAAGGTGTTAAAAAGACGCAGAGGCATATCTTATTTTATTAACCCTCGCTTTATTGTGCTTTGGGGATACTGCATTTGTTACAAACTGAAGGTTTGTGGGTTTGTGGCAACCCATGGTTGAGTACATCCAGTTTTTTCCCCTACTTTTATTATTATTATTATTTTATTTTTATTATTATTATTTTTTTGCTTGGAAATAAAAGTATCACATTGCTTTATTTTTCTACATTGAATTAAATGATTACACTTTCTTCAGAAACTCTTATTGGCAGAGTGGTTTAAAAAAAGTCAATTCAGGAATGCTGAATCTTCCCCACTTAATTCCTGGAGGCTTACGTCTTGTCCTAAAATTGATGGAAGGGCCTCTACTCTTCAGTTCATTATGATTTCCATTGAGACGGTAATTTTTTTTTTAATTATACTTTTTTTTTTTTTTTTTTTAGGGATAGGGTCTCGCTCTGTCACCCAGGCTGGAGTACAGTGGCAAGATCACAGCTCACTGCAGCTTCAAATGAAGCTCCCACCTTGGCCTCCCCAAGTGCAAGGATTCTGGGAGTGAGCCACTGTGCCTGGCCTGAGTCAGGTAAATCTGTTGGCACCACTTTTCCAATAGCATGTACTCACTTCATGTCTCTGTCACATTTTGACAATTCTCGAAACATTTCAAACTTTTTCAATATCATGGTATCCGTCATGGTCATCTGTGATCACTGATCTTTGATGCTACTATTGTAATTGTTTTGGGGTGCCATGAACTGTACCCACATAAGACAGAGAACTGAACTGATAAATGTTGGGTGTTCTGACTGATCTACCAACTGGCGGGTCCGTCATCTCTCCCTATCTCCTTGGGCCTCCCTATTCCCTGAGACACAACAATATAGAAATTAGGCCGATTATAGCTCTAATTTCACATGCCAAGGGAATAAAAAAAGAAATAAGGCCAATAATAATCCTACACTGGCCTCTAACTGTTCAAGTGAAAGGAAGAGTCACCCATCTCTCACTTCAGATCAAAAACTAGAAATGATTAAGCTTAGTGAGGAAGGCATGTCAAAAGCTGAGATAGGCTGAAAGCTGAGACAGGCCTCTTGCACCAGTTAGCCAAGCTGTGAATGCAAAGGAAAAGCTCTGGAAAGAAATTAAAAGTGCTACTGCAGTGAACACACAACTGATAAGAAACTGGAACAGCCATAGCACTGATATGGAGAAAGTTTTAACTGGTTGCACAGAAAATCAAATTGGCCACAGTATTCCCTTCAACCAAAGCCTAATCTAGAGTAAGGCCCTAACTCTACAGTTCTCTGAAGACTGAAGAGCTGAGGAAGTTGCAGGAAAAAAGCTGGAAGCCAGCAACTTCCATCCAGTTTAAGAAGAGAAGCTGTGTCCGTCACATAAATGTGCGAGGCAAAGTAGCAAGTGCTGACGGAGAAGCTGCAGCAAGTTCTCCAGAAGATCTAGTTAAGATCATGGATGAAGGTGGCAACACTCAACAACAGATTTTCCATTGAGACAAGACAGCCTTCTATCGGAAGAAGGTGCCATCTAGGATTTTCATAGCTAGAGAAGAGAAATCAATATCTGGTTTCAAAGCTCCAAAGGATAGGCTGACTCCCTTGTGAGGGGCCAGTACAGCTGGTGACTTTAAGTTGAAGATGGGACCCATTTCCCATTCTGAAAATCCTAGGGCCCCAGGAATTACACGAAACCTGCTCTGCCTGTGCTCTGTAAATGAATCAACGAAGCCTGGATGACAGCACCTCTGTTTACAGCGCGGCTTACTGAATATTTTAAGCCCGTTGTTGAAATTTACTGCTCAGAAAAAAGAGATTCCATTCAAAATGTCACTGCTCATTGACGATGAACCTGGTCACCCAAGGTCTCTGCCGGAGATGTAAAAGGAGATTCATGCTGTTTTCATGCCTGCTGACTCAACAGCCATTTGCAGTCTATGGATCAATAAATAATTTTGGCTTTCAAGCCTTCATATTTAAGAAATACATTTTGTAAGGCTGTAGATGCCATAGACAGTGATTCCTCTGATGGATCTGGGCAAAGTCAATTGAAAACTTTCTGGAAAGGATTCACCATTCTAGATGCCATTAAGTACATCTCTGATTATGGGAGGAGGCCAGCATGTCAACATGAGTAGGAGTTGAGAATAAGTTGATCCCATCCCTCATGGATGACTTTGAGGGGTGCAGGGCAAGAGGTCACTGCAGATGTGGTGGAAACAGCAAGAGAACTAGAATTAGAAATGGAGCTGGCTGGGCAGGGTGGCTCACACCTATAATCCCAGCACTTTGGGAGGCCGAGACGGGCAGATCACGAGGTCAGGAGATCGAGACCATCCTGGCTAACACAGTGAAACCCCATCTCTACTAAAAATACAAAAAAAAAAAAAAAAAAAAAAAAAAAAAGCTGGGTGTGGTGGTGGGCACCTGTAGTTCCAGCTACTCGGGAGGCTGAGGCTGGAGAATGGCGTGAACTTGTGAGGCAGAGCTTGCAGTGAGCTGAGATTGCACCACTGCACTCCACTCTGGGCGACAGCGCAAGACTCTGTCTCAAAAAAAAAAAAAAAAAAAAAAGAAGAAGAGGAAGAAGTGGAGCTGACAATGGGACTGAAATGCTGCAATCTCATTAGAAAACCTGAATGGATGAGGAGTTGCTTCTTAGGGACAAGCAAAGAAAGTGATCTCTCGAGATGGAATCTACTCCTGGTAAAGATGCTGCGAGCACTGTTAAAATGATAACAAAGGATTGAGAATATTCCATAAGTCTAGTTGATAAAGCAGCAGCAGGGGTTGCAGAGAAAAGACTCCAATTCTGAGAATTTCTGCTGTGGGTAAAATGCTATCAAACAGCATCGCATGCTACAGAGACACTTTTCATGAAGGGAAAAGTCAATTGATGTGGCAAACTTCATTGTTGTCTTATTTTCAGAAATTGCCGCAGTCACCCCAGCCTTCGGCAACCATCGCTCTCATCAGTCAGCAGTCATCAACACTGAAGCAAGACCCCCCACCAGCAAAACGATTATGACTCGCCAAAGGCTCTGATGATTGCTAGCATCTCTCAGCAATAAGGTATTTTAAATTAAGATATGCACACTGCTTAGACATGATGCTATTGCACACTTAACGGACTACAGGATAAACATAACTTTACTATGCACTGGGAAACCAAAAAAACGTGTGCGTCTCGCTTTAATGTGGTATTTGCTGTCCTGTGGTGGTCTCGGCTGAACCCACAAATATCCCCAAGGTCGGCCTGCGCAGAAAACAAGGGCTGAGAGGCATCCTGAAGTTAACGAGGCTTCTCTTGGGACCAAGACCTTCGGGCCTGGAGGATTCATTACTCTTATAATTAGTATCCCTCTCCCCAGTAGATATAATTTTTTTGAAAAGGAAAAGACAAAGAAATGGAGGGAAAGGGAAGGTTCTAGAAATGGGTCAGAAAAAGGAAGGTAGAGGCCGGGTATGGTGGCTCATGTCTGTCATCCCAGCACTTCGGGAGGCCAAGGTGGGCGGATCACTGGACCTCACTTGAGGACCAACCTGGCCAACACAGTGAAATCCTGTCTCTATTGTAAATACAAAAATGAGCTGGGTGTGGTGGTGAGTGCCTGTGATCCCAGCTACTAGGGAGATTGAGACAGGAGAATTGCTTGAATCTAGGAGGCAGAGGTTGCAGAGAGCAAAGATCACGCCACTGCACTCCAGCCTGGGCTACAGAGAGACGGACTCTGTCTCAAAAAAAAAAAAAGAAAAAAAAAAAAAAAGAAAAGAAAGAAAGAAAAAGAAGAAAAAGAAAAAAGAAGGTAGAAAAGAAAGAAGCAAAAATGGAAGAAGGAGCCAGAATCCACAGAGCCAATTTGTGCAGATAAATTAGAGGAGTAAGCGCATTGCCCTGGACTCAATGCTGTCAACTTCTGGAGATACAACATTTGCTTTTCTTAAAAAAAAAAAGAAAAAAAAAAAAAAAGCAACATCATAGCTCCATTTTTGTCTTCTCCAAGGAAACATAACACATTTCAACAACTTAAAAAGGGACAGGAAGACCATGTGAAAACATCCTGAAATAGTGTTTTCTCTCAAGGGCAGACCTGAGCTACACTGATCTCCTGAAACATTTTTTAAAATGCAGAGATGTGGGCTGGGCACAGTGGCTCATGCCTGTAATCCCAGCACTTTGGGAGGTCAAGGAGGGTGGATCACTTGAGGTCAGGAGTTCGAGACCAGCCTGACCAACAGGGTGAAACCCCATCTCTATTAAAAATACAAAAAATGAGCCAGGTGTGGTGGTGTGTGCCTGTAATCCCAGCTGCTTGGGAGGGTGAGGCAGGAGAATCGCTGAAACCAGGAGGCAGAGGTTGCAGTGAGCTGAGATCGTGCCATCCAAGATCGCGCCATCACACTCCAGCCTGGGCAACAGAGCGAGACTGTGTCTCAAATAAATAAATAAATAAATAAATAAATAAATAAATAAGCAGAGATGTGGAGACTACATTTAAACAGGGCACGCAGGAAGCCCAGTCCCTGTCAAGCCTCTAATACTCTCCTGTGGCTCGGGCTGTGAATTGATGTGTGCCAACTGCTGGCCTCCTCACTCTACCTGCTCCGTCTTCCCTCTGCACACAAGGGACAGGGGAAAGACAGAGGCAACTGTCGCTGGCCCCCCAAGGGACAGCCAGGGGAGGTGAGGACTGGGTCCTGCCTGGGGAGGCTGGCACTGTCTTTGGGTCAGTCCGAGAGGGGATGCGGTCTGCTCCCACTCGGAGTGAGAGGCAGGACTTCTGCTGACTCGGGTGGGGCTTCTGCAAAGGCTTTGGGGTGGGAAGTGGCCGCCAATCTGATGCAGCCAACTCAGACCCAAGCACGACGCACCCAGCTCTGAATCCCAGCACATCACCTCCAGCCACGGCCAGGGGAGTCTCTCTGAAGGCCATGCAGCATCTTGGTGCCCCCCTTCCGCCCAAGGGGGGTCTCGGGCAGCCTCAGTCCCTCTGTCTGCACCCCTAGTTGAGGGCAATGTGTGCGGCCCTGGTCCTGGCCTGCTTCACCACTTAGAACAAGGGCTGTGTGGTTAGGCCAACTTCTTCCTCCAGCCCCCTCCCATTTCTGCCCATCATCTAAGCAACAGTGGCTGTGTCTGCCCTTTTGCTATGGCCCAAGGCAGCTGCGGATTCCCACCCATGCTCCTTCAGCCCTGCGGCCCATGCCCCTCTGCATGCACCTTCAGGGACCCCATGTCCAGTAGAGGGACACCCAGACATCCCCACCTCGCCTGGGGTAGCCCTCAGGGTTTCCAGCCTCCTCGGCCCTGTCCCCAGGCCTGTCACCTACGTGTTGCAACCCCAAGATGCCCAGCAAACACTTGCCGAAAGGAGGGACTCATGAAGGGAGCCTGCAGCTGTCGGAGGGGTGGGTCCCAGCCCTGGCCCCGCGTGGCAAACTCCCCACATCTGTCTATCTGGCCCCAGAGTTCAGGGGAGGCCCGTGGCTGCCCCTCCTGACTGTTAAAGCTCTCCTCGTACCGTTTCCAACATGAACGCACACTGTCCCAGCACACGTAGGACTTTAGGGGCATTTTTGGCTTGGTGTGGATCCTCTACTTATCTTATCATATTCTATAATTTCTCAGCTATCTCCATGCAGCTCTGAGAACTCTTGCCACGTTGAGAAAAATCTAACCTACAGCCTGTTTTTTTTTTTTTTTTTTTTTTTTTTTTTTTGAGACGGAGTCTTGCTCTGTAGCCCGGGCTGGAGTGCAGTGGCTGGATCTCAGCTCACTGCAAGCTCCGCCTCCCGGGTTTACGCCATTCTCCTGCCTCAGCCTCCGGAGTAGCTGGGACTACAGGCGCCCGCCACCTCGCCCGGCTAGTTTTTTTTTTTGTATTTTTAGTAGAGACGGGGTTTCACGGTGTTAGCCAGGATGGTCTCGATCTCCTGACCTCGTGATCCGCCCGTCTCGGCCTCCCAAAGTGCTGGGATTACAGGCTTGAGCCACCGCGCCCGGCCTACAGCCTGTTTTTAAATGAATGTTGCATTTAACAGTGAATGAAGGTAGGATATAGTAATTAAATATTTACTAATCTGAACATTCTTGCTGCCTTTTCTTATTCAGAGGCTGTGAAATGTTATTTCTAGATCTGGATCCTGGAAAGCTCAAGAGCTCTCACACCAAAGTGGTCCTGGAGGAGACTGGTGCTGTCTCATCAGCCTGAGCCTCAGTTTCCCCACCTGGGCATGGTGACTGCCTCGCCTGCCTGCCCCACGGGACATCTGAGCAGATGCGTCAGAAAATACTAGAGCAGCAGGAAGGCACCTCCCACACCTACAACACCCCCAGGGAGCTCTGTCCACCAACCAACTCCTGTTGAGTGAATGAATGGAGTGAAGAGTGAGCTAAAGGGCATTCAATGTCAGGAGACCTAGGGCAGGGTTGGGGCAGGTTACATTCCTGACTTTGTGGGCAAACGAAGAGTGTCCACCTTCTTGAGTGACAAGGACCCCAATCTGGACCCCTTTGGCCTCAGCTGGAGGGACCATGCAGCTGTTATCATTAGTTCGTTCGTTCATTCATTCATTCATTCATTCAACGAATTGCTACATCCCAGATGCTGTTCTAGGCTCTGTTGATACAATGGTGACTGATGCACACGTGGGACCTGCTGGTGTCAGACGCTGAGTGAACCCATGTGGAGGGTGTGAGGAAGGGATACAAGTGCCAGGGAGGGGCTCTCAGAAAGACGGGTGGACCAGATGTCCTCCAGGGCCTCTTCCTAGGCAACGCTGCATTGGAGCTGCCCGATTCATAAATCGCTGCTTGCTTACATCAACTTTTTTTTTTTTGAGACGGAGTCTCGCTCTGTTGCTCAGGCTGGAGTGCAGTGGTGCCATCTCCACTCACTGCAAGCTCCGCCTCCCGGGTTCAAGCCATTCTCCTGCCTCAGCCTCCCGTATAGCTGGGACTACAGGCGCCCGCCACCGCGCCCGGCTAATTTTTGTATTTTTTTAGTAGAGACGGGGTTTCACTGTGTTAGCCAGGATGGTCTTGATCGCCTGACCTCGTGATCTGCCCGTCTTGGCCTCCCAAAGTGCTGGGATTACAGGCGTGAGCCACCGCGCCCGGCCCATCAACTCTTTAAAATTTTATTGTGCCTTGGCTGACCTGATAAACAATGGCCATCCACAGATGAATGAGTAAATAGCTGTGGTCTACCCATACCATTGGATATGATTTGGTCATGAAAAGGGCCGCAGCTCTGACACACCCGGGCTTGGGGGACGCTCGGCTACTTCACGCCAAACACGAAAGATGGCATTACTTGAGTCCACACACGGTCACCCTTGAAAGATGGCGTTACGTGAGTCCACACACAGTCACCCTCGAAAGATCGCGTTACGTGAGTCCACACACGGTCACCCTCGGTGCACTCCGGAGCTCGGTCCCAGGACCCCGGCACAGACCCAAATCCATGAATATTCAAAAGTCCCACAGTTGGCCCTGAGGAACCCACTCATATGAAAAGCCGGCCTGCTTTCTACGTGGGGTGGGTTCTATATTCCATGAATACTGTATTTTTGACCCATGTTTGGTTGGAAAAAATCTGCGTGAAGTCAATCCATGCAGTTTGAGTGTCAACGGTATATGAAAAGCCTGGAATAGACTCATTTATAGAGGAGAAGTAGCTTGGTGGTTGCTAGGTAGGGGCAGGTGGGGGCAATGGGGCGCAGGTGCTTACCGGGTCCAGGGTTTCATTCTGGGGTGAGGACAATGGCTGGGAACTGGATAAAAGTGGTGGTGGAATAACACCGTGAACCTTGAAATGTCACTGATTATACACGTTGAGTGAATGAATGGAGCGAAGAGTGAGCTAATGGGCGTTCAGTGTCCACCATCTAAGCAACAGTGGCTGCATCTGCCCTTTTGCTATGGCCCAAGGCAGCTGCAGATTCCCGCCTATGCTCCTTCAGCCCTGCAGCCCGTGCCCCTCTGTATGCACCTTCAGGGACCCCCTGTTCATGGTTCATTTTACCTCAGTAAAATTTCAAACAAAAGTGACCTTGAACAAACAATGAGAGAAAGGCTTCAGGGCCAGGAGTCGGGTCTCTCTGAGCCCATTTCCTGGCGGGCTCCACATCTGGGTGGGCCTCATTCTTCCTCACTCCCCAAGGTGGTTTCTGTGGGCCCCCCCACCTCTCAGCCCTCACCTGCCAATGGGCCCAAGGCTTGGTCTCTGCCAAGGTATAGGAAAAACCCAGGCAGACCCTTCACATCGGCCACCGGATGGAGTGGGGGTGGCCCTCCAGGCAGCTTTGGCCAGGAGGGCAGTTTGAGGGGTGCAGCCCGGCCAGCCACCCCGGCCCCCTCTCAGGAAGCTCCAGTGCCAGCAGCACCCTCCACGTGCCCCCTCGCAGCCAGCTGAGGCCGCTGCGTTTGTTAAAAATATGCAGTACCATCTGCAGCAACTTGGAATTTAATAAATTTATTTATAAAGCGACTGAGGCTTCTTTTAAAGTCGAGCTTTTATCTCTGAGATGAGGCTTCTGAGGCCTACGAGGCTCACCTGGCTTGGCTCGCTCTCTCTGAAAAGTGCACACGGGCCTAGACAACCCTCCGCGAAGGCGGCGGAGAACTGTGGCCTGGAGCCCAGCCTACGGCCCCTGTCACGGGAGAGGTGAAGGAAAGTTGGGAACCACAGGGCTTCCGCGGCTCAGGTTCCCCTGGACCGTATTGAATGGCATCTGCCCAAAATTCGTGTCTACCCAGAAGGGGCTTGCCAGCCCTTCCCCAGCTGCTGGGAGGCCCCACCGCCCCGGGTAGCGGGGGAAGAGTGAGGCTCACCCAGACGTGGACTCCACCAGGAAATGACTCAGAGAGACCCAGCTCCCAGCCACGAAGCCCTTCTCTCAAACCGCAGATTGTGGCCTGATTTGGACACGGGATCTTTGCAGATTTAGTTAAGGTAAGGTCATGCTGGATTAGGGCAGGACTTTATTCCAGCGACTGGTGTCCTTGTAAGAGAAAACAGAGCCGGGTTTGAGTTGCAAACACAGGAGAACGTCATGAGGATGAAGCAGAGATTGCGGCGACCATCTTCGCACCTCGCCAGGATACGGGAAAGGCAGGAAGGTCCCTCCCCAAGAGCCTCCAGAGGGAGCCCACCCCGCTGACACCTTGGTTTCAGAATTCCGGCCTCTAGAGCTGCAGGAGGATCGAGCTCTGCTGTGCTGAGCTGTCCTGTGTGTGGTGATTTGTTTGGCAGCCCAGGCAAGCCCCCTTCACTGCCTGCTCTTTGGGGCACCTGGGCCGGGGCTGGGCCAGACCCTGGACGCTTCCCAGTGCCACGGTACCTCCTGCTGACTTCACTTCCCACAGGCAGACCTGGCGCCTGGGAACCAAGAGGGGAGGCGCATGGGCGCCAGTTCCAGAAGGAGCCACAGGCACCAAGCAGAGAAGCTGTCCAGGGTATTTCCAAGGGACAGGCCAGGATGGGCGGGACAAAGGAGAAGAGCTCCGAGGACCCCCTACCCGGGTTCTAGGGTTCTGGGGTTGGAAGGGGCATTAGGATCCGGTCTTGGACCCACCACCCTAGGCCTTGCTATGCCAAGAGGACTGTAGGACTTTCCTGAAGTAGAAACCGCTGAGGGCAGAATCCCGACACAAGGGGCAGAGGGCCCAGCAGGGCAACCGCCAGGACAGCGGGGCCGGCGCAGGGCAGGGGCTGGCGGCTGCCCCTCCACTTGGGCCTTCCTTCCCGCCTTCCTTCCCTGGGCTGCTGCAGGGCTCACCTTCTAACCACAGCAGTCCACTCTCTCTGGAGTCACGGGCACTTTGGTGGGTGCACTCAGAAGCTGTCTGGAGCTGTGCTCTCCCCCACTGTGAGGAATCACGGAGGCTTCTCAGAGGAGGAGAGAACAGAGGACAGTGCGTCGGGCTGTGGCACAGCATGGGCACAGGCTCGGAGGCAAGGGGCCTTTCCCATGACTGAGGTCTTCTATGGTCTCTATCTATTTTGCAAGTGTAGACATCCTCAGACCCTATCAACGAAGCTGAATACTTGTGCACCGGTGCTTGGGGGTGACTGTTCCCTCCAGACTCAGGGGTGTGACAGTGCAGGGGAGCAGGTTTTGCACAAAATGGGCACAAGGTCACTGAGCCCACGATTACTCCTGGCACTCATGCCAGGCTCAGCGCCCGCCACCAGGGGAAACTCCTCCCTGTCCCTCATTCTCTCTCCACCCACTGCCCCTCTGCCTCCTTTAAGCTACTCCCTTCCACTACCCAGGCACCCAATCATAGCCATGGAGATCCCAAGGAGCAGCAAGTACTTAGTAGACACAAGAAACATGGAGGAGCCCTGAGAAGGGGTTGCCTCTTTACCACACCATGGATTCAGGGCTCACTGGGAAAGCTCCCTGAGAGACGGCCAGTGGAGCTGGCGGTCGTAAGGTAAGAGAATAGGGTAAAGAGGGGAAGAGATTTTTCTTCACCTGGCAAAGTCCTCATGGGACTTCTGAGCAGGCATATCAGAAAATACCAGAGTGATGGGCCGGGCGCGGTGGCTCATGCCTGTAATCCCAGCACTTTGGGAGGCAGAGGTGGGCAGATCACCTGAGGTCAGGAGTTTGAGACCAGCCTGGCGAACATGGCGATACCTCATCTCTACTAAAAATACAAAAATTAGCCAGGCATGGTGGTGGGCACCTATAAACCCAGCTACTTGGGAGGCTGAGGCAGGAAAATCACTTGAACCCAGGAAGCGGAGGTTGCCGTGAGCCAAGGTCATACCACTGCACTCGAGCCTGGGCGACAAAGCAAGACTCCATCTCAAAACAAACAAAAAACCAAACAACACCAGAGCGGCAGGATCCAGACCCCTTCAGACCCTACCTGAAATGCAGCCCCCAAGAGAGGCCTTGCGGGCACCCCTGCACCAACCAAGTCTGACAGCAGCTCCCGGAAGCTGTGCTTTGTGCCTTCACAGCACACTGGGCAACGCTGTCCACTAACTGCCCCTCTGGACACTCAGGGGTGGGGTGGGCTGCGGAACTCTGGCCGTGTGCTGGAGTCCAGAGCCTGCAAGGGAATGTGCCGTGGACAGGGTCCCATACAGGGGCAGACTGAGCCTGTTTCCAGCTGCAGACGACAGGGTAGGACGAAAGACTGAACATTCTATATGTGTTTGTTGAATGACCTCGGGGCGCACGCAAGCTGGGCTGGAGAGAAGGGTATTGGAAGGTGGAGAAGAATAGAGGAAGAGGCTGGAAATGGAGGCTTGGCGGGGAGCCCTTGACTATCTGGGAAGGAGCCGAAAATGGATCTGAAGTTAGCACAAATGGCACAAGAAAAATAAAAACTCGAAGAGTTCTGTAACCTTGAAAGAGATTGAACCAGAAGTTGCAAATCTTTTCAAAAAGAAAACATGAGGCCCAGATGGCTTTCTGAGCAGGGTCAAGTCATCGCAGAAGGAACATGTAATTCTAACCCCAACAATGTCTTCTGGAGAAAAAGTGAGAATGCTCCCCAGCTTCTTGGGAGACTGGCAAGAGCTTGACTCCGGTTGGAAAAGAATGGCATTGGAAAGGAAAATTACAGGCAAATCTCACTCATGACCTTGGATGCAAAAGTCCTACACATAATATTAGCAAATGGAATTAGGCAACATATTAAAAAGATGACTGTATCATGACAAATTGGGTTTATCTTAGGAAGCTAAGACTGATCTAATAGAAACATCAATTAATACAATTCATTAGCAAAGGAGAAAAGCTGTGTAATTTTTGCAAGTGATACAAAAAAGGACTTGAGGAAATTAATTACCCATTTGCAATTAAATAATCTCTCGCACACTAGGAAAAGAATAAAATACTTTAACCTGATAAGCTGCATGTCAAAAACAAAAAACAAAACAAAACAAAAAAAAAACTGGACTCAACAGGAATTTTGAAAGCTTTTTTTTTTTTTTTTTTTACAGATCAAGAACAAAGCAGATATTTCCATTATTCCCACTTCTATTCAGCATTTTATTGCAGGTCCTAGCCAGCAGAGAATAAAAGAGAAAGGAAGAAAAAATATAATCAGTCGATAAAAGATGAGAATTAATAAGAGAATTCAGCAAAGTGGCCGGATAAAATAAAAATCAATATACCAAAGCCAGCCCTGTTTCTGTATTTCAGCAAGAATCAGCAAATGCAATTCTGAAAAATATATCATGAACTGACAACAGTGAAACTACCTAGGAATAAATATAAACAAGGTTGCAGAAGCTCTTTGTAGAGACGCTTAAAAAACAAGTTTGAAAGAAAAATGTAGGCCGGGCGCAGTGGCTCACGTCTGTAATCCCAGTACTTTGGGAGGCCGAGGCGGGTGAATCATGAGGTCAGGAGTTCAAGACCAGCCTGGCAAACATAGTGAAACCCATCTCTACTATAAAAATACAAAAAAGTTATCTAGGTGTGGTGGCGGGCGCCTGTAATCCCAGCTACTCAGGATGCTGAGGCAGGAGAATTGCTCGAACCTGGGAGGCAGAGGTTGCAGTGAGCTGAGAGTGTGCCATTGCACTCCAGCCCGGGTGACAGTGTGATATTCTGTCTAAAAAAAAGTAAGTAAGTAAGTAAGTAAGTAAGTGTATTGTGTTCTTGAAGAGAAAGACAACATTGTGAAGGTGTTAATTTTTCCCAAATTGGTCTATGCTGGGTCAATGCAATTCCAACCAAAATCCCAATAGGGTTTGTTGTTGCTGTTTTGTTTTGGTGTAACTTGAAAGCTGGTTTAAAAATGCATATGGAAGCCGGGCGTGGTGGCTCACGCCTGTAATCCCAGCACTTTGGAAGGCCGAGGCGGGCGGATCACCTGAGGTTAGGAGTTCAAGACCAGCCTGACCAACATGCAGAAACCGCGTCTCTACTAAAAATACAAAATTAGCTGGGGGTGGTGGCACATGCCTGTAATCCCAGCTGTTCGGGCGGCTGAGTCAGGAGAATTGCTTGAACCCAGCAGGCGGAGGTTGCGGTGAGCTGGAGATCGCGCCACTGCACTCCAGCCTAGGCAACAAGAGTGAAACTCCATCTCAAAAAAAAAAAAAAAAAAAAAAAAAAAAGCATATAGAGCAGGCATGGTGGCTCACACCTGTAATCCCAGCCTTTTTGGAGGCTAAGATGGATGGATCATTTGAGGTCAGGAGGTCGAGACCAGCCTGACCAACATGGCAAAACTCCGTCTCTACTAAAAATACAAAAATTAGCTGGGTGTGGTGGTGCAAACCTGTAATCCCAGCTACTCAGGAGGCTGAGGGATGAGAATCGCTTGAACCCGGGAGGCGGAGGTATCAGTGAGCCGTGATTGCGCCACTGTACTCCAGCCTGGGTGACAGAGCAGGACTCTGTCTCAAAAAAATAAAAAAGAAAATGCATATGGAAATGCAAAAGCCAATGATTGCTCAAATAATGCTAAAGAGACAAAAAGTTGTGGGTGAAAGGCAGAAATATTCAGAGGTAATGAAGGTGGTACGCAGATAGACAAACGGACCAATGGACAGCCATGCCACAGACCTGCATCCACGTGGAATTTTGGTTTATGATGCCTCCAGCACAGAAGATCTTGGAGAAAAGGGTTTTATTTCACCAATGATGCTGGAAGGATGGGGTGTCCTCAGGGGAAAAAGTGAAATTGGATCCATGCCTCGCATAACACAAACACATGCAATCTGAATTCTTGGATTAAGGATTTACATATGAAAGGTAAACATTAAACTCCTAGAAAACAAGATTGGGAAACAGCTTTACGAACTCTTGGGAGAAGATAATTTCTTAAATAAGACACAAAAATCACAAACTCTGAAGGAAAGTTTGATAAATTCATCTATATTAAATTAGAAATGACTTGTCATAAAAGAATGAAAAGACAAGCTAAAGATCAGTAAAGAGAACATACATATATATTATATATATGTATATATATTTGAGATGAAGTCTTAGTCTGATGCCCAGGCTGAGTGCAGTGGTGAAATCTCAGCTCACTGCAATCTCTGCCTCCCAGGTTCAAGTGATTTCCATGCCTCAGCCTCCTGAGTAGCTGGGACTACAGGTGCGTGCCACCATGCCCAGCTAATTCTTTTTTTTTTTTTTTTTTTTTGAGCCAGAGTCTTGCTCTGTCACCAGGCTGTAGTGTAGTGGCGCGATCTCGGCTCACTACAACCTCTGCCTCCTGGGTTCAAGTGATTCTCCTGCCTCAGTCTTCCGAGTAGCTGCGACTACAGGCGTCTGCCACCATGCCCAACTAATTTTTGTATTTTTAGTAGAGACAGGGCTTCACCGTGTTGGCCAGAATGGTCTTATCTCTTGACCTTGTCATCCACCTGCCTCAGCCTCCCAAAGTGCTGGGATTAGAGGTGTGCACAACCGCACCTGGCCCATCTTTGTATTTTTAGTAGAGATGGGGTTTCACCATGTTGGCCAGGTTTGTCTCGAACTCCTGACCTCAGGTGATCTACCCGCCTCGGCCTCCCAAAGTGCTGGGATTACAGGCGTGAGCCACCACGCCCGGCCAGTAAAGAGAATATGTAAAGAACACAAATCAATCTGAAAAGGATGAACAACCCAGTAGAAAACTGGGCAGAAGACGAGAATAAGAATTTCCCAGCAAAGGCACTGCAAACAGTCCAGAAACATACAAAAAGATGCTCACGTCCATTAGTAATCAGGACATGCACATTCGAATGGCAATGAAAAACTATTAGGTACCCCCCAGATTGACAAAAACTGCCAGGTCTGAACCAGAACAGGGGCAGCTGCAGCGTGGAGCCAGGAGACCAGCCACCCAGGTGGCTGGAACGCAGCTGATACAGTTTGGATATTCGACCCTGCCCAAATCTCATGTCGAAATCTAATTCCCAATGTTGGACGTGGGGCCTGGCGGGAGGTGTTTGGATCTCGGGGCAGGTCCCTCGTGGCTTGGTGCTGTCCTTGCAATAGTGAGCGAGTTCTCTGGAGCTCTAGTTAAGTGCGTGGCAGCTCCCCTTGTTCGCCTTTGCTCTTGCTGTGTGAACTGCCTACTCCTATTCCACCTTCCATCATGAGTAAAAGCTCCCTGAGCCTCCCCAGAAGCAGATGCACGCACTATGCTTCTTGCACAGCCTGTCGAACCGTGAGACAATTACACCTTTTTCTTATAAATTACCCAGTCTCAGGTATTTCTTTATTGCAACACAAGAAGGGCCTAATGCAACTCCCTGCAGAGAGGTCTCAGCCCCCACCTGGTAGAGCTGAATCCTTGCCTCCTAGTGATCTAGCAGCTGCTGTCCTAACACCTGCACTCGGACATCAGGAGAATGTGCAGGAGTGCTCAGAGCTCCTCCGCTTACAGCCCCCGAAACCAGGAGGCATCACACATCCCTCAGTGAGAGGACAGACGCAACAGCGATGGAACAGGCCACAACACCAGACCCCAAATTCCCACCTCCACGAGGCTCTGAAAACAAAAAGTATTTCTTCCTTTTCTTTTTGGTAATTGCACTGGTGGCAACACCTGTATTTACTTTCTGCATTTATCCCACTGAATAGTTGGACATTTTGAGGCAGAAAAATCAGCATGCTTGATTACATGACATGATTGGACTGGAATTATATATAAAATACATAAAATGTTACATCCTCTGAAATTTATTTTATAGTGTAAATTGTAAAACATGACTTTTTTTTTTTTGAGATGGAGTCTCGTTCTGTCACCTGGGCTGGAGTGCAGTGGCACAATGGCTTACTGGAAGCTCTGCCTCCCGGGTTCACGCCATTCTCCCACCTCAGCCTCCCAAGTAGCTGGGACTATAGGTGCCCGCCACCACGCCCGGCTAATTTTTTTGTATTTTTAGTAGAGACTGGGTTTCACCATGTTAGCCAGGATGGTCTCGATCTCCTGAGCTCATGATCTGCCCGCCTCGGCCTCCCAAAGTGCTGGGATTACAGGTGTGAGCCACCACGCCCGGCTATAACATTACGTTTTACAGTATTAAATAAATACATGCATGTCGTACGTTTATTCTGAAATGCATGTAGCCCCACAGGCTTTGGGTAGCAACTAAGAAGCTGTCTATCATATGATAGAGTCCTATACAGGTGGGAAAATGAATAAACAAGCCACACACACCCGGGAGGGAGAACCCCAGAGCGTGCTGCTGGGCCACGGCAGAGCTCGGCAAAGAATGCAGGTGGCAAATGTCCA
Source organism: Macaca nemestrina (assembly GCF_043159975.1). Classification (NCBI taxonomy): domain Eukaryota; kingdom Metazoa; phylum Chordata; class Mammalia; order Primates; family Cercopithecidae; genus Macaca; species Macaca nemestrina. The sequence goes on along the minus strand of NC_092136.1, from coordinate 4,066,501 downwards.
TTTACAGAAAGCCAGAAAACAGGTAAACATTAGCTTTGTTTAGTGATATCAACACAGGTGGTAAAACCCCAAGGAAAATCCTAAGGAAGCAGTGCCGGGGGACCCCTCACAGCCCTACTGTCTCTCCACGCTGTCCCTTGGCTCAGGCCAGTACCTCCGTGATGCTTCCATGACATGGGGAGAAACCGCCAACCATGGACCATGTACACCACATGGGTCCAGGCCTGGACGGCAGTTGAGCCTGAGGCTCAGGCCCCGTGAGCAGTTCTGGGCAGGAAGCTTGGCTGCTGTCCTGAGACCAACACCAAGCCACAGCCATCACCGCTCCTCCAGGCTTCCCCTCCTCCTCTGGGGCAGCAGCCCATCTTCCCAGCTGCCCGAAGGAGAAAGGCATATCCTGGGTGTCCCTCCACATCCTGCCCCTGACTCTGTCCAGCAGCTGGTCCACAGCTGCAATAAACCCTGAGTCCAGCAGAGCCTTTGCTCAGTAGGCACATAAATCATTCTTGAGCAGATGGGCCACTAACAATGTCACCGACACCAAGGAACAGAGGGTTGACTGATTTGCTTCAGGCCACACAGCTAGTGAGATACCAAGCCGGGACCTCGGACAAGGTGCCTCCTCCGTGCTAGGCAGCCCTCTCCCGGGCCAGTCCTGCTCCCCACTCCCAAGAGCCTTGATGCTTTCACGAAAACTCAAGAGGCTCCAGGAGAATCCCACAGTCCCCCTTCTCAGCCTAACTGGCAGGCGAGGAAATATCCGTGGAGCCCTCCACTCATCGGGATCCATCCCCTGCCCAGGGGACAGGCAGAGACCTGCCCGATGCCCTGGTGGTGGCCACAGGAAGGCTGAGCAGATGGATGGTGCTTGGCACCCAGAAGAGGGGTCAGGAGAGCAGAACGACCCGGTAAAATTATTGATGCAAATATTTAACCACGGGCACTGCGGCAACGCGAAAATAACATCGAGGAGCCCGTGAAACGTTAGCTGTCCGCCGCCCCAAGTGCCTGTGTGCAGAGCCAGCAGCAAGCTGGAGGGGGCGGGAGGGTTTGGGGAGGAGAAGGTGCCTCGGAGGGAGCAGCCGGGAGGGAGGGACAGCCCCTCCGTCTCTGCGCAGGCCCCGCTGCTCAGGGAAAGACTCCCTTCTCCTTCCTCTAATAAACACCCATGAATGGTTCTCTCACCCGTGGTGGGGCGTTTCCATGGTGAGCAAAATGGAGAGACACAGGTAAGCAGAGCAAGAGTGTGAAGCTGGATGCCCGTGGGGGGCTACCCTGCGCCCCCTGCTCCTCCCAGCATCTCTGGCAGGTCTGCACAGGGCAGATGGGAACTGTGGGGCACACAGCTACCTGGGGGACCCTCCGGACCCCTCTGCCCTCTGAACGGTTGGGACAGCGAGTCCAGGAGGGCCAGGGGGGTGGCCTGGGAGAGGTGGTGCTGGTGTTCTGGGCTGGAGCGGGCACTAGGATCACGCTGGTTACAGATACAGACACTCAGCTTGAGGAGGGCAGGTGCCTGGCCCGAGACCCCCCCGGGGAATGGTCACCGCGTAGAAACGATGAGCGCCGCACTGAAGGCAGTGGCAGCAAAGCTTCCCCAATGTCATAGATGATGCGTTGATATACTACACGTGTATACATACAACATGCATTCTACATATAGCATAGCGGCATCCCGCAAGCATACGACGCAGTGCTTTTCATAAATGAAACCACTGGGGTCTCACAATGTCCCCTGAAGGGGGTTAGTCATACGATCCTCACCCCATTTCACAGATGACAAACTGAGGCACAGAAGGGCTGAGGGTGGCGATGGGATGGAAGCCCCGGGGGCCTGGCTCTGGCCCCCTCCCGATCCGTCTGCACTGGCCGCACAGGGTGCTGGATGCAGGGCAGTGGTGTGTGGGCAGCATGTGAGTCACAGGGCAGGCTCGGCGGTTTCGGGGCCCATCAGGATTCACCAGCAGCAGCATCAGGCTCTACAGCTGATGCCAGATGGGCTTTGGGCAGGCAGCCTGGGGCACGGCCAGGGGCCTGCAGCAGCCCTTCAAGGATGGGAGGCTCTGAGAATCCTCCGTGAAAGGTTGCGAAGCCCTGTTCAGTGAAATCCTGCTCCAGGCAGGGCTTGAGCCTGGGATGGCACTTTTTAACAGGGCCACGTGTCTTTGCACATAAAAAAAGCCCCTTGCCATGCCAAATCTTAAAGTAAACATACCTCTTTTGGAAGAGGCTCTCCCTGCTAGGCCTGGCCACTCCATTGTTGTGAGCCCCGGGGGTGGGAACGCCCAGAGTGAGAAGTGAAGCCTCCCACAGCCAGCCGGAGACAGCCTGGCTGGCCACGCCCAGAAGGCAGCAAGCGGGTGAGCCCATGACAGAGGCACCCTCAGCAGCTGGGAAAAGGCCCTTGGCAGAAAGCCCCCTGTGACCTCCCATGTTCAGGCTGGACACTCCACACGTGCATTTTCCTAATGCAGCTGGTCTCTCTCTCTCCAGAGATTAGCACGTTGCGACCACAGAGCCTTGTGAGCTCCTGCAGATTTCTTAATGGCCGGCTGCCTCTGGTAGCCTTATTTTTAGCAATTTCCACTCTAATGACCGCTTAGTGAAGCTCAGATGTATCATGCGCACTGGGAGCATGTCCATATCGAACTCTCTCCAAGGAGGCGGAGGGGGGCAAGGAACACAGAGCTCCACTCCACGTTTCCCTGGACTCACTGCGCAAATTGAGTTACAGATGCAGATTTCCGACCCATTTCTTGATGTTTTCCTCCTGGAGCCAGAGCAAAGAAAACCCGAGGAAATTTGATGGCAACAGGCCCCAGGACGGCAGGCGAGCCGGCAGCAAGACCACTTTCCTATCTAGAGCTGGATTTAGGCGTCTGAAGCCAGCGAGGAAGGAGGAAGCACGAATTTAAATGACCCTTCTAGAACAACCTATTATTCCCTCCCTCCTTGGGGTAAAAAGACGGCATGAAGTACCCTCAGTTAAGAACCCTGAAGAAAAATAACCATCCGAGGGTCGCACTCTCCAGACAGACGACAGCAGATCGGGGCTCCACTGCCAGGAAGTGTCCTTGGCAGTGGGCAGCTGGAAGGTCGTCCCGAGCCACCCCAATACCAGCAAAGACCCCCCTCAAAATCATGCCACCCCGTGTCTGGAAATCAGCTCTTCTGGCTCCACCGCCCATCCTTTCCCCACCTTTTCCACTGAAGAGATTCCTACGCACTCTTTCAAGATCCTAGCACGAACAGGCTTGGTGGCTCCTGCCTTTGATCCCAATGCTTTGGGAGGCTGAGGTGGGAGGATCGCTTGAGGCCAGGCACTTGAGACCAGCCTGGGCAATCTAGCAAGATCACATCTCTACAAGAAATAAAAAATTTAGCAGGGTGTGGTGGCACATGCCATCATATGACCCTGGGGGTGGGGTGGGGGTGTCACATGGTTGTGCCACTGAATTCCAGCATGAACCACAGAGTGAGACCTTGACTCAAAAAAAAAAAAAAAAAAAAAAAAAAAAGAAAGACCCTATCCTCAGCCTTATGTGCAGATCAGAGTTTGAATCAGCGGTCCTTTGTGGGCCAAGTCCTGCAGTACAATTACCCCTCAGACTCTCCTCCTGGGTGCCCGTGTCTTTACGGGCCTGTGGTCATCCTCACCACTTCTGTAACTTCTAGGTCCTGGCCTAGGATTAGGAGCTGCCCAGGTGCAAGATGGAACGGACCGTGTGCTCTCTGAGCCTCAGGTGCTTCCCGGTTCCTGGTACTGGGTCAAACCACAGCAGGAAGATACGGAAGGGAGGTGGTGCTAGGCGATGTCTCTGAGCAACCTTGTTCTTCGGCTGTTTTCATCCTTCAATGCAAAGCCCTGAAATCTCTGCACAGCCCTGGAGAAGGATGAGGCTCGGGACCTGAGTTCCCAGTCATGTCGTCTGTGCCTGCAGCTCCTTGACAGGTGCCTGGAGGGGCAGGCCAGCAAGGGTGCCCACTCCTCTCGGTCCCTCCACATAGCCGGGGTCAGTGGAGGTCCCAAATTCACACTAGGATCTGAGGCCTCAGCCCTCCTCTGTGGCCCCTCAGAGGGGGGCGACTTTCCTGGAAAAATCCGCCTTCCTCCCCGGGGCACCAACAGGAATATGTGCCTTTTCAGGTCTGGGAAGAATGTGGCTCTGGGGTCTGGGTATTGCAGATTGCCCCGGTCACATACCCTGGGTCCTAGGAGAATTTTAGCAGATGAACTGGTTTTCAGGCTAAACTCTGGACGTGGCCTCCGTGGAAGGTCAGAGGTGACCTGCTGGCAGATTCTAAGGACCTGGTCACTTTCCGGCTCCTCTCTCCCCATGTGCCTGCCTCATGCCCAGCTCCCCAACCAAGTACATGCTTGGCCAGGTCTTCCCGGAAGTCAGAGGTGACCAAGTGGGTCCTGGTCACCATCACACCCCACCCTGTGCCCTCAGGCGCCCATTCTGTGCCCAGCACCTCCACGCACACACTGGTTCTAGGGTCTGTTCGCCATCATTTACTCCCTGGGCCCACGGGTCCAGTGACTTCTTGGAAAATGCCTGTGGCCACCAGGAAACAGAGCAGATGAGCTTGGAAGAAGGGCTGGCCTCCCTGTGTACCCCTGGCTTGTCCAAGGAGAACAAGGGCAACTCCTGACTCCCCGCAGCAGGGGCCCCCAGGGCACGCCACCAATCTGCGAGCAGGCAGTGGCCAGCTCTGCTCTGTTTTGAAGCTGCAGCACCGCCTAACGTCAGCCTAGCTGGTCCGTTCTGAGAGTTGGAGTTAAGCGGGAGAGGCCCCAGCCCATCGGCTGGCCAGAAACAGACCACTGAGTGTTCTCTCTCTTGGACAGCATTTAGCCCCCCTTTCAGAAAGAAGAATCTATTTCCAGCTCATCCTTGTGTTCCTGTGGGGCACAGTGAGCAGCTGCTCATTTCCACACTTGACTCTGATCAGAGAGGCCGAGTGGCTGGCCCAGAGTCACACAGAAAAGGCAGTGCCAGGGCTCCTGACCACTGCCCGCCATGTCCGATTCCTGTTGCCTTTGCCAGATAAAGGTAAATGTGCCAGCTGCTCTTGTGGGAAATCGGAATCTCACCCTAATTTGCAAGAGATTTTTCTTTTTCTTTGTTTTCTTTCAGAAACAGGGTTTTGCCATGTAGCCCAGGCTTGTCTTGAACTCCTGAGCTTCAGCGATCCCCCTGCCTTGGCCTCCCAAAGTGCTGGGATTATGGGCACGAACCATCTCACCCGGCCACGAGGGATATTTCTTTCCTCTTTGTGAAAAGAGCTACTATTTTCAGCTACTGATTGGGCTACATGGGAGCTCCCTAGTTGAACGTATAGGGGGCCTGCAGGCTCCCAAGGTCACCTGGCGATGGGAACTTGTTCTCTCAAACACCCAGCTCCTGATGGGGGATCCGTGGGACCTGGAGGGTAGGTCTGCACCTCTGAGTTCTGGGACCTGGGCTAAGTCACCCAGCCTTTCTCTGAGCCTCAGCTTCTTCATCTGTAAAATGGGGTCATGTAAAGGCTCTGCATGTAGGCAGAGACATAGCACCCAGCAGCAGGAGTCACTGAGAGCCGCTGTCCCTCCTTCTCTTGGCTGAGCCTGGACTCCATCAGCCACAGGAGCACGACTTCCTCAGGGCCTCTCTCCCTGCTTCACCCACCTCGACACTGGGGTGAGGGCCACAGGCTCCTGGAAACCCATTCACAGCCAAGAGCTCGTGCTTTTAAGTCTCATCTGTGTGCAGCCGATGAGAGAACTTGATCTCAAATTACAAACCTCTCAGCTAAACACGGTCTATTACGCAAAACCTCATTCCAGCGGCTATAAATAACCCTCACAACACAGTCCCCAGGAACTCTCTGGAAAGATGCGGCATGGTTTTGAATAACGAGATAATGGAAACACAAACCGATGCTAATTAATTTCACCGCTCACAGAGCGCTCGCTCCTTGCTTAGCCATGGTCAGTGGGACTCCATCAAGAAAACCCTGCGATGAAACAGGAGACGTCTCGAGGGAAACCTGTTGGCAGAAGGGCCCAGCCACATGGAGCCACGGCAAGTGGCCACGTGGTTTGTTCACGGACCTGTGGCACTGGGGGACCCAGAGAGGGCCTGGCCAGCTCCCACCTCTCAAAGCCCTGCTTGGACAATGCTGCTCAGAGGCAAGGCTCCAGGAGGGCCCACCCCACAGAGGGCTAGGTCTGGCGGCAGGTGGTTGGTTTCAAAGTGAAAGAAGACGACACTGAGGGCTCCTGCTGAAGGGTCACAGGAATCCTCAGGAGGTGTCTTTATCTGTTCAAATTAGAGACCCCCAGAGAGATGACGACCTGGCTTGTGAAGAAACCAGCATGGGTCATGCGAAGCATTCAGAGGTTCCTCAGTAAGTTAAACACCCAGCCACCATGTGACCCACTAATTCCACCACACAGAGAGGCGCAAACAAGCACGCACAGCCATGCTCGGAGCAGCCCCATCCGTGATGGCCAAGAGGCGGTGGAAACAGCCCCGACGCACATCCACTGACGAAAGAATACACAAAACATGGCCGTACAAATAATGCGGGATATATCATAGAGAGAATGGAATAGATACAATATGGACTATGTATATTATGGAATATTATGCGGGCATGAACAGGAATGAAACACAGATCCATGCTACAACATGGATAAACTTTGCAAACATGATGCCAAGTGAAAGACGCCAGGCATAAAAGGCCACATTCTGGGATTTCATTTATAGAAAATACACGGAATCGGTGCATCCATAGAGACAGAAAGCTCCCTGGGGATTGCCAGGGGACGGGGAGGGGTGAGGGAAGTGGCTGCCGGTAGATACGGGGGTTCCTTTTGGGGCGGTTAACCAGGTCGTGGTGGTCACACAGCCTTGTGAATGTACTAAACACTGCTGCGTTATTCCCCCTTTAAATGACTAAAATGGCACATTCTATATTACACGTATTTGACCACAATTAAAAGAAAATAGTTATGGGACCAATGGGAGCTTTGGTACCCCCAAAATTCCATCAGCATTGCCTGTTCTTAGACAGGCTTGTTCACCTCTTAATACGAGGTGTGCAAACTCAGCTCCAAGTCCCCTCCTGCTGCCCAGCTGCAAAGAAATGAATTCTTGCCTGGTTTTATGAGTCTAACGTTGTGACCTGCTCCTGCCACTGATGCCAAGGCCAGGAGGTCTGTCAGGGTGGCACATGACATGCCTGTGCACGCCCCCCCCCCCGGCCAGTCCCCCGGTCCCTGATCTCAGCTTCTCCCCTGCAAATTCAGAAGCTAGAAACAGGCTACTGGCCTTTGTTCTTCTCTCCCTGAATCCAAGGATGATGGTTTTCCAAGCAGGCTGCATTTGTTAAGTAATCCTCGACTCTCCATGTCATATGAATGAAAGACAAACAGAACTGCCAGCCAGAGCTGCTGACCGGCTCCAGTGGATGGGACAGGCCCGGAGAATTCCGTGGAGCAGCCAACACAATGCCAGCCCAGAGCACAGAGCGCGGCATGGGGCTGGCGTGCAGGAGCACCAGGCACCCCTGCCGGTCCCTCTGGGCTTTCTGCATATTTAAAGCAGCTCTTAGAGCCCAGAGACTCCATTCCAGGGCCTGTGGGGATCCACGGGACTCATGCCAAGAATGATGGGAATCTTTCTGAGCTCAAAACTCTCTGATTTTGAAAAACAAATGGTCCTTTGAAGAACACTGCTTCCATATGGAACCATGGGGCATGGTGATCAGAAGGGCTCCAGCCTCTTTAAAAACCAGCTAATGATGCACCCTGATCCCTTTGAACGTCCAGAAGAAGGCTGAACCTAGAGCCATAGTGACTAAGAGGCAAATGCAGGCTCTCAAAATCTCCACAACCCCAGACTTGCCTTTTCACATGTGAAGCCAAGGCCTCAGAATGCAAGAGAAGTGGCAGCTTTCAAAAGGAGTTTGGAGGTTCTCAGATTTAAGCGCAAATGCCACTTCCTGGGGCTGGTGCTAAAACTGCAGGAAAAGGCTGGTTGGCAGAAGCTCACAAAGGGGAGTTTATCAATGTTGCAAAGGGCATGTTCACGGATGCCTATCAGCGTTGGCCTTGTTCTCCGCGGGGATGGTGAGGCAGGGCCAGCAGCCTGCAGGGCTGCGGCATTACCCTTTCCTTGACAGTTCCCTCAACTCATCATCACTCCAGCCGGAGCCCTGGGTTGCTCCCCACCTGCCCTGCTTCCCCATCTTCCCTGCATTGCCCCATGGCAGCCCTGGGCACTTGGTCACCACCCCGCGACCCATGTCCTATCCTTCAGGGACAGGCTCGCCTCTGGGCTGTTTCGAAGGACAGAGTGACAAGGCACAGAAACAGAGGGTTTCTGGTTTAAGGGTTACTTCTGCATTTATCATTCCATTCTTTATTTTGGGTCTAATTCAAACCATGCTTTCAAAAAGGCTAGGAATGTACAAAGCGAAAGGACCCACTGGCCCCAGGGCAAGATGGGAGGGTGTCCTGGAGGAGGTGTCATCTGAGACTCCTTCCCTCCTCTAGCCATTTAGAATTTCTAGGTAGTCAGGCACCCAGGATGGGCCTTCCAGGATGAATGGGGGAGTTTAGAAAACTGCCTTCGTTTCTACTGAAAATGGAGAAAAAAAGGCAATTTTCAGTTCTTGCAGCACTCAGGAGTGTGAAACTGGGCTGCTGCTGAAAAGGAACGAAAAGCCTTGTTCCAAATTTACTTGTCATGGGAGGTGGGTGGGGGGGGCGTGAACACTGGGAAGGCATCAAAGAAGGGGAGCGTCCTGAACGTCCTGCCCAAGATCCGGGAAGGAGGCGGCGGCCGGGTGTGACACAGGCCCGAGAGGGGAGCTGGATGGGGTGGTGGGGAAGTTGCCTGCGACTCCTGCCTGGGAACCGGGGCTCTGTGCTGGTGGTGGGGCCCCTGTGGGATGTGTGTTCTCACAGAGAGGCCTTTCATAAGGGCTCTGAAGGTGTCCTGCTGCTGAGTATGGGAACTCACACGTGCTGGGCGGGAGAGAATCAGGGCTGGGCTGATTAGGGAAACGCAGAGGGCAAAGGAAGTCTACCTGTAGCCCGTATCTCTGACAGAGGCAAGATGCACAAGCACCTTCCATTTACCTGTTAGCAGCCACATCTCTCGCCAGGTACGGCTGCAGGTGAAGGCACGAAAGGTTGGGTTTCTCTACATATGTGTGTACATGTATACATACCCATAGGCATGCATGCATACATATTCTTGAGGGTGTTTTGCCTTCTTCATACAATTATGAATATCTTTAGATCCACGCTTACTTTCTGATGGAACTTCATCCCTGAAGTAAGCATACCATATAGGCAAGGATAAACGAAACTCCACGAAGAAAAATGCAAAATGTTCAACACTCCAGAAGCTCCCAGTGGCCCCCCAGCAGCCACCCTCCTCCCTGCAGGGGTACCTGGGGTCTGTGCGTGCAGTTTCCACGCTCTGGCTCTTCTCTAGCACTGTCACCTGCTCACTTCCTTAAACCATACATGGATTCCCTTTGCCTTTTTTTTCAAATTTTACAGAAATCATTTTGCTCCCCCCCTTTTTTTCTGGAACTTTCTATACGCGATATCAGACGCTATGTATTCCTCTGTGGCCTCCACGTTCCCCTCCACAGCATTTCTGAGATTCACGCGCCTTGGTGAATGCAGCTGGCATTCATTCATTCTCCCACTGCCGCACTGTACTCCACGTGTGAGCAGCTCACGGCATCCGGATCCTTTCTTGTTCGCAGACACTTGCATCATTTCCAGCTTCTTGCTGTTATGAACAGAGGTGCTTGGAAACTTCTCGTGTGTGTCTCCTGGCCCACGTGGGAGAATGTATCAGGGGTGTGTGCCATGCAGTCACATGCTGGTTTGCATAGCAGGTGCATCTTTCATGTTAGTGGGCAATGACTACTGTTTTCTAAAGAGGTTGCAATTTGGGACTTTTTTTCATGTTTTTCTTTTTCAAAAAAAAAACAAAGTGTAGAAACTCAAAAGGCTCAGGAAGACCTGGCCATGTGCAGCAATGTTATGAGTGGAACTGTGTCCCCCAGAAAGAGGTGTGGACGTCCTCACCCCAGGACCTCAGGATGTGCCCTTATTTGGAAGGAGGGTCATTACAGATGTAATTAAGATATCAATTAAGGTGAGGTCATAGGGGAGTAGGGTGGGCCCTACATCCAAGGACTGCTGTCCTTATAAGAAGAGGGGAATTTTTTTTTTTTTTTTTTTGAGATGGAGTCTCACACTGTCACCCAGACTGGAATGCAGTGGCACAATCTCGGCTCACTGCAACCCGCCTCCCGGGTTCAAGCAATTCTCCTGCCTCAGCCTCCCAAGTAGCTGGGATTACAGGCACATACCACCATGCCTAGCTAATTTTTACATTTTTAGTAGAGACAAGGTCTTATTATGTTGGCCAAGCTGGTCTCCAACTCCTGACCTCAAATTATATGCCCACTTCTGCCTCCCAAAGTGCTGGGATTACAGGCATGAGCCATTGTGCCCAACCAGAAGAAGGGAATTTGGACACAGACACACAGGGAGTCCTCCACGTGACAACAAAGGCCGAGACTGGAGCTGGGCAGCACAAGCCAGGGAAGGCCAAGGAACGTCAGCACCACCAGAAGCCGGAAGAGGCCAGGAAGGACCTCCAGGAGCCTCTGGAGGGAGCGCTGCCCTGCTGACACCCTGACCTTTGTCTTCTAGCCTTCAATGACACAGTAAAAGTCTGTTGTTTTAAGCCAGCCAGTCTGTTGTTTCTTTTTTATTTTTTTTGAGACAGAGTCTCTCTTTGTTGCCCAGGCTGGAGTGCAGTGGCGTGATCTCAGCTCACTGCAACCTCTGCCTCCCAGGTTCTAAGAGATTCTTCTGCCTCAGCCTCCAGATAGCTGGGATTGCAGGTGTGCGCCACCACGCCTGGCTAATTTTGTGTTTTTTAAGTAGAGACAGGGTTTCACCATATGGGCTAGGCTGGTCTCGAACTCCTGACCTCAGGTGATCCACCTGCCTCGGCCTCCTAAAATGCTGGGATTACAGGCATGAGCCACCATGTCCAGCCCAACCTGTGGTTTCTTAGCAGCCCTAAGAAATAAGTACAAGCAACATTCTAGGCCCTTCCTTCATCCCCTCCTCCAGTCTTTGTCTCAGTGACCAAACAGGCCTTGGGTCTGTTGCTGTGAGAGCAAGGATAACCAAGCCCTTCTGCAGATCTCCAAGAGTCTGTGTGCTCCTCTGAGCCTGGGAGGAGCCTCTGAGCCCTTTTCAACACAGTGCTGCAGACCTCCCCTCCCCACTAACTTAACACGCAGGAGCACTGGATGTCCCCATGGCCGTATTAGAGGCTTCTGGAGAGGGAAGAGGAAGTGGGCAGCTATGCTGCTCCTGGCTGGGGGGCTGTGGTCCCAGGGCCTTGCTTTAATGGGTTAACTGGAAAAGCAAAATGAAGGAAAGAAGACAAACCTGCTTAGATTGGATTCACCCTATGCACAGAATCCATTCGTGGACATGCCATCTGCAATGCTTCATGGAAGAGGCCTTCCGATGGCAGAGGGCAATCATGAACTCAACACTCAGCCTCCCTCTGAACCAAGAGCTGGTGGGGAATGAGTGGGGGGGTGGAGAACAGTGGGTGGGCCTAGAAGGAGAAGGTGGCCTCGGACGAGCCCAGTTCTCCCATCTCTTTTGCTTTTAGTTCTTAAGAATAACCAAAGAATGTGCTAGAAATGCAACACCCCAAGAGAGGGAGGGCTGATTGGAATAGCCTGGGCTCTGTCCCAGTCTTCCCCGGAAACCTGATGTCCATCAACACTTTAGCCCAGAAGTCATGTGGCCCCGGAGTATAAAACCCAGGAGGAGCTGCTTTCCAGGGTCCCTCAGTTGCAGCACAAGTGGGTACATGCAGTCAAGACTCCAGTCACCTTTCCTGAGCCTTACAGGCTGGCTCGGCCGAATCCCAGGCTTCTGTTGTCCCTTGCTGCCTATCTGTAAGCAACGAACCACTTCATGTAACTCGCTGTGTGGGCGGCTGGCTCACCAGGCTAGGAAAAGTCGGTAAGCCATGTGCAGTGAACCTGCTCCACACCTTGGGGCAGAGTTGCCTGGCCATTCAGTCCAATCCTGGGGTTTGGTACTAGAAGGAAACCCACCCACCCACAGGTCTAAGTCACCTTGGCCGGTACTGTCTTTGTTGGCAACAAGGGAGGAACTTGCTCTATGCGGCTCTTACGTCCTCGGTCTGTCTCTTTGTTGGTTAGTAGTGAGGTGAGGCTGGGCACCAGCATTTACTGGGGCCACTCAGACCCCAGCTGTCCTTTAGAGGGCTGCCGAGGAAGGAGTGGCAGACAGCGTGGACGCTGAGATCAGAGCCTGCCTCTGGGAAATGGACAGAGGCCCTGGACCCCATCCTCCCTTCACTGTCCTTGCCTTTAGGATGCCCTTCCCTGGATTCAGGGCCTCAGCTGCTCATCAGGATGGGGGGCACATGAGATCGCCATTCTTGTAGGTTGACAATAGGTCAATATTTGCTAGTTTGACATGGTGCAACTGAACGGACCCCACGGCTGACTGCTCCTTGCTCCAGTAAGTAGCTATAGAGCTGAAGGCCCCCGAGAAGTCCTGAAGAATAGAAGGTCAGGCCCTGCACCTGCTGGCAACCCCATACTGGGCTGTTGGAACTGGCTCCAGGGGCCCCGAGAGGAGGGCCTCCCCAGCCTGGGAGGGGCCTGGATGGCATCTCTGAGTTGGGGCTACAATGAAACCAGAGGGTGAGCCGAGCAGAGGATGTGAATTCGAGTGCTAGGACTGCCTGAGGAGGGCGCTGGGTGGTACTGGGGAGGCCAGACAACTCAGGAGGCTGAAGGTTCAGGGATGCGGGAGGCGGGGCCAGGCCATGAGGATGGAGGAGGCACCGTTTCCCACAGGCCCTGGAACCGGGTCCTGGTGCCCAGTGCTGGGTCCTGAGCAAGTTCTCCCCAGGGTTAGAACATTCACACCTGAGAAGGAAGGCAGGGTGGGGTGTGGGGGGCTCTGAGGCCTCTGGAGGCTGCTGGGTGAAGGCTGGGAGTGCCAGAAGGGACTACTTTCAGGCTAGGGCAGCCCAGAGCCTCACCCTGGCCCAGGGGACTTCTGCCAGGCTGGCTCCTGACCAGGCTCCAGGTGAGTGGAGCCTGCAGGGCATCCCCCAACAGGGGCCACTGAGGAAGAGGAGATGGCAAATGCCCCACAAAGGGCCACAGAGTGCAGCAGCCAGGGGCAGAGCCGTGTGTGCTCCTGTGTGCGTGTGTGTCTATGACAGTGTGTGTGAGAGTGACAGTGTCTGAGAGTGTTGTGTGTCACTGTGTGTATGTCAGAGTGGGTGTATGTCACTGTGTGTCTATGAGTGTGTGTGTAGGTGTGGCAGTGTCTGAGTGTGTGTGTATATGTGTGTGTCTATAAGAGTGTGTGTGTGTGTGACTGAGAGTGTGCTCTGTGCGTCACTGAAAGGGTGTGTGTGTGAGCTGTCTCTGAGTGTGTGTCAGTGTCCATGAATGTGTGAGTGTGACAGTGTGTTGTGTGTGTGCATGTGTGTCACTGAGAGTGCATGTGTGTCAATGTCTATGACGGTGTGTGTTTGTCAGTGCCTGAGGGAGTGTGTGTGTATGTGAGTGTGTAGTGCATGTACGTGTGTGTTAAAACCCTTTCAAAATGTAAAAACCTTCCTCAGCTCGTGGGTGCAGAAACTCAAGTCATGAATGGAATGTGGACCCCAGGCCAGAGTTCACCCAGCCCTGCCATAAAATAAAGAAATGCGAGGAAGGGAGTGGGGAGGTGGGGCAGATTTGTCAAAACAGGGGCAGTAAAATGTGGCACATATACACCACGGAATACTCTGCAGCTATAAAAAAGGATGAGTTCATGTCCTTTGTAGGGACATGGATGCAGCTGGAAACCATCATTCTCAGCAAACCATCGCAAGAACAGAAAACCAAACACCGCCTGTTCTCACTCATAGGTGGGAACTGAACAATGAGATCACTTGGACACAGGAAGGGGAACATCACACACTGGGGCCTATTGTGGGGAGGGGGAAGGGGGGAGGGATAGCATTAGGAGATATACCTAATGTAAATGACGAGTTAATGGGTGCAGCACACCAACATGGCACATGTATACATATGTAACAAACCTGCACATTGTGCACATGTACCCTAGAACTTAATAAAAACAAACAACAAAACAAACAAACAAACAAACAAAACAGGGGCAGTCAGAACCTCCGCAGATCTGGTTGTGGGCTTCAGAGCAGAGCTAGGGGGCAGACGCGGCTGTCCCCACAGGGGCCCTACATAGCCTGGAGCAAGCTCAAGTTCAGAGTTAACGGGAGAAGGCGGCCGGAATGAGGAGAAAGAGGCCTTCATGATCAAGGTGGAGTTTACCCCATGCGCATATGACCAAAACTCTGAAAAACAGTATTTTTCTGAATAAATGTCTACCATACCAAGCATGTTAAAAAGGTTTGATTCAGGCTGGGCGTAGTGGCTCACACTTGGAATCTCAGCACTTTGGGAGGCCAAGGCAGGTGGATTACTTGAAGTTAGGAGTTCGAGACCAGCCTGGCCAACATGGTGAAACCCCGTCTCTACTAAAAATACAAAAATTAGCCAGACGTGGTGGCGTGCCTGTAATCCCAGCTACTTGGGAGGTCGAAGCAGGAGAATCATTTGAACCCAGGAGGCAGAGGTTGCAGTGAGCCAAGATCACACCACTGCACTCCAGCCTGGGCAACAGAATAAGACTTGGTCTCAGAAAGAAAAAAAAAAGAGAAAAAAATAAATGTCTGATTCTGATGTGATTCATGCAGGGGTGATTTCAGAAGGTCAAAATGAGCCCACGAGAGGGAAAAGTCTTTGAACAAAAGGACAAAAGTCTCCAGAGTTAACTGCCATTTATGTCTAGCCTACCCATTTGAGGAAGGAGGTTCTAGAATCCCAGGGCCACTCCGCCCTAGGTTCCAATGAGTGGCCCTGGCTCTGCCCACAGCCAGGCCTGGCCTTGCTTGCAGGTGGTGTGCATGGCTGGGATTCAGTAATTAAGTCACAAAACACAAGGCTGGCTACTTAGAGCAGAATTACAAGGCATTGCAGCTTGTGAACATGGTAATCCAGCTTAATTAACACCGACTCAGAGAGCAAGGCGCAGGCCTCTGGGTTAAACCAGCCCGTGCGGAAACGCTGGCCGCCGCTTACCCTCATCACACTATGCTGAGGATTTGTCATTGTGTGGAATAAAAATAAACCTGAGCTTGGAAAACTGGGCAGGTGACCCTGGAAAGGCCCGGAAACCACCCAAGGCTGGCTCTCCAGGGCCTTTGTGCTAAAATGGAACAAATCCAGCAACCCTGAGAGGTATCAAAGGCAGGCAAGCTTCTCTGGGACACGGGACACACAGGCTGACCCGGCAGATGGCCAGGAGACGGACGGGGTGAATCATCACAGGTGTCGTGCACAGCCACCCCAGTCCCGTACCCATACGCTTTGTCCTGCAGGCTCGATTCCCCTTCAGGACCCCCGCTTTCTGCCCACAGCCCTGCCCAGGGGAGGCAGACCCCAGCCCAGCCTGTGACATGCTAAGGACTTCTGAGGGTTCATCATTTCAGCCTTACAACCACCCTTGAGTTCGATTCTTATTGCTCGCTGTAACAAATTACTACAAATTTAGTGGCTTAAAACAACACAAATGTTCTTATCTGCCAGTTCTGTAGGTCAGAGGGCCAACCCAGGGCTCAGGGGACTGAGAGAGAGGTGTGGGCAGGGCTGGCTCCTTCCGAAGGCTCTCAGGGAGGATCCTTTCCTGTCTCTTCCAGCTCTGGGGGCTCCTGGCGTTCCTTAGCTGAGGGTTCATCACTCCAAGCTCTGTCTTGGGGGTCCCATGGACTTCTCCCCTGCATGCATCAAAACTCCCTCTGCCTCCCCTTTATAAGGACGCCTGTGGTCACACTCAGTCCTCCCTAAGTGATCCGTGATGACCTCCTGATTGCAGTAAGATCCCTCAGTTCATTGCATCTGCAAAGCTGCCTTTGCCATGGAAGGCTCTGGGGATAAGCACGTGGTCATCTCAGGGATTCTTATTCAGCTGGCCACTGAGAGGCACAACTGGGCTCTGCGGAGAGGCTGCCCAGGGACCCTTCGAGGCAGTGATAACGCCTCAGGGCCCCTCTCTTCCCCATCTCCCCCATTCTCTTTGGGGCTGTCCTGGCTGCCTCTGTGGGGCGTGCTAGCCAGTGCTGGCTCACAGGAAGGAGGCCTCCAGGACAGCAAGGCCCTTGGACGCTGGAGGGTGAGACATTGCCCAGTGCAAAATCTACCTCTGTTACCATGGGACTTGGAGGAACCCCTGTTTGGGGCTCAGCTCTGCTAACTGATATTCAGGGAGGCAGGAGGGGAGAGTTTTAAAAGAGCCACAAAGTACCCAGGAGCTTAGAAGGAGAACACGTGAGGGCCTTGTTAAAGACTGGCACAGAATGTCTATCCTGGGAGAGAGAGTGCTGGTCTCCCTCTCTCTTCCCATAAAGGACATGGATCCCATCACGAGTCCCCACCCTCTGACCTCATCCAGCCCCAGCCCCCTCCCAAAGGCCCTGCTCCTGACACCATCCTGGTGGGGGTTAGGGCTCCAACATTTGAGTGTGGGGTTCACACAGACATTTGGTCCACAGCACCATGCTGATGCGTCCTGGTGTCTGAGATGGGGAGAGGCCTCTGCATAGCACAGCTGGCTCTTCTCTTTCCTAAGGCAAAAGAATCATTACCTTGCCAGGGCCTCATCAGAACAAAAATGTAATTGCTTTGTGCCTTTCAGAAACCTCCTGAGTTGGGAGAAATGGAGATTTTGGTGGCTGTCCATGAAGTACTTAATTAAGCAGAACAGGTAATCCCATCATTATTACAAGAAACACGCAGAGCTCCAATATCTGTGGAAATGCGGCTGCCTGCCCCAGCCTGGTCTCCCCCACCCCCACCATGGGCACCTTCCTTTCCAGCTATCTGGGTTGTTGCATTAATGCTTGTCCTGCCCCCAGACAAAATGTGGAGTCTGTTGTTATGGTCTGAATGTCTGTGTCCCCCCTCAAGTTCCTATGTTGACACATTTGGAGACAGGGCCTTTATTGGAGGTAATTCAGGTTATGTGAGATCATAAGGGTGGGGCCCTGATCCAATGGGATTAGTGTCCTTATAAGAAGAGACTCCAGAGAGTTTGGTGGCACTTTCATGCTCACACTCTCTCTCTCTCCTCCCTCTGCCATGTGAGGAAGGCAGCTGCCTGAAGCAGGAAGCGACCCCTCACCAGGAAGCAACTTGCTGGCACCTTAATCTGGGACTTCTAGTCTCCAGAACCATGAGAGAATAAATGCTTGTTTAAGCGCCCCCCGCCCCGGCCTGTGGAATCTTGTTACAGCAACTCAAACTGAATAAGACTTGTGGGGCTGGGTATGACGTAATATCTGTGTGACCCCAACAGGCCTCAGTTTCTCCATCTGAAATGGGGATGGATGGTAACAGCACCTGCCTCAAAGGCTGCGGGGGCTGAAATGAAAGCTCAGGCACCAAAGCACTGGGATCAGGCAGGGTGTGGTCCTGACTTCACCTCCATAGGCTCATATCAATGACAGCAGCCCCTGCGCAGCCTGCCCTGACCGCCCAGGAAGACCCCATTTTTGGGGCGTCCAAGGAAAGTCGTAGACACTTGAGGAAATTACGTGTCATGAGACATCAACCCCTCTGTCCTGATCACTATTTTACAGATGAGGAAACCGAGGCAGGAGCTGCCAGGGTGCTCACGTGAGGTCACAGGCAGAATATGCGAAGCAGAAACCAGAACAGCTTGGAGCCCAGCACTGCACGGCTATTGCTTATGCTCTGCCACATTTCGTCCATTTCTTTCTGGTCTGGCTCCTGCCTCTGCCCCACCACGAAGCCAGATGCACCCTGAAGGCTGCACCCCTACAGCACCCATGGCAAGGACATGGCCGCTGGCAGGCGCTTGGGAAATATGGGTGGACAGGCTGGAAGGAAAGAAGGAAGGAGAGAGGGGACTGGAAATTCTTCCCAACTCTTTCGTTTCCCAGATGGAAGGTGGTTTTCATCAAATGGGAGGTCTGATACAGTAGCCCCAGCCACGCACGGCTGCTTACGTTACGAAACAACCCAGGCCAGTGAGTGCAGAAGGGGAGACTCTGCCTGAGGACGTGGGTATGGAGGATTTAGGAGGAATGATGGAGATAAATGGGGATGGCCCATTGCTGTAACTCTTCTGGAGACACCCATAAACGATCCCAGAAAAGCATGATTGAGGGCTTAATGGCAGAGGTGGTCAAGTGTGACTGACAGGTGTTGCCAACACACAGCTCATCCTGCACACCCCCAGGCCTGGCCAGCTCTTCCGTTCGCACAGGAGTGGTGAGGGTCGACTTCCGAGCTCGTTTCTCTTCCCGGCTCTGTCCACATGGTGCCGGGAGGGTCTGGCGCTGAGCCCAGCACCATGTGGAGGCGCCTGTCCCACCATGCTGGGCTGGCTCCCCCAGGCACACTGGGGCAAAGGTGTGAGCCCGACAAGTGGGGTAGGTGAGCCCGACAAGAACAGCTGGTCAACCGCTCCTCGGCTCCTTCTAGAACCATCCGAACCCAGCAGGATGTCCAATGGAATGGACATCTCCAATCCAACACAGCACCGCAACTTCCCCTGCCTGCCAGAGGCTTCCCTATCTCAGCAAAGGGCCCCACGGCTGCCCAGCAGTGTATGGAAGAGCCCAGGACTCACCTATGTCAGTCCCTGTCCCCCACCTATGCTCTGCCCTGAAACCGCCCCCAGCCTCAGTCCTCTCCACCCTGGTGTTTGATGTGGAACAGCCTCTAATGGGGCTTCCTGCTTCCCTGGGCTTTTGTTACAAAGCACCACAAACCGGGGGACTTAAAACAACATTTATTCACTCACAGTTCAGGAGGCCTCCAGTCCAAGACCAAGGTTTCTGGAAGGGGGCATCTCTTCTGGGGCCCTCCCCCAGCTCTGCTGACTGCGGGCCACCCTGGCACCCCCCCTTAGCTTGTAGTTGCACCCGCCAAGCTCTGCACGTGGCCTTCTGCTCTTTGCCTCTGCGTCCCCTCTTCTTACAAGGACAGCAGTCAGCAGATCTGGGGACCACCCTAAATCCAAGATGATCTCATCTCAAGATCCTTATGATGATCTCATCTCAAGATCTCATCTCCAGATCCTTAACTATAAATGATGTCTAAAGACATCTGTGAATACTGTTTCCAAATGAGATTCCCAGTGGACACAAGTTCTGTGGAACACCATCCAACCCCCTACTCTCTCCAATGCAGTCTCCGAACGGAAGTCCAACAAGCTGAAAAACACACACGGGCAAGCACTGCTGCTCCCTGCCACAAACCCTGTCACCTGGGGAGTAGAGTCGAAATTCTTCCCACAGCCGGGTGCGGTGGCTCACACCTGTAATCCCAGCACTTTGGGAGGCCAAGGCAGGTGGATCACCTGAGGTCAGGAGTCTGAGATCAGTCTGGCCAACATGGTGAAACCCTGTCTCTACTAAAAATACAAAATTAGCCAAGCATGGTGGCTCACGCCTGTAATCCCAGCTACTTGGGAGGCTGATGCAGGAGAATCACTTGAACCCGGGAGGCGGAGGTTGCAGTGAGTCGAGATCATGCCACTGCACTCCAGCCTGGGTGACAGAGCGAGACTCCATCTCAATTAAAAAAAAAATTCCTCTCCACACCCTGTGGGGCCTGTGCCTGCCTCTCCTGCCCTTCCCACACTTGGGTGCATGGCCTCTTCCCCTCCAGGTCCCCTGGCAGTCTCTGCCTCTGTAGCTCCGAGCCTACCTCCTCCGAGGCTGTTGCCGACCCTCCCTGTCAGCCAGCACTGCGTGGCTACTGCTTATGCTCTGCGCACCCTTAGCCCTTCTGGAGGATCATCATATTTATTCATTTCTTTCTGGCCTGGCTCCTGCCTCTGTCCTATCATGGAGCCAGACGCACCCCGAAGGCTGCGTCCCCACAGCACCCTTGATGAGGACACAGCTCGTGGCAGGTGCTTGGGAAATATGGGTGGATTGGCTGGAAGGAAGGAAGGAGAGAGGGGACTGGAAATTCTTCCCAGCTCCGAAGGTGGTTTTCATCAAATGGGAGGTCTGATACAGTAGCCTCAGCCGCCCACGGCTGCTTAAGTTTAAATTAATTGACATTAAATATTTAAAACTAAGAATTAGTTCCTCAGCCACACTGGCTGCATTTTGTGTGCTCAGAAGCTGTGTGTGGCCAGTGGTGCCATATCAAGCACATGGGACATTTCCAGAAAGTTCTATCAGACAGAGTTGCTTTAGGCCAAGGAAGGAGAGAGAATTCAGGGCTGTCAGCATTATGAAGGTCCCAGGGCATCTCTTCCAGCCTATGGTCCCTCCCACGCCAGGGCAGGGTATGGACAGCAAGAAACCCCACTGGGGAGCTGGGGTATAGGACGGGGCACAACTCAGGCCTAAGGGTACGCCCAGAGCTGCCACCAAGAACTAGAGTCACAGGAGGTGGGGCGCCTTCGTCCCTGTGCAGGGAGGGGCAGCCTCGGGTGTGGACTCCTGGGAGCAGAGGCCCTCGGTTCCCCAGGGGAGGGGTGGGCCTGGAGCCTCCTAGGAGCTTCCAGCCTCAGGAGGGGCTGAGGCTGGGGAGTGTGCAGGGCTAATGGACCCTATGTCTGCCACTTCCTGAGCTGAGGGCAGAGTTGATGGGGGCGGGCTATCCCCTGCATGGTCTTATTCCCAGGCTTGTATCCTACCCCTCTCCCCCATGGAGGAGGTGGGAATGGAGCAACGCCCCCAGCCAGTCCTCTGGTTCCCCTAAGGGATTCCTGCCAGCTCTGCGGCCCTCAGACCTGAGGCCAGGGGGTACTGGACACACTGCATCCCTCACAGAGAGACGAACAACTGTCCCCTCCTGCCTGAGCCAGGATTCACCCCCAGACATCCCTCAGAATCCATTTCCATCTTTCCCAAGAGATGCTCCCATGGCCACAGCCTGCTTCAAAACCAAAAAGCCTCAAACCAGCTTTCCCATAAGGCAGCAGTCCTCAGCCAGGGGCGATGGTATCCCCCCAACCCCCAGGGAACCCGAGGACACGTGTCAATCTCTGGAGACATTCTTGGTTGTCACAACTAGGGGCTGGTGCTGGCATGGAGTGGGGAGAGGCCAGGCTGCTGCTGGACACCCTACAGCGTGCAGGAGGGGCCCGCAACAGAGTGATCCCGCTAGAAATGTCCTTGGTGCCTCCGCGGGGCAACACTGCCCCAGTTCCACAGCTGGCGGGCGGCTCTGGGAAATGCCCCCACCCAGAGCGTGGTCTCTATCGGCTCCCTCCCCTGGCGGCCTTCGGGGGGTGCCCCAAGGGGTCTCACCAGGAGGTTAGCCAATGTACAGTTCAAGAGAGCAGCTCCCACAATACTGCCCCTTCCTCACTTCAGACACCAGCTGTAAGTTCCGGGGGTCTCCAAGACCACCCTCAGGTTTGGTGATTTGTGGGAAAGCCTCGGAGAACTCACTAGAAGCACCTGTGCTCACAGTGTTGGTTTATCACAGCAAAGAGATCCAGGTTGAGATCAGGCAAGGACAGGGAGGCGTGGGGCAGGGTCCAGACGCGGACACGGGGTATCTGACGTTTTCCCTGGGAAAGTGGGGATAATTCCTTCCCAGAGATGATGTGTGACAACACGCACGGGGCATTGCCACCAGGGATGCTCCAGGACCTTTGGTGTCCCGAGTCTTTGCTGGGGCTCTGTCATACACTGCCTCGGTGGCAGGGCTTTAGTTTCCAGCTCCTCCTGGAGGTTTGGGCTAATCCTTCTGGTCTCCAGTCTCTTCTGGAGGTCCAAGCTGACATGGCATGACCCAGAGCCCCTGCCATAAATCACACTGTCAGACTGTCCAGCCGTCAAATCCCCCGGGCAAACACACACACACATCAGGCAAGATATTCTGGGATCCCAAAGATCACCGCCCGGGAGCTGAAGGCAAAGGTGAGCCCCTCTCTCTGGATCAAGCTGGTGCTTCACTACCCAGACCTCCCTCCCTCCATTTTACATCAGAAAACTGAGGCCCAGACCTTAGGAAATCCGAGCAGGCTCTGAGCAGTGGAGGATGTGGGCTCTAAGCCAGTCTCTGCACTCTCCTCTTTTACTCAGGCCCCTCTGCTCCCCAAGCCCCCTGCCTCCCAGAGGTCCATAAGCCCAAGCCGGGTGAAATCTCAGTGCAGCCTCTTAGACCTCTGTGCAAAAATGAAAAAAGAGGACACGTTTGTGCATAAAATACACACTGTAGAGGAAGGAAAAATGCAGAAAGAGAAGTTTCCAGTAATCCACCCCATGGCAACCACCAGGCCATCATGGGACCTGGAGTATTAATCTTCTAAACCTGGGGCCCCTCCCACTCGGAGGGCCGAGGGCTGCAGCCCTCTGGGGCCTCCCCGCCTCCAGTTCCGTTGCCTCGTTCTCACTCCCAGGCAGCCTCCGTCCCAGCCTCCCATCCCGGCTGAGCATGGTACCCCGCACACACGGTTGCTAAGAAACCGTTGCCGAGAGTCACAACTCAGCTGGCAACGGAAAACACCCCCAGCAACACAGTTTGCTGGGCCCATTTAGGGAGACATGTTTTCTGGTCCACTCAATGCCTCATCCTCTTTGCAAACATTTCAAACGTTTTCTTTTACATGGCTTCTAGATATCACTTAGCATGCACTCTAAATTTAGGAACGGTTATGAAACAAACATATCACCCACAATATCTGCACTGACTATGGCATGAAGCCTGGTACTGGGATCAAGAGGCAGGGAGACACCAGGGAAAAATCCTGCCTCTTATCACAGGGAAGCCTGGTGCTCCTGGCTGATTTGGGAGCTTGTCGGTCAGTCTCAACCCCCAGGTGGCAAGCTTTACGCCACAAAGCCCATTGGACTGTGGGAAACAGGAGAGACGGACGGCTCCTGCTCTCGGCAAGAGGCAGAGCTTGTCAGTCAGTCTCATCTGGTCTGATCCCACCACCCCTGGGTGGCAAGCTTTACGCCACGGAGCCCACTGGATTGCAAGAAACAGGAGAGACCGATGGCTCCAGCCCTGGACCAGAGGCTACTATCCTCGTAGAACCCCTGCAAGGTCAATCCTTGCAGCAGCCCCAAAAGGTCCAGATGCAACCCCTTATTTTGCAGAGGAGGAGTCCAAGGTGGCCCGCCCACAGGAGGCAGAGCTGGCCTCTGTTGCTGTAGTGGAGAAATACTGCACCCCAAGCCACGTCACGACACTCTTCAGCCCAGAGTGGGCAGCGCGAAGAGGAAAGACCCCATCCCAGCAAGGATGAAGCCTGCAGTTCCCAGGTCCTCCGTCAGCATGTATCTCATTTCCTGGGCACCCAAGACGGGGACCCCGGGAGGCCCTTTGGTCGGCCTTGGCACAGCCGTGAAGGTCAGATGGGAGCCTGGAGGCGGGGGTGGTGGCATGGCGCCCGCGGACTTTGTCCCTAAAGTGTCTCCTCTCACAGCTCACTCTAGCACTAAAGGCTCCTGTTTTTGAGGTCTGCGGTATTAGAGTTGTTCCCCAAAATTCCGATTTTCCTTCTTCTTCGGCACATGCAGGGCTGCAGGTCTCCACCCTCCTGAAGTTAGGGGCGGCCAGTGAGTTGGCAGCGGCAGGGATGTGTGTCACTCCAGGAAAGGTGAAGACCAACTCACCACCCGCCACACTGCCCTTGAACCCAGATGTGGCGACTATGAATGGATCATGGTCCGGCCGGTGGGGGCATCACCCACCCGGGTTCCTAAGTGAGGAGGGCAAGGGACAGCACCCAGCAGACCTGGCAGGGCAGTGAGAGTGAGCAGGAAATAATCCTTTGTTTTTTTAAGCCATGGCAACCTGGAGATTGTTCCTGCTGGAGATTAACCCTGCTGTCCTGACTGCTACAGGTCAGGTGACTACAGCGGAATAGCCCTTACCCTAAACCCTTGGACTAGAAGTATTCTGGATTGCATGTGTTTTTGGATTTTGGAATATTTGCATGTACATTTGGTATATTTACACATATAATCACATATATCTTGAAGATGGGGCCCAAGTCTAAACATGAAATTCATGTATGTTTCATATACGCCTTATCACATAGCCTGAAGGTAATTTTATACAACATTTAAAGAATTTTGTGCATGAAACAAAGTTTTCATTGTATTTTGACTGGGACTCATCCCATGAGGTCAGGTGTGGAATTTTATACCTGTGGCCTCATGTTGATGCTCAAAACGTTTGGGGTTTTACAGCATTTTGGATTTTGGATTTTTAGATGAGTTCAACCTGGATTGGATCTCAAAGGGTGCCCTTCTAAAGGTCAACATGCCTAGCAAGGAAGAGAGTTTTTTTTGTTTTGTTTTGTTTTTTTTTTTTTTGAGACAGAGTCTCGCTCTGTCGCCCAGGCTGGAGTGCAATGGCATGATCTTGGCTCACTGCAACAGCGGCCTCCCAGGTTCAAGTGATTCTCCTGCCTCAGCCTCCCAAGTAGCTGGGACTACAGGCGCATGCCACCATGCCCAGCTAATTTTTGTATTTGTAGTAGAGACGGGGTTTCACCATGTTGGCCAGGTTGGTCTCGAACTCTTGACCTCAGGTGATCTACCTGCCTCGGCCTCCCAAAGTGCTGGGATTACAGGCATGAGTCACTGTGCCCGGCCGAGAGTTCTTAAAACTGAAGATCTTCCAGGTAAGCCCATCTTTGCATGGCAGGAACCACAGGTTAGGCTGGGAGGGTCCGGAAGCAGAACATGGAAGCCAAATTCTGATGGTTGCAGCACGGGTGGAGGCTGATGGCACCAAAGTCAGGGGGCAGAGAGTGCAGTAAACACATGTGCCCCTTCTCTGTCCTACCCAGGCCTCGGTTTCCCTGCTTGCAAAGTGAGCATAGTCACTACTAAGTAGTATCGTAATATATCAAGAGCTCTTTTCCCCGGGGCCTCCTTCAGTCCTTGTAGTAGCCCTGAAATGTCTAGTTCCAGCTCCTTATTTTGCAGAGGAGGAGCCTAAGGTGGCCCGCCCACGGGAGGCAGAGCTGGCCTTGACGCCAGCCCCATGCTCACTCCACACCCAGCATCATGATGCTGCTGTCATCCCCCAACTTCCGGCTTCCCGAGCTCCAGGCAGTGGAGACCCACCATCCTGCCGGCTGTTGGCACCGCCGCTGGGTGGTGAGGGGCTGCCGCAGGTTTGGGCCACCTGCCCACCCCAGGACAGGCTCAAACTGAGTGTCTAGGAAGAGTCTCTTGACTAGGGGAGTGAACAGGTGCCGGAGGATCGCAGTACCGCCGTGGGCTCTGGCTGGGTAAATCATCCCAGCTCTGGGGCTCTGGGCTCCAGCACGACAAGGCAGTGTGCTCCGCACAAAGACAGGATGTACTTGGGGAGAGGCTGCACCATTGTTGTGAGCGGAAGAGAAATTAATTTTAAGCCTGGAGTTGATTCCAGCCTGGGAGGGAAACGCCAACACTCGGAGAGGGCTGGTTTCAGGCATGTGCACGCCAGAGCTCACGTGCCCACTGCAGCCTGAATTCAGTGGGGAAACGCGCCCCGGGCACCCTCCCTCCTCTGACAGCGTTCCAAGCCACCCCCACATCCCAGCACCGGAAGAGCCTGGCCCCTCCTTCCACCTAGAAGCCTTGGGTGTGTTCTCCACTGAGCCACACCCTGTCCCCTGCCCCACCAACTAAAACACACCACCCAGGCTGCTGCCGAAAAGGCTGGGAGAGGGGCAGGGAGCCAGACTGAGACCGCCTCTCTCCAGCGCTCCGAAGGGTTTGGTCAGTTCTCTGTCACTCAACCTGGCGCTTGGTGATGAGGACACAGAATGGAGTGTGGCCCCACTGCTGGCCTCCCGGGTCTCCAGGCCTGATGGAGTAGGACACACGGACGTCCAGCAGGTTCCAGCCTGGCGGGAGAGGGAGGCCTGGATCACAGACTGCGGGCCACCGTGGCCCTGGGAGCCACATGTGGTGGGAAGGGCAGGGGGATGTGTTGGCAAACACTGGCGACCGCAGCTCCCCTAAGGGCCTCTGAACTGCCGCCACAGCCGCTACAGCCGGGTGCACTCTGACATCAGCTCTAAGTCGGGGAGAGGCGGGTGCTGCCCTCAGAAAGCTGCCACCTGGGCCAGAGGCACGGGACACCAGGGAGTACCTGCTGCAGAGCCGGATAATCCTGCTGCCCTCCAATGCCCTGACTCCAATAAGCTGATCTCTGGGCCTCAGTTTCCCCAAGTGTGCAATGAAAGGCCTGGCCATCCAGCTCCCCCAGCAGACCCGGTCCCCTAACACTCATTCTAGTCCCCTTCCTCACTTGAGGACCCTAATTTTGTCTTGTCAGTTAACAGACCCAGCTACAAAACCCCTTTTCTCAGTTTTCCCTGGCTGCTAGCGGTGACCAGGAGACTCCAGGGTGCTTATCAATGAGACAGGAGAGGACATCATCTGTGGGCTTCCAGAGAGGAGCAGACGGCATGCACACTGCTTTTGCTCCTGGCCCTGGCCCTGGAGATGGACTACCATGAGCTTTGGCCCCCACTCAGCTTGCCCTATGTTACAAGGTTCCCTGATGGCAGTGGGGTGAGGTGGGCTGCAGGGGCCATGCTTAGAGCAAGAGAAAGGTCAGCCAACCTGCTGGGCTGGGACTGACTGTGCAGGTGCCCTGAGGCCGGACGGCAGGCAGCAGGGACGCCCCAGGTCCCAGACCCCAGAAGGCTGGTCAGCCCCCAGGACAGGAACCAGGCCACAGCTGAGGACTGTGAGGGTGGCAGACAGAAGGACAATCAGGCCCAGGCTGCCCAGAGGCGGGGCCGGGAACAGATCTGCAGACAAAGTGGCATCTCTAGGCCTCTGGAAATTGTGTGTGATTTCAAGCAAAGAGACGGTAGTGGTTCAATTTTGTCCCCCTAAAATCCATGTCTATGTAGAACCTCAGAATGTGACCTCCTTTGGAAATAAGGTTGCTGGAGATGCAATCAGTTGGGATGAGGTCATCCTGGAAGAAGTGGGCCCTCAGTCCACTGGTTGGTGCCCTTATAAGAAGGGAAAATACAGACTCACAGAGACATGGCCACGTGCAGATGGAAGCAGAGACTAGGGGATGTGGCCACAAGCCAAAGAACACCTGGAGCCCCCAAAAGCTGGAAGAGCCAAGGAAGGGTCCTCCCCTAGAGTGCTGGAGGGAGAGGACCCTGCCGACACCTTGACGTTGGTCTCTGCCTTCAGAACTGTGAGGGGAGACACTTCTGTTGTTCAAGCCCCAGCTGGTAGCTTTGACCCTTTGTGACAGCAGCCCCAGGGCAAGAACACAAAGGGTGAGCACATAGCAGGCCAGTGTGGTGATCTGCGTCTGTCCATCCGGTGGTCCCTCCCTCCCTCCATCTGGCGCCCAACGCGTCCTCAGGACTGGCCGGGGCCTGGGGACCGGACACGGAGCAACTGGCAGCAGAGGGGGATGACAGAGCCTGCATTCCGGAATCTGACCGACAAAGGGCTGTGGCATTCCTAGGAGAAGCCGCGGAAGACCAGCAGGAATGACAGGAGCAGCAGCAAGAACCCTTCAGAGGACCCACGAGATGCGAACTCCCACCCCAGCAAACCACCAAGGGGAAGAGGCAGGCCCCCATCCAGGCAGCTCAGGAACAGGAGAGCTGACTTTTCTATGGCAAATAAGGCCCAGGTTGCCTAAAACAGGGGAGGGTAGCCTAAGGCTCTCCCAGACTCATGACAACTTAGATTTGTACAAGTGGTACATTTAGCTGGAATCTGGGAGGAGCCTGCTGGGGGCTGTGCCATCCTGAAGGTTCCCAGAGTCACACACACACACACACACACACACATACACACACACACACACACACACACACTCCCTCCTACCCGCCTTCTCCAAATAAAACCATGTCCCTGGTCTGTTTCTCTCAGTATCCACCTTCTCCATCACGGAGGAGGTCTCAGCTCCTAATCCACTCAGCAAAGTCCCGGAGGACAGTGAGTCACTGAGTCCTGGGCCAGGCACACGCTGAGCTCAGGGCCTCCAGGGCAAGGTGACCCAGAGGGCTCTGAGAATAGGACAGCGTAGGTGCCCCCGCAGCAGAGGATGTGGCTGGGTGTCTGTGAGGTTGCTTCCTGCATGACAAGCTGGGGTTATAAGAACACAAAAGCCTGTAGGATGAAGCCTGGCCCAAAGCAGTCGGGGTCCCGTGACCTCCCCGGCCTCTCTCCAGGCAGTGTCCTCCCCAGGGCGCCAGGCTTCCCTAGCTCCGAGTCTGGGCGTCTGAAATCTGCTGTGTAATTGGATCACGCCCCAGCCCGTGCTGAGCGTCCATCTGCACCCGTCTCGGAAAACACAAGTCTCAGAGAAAGAAAGCAGTTGCCACAGGTAATTTTCTATCAAATATATCACATTTCTTGGAATCACATGTGGAAGTTAACTAATTAGATTCCCCCTTATTTTTGAAATGCTTTCAGAGGACAATGGAAAGGTTCACTGTGTTCTGGGAAATGCTTCATTTAGATGCTAAACATTAGAATGCAATTTGTTCTTCAATCAGGGAAGAGCGGAATGAGCGGACTTTTAAGGATGCCATCCGCGCTCCCTGCTCCTGGTTCCATCGCGGGCCCTGAACAGCCGCAGGTGTGCGAAGGCAGGTTGGGGAACACTTTTGAGTCAGACCTACCTCCCTGGTTCAACCAGAGGCTCCTTTCTCTCCTTGATAAAAATCCAAATTGTGATTGTTTTATAGAACTGCCTTTTACAACAGAATCGTCTCCCCACATACCATATTCCCCTGATGCTGCCTGACAACTCTTGTCTCCCATGGATGTGGGCACACAGCCACACGCTGCTCTACCTCCCACCCGCCCTGAGCACTCGGTGGATGCTGGGACCCTGCTGGTCAGCCAACCAGAAAAGGGCGTGTGAGGGTACATCCGGGCGGCAGAAGAATGTACTAATTGGTTTATTTTTTGAAACGAGGTCATGTTGCTCTGGAAGGTAACTCAGGGGAAGGGTAGACAGGACCAGAAGGAGGACAGAGGACAAGGACATCATTCAGCAAGATGAGGGCCTGAGAAGCTGGGTCTCTGAGAAGCCTGGGCTCCTTTAATCCCAGTGAGACCCTCACACGGAGCGCTGACGGATGAGGGGTAGGGGGACAGGGACGGGGGCAGGTGCTCATTGAGGAAAGAGGCCCTGCGGTCCCCAGACCTGGGCATGAGGGAGCTGCCACTGGGCACAGATGGGCAACCTGGGCACCAGGCAGAATAGCATCTGCAGCTGATTTAGACACGTTGAATATATAAAAACGTTATATATATTAAATATATATTATGTATGTTATATATAACATATTTATACATACATATATTCATATATATAACATAAATGTTATATATTTATGTATTACATAAAAATATATATTGTATATAATATATATGCTATATAAAACAAATATATACATACACACACATTATATATACACATATATATATATAAAAAAACACACACTGAGTTGAATATACAAAAATCCTGAGTTCACAATGATATATTGGTGAGGGAGAGAGGGACAGACAGGGGCAGAGAGGACAGAGGGAGAGAGAAAAAGACCCTAGTTCATCCCCCAACAACACGATAGAAAACCAACTCATTGGACATCAGTGGAGATCACTGAAGCATCAGCTTCGTACGGAGAGACTTGATAATTAGAAAGAATTAAGCATTTATCTTGCCTTCTGGTACAAACAGCGTTCAGCTTAACCAAGTCATCTTATTTGAGATGAGAAAGTTCTTCGAGATGGAAGAATCTCAGCTCATCTCTGTGGAAGGATTAGGAAGTCACCAAATGCAAGCCTCAGCACACTCTTCAATGTCTGCAGGGCCCACCCCAGAAGGAGGCCCCTGGGTGACCAGCTGGTGAGGAGCTTCAAGAGAAAAGATTCACCATCACCACCTGGAGCCCGGGTGCAGCTTTCGTCACGGCGGTGGCGAGCGCAGTCTCTGCCTCCTGGGGAGACAGGGTGTGAAGCTCACAGCACCTGCGTGTGGCTGGGTCCAACATTAACAACACTGCAAGAGCTCACCTCCGTTTACAGGAAGCAGGAAGGACCCAAGGACTGGCTGATGACACCACAGGAGGCAAAAGGCACATCTGGGGTTGGGGGCAGCCGATGGCCAACCTACCCCATCCCTCTAACAACTTACCCCATCCCTATAACACGTCGCTGGCAGGAAACACGGGAGATGACTCGGACTGGAGACTTGGGGACATAGCTCCCAAGTACCACGTGGGTCCTGGGTCGAAGTCACCGCCATGAAAAGGCATTTCTGAGATAATTTGGGACATGTGCTAACGGAGGCACTTCAGATTCCACCCAGAGACCACTGCTGGGTGTGTGGATGGGATAGTGACACTGGGGCCCGCAAGAAAGATGCTATGCTCTTGAGAGACAGACTGAAGGGGAGGAGGGAGTGACGCAATGCCTGGGATTTGCTGGAAAAAAAAATAAAAAATAAAAAGGGCTACCTGTATATGGACGGCAAGAATTTCTTAGGTAACAAAAGCACAGCCAATAAAAGAAAAAATAAATACTAAAGTAGATGAAAATGTAAAACTTCTGCGTTATCAAAGGGCACAATCGACAGAGCACAAAGGCAGCTAAAGAACGGGCGGAAATATTTGCAAATCATGTATCTGGTAAGGGGTTAATACCCAGAAGGTGCAGAAACTCTCAGAACTCAACAACAGAAACCAAAATCTAACTTAAAAACAGGCAAACTGGCTGGGTGTGGTGGCTCACGCCTGTCATCCCAGCAGTTTGGGAGGCTGAAGTGGGTGGATTACTTGAGGTCAGGAGTTCGAGACCAGACTGGCCAACATGGCAAAACCCCATCTCTACTAAAATTTCAAAAATTAGCCAGGCGTGGTGGCACGTGCCTGTAATCCCAGCTACTCGGGAGACTGAGGCAGGAGAATCGTTTGAACCCAGGGGGCAAAGGTCGCAGTGAGCCGAGATCACGCCATTGCACTCCAGGCTGGGTGACAGAGTGAGACTCCGTCTCAAAAATAAATAAATAAATAAAATGGACAAAGGACTTGAATAGACATTTCTGCAAAGAAAAGATACAAATGGCCGACAAGGACTTTACTGAAAAGATGTTCAACACCACTAATCACTTCGAGAAAGGCAAATCCAAACTACAACGGGACACCATCTCACACCTGTTGGGATGGCCACGATCCTAAAACAGAAAGTAACGATGCTGGTGAGTGTGTGGGGAAACTGGAGCCCTTGAACACCGCTGGCAGGAAGGTAAAGTGGTGCAGCCCCTGTGGAATATGGCACGGCTGCTCCTCAAAAGGTTAAACATAGGACGAGCACGTGAGCCAGCAATGCCACTTCTGCCTCTATGCCCGAAGGAACTGACAGCAGGGTCTTGAAGAGATATCTGCACACCCGCGTTCACGATGGCAGTACTATTCACGATAGCCAAGAGGTGGACACAACCTAAGTGTCCACCTACAGATGAATGGATACACAAAAGGGGGTGTTTCCATAGAATGGGATATTTATCATTCAGGCTTAAACCAGAAGGAGATTCGGACACAACAACACGGAGGAACCTCGAAGGCATTACACTGAGAGAAATAAACCAGGCACAAAAAGACAAATACTGCAGAATTCCACTGATCTGAGGTCCCTAGAGTGGTCAAATTCATAGGGAGAGAAAGTGGGATGGTGGGTGCCAGGGGCTGGGGGAGGGGATGGTGATGAGTGTTTAATAGGGAAGAGTTTCAGTTCGGGAAGATGAGGAGGTTCTGGAGATGGATGGTGGTGATGATGAATGGAAATGTACTTAATGCCACTGAAATGTATACTTAAAATGGTTCAGATGGTAAATTTTATGGTATGTGCACTGCACTACAATTTGAAACATAATAAAAAGTATAATTGTAAGAAAAAAAAAGGGGGAGGAAGTGAATGGAGCAAATGGGCGCTGCGATCTCTTGGAGGCCAGCTCTCCACAAGGTCTTCATAAACCCTCGGTCATGCTCCTCCGTTGCTCAAGGGCCTCCAATGGCTCCCCATCGCCCTGGGCCTTGCCACAGCCTGAAAGGCCCTGTAGGGCTTGGGTCCCGCCCCTTTTTCTGCAGCATCCACCCTCTCGATGTTCCAGAAGACACCGAGTCCTTCTCTGGTCCAGGCAGGGCCTTGCACTCACCACCCTGGTGCACAGCCCACCGCCACCTCAGCTCTACCCTCCTCTCCAGGTCTCAGCCTAAAGCCTTCCCCTTGAGGAATCCTCCCTGACCACTCTGTCGACAAAGGCGTGGTCTCTGCCCTGTAGCTTCACAGCATCCTTGTGTGTGTGTGTGTGTGTGTGTGTGAGCATGTGAGTATATGTGTGAGCATGTGTGAATGCATGTCGGCACATGTGTATGTGTGTGTGTGAATGTGAGCCTGAGTTTATGAACATGTGCATATGCAAGCATGTGTGTTAGCATGTGTGAGCATGTGAATATGTGTGAGCATGTGTATGTGTAAGCATGTGTGAACATGTGTGTGAGCACGTGTAAGCATGTGTGTGAGCATATATGTGAGTGTGTGAATGTGTGAACATGTGAGCATCTGTGTGTGTGTGTAAGCATGTGTGTACGTGTGTGTGCATATGCTAGCATGTGTGCGAGTGTGTGAGCATGTGCAAGGGTGTGTGTGTGAACATGTGTACTGGTTCCTGGGGTTGTCATGACAAATCACCACAAACCAAGGGGCTTCAAACAGGAATTTTTCTCTTAGTTCTGGCGGCCAGAAGTCTAAGATCAAGGTGTAAGCTGGGCCACACTCCTCTGGTGGCCACTTATGTGGGTGCATTCGTGTGTGTGCACGTGTGTGGGTGCCTGTGTACGTGCGTGTGTGTAGGTGCCTGTGTGTGCATGTGTATATGTGCATGTGTGTGTGCATGAGTATGTGTGTGTTTCCATTCACAGCACAGCCACAGCCTCCAGTTATGGAGCCTGCTGACCCACATAGTGCCTGTCAATCTGTGCAGCGTCTGTTTTCCCAGCACTGAGGCTCTGTGAGGGCAGGGCCTGGTCTTCCTCTCTGCAGGATCCCAAAAGGGCCCAGGCTGGTGCTGAGTATGGAGTCAGCGTGTGGCCCGTACACAACTGATCAGACCCAGGGTGCCTATAGAGACCCTCCTGCTATTCACAGATGGGGGCAGGTGGGGCTGGGTTGGGTGTTTACACCCCTTCTGGCCAGGGCACGGCCAGATCGAGTTCCTCCTGGGGTGCAGAATCCAGGTGCCCACAAAGACAAACGAGCAGCCGGAGAGCCAGTCCCTGATGGACAGCCCCTCAGACCTCCCCCCACCAGCCCACCGGGAAGCAGCCACCGCAGAGAGGGTGTGACCCATGGGAGGCCGCCACCCAGTGCTCAGGAAGGCCAGCACAAAGGACACTAGGCACTGGAAGTGAGGCTGGTGCCCTGGCGAGGGGAGGCTGGCTGCCCCAGACTCTTGAAAGCCCTGAGGCCCAGATCCTGGCAGTCCTATGAAACAGACCCAGGGGTCAGACCCCTTTCCTTCCCACATCCCACACTCTAGGCTGCCCAGGGGAATCCCAAGGAGCCTTGGCATCCCAACCAGCCTCAGGCTGACCAGTGAGTCTACCCTGTGACAGGGCTGGAGCCCTGTTTGGGGTCTGCGAGCTGCCCACGGCTCACATCAAGTCGGCTTCCGCTCTGTCCATCAATTTAGGCTAGCTGAGCACAGGTTCTCAGGAATGCCCAAGAGCCCCATGCCAGGTGGGTCCCATTCACAGGTGGCTGTTCACCAGCCAGCAGGAAGCTGGAAAGTACCCCCAGGACGGCTAGCAGCCCAGTGAGCTGTGAGGCACACGGCAATTTGGGGCTAATTTTCTCCTGCAACGAAGTTGATCCCATAATCTGGTAAATACACTAATCATCACCGCCCTGCTCAGAGCAGGAGCTTATGAGCTACAAAGTCCGGAGGGAACAGGCTCGGCATAGAAAGAGACCACGGCCGGCCGGCTTGAAGAATGTGCTGCCAGGATATGAAACCCAAAGCTGGCGACGGACCATAAGCCGCTCCCAGTGACGGAGGACCCAGGCCACAGACCAGCTGCTGCACTGGGCACAATGCTTCTATTGTCACAGAACCCTGCATCCACATGCCTGCCCAGCCCCGCTTGCAGATGGGAAAGCTGAGGGCCCGGAGCAGCAAGATCTGCTTGGCGTCCTGCTGCTGACCTTCCCTGGGCCAGTCTGACCCCCGGTTCCTCTGATCGTCTCTCCTTTAACAGAAGCAAAGAATGAGTCGTAATAGCCAAGGACCAAGGAGCAGTTCTTCTGTCAGCAGATGCACCAGAAAATCCGTGGTGGCCGAGGAAGCCCCATTTTGTTTAGTCTGCTCAGCACTTCTCGTACAATAATAAAAACATCTGAATTTCCAACATATATAATAGAAAGATTTCCTAGAAAATGATCTATTCTGGCTTTGTTCAAAAAAGTTGAGTCCAGCTGGG
The DNA here is from genome assembly GCF_043159975.1 of Macaca nemestrina. Classification (NCBI taxonomy): domain Eukaryota; kingdom Metazoa; phylum Chordata; class Mammalia; order Primates; family Cercopithecidae; genus Macaca; species Macaca nemestrina. The sequence goes on along the minus strand of NC_092136.1, from coordinate 4,031,844 downwards.
CACAGTGGCTTACACCTGTAATCCCAGCATTTTGGGAGGCTGAGGTGGGCGGATCACCTGAGGCCAGGAGACCAACCTGGCCAACATAGTGAAACCCTGTCTCTTCTAAAAATACAAAAATTAGCTGGGCATGGTTGCAGGCGCCTGTAATCGCAGCTACTTGGGAGGCTGAGGCAGGAGAATCACTTGAACCCGGGAGGTGGATGGTGTAGTGAGCCGAGACTGCCACTGCACTCCAGCCTGGGCAACAAGAGTGAGACTCTGTCACAAAAAAAAAAAAAAAAAAAGGTTGAGAGTCCATGACTGACACTGCTCTTGGTCCCACAGAGCCAGCCTGGGCTGGTGCTGGGAGGGGCTGCCCCTGCTGGCCGAGGGTCTCTACAGCCCCAGGACGTGCCACTCCCTGACGGCATCTAGAGGCCTCTGTGTTGGGGACCCAGGTGGTAGCCTCAGGAAATGACCAGTTTGGGATGGAAGTGGGCTCTGCAAGTGCCTGAAAGAGAGCCTCAGTCCATTAGGCTTTTGCTCAGGCTGCCGTAGCAAAATGCCACAAACTGGGTGGCTTCTAGACAACAGAAATGTATTTCTCACCATGCTGGGGGCTGGAAGAGTCAGTGTCTGGTGAGCGCCCACTTCCTGGTTTCTTCTCATGGTGTCTTCACAGGGCAGAAGGGGCAAAGGGGCTCTCTGAGGTCCCTTTTCTAAGGGCACTACTCCCTCTCATGAGGGACCCACCTTCATGACCTCATCTCCTGCAGGCCCCACCTTCTAACACCATCGCTCTAGAGATGAGGATTTACTGTATAAGTTTTTCGGGGGACACAGACCATCACATCACAGCAAAGAGGGCCTGGGTTTTCTTCTTCCTTTCTTTCTGAGAGTCGATTTCCATCTGATTTTCCCAGCAACACATTAATTGGGTAAAGCCAAATCCATGTGAGTAGCTGCGGTGGGTACAGAAAGGAGGGTGGCCTGAGGCTCCCCTGAAGGCCGGGGACATGAGGGTGCCCTGGCTCCCCTGCAGGCCTACAGGGTGGGTTCTGGCCTCCAGGGCCTGAGCGGAACCCCCTTGAGCCACACGGGGTCTTTACCGGGCTCCTTTCCGTGGTGGAGTTCCACGTGGCTGGGACTGGGATGTCAGTAGACCCAGGGACGACCCCAAGGAAGGGGCTGGGTTTCAGGCATAGGAGGAAGGGGCAGGTCCTCTGGCCCACAGGCCCGTCTGGGGCTCAGAGGGCTTTGCCCAGGCCTTCCAGGGGGCTGGGGGCTGCAGGACATGGAGGTGCAGCTGGGATGTGTCTCCCACGGTAAAGCAGGCAACCCGGGGCCGGGCATGGCTAGTGCAGTGGGCTGAGTGGGGTCTCCCAGAAAGATGTGCCCAGGTCCTAATCTCCGGAACTGGGAATGGGATCTTATTTGGAAAAAGAGTCCTCACAGACATAATCAAGTTAAGGACCTTGAGATGAGGAGATTATCCTGGATTACCTGGCTGGGCCCTAAACCCAATGACAAGTGTCTTTACAAGAGAGAGGCAGGGGGAGGTTTGAGACACAGAGACGCAGAGAGGAGAAGGCCACGGGAAGACAGAGGCAGGGACTGGAGCGACGCAGCCATGAGTCAAGGGACACCTGGAGACACAGGAAGCTGGAAGAGGCCAGGAAGGATCCTCCCCTAGAGCCACCATGGGGAGCAGGGCCCTGCCAGGCCCTGGATTTCAAACTCGTGGCCTCCAGCACTGTGAGTGAACGCATCGCTGTCGTCTGAGGCCACCCAGTCTGTGGTCATTTGTGACGACGGCCGCAGGACATGAATACAGTTGTGCTTCAGAAAGGACTACACAAAGCTGAGGCCCGAGCCCTGATCTGGGAGCACAGGTATGTGCCAGAGTTGGGGGCACTACGGGCTGGGGAGGGCTGGGGTAGGAGGAGCACATGCCCAGTCAGGATCCCTCCCTGTTCCCCAATCCCTAGAATAGTCCCTCAAGGCTGGGCTCTGGAATCCTCTGTAAGTTGCTCCATCTCAGAAAGCCTCAGTTTACTCATCTGGAAAACGGAAAAAGTCATGCAAGTCCACTTTGCAGAGCTCCTGGAAAGAATCGAGGCAACCGCTGGGTAACCTGCTTAGCACAGTGAGTGCAGGCAATGAGCGTCTATACAGAGAGCCTGCGGACTTAGAGGGATGCAGAGTGTTCAGACAGCTAAAACACGTGCTGGCCACTGCCTGGCATCCCTCCCTGATTAAAAATAACAATAGATCGTGTACAGAATTTTTAAAATTCTAAGTATCTTTTTTTTTCTTTACTATGGTTTTTTTTCTTTTCTTTTCTTTTCTTTTTTGAGACGGAGTCTCGCTCTGTCCCCCAGGCTGGAGTACAGTGACGCGATCTCAGCCCACCGCAAGCTCCACCTCCCGGGTTCACACCATTCTCCTGCCTCAGCCTCTCGAGTAGCTGGGACTACAGGCGCCTGCCACCATGCCCAGCTAATTTTTTGTATTTTTTTTTTTTTTTTTTTGAGACAGAGTCTTGCTCTGTAGCCCAGGCTGGAGTGCAGTGGCCGGATCTCAGCTCACTGCAAGCTCCGCCTCCCGGGTCCACGCCATTCTCCTGCCTCAGCCTCCCGAGTAGCTGGGACTACAGGTGCCCACCACCTCGCCCGGCTAGTTTTGTGTTTTTTAGTAGAGACGGGGTTTCACTGTGTTAGCCAGGATGGTCTCGATCTCCTGACCTCGTGATTCACCCGTCTCAGCCTCCCAAAGTGCTGAGATTACAGGCTTGAGCCACCACGCCCGGCTAATTTTTTGTATTTTTTTAGTAGAGACGGGGTTTCACCGTGTTAGCCAGGATGGTCTCGATCTCCTGACCTCGTGATCCGCCTGCCTTGGCCTCCCAAAGTGCTGGGATTACAGGTGTGAGCCACCGCGCCCGGCCTATGCTTTTTTCTTAAACGTGCTTCAGCTTGTCTAACAGGATCCAGTGCAAGGCATTGTGAGATCAACAGCAGAGAATGGCATGTGCTCTCCCTCCAGAGGCACAGCAAGACCGCCTGCCCCAGCCTCCCCTGCAGGGAGGAATGACCGCCAGTTGAGATTGCAGTCAACAGAACATAAGCAGAAGTGATATGTGCTTTCTCTTCTGCCAGCCAGATGCGGCCGAACCCGGTGACCTGGGCATCCGCGTGTTCAGGATGGAGGAGCTGGGAGCTGGGAGGAGCCTGAAGCTGCTTGGAGGACTTGAGAGGGGCAATAAATAACTTTCCATGGCTCAATGAATAGCCAGTTTTCAGTCTGGGACTTGTTACAGCGTCCAGCATTGCGGGAACGGACGCACAATGTCTAAAACGGGTGCAACACTGCGAAGTGTACCCGAGACCTCTGGGCTGTGGGCAGTCAAGTGGGCATGCCAGCCCCTGCCCCAGCTTGCAGCTGTGCTAGCACAAAAGGGCCAATCTCTCTGGGCAAGGGTCGTGCTAGGGAATCCCACTGCGGATGACTCTTCTGGGTAATCAAGGTTCAGGCTCTTTCCTGGGAGTTCTTGGGTCTGGAAAGAAGGCCACGGGGGACTGGGTACCAGGATGGGTAAGGTCAGAAGGACAGGGGCTGGGGTCACTGGCATTCCCCTGAGGGAGGCCGCATTTCACAGGCTTTTCCAGTTGGCGAAGCCTTTGCCTGCAGGGTCTCTTTAAAAGGAAACCAGACAAAACCAACCCAATATTTCCTGTGCTGCGTCCTGACCTCAAACCATCCTGCCTAGCAACTGGCAATTAGGCTGCCTTTGAGATAAATATTCTTGGCTAAAAATGCCCATGGGTCTTAAAACTTTGATTTTCCGTTCGATTCGAATTTACATCCAGAATTGCAGTGCTGTGGGGGGCGGGGGATGGCGATGAAATGCCCAGGATAAAGACAATGTCCTAGCTAACAAAATAACCAGTGAGCGACAGAGGGGCCTCAGCAGGAGCTCTGGGCAGAACGGCGCTTGCTAGGTCACCCCATGTGAACCACTTTGGACAACAGAGTGGTAGCTTTGTTGGATTTATGGGGATAGCGGCTCAGCCTGTCTAACCGCAGTTGAGGTGGAGCCGAGAGGCGTCTCCCCTGTGTCCACGCTAGCTGGGTGCTTCCCTCCCACGGACACGGAGGCCGGGCTGCCACTTCCATCCTTCCCCGACACCTCCAGTCATCTTCTGGGAAACACCAAGTAACACAAACAGGACACGGATTTCCCGGAGATTTATATCTGGCTCAGCAGTTGCACCTGCTGAAGAGGTAAAGATGACAAAGGCCCTCAATGTGACCAAGAATAATGCAGAGCTGGTCCCTCAGGCTTGAGAGCCGTAATTTCGCCAGCTTAGAATTTCTAACTAGACAAAGAATACAAGTTTTTTTTTTTTTTTTTGAGACGGAGTCTCGCTCTGTCACCCAGGCTGGGGTGCAGTGGCGCAATCTCGGCTCACTGCAAGCTCCGCCTCCCGGGTTTACGCCATTCTCCTGCCTCAGCCTCCCGAGTAGCTGGGACTACAGGCGCCCGCCACCTCGCCCGGCTAGTGTTTTGTACTTTTTAGTAGAGACGGGGTTTCACCATGTTAGCCAGGATGGTCTCGATCTCCTGACCTCATGATCCGCCCGTCTCGGCCTCCCAAAGTGCTGGGATTACAGGCTTGAGCCACCGCGCCCGGCCATACAAGTTTTTAAAAAAGTTACTTTACAGAAGAGCCAAGGTGACTATAGTTAATAATAATTTATAGTATATTTCAAAATATACAAGAGAATATTTGGAAGGTTCCCAGCACAAAGAAATACATGTTGAAGGTGACATCGCAGTTTATTCTGATTTGATCCTTAGACTTCGTGTAGAGGTATCAAAACATCACACGGGCCACATAAATATGTACAATTTTTATGTGACTCACAGATACCCTCTGTGACTCACCCTCCACCTGTCTCTTCCTCCAAGGGGTTACCTTGGAGGAAGGCTTATCTTGAAGGATTATCACATGGGTGTGGAGATTTCCAGAACTTTTGCATAACATTTATGTTCCCTTGGAAAATGTGGCGTACAGAGAATAAATATAGTATTTTTGCGTCCTTTTTTAAAAAGCAGAAATATTATCATACTACAGTGGTTGGTCTGTGACCTGCGGTTGGCATTTGAGATGGTGTCTCGGGAATCATGTTGTGGTTGGTACGCAAATACTCCTCTTTCTTTTATACGTCGGTATCGTTTTTGGTCATTTTAATGAGGGTTGATCTCCTGCCATGTGCTGGGTGCTTTCTCTTGCAGGTGAGCAAGAAAGGCAGTCTTTGCTTTCATTGAGTTACGGTCCCACGGGAGAAGACAGACCAACAATAAAAGGTGAATAGAAACCATACCGTGTGCTGGTCAAACTATGAATAAACAGGAAGCCGATTAAGGGACTGCAGGTGGAGGAGGGGGAGGAACAGAGAGGCGAAGAGGTGACCTGGGGTCGGGGGCTGAGCTGGAGCTGTGCCCGGGGTCTCAGCTGACCCAAGGGTTGTACGTGGCGGTGAGCAGGGGTCACCACTGGTTCTGTTTCAGAGCCCAGGAAACATGCTGGGACCTGCCCCAGATCTAACAGGAAAGCCCAACTGTTCAAAAGTTAAACAACGAAAAGGGAAGAACATTGCTGTTTAAAAAATTTTAAATTAAAAAAAATGTAGTAAAAGACATAAAGCATAAAATTTGCCATTTTAAAGTGGCCAGTTCATGGCATTAACTACGTTTACAGTGTGTGCAGTCATCACCAGCACGCATCTCCAGAACTTTCTCATCTTCCCAAATGGAAACTCTGTCCCCGTTACACACTAACTCCCCATCCCCTTCCCCAGCCCCCGACACCCACCATCCTACTTTTTGTCTCTATGAATGTGACGAATGTGACTACTCTAAGAACCTCACTTGAGCGGAATCATACAGTTAAAAGGAAGAGAACGTTGTGTTTGGCTACTCCTGGCATCTGTCCATCTGCTTCCCCATGGGTCCCAGGCTGGATACCTCCGTGTAGGGTGGAGGCAGTGACAGGAACTGAGAGGGGCCCCTGTCCCAGGGCAGGACCAGCAGCCCACCTGCAGGGCAGCTCCCACCTGCTGCAAATACAAGAGGGAGGCTGATCTTGGAAGAACACGCCTTTCCAACATGCATTCCCAGAGACAGTGCAGATCTCAGCAAAGCCAGGGGTGAGGACAGCGCTGAAATCCATCTCTAGACCTGCCTGCCAAACCCCACAGAGTCACTGAGTCCCGATTTGCTGTGCTCATTTAATTGATTCCTTCCTTCATGCATTCAGCAAACAATAGCTCATGCCTTTTGCCAAGACTGACACCTGTGCCTCAGATATACACGTGGGGAAAGGTGACCCCAGCCTGGCAGGGACTATGAACAAGTAGGAAATTCATCAAAAGATCTCATCAAAGGCTGGGCACGGTGGCTCATGCCTGTAATGCCAGCACTTTGGGAGGCTGAAGTGGGCAGATCACCGAGTTCAGGAGTTCGAGACTAGCCTGGCCAACATGGTGAAACCCAGTCTTTACTAAAAATACAAAAATTAGCTGGGTGTGGTGGCGCACACCTGTAATCCCAGCTATCTTAGGAGACTGAGGCAGAAGAATTGCTTGAACCTGGGAGGCGGAGATTGCAGCGGGCTGAGATTGTCCCATTGCACTCCAGCCTGAGCAACAGAGTGAGATTCTGTCTCAAAACAAAAATGAAAACAAAAATAAAAAACACGTCAAGAATGCTTTGACGAGGCAGACAAGTTACACACAAGCTTCGTCCTGCTCAATGCCAAAATCCCAGTGTTGCTGGGCTGAGGCAGGGGCTGTCTAGAGGGGCTACAGGCTGGGGATAGGGCTGGCCATGGGGCTGCTGGGCACACAGCCTGTTTTCCAGGAACAACAACAAAAAACCTGAACAATACATCAGTCCACTGGAATCAGAAGGCTCATCAAAAACCACTCTGGGAAAATTAACTGACAACAAAAAATGTCTTCCTGGAACAGATGAGGCTGGGCCCAATATAGGAATTAAAACCAATCACTGCTGACCCCAAACAGGTACTGCAGAGGTTCAGCTGCTATATTTACAAGGGAATGATGCATATGCCACGAATTAGAGGCAGCGTTGCCTGCCATGGGCCCTTGGCGCTGAGTCCCCTCAAGTTCAGTGGCCGACACCTCCTAGTTTTGCTTCAGTCCGGGATCGGGCTGGGGAGCTGGGGCAAGGCAGAGTGCCCTGGGCTTTGAGTCCAGCATCAGGATGGCCAGGACCCCCGAGAGCCCTCTGACCCCCTGCCTTGCTGCAGCAGGAGTCACACACAGTGTCCAAGAACTCTGGAGCCAGAGCTGGACTTGGGTTTGAATCCTGCCCCGTCACTCCCTCACTATCTCCTGTGACTTGGGTCATCCTATATTCACCAAACCTCAGCTGCTCCATGTGCAAAATGACACTAATGCCACCTCCCTCCTCAGACTGCCGAGTGTGGAAAGGGGCACTGGCATACAGTAAGTGCTTAAGAAGTGGCAGAGGTCATTATTGAAATAGTCCTTGTTATTGTTCCCAGAGCTGTGTGGACCCCCAGAACTCGCATGCTGGTAGCCCATGGTGGCGAGGGCAGCATTTTGATCTCCTGTGCTCTGTGCCCCCTCAAACCCAGGCCATTCAGAATAAATGACTGTGAGCCTGAGGCTGGAAAGATCGTTTCCCTTCCCAGCTAGAAAGACTCATCCATCAGGCTGTGTCAGACCCCTGAGTCCTCCAGGGTGGTCAAAGGTAATGAAGCTTGTGTCCCAAGTGCAGCATTTGGGGCTTCCCAAGGCAAAGTGCCCAAGCAGGCTCTCTACTCTCCAAGTTCATGGTGCACAGTAGCCATGGCTTGCCTCTCCCAATACACAGGATCTCCAAGGGCCGCCCTCCCATCCCTCTTGTTTCTCAGCCCATGTGTTTCCTCCTTCCTTCAGTTTGACAATATGGGTACAGCAACCACTTTGCAGGATGCCTCTGCTTAGGCATGCCTGAGCATAGGGCTAAGGAGAAACATGGGACCTGAACTCTGCACTCTTTGGGAAGAAGGACCACATAGGATTCAAATCTGTTTCACCAACCACTAGGCTCCAGGCCTGAGTCTACCCAGCAGCTGCTCAAGGTAAGTTTGCAGATGTGTGTAACCCAGACAGATACCCTCACCCCGCGTGCTCCTGTCCTTGTTGGAACGATTTTCAAAGAATCACAGTCCAAATGCCAAATAGATAGGAAACAGGGTTTCCGATCTTTAATAGTACTTCTCCAGTTATTAAAGGGAATCTTTTTATTTATTTATTTATTCTTGAGACAGAGTCTTGCTCTGTTGCCCAGACTGGAGTGCAGTGGCACAGTCTCGGCTCACTGCAATCTCCACTTCCTGGGTTCAAGCGATTCTCCCTGCCTCAGCCTCCCGAGTAGCTGGGACTACAGGTGTCTGCCACCACGCCCAGCTAATTTTTGTATTTTTTAGTAGAGACAGGGTTTCACCATGTTGGCCAGGCTGGTCTTGAACTCCTGACCGCAGGTGATCTGCCTGCCTCGGCCTCCCAAAGTGCTGAGATTACAGGCATGAGCTATCGTGCCCAGCCAAAATAAATCTAACTTAAAGCACAAAGCAGTACCTCTGGGTAGCCCCACCTTTTATAATCTGTACGTAGAAGTAAGCCCCCAGTTTTCCTTCAAGGCTTGCCCGTCATAACTTTTATTCCTCTCAGCTTTCTGTCTAAGCTCCCTCAGTTTCTTTGTTTTTCTCTTTCCTCTAGAATCTGCATCACAGAAGACATCAAATTGGGCAAGACTCCTCCTCCCTGACAGGTGGCACAGGAGGGTAGCTGGAGCGGGAGGGTGGGAAGCAATACATCGATCTTGGAAGAACAGCCTGGCTCTGCCACTCGCCATGTGTCTGTGGGTATGTGAGTCCCCACTCTGTGCTGTGGCCTCCTCACGCAGGGAAAGGAACTGATAAAAGTAACCAAATTGGCCGGGCGCAGTGGCACAAGCCTGTAATCCCAGCACTTTGGGAGGCCAAGACGGGCGGATCATGAGGTCAGGAGATCGAGACCATCCTGGCTAACACGGTGAAACCCCGTCTCTACTAAAAAATACAAAACACTAGCCGGGCGAGGTGGCGGGCGCCTGTAGTCCCAGCTACTAGGGAGGCTGAGGCAGGAGAATGGCGTAAACCCGGGAGGCGGAGCTTGCAGTGAGCTGAGATCCGACCACTGCACTCCAGCCTGGGCGACAGAGCGAGACTGCGTCTCAAAAAAAAAAAAAAAAAAAAAAAAGTAACCGAGTTAAACTGAACAAAGTGAGTTCATGTGTGTGAACTCTCAAAAACGGTGCTGGCACACAGTAGGTGCTCAAGCAGCGCGGGCATTTTACACAGTCGCTGCCACGGCTGTTCTGAGTTTTATTTGCAGTGTGTATCATGCTGCCCAGCAGTTAAGCTTTTGTTGGGTCTGAGTTCTATCTTAACGGAAGCGGGCAGGACCCCCTCCCCTCTTCGGTCCTTCTGGACAGGGGTGAGACGAAGGTCATGAACTCAGCACTCACTGAACACCCGCCTGTCCCACCTGGGATGGGGACTCTGGGGTGTGCATCAGCAGTTTCAAGAAACACAGAATTACCGCATGACCCAGCAATCCCGCTCCTAGGTATGTACCCCAAAGAACTGAAAACGAAAACTGGTACAAAAACGTTCATGTCGACTTTCTTCACAATAACCAGAAGCTGGAAACAGCCCAAGTGTCCCTGAACTGGTGAATGGATAAACTAATTGTGGTCTAACCATGTGGTGGAATGTCATTCACCCACAAAAGGAAGGTAGTACAGACACACGCTACCACACGGCTGAACCTAAAGCACATGATGCTGAAAGAAGACAGAAAAAAGGTTGCCTAGAGCATGATTCTGTGGATGGAAAACATCTGGAACAGGCAGACCCAAGACGGACAGGGGATGAGTGTTTGCCTGGGGCTGGGAGGGATATGGAGAGTGAGTGCTAATGGGTTCGATGGTAAATTTTATGGTCTGTGTATTTTACCACAACAAAAAAAAGACATACCCAAGCGAAAAAAAAAAACAGTGTATAAACACATGACAAAGTGTATTACTAACAAGACACATATAAAGAAATAAAATTCCACAAAGATAAACCTTGTTTTGCAGACACTGTCTCCTGGTGGCAGCATCCCTGGTTTTTTTCTTTGGTTTCTCTGCATTACCAATTTTATTTGTGTCTGACATGATTTACTCGAAACATAGTGAAATAACACTAATGTAAAATCTGGCCACCAGGCAGATATGGGGGTAGAGTTTACTCAAAATTTCCTAGGAGGAGGGGTACACATTCCCCCTGTAAACCTCTCAGGATTTGAGTGGGCCTGGGGAGAGAAGGCTGGCACCTTCCAGGGAAGGGCTGGCTTCTCACGCTCTCCCTGATGTAAATGAGTCCACCCCTCCACCTCCACCAGCTTTTCAAGTTCCGGCACTGATGGAGATGGGGAAGGGGTTTGGGAGGAAGGATCCCCTTCTCCAAGACAGAAGTTCTATCCTGGCTGTGCTCTCCTCAGTGGTGCCTTCCTTTCCTTAAGGAATATTTATTGGGTGCTTGCCATGTGCTCGCCTCTGGGTGGTCCCTTATCTGACGGGGTGTGTGCAGGAAGTGACTATAGCAAGGGGTTATGAGTGGGCACCACAGGCAACTTTCAGACATCTGAGGCAAATGCAGGTGGAGGAGACAAAATTGTGGGCAAGTGTCTGGGGCCAGGAGGAGTGTGGCACATTCCGCAGACCAGGGAGAGCGCCCAATGGCGACATCCATCTCCTCACTGGCCTGGCACACGTGCCATCTCCCCTTCTCACCCATATAACCCACTCCTCTCTCTGCAGATCCAGCCCTGAGGGTGCTGATGGAGGTGCACATGCCCAGGACAGTCCCTGTTTATCTCCATGACCCCCTAGGTCCTGCCACGAGACTGAATACAAAGGAGATGCATGGAAAAGTCTGCTCCATAGGACCCATCTGAAGATCCCGGGGAGAGGGAAGCAGATAACTTGCTGGTGGGTGGTTGATTTCGTGAGACCACAGTGGGGCCACCATTCTCAGGGCTCCACAGCATCAGCTCTGCCTCCCCTTCTCATCCCACTCTGCTTGTGGGCGCGTACACACCCTAATTCCCAGGGCTGACAAACTCCATCAATTAAAAGACCCCATGGGGCACTTAGCACAGGGCCTTCCTCCAGTTCATTTGCCAATCTAACCGCTTGTATCATGAAACTCCCCACAAAAGGGCACCAAAGGCTAAGACAAATCAATGCTAACAAGAGCCTGCTGAGCACACTGGGAAGCGGGCAGTGGGTGTACGGGAGGGAGGAGGGGGCAGGTGGAGAGGACCCAGAGGCACGAATGGGTGCATCAGAGGACCTGGTGCCAGGAGCTTCCAACATGGGGGTGTCAGCCTACTATGCCTCCTGCTGCCTTCGCTCCATGTAGCCTGGGGCTGGGTGTACAGCATCCACACACAGAAAAAGATGGCTATAAGGTTACATCCCAACGATCTGGGACTTACCTGGACCATGAGGTAGACACAGTGCAAAAGAAACAAGCTTTGGAGTCAGCTTAGATTCAGGCCTCCCTGGAGGGCCCTGGGCAGGCTTCTTAATCTCTCTGAGGCTCAGTTTCATTACCTGCAAGATGAGTGTAAAACTACTTCCCAGGAGTGCCCATCACTGAACATATGCGCTGGGGCCTCTGTTATGCACCTGGCACTGTGTTGCATGCTGGAGATGTAGCAGAGACATGGTCAGCAAACTCTCTGGCCCACAGGGAATGTTCCCTGAGGGAGGTGGATAGTAAGTCAGTCACCTAACACAGGAAATGTATGATTCCTATGGTCACGGAAGCACACGGTGTGAGTGTAAGAGTCAGGGAAACCTGAGGGTGCCAAGAGGGTCCTCTCTGAGAAGGCATGATGTGAGCTGAAACCACAGTGGTGAGGGAAGTGGGGCTCAAAGTAGATGCAGATGGACAAGGCAGGACATGGCAGATGCTCGACCACATTGGCTCCTTGGCCCCTCCTTGTGGAAGAGATTTCTCTACCAAGTAGATGAAACTGTCACTAAGTAATGAGCCTCTATGCTCAGAAACTCCAAGGATGCAGGGGACAGAAATGAAAGGTGCAGGGACGGAGGCAGGGGACATGCTGAGGGCTTCCTCCAGACTCCTGAGGAAGGCTGCATCCTATCCTCCCAGCTCTCTAGTTCAGCACCCTGCAGAGGGCCAGCGCCCTGGAGTGGTTCAGCACCCTGGAGAGAGACCATGCCCCACAGGGGTTCAGCACCCTGGAGAGATCCAGCTACGCTCTCGCTCTGTGCAGCTGTCCAGTCACACACATTTGTACCTACTTAACTAACATCCCAGGCCCCCACTAGACCAGTTGCTCACCCCCAGCTTCACAGCATCTGATCACTCCCCAAATCCACCTTGAACATTCCTGACCCCCTAAGCTTTTGCTCAAGATCTTTCTCCTCAGTTCTGCCTGCAGAAACCTCACTAACCCATCAAAGCCTGGAGCCAACACCATCTTTCATGAAGGCCTTTCCTGATTTACTGTGGGGCCTTCGCCACACTCTGCTTTTTGCCTGCCCCTCCTAAACTGTGTGTTCCCCAAGGAACTGTGTCTGATTCACGTCTTTCTTCCGGCCCAGCACCTGAGAGGCAGAATGTATGCTTCAGAAATGAATGAGTGAAGTTTCAGAAGTAATTTTTACAATTGCCACCATTTGTTGAGAACTCATGATGCCAGAAACTGCTACATGCTTCATACACACTTTTATTTACAGTTTGAGAAACTGAGGCCAAGAAATGAGCAACCTGCCCAAGTTCACAAAGTTAAGAAGAGGCAGAACCTGGATTCAAACCCAGATCAGACGGCACAGCCTGTGCCCTTGACCGTGGCTCCTCTCCGCCTCTCTCCAACCCCGTGTGCTGCCATCTGCCAGTCCCACGGCATCTGAGCACAGCAGCCACGGTCCCCTGAAGTGATTCTGAATCTTTTTATAGCCTGAAATTGAAATCACTGATGCTTCAAATTAGAACCCCAAAATGAACGAGCCAAGATTTCAGATTTGCAAGTTGCCGAGCTGCCCGCATCCACCTTCTCAGCAAGATTCCTGGGCTGCTCCTCAGCCCGGACCACCTGTTCCCAGTCAATATGGAGGACAAAGAGAACGACCTCCCCAGGCCCAGAAGGCCACGCGCAGAAAAGGGATCCAACCTCCCTGCCATCCAGGACTCCCCACAGAGCAGTGGCCTCTGCCTGGGAGAAGAAAGACCACAGTGCGTTAAGCCTCAGAGAGCAGACCCCAACGCTGTTAGCCTCAGAGAGTGAAGACCCCCCCCAGTGCTATTAGCCTTAGAGGGTAAAGGCCCCCAGTGCTATTGCCCTTGGTCAGTGGATCCTGATGACACGGTGAGAAGCCACTGAGCTGTCAGGACAGAAACACCCCACACTCAGAGGGATGCAGGACAGACCCTGTTTGTCTTTGGTGTGAATGCAATGAAATATTGGCCTTGATGACCAAAGCACCAATGTGACCCTGCTCAAGAATTCAGCAGTCACCCTGGGTTCCTGCTAACATCAGCTGGTCTTTGGTCTTTAACTTGGTTATTAAGTAGCCATTTAAAACCATTTAAATAAGAGCAGAAGAAATTTTGGGGGTGGGGTGCAGAGAGTTTCCAGATTGGTCATCAGGGCCACCAGCAGGACAAAGTCTCTCACAATATCCCAAAAGGCGAGCTAGAGAAATGTGAGCTGTGTGATGTGGTTGAACCACTAGACCCAAGGGATGCTGGCACCAGGCAAACCACAACAGGGCTCTGGCCTTGGCCCTGGGATTTGCTGCTAGAGAGCAAAGCGGGCATCAGGAATAGGAATTCCAAGGTGATCTAAAAGCCGGACCCACGCCAACACAGAATTGTACAGGGTGGTGAGTGCTCTGGGAGCAGGAGTTTGAGCCAAAGGAGGAGATGTGCCTGCCAGGGACTTTGGAGGCTAGGGGGCGGGGTGGGGCAGGTACCTGTATTCGAGATGTTCCCCACAACAGAGGCAAAAGGAAACCATGGCTCATGTACTCTTGGCTGGAAGTGTCTGATGGACTTGGCACATGCTGGGTGTGCTCTGTGACTGCTACATGCTTCACATAACAGTGGTAATGAACATCAGTCATTATGATAATATTATTATCCCTGTTTGTTCAACTAATAGCCACTGGTTTCCTCTTCTGAGTCGGGCATCATTAATGATGATGAAGGACAAGATGATGATCCATGACAAGTACTGACTGAGGCCAGGTGAGGTGATGTATCTTTAGTTCCAGTGCTTTGGGAGGCTCAGGTAGGAGGATCATTTGAGTCCAGGAGTTTGAGACCAGCCCAGGCAACAAAGCAAGACTCTGGCTCTATAAAAAAGTACACAAGTTAGCTAGGTATGGTGGTGCATGCCTGTAGTGTAAACTACTTGGAAGGCTGAGGCGGGAGGATCTTTTGAACCTAGGAGTTCAAGGCTGCAGTGAGTTGTGATTATGCCACTGCACTCCAGCCTGGGCAACAAAGCAAAATCCTGTCTCTAAAAAAGAAAGTTGATTGAATGCCAGCTCTGTGCTCCACGCCTCTGACCAGCAGTCCAGTGCTGAGAGCTCAGTTCGTCTCAAGTGATTCTACTGTCACAACCACACATTTCATCGACAGGAATAACAGGACCCAGCAAGAGTAATGACTGATCGTGCTGAATCTGGACTTCATTTTCTTTCCTCCAAGTAATATTTAAGTCTGAAGCTGGGGAGGGGAGGTTGACCCTTGAGTAGCGAGCTCTAACAACTGTTCCTCATGCCTGCTTGGTTGAAAAGTCAAACATGCTAGAGGCCACCTCACATTTCTCAAGTCCAATTTTAAAATACCAGCCTAAGAAACATTTTTGTTTTTTCAAGACGGAGTCTTGCTCTGTTGCCCAGGCTGGAGTTCAGTGGTGCGATATCGGCTCACTACAACCTCCACCTCCCGGGTTCAAGTGATTCTCCTGCCTCCGCCTTCCAAGTAGCTGGGATTAACAGGCACACGCCACCACGCCCAGCTAATTTTTGTATTTTTAGTAGAGGCAGGGTTTCACCATGTTGGCCATGCTGGCCTTGAACTCCTGACCTCAAGTGATCTGCCCACCTTGGCCTCCCAAGGTGCTGGGATTACAGGCGTGAGCCACCACACCCGGCCTTACAAGACCCTCCCAGGATCTCTCAGGAAAACACCAGTGCATCCCTCTTAGCCTCCTGACTTAAATACAAACCACGAGTATAAAGCAGATCCACACCCTCTCTCGTGCAAGTATTTAATACGAGGAAAAAGTAATTAGCAAACTCGAGCACCACTTTTCAAGGATGAAGGATACTGCTGCTGCTTTAACTGCGAGGGAAAACCTATTTAGAGAAATTAACGCAAAAATGAGATCGGCCACTTCAGGGCCAAGAAAACAACCACAAAAACCATAGGCGTCGTCAGAGCCCTGCAGCAGGCGGGTGAGGAACGGCCCCGGGAAAGTAATTAATGCCCAGGAAGCCTTTTTCCTCTGACAGCAAACAGTACCCCCTGTGCCAAGGGGGCTGGACATTTGTCTCCCGTGTGAGATAACTTTCTTCTAAGACACGCTTTCCTATGTATGAGATGGATACTTTTCAAAATAGGAATACTTCGATTCCAGGAAATCTGAGGGAAACATCTGAAAGAAAGAGAAAATAACATAATCTCACCACCTAGGGGTTAATGTTTCCTGTCCTTTTTGTTTTCTTCTGTGCTTACACTGGGGAAAGATGGTATTAGATGACACTGTGCTGAGCATTTTGATTCTGCCTTTCTCACTAAGCAGAATGTAGCCTTTCTTGGTTGGTGTTAAGAGCTCTTTGTAAACATCATTTTTAATGCTTTCTTATGAATTCACAACAGATGTTCACTGTCACTGAACCATTCTCCCATTAGCCCCGCCCCCTCCCCGCCTCAACTCCTTGTTTCTGCCACACTGTAATTGCTACCTGTTTTAATTTTTTTATTATTATTTACTATTATTATTATTATTTTGAGACCGAGTCTTGCTTTGTCACCCAGGCTGGAGGGCAGTGGCCGTGATCTCAGCTCACTGCAACATCCGCCTCCCAGGTTCAAGCGATTCTCCTGCCTCAGCCTCCCGAGTAGCTGGGACTACAGGCGCCGCCACCACGTCCAGCTAATTTTTTGTATTTTTAGTAGAGATGGGGTTTCATCGTGTTGGCCAGGATGGTCTCAAACTCCTGACCTCAGGTGATCCACCCGCCTTGGCCTCCCAAAGTGCTGGGATTACAGGTGTGAGCCACCATGCCTGGCTGATTTCTGCCTGTTTTTAAAGATTATTCCCTTAGCATGGATTCCTAGATGTAAAATTCCTCGTTCAGCTTTATGGCTCTTGTTACCTACTGCCACATTGATTTTGAAAACATCTATGGCAACCTAGTCTTTCCCCCAGCAACATGTGAGTCCTGTCACCAGCAACGTGTATAGTCACAAAGAAGTATTTGCTAATGTGAAAACAAAACGGGCACCTCACTGCTTTTCTTTTTACCGTTTGCCCATTTATACATAAAACTCATCAAAGTGTTGTTCATGCATCTTTGAGCCACGACATCACAGAGTCGGACAGCCTGGGCTGGAATTCCACCTTCTCCACTCACCAGCTACATGGCCACGGGCCAGTTACTTCACCTGTGTGCCTCAGTTTCCCCATCTGTAAAATGGGGAGGAACACACATGCTGTACGGATGACTCTGAGGGTTGGATGGGGCACTGCAGGGCTTCCAGTTACTTCACCTGTGTGCCTCAGTTTCCCCATCTGTAAAGTGGGGAGGAACACACATGCTGTACGGATGACTCTGATGGTTGGATGGGGCACTGCAGGGCTTCCAGTTACTTCACCTGTGTGCCTCAGTTTCCCCATCTGTAAAGTGGGGAGGAACACACATGCTGTACGGATGACTGTGAGGGTTGGATGGGGCACTGCAGGGCTTCCAGTTACTTCACCTGTGTGCCTCAGTTTCCCCATCTGTAAAGTGGGGAGGAACACACATGCTGTACGGATGACTCTGAGGGTTGGATGGGGCACTGCAGGGCTTCTAGCACTTGGAGATCCACCTCAGTTGCTATAAACAAGGACACTGGCTTCTTGGGACATTTGTTGCAAATGTTGTTTGCCCTCTGCCTGCCTGCTGTTGAGTTGAATCGTAAGGATGTCTCAGATACAGGATATTTTAGATGAGGAAAGTCACTCAAGAAACAAAATTCAGGTTGTCAAAGAAGGGGTTTGTGGAAGACGGTCCTAGTCTTAAGGAGATTAGCGCAGCACCAGCTTGTGTTTGGGTCGAGGAGACTTTAGTCGGCAGGTCACGTCAAGAGGCTGGAATGTCAACTTGGGCCGGGCCAGTGGGTCACCGCCCTTCCTGTCTGTTGGGACCCCCAGCATCACCACTGCAGCTTTCACGGATGCCCCAGCTCTTGCCTCATAGTTCTGATTCAGGGCGTGTGGGCTGGAGACCAGATTTCTATAAACCTCGGGTGACTGGGACGCCCAGCCAGCTTTCACTGAGTGAGACCTACGGTGAACCCCGCAAGACATCAAAGTGGTGTCCTCACCCCCACATCTCCTTAAACACTTGATGCACTACCGTCCTCCGGGAGCCACCCACAGGCTTAGGACGTATCATGAACTTCAGAAGCAGCCTCTGACCTCTCCAGCCCCATGTTGTGGGAGTGAAGGGGCCTAATCAGGGTCATCTCAAAAGAGACAGCAAACAAGTCTTCAGCAAACTCTTACAGCAGGCTGACTCTCCTTCGAAAGACTCTGGTCTCGGCTTTCTGACAAGCTCCAATCATTATGAAAATCAGTTTGGACTGGGTTTCCTGTTGTCACCAGAGGGACGTGGGCCTCTGTCATTCCTGGCTGGTGGAGGCCCCGTCGTCACCTCTGACCTGCATGGAGAGAAACACCTGCCCTGCTTCTCTCAGGGGCTGTCACTGCTCCAGCATCCACCCCTCTGCAAGCCTTGGCCTCGGCCTCCCCCTGCAGGTCCCACGGGCGATCTCTGCAGGGGCATTCAACTTCCCACTGCCCTGCCCCTCCCACGGCCTCTAAAATCTCTCTGGCTCCTTCTCCGCTGGGCTGGTTGACATTTCACAATCTGGAATGGCTCAGTGTCACTGGCTATCTCGGGGATTCCGGCACACCAGCTGATCCTAAATGGTAAATCACACCGTCCACGGAGCCACTGTGATCAAATGTCCCTATCCACGGGACATCTGCTTATCCTTCACGTCCACCTCTGAGGTGAACCTTTTATTACAACGCAGCTTGTGTGATAACATCTGTCTGTCTGATGAGATTCCCGATTTGGCGACAGCTCAAAGCCTTTGATTGTGGTTGGTAGGGTCGGGGGTGGTCAACCAGAAACAAAAACAACAGCAAAAGAACGAACTCTTCCCCAAAGCTTAGGTAGGAGAGAAATAAATTCTACAAGGTAAGTACCCAAGAAAGTCACGCACAGCAGGAAACCATGACAGGCGCCAAGGCTGAGAGCTGGAGGGCCACGTCAGGGCATTCTCACAAAGTTAATGAGGGAAAATGAAGTTCTGGAGACGCCAAAGACGTTAAAAGCCAACATTCACTTCAAAGGGTGCCCCTTCATCCAAAAGTTCAGACCGCAGCATGCAGTTTTAAAGAGAAAATAAAAATCTGTCACACTTTCGAGGTTCTTTCAAATAGCAGACAGAAAGGAAGGCCTGCCAAGGGCTGCTTGGGGTAAGGAAGACACAGTGTCTGCCTTTCAGGCAGCTTTTCACGTGGAGACCTTGCACCTCACCGAGAGCTCAGAAACCCCACCGACTCGAGGGCTGGCTGCTCACCAAAAAGAAAATTCACGTGAGACACATGACGCTGTTTCACACCATCCCTCCAAGGTCAAAGCTTTTCACCGAAAATAGAGAAACATGGTCTGTCGGAACAAACACGCACCTATTAGGCTATACACGATTTTAATATTCCGGTGGCAAAATCCAGCCTCTAGAAACACAACTCAATGGAATTCTCAGTCTTAAGCCCCTGGAGGAGAATTTGAGTCCCCAGAGGCAGCTGTGGACATGAACTGTGAGGAGCCAGGATCATGCAAGGGTCCAGCTGCCTGCGCCCTGCACCCTCATTAGTGTAAGACTGGTGTACAGCAGCCGTGCAGTGCTGTGGAGGGCCCAGTGCTCCTTGGGTCATCTGTGACATCATAATGCAGGCAAAGCCCTAATGCATCTCAGGACCAGCCATTCCTAGAATACTGGAAGTCAGAGGTTACCCAGAATATAAAACCTGCCCTCAAATGGCAAATATATTTGCATATCAGAGGTTAAAAGCAATGTCAAAGGAGGTGCTTAGAAACAGAAGTGTGGAAACTCTCAAAGCTCCAAATTTCCACAAAGGCTTCAAACCGACAGGACAGGTGCACCTTCTCGGCCCCACCCAGGCAAGCGCTGCAGCCACAGACAGCAACATCTTCTAACCCAGTGCGGCTCTGCTCACCGGGCAAGTGCGGGGCCCACACATATGCCTCAGCAGGCCACGTTTCTTTTATTGATGAGTTTATCCAGGAAACAGTCCAACGAGCTGAACAACGGGGGGTGCTCTTGCATCTGCAGCCCTCTTTTATTATTGAAAATCAAGAACCAAGAGCAACCTATTTCAACACCCCCCCATCCTGCCTGTCACACATGCACACACTCTTACACCATCTATAGACTTCAGCCTTGCTGCTAGGCCCAAGGCCACGCCCCCCGCAACACACACACGCACGCGCGCGCGCGCACACACACACACACACACACACACACACACACACACGAAGGAGACTCACATCCCAACTGCATCCCACAGAGGATGATTCAACCCAGGCCCTCTGCATTTTCATGAAGGTTACAAATTGAATTAACCCCCGAAGCCATGGCGGGCTCCGGTCTCCATCATTCTAGTGGGCATCCGACAGTTTCAATGCACAAGAACCCAAATAAGTTCATTTCTCATTCAAATCAGGTTCTGATTGGTCGATAATCATTTAAATATATCTTCCAGCAAATCAAAGAGATCCACAGGACGCACTCAGAATAAGTTTAAGCACCTGCTCCATCTTACCTGGCTCTCTAACAGTCTCTTCCCTTCTGACTTTCCATCGCCCCTTAATAGTCCTGAGGATCTCTAAGGAGATCACTAGCAGAATCACAGCATGATCAGCCAGCTTGGGAGCTTAGGCCTGACTGGGAGAAATGATCACAGGTAGCCTTCTCACCAGGGGCTGGGATGTGGGATCCTCATTTACAGAACGAATATCTGGCCCAATGGCAGGGACCACTACATGGCTGGCTGGATGCCACGTACCCACCCCTTCCACCTGCATGTGGAGTTCTGATGTACATGAGGCAGGGCTCAGGGTGACATAGAAGAGCGTGTGCATCCAAGAAACGCACACTCCCAACAAGGACCATTTGAGTCTACTGAGCCTTTAAAATATCATCTTTTTCAACCTATAACGTTCTTTTCTTCTTCCTGTTTCCAAAGAGTCACACGTTCCTTTGCATAACAAGATTAAAAGTAACATCTAAACTCACAAAAAGGCCAGGCGATCAGATGCACTGGGGCCTCTGACCCCTCGCACACACCGACGTGCCAACCCTAGGGACTGTTTGCTGTTTGGAGAGCCGGGGCACTCACACCTCTATTCTCTAAAGGAAGAAAATGCTCTTTCCTTTTCAGTACCAGCAAACGCCCATTTTCAAAGCATCTGAATTCCTAAGTTTCCTTTTTGCACCATCGACGCCAGCCATCCCTCTTGCCCGGGCTCCTTGGTCTTAGAAGGCCATTGTCCAACTGACAGGGTGATTACCACAACCTGCAAATCTACGAGCTCTTAGCCACCAATGTTACAGACCTCACACCAGCAACTGCCACACAAGAGTGCTTGCCGACTCACCCGTAGGACACAAGAACGGATGATGACTCCTCTTGGTACCTATTTATGGAGTCACACCTAAGCCACCCACAGATCTGCACATGTCCCCAACATCATGGTGACCACATGCCTCCACTTTCTATCTTCTACTTCAAGACCAATGGCCAAATTCCACAGACGTTTCCTCCTCCAACGGGTTACGGCCAAGGCCTCCAAGACAAGCCCAACACCAGGTCCACAGGCAGAGGCACCCATGGTGGGAGAAATTGACCAAACAACGAAAGCTCATGGCAGACTCCACAAGCACTCCCAGACTGGGCCTCGTGGCCGTGCTGCCAGGACTACGACCTCCTCCCCGAGAGTCGGCGCTCTCCCCAAGCAGAAAGATACAGACACCTGTGTCCCTACCTCAATCAAGAAGTCCCCGGTCCTTAGTCCGGCTTGCCACGCCACCCCACCTTCATCCACGGACTCCAGGTACTGCAGGGCTGGGAACGCCGGTGTTGGTGTGAATTCTTCAATGGGTGTGTCAGCTGGGAAGACAAGCAGCACCTGGTTACAAGCCTGGGAGATGTTTTCCAAATTCACATTGCCTGACCTCCCCAAGGGACCCCGGGAGGAAGTGGGCCCGCACATCTCCCATCGCAGGTGGCTGGTCCAGGCCAACTCTCCCCCAGGAATGGCTTGAGACTCATACTCATGGGCCGATGCAACTCAAGCAATGAGGTCAACTGCACCTTGGTGTCGCCATCATATTTCTTGGCCTCTCTGCTGAAACCACGGGATAATGTGCTCTGTGGTACATGTCTACACGCCTGTCATTTTCTTTAAAAGCATCAGTGACTAAACATTTTCGGTTCTAAAAATGGAAAAGTTCCTCCCCTGCCACACAGAGCTACAGAAACACCACACTAAACCACTTGCCAAATTTACATCTACGTAGACTCGCAACCAAGGGAATTCAACTTGGAATGCGGACGGAACATCACGCTGACCCAGTGGGTGGCTACGGATTTGGAATCTGCTCATGAGTCCCGTCTACAGGGACCCCAGGCCTCTGTGATCACTCTGTGTGTGACCAGTGTCCCTGGGCACTGGTGTGTGTGTGTGTGTGGGGGGGTGCTGAGCCACACTGCCCAGCACAATGAGGCTCAGCTTCTGGGGCCCACACAGCTGCCAGGTGCAACTCCAGGGCAGGAGACGGACTTTCCTAGGGAGGCATGAGTGGCCGGGGGTGGGTGGGTGTGGAGATGAAGATTCCAGCAGGGGGAGGGGAGAGCAAATCACACAGACAGGCGTGGACGCTCTCACAGAGACAGCTGCAACTGCTCTTTCTCTCTCTGGATAGCTTGCTATGGAGCTGCCTGAGTCTGAGGCAGGTGGGCACGCCAGCCGGGGACAAGGCCTCCTGCAGCACAGGTGCAGGACCCCTGGCACAGCACGTAAGCCCTTAGATGAAACTTCCACATGGCTGAGCCACACACGCGGTGGGCGGATGTCCCCTCTCACGGGGAGGCGATGCCATTTTGTTTTCTTTTGGAGGGGAAGCTGTGCGTGCAGGGCGGCTGGCGGGTGTACCGCCATGGACGGCATCCCTGAGCCTCCCACGACGGGCCACGTAACGTGTGTGCTGCCGGCTCAGTCCATGGCAGAGGGGACCATCTTGTCACATTTTCTTTGCAAAGTCACCTTAGAGGCAAGCACACAAATGCTCGCTGCCCTTGGAGCCAAAGCCCACTCCCAGAATGGGGCAGTTTCTAGGTGCCTGAAACTCAGGCCTGGGCAATCCTGGGGATTTGAGAGCCGGAGCTCTGAGGGCAGCCACAGTCTGGCTCAAGTAGAACACAAAATTTTAACCACCCCATCATTTAAAAACAAAAGGTAGGAGGGGGCAAGGGGGAGAGAAAACCCGTTCAGAACAACGTTGTCTACAGAAAATTAAAAACATTCCTCAAGGAAACCCTGACGCTTTCTGAGTAAAGCGCAATGTGAAAGAACATGGTTGTCTAGCAACCAAGTGCCCCCAGGAAAAATGCTTATTTAATGCTTATTCCTGAGCCAGGAACGTTTTGCATGCAGGCGTACAAACACACACACACACACACACACACACAAACATGGGAACATATTCAGGCTCGGAGCGGCTGCTCTTACCTTTGGCCCCTCGAAGCACGAATCCAAAGCCCTCATTGTCTTTTTTCTGCAGGACCACCGTCTTCTCCTCAATAATGCAGTCACTGTAGAGAGAATTCCGGGGACAGCGACCATTATTGTAGCCCGTCATCATCACCGCGGCCGCTCCTCCGCCGGGGACGTTCATCATCATAGCCAATTAATCACCCCAGCTCGCCAGATCCAGGCAGCATGGAGGAAAGGAGGCAGCGAGGGTGCAGGAGGAGCGAAGGAAGAGGGGGGTGGCTACCGGGATAGGCGAGCGTGGCACAATGAGACTTGCAGGGTGGGGGCAGGCAGAGCCGGAGCCAGCCGGAGGAAGGAGTCATACATGGTGGGGCGGCTGCCGGAGGGATGGCTGAGCTGCAGGCTCAAGGGGGGCTGGCCAGGACGCCGCCCAGGGCAAAGAAAGTAAGTGGCCCGAACGGCGGCGGCGGCAGCGGCGGCCTCAGCAGCGGCGGCGTCGGGAATGAGCTCCTCCGGCTTGTCCCGGCCACACGCATCTTCCAGCAGAGCCCGGGAAAACCAGCCAGAGGAGAAATGAGGCAGCAGTTTTGTTTTGCTTTTCCTTGAAGGGGGTTAAAAAAAAAAATAAATCAAATCCTATCTGCTCCCCGCACGAGCCGGCAGCAGGCACCAGAGACGCAGGGACCTGCGCGTCGCATCCAGCGCCCCCTCCCTCTCCCGTCCCGGCGCCGGCGGTGTGCGGCAGGCAGGAGCCCCCACAATCATCTGACGAGCCCACAGTGCGCCCGCCCGGCGGCTGCCTGGGCGTCATCCCGCGCAGAGCATCCGCAGGCTGGGCTGGGAGCGGGCGGGGAGCGGGAGGGGCTGGGGCTCTCTCTGCAGCCCCCCCTCCAGCATCACCCCTGCCCCGTGGCCGGTGGGTGAGGCCGGTGGGTGAGGGGCTCCCTGGCAGAGGACTCAGGACATTTCGGTCTCAAAGCCCCTGAGGATACTGGTCCTCTGTGGGGATGATGAATCCATTGCTGGGGGAACTGGAGGGGGTATGGGCTGCCCCTTTGAGATGACAAGCTAGAGCCACACTGCTTGCCTCTTGCCATGGCATTTTTTTTTATTTTTAAGGAAAGAAACCAAAAAAGCTCCAACTTTGCGCTAGCTGCCACAGCGTCCTCTCGCTTTTCCTGCTGGCAGTCGCCACATGACCATCCAGCCCCTGAGGCACCCAGAGTGTGTGGGATGTGAACTGCTCAGTGAGCCTCCAGGCTGCGGCTGAACTGTCCTCCACCTCCACCTTCTGGGTGGCCTGCGGGGGCAGAAGGGGAGTGAGATGAAGGCCTGCCGGCACCCCGCTAGGATTCTGCTGCTGCCCGGAAGTTAGTGGGGAGCTGGGAAGGCCTCTGCGGAGGGGACCGGGGAAGGGAGGGAGGCAGCGTGGAGGGAGGCCTCTGCAGGGTCTTGCGGGGCTGTGTGTGAGCCTCAGGGGTGAGGAGAAAGGACACCAGGCCAGGGGCCCAGCCGGAAAAAGCTGCAGATGGGCCCTGAAGAACCCAGCAGGCCCCCATCGCACAGAGGGAGTCCTGGGGACACAAATCTCAAACAGAGCCACGTGCTGATGGACTCTTGGTCCCAGAGGAGTACGGGTCAGCTCTGCCTGGCACCAGCACCAGGTTCACGGTTTACAGGAAGCACAGGGCCTCAGGTGCAGCCAACTGGCGACAGCACAGCCACCCCGGATTGGGGGGGCCCCGGGAAGGAGGAGGGATGGGGCAAATGTGGATGACAGGGCTCGGCGTCCTGGACAAGGGATGGGCAGCGGCCCCTCAATCCTCCCATTTTACAGATGAGGCTGGTGAGGCTCAGGTCGGAGGACCCAGCTGGGGAACACGTGCTCTTCTCGCCACTCCACACACCCACCCCTGACGGCATCAGAGGGTTGTGCATGGAGGCATGCTGGAGTGACCCCGTCTTCCCGGAATAGCCGGGCATGGGTGATACCTTCACAGCCGAAGACCAGGACAATCCAGGTGACTGGTCACTCTCGTCTCAGCAGCTGGGACGGGGGTTCTGGCCCTGGACCTTCCTTCCCCTTCCCCCTCTCCAAAGACAGCCTGCTAAGTGCAGGGAGCTCCACTCTGGGGAGCTCGGTCACAACTGTGAGCTCCTCTTGGCTCCGCCCCGGAAGCCCACTCGCCCTGCTCAGGGCCACCAGACAAGGGCTGACACATGGTCAGAGGTCCAGGACCCCGGGAGTCTGGGGGTGAGTTCACGCGGCTGTTGTGGCCTTTAGGAGACGATGGGGGTCTCTAAACCTCAGTTTCCCTACACAGCAAGAGTGGGTAAGAACAAACCGACAGGCCTCTTGGGATCACCATGGGGTCAGATGAGGCCATGCCATGCTGGTGTGCTGTAATAGGAAGCCTCAGGGAGCTGTCCCTGTAACGGCTGTCATTAACCTCCAGCAGGCCTGGTAGTCGGCCAGGACCCCGCAGCCCTGAGGAGGCTGATGGGGGGAGAGCTGGGGCTCTCTTGCCATGGATTTAGGGGCCCATGAGGCACTGATGAGCAGACCCCCTACCAGGCCCCTCGAACTGTCTCCACGGGCCCCCACAACCAGAACACAGACTTGTGCCTCTCACGGGAAATGCCTTCTAGTCACCACCCGTTTCCCCTCTGAACTTCTGAAAGGGGAGTCAGTCCGGCCCCGCCCCATGGCTCACTCACGGCCGGGCAGGCGCAAGCTGTGTGACCAGCCTGTGTGTCTCCTTCATGGAAGGTTCTCTAAGGCCCCGGTTGTCAAAGCCAAGAGCCTCTGCTCAACCCTCTTGTGCACCTGCTCTCTGCAAGAGGAGCTGCCGAGGGTGACAGCCTCCCTGAAACCCTGGAAGGATGATGCCGAACCGTGGGGTCTGGATCTCAGTGCCCTGCACTCTTCCCTGGGGACACATGGGCCGATCAAGTCCATCTCCACCCAGCTCCAAGGGGAACCTGTCACGCGCTCCAGGTGCTCACTTGCACTGCTGGGCAGCTCCCTCCTGCAGTGCCCAACACCACCCAAACCTTGCATCTCCAAGATGATCCAGACCACTTCCTGCCAGCATACTCTGTGACAGGGAACTTCTTAAGGCCAGGGGGGCTGCCCAGACACTTGCTAGCTGTCTCCCACAGACTAGAGAAGGGCAGGGGCATTCCAGTGCGGCGGGTGGAGGCACCCACTTTGGCATCACATAGAGCGTGGTTCAAATCCCAGCTTTGCTTTGACCCTGAGGTCACTGACCTGCCAGGCCCCAGAGCCTGCTCTGCAAAATGAGAACAACAGCAAGATGTGCCTGATGGGTCCTGAGTGGGAGGCCGTGAGTCGTCCATCCATGCCTCAGAACCAGCCCCAGCAGGCAGCACGTGTTCGTAACTCCAACAGTTACGAGTGGGATCCCGGTCTGCACACGCCACCCTCTCCTCCCAGGTTCCCTTCCTCCTGCAGGGAACCCTCCGATCTCGACATCCAAGGCTAAAACCTTTTCAGTAATTCCTGATGCACCTGAGAACTTCCTTTTTGAAAGTTAGAGACGGGGTTTTGCTCTGCCACTCAGGCTGGAGTGCAGTGGTGCCACCACAGCTCACTGTAAGTTTGAACTCCAGGCCGTAAGCGATCCTCCTACCTCAGCCTCCCAAGTAGCTGGGACTACAGGCACACACCCTCATGCCCGGCTAATTTTTAATTTTTTTGTAGAGACAGGGTCTCACTGTGTTGCCCAGGATGGTCTCAAACTCCTGATCTCAAGGGATGCTCCCTCCTCGGCCTCCCAAAGTGCTGGGGTTATAGACGTGAGCCACCACACCCTGCTCCCTCTGATAATTTTCTAGCCCACACTTGTAACTGTGCAAAGATCTTGCCCCAAGACTGTAATGGCCCTGTCCTGTTTACTCAGTAAAACACCAAACTGCTTAGTCTCTGACATTAAGAAGGACTGTTTCTAACTTCTGTTTCCTGCATTGTTTCAGGATCTAAACAGCCCCTGCTTCCCACCCACTATGACCCCATCTCACTTTCACTCACAGACAGACATGGGTTTCAATTTTAACCCAGACATTGACCACCTTGACTACTTACAGCCTCAATTTCCTGGCCTGCAAAGTGGGGGAGAAACATCTGGCTTGTAAGGTTGAGGAGGAGCCAGTGAGGCGGTGCCCAGTGAGTGCCCCATGAGCAGGGGGCTCTGTAACCAGGGAAAGCTGCTCTTTTTAGCATCCCCATCCATCGTGTTGAGCTCGGTGACCCTGAAGAAAACGTCCCCTCTGAGCTTGTCTCTTGGCAGGGAGGGGACATTTTCTACAGGGTCAGTGGGGACAGTGACCTCATCCTGCAGACCATCCCAAATGCCCACAGCACCCCGCATAGGCCAGGTGCCCCATGTGCGCCCACAGGGCATGCAAAATGGGTATGAACTCAAGTCAGGAGCAGAGCAGGGAGAAACAGATGTTGGGTGGGAGGTGGGCAAAGGATGACTGCAGGGTTTCCAGTAAAAAGGCACCAGAACAATCCCCGGATTCCTAGTTAAACCCAGAGGGCAAACTCAGTGCTGCAGAGGACCTACTGCATGCACCTGGCTTGGCCCAGGAAGTCAGAGAGGAAAGAGAAAAGGCAGCCCCAGGCCCTTAGAAACTTTCAGTGTTTTGAGGAATTCAGGAAAAGCAATGGGACACTCCAGAAGAGTCATTCCTTGAAAGGAGCTGCAGTCGCTGTGTCTGAAAGGTGGAACTTGGCAGCACCCCCCATCCCCATGCAATCAGACAGGGGGACCTCACATGCAGGCCTGAGGAAGCGGCCCTTCTGGAGACAAGATACCCTCAAGCTCCTGCTGGTTCATGAATCTAAAACCTGTCCCAGGATGACAGCTGCGGCTGGGTCTGGAAGTTGTGGCATTGAGTTCTGTGTGCTGCCCCAGAACTGGGCTGACGCCCCTGTGAACCAGAGTCTGTCCTGACCTCGGCCCCTGCCAGCCTGCCCTGCCCCTGCGCCAGCAGACCCACTCTCCACATGCAGCTGAGACGCACTGCAATCCAGTTTCATGGGGAAACGACTGAGGCACCTGCACGTTCCCCACACTGCCGCTGCAACAGCCTTCTCCAAGCCTGTCTCACCCCCTAACCCGCTCACTGACCACGTGCCTGAAGTAGGCACTGTGGGCTCCTTGTAAGCAAATGCCATGCCCCGATCCTCTGAGTCTCTCCATGCAACACAACATTGACCCGTGCTTATTGACTGAACAAAAAATGTAATCCAGCGGTGCACTCTCCAAAAGTTTTCTAAGCTAGGTGGAAGGGCACTTTGACACTCCCCAAATGTACCCTCTTTTGCCAACATCTGCCTGCAGCAGGAGCTGTGGAAGGTGAAGGGGGTGGACAACCAGCCCCACCAAGCACAGCTGTGCAGGTTGTGCACTGTACAACTATGGAGGAAACCATTGCCATCATGGCCACCACAGCACACGTACCAATGGTAATTTCGGCACAGAGGGAAGAAAAACGTCTTAAGGAAGGGGCAAGCACCTTTTCCTAGTTCACACAAAGATGGGGTCTAGGCGGCCCTGGCCATGCCGCCATGGAGAATGCAAGAGGTATTCCTATGGTAGCCATATTGGCTTCCCAGAGACACAATTACCTCCATGTTGATGCCCTCCTGGGAGCCACACGGAGGAGAGAGCATCAAAGGTTTGCCTGTGTGTGCTCGCCCACGGTCCCACTGTACGCTGCAAGAGAGCTTGTGGAATATACTTGGAACACTTAGCACCTTGAAGCAAGACAGGAGGGTTGTGGGGACCCAGGGACGGCCACGCAGCAGACCCCAGAGATCTCTCCCCGCTGGCAAGCCTGAAGATGCTCCTGGTGTCTGCCTTGCAAGACCACAGGTGGCCATACACCCTGTGGCTTTTAGCAGTGGCCTGGGTTCCCTTTCTCCCAGCGGGCGCCATGACAGACCCACAGGGAAGGCTGCACTTTCCCTGGTCCAGCAGGCAGCAGGTGCCAGCGATGCCAGTTGGCATTTAGGATCTGTCAGTCACTTTAACAAGCTCCCTTGGCAGCAGCACCTGATCCTGGAGGCAACGTCAACTTGGAGGCACAGGAAGCCAAGCCTGAGCTGGCCCAGACGTATGGGCCTGAGGGGCTCTGGGTGGCTCTGTGTGCCTCCCGACACATGGGGTGGATAGACGTGGACATTTTAAACTCTGAACACCAGTGTTATTGGGGTAGACCAGATGGCTTTACTCATAGCTCTCGGGATCCCAGCTGGGTTGGTGGCCCCGTCTGGTGACAGCTTTAGTTCTTCCTTGATCAGCTGGGACTGGGTTTCAGTCTCGGCCCCAAGTTCAGAAGTAACCGGGGCCAGCGTCAAGCTGCCGTGTAAATCGGTGAATCAATCCAGCTGTTACGTCCTGAATACCCACTGAGGGTCCAGGGATGAACTCCTGGGTGCTGGGCATTTAGGAAGGAACAAACCAGGCCCAGTCTGGCCCTTACAGAGTCGTCTGGTGTGGTCCGTTGAACCCACCCAAAAAGACTGGGTTTTAACATACCCAAAAAGATGTGTTCAATTCCTAACCCTTGGCGTCTGTGAAAAGTGACCACCTTTGGAAATTAGGTCTCTGCAGGTGTAGTTAGTTAAGGGTCTTGAGTTGAGATCTTCCTGGATTGAGGGAGGGTCCTAAACCAACAACTGTGTTCTTATGCGAGAAAAGCAGAGGAAGGTCGACACCCAGAGGCAGCACAGAGGAGGCCACGGGAAGGTGGAGGCGGAGGCTGGAGTGATGCGGAGGCTGGAGCGATGTGGCCTGGCCGAGGAGCACCGAGGACTGCAGGCCAACAGCAGAGGCAGAGGAGGAAGACCCTCTCCTGGAGCCCCCGGAGGGAGCGCAGCGCTGCTGTCATCTTGGTTTTGGACCTCTGGCCTCCAGGGCTGTGACAGAAGTGGCTTTTCTTGTTTCGAGCCCCCTTGTCTGTGGTGATCATTAAAGCAAAGGCTGGGCAAGTGAGGACGATAAACATCAATCCGCGGTCACAGACACGTGTGCCTTCAACAGTGCAGGATCTGGTTCTGTGAGAACCATAGGGGCACCTGGAAGACTTCCTGGAGGAGGAGGACTGAAGTATACATAGGAGAATGGGTTGGGGGACTGGGGAGGGGACAGGAGAGAAAAGAACATTCCAGACAGAGTGGGGCTGGAAGGTAGGCAGCCGGCCCTCATGTCTGAAGGGCCGTGATGAGGCGGGAGGGCAGGAGCAGCTGACCTCATGGGGATGCAGACGTCGGCTGCCTACTCACCCAGGGCAGTCTGGGGACACAGCTTGGCAGTGACGCACGAGTGCAGGTGTCAGCAGGGCCGTGGTCACTCACGCTTTACCCAGTTTCACCCAAGAAGGCTGAAACCACAGAAAAGCTGTTGCCCTATGGCTTCTCCTGGCGTTTTTTTTTTTTTTTTTCCGGTGAGGCCCAAATCCTCCTGGAATGACTCAGGGTCAACTCACACCTACGCCAGGAACTTCCATCCAATGATCATGCTTCCATCTAAACAATTCACAAGCACGAGTCGGCTGCTGCTGGCTGAGGCGGCTCCCTGGCCATCAGCGTGAACGCTGCTGCGCTCCTGCCTAGAGGCTCTGGCTGTTCTCTTAAAGCGGCTGTGAGTGGTCCGCGGGGAACGGTGGACGACAGAGTTCCCACCCCTGCCTCTGCGCAGGGTGGGGCTTCCAAGGTCAGGGTGGGGCTGAAGCCACGGTGGTCCCTTTGGCAGGGGCTGGACGTTGGATGAGGTACCAACGTCGGAACGTGTGCATGTGTGAGGTCCAAGGTTCGAGGCCAGCAGAGGAGGGGGCTGCATATCCAAGCGCTGGGTGGGAGGGCCGAGCCGGAGCAGCCAACCCGCCCCGGGTGTGCGGAAGGGGCCTCCAGAGCCACCGGGCTGTTTCCACAACCAGGCCCTATAGGTCCAGACTCCAGCTGTCTCCAAGGGTTGCGGGGACCCCCAGATGTGTCTGCAACCCGAAAAATAAAACTCGCCGGCTCCCAAATCCAAAGAGCCACCAACAGCGTGGTTAATGTCTGTTGAATTCCGTGTCTCTTAAATTTAATATGGGGTCAACATCACGACCTGTTGAAGCTGGTATCCGCAAACGCATCACTTCATTGTGTGCAAGAAGCACTCGTAAGGCAGGTGTTCCCACCTCGCAAGAATCCTTGGGTGTGTCGACGACGGCCGGGAATCACAGCAGCTGCTGGGGAACGATCACGGTGTATCACTCACGGCCAAGCAAGTTCAAAGGCAGCATGATCGAAATCCTTTCCGAACGTTTTTCACGGCGGAAAGGTACAGTGAACGCGGGCTGTGGATGTGATGTCTGATCAGACCCAGGCAGGGGCCACTGGAATGCAGGGGGTTGGAGCAAGGTCCATGGAGATGGGTGGTGGGACCTGGAAGAGCCAGGAAGGACTCCCCGCAGAAAGACTGGGTGGTGCATTGTTTATTGTCCCTGAAAGTCCTTCCCAGAGCAGCAGAAGCCAGGAGATCTGCCTTCTCTCCAAGGCAGGGAAGGGCCTGAGAGCGGCTTGGCTAAATCACTCCTGGTGTAATCGCATTTCCGTGGCAGGGCCTGGTGAAGGCAGGAACTGGAGCACTATATTAGAAAGAGGATCCTCCAGGGAACGGTGATGGCAGTGGATGTCCTAGAAATTTCCGGGCTTTGCCAATCAGGAAGGATGAGGCTAAGCAGAGAGCTGTCAGCAGTTCCATGGGGGGTGTTGAGGTGGGGACCCAACAGGTGTCCCAGCTCAGCGGAGATGCCAGCTCGGGCTCTTTGGCCACCGGGTGTGGGCAGCCAGCTCAGCTCACCGTGGCAAAGCTGGCTGCAGGGCAGCACAGAGGGCAACACAGAGGGCTGTTCTACGGGCGGGCAGGCTGCGGGAGAACAGGAGAGTTTCCCCGTCATCTGTCACTCCCAAGTGGGAGGGGGAGCCTCTCAGCCCATGACCACACACAGCTGCTGCCAGCATCCTGCTTCCTGGTCGGAGAGTTGCAGTGTGTGATGCTGCTCTCTTGCCCTTCCTGCAGAATTCACAGGGGAAATGATGCCTAACGCCCAGTGCCATCCTGGCGCCTGAGTGACAGCCCCGGCCAGCCTGCTCTTGGGAGGCCACTGCCGTCTCCAGGGCAGGAGGTGATGACTTTGGACAATTCACGCACGGAGGGCACTCCTCCTGGCTCCCGGGAGCCACTGTCGCCCACGGGTAGGGGGCTGTGTCGCTTCACGTGGCGTTGGGAGGGCAGTGGTTCTGTCCCCATGCAGCCCGCACAGGCGCGCCCACAGACGTGCGCTGGCGGAAGCCATATCTCAAATCGGCAATTACGAAAACGCCCTGCCCAGCGCTTATTACGACCATTTTCCTCCTCATTGCTAACATGATAAGCAAGGCAAGTTTTTTCCTAATAGAAACAATAATGTACAAAGAACTTGATCCAAATTAAATTGTCTCATTACTTTGTAATAAATCACCCACAAGCGTTTCCTAAGCACCACCAGGCATGTTACCTGCCAGGAACGGCTGGCGGAGGAGACAGATACGGCTTAACTGCGCTCATGATCATGATGGGATGTGATCGGCACTCCCTGCTAAGACGAACGGAAACGTAGTCTGGGAGGGAGAATGCCTGCCTTGGAAGTTGAGCACCCCAGTGGAACCCCAGCTTCCCCAAAACAGCACTACACCCCTGGCCAAGTTCCTCAACCTCTTTGAGCTCCAATATCCTCACCTGCTGACTACGGACATCAACCGCAGCCTCGAGACACCACAGTGGGGCGGGAAACTCCTTGTTTAAAAGGCCTCTGGCATAGGATTCAGCACGCGGCAGGGGCTGGAAGGCTATTAGCACATGAGAACGCACCTTAGTGTTGCAGAACTTGCTTCATTCTGGAGACCTTATGCATAAACAGGTATTTTCACCTGTCCCCAGGTAAAACACTCTTCTACTGAGATCAGCAGAGGCCTGCCCTCGGGTATCCTTCCTTATGGACAGCAAGACACACCTGTCTGTTAGCAAACAAGGAGAAAGTCCCACAGTGTGTGTCTCACAGGTGGGCGGGTCCCTGCACACAGAGCTATGGGCAGACGGGATGAGGGCAGGGGGCCTCCGAGTGAGGGATGCCAGGATGCCTCCCTTTGCTTCCAAAGCTGGCAGGGACTCTGCGGTGCCAGGCAGAACACCCAAGTGCTGGCCTGAACCTGAGGAGGTATCCAGAAGTGAGCTCTTTCCTTCCCCCACAGCCAACCTGTCTGAAAGTACCATGAGTTCCTCTATTCTGAGCCCACTGAGGAGTCTCCTCTGAATTCACTATGCAAAACCCTTAAATCGCATGGTATCTCCCCCACTTAATATACCCCAACAGATCCCCATCATTTTTTTTTCCCAGACGGAGTCTTGTTCTGTCACCCAGGCAGGAGTGTAGTGACACGATCTCGGCTCTCTGCAACCTCCGTCTCCCAGGTTCAAGCGATTCTCCTGCCTCAGCCTCCTGAGTAGCTGGGATTGCAGGCGCCCGCCACCACACCTGGCTAATTTTTGTAGAGACAGGGTCTTACTATGTTGGCCAAGATGGTCTCAAACTCCTGACCTCAGGTGATCCCCCCGCCTCAGCCTCCCAAAGTGCTGGGATTACAGGCATGAGCCACTGCACCCAGCCTCCCCATCATAATCGAAGATAAAATCCAAATTCTCCACCATGGCTAAGACCTTTTGTGATCTGATTCATGCCCCTTCTCCTCCTGACTCCTCCCATTCCAGCCGTGCTGCCATCCTCTTCTCCTCCAGCAGGTCACGCTCATCTCCAGCACAGTGCCTTTGCGCTGCCTGTGCAATTCCCAGGATGCTGCTCCAGGTCTCCCTGAGCTGGGCTGCTGTCCCTGCAGGTCCCCCGGGTCGCCTCCAGAGAGACGCCTTGCCACCTGGTGGGGGCTGTCCTTCTGTGTCCCCAGCTCTCCAGTCTTTCTCTCTGCTTTGCTTTCTTCTGGCCAGTTACTATGTTTGAAATTGTGATTTGCTTGTTCACTCATTGGCTGTCTGACTCCCCCAGAAGCACGTGAGTGCCCCTGAAGGCAGGACGGTTCTGCCCACCACCTCTGCAGCCTTGGACAGCGCTGGCCCCCGGAGTTACTTTTGGAAGGAAGGAAAAGCGCTGTTCTAGGTGGAGAAGGCCCACTTTCTAGTCCTGGCTCTGGCAAGAACTGGCAGCGGGACCCTGGACAGGACCCTCAACCACCCTGAGCCTGGGTTTTCCTGTCTGCAAAATGAAAGACCAGAATATCTGGGCAGAAGCTTCACCAGTGCTCCTGACACAGTGAAGGAAGCCTGAGCTGGAACCTCCTGTGTGGTCTTTGATGCAGGCTGGGTGTCCCCCTGTCCTGAAGTTCCCTAACAAAGCGGTTTTCTGGGATATGGGGCTGTCAGTTTTAAAACCAAGATGGCCCTGGACAAATGGGGTGAGTTGGTCGCCCTCCCGGACCACCCCCTGTGCCTGGAGGACAGTACCCGTGGCTCTATTCAAACCATTCTCCCGCATTCCTCCAATTCGGCAGCCCTCGAGACCCTGCAGGCTGGTGGGAGCACCGCCACGGAAGGTCCAGGCAGCCTGCAGTGACAGCTTTGCCCAGGGCACATGTCTCCACCAGCAGCAGG
The DNA here is from genome assembly GCF_043159975.1 of Macaca nemestrina. Taxonomy (NCBI): domain Eukaryota; kingdom Metazoa; phylum Chordata; class Mammalia; order Primates; family Cercopithecidae; genus Macaca; species Macaca nemestrina. The sequence goes on along the minus strand of NC_092136.1, from coordinate 3,996,897 downwards.
GCCAACTCACACTCAAGCTTCAGCCTTTGACTCTGAACTGAATGTTCTTTAAAATAAAAATCAGGGGAACAGTACAACTACCTGGCATTTTGCTGTGAGTGCAGGAAGGGACTGTTTATGGCTTTTCTTCATTCGTTAATTAAAATGACAGGCCAAGCCTGCCTCATCTGTCTGTCTCAAAGCTCGCCCACAAAGACCGTGCCAGCGGGCCATGGGACAGGCCACTGGGGTCTCCCTGTGAGGCAAGTTCCCAAGTCCCTGTGGTGGGGATGGGGGGGGAATGGCCCCACAGCTACAAAACCAGAAGCGTCCTCCTCTCCTGGGAACCAGACTCAATGTGACACTCACCTGATGTCCTGGGCTTTGCAGGGAAGGCTGATTCCAGGGCTGGGGGCCCACCTGCAGCCCGTGGTCCCCCCACCAGGTTCACCTGCCCAACCTAGATGGCACAGAGCTGTTGGGCAGGAGGCCATGAGAAACCCAGGCCAGACCCATGCCGGAGGAGAAGGCCACTGCTGCCGTCCACCCCTGGCCACCAATCTCCCTCTACTCATTGGGGCCACTGAAAAGTTTGCTTCTCTTCCAAGTGCTGACACTTCATTAAGAGGCTGGTGTCACCAGAGGACAGTTGTAAAAATAGTTAAAAGTATGAGGCTCATATAATTTGGCTATTTGTCCCGTCCAAATCCCACGGTGAAATCTGATCCCAATGTTGTTGGCCGGGCCTGGTGGGAGCTGTTTGAGTCATGGGGGCAGATTCCTCATGAATGGCTTGGTTCCATTCTCCCAGGGCTGAGTTCTTACTCTTAGTTCCCACAAGATCTGGTTGTTAAAAAGAAGTCTGATACTTTCCTCTTCTCTCTCTTTCCTCCTCTCTTGCCATGTGATGCCAGCTCTTGTTGGCCTTCCGCCATGAGTGGAAGCTTCCTCAGGCCCTCACCAAAAGCAGATGCTGGCACCGTGCTTCCTGGGCACCTGCAGAACTGCGAGCCAAAGAAACCTCTTTTCTTTATCAATTACCCAGGCTTAGGCATCCATTACTGCAATGCAGCCGGATTGAGATAGAGGGCTGACACATTGTAAAGGAAAGCACTTTAATGATGTCTTTTTGTTTTTTTTTGTTTGAGACAGAGTTTTGCTCTTGTTACCCAAGCTGGAATGCCCAGCTTGGCATGATCTCGGCTCACTGCAGCCTCCATCTCCCAGGTTCAAGTGATTCTCCCACCTCAGCCTCCCGAGTAGCTGGAATTATGGGAGCCCGCCACCAGGCCTGGCTAATTTTTGTATTTTTAGTAGAGATGGGTTTTTTCCATGTTGGCCAGGCTGGTCTCGAACTCGGGACCTTGGGTAATCTGCCTGTCTTGGCCTCCCAAAGTGTTGGGATTACAGGCATAAGTCACAATGTCCAGCCAATGATGTTCTTTGGAAGGGGCTCTGCAAATGTTCTAGACCAGGCAACGGCCCAGAGAGTGAACATTCCAGGTTTTGAGGGCAGATGGGTGGTCCCTGTCCAACTACTCACTCTGCTAGTTGTGGCTCAGAGGCAGCCATGACAATATGTAAATGATGGGTGGGGCTGTGTTCCAATAAAACTTTATTTACAAAAACAGGCAAGGGACTAGATTTGGCCTGTGGGCTGCAGTTTCTAAAGATAGGCTCTACATATTCTAACGACATTTAAATCCACACAAATAATACATGTACGTGGCATATAACTACGTATAATAAAAGCTAAGAAAAGTCTCAATCTTGCTGCAGAAGCCTTGCTGACATTACCGTGTACAGGTGTGCCTGACTTGATCTAACACCTGAGCTCTGGAAAAGAGGCGAGGAGAACGTGTTTTAGAAATGAGATCATCTGTAAGACGCCCGAGAGAGGTTCAGAAGGATCACATGGGGAGTCCTTTCTGGGAAACAAAGAAACACCTCTTTACTTTGTCTAGGTTTTTATGCTCTGGTTGGCTCCAGGTGGGGACAGACCTGAATTCTGGCTTAATGAGTAATAATTCATAATTAGAGTAATTAGTGTAATTATTACGCTACGGCCTTTGAGCACCTTCCACGCGCCAGGCGTTGTTCTAAGTGTTCTGTGGGTTTAACTAATTGAATCTGCATAATGACCATATGAGGCAGGAACTGTTATGACTCTCACTTTATGGATGAGCACATAAAGCACAGAGAGGTTGAGTGATTTTCACAAGGACACACAGCTGGAGGCAAAGCCAGGCTGTCTGAACCACTGTGGGTTATTGAACAATAGTGATACTGAAACACTGTTGATTCCTGGCCAGGTGGGGGCCAGTTCCCTGACAGCTCACAGCCCTCCCAACCCGGACAGTGACAGAGAGAAAGGAAAGGAACCCCCCGGGGGAGGCACTGGTTTTAGCAGCATGTTCTGGAGAAGGAATTGGTGATTTACTGTCCTGCCAGTATCTGAGCTGCCGGAAGAGCACCCTGGGATGCTCTGAGAAGATTTTGCCAATAGATCCTGCTCTGTATCAAAAAATTTGAAATTGGAAATGGTGGACAAAATGCTGGGCTGGGTAAGGCCAGGGAGGAAGGACACAGTGGGGTGAGCAAGGCCAAAGGCAAAGCAAGGCCCCACAACTAAAAATGGGTGCAGGAACATCTGGATAAACGTTTACAGTTCACACCCCATGCTGGTTATGCCTGTGTTTTATGATTCCCATCTCAATGAACTGGCCATGGGTCAGAAGAGAAGGCGTCTCCTGGGCACAGCAGGGCTGTGTGCTGGTCTCTGGTTCACACTTTTACTCCCACCTGCAACACTCTATACCTGCTATCTCTATTGGCTGAACTCCTATTCATACTTTAAAGCCCACTGCAACAGCCACCGCTTCCGAGAGGCCCTTAATACTGTCCCTCACGTGAATCTGTGCGCTTAGACGGAGGGGACCGAGTCTTCTTTTTCTCCCACACCCAGCTCCTGGCGCAGACTCTGGCACTCTTCCCAGCTTGCTGCCCGCTGCAGCGGCTGGAAAAGCCAGACACTTGGTATTACAGCCTCCCCTGCGGTCATGGATGGTTATGACCCTATGGAAAAGTTTTGGCCAAGGAGACCCGAGGCCAGGTCCACTGGGACCTCTGGGAAAGGCCAGACTATTTGGAAAGGGAGTAGGGGTTGGAGAAGTGCTCCCTGGAACCCCCTCCTTTTCGTTCCTGAGTAGGACGTGCTAGGGAAACATCATACTTGGAGCTATGGCCACCGTCTTGCCACCATGAAGGAGAGGCCAAGAGGCCTTCAGAGATGTCACTGCCCATGCAATGGATGATAGCCGTGCCCTCCTTTGGACTCGCCATTGTGGTCTCAGCCACTGTGAGTGAGGTTTTTTATTACTTGCAGCCAAATGCTTTCTAATGAACATAAGGTGAATATTTGGAACTTGGAGTGAGGGGGCAGGGTGGTTATAAATGACAAGATATGGGCAAAACACTAGGATGGCTTTCTGACAAATTAAGAGGTCTCCGAGTTATATTCTGGGTTGGGAAACACTGACCCAGCCCTCATTCCTTCAAGGACTGTAGTCATTGGCAAGGAGGATTCATGAGCCCCGGTGACACAGATGGGGGCCCTGCTCTGTATTCAATTGTCCAAAGAAGATCTAGTCACAACCCCTCACCTCAAACAAACTCTTGGTTCAGAAAGCAGAGAACTAAGGAAAAGTGGTTTCCTTGGATTCAACTGCTCTGAATTTCCCACTCACCACAATACTGACTTCCTGAGCACTCTGGCTAATCCCAAGTATACAGGCAATTACTTGTACATCACAGCATTGGGGACAACACACACCAAGGCTGGGAAATCTCTAAAAAGCCAAGTAAAGTAAAGAGATACAGATTTTAGGTGCAGAGGGGAATGGAGCCACGGAGTGGATCAGAAGACACAGCCGAGGCCCACGGTCCGGTCTGGACCTGATGAGTGGATGTCTGAGGCCGTACACTGCCTCTGCTAACAGATCCCTCTGCTAGACCCGAGGACCAGCCTGTCCACAGACGGGGCTTCCAGACACCCCAGACGAGCCACACAATTGCAAAGTCTTTGTCATTCAATGCATCCAGCTGAGCGGCCAACATCCTCCTCTTGGATTCAGCACGTGGTGTGCCGAGTCTTCTCTATCCTTTAAGCGTTCCTAGAACCCAGGCCACCACCCACAATTCTGAAAGTTGGCCTGGCTCACATGAAGCCCTGCCTTCCCTCTCACCTTCCATGACACCGCTGATGCCCTGTCTTTGTGACTGGACCCTTGGCCACGGCATGGGGGCTGAAGCGTCTCCCAACAAGGTAAAGGTAAGGCTGGTTGCCCCTGGACAACCTTGCTCATTGCACCCACCCAAGGAAGTCCACCATTTATGTGACCACGTCTACTGCTGAGATGACCTCCAAGAAGCGTGCAGGCAGGGAACCCTCAGAACACCAGGTCCAACACAGCATGACCCACCAGAAACCCCATTCAGGGCTCTGGAAGCCAGGCTTCCCCTGAGCCTGAGACGCCCACTCCCCCTCACGCTGCTTTGCACTCGACCACCAAAGCCAGGGTCCTTGCATACTCATTTCCCAGATGTGTGCAAACTTTTCGCTGAGGAAGACATGTCTTAAGAACGAGCTGCTTGTCCCAGTTGTGGGACAAAAAGACTCACTCCTTCTTTTTGCAGAAGGTTCCAGTCCTCTGTTCCCTTCCACCATCTCCACAGGAGTCCTCACTGCCATTTCCCACTGTGTCCAGTTAATTTAGTATGTTGGGGGGCCCTCCAAAGCCCGAGTAGCTGGGACTACAGGTGTGAGCCACCACACCCAGCTAATTTTTGTATTTTTAGTAGAGATGGGGTTTCACCATGTTGGCCAGGTTGGTCTCGAATTCCTGACCTCGTGATCTGCCTGCTTCGGTCTCCCTGAAGTGCTGGGATTACAGGTGTGAGCCACTGCGCCTGGCCCAGAACAGGTATTTTTCTAACTGCAAACTGTTTTGTCCATGCCCCTATCCCCAAGTCCAGGCGGCACAGGTATTCATTTGCCTTGATGTATGTCCTCCATATACCCCCTGGTTACCTCCAAGCTCCAACACACTCACTCTCCTTAACCAGAGGCTCTCAGAATGCTCGCTAGGACAACCTTCCTCCCTCGCCCTCACATGACGGCGAAGAAGAAGATGCCAGGCCCGTAACGGGTGACAGCACGGGCTCATCCGTGCAAATGCAGGTAGTAAAACACACCTGACGGCAACGCTGGGCCCTGGCAGGCCGGTGCTCACAACACACCAAGCCCCGTGGGGAGCCCCTGCACTCATTCTCTCTCTCACACAACACACTGTGGAGGGAGGCACCGTTTTCTTTCCCATTTTACAAACAAGGACGCTGCGGCTCAGAGAGGTTCAGTGAGGAGCTCAAGGTCACACAGCTGGCAAGTGGCGGACCTGGGCATCCAAACCCGAGGCCAACTGCAGAGCCTGTTCCCACCACCAGCAGTCAGCCAGCCCCCTTTGGAGGAGCAGGGCAGGCCTATCTCCGGCCCATTAGGGAGGTGGGAGATCTCCCTGCACCCTCGGCCCCCTCTTTTGGGGTGTGCACCTGCCTGGGGCAGTCCTTCTGTGCCTGGCAGCAGTGGAGGCTTCCAGCTACCAGCTGTCTCCCCATGACCAGTACAAAGGGCTGTGTCCCATCCCCCTGTGGTGGGGACAAGTGGGTCAGGGCTGGGCCCTGGTCCTGCCGAGGAACAGAAGGGCACCTCCACTGAACGGGAGGCTTGGGAGGCCTGGTGCCATCTGTCACGCTGACTACACTCCCCAGGGACTGGAACAGTGTCTGGCACATGTGGGGGTGTCATGAGGATGTCTGTGGCCTGAGCGACAAAGGCCACCGCTGCCTGCTGCCACACTCCAGCCAGACCCTCTGGCCCACGGAGTGACAACTAGACCAGGTGCCCCTCCCTCGGGACCCTGGACGTCCACCTGCCAACAGTTGTATGATCCGTTCCCAAATCCACAGAGCCCAGGGTGACTGTGGCCTTTGGGGTTGCACAGCCCCTTCCGAGACCCCTGTGATCACTGTGATTGGAAATGACTTTGGGTCCCACGGAGGCCTATGGGTGGGACGGGGGTTGGGGCAGGGACGGAGGCAGGATGCAGTCCGCACAATCTGGGGGAGAGGCGGAGTTTCGTGTCCTTTTCTGCTGCACATCCTGGCCCTGGGAAAGGGAACAGAACTCCTGCAGCCTCGGTTTCTCCATCTGTAAAGTGGGGCCATCGCGTCCCGTCCCAGGGAGTTACACACTCACAGCTAAAGTCGGCCAAAATGCCTTCCATCAGAGTGGGTTCTCAACCTCTTCAGTGTACGCACTGAACGTTCACAAGCACTCTGAGTGTCCTGTGATGGCGATAACAGCATAACATAAACTTGGCAGCTAGGCACATTTAGCCTCTTACAGTTCTGGGGGCCAGAGGTCTCACTGGGCTAAGACTGAGGTGTCGCAGGATGGGCTCCTCCCCGAGGCTCCAGAGGAGGGGCTGCTTCCTGTGTTTCCTGGTTTCTAGCAGCCACCACGTTCCCAGACCCATGACCATTCCTCAGATCACTCCAGCCTCCGCTCCCATCATCCCAGCTCCCCACTCTCTGCCTCTGACCCCCTGCCCTCTGATGAGGACCCCTGTGATGGCACAGGACCCACCTGCATTCCCAGGACCATCTCCTAATCCACCGCCAGCTGATTAGCTGACAAATGCCCCTCTGAAGTTTCATTCCCCTTGGCCGGGTGGAGTCCCACACTCGCAGGCCCCAGGGGTCAGGACATGGACATCTCTGGGCTCCACGGTTCAGCTGGCCATGCCACCCCAGTCTCTCTCTCTTCCCCTGGTGAGGCTCGAGGTGGATGAGGCTTTAATATGGAGTGGGGGTGTTTTCAACCATCTTTCACAGATTGAGGGGTGACTCATCCAACCCCAGGCACTGTCCTCCTTGTGGGGACTCTCAACAGGATGCAGGCGCACCTTGGATTAAGTACCAGCAAGCAAACAGGCAGGTCCTGCGGCCGAGATACTCCCACACTCTTCCCAGAAAATCACACTCTCCCTGGGCGTGGACCATCCCATCGATGCTCAGACCACAGGCCAGTACCCGCTTAAAAGGCAACCGGCTCTGGGGTGCTGGTGGCCCAGCTGACAGGTACCCTGACTTGCAGGAGGCCTCAGAGGACACTGGCTGCTCAGGGACACCTCGGCATCGGTGCCTGGGGCCAACGGCGCCTGCTGGGAGGGTCCTGCCTCTTGAAGCGCGCAGCGGCACCGGCTCTGCCAAGTCCCCCGTTCTCTCTCTGCTGCTCAGCGTGGGGTCCCTTTTCTCTTGGCAAAGTCTGACAGCGGAACCCCCCCACCCCCCCGAATAAACAACTGCTGCACGGAGATGTTTCTCTGCGGTTCAGGATTCGCGTCGGAGGAGAATTCAGAAGTCCAAGCCCGTCATCCGATACTGCCAAATTTCCACCAGCCTCAGCAGGGACCTTATCTGGCAAGGTTAAAGAGCCTATCAGATTCCCAGCCCAGACGCTAATTAGATAAAGAGGAAACCTGGGCCCCCTGGGGTATCTCCTTATCTGGCAAGGTTAAAGAGCCTATCAGATTCCCAACCCAGAAACTAATTAGATAAAGAGGAAACCTGGGCCCTCTGGGGTATCTCCTCAAAGGCCAAAAGGTGCACATCCACCACGTCCACCCCACCACGCCCGGAAATGGAACCCACCGGCGGTGCTGCCTCGGCCACCCTGGACTGTAACCATCCAGGCTCTCAGCCGGATCCCCTGCCGTACCTCCGCGGGGGAGAGGCCAGCTCATTCGCATGAAGGGAGGCTGAACGGACGCTGGGGCACACGGAGCTCCCCAGATCACTCACAGCAACCTTCCCTGCCCATGCCTTTCGGTTTGGGAGGTGACCCAAGCCCCGTACCTAATGGAGTGACTTGGGTGGGAGCAGGAGGCGGGGTATCCAGGTTCCACAGAGAAAACCCTTTTGGGATCAACCAGAGCTCTTGGTTTTAGCAACAGAAACCACCTCCAGAAACCCTGAACGCAGTGGGGTTCTGCACGGGCTTCAGGTCAAAGACACGGAGGGGCGGACATCACCGGGCTTTACAACAGCAGGCTCCGGGCATGCTCGGGGTGAAATCTAACGGAAACACATCTGGGGTGTGGCCTTCACCCAGGCGAGGGGCTGCAGCTTTCCCTTTCAGAGAAACAGGAGTCCGACAACCTGGGAAAGAGTGTAAGGCGGCTCAAACGTGCTGGAGGGTGCGTGGCGAGACGGCCTTTGATCCACAGGCCAGGTTCCAGGACTGATCCCACAGAGACGCACCCTCAAGGGCACCACAAGGCAGGACCAGGGCTGCTGCTGCTACTGCCGTTGTCTGAACTGGGAACATTTTGAGCCATCTCCAGGGGACATGCTGGGTCCACCCCAACCCCAGACGGTTACTAGGAAGGACACCGTCTACACAAATTCAGGGGCTTGGAAGTCCGACACCAACAGAGTGCAGAAACAAACAGCAGGATGGCGTGTGGAGGAGCCCGCTGTGCCCCACAGATACACGACAGGAGGATGCAGTGACATTGCAAAAGTCTGGCGGGCGGATCGCGGAAGGTCAGGAGTTTGAGACCTGCCTGGCCAACATGGTGAAACGCTGTCTCAAACTAACAAAAACAAACAAATAAATAAGGCTGGCGGGCACAGCCAGCCATGCAGAGTGGCCCCTTCTGGGAAGTGGGACCAGGAGGACGACATTTACTTTCTATATATTTCTGCATTCCTTGAATATCTTGAGATGGAAAAGTGGGCATTGCTGTTTTGTAAAACAGACAATGAAGATGGGAGGGAGAGAGGGAGGAAACGGGGGAGGCAGGTAGGGAGAAGTTTCCGGTTTGCCCAAGGCCACACAGAAGGAGGCCTGGTGCCCCTGTCCTCGTGGGTTGGGGAGCATCCTGGTTCCTTTGTTGAACTCACTCTCTCAGGACCCGAGAGCAGCCGCAGACGGAAGAAAATGAAAAGACAAAACGCAAATCCTAAGCACAGGAGGATGACGGGAGGATGGGGAAGGACGCTGCTCTTCACGGTGCCACTGAGGCACGGCTCAGGTCCGAGGCATGCGTCAGGGGTTACCCTGAAGGTGAGGAAACCGAGGCCAGGGGTTAGGTGACAAGTCTTAGGCAGACCAGCTGCAGTCGGCAAAGCTGGGAAGCAAAGGTGTGACCGCTGAGCTGCATCCCCTGGAAGGCGCCGTCTCCCTGATGGCCACAGTTCCCTGCTGGTCTCCCCACCAGGCTCACTGCTGGCTCAGGATTTGACAATTACCGCTCCCTCCTTTTTTATTGAAATTTTTAAATTTTATTTTTAGAGATGGGATCTTGCTTTGTTGCCCTGGCTGGTCTGAAACTCCTGTGCTCAAGCAATCCTCCCACCTTGACCTCCTGAAGTGCTGGGATTCCACCGTGCCTGGCCACCTCCTCCTTTCTTTTCCTTAGTTCTAACCTTCTTCCTGTCTCCGGCCAGCTCTCACCTCAGCGAGCTCCACTCTGGTGTTTCTGTGTAACTCAGCAAACTGCCCTCTTACCCACCCAATCCGTGCTGCCTTTAACACTTTCCTTTCACCCCTGGAACTTGCCGCCTTCTACTCATGGTGCATCTCTGTGTGTTAATTCACTGATATGCTGATACATGCTCTCGGAGTTTCCCGTGGACACCGCAACAAATTGCCACAAACCGGGTGGTTTAAACAGTGGAAACGGGTTCTCTCACAGTGCTGGAGGCCAGAAATGCAGTATCAGCATGACCCGCTGTGATGAAATCAGGGCATCGGCAGGGCCACGCTCCCTCAGGAGGCCCCAGGGGAGGACCCCTCCTTGCTTCTCGCAGCTTCTGGTGGTTGCGAGCATTCCTTGTCTTGGGGTCCCTCTCTCTAATTGCTACCTCTGTGGTCATGTGGCTTTCTCTTCTTCTATCTTCATGATCTCCTCTTTTTTTTCTTTCCAGACAGAGTCTTGCTCTGTTGCCCAGGCTGGAGTGCGGTGGTGTGATCTTGGCTCACTGCAACCTCCGCCTCTCAGGTTCAAGCAATTCTCGTGCCTCCACCTCCTGAATAGCTGGGATTACAGGTATGCACCACCACGCCTGGTTAATGTTCGTATTTTTAGTAGAGACAGGGTTTCACCATGTTGGCCAGGCTGGTCTCGAACTTCTGGCCTCAAGTGATCCACCTGCCTCCACCTCCCAAAGTGCTAGGATGACAGGCGTGAGCCACTGCGCCTGGCCCTGGATGCATACTTTTGAATAAATGAATGAAAAGAGAGAAACCTGGGTCCCTGTCCCTGCTACTCACTCTTCATATCCATGGTCCCTCTCCCAGGGTCCTCACTGTCCCCGTCCTCCTACCCAATCACCACCCTTGAAACGTGAAAAGTGGCTCCCAGAGCCTGAAACCATGAACGTTTAGAGGCACACTCCTGGCTGGGCACGGCTCATGCATCCCAGCAGTATGGGAGGCAGAGGTGGGAGGACTGCTTGAGGCCAGGAGTTCAAGACCAGCTTAGACAACGTAGAGAGACCCCACCTCTACACACACACACAAAATTAGCCAGGCGTGGTGGTGCACACCTGTACTGTGGCCCCAGATACTTGGTAGGCTGAGGTGGGAGGATCACTTGAGCCCAGGAATTCAAGGCTGCAACGACCTGTGATTGCACCACTGCACTCCAGCCTGGGCAACAAAGTGAAACCCTGTCTCTTAACCCCTACGCCCACCGCAAAGGCATACTCTCCGGTTTCCTAGGAGAATCCAGTTTGATATCTCACACTCCCCTCACCCAGGAAGCACAGGCTGTGGAAAGAGTGTCTTGGCCCCTGTCCGTCACTCAGCAGGACTCAGTGAGTGCCTGAGTCACACCCAGCAAGAGGGACAGTGCCCCTGGCCCTGCCCATCCAGTAAGTGTTGCTGGTCCCAGCCCTGCCCTGTCTGCAGCCCTTCCGATAGGTCACATGCCTCTCTCTGCCTCAGTGTACCCCTCAGGAAGAAGGGACTCCAGAGATCCCTCTTGGCTCAAATGCAAAGGTGAGGATAATTTGGGGAAAGAGGCAGGGCAATTACTTTGTGCATTTTGGCAGTGGGAACGCTGAGCCACAGAAGGGTGAGGCAAAGGACCTTGGTCAATGCCTGACTCCAACACCACCTTAGTCCCTGCCTCGGGTCCCCGAACTCAGTCCAAGTCATTCCCCCAGGTGGTGTGGCCAGAGGACTCCAGTTCCTTAATCCCTGCCCTCCCATCTGACAGTCCCGGAAGCTTGGGGAAGAAACCCCCAAAAACAAAAAACTGGCAAATGAAACCCAGGAAAGAAAAAAGCTCCCAACCTCCAGTCTGGGCCCCTCTCCTCCAGTCTGCTTTTGAACTCACTTTTTCCACCCTCCTGTCCTCCTGCCGCCCAGAAAACAGCTGCTCTCTTCCTGGTTCCTCCCCTTCGCTCCTCTCAGAGGCCTCAGAGCTCCACGAGGCCAACTCCAGGCCAGGGGACCCGAGACACATGGTGCCAGCTGCTATACCAGGCATTAGGGCACTGAGCCAGCCTCCACCTTGGCCTTCGGGTCAGTGGAGTCAGGTTTTAATCAGCACATGCCCTTTAATCAGAGCTAAGCCCTGCTTGTTGGTTGGCAGGGCCTGGGAGTGCAGCCTCTAGACCTGATCCATCGGACCAAGCTCCCTGACAGGGAAAGAGAGGGAAGCAGGTTCTAAGCTGGACCCTCCCGAAGACTTGGATGGGCTGCATCTCTTCATAATCCTAAGCGTGCGGACAGGTGCCTGGTGCTTCATTCTGTCCTGGAGGGAACGGGGCAGCAGAGCCCTAGGGAGGACAGAGGGCAGTCTCAGATCCTTAGACTGCCCTGAGCACTTTCATGGCACACTCCTTGGCACTGGGGACACAAGTCTCCTTCTCACTGGGGCCATGCTGTCCCTTCCTTTCCGTGAAGTGAATACTTATTGAGTGCTGACAATGTGCCAAGTACTGCCTATAGAGAGGTGTGAGCACACTGCCCAACCTTGGTCCCTTCCCTTACCCCAAGTCACAGATTCAGCCACCCACCCACCCATCCATCCATCCATCCATCCACGCATCCATGTGTCCACCCACGCACTCATCCATCCATCCATCCACCTATCCATCCATCCCCCACCCACCCATCCAGCTCCCCTTCCTTCCTTCCTTCCTTCCTTCCTTTCCTTCCTTCCTTCTTCCCTTCCTCCCTTCTATCCATCACCCATCTACCCATCCATCCATCCACTCATCCACACACCCATCCAGCTCCTTCTTTTCCTTTTCCTTCCTTCCTTCCTTTCCTTCCTTTCATCCATCCATCCATCCATCCATCCATCCATCCATCCATCCATCCATGCATCCATCCCCATACTCATCCAGCTCCCCATCTATCCATCCATCCATCCTTCCTTCCATCTATCCATCATCCATCTACCCATCCATCCACTCATCTATCCATTCATACACCCATCCAGCCCCCCATCTATTCATCAATCCATCTATCCACCCATCCACACACCCATCCAGCTCCCCATCTATGCTTCCTTCCTTCCATCCATCCATTATCTTTCTATCCATCCATCTTCTCACCTCTCCCTCCACTCATCTCCCCAATCTCGGAGAGCCAGACATTTGTCAGACCCTGTGCCAGATGCCAGGGAGAGGGAGAAGGAGACAAGTCAGTCAGTTCTGGTCCTATCCTGGAGGAGACACAGGCGTAGAAGGCACAGGGGTGGGCAGAGAAAAGGCAGATCAAACTCTTGGCTGTCCTGAGTGGCCCAGGTAATGTTGAATCAGGGAAGTCTGATTGCTTCTCACTCTAGCTCTCCCAGTCAGGCACCAAAGACTCCCCCTGCTTCCTGGAGGAAGGCCCAGAACACCAGGCTTTTGGCCAGAGGCGGGGATCAGTGTGAGCACTTCCCAAGAGCCTGCCGCTTCCCTGACACAGCCTTGGGTACCCCTCCAGAACCAGTCTCCTCATCTGCTCCCTGGAGAGGCACCCCTCGGCCTTGTATGCCACTGGTGGCCCGTGCCTGGACCCCAACTAAGAGTGCTCCTGCTCATCTTGGGCTGCCCTCTGGCCACCCCTGCCCACTCTGGGTCAGGCCCTGGAATCCCAACCCTGCCCAGCCTGTCTCAGGGTTTGCAGTTTTGTCTAAAGTGCATTCATTCATGGTGACCACTGACCAGTGGCTATGGCAGTTTCAGGCCCAGTGTGTGGACTTTTATATTCAGAAGAGATCTGGGCGATGATGTAGGCATTTTACAATGTAGCCATCTTACAAATGGGGAAACTAAGGCCCGTGCAGGAAGGTGATGTCAGAACTGGGACCAGGACCCCTGGCACCTGAACTCCCAGGCCTAGGCCCATCAGGCTTGAAACCCGCCTGCCGGAGCTTCAGATCAGCATGCTTCATTACCCTGTGTGAGACCCCGACTCAGAGCACAAGGTTGGAGCAGGGGTGCAGAGGCACAGATACTGAGCCAGAACTGACTCTTAGGAGCTGCCAGGGCTGACTGTGGGCACCTCTTTCCAGCTTGCTCAGTGACCTCACATTGGCAGCTCAGAATGGGCCATTGTGGGGTGATTTGCACCACCAAAATCAGCAAATGCTACCAATCAAGGTGGATATAAGACAGGGGCACGAGAGGGGCCAGGTACAGTGCGGGGGTTGGGGGGTGGGTATGGGGGGGCAGTGTGGAGGCAGAGGTCAGCCTTGGCAGCTGTTGTCAGGAAGAGCTCCAGAGAGAACATGAGTAAGTCCTGTCCTTTGCCTGCCAGAGGGGCTCGGGGATTTTAGGAGACAGGAGATTCCTCTGCAGCTATCGAGCCGAGCTCCTGAGCTCTGGGGGCCCCTGCCCCATCCAGGTGGGGAGCAAGGCAGGCCTCTGGGAGTACCCTCAGTGGGACCCCGCCTGAAGGTGCTGAATCCCAGTCCCCCAGGCCCTCCTCTGCTGCTGCTCCAATGGCCCCACCCACCGCCGGTGCCCTCCCCACCATCCACCCACTCGCCACCTGGGAAATGTACTAAACGTGGTCTGAGGCTGCTTTGAGCCAGGAGCCTTCCTGTGGTGAGGAACTCAGCTCCCAGCCCTAAAGTAGGGACCTTGGGTCCAGAACAAAGCAGCCAGACCTTCCTGCCTGGCCCCACAGAAAAGGCCATCACGAGGGTGTCCAGGCTGCTGAGAGCTTGGCTTCCCCACCCTCCAGCCGGAGTGGTCCTGGGGCCACTTACTCCAACCTGAAGACCAAGTGTGCCCATCCCCAGTGCAGAACAGTTGCTGAGCTGGGTCCCCCCTGCAGGGCGTGAGGAGGCCCCTCCCCCTCTCCCCCCTCAGAGTCCATCCAGCTGTTTTCAGAGGGTCTGAGCGTACTTCCAGCCAGAAAAACCTACCCTCACCTTGGTCTGGGGCCAAGGTCCAAAGTCCCCAAGTCAGGCACTTGACGTCATAAAACTGCAAGGGGAAGCTGGCCAGGTCGGAGCACACCTAATTTCGCATCACCAAGTACTGGAGAAGGAGTCCAAGCCTGGCCCAGCCAAGCCAGCAGCCCCAACCATCCCAAGAGACTCATGACCCACTGTGTACCCAGGACACACAGCAAGTGTCAGCCTTGTGTTCGGCTCTTTGAAATTATATATTTCACAGATGATATCTATGAAATCTGAATCTCAAAGCTCCGTGACAGAGGCAGAATCACAAATGTTCATTTGTAGAAGGCACAGGCAGAGCTGAGAGTGGATGATCTTGTTACAGGGCTGGCAGGTGGAGAGGCTGGGAGGGAATAGGGGCTTGTAACTCACGAGCCTAGGCCCTTTGCGCCTCACTGCCCCCTTTCCAGAGAGGCCCCCCACTTTCACGACTCAGCAGGGACACTGCGCTCCTGAGACCATTTCTCCCTACCACAGTTCCATCACCTGGTCATCTGTGCACCTCACTTCAATATAAACTCATCAGCACTTCAATTTTCAATTTGGATGCTACTACTTGTCCCATAGGTATGCACGAGAACCTAGGTCTATCTTTGCTTATGACCTTCTGGTGGGAGTGGGGCCAGGAGCAAGTCTCTAAGCCTCTCTTTTTGGTGTCTGACCTGGAGGAACGTTCAGTTCACCTGAGCTCTGCCATGACAGCAGCTACGTGCAGAGATCTGCCCATACCTGGCTGGCTGGTTTGTTCCCAAAGAGATCCAGGAACCACTTCTCTCAAGCTTTAGAAGCTTATCCCATTGTTGAAAGGAAAAGCTCTTGGACAGTAACAGTGTGATTGACAAAATAATAACTTAGATAGACAGGTTGGAAGTTAAGGATGTTTCCCAGAATACAGAACAAGAAGGCAGAGAAAAAAATCTTGAGAAATAAGTGACAAATGGGGAGAATGTAAATGGTCTACTAGAGGAAATCCAGAAAGGCTGAACTGAAAGAGGAAGCGATGGGATTGTCAAGGAGGTAATAAAATACCTTCTTGAAGTGGAAGCCGCTTCAGTCTGGAGGAGCCTCCAGAGCAGTGAGCTCAATGTGTAAAGGAAGCCCACACTCAGATCCGCCATCAGATTTCAGAACATTAAGAAAAAGTAGAAAATATGACATTCTTACAAACTTCTAGAGAGGAAAATAAAGGGTCCCTACCTCCAGTGGAATGATAATCAGACAGTGCTATAACTTCTTACTGGCAATTCTCACCTGCCAGGGATAAACAGGAACATTGAATAATGAGAAAAAGATCAATTCAGAACTGGGAACAGAACCCCTGGGCATCTGAACTTCCAGGCCTAGGCCTATCACCAAGAAGACATAACAGTCCTGAATGAGTACAAACCTAACATCAGAACTTCAAAATACATGCAGCAAAATCTGAGAGAACTGAAAAGAGAAAATAGACAAACACACAATAATATTGGAGAATTTCAGCATTCCTCTCTCAGCAATTGACAACAGAGGACAAGTCAGTAAGGCTCTAAGCCATGAGTAGAGGTGGGATGGCGATGAAGCAATGCCTGGAGAGTTCACAGGGAAAATGGTTTTGAAGCTAGAGTTCTACAACCCAGAGAACATTTGATAACTAGGGAATTTCCAGACATGGAGGTTACATTCCAGTTACCTTTTGTTGAAGTTGAGGAGGTATCCTGACAGAACAAGGGCAAAGACAAGAAACAACTCATGTATCCACTAGCTCAGTGAAGTGGAACTGCAGGATGACCGTTGTGTACTGAGAACAGGAGTTCAAATTGGAGCAGAATGTCAGAGGACTCCAACAAGAAGAGGACAGATTCCAGTGATACATCAGAAAAAGAATGATATTTTAGTGGTATGTTCAAGAAGCCATAATTTTAGGCCGGGCGCGGTGGCTCAAGCCTGTAATCCCAGCACTTTGGGAGGCTGAGACAGGCGGATCACGAGGTCAGGAGATTGAGACCATCCTGGCTAACGCGGTGAAACCCCGTCTCTACTAAAAAATACAAAAAAAACTAGCCGGGTGAGGTGGCGGGCGCCTGTAGTCCCAGCTACTTGGGAGGCTGAGGCAGGGGAATGGCGTAAACCCTGGAGGCGGAGCTTGCAGTGAGCTGAGATCCGGCCGCTGCACTCCAGCCTGGGTGACAGAGCAAGACTCCATCTCAAAAAAAAAAAAAAAAAAAAAAAAAAAAAAAGGAAAAATAAAATCTTCATGTTGAAAATCATGATTCTAATATTCAGCTGAAATGTGGAATTAACTCTGAACCACTAATAGAGCAGAAAAAAAAAAAACTCATTGGGTTGTGATACTATTAATACTCTTCTTCTCACAGGTCTGTAAAGAGGAATTGGAATCCTAGCCCCATTTGTATTATCATCATAATGTAATACTTCCCGTGTGTGTGTGTGTGTGTGTGTGTGTGTGTGTGTGTGTGTGTGTGTGTGTGTGTGTGTTTGGTTTCACTTTGTTGTCTATGTTGGTCTCGAATGCCTGGGTTAAAGCAATCCTCCTGCCTTGGCCTCCCAAAATGCTGAGGTTACAGGTGTGACCCACTGTGTCCACCCTCCACCGTTTTTTAACTTCTGAGTCCAACTTGGAGAGAGAACTTAGAACGTATAAATATAAATATACCAAAAGGTCAAGTGATATTGTCTAAAATGCATTAAACAAGAGAGGGAAGTTTGAGAATGTTATTTAAAGGTAATCCACTAGCATACTGGCAAGAACTATTCAAAATTGGAGGTGAGGGTCAAACTACGAAAGCCTCATCTTTCCCAGCAATGTGTCAAGGATGTTTCACATTTTAAAATTAAGAAATATGGGAGTAATCATCATGTTGGGAAGGTACTCACCAGAAGAATGAAGCAGACCTAATTTAAAAACTGTTTTTTGTCTGCCAAGTGGGGCTGTGTGGATGAAGCTGGGTCAGAGTGGGCAGACAATAATTTAGTTCTACTCTTAGCCCTATCTCTGTAGTTTAATTAGTTGCTTTCATTACATGCATGCAGCACTTGGGTGAAAATTTATGGAGGAAGAAAAAATGTGAAACTGAGAGTTCACTGAGAATGGATGAGAGGAGGAGTCCCTGGGGCAGCCAGACTGTGGGGTGCTATAAGGAACAGAGAACACGGACAAGAGCCAAGGAGCCGGCCCAGTGAAACAGCAGGAGGACAAGGAGAAGGTAGGACTCCTTGACCCTTGTGATGGACTAAAGGAGGGGGCGAGGGAGGAAAGCAAGGGAGAATGAGGAGGGGGACACTCAGGTCCCCCGTTTAGGCACTGGGAGGGCTGTCCATCACAATAGAGACCACAGAGAAGGGCAGCACTCCCTGGAGAAATGACTCACCCAGATGGAGACCTGGCCCCGGCCACCATCTTTACCATGCTGGGAGGGCATGAAGGAAGAGATGGGTCATCTGTGGTTGTGATGCCTTCCCTTGCCCATACCCAGAGAAATACCTCTCTGTTTCAAAAAACTACAAAAGCACTACATACTTGCAAAAATAAAAATAAGGTGCAGTGGCTCACGACTGTAATCCCAGCACTCTGGGAGGCTGAGGCTGGTGGATCACCTGAGGTCAGGAGTTCGAGACCAGCCAGGCCAACATGGTGAAACCTCGTCTCTACTAAAAATACAAAATAATTAGCCAGGCGTGGTGGCACATGCCTGTAATTCCAGTTACTCAGGAGGTTGAGGCAGGAGAATCAATTGAACCTGGGAGGCAGAGGTCACAGTAAGCTGAGCTCACGCCATTGCACTCCAGCCTGGGCAACAGAGTGAGACTCTGTCTCAAAAATAAATAAATAGTAAAAAAATAAAAATACATAAAATGCATGAAATAAACAGTGAAATAATCTCTTGCCCTGCCCCAAACTATGCCTCAAAGAAGCTGCTATGAGGGCTTCCATATTAACTGCGAGGCCCAGCCTTCAGCTGAGAGTAAGGAACAAATGGGGTGTGCTTCCTTCTGTGTCCAGACAGTAGACATACTCAGGAATAAAGCCTTCTTTTCAAGTCTAAGAAATAATAAAAATATATATAAAAACATAAAATAATGGCGGAGGAAGAATGGGGGAAATCAATGTTTCTTGCCATTCAGTTCTTACAACCTACACACTGAGGCAGTCTTCTAGAGCGCAGAGTTAGGGTTTCAAAGGAAAGCCAGCTACCCACACACGCTGCTCACAACTCAGCACCCCTCTGGATTTATATAGCACATGCCTCTTAGGAGGTGCAAGTACTAAACATATTTTCTCATTCATCCTTAACACGAACACAACTGGAGATATAGAATGAGTTGGAAGCAGCTCTACTTTGCAAACAACAGGAACTGAAGACTCAGGGAGGGGAGGTGAGCTACCCAAGGTTGCATAGTTACTTAGCTGGAAAGCCAGAGAGAAAACTTAGGACCAGTGATTTCTCAGGGTCTTTAGAATGCTTCAGATAATATGCATATATGCTTCTAGCTGCAGGGTCCTTCTCTAGAAAGATCCTCACGAACCCAGCAACAGAGATTCTCTGTAAGGAGAAGAACTTGGGGACTCGAAGGCAAAGATGGAAGACCTACCCTTCACACTCTATCAATTTCCTGCATATCTTGAATTTTTAAACCAGGTATGTGTATTTCTTATTACTGATTTAGAAAAGATAAAAATCGGGCTGTGAGGCTCAAAAGCCATGAAAATGGGGAGCTGTGGACAGTGGATATTCAATGGTGAACAGGCATACTTTGTCATCCTTCTAATTCACTCTCTAAGATAAAACTGGTTTTCTCTAAGGGAGAACAAAAAACAGATGCTCAGCACCTTCTTAAACCCTTTCCTTGAGTAGCATTAATGGACATGTTCCTTGCTGCCAATAAGGATGTGCCTCCGGGAGCTCCTCCCTGCGAAAACCAAGAGAAGGTGAGAGCTAAGTCCTCCATGCTCTTCCTTACCCCCATGTCCATGCCCCTTTCCAATCTAACTTCATCCTACACCTCAGTTCCATCCACCTCTCTACCCCACCTCCTCCACCAGCACCAACTACCGTTGTTGCTTGGCCTGGATAATTGCAATTGGGCTCCTCACTGGACTCCATCCATCCTGCCATCTGCTTTCCTCCAGAAAAGTGATTCAGATGATGTCACTTCTGCCTAACGCCCTCCAATGCCTCCACTGCAAGTGCGAGAAGACCCAACTCCTTTCATGAAGCACGAGGTCTTTCTCTGACATTACTGCTTCTACTTTTTCCTAGGCCGTGGCTATTCCTGCAGCGTCGAATCCTCTCATCACCCCAGTGCTTCTGTGCTTGCTGAACCTTCTCTTGAGGGCTGATTCCTCCTCAATCTTTGGGTTTCAACTCAAAAGTCACTTCTTCAGGGAGACACTCGCTCCCTGGCATCCCTACATAAAGCTGGCATGACCCAACCTCCCAGGACTCTATGACAGCACTCGTCTGCTTCATAGCGTCAACTACAAAGGGAGATCCTCTGCTTCACTTGTTAACTTTATTGTGTACTTTTACTAATTAGACTGTAACCTACTTGAAGTCAAAGAATGTGCTTACCTTGTTTATCTCTATATTCTGAGCTCCCAGAATAGTCAGGTCTTGATAAATACTGATTAAACAGATGGATAGATGAATGCAGTGGTTGGGTGGATGGATGGATTGATGTATGAGTAGATGGGTGGATGGATGGGTGGGTAAGTAGATGGGTGGACGGGGGAGGGAACAGATGAATGCATGGATGGATAAAGACATACATATGGATGGATGGATGGATAGATGGATGGATGGATAGATGGATGTGTGGATAGATGGACAGGTGGACAGGTGACTGGGTGGATAGATGAATAGGTGGATGGATGAGTGATAGAAAGATAAATGGCTGAGTGAGTGGATGGTTGGAAGGATGGATGTATAAATGTATAAATGGAGTCTGTTCAGCCTAAAGCGAGACCCTGAGTTCTTCCCCATCCCACCACGTAGACTTCTCCTGGGTATCCCATGATGAGGCTGAGTCTTCAGTTAAAGAGGAGTGGGAACTTAAGATTCCCATTCCCTGAGTGGAGACATGTTTTTTTTAAAAATGACATTGAAATATCTGTAAAGTCCTGAGTAGAAATGGCCCTTAGAGCCTCTGTTGTTTGACCTTAATTAATGTGGCCATTTCTAGATCATTCTCTCACTGTTTTCCGGGTGAGTGGAGGGGAATCCCAGGGAGAGAACTGGCTGGAACAGCTGAGTATGTTCCCTAATGAACTGGTGTGTTTTAACATTTGGCTCTCCAGCTCTGAGACTCTGAGCAGTTTTTGACATAAGAGGAGGTGGGAAGGGGAGAAACCTCCTGACTGATTCAGAAAATGTCTCCATTGAGTCTCACTTCCCATGGCATTTTCTCTCATTACACTTGCATCAGCAGTGGGGTGGCCTCAGCCCCGTGCCGTCTGCCTAGATTGCGGCCCCACAGCCGACTCTGGATAATTGGCCCACGGGGCTGGCACCGCACCCGGATTTCTGTGCTCATTAGTCTAGTTACAACATGAATGCCGACAAGTGTTTGCAAGCTACAGGCTGTTCTACACCCATGCCCTGGTGACCATGACCTCCAGATGCTCCTCCTGCTCCCCTGGAGAAGCTGGCAGTCAGCCTCTCACTCCACACCCACTCCAGGGCTATGCCATTACAGGGTCACAGGGGTGCACAAGGCCTACTCATCTCTGTCCACAAACTTCCATGCTGCTGGCCCTCCTTCCATGCCACCCGCTCTCCTTCCACACTGCCCGCTCTCTGCCTACACTGCCCACCCTCCATCCGTGCTACCCACCCTCTGTCAGCACTGCCTGTCCCCCATCCACCCTGCCATGCTCACAGGTTCACAGTCTGGTCGAGGCCAGTTCTGCTGGTCCTGAGCAGGGTGGGCTCCCTCAGGCTAACCCTGCACCTGTTATGAACCAGCTCAGACAGTCAGGGATGAACAAAGGTAATACCATCATCCTGAATACATCAGGATTCCACTCATCTGAGGTTCCTAGAGTCATCAAATTCATAGAGACAGAAAGTAGACAGGTGGGGGCCAGACTCAGGGAGGTGGGGCGGGGAGTTTGCGTTAATGCAGACAGAGTTCCAACTTTGCCAGATGAAAGAGCTCTGGGGCTGGATGGTGGTGTTGCTTGCACAACACAGTGAATGTCTTACTACCACGAAACTAGTGATGCACGTAAAAACGGTCAGAATAGGAAAGTTTATATCATGTGTATTTTACCACAATAAGAAAAAATTGGGGGGCGGGGAAGGAATGAAGTACTGGTGTGTGTCATTGTGCAGATGCACTTTGAAAACATGATGCAGAGTGGAAGAAGCCAGACACAAAAGACCACGTAGTGGCTGATT